>NC_092418.1:40624952-41917452 GCF_040894005.1 Engystomops pustulosus
GAGGAATTGACATATGCATTGGGGCCCGTGCCCAGGATCTTTTATGACCCTAGCAATGCCCCTGGCCCCCGCGCCTGCCCACTCCCGGCCATCCGCGCCCTCCACTCAGCCGTCCGCGCCCCCCTCCCCTTCACGCCCCACTGGTGTAAAGGTGGCGGATCGGGGCAAATAATCGCAAAACCTAGCAATAAGTGTGGCGTAGAGGTCCTGATAAATATCCCCCATAGAGTTCTATATTCTGCAAAACAAGTTAACCAGAAAAAGCCATATAAATGGGGTATCGCCGTAATCGTGATGACCCATAAATCACATTTTATTTTATGGTATGGTAAACGTACGGTAAAAAAATGCTAGAAACCGCCAACAGTGAATTATTTTTTTAACCACCAAGAAAGAGTTAATAAAATATGATTATTAGCTATTGGACCCCCGTAAATAATGTACCTGAAAAGTGGATCTCATCGACAAAAAAATTCCCCCATATGTCCAAATTACAAAAAAAATAAACATTTTATAGCCTGTAAAATGTGACGGTGCAGATCTGCTCTGAATGTCGCTCCTTCCCTTCTATGCCCGGCCGTGCGCCCAATCAGCAATCACCACCACATATGGGGCATCCTCATACTCGGGAGAGATTAAGAATCAAATTTTGTGGAGTTTTTCATCATTTATTACTTTGTGAACGTTTAATTTTTCTCCAAACATTAATACATTGTCTAAAAATAATTATAGCTTGTAAATTACACCTCCATTTTGTTTTAACACTTCTTAAAGTTTATTTTTCACACATTGAAATGGCATAATGTACAGGGTTTTCCTGCTATTTGGGCCTCTCAAAGTCACTTAAAGCTGAGCATGTGCCTCTAAATAAGGGTTTTGGCGAATTTCATAAAAATGAGAAAAATTGCACCCACAATTATGAACCTCCTAACAAACTAAAAAAGAGAGAGCATGAATAAATAGCCATGCCGATATAAAGCAGACATTGGGGAAATGTTACTTATAAAGTTACTTGGATGCTATTACTAAATGAAGAAAATTTGAAACTTTGAAAATGAATAATTTTTAGAAATTTTTGCCAAATTTCATTTTTTTTCATAGCTAAACACAAAAGATATCATCAAAATTTTACTATTACTTTGAAGTACAATATGTGTGACGAGAAAACAATCCCAATATCCCCAGGATATGTGAAAGCGTTACAAAGTTATAACCTCCTATAATGACAACGGTCAAATTTTAAAAATCAGTCCTGGTCCTAAAGCCCTAAAATGGCTCAGACACAAAGGGGTTAAAGCACTTTGGGAGTGTCATGGCATAACCCCTTTAAGCGTGTTCAATAAATTGTAAATCCTAATTTGTTGTATAATGTGTTTCATTCTTTGCTGGGACACAGTATACGCTGTATGTGCGCCATTGTAACTATTGTGTACTTCATTGTAACAATTTAAGCTTATTCAATAAAGCAAATGTGTTTCCATCTTACCAGTACATGATATGACCTGAAAAAAGTTGTGATATTTGAAGGGGTGGGAAAAACAAAAAAAAGAAAAAGGGCCTGTACATTAACCCCTTAACGCTCTGCGCCGTAGCTCTACGGGGGGGCAGCGATCGGTTGCCATGGTAGCCTCGGGTCTTCGTTTGACCCGAATCTATCTGGCTTCTGCAGATTCGTTACAGTGGCTCATTGTAATGAATGTGCTGTAAAAATGCCATATATTGCAATTCAGAAGTATTGCAGTATATGGTAGCAGCGATCTGACCATCTAGGGTTAATGTACCCTAGATGGTCTAAAAAATAGTGAAAAAAAAATGAACAAAAAATTTAAAAAAATAAAAAAAATTAATAAAATATTAAAAATTCAAATCACCCCCCTTTCCCTAGAACTGATATAAAACATAATAAACAGTAAAAATCACAAACATATTAGGTATCGCCGCGTCCCAAAATGCCCGATCTATCAAAATATAAAAACGGTTACGGCCAGCGGTGACCTCCGAGACGGGAAATGGCGCCCAAATGTCCGAAATGCGACTTTTACACCTTTTTACAACACATAAAAACTGGAATAAAAAATGATCAATATGTCGCACAGACCTCAAAATGGTAGCAATGAAAACGTTGTCTCATTTCACAAAAAAATAACACCTCAAACAGCTCCGTGCACCAAAGTATGAAAAAGTTATTAGCGTCCGAAGATGGCAAAAATTTTTTTTTCTTTTTTGAACATTCGTTTAATTTTTGAAAATGTATTAAAACACAATAAAACCTATATAAATTTGGTATCACCGCGATCGCACCGAACCAAAGAATAAAGTAGGATTGTTATTTGGAGCGAAGAGTGAAAGTCGTAAAAACTGAACCCACAAGAAGGTGCGTTTTTTTTAAAAAATTTTTCCACTTTTGGAATTTTTTTTCAGTTTCGCAGTACACAACATGTTAAAATAAATAACATTACGGGAAAGTAAAATTTGTTATGCACAAAATAAGCCCTCACACAGGTCTGTACACGTAAAAATGAAAAAGTTATGGATTTTTGAAGGTGGAGAGTGAGAAATGATCGGAAAAACCCTGCGTCCTTAAGGGGTTAAGGTGGTTAAAATGCATCCACACAATGTGCCACCAGGGCCGTACTGGCTACAATAGGGATCTTTAAGAAGCCGATACCATTGCAGTGCGCCAGATTATTTCTCCAGGACATTGCGTCTTTCAGTGCGTCTTTTTGATTTTATTAAAATATTTCCGGGATAACTATTTATATCATCATTTGGGGTAATATTTTGACTTATTTTAGGGACCCTTTGTATACAATATTGATTATGAGGAGGTCTCTGCATAAAATAATTTATTATGGGTGAATATAGATAATAATTTATTATGGGGGGGGATCATTATACATATTACAAAGTATTATATGGGCTTTCTGTATATAATTCATTATCATGGAGCAATGTGTGATTGAATTTGATCATTTATTGATGCAGTATAGACAGGTAAACAATGAATTTTAGAGTAGAATATTTTCCATGGTCTTCATTTTGTACATTATAATAAATGTTGTCATACAATTAACAGTAAATAAAGCAGCAATGTATTAGTTGATATGTTGTAGGTCACAGGCGGCTGCATAGAGACAATTATGACATCATCGAGTTCTAGCCATATAGTCAGTGGTTCAGAAGCTGCAGTTGTGATTGTGGTTTGTGAGAGGAGAGATCACTGCGTGCGATTAGCTATCTGTCATTTCTGTGCAAAATGTATGTTTTTTTGTTGTTTTTGTTGTGTGTGTCTTGTGTTGTCTGTCGCCCAACCCCCCCGCCATCATTAATGGAGGAGGGAAAAGGCGGCACCATCGCCCTCCATGAATTAGACCCAAGCAAGGATCAGGATTTAGTGAGTAAGTGTCCACCATGTGTATTTATAATTGTGATTACAGGTCTTTGAGCTGATTGCTATATTTTAACCCTTAAACACCTCATTTTGTCAGTATGTGTACCCCATGAATTTGTAAGGTGTAACACAATATAGGAGCTCTATACAAATAAAGATTTATTATCTGAGGCCTTTATTATGGGCAAAACAGACAATAATGGCAGCAGCTAATGTGTAGTGATCTACATAGTGGATAAGATCTGAGCAGATGTCATCCGCATGTAGAACCTACCACCTACAGCAGGAGCTCACCTGTGCCGTGTATCTACCCCTGAAGCCTGTCACTTATCACATGTTTTACAATACATTTACAGGGGTCACACAAGGAGCATCACATCTCACTCATGAATGTCCTCACTAGGTTGTGTCAGACTGTCCTCTACATTGATGCCTATAGATGACATATAACGGCCAAGCAGATTTCTTAAAGAAAACCAGTTTTAGTAACATAACCCCTGTCTCTTTTAGGACATCGAAGATCTTATATTGAGGAGCTGAAAGAACATTTTAGTGATTTACCTAGAAGTGTTATTTATGGGCTGCCGGTTATCATCGTATGTGTGGCGTTACTGTGCGTTTACAGGTATGTAGTATTTTTCTTTACACTACTAAGAGATAAGAAATAGATTCCCTCCTGTAGTCCGGGTCATTAATAAAGATCTGAGACAAGACAGATTTATGTCTACAGAGATTCAATATTAGATATAAATTTTGCCGTCTTGTTTTCATATATAAATATTGTAATAATTACATTTTGTGTATTACAGCCTGTGCACTGAGCCTCCTGATAAGTTTCAGTACATCTAGATCCTGATTCTCCGCATTGACCTCGGCTTTTGACCCCCGGACCGTCCTGACTACGATTTCTCTTCATCCTTTGGCTTATCTCATCCTGACTGCTCTTCTGTTGACGACCCTTGGCTAGGTTTCTGACCTTGCTACAAGTTCTTCACCACAGATCACCTACTGCCAATTGGTGACCTTAATGGACGATTACGAGCACCATAATCTGGGAATTTGCCGGCTCTTGCATTGTTAAAAGGTGAAGAACTGGCTAAGACTCCCTACTACAAGTTCTCCGCCACAGAGCACCTACTGCCAATTGATGACCTTGATGAAGCGTTCTGAGGACCATGGTCTGGGAATTTGCCCCTCTAGCAGTTTAAAGGGTGAAGATTAGAGATGAGCGAGCACTAAAATGCTCGAGTGCTCGTTATTCGAGACGAACTTTTCCAGATGCTCGAGTGCTCGTCTCGAATAACGAGCCCCATTGAAGTCAATGGGAGACTCGAGCATTTTTCAAAGGGACCATGGTTCGGGAATAAAATGTGTTAATTAATTGAAAAAGAATGTCTTCTGATAAGTTAGCAGATGTATGCAAACATCTGCAATCTATTCTTCACTGTTCCGCTCGTATATTATCTCCCGACAAGTTAACAGATGTGAAGAACAGTGAAGAATAGAATAAAAACAGTGACCACAGGATCATTTAAGTGAAAAACACAGTGAAGAATAGATTGCAGATGTTCTGCACATCTGCTTACTTGTCGGGAGATACGCTGTCCCGGGATCCGCTACTCTTCTTCCACTGAAGTCTCCCCGATGTCTCCGTGCCCCTCGATGTCTCCGTGCCCCTCGATGTCTCCGTGCCCCTCGATGTCTCCGTGCCCCTCGATGTCTCCCCGTGCCCCTCGATGTCTCCGTGCCCCTCGATGTCTCCGTGCCCCTCGATGTCTCCGTGCCCCTCTTCACATACTATTTTGTTCGCACCGTTCCGCGCGTATCTTCCGACAAGTAAGCAGATGTGCCGAACATCTGTAATCTATTCTTCACTGTGTTCTTCACTGTGTTTTTCACTTAAATGATCCTGTGTTCACTGTGTTCACTGTTTTTATTCTATTCTTCATTGTTCTTCACTGTGTTTTTTTAATTAAATGCTCGATCTCGAGCAGGGGAAATACTCGTCCGAGCAACGAGCCGTCTCGAGTACCTTAATACTCGAACGAGCATCAAGCTCGGACGAGTATACTCGCTCATCTCTAGTGAAGATCTGTCTGAGACTCACTACTTCAGCCTAGGCAACAACAAACTATTGCAAAAAGAAATAAAATTTTATTGACAATAAAAGAGACTTGCACTAGATTTTATGAAATAGTTCTGGCTGCCAGTCACTACATATAAATCTCACTAATCTATTGTAACAGAGTTTTCATACACCTGACACATTTTTATATCACTAAAAAACGTACTAACACGGTGCTGATTCTGGAGAGGTAGAGCAACAGTTTTAGATGATTTGCTTTGATCTTCACTTTCTAGCTTTGTCCACAACCTTCTTCTTACCATAACAGAGCCTCCATGGATCTGGAGAAGAACGCTGCAGGTACTGAAGTCAGAAGATTCTTTTGAACTTTGCACTCTTTAGTGAAGCTGCATGTGGTCAGGATTGGATCAGTAATTTGCATTAGTATTTGTAAGCCAATACCAGGAATGGTCCAAAACATGTAATGGATGGAGATCACCCAGTTATACTTTGTCTCTGTGTGGGCTCCACTTCTGGTTTTGGTATAAAGGGGTTTTCGCAGGAAAAAAGTTATACTCTATCCAAGAATGATATATATCTCATCTGTTACCAAGTAAGAAAAGACAAAAACATCAATGCAGGCCCAAGAAAATTCTGAAGCTAACGTGGATGTCAGGTTTGTGACACCAAAGACATGAGCCACAATCTTCATGGCTGGAATAACAAAAGAGCCGAGATTTTTTTTTTTAAGCAATGGGCCAAGTACAGTATAGATATTGCCAAGTGTCCTGGGATCTGTTTATTGGGAAGGCATTGTTGAATAATATATTTTGAAGTCCCCTAATATTTATAAAATTATGTGGTGGAAATGCAAATGATAACATCAGACAGTGTGTAGATTGTAACTTATTTTCCACACACCGTAAATTTTAGCGATATACAAAATGATCTGTAATCTGAGCCACTGCAAAAGCCACAACTGTGGATTGAAAAAAAAAATTTGTTTACTAAAAAGGATAATTTTTTATATAGTATTCGGAGGATGTGGTGAACAATTTTCTAAAATACTTAACTAATTACATACATCCCCATGGGCCCCCAAGGGCCGCACGTGTGGCACCATAGTCTGGGGAAAAGATAGGATATGTCCTTTATTTCCCTGTGTTATGGTGTCATGCATCGTGCATCTTTAAGGAAAGGGGAGGGATCAACCCTCCTCCTCCCTATGGCGATGTTCATGTGATTGTCGCCTTAATTTGTAAAAAATATCGAGCTAGTCCCTACCATAGAGAAGAATATACCAGCATGTACAGTGTGTGTATATGGAGGCTGCATGAGCTCACATTTAATCTCCCTGTGTTTTGTTAAACAGCTATGAGAAGGTAGGATTAACCCGTTCATTTTTAGTTTGATCTGTGAAATTAATGCTCATAGCATATTGCAGTCAGGGAAGGAGCAGGATGAGTTACCACTCACAGCTGTGTAACAAACAAGAGGGAGAGACCAGTTTTCAATCTGGTAGATTGCTATTTTCCATAGCAACTTTAAAATAACACTGTAAGTATGGGGAGCATTGCAGTCTTTTTCTTTACAAACTAAGCAGAGTTTCTTAATGAAGTATATTAAAAAAACATGTTCAGAATACCCCCCCACACACACACAAACACACACAATCACACACAATATCAATAGTAATCTGGAATTATTACTCTTAATTCTTTTTAGCCTAAATGAGTGAGTAATCACTGGAATAGTGAAAACTCCTAAAATCACAAGAACTCTGTAACCCCCACCCCGTTTACATGAGTTATACAGGCTTGTCGATCTTGTAAATATCCACTATAACTGTATTGCTTGAAATTATTTGTTTTTGAAGTCATTTTAATATTATCAGTCATTTAGTGGTAATCCAGAGCTTGCTGTTCTTGGACATGGACAGACATTGTGAAAGCCGACAATCCATCTCATAACGTCAATTCAGACTTTCTAGGATCACTGCCTATACAATCACTGCTCTCACTTTGTTCACAAGACAATAATTCCCTCCAAAATTAGTATGTACAGTAATTTTTTAGAGAAAAATTATTTAAAGCTGCACTTTTTCTAGCTTTATAAAGAAACAAATACAATAAGATTTTTTTTAAAGCAACAAAAGAAAAATCAAATAATATTTATAATATTTTCAATCCATGTGCAGAACATATCAAATCTTAAATATTACTGGATATTTATCCCCTTACCGCATTGGGACGTTCCTGAACGTCCTGATGTGGGAGGGGTAGTATGAAGAGGGCTCAGAGGCTGAATAATGCCTCAAACACCCGCGATTGGTGCCACCACCGACCACATGTTAATCATTGAAATGCCGCCGGGGCACGATGATCAGTTGCCAAGAAAGCCGGGAGTTTGAGCAATAAAAAAAAATAAAAAACATAATTCTGCTCCAGGTGTCCCTGGAAATCATTCCTCAAAGTACTTTGCTTCTCGGTCCTCATTTAGTACCTCTTTTGGCCCTTAGCAACCAGGGTTTCCAGCTCTCAAAAAAACTACAATCAGCAAGATGGAGGCGGGACCTGCCTCCTGTCACCTCATCACATGCATGTGCCGCTGACCAATGGCACCGTATCTAATATATATCTATCAACTATTATTTAGTCATATCTATCTATCATCTTTCTATCTATGTATCTATCTATCTTATATCTATCTATCTCCTATCTATCTATCTATCCAACTATGTATCTATCTCATATCTATCTATCTATCTATCTATCTATTTATCTATCTATCTATCTATCTAGTATCTACCTACCTATGTACCTATTTATCTAAGTAATACTTCAGCACAGCACATGAGGACACAGCTTGCAGACTTGGAGAGTGTCCCCTGCCACTTCCTTGTGTGAGGTGATGGGGGGAGGGGGGGCTGCAGTTCCTGTCTGTGTGGATTATTTGCTTATAAACAAGTGTAGGGAAAGCTAAGGGAGAGATAAGCGTAGGTGTTTGGTCACTACATTAATTAGGGCTTCTCCCTGCACATGACTGCTGGAGCAGTGAGACATGAGGTGATAAGCTGATTGCAGGGAGAGAGAGGGGGGCGTGTCTCCTGCGCCGTAGTCTCTGCTTCTTTATGAAGATGGAATGTCTATAGTAACAGCCATATGAGAGATGACTGACATCTAGGGGAAATCTGCAGAATACAAGAGGAAGGAGCAAGATTCAGGAAACTAATCCCATTGCAAAAGGGCTTAAAATTACCTGCCCTACAACATATCAAAAGTTTTTTGAAATGACGGTCAAACTCCAAGGCCCGTTTCTTGGTTGCATCTGTAATGTTCTGTAAGTAACAAACCGATATAGACGCAGTGCAAACTGCAATATTCTGTAATACAGGACTATTGCAGTGTATAGTGGAATTGATCAGACACTCTAGGGTTCAAGTACCCTAGATGGCCTAAAAACACAGTAATTTTTTTTTTAAAATAGACAAAAAACCGAGGAGTTTAAATAACCCGCCTTTCCTGATGTAAAAATTAGTAAAAAAAATGTACTGTATATGAGTTTAAGCTAAGATTTTCAGCACAATTTACATGCTGAAAAAGTCCCACTAGGCTTACACTCGGGTATAAAAAAAAAATAAACATATGCCTGCTGACGTCATTGTTCTGTGCCACCAGATTGCATAGGCGTGCATCAGCTGGCCCGGTCGAGAAGCCAAATATCTGCTTAGGGGAGAAGAGGGCGATGCGGGACAGAGCCGGAGAGTGAGCACTACGTTTATTTTTTTTAAGGGGACACTCTGCTGAAGGCTAAATGTATGTGGGCACTCTTCTGGAGGCTAAATGTACAGGGAAGGTACTCTGCTGGGGGCTAATTGTACGGGGGCACTCTGCTGGAGGCTAAATAAATGGGGGGCACTCTGCTGGAGGCTAAATGTACGGGGGGCACTCTGTTGGAGGCTAAATGTATGGGGGCACTCTGCTGGAGGCTAAATGTATGGGGGCACTCTGCTGGAGGTTTAATCTATGGGGGCACTCTGCTGGAGGCTAAATATATGGGGGCACTCTGCTGGAGGCTAAATGTATGGGGGCACCCTGCTGGAGGTTTAATCTATGGGGGCACTCTGCTGGACATTTTGTTAATTGGAGGGGCTGCAGAGAACATTGTATTGATGAAGGGAGACTACTTAACATTTTATTGATGAGTAGCAGCTACATATCCCGCCCGCGGCTTATACTCAAAACGTCAATATGTTTACCCAGTTTTTTGCAACACATCCCCAGAAGAGATGCATATCTACTCTCCAGTCTCTTGTTGAAACCAACTTCCTTTTCTTTCCTGAGGATAACAGCTAAAGTGATGTTCTGGACAGTTGTGGGACACCCTGGATACAGTTTTGACACAAACCTACAAATGAAATTGTCTACACAAATCAACTATGGTAAATGGCAGAAAACAAGACAACTTAATAACCCCTCTGAAGAAAAACTTGTAAGGGAAAACTTAGAAGTGCCTGAAGAAAAAAAATCTCCTTTTCACCACAAGACCCATCACAAAGAAATTCTACAGTAAATAGAGCCGTCTGATGCAGGAGATACCTCTGATGGCAAATCTGCCCCGGCCTAGGCCTTCTCAAGCCGACCTTCTTCAAGTCTCCCACAAAATTATGCAGCATATCATAGAATGAGCACTATGGTTACTTATGGGGGGAGGAAGGCACAGGAGATCTAGTGTATTGTGGAATAGCAACGATGTAGCAGAGCTGACAGTGTGTAATAGGCATCTCATGGATCTCATCATCTCTCATCTGTCTTACCGTATTACCTGCGGCAATATCAGCTTTCAGCCTGGACCTACTTAGACCACTTTTACCTACAAATCAAGCACCTGTGCCAGTGGTTGAGAAAGCCCATAGAGTTTTACACCCTAAAGATAGATATAAATGTCAGGTAGATAGATGATAGATTATGAGATTGATTGATGAATAAAATAAATGAGATATAGACACATAGATAAATAAATATAAATGAGATAGCTAGACAGACAATATACTAAAAGATAGATATGAAATAAATAGGGAGAAGATAGAGAGATACCATAGACATATATATAGGGGGAGCTATATTATAAGATTGATAGATAAATGATTACAGACGAGATATGATGTTATAAGAGAGAGAGAGAGCTTTTAGATATATATGAGAGAGAAAGTGAGATATGAGATAGATGAACATACCTCCCAACCAACTTTTATGGAGGATAGATGGAGATATGGGATGAATGTGAGAGACCTTTATATGTTATCCGTAGCAGCCAATATTAGCTCAGCTTCCATTTTTAAACTGCTTAAAGAATGATAGATGAGCTGTGATTGGTGGCTGTGGGCAGCATGGACACAGCATTTATAAATGAGAGCCACATACAATATATTTATCAGAAGAGCAGAACTGTTCTAGTTGCCCAGGGCAACCAATCAGGGCTCAGCTTTCATTTTCCTACAGCTATTTATAAAATTAAAGCTGAGCTTTGATTGGTTTCCATGGGCAATTAGAACAGTTTTACCTAAAAAAATTCTGATAATTGAGATTATGTAAACATTTGTTTTCTTTTTCACAAGGGTTAGAAATAGAGATGAGCGAACATACTCGTTCAAGCATTAGCATACTCGATACTGCTCGTTGCTCGGACGAATACTTCGCCCGCTCGAGAAAATGGCATTTCCCGCCGTTTTGTTTTTTGGCGGCCAGAAACAGAGCCAATCACAAGCCAGGAGACTCTGCACTCCACCCAGCATGACGTGGTACCCTTACACGTCGATAGCAGTGGTTGGCTGGCCAGATCAAGTGACCCTGGAATAGACTAGCCCCTGCCCGCGCTGCTCGGATCATTCTGTGTCTGGATGCCGCTAGGGAGAGAGCTGCTGCTGGTCAGGGAAGGCGTTAGGGTGTTCTATTAGAATAGTGTTAGGCAGGAGTGATTCTACAAGAACCCAACAGCCCTTCTTAGGGCTACAATAACGTTATACATAGAGATGAGCGAGCACTAAAATGCTCGGGTACTCATTATTCGAGACGAACTTTTCCCGATGCTCGAGTGCTCGTTTCGAATAACGAGCCCCATTGAAGTCAATGGGAGACTCGAGCATTTTTCAAGGGGACCAAGGCTCTGCACAGGGAAGCTTGGCCAAACACCTGGGAACCTCAGAAAAGGATGGAAACACCACGGAAATGGACAGGAAACAGCGGGGGCAGCATGCATGGATGCCTCTGAGGCTGCTTAATCGCACCATTATGCCAAAACTATGGGCAACAGCATGGCCATGACAGAGTGACAGAATGAAGCTAGATAGCATCTAAAACATCCAATAATTGACCCTGACACTATAGGGGACGGCATGCAGAGGCAGCGGCAGGCTAGAGAGTGTCATGGCGACATACCCTAAATGGACTCAGGCTTCAAACCAATGGGTGGCAGAGAGGAACCAAAGGAGGTGAGCAAGAAGCGCTCAAATAATATCGGTACATGATAAAAGTTTGCCAGTATATTTTGTGGATTACACAGCAGGGTGGCGACAAAGTTAACATGGAAGCCATGAAAACAACCCAAAATTCTGCCTGACACAGCTCGTTTGATAAGGGGACCATGTATGGAGGCAGTGAACTAGTAGTAGATTAAAGGTGCTGCAGTTAAAACTATGTTAGTTGGATCTTGGCATGGAGCTGGCGCTCCGCTGCCAGGCGAGCTTTCGCCAATCCAAGCCCGTGTCTCTAGGCTACTCCCCAAACAGCACTTCTAAGAACCTTTTGTATAAGATCAAGTGTAGTAGCGTTCTTATAAGTTTAGGATATGGCGGGTGAGGGGAATGTAAACAGATGCGCAAGAAGCGCTGAAATAATATCGGTAAATGATAAAAGTTTGCTAGTATATTTTGTGGATAACACAGCTGGGTGGCGACAAAGTTAACAACTTTGATGTGGAATCCATGAAAACAATCCAAATTTCTGCCTGACACACCTTGTTTGATAAAGGGACGATGTATGGAGGCAGCTATATGGACGACTTTTGGAGGTAGCAATGGAGACAACGTATGGAGGCTGCTATGGAGACAATTTAATTTGGATAGTGCCTGTATGTGGCAGTCCAAAAAAGTTTTCAAACCAGAGGAGCAGGTAGGTGGCCCTCCAGAAAAATGAAATCGATTGAGTGCCTGTATGTGGCAGTCCAAAAAAGTTTTCAAACCAGAGGAGCAGGTAGGTGGCCCTCCAGAAAAATGGAATAGATTGAGTGCCTGTATGTGGCAGTCCAAAAAAGTTTTCAAACCAGAGGAGCAGGTAGGTAGCCCTCCAGAAAAATGGAATAGATTGAGTGCCTGTATGTGGTAGTCCAAAAAAGTTTTCAAACCAGAGGAGCAGGTAGGTGGCCCTCCAGAAAAATTGAATAGATTGAGTGCCTGTATGTGGCACTCCCAAAAATTGTTTAAAACAGAGGACCGGGTCGGTGGCCCTCCAGAAAAATTAAATGCATAAAGTACTATAGCTAGAGCCAGTGGGCCCTGTCAAAAAATAGCCAGTTTCCTCTGCTTTACTGTACAAAGAGGAGGAGAAGGTGGAAAATGAGGAGGAGGAGGAGTGGATAAACTATTCAGGTTGAGCTTCCTTCACCTGGTGGAGATTGGAAATTATGAGAAATCCAGGCTTTATTCATCTTAATAAGCGTCAGCCTGTCAGCGCTGTCAGTCGACAGGCGTGTATGCTTATCGGTGATGATGCCACCAGCTGCACTGAAAACACGCTCGGACAAGACGCTAGCGGCAGGGCAGGCAAGAACCTCCAAGGCGTACAGCGCCAGTTCGTGCCACATGTCCAGCTTTGAAACCCAGTAGTTGTAGGGAGCTGTGTGATCATTTAGGACGATGGTATGGTCAGCTACGTACTCCCTCACCATCTTTCTGTAAAGATCAGCCCTACTCTGCCCAGACTGGGGACAGGTGACAGTGTCTTGCTGGGGTGACATAAAGCTGGCAAAAGCCTTGTAAAGCGTACTCTTGCCAGTGCTGGACAAGCTGCCTGCTCGCCTACTCTCCCTTGCTACTTGTCCCGCAGAACTACGCACTCTGCCGCTAGCGCTGTCAGAAGGGAAATACTGTTTCAGCTTGTGCACCAGGGCCTGCTGGTACTCATGCATTCTCACACTCCTTTCCTCTCCAGGGATGAGAGTGGAAAGATTTTGCTTGTACCGTGGGTCCAGGAGAGTGAACACCCAGTAATCGGTGCTGGAATAAATTCTTTGAACGTGAGGGTCACGGGATAGGCAGCCTAGCATGAAATCTGCCATATGCGCCAGAGTACCAACGCGTAAGAATTCACTCCCCTCACTGGCCTGACTGTCCATTTCCTCCTCCTCCAACTCCTCCAACTCCTCTTCTTCTGCCCATACACGCTGAACAGTGAAGGACTCAACAATGGTATCCTCTTGAGTCTCGCCAACATTCTCCTCCTCTTCCTCCTCATCCTCCTCCACCTCCACCTCCTCCGATATGCGCTGAGAAACAGACCTAAGGGTGCTTTGGCTATCAACAAGGGAATCTTCTTCCCCCGTCTCTTGTGACGAGCGCAAAGCTTCCGACTTCATGCTGATCAGAGAGTTTTTCAACAGGCCAAGCAGCGGGATGGTGAGGCTGATGATGGCGGCATCGCCACTGACTATCTGTGTTGACTCCTCAAAGTTACTCAGCACCTGACAGATATCAGACATCCACGTCCACTCCTCATTGTAGACTTGAGGAAGCTGACTGACCTGACTACCAGTTCTGGTGGAAGTTGACATCTGGCAGTCTACAATCGCTCGGCGCTGCTGGTAAACTCTGGATAACATGGTCAGTGTTGAATTCCACCTCGTGGGCACGTCGCACAACAGTCGGTGAGCGGGCAGTTGGAGGCGGCGCTGCGCTGCCCTGAAAGTGGCAGCATCTGTGCTGGACTTCCTGAAATGCGCACAGATGCGGCGCACCTTCGTGAGCAAATCAGACAGATTGGGGTATGTCTTGAGGAAACGCTGAACTATCAGATTTAACACATGGGCCAGGCATGGCACATGTGTCAGTCTGCCGAGTTGCAGAGCCGCCACCAGGTTACGGCCGTTGTCACACACAACCATGCCTGGCTTCAGGTTCAGCGGTGCCAGCCACAGATCAGTCTGCGCCGTGATGCCCTATAATAGTTCTTGGGCGGTGTGCCTTTTATCGCCTAGGCTCAGCAGTTTGAGCACCGCCTGCTGTCGCTTAGCGACGGCACTGCTGCTGTGCCTAGAGCTACCGACTGATGGCGCCATGCCCACGGATGGTAGTTCGGAGGAGGAGGTGGAGGAGGGGTGGGAGGAGGAGGAGGCATAGTAGGCCTGAAACACCTGGACCGAGGTAGGCCCCGCAATCCTCGACGTCGGCAGTATATGACCAGCCGCAGGGTCAGACTCGGTCCCAGCCTCCACCAAGTTAACCCAATGTGCCGTCAGCGATATATAGTGGCCCTGCCCGGCAGCACTCGTCCACGTTTCCGTGGTCAGGTGGACCTTGTCAGAAACGGCGTTGGTCAGGGCACGGATGATGTTGTCTGACACGTGCTGGTGCAGGGCTGGGACGCCACATCGGGAAAAGTAGTGGCGGCTGGGGACCGAATACCGAGGGGCGGCCGCCACCATGAGGTTGCAAAAGGCCTCGGTCTCTACTAGCCTATAGGGCAGCATCTCCAGGCTAAGCAATCTGGAGATGTGGACATTAAGGGCTTGGGCGTGCGGGTGGGTTGCACTATATTTGCGTTTCCGCTCCAGCGTCTGGGGTATGGAGAGCTGAACGCTAGTGGATGCTGTGGAGGATCGTGGAGGCGACGATGGGGTTTTTGTGGCAGGGTCCTGGGCAGGGGGCTGACTATCAGCTGACACAGGGGAAGGAGCAGTGGTGTGCACGGCCGGAGGTGAACGGGCTTGTTGCCACTGAGTGGGTGTTTAGCATTCATATGCCTGCGCATACTGGTGGTAGTTAAGCTATTAGTGGTGGAACCCCTGCTGATCCTGGTTTGGCAAATGTTGCACACCACAGTCCGTCGGTCATCCGGTGTTTCCTTAAAGAACCTCCAGACTTCTGAAAATCTAGCCCTCGCCGCAGGAGCCCTCGCCACGGGAGCTTCACTAGTTGACACATTTGGCGCTGATGCACCAGCTCTGGCCCTGCCTCTCCGTCTGGCCCCACCACTGCCTCTTCCAACCTGTTCTGGTCGAGGACTCTCCTCCGTCTCAGAAGCACTGTGTTCACCCGGCCTATCAACCCAGCTTGGGTCTGTCACCTCATCATCCTCCGATCCCTCAGTCTGCTCCCCCCTCGGACTTCCTGCCCTGACAACAACTTCCCCACTGTCTGACAAGCGTGTCTCCTCATCGTCGGACACCTCTTTACACACTTCTTCCACTACGTCAAGAAGGTCATCATCACCCACAGACTGCGACTGGTGGAAAACCTGGGCATCGGAAAATTGCTCAGCAGCAACCGGACAAGTGGTTTGTGACTGTGGGAAGGGTCCAGAAAACAGTCCCTCAGAGTATGCCGGTTCAAATGCCAAATTTTCCTGGGAGGGGGCAGACTGGGGGGGAGGAGGCTGAGGTGCAGGAGCTGGAGGAGTGCCGATTTCGGTGACATGAGTGGACTGCGTGGAAGACTGACTGGTGGACAAATTGCTCGAAGCATTGTCGGCAATCCACGACATCACCTGTTCGCACTGTTCTGGCCTCAACAGTTCTCTACCACGAGTCCCAGTAACTTCAGACATGAACCTAGGGAGTGTAGCTCTGCGGCGTTCCCCTGCTCCCTCATAAGCAGGTGGTGTCTCACCCCGCCCAGGACCACGGCCTCTGACCCCTGCAGTAGTTGGACGCCCACGTCCCCGCCCTCGTCCTCTACCCTAGCCCTCGGGTTAAACATTTTGAAAATGAAAGTTATAACTTTAATTTTTTTTTAACTTTTTTTGTGTTTTTTGTTTTTTTTTGTGTTTTTTAGTTTTTAAAACCAAACGATGCTATCCTATTGCTATGGCTATTTTCTAGCCAAGTATGAAAGCACACTGCTATGCCAGATGAGATGATTTTGAGTTATTAAAAAAATAAACGTAAAATAAAAAAGGAAATGGCAGACTGTGCCTAATTGAAATCCAACCCCTAATAAATTTTCCCACTTCGGTCTTTGCGATGGATATGTGCGTCACTAAGCGCAAAACACAGCGGTCGCAAGTCTCACTACAAATTGCTCACAATTTGCTAGTAGATGCACTGCAGCAAGGACAGCCACCAGCAGATCAACCAGAAATCAAATATATATAACGCTACTGTAGGCGTAAATAAGCCGTTTGGATTCTCCGATGGCTATTTTCTAGCCAAGTATGAAAGCACACTGCTATGCCAGATGAGATGACGCTGAGTTATTAAAAAAATAAACGTAAAATAAAAAAGGAAATGGCAGACTGTGCCTAATTGAAATCCAACCCCTAATAAATTTTCCCACTTCGGTCTTTGCGATGGATATGTGCGTCACTAAGCGCTAAACACAACGGTCGCAAGTCTCACTACAAATTCCTCACAATATGGTAGTAGATGCACTGCAGCAAGGACAGCCACCAGCAGATCAACCAGAAATAAAATATATAATGCTATTGTAGGCGTAAGTAAGCCGTTTGGATTCTCCTATGGCTATTTTCTAGCCAAGTATGAAAGCACACTGCTATGCCAGATGAGATGACGCTGAGTTATTAAAAAAATAAACGTAAAATAAAAAGAAACTGGCAGACTGTGCCTAATTGAAATCAAACCCCTAATAAATTTTCCCACTTCGGTCTTTGCGATGGATATGTGCGTCACTAAGCGCAAAACACAGTGGTCGCAAGTCTCACTACAAATTGCTCACAATTTGCTAGTAGATGCACTGCAGCAAGGACAGCCACCAGCAGATCAACCAGAAATCAAATATATATAACGCTACTGTAGGCGTAAGTAAGCCGTTTGGATTCTCCTATGGCTATTTTCTAGCCAAGTATGAAAGCACACTGCTATGCCAGATGAGATGACACTGAGTTATTAAAAAAATAAACGTAAAATAAAAAAGGAAATGGCAGACTGTGCCTAATTGAAATCAAACCCCTAATAAATTTTCCCACTTTGGTGTTTGAGGTGGATATGTGTGTCACTAAGAGCTAAACACAACGGTAGCAAGTCCCCCTGCAAATTCCTCACAATATGGTACTAGCTGCACTACTAGTGCCAGCAAGCCCAGCCACAAGCAAACAAAAAAAAAAAAGTATAACGTTATTGTAGCCCTAAGAAGGGCTGTTGGGTTCTTGTTGAATCACTCCTGCCCAGGGCCGCATCTGCCATGAGGCGAGATGAAAATCTCGCTTCAGGCGGCAGAATGCGGGTCCCTGTAAAGGGCTGCGAAATTCGCCGCTCTAAAGTGGGCGATTCGGGCGTCCATTAACGCCCGAATCGCCCACCAGCTAAATAAATTGCGCCTGTGTCTTTAAGACACAGGCGCGATTTATATGCGGAGCGACGCAGCGCCTTTCCGGCAGCTGCGTCGCTCCGTTCTAAGCAGTGACACAGGCGTCATGACGTCACGCGCCTGTGTCACTGTGCGGAGCCGCAGCTCACAGGAGAGCCGCGTGAAGACGGGAGCCGCGCCGAGGGAGCAGCTGCCTGCAGGTGAGTATGATTTCTATTATTTTTCATGTATTTAATTAATTAAATGGCTAATAATTAATATGGGGACAGAATTATTTTATACCGGGGGGTGGGGGGTGATGGAGTGCTATGTATTTTATTTGGGGCTATAATTATTTTATACTGGGGGGGGGGGCGCTATATATATCATATGGGGACAGAATTATTTTATACTGGGGGGGGGATGATGGAATGCTATGTATTTTATTTGGGGCTATAATTATTTTATACTGGGGGGGGGATGCAATATATATTTATATTATTTGGGGCTATACCGTAATTATTTTATACTGGGGGGAATGCTATATATATATATTATTTGGGGCTATGATTATTTGGGGGGGTGCTGTATATATTATGTGGGGCCAGAATTATTTTATACTAGGGGCGGGGGGGGGGGGGGGTTCTGTATATTTTATTTGGGGATTTGGGGCTATAATTATTTTATACTGGGTGGGACACTATATATATTATTTGGGGCTATACTTATTTTATACTGGGGGGGATTCTATAGATATTATTTGGGGCTATACTTATTTTATACTGGGGGGGATGCTATAGATATTATTTGGGGCTATAATTATTTTATACTGGGGGATGCTATAGATATTATTTGGGGCTATAATTATTTTATATTGGGGGTGCTATAGATATTATTTGGGGCTATAATTATTTTATACTGGGGGGGGTGCTATAGATATTATTTGGGGCTATAATTATTTTATACTGGGGGGGTGCTATAGATATTATTTGGGGCTATAATTATTTTATACTGGGGGGGGGATGCTATAGATATTATTTGGGGCTATAATTATTTTATACTGGGGGGGATTCAGTATATATTATATGGGGCCAGAATCATTTTATACTGGGGGGTGCTGTATATATTATAAATCACTAAGCTGGGGGGATGTATATGGGATACAGTACATTACTAAGCTGGGGGGGGGCTGTATATGGGATACAGTATATTACTTAGCTGCAGGGGGTGTATATGGGGTACAATATATTACTAAGCTGGGGGGCTGTATATGGGGTACAGTATATTACTAAGCTGGGGGGATGTATATGGGGTACAGTATATTACTAAGCTGGGGGCTGTATATGGGGTACAGTATATTACTAAGCTGGGTGGCTGTATATGGGATACAGTATATTACTAAGCTGGGAGGCTGTATATGGAGTACAGTATATTACTAGGCTGGGGGGCTGTATATGGGATACAGTATATTACTAAGCTGGGAGGCTGTATATGGGATACAGTATATTACTAAGCGGGGGCTGTATATGGGATACAGTATATAACTAAGCTGGGGGGCTGTATATGGGATACAGTATATTACTAAGCTGGGGGACTGTATATGGGGTACAATATATTACTAAGCTGGGAGGGCTGTATATGGGATACAGTATATTACTAAGCTGGGGGACTGTATATGGGGTACAATATATTACTAAGCTGGGAGGCTGTATATGGGGTACAGTACATTACTAAGCTGGGAGGCTGTATATGGGGTACAGTATATTACTAAGCTGGGGGGATGTATATGGGATACAGTATATTACTAAGCTGAGAGAGCTGTATATGGGGTACAGTATATTACTAAGCTGGGAGGCTGTATATGGGGTACAGTATATTACTAAGCTGGGAGGCTGTATATGGGGTACAGTATATTACTAAGCTGGGAGGCTGTATATGGGATACAGTATATTACTAAGCTGGGAGGCTGTATATGGGATACAGTATATTACTAAGCGGGGGATGTATATGGGATAAGGTATATTACTAAGCTGGGGGGCTGTATATGGGATACAGTATATTACTAAGCTGGGAGGCTGTATATGGGATACAGTATATTACTAAGCTGGGGGGATGTATATGGGATATAGTATATTACTAAGCTGGGGAGCTATATATGGGGTACAGTATATTACTAAGCTGGGGGGCTGTATATGGGATACAGTATATTACTAAGCTGGGGGGCTGTATATGGGATACAGTATATTACTAAGCTGGGGGGCTGTATATGGGGTACAGTATATTACTAAGCTGGGGGGATGTATATGGGATACAGTATATTACTAAGCTGGGGGGCTGTATATGGGATACAGTATATTACTAAGCTGGGGGAATGTATATGGGATACAATATATTACTAAGCTGGGGGGGACTGTATATGGGATACAGTATATTACTAAGCTGGGGGGCTGTATATGAGATACAGTATATTACTAAGCTGGGGGCTGTATATGGGATACAGTATATTACTAAGCTGGGGGATGTATATGGTATATAGTATATTACTAAGCTGGGGGGCTGTATATGGGGTACAGTATATTACTAAGCTGCGGGGACTGTATATGGGGTACAGTATATTACTAAGCTGGGAGGGCTATATATGGGATACAATATATTACTAAGCTGGGGGACTGTATATGGGGTACAATATATTACTAAGCTGGGAGGCTGTATATGGGGTACAGTATATTACTAAGCTGGGGGGATGTATATGGGATACAGTATATTACTAAGCTGAGAGAGCTGTATATGGGATACAGTATATTACTAAGCTGGGGGGATGTATATGGGATACAGTATATTACTAAGCTGAGAGTGCTGTATATGGGATACAGTATATTACTAAGCTGGGGGCTGTATATGGGGTACACTATATTACTAAGCTGGGAGGCTGTATATGGGGTACAGTATATTACTAAGCTGGGAGTCTGTATATGGGATACAGTATATTACTAAGCTGGGGGGATGTATATGGGATACAGTATATTACTAAGCTGGGGGGCTGTATATGGGGTACAGTATATTACTAAGCTGGGGGCTGTATATGGGGTACAGTATATTACTAAGCTGGGAGGATGTATATGGGGTACAGTATATTACTAAGCTGGGAGGCTGTATATGGGGTACAGTATATTACTAAGCTGGGAGGCTGTATATGGGGTACAGTATATTACTAAGCTGAGAGAGCTGTATATGGGGTACAGTATATTACTAAGCTGGGGGGATGTATATGGGATACAGTATATTACTAAGCTGAAAGAGCTGTATATGGGATACAGTATATTACTAAGCTGGGAGGCTGTATACGGGGTACAGTATATTACTAAGCTGGGAGCTGTATATGGGGTACAGTATATTACTAAGCTGCGAGGCTGTATATGGGGTACAGTATATTACTAAGCTGGGGGGCTGTATATGGGATACAGTATATTACTAAGCTGGGAGGGGGCTGTATATGGGATACTGTATATTACTAAGCTGGGGGAGCTGTATATGGGATACAGTATATTACTAAGCTGGGGGGCTGTATATGGGGTACAGTATATTACTAAGCTGGGAGGCTGTATATGGGGTACAGTATATTACTAAGCTGGGAGGCTGTATATGGGGTACAGTATATTACTAAGCTGGGGGGATGTATATGGGGTACAGTATATTACTAAGCTGGGAGCTGTATATGGGGTACAGTATATTACTAAGCTGGGAGGCTGTATATGGGGTACAGTATATTACTAAGCTGGGGGGCTGTATATGGGATACAGTATATTACTAAGCTGGGAGGGGGCTGTATATGGGATACTGTATATTACTAAGCTGGGGGAGCTGTATATGGGATACAGTATATTACTAAGCTGGGGGGCTGTATATGGGGTACAGTATATTACTAAGCTGGGAGGCTGTATATGGGGTACAGTATATTACTAAGCTGGGAGGCTGTATATGGGGTACAGTATATTACTAAGCTGGGGGGATGTATATGGGATACAGTATATTACTAAGCTGAGAGAGCTGTATATGGGGTACAGTATATTACTAAGCTGGGAGGCTGTATATGGGGTACAGTATATTACTAAGCTGGGAGGCTGTATATGGGGTACAGTATATTACTAAGCTGGGGGGGGATGTATATGGGATACAGTATATTACTAAGCTGGGGGATGTATATGGGATACAGTATATTACTAAGCTGGGGGGCTGTATATGGGGTACAGTATATTGCTAAGCTGGGGGGATGTATATGGGATACAGTATATTACTAAGCTGGGGGGCTGTATATGGGATACAGTATATTAGTAAGCTGGGAGGGGACTGTATATGTGGGGCAAGATTTTATCCCTATATAATGAAGGGATGTGTTATATGTGGGGAGAGTGCGGTCAGTTGTGTTGTGAGGGGTATATATTATTTAGGAGCGCAGTGTTGTTATCCAGGAGACTTCATACTGTAAGTGACTGTGGTATTTTTAGGGACGCCGGGTGGAGATGCTGCACGGAGCTGAAGATACGTGAACTCAGCAGTGATACGTCATGGATTGGAGAACCCGGAATAAAGTCCTCCTGATGGAAGAGATTGTCATCTATAAGGTACTAGATTCCACTAATGCCTCTCAGATCCTGTAGTCAGTCACACAGAGTCAGGGAGCTGTCTGTAGGATTGTTAATTGTTAGTAAAGTTTAAGGATTTACTTAACAGGGAGCGGGGGTGGGGGCAGCATTTTAATATTCGCCTCAGGCAGCAAATATGCTAGAATCGGCCCTGCTCCTGCCTAACACTATTCTAATAGAACACCCTAACCCTTTCCCTGACCAGCAGCAGCTCTCTCCCTAGCGGCATCCAGACACAGAATGATCCGAGCAGCGCGGGCAGCGGCTAGTCTATCCCAGGGTCACCTGATCTGGCCAGCCAACCACTGCTATCGACGTGTAAGGGTACCACGTCATGCTTGGTGGAGTGCAGAGTCTCCTGGCTTGTGATTGGCTCTGTTTCTGGCCGCCAAAAAGCAAAACGGCGGGAGCTGCCATTTTCTCGAGCGGGCGAAGTATTCGTCCGAGCAACGAGCAGTTTCGAGTACGCTAATGCTCGAACGAGCATCAAGCTCGGACGAGTATGTACGCTCATCTCTAGTTATACATTTTTTTTTTTATTTGCTTGTGGCTGGGCTTGCTGGCACTAGTATTGCAGCTAGTACCATATTGTGAGGAATTTGCAGGGGGACTTGCTACCATTGTGTTTAGCTCTTAGTGACACGCATATCCACCTCAAACACCGAAGTGGGACAATTTATTAGGGGTTTGATTAGAATTAGGCAGAGTCTGCTGATTTATTTTTTTTTTACCTTTATTTCATTTTATAGCTCAAACTCATCTTGCAAAGCAGTGTGCTTTCAGTGTAGGCTAGAAAATAGCCATAGGAGAACCCCAACGGCTTACTTAGGCCTACAATAGCGTTATATTTTCCTTTTTTTTGTTTGCTTGTGGCTGGGCTTGCTGGCATTAGTAGTGCAGCTAGTACCATATTGTGAGGAATTTGCTGGGAGACCTGCGACCATTGTGTTTAGCTCTTAGTGACACGCATATCCACCTCAAACACCGAAGTGGGACAATTTATTAGGGGTTTGATTAGAATTACGACGAGTCTGCTGATTTATTTTTTTTTACCTTTATTTCATTTTATAGCTCAAAGTCATCAGGCACAGCACAAAATCCAGTTGTGTGCTGTCAGTGTAGGTTAGAAACTAGCCATAGCAATAGGATAGCATCGTTTTGTTAAAAAAAAAAAAAAAAAAATTAAAAGTTTACACTTTAATTTGGAAAATGTTTAAACCGAGGGCTAGGGGTAGAGGACGAGGGCGTGGACGTGGGCGTCCAACAACTGCAGGGGTCAGAGGCCGTGGTCCTGGGCGGGGTGAGACACCACCTGCTGATGAGGGAGCAGGGGAACGCCGCAGAGCTACACTCCCTAGGTTCATCATGTCTCGAGTTACTGGGACTCGTGGTAGAGCACTGTTGAGGCCAGAACAGTGCGAACAGGTGATGTCGTGGATTGCGGACAATGCTTCTAGCCATTTGTCCACCAGTCAGTCTTCCACACAGTCCACCCATGTCACCGAAATCAGCACTCCTCCAGCTCCTCCACCTCAGCCTCCTTCCCCCCAGTCTGCCCCCTCCCAGCAAAATTTGGCATTTGAACCGCCATACTCTGAGGAACTGTTTTCTGGATCCTTCCCACAGTCACAAACCACTTGTCCGGTTTCTGCTGAGCAATTTTCCGATGCCCAGGTTTTCCACCAGTCGCAGTCAAGTGAAGGTAAGCGCTTCCCAAGCGACACTTTTTCGGTTCGGGTTTTCGTTCGGCCACGCCCCCCGATTTCTGTCGCGTGCATGCCAGCGCCGATGCGCCACAATCCGATCGCGTGCGCCACAATCCCGGGGCAATTCAGGTACAATCGGCGCAAATTGGAAATATTCGGGTAACACGTCGGGAAAACGCGAATAGGGCCCTTAGTAAATGACCCCCATTGTCTCCTTATCAAACGAACTGTGTCAGGCAGAATTTTGGTTTGTTTTCATGGATTCTACATCAAACTTGTTAACTTTGTCGCCACCCTGCTGTGTAATCCACAAAATATACTGGCAAACTTTTATCATTTACCAATATTATTTCAGCGCTTCTTGCGCATCTGTTTACATTCCCCTCACCCGCCATATCCCAAACGTATAAGAACGCTACTACACTTGATCTTATACAAAAGGTTCTTAGAAGTGCTGTTTGGGGAGTAGCCTAGAGACAGGGGCTTGGATTGGCGAAAGCTCGCCTGGCAGCGGAGCACCAGCTCCATCTCAAGATCCAACTAACATAGTTTTAACTGCAGCACCTTTAATCTACTACTAGTTCACTGCCTCCATACATCGTCCCCTTATCAAACGAGCTGTGTTGGGCAGAATTTTGGATTGTTTTCATGGCTTCCATATCAAACTTGTTAACTTTGTCGCCACCCTGCTGTATAATCCACAAAATATAATGGCAAACTTTTATCATTTACCAATATTATTTCAGCGCTTCTTGCGCATCTGTTTACATTCCCCTCACCCGCCATATCCCAAACTTATAAGAACGCTACTACACTTGATCTTATACAAAAGGTTCTTAGAAGTGCTGTTTGGGGAGTAGCCTAGAGACAGGGGCTTGGATTGGCGAAAGCTCGCCTGGCAGCGGAGCACCAGCTCCATCTCAAGATCCAACTAACATAGTTTTAACTGCAGCACCTTTAATCTACTACTAGTTCACTGCCTCCATACATCGTCCCCTTATCAAACGAGCTGTGTCAGGCAGAATTTTCAGGTGTTTCACCAGATACATAGTGGAACTCGGCCCATCTGTCGCCGCCATGCTGGAGACCTGAAGTTGCAATCATAGCAGCGCAATATGGATGCCCCATACTGTCGCTCTTAATCATGGAACCATTTCCGTAAAAACAATTAAAAATAGAACCACTATGCTATTCCATTATTCCTAGGTGAAATATTCAAACGACCCGGCCTGATTTGAAAATTATAATTTTTTCAAAGTAACCGCTTCTGGCCCCCAGGCCCATTTTGGGTGGGTAGGAGCCGAGAGACAGGGGCTTGGACAGGCGAATTCTCGCCTGGCAGTGGACCGCCAGCTCCATCCCAAGATTAGGCAGCCTCAGAGGCATCCATGCATGCTGCCCCTGCTGTTTCCTGTCCATTTTGCCTCCACGATCCTCCACAGCGTCCACCAATGTCTCATTTCAACTCTCTATACCCCAGACGCTGGAGCACGAGAGGATATGCAGCACATCATCCCCTTATCAAACGAGCTGTGTCAAACAGAATTTTCAGGTGTTTCACCAGATACATAGTGGAACTCAGCCCATCTGTCGCCGCCATGCTGGAGACCTGAAGTTGCAATCATAGCAGCGCAATATGAATGCCCCATACTGTCGCTCTTAATCATGGAAGTCGTCTCCATGGCTGCCTCCACATGTCGTCCCCTTATCAAAAGAGCTGTGTCAGGCTCATTTTTCGGGTGTTTCACCAGATACGTTATGGAACTTGGTCACTATGTCGCCACCATGCTGTGTTATCGACTAAATATACCGTCAACCTTTTGTTCACATAGGAAATCATTTCACCTCCTTTGGTGAAACCTGAGTCCATTTAGGGTATGTCGCCATGAGACTCTCTAGCCTGCCACTGCTGCCGCTGCCTCTGCATGCCATTCCCTATAGTGTCAGGGTCAATTATTGGATGTTTTAGATGCTATCTAGCCTCATTAGGTCACTCTGTCATGGCCATGCTGTTGCCCATAATTTTGGCATAATGGAGGGATTAAGCAGCCTCAGAGGCATCCATGCATGCTGCCCCTGCTGTTTCCTGTCCATTTCCGTGGTGTTTCCATCCTTTTCTGAGGTTCCCAGGTGTTTGGCCAAGCTTCCCTGTGCAGAGCCTTGGTCCCCTTGAAAAATGCTTGAGTCTCCCATTGACTTCAATGGGGCTCGTTATTCGAGACGAGCACTCGAGCATCGGGAAAAGTTCGTCTCGAATAACGAGTACCCGAGCATTTTAGTGCTCTCTCATCTCTAGTTAGAAAGGACAGGGAATAGACTGTTGGGGCTTTGGTAGAGGGAATAAAATGGACACATGTCATGTTTACTGGAATCCAGTAGATGCAGGGACTATTTTGGCACAGCAGGAAGCAGTGAGGACACAGCTGAGGGAAGGCCAATGAGAGGGCAGCTGCAAAGCATTCTGGGACTGGAGGAAAAACTGCCTCTCTCAGTGCTGCGCATGCACCTCCTAGGCCCCTCCCACATTGGTTTCTGGATATCACACATGATAAACGAGCATCAATAAAACATATTCAAAGGTCATTCCATTCAATGTGTCCATTATTAATATGTTTTCTAAATATTTAACCCCTTCCTGGACCTTGACGTGATTTTACAGAATGCATAGGCTGATTATGTATTATGCTGCAATACATTAGTATTGCATTATATTACAATGAACAAGTGATGAAATGATCACTTGTTCATGTTCCACCCTGGTACAAAATAAAACAGCAAAAAAAGGGGAAAAAAGTGCAAATAAAAAAATTATTCAAAAAGAATAAAAGTCCTCTGAAGTCCCATCCCATGTAATAATCAAATAAAACATAAAAAAGTGAAAAACACCAAAAAGAAAACAACATATATGATATCACCACGTCTGTAACAACTTGTACAATAAAATAAAATTTCACTGAAGCAATATGGTGAACTCTGTAAAAAATAACACACAAAAACTCACACAAATTATGAAATTTTCACATGTGAAGTGATAAAAAGTGCAGAAAAAGTGATCAAAAAGTAACATTTACCCCAACATGATAACAAGAAAAAGTATAGCCCGTCCCGCAAAAAATAAGCTCTAAGACAGCTCTGTAAACAAAACAATATAAATGTTCTGCCCATTGTTACATGGCGATGCAAAAACAAGCAAATTTCTCACAAAATGGAGCATATTTATGATACGCCAGCGTATGATAGCCCCGCAGCCCGATACAAAAGGCTTCCAACTCTTGATGTATCGGGGAAGCCGGCAGCAGCAAGTGCGCACGCGCCAGGACAGTAACGCCCCCGCGCCTGCCCACTCCCGGCCGTCCGCGCCCTCCACTCAGCCGTCCACGCCCCCCCCCCCTTCACGCCCCACTGGTGTGAAGGTGGCGGATCGGGGCAAATAATCGCAAAACCTAGCAATAAGTGTGGCGTAGAGGTCCTGATAAATATCCCCCATAGAGTTCTATATTCTGCAAAACAAGTTAACCATAAAAAAGCCATATAAATGGGGTATCGCCGTAATCGGGATGACCCATAAAACACATTTTATTTTATGGTATGGTGAACGTGCGGTAAAAAAAATGCTAGAAACCGCCAAGAGTGAATTATTTTTTAAACCACCAAAAAAGAGTTAATAAAATCTGATTATTAGCTATTGGACCCCCGTAAATAATGTACCTGAAAAGTGGATCTCATCCACAAAAAAAATTCCCCCATATGTCCACATTACAAAAAAATAAACATTTTATAGCCTGTAAAATCTGACGGTGCAGATCTGCTCTGAATGGCGCTCCTTCCCTTCTATGCCCGGCCGTGCGCCCATTCAGCAGTCACCACCACATATGGGGCATCCTTATACTCAGGAGAGATTGGGAATCAAACTTTGTGGAGTTTTTCATCATTTATTACTTTGTGAACGTTTAATTTTTGCCCAAACATTAATACATTGTCTAAAAATAATTATAGCTTGTAAATTACACCTCCATTTTGTTTTAACACTTCTTAAAGTTTATTTTTCACACATTGAAATGGCATAATGTACAGGGTTTTCCTGCTATTTAGGCCTCTCAAAGTCACTTAAAGCTGAGCAGGTGCCTCTAAATAAGGGTTTTGGCGAATTTCATAAAAATGAGAAAAATTGCACCCACAATTATGAACCTCCTAACAACCTAAAAAAGAGAGAGGATGCATAAATAGCCATGCCGATATAAAGCAGACATCGGGGAAATGTTACTTATAAAGTTACTTGGATGCTATTACTAAATGAAGAAAATTTGAAACTTTGAAAATGAATAATTTTTAGAAATTTTTGCCAAATTTAATTTTTTTTCATAGCTAAACACAAAAGATATCATCAAAATTTTACTATTACTTTGAAGTACAATATGTGTGATGAGAAAACAATCCCAATATCCCCAGGATATGTGTAAGCGTCACAAAGTTATAACCTCCTATAATGACAACAGTCAAATTTTAAAAATTAGGCCTGGTCCTAAAGCCCTAAAATGGCTCAGACACAAAGGGGTTAAAGCACTTTGGGAGTGTCATGGCATAACCCCTTTAAGCGTGTTCAATAAATTGTAAATCCTAATTTGTGGTATAATGTGTTTCATTCTTTGCTGCGACACAGTATACGCTGTATGTGCGCCATTGTAACTATTGTGTACTTAATTGTAACAATTTAAGCTTATTCAATAAAGCAAATGTGTTTCCATCTTACCAATACATGATATGACCTGAAAAAAGTTGTGATATTTGAAGGGGTGGGAAAAACAAAAAAAAGAAAAAAGGCCTGTGCATTAACCCCTTAACGCTCTGCGCCGTAGCTCTACCGGGGGGGGGGGGGGGGGGCGGCGATCGGTTGCCATGGTAGCCTCGGGTCTTCGTGTGACCCGAAGCTATCTGGCTTCTGCAGATTCGTTACAATGAGCCAGTGGCTCATTGTAATGAATGTGCTGTAAAAATGCCATATATTGCAATACAGAAGTATTGCAGTATATGGTAGCAACGATCTGACCATCTAGGGTTAATGTACCCTAGATGGTCTAAAAAATTGTGAAAAAAAATGAGCAAAAAATGTAAAAAAATAAAAAAAATTTATAAAATATAAAAAATTCTAATCACCCCCCTTTCCCTAGAACTGATATAAAACATAATAAACAGTAAAAATTACAAACATATTAGGTATCGCCACGTCCCAAAATGCCCGATCTATCAAAATATAAAAACGGTTACGGCCGGCGGTGACCTCCGAGACGGGAAATGGCGCCCAAATTTCCGAAATGCGACTTTTACACCTTTTTACATCACATAAAAAATGGAATAAAAAATGATCAATATGTCTCACAGACCTCAAAATGGTAGCAATGAAAACGTTGGCTCATTTCGCAAAAAATGACACCTCAAACAGCTCCGTGCACCAAAGTATGAAAAAATTATTAGCGTCAGAAGATGGCAAAAATTTTTTTTTCTTTTTTGAACATTCGTTTAATTTTTGAAAATGTATTAAAACACAATAAAACCTATATAAATTTGGTATCACCGCGATCGCACCGAACCAAAGAATAAAGTAGGCGTGTTATTTGGAGCGAAGAGGGAAAATCGTAAAAACTGAGCCCACAAGAACGTGCATTTTTAAAAAAAAAATTTCCACTTTTGGAATATTTTTTCAGCTTCGCAGTACATGGCATGTTAAAATAAATAACATTACGGGAAAGTAAAATTTGTTACGCACAAAATAAGCCCTCACACAGGTCTGTACACGTAAAAATGAAAAAGTTATGGATTTTTGAAGGTGGAGAGCGAGAAATGATCGGAAAAACCCTGCGTCCTTAAGGGGTTAAGGTGGTTAAAATGCATCCACACAATGTGCCATCAGGGCCGTACTGGCTACAATAGGGATCTTTAAGAAGCCGATACCATTGCAGTGCGCCAGATTATTTCTCCAGGACCTTGCGTCTTTCAGTGCGTCTTTTTGATTTTATTAAAATATTTCCGGAATAACTATTTATATCATCATTTGGGTTAAAATCATGACTTATTTTAGGGACCCTTTGTATACAAAATTGATTATAAGGAGGAGTGTCTCTGCATACAATAATTTATCATGGGTGAATATAGATAATAATTTATTATGGGGGGATCACTATACATATTACAAAGTATTATATGGGCTTTCTGTATATAATTCATTACCATGGAGCAATGTGTGATTGAATTTGATCATTTATTGATGCAGTATAGACAGGTAAACAATGAATTTTAGAGTAGAATATTTTCCATGGTCTTCATTATGTACATTATAATAAATGTTGTCATACAATTAACAGTAAATAATGCAGCAATGTATTAGTTGATATGTTGTAGGTCACAGGCGGCTGTCATAGAGACAATTATGACATCATCGAGTTCTAGCCATATAGTCAGTGGTTCAGAAGCTGCAGTTGTGATTGTGGTTTGTGAGAGGAGAGATCACTGCGTGCGATTAGCTATCTGTCATTTCTGTGCAAAATGTATGTTTTTTTGTTGTTTTTGTTGTGTGTGTCTTGTGTTGTCTGTCGCCCAACCCCCCCGCCATCATTAATGGAGGAGGGAAAAGGCGGCACCATCGCCCTCCATGGATTAGACCCAAGCAAGGATCAGGATTTAGTGAGTAAGTGTCCACCATGTGTATTTATAATTGTGATTATAGGTCTTTGAGCTAATTGCTATATTTTAACCCTTAAACACCTCATTTTGTCAGTATGTGTAGCCCATGATTTGTAAGGTATAACACAATATAGGAGCTCTATACAAATAAAGATTTATTATCTGAGGCCTTTATTATGGGCAAAACAGGCAATAATGGCAGCAGCTAATGTGTAGTGATCTACATAGTGGATAAGATCTGAGCAGATGTCATCCACATGTAGAACCTACCACCTACAGCAGGAGCTCACCTGTGCCGTGTATCTACCCCTGAAGCTTGTCACTTATCACATGTTTTACAATACATTTACTGGGGTCACACAAGGAGCATCACATCTCACTCATGAATGTCCTCACTAGGTTGTGTCAGACTGTCCTCTATATTGATGCCTATAGATGACATATAACGGCCAAGCAGATTTCCTTTCTTAATGAAAACCAGTTTTAGTAACATAATCCCTGTCTCTTTTAGGACATCGAAGATCTTATATTGAGGAGCTGAAAGAACATTTTAGTGATTTACCTAGAAGTGTTATTTATGGGCTGCCGGTTATCATTCTATGTGTGGCGTTGCTGTGCATTTGCAGGTATGTAGTATTTTTCTTTACACTTCTAGAGATTAGAAAAAGATTCCTTTCTGGAGTCCAGGTCATTAATAAAGATCTGAGACAAGACAGATTTATGTCTACAGAGATTCAATATTAGATATAAATTTTGCCGTCTTGTTTTCATATATAAATATTGTAATGATTACATTTTGTGTATTACAGCCTGTGCACTGAGCCTCCAGACAAGTTTCAGTATGTCTAGATCCTGATCTTCTGCATTGACCCTCGGCTTTTTGACCCCCGGACCGTCCTGACTACGATTTCTCTTCATCCTTTGGCTTATCTCATCCTGACTGCTCTTCTGTTGACGACCCTTGGCTACATTACTGACCTTGCTACAAGTTCTTTACCGCAGAACACCTACTGCCAATTGGTGACCTTAATGGACGATTACGAGCACCATAGTCTGGGAAGTTGCCCACTCTTGCATTGTTAAAAGGTGAAGAACTGGCTAAGACTCCCTACTACAAGTTCTCCGCCACAGAGCACCTACTGCCAATTGATGACCTTGATGAAGCGTTCTGAGGACCATGGTCTGGGAATTTACCACTCTAGCAGTTTAAAGGGTGAAGATCTGTCTGAGACTCACTACTTCAGCCTAGGCAACAACAAACTATTGCAAAAAGAAATAAAATTTTATTGACAATAAAAGAGACTTGCACTAGATTTTATGAAATAGTTCTGGCTGCCAGTCACTACATATAAATCTCACTAATCTATTGTAACAGAGTTTTCATACACCTGACACATTTTTATATCACTAAAAAACGTACTAACACGGTGCTGATTCTGGAGAGGTAAAGCAACAGTTTTAGATGATTTGCTTTGATCTTCCCTTTCTAGCTTTGTCCACAACCTTCTTCTTGCCATAACAGAGCCTCCATGGATCTGGAGAAGAACGCTGCAGGTACTGAAGTCAGAAGATTCTTTAGATCTCCGCACTCTTTAGTGAAGCTGCATGTGGTCAGGATTGGATCAGTAGTTTGCATTAGTATTCGTAAGCCAATACCAGGAATGGTCCAAAACATGTAATGGATGGAGATCACCTAGTTATACTTTGTCTCTGTGTAGGCTCCACTTCTGGTTTTGGTATAAAGGGGTTTTCGCAGGAAGCAAGTTATACTCTATCCAAGAATGATATGTATCTCATCTGTTACCAAGTAAGAAAAGCTGGCCCAAGAAAATTCTGAGGCTAACGTGGATGTCAGGTTTGCGACACCAAAGACATGAGCCACAATCTTCATGGCTGGAATAACAAAAGAGCCAAGATTTTTTTTTTTAAACAATGGGCCAAGTACAGTATAGATATTGCCAAGTGTCCTGGGATCTGTCTATTGGGAAGCCATTGTTGAATAATATATTTTGAAGTCCCCTAATATTTTTAAAATTATGTAGTGGAAATGCAAATGAGTTCAAATCAGGCAGTGTGTTAGATTGTAACTTATTTTCCACACACTATAAATTTTAGGCATAGAAAATGATCTGTTATCTGAGCCACTGCAAAAGCCACAACTGTGGATTGAAAAAAAAATATTTGTTTACTAAAAAGGATAATTTTTTATATAGTATGCAGAGGATGTGGTTAACATTTTTCTAAAATACTTAACTAATTACATACATCCCCATGGGCCCTCAATGGCTGCACATGCGGCACCATAGTCTCTATACATTGGGAAAAGATAGGATATGTCCTTTATTTCCCTGTGTTATGGTGTAATGCATCGTGCATCTTTAAAGGAAACCTACCACTTGAAGTGGCAGGTTTCAGATGGAAATACCGAGCACCAGCTCAGGGTGAGCTGGTGCCGGAGCTTATTTTGCAGTTTATTGCAGTTTAAAACACTTTTTAAACTTTATAGCCGGCGCAGGGAGGTACGCGCTTACCATGTACGCGGCTCTCCTTGACTTCCTATGTAGCCGCGCGCATGGTCGCGCACGGACACTAACAAAAATAAGCTCCGGCACCAGCTCACCCTGAGCTGGTGCTCGGTATTTCCATCTGAAACCTGCCACTTCAAGTGGTAGGTTTCCTTTAAGGAAAGGGGAGGGATCATCCCTCCTCCTCTCTATGGCGATGTTCATGTGATTGTCGCCTTAATTTGTAAAAAATATCGAGCTAGTCCCTACCGTAGAGAAGAATATACCAGCATGTACAGTGTGTGTATATGGAGGCTGCATGAGCTCACATTTAATCTCCCTGTGTTTGGTTAAACAGCTCTGAGAAGGTAGGATTAACCCGTTCTTTTTTAGTTTGATCTGTGAAATTAATGCTCATAGCATATTGCAGTCAGGGAAGGAGCAGGATGAGTTACCATTCACAGCTGTGTAACAAACAGGAGGGAGAGACCAGTTTTCAATCTGGTAGATTTCTATTTTTTCTATAGCAACTTTAAAGTAACATTGAAAGTAAGGGCTACATTGCAGTCTTTTTCTTTACAAACTAAACAGAGTTTCTTAATGAAGTATATTAAAAAACACGTTCAGAATACTCACCCCCACACACACACAATATCAATAGTAATCTGAAATTATTACTCTTAATTATTACTCCTAATTATTACTCTTAGCCTAAATGAGTGAGTAATCACTGGAATAGTGAAAACTCCTAAACTCACAAGAATGGAGACCCCTGTGTAACCCCCACCCCATTTACATGAGTTATACAGGCTTTTTCGATCTTGTAAATATCCACTATAACTGTATTGCTTGAAATTATTTGTTTTTGAAGCCATTTTAATTGTATTAGTCATTTAGTGGTAATCCAGAGTTTGCTGTTCTAGGACATTGACAAACATTTTGAGAGCAGGCAATCCATCTCATAACGTCAGTTCAGACTTTCTAGGATCATTGCCAATACAAATCACTGCACTCACTTTGTTCACAATACAATCATTTCCCCTAAAATGAGTATGTACAGTATTTTTTAGAGAAAAAATTATTTAAAGCTGCACTTTTTCTAGTTTTATAAAGAAACAAATACAATAAGATTTTTTTTAATAAAGCAACAGAAGAAAAATCACATAATATTTATTATATTTTCAATCCATGTTTAAATCGCCCGTCTTTCCTCATGTAAAAAAGTACCGTATATGTGTATAAGCCGAGATTTTCAGCACAAATCAAATCAATGAAACCGGTGTTAGTTGAATTAGTGGGTATTAAAGCAGAAATTATGAACGCAGGCAGCAGAGTGGACATTCTAGAAGCGACATGCTCAGATCTCTCTGCAACCACAACCAGACTAGCAGAACATTCGGCACAGCATCAGGCATATATAAACACTGCCTTTACTCTGATTGAAGATCAGGAGAAAAGAAGCAGGTGCAAAAGTATAAGGATAAAAGGACTGCTGGAATCATGGTCAGCTGATACTCCGCCAAAGGTGCCTATGAAGCTATTCTCAACAAGGCCTGGAACTGATAGAGGTGCCCGAATTGTAATTGAATGCGTCCATAGACCACTACGCCCAACACCCAGACCACTAGAACCCCCTAAGATGTCATATGTGGCCTTCTGTCTTATGTGGACACATCACAGTTACTAGCTGCAGCTCGGGTCAAACAAATCATAAAGTACGGCAAAGATGAAGTGCACTTTTTCCAGGACATGGCTACATCTACACTAACAAAGCACAGGATCCTGAAACCACTGTTAGAAACCTTGGGATCACGCAATCTACTGTATTTTTGGCTGCTCCCTTTTGGACTGGCAGTCCAAATGGAAGGAAGGAGAATTATTATTAGAACACTGGAAGATCTGATTAACACCTGGGAAGCCCAAGGTATCGACCCCATACCCATCAAATCCTGGCTTCCGCAACAACGTCCAAAACCGAGAGCTGTCCCTGCGGAATGGAACACAAGCAGGAGAGATGCAGAACAGAATGACATAGACATAATTGATCATGATTTAAGGACTTGTGATTGGACTATGGACAAGCAGTTAGTGTACCAATGTAACCCTAATCCTAACCCGCGTTATAACGAATACCATCCCCCCTCCTAAACTTACCCCCTCTCTTCCCCCCTTGTGAGCCATCCTCCGCTTCACCCTTCCTCCTCCCTAAAGAGAACAATTTTACATCTAGATGGTAAAAGCAATTCTGCAATACACTCCCAAAACTCTCTAGAGTCCGTGCAAAACTATAGAACCTAGGCAGGTCTAATCATTATATGGCCTCCTCCATTTTCACCTCTATTGATGTTAAGTGGCCTCCTATCTTACTCTTACTCAAGAAATATAAATCCAGTGCCATTTTTCTACAAGAAACACATCTCAAACAGAGTAAACCAGTATACCTGTCAAAACATATTTTTTCACAATGGTTCCATAGCTTAACAAGGTATTCCCATCGGGGCGTTCACATTTAATTAAATTGCTTTGCCATATGTAAACATTTCTTCAATTGGATGTTATTAAAAAAATATTCCTGTGTTGAGATAATTTCTCATAAATGTAGACATGTTGTCCGTTGTCCTTGGATACGACCACCTCACATTTTGGCAGCGGTGGCCAGACATGCGCTATTCAGTTCTGTTTGACCACCTGGATTCAGCGTTCATTACCACAGGACTGCTGTGCAGTAACTCCCAGGCATTTCATATATAAAAACCTTTTGTTTCTTTATGCCATCACTCCAGCAGAGGTGGCCATATCCAAGGACACATTCTTTTTTCTAAGGGACAACAAGGCTACATTTATGAGAAATTATCTTCACACAGGAACATTTTTTAATAACATCTATTTGAAGAAATTTTTATATGTGGCAGATTAATGAAACTGAATGTGAATGCCCAGACTAGAATACCCCTTTAAGCACATCCTCTAAATCCAAACGGGTTTCTATTGGAATTGTTAATAGTTTTCCATTCCAACCACATAGTACCCACTTAGACGCTAAAGGCAGAATGCTTTTTGTTTAAGGAAAACTAGCGATTGTCCTTATTACCTTGGCAAACTTATACACGCCAAATTCAAACCAAGTAAAATGGCTACTCCACGCCTTAGACCAACTCCAGCTATTTGCAGAGGGATTGATCGTAATGGATGGAGATCTGAACGTAGCCCTAAATCTCTCATTGGACACCTCCTCTGAGAAATCACATATTTCGGAAGCAACATTGGCGAGAATGCAAAGTAAGTTAGAAGATTTGGGGCTGGTGGATACTTGGAAGTCTCACAACCATTCAGCCAAGGACTACTCTACTCCACATGCTTTGTTCCAAAGGCTAGACTATCTATTAGTCTATAACAATACCTAAACAACTTTCTGTGAGAGGAATATAATAATAATTACTGGCACCAATTGACTCAAACCTATGCAAAAAAGGCCAGAATTTCACAAATATATTTTACAAAGAATTTAATAGCTTTATTAAGAATATTTGTTAAAATTACAATAGAACACACGTTTTCAAAGCATATGACATATGCACACAGTAACAAAGGTTTATGCTTATGTCGCCCTTATTAAAAAACAAAGGGAGAAAACGCACATTTCAGCAATTAAGAATACAGAAAGTGTATTAAAATCAGACACTCTGAAAATAGCAGAAGCTTTACATTCCTTCTATTCACAACTTTATAATCTGCGGAACTCACACAAGTCTGACAAAACTCCACAAAATGTGATAGATGAATTCCTTGGTAAACTCACCCTACCATCCCTGGAGGAAGATGCGTTAATGGAGCCCATAGCGGCTGACGAATTACTTCGCATAATCTCCACCTTTTCATCTAAAAAGAGTCTGGGTCCCGATGGATTCTCCTTTCAATATTACAAAAAATGTATGAACATTATTCTCCCCCATCTAGTTACCACTTGTAATGCATTTCTAAAGGGTGAAGAGATTTAAAAACAATGCACATTGCTCTGATACATATGGAAGGCCACTAGATTAAAAAAGCTGATACCAAAACTTGTCCACACAGACCAGGAAGGGTTTATCAGTGGCAGTGAGGGTAAAGACAACTCTGTCTAGGTACTACAGGATATTCAATATGCACAAACTAAGAAGGTACAGCTAGCACTATTAGGAGTCAATGCCGAAAAGGCTTTCGTTAGAGTCAATTGGACCTTCATGAAAGCTGTTCTTTTCAAATTTAAGTTTCCCCTTTCTTTTTATCAGAGCAATTTTCTCATTATAGGCTCAACCCCACGCTAGGCTGAAAGTAAATGGCACACTGTTACCATCTTTTGGAATTACAAATGGCACCAGGCAGGGTTGGCCACTTTTGCCCACTTTATTCATTCTAGTGCCTGAGACCTTGTTCCAATGTGTAAGAGAAAACACATACTGTATTTTCCGGGAATCCAGGTGGAGGGATTCCATATCAAAGCTACTGCTTTTGCAGACATCTATTATTCCTAATCACCAACCCTGAGAAGAGTCTACCCTGCATGCTGTCATTGCTTTCAGCCTTCAGCCAAAGTGAATTTCAGTAAATCTGAGCTCTTATATTTGTTGGTCCCAGCAGGTAAATTCGGGCAGTTAAGCTCCCAAGAACCCTTCAAAAAACAAACTAGCTACCTAAATTACCCCAAATTTCTAGACACATCGCAGACTTATATAAACTGAACTTCATCCCTCTTTTTAATTATATATTCTGCTCATACTCTGGATGGGTAGGTACAACTTGCTAAAAATGTATATTCTCTCGAAAATCCTTTATCTTATGCAGATGATCCCTATAGTTCTGTCACAGATGCTGCTTTCCAAATTCCTTTCTAAACAGAAAAAACCCAGACTAGCACATGCATTACTTACAAAAGACAGGAACAAAGGAGGCATGGGCTTTCCAGATCTAGTCAAGTACTACAAAGCGATACAGTTGAGATTATGGCTCACTCTACTAGACCCAATGAAAAATAGAGACACAGTTGCTCTGACCTCACAAACATATGGACAGTCATTTCTGGGACACTTGTGGATTCCTAATCGAGCAAGCACTCAGACAGAAAAAAATGAGGCATTATATGTAGGTGTAATGGAGACGTGGGGTGAACTAGCAGATACATTGGCACCTTCTCCTTCCTCATACTTATCAGCAAAGCTTCTCCTTTGACTCATATTAGGCAGAGATTCTCCATACCAGGCCATGTGGGATATCATAGGAGACATACCTGCAGCTGAGCTATTTAGCCTCAGAGATAGATCTTCCAGGGATATATTTGATACACATCTGACACATCTCAAACTAGCTCCCCTGCATTTTCAACACTTCCGCCACATCCATGTAGCCTGGCTAGGGCTAACAAAATCTCCAAGGGATCCAACAGAATTTGAGAAATTGCTGGCACCTTTGACAGTGTCCATGAGGAAGGTATCTACCCTTAGAAAGAACTTCATCACATCTAAAATTGAGAACCCACCAAATTTCTTAGGGAGCTAGAGATCTCATTATCGGATGAGGAAAAGAAAGGTATCTTACAATCATCACATGGCTTCTCCACCTTTGTTAGACTGAAGGAGAACCCTTATAAACTATTGGCCAGATGGTACAGAACATCGGAATTCCTCTTTGCACATGGTCTGATGGAAATCTTTGTTGCAGATGTCACACACAAGTAAGTACCCACGCACATGTCTGGTGGTCATTCCCCGTAATGTCGTCCTATTGGAATCAAATAGAGGACACCATGAGGTTGGTAACAAACGTGGACATTTAATTGACAGTAGATATGGTAATTTTGGTGAAGCCTACTTCCACTTTCAAGCCACACAAAGCAAATTTTTTGACACACTTAATCGTTGCTGCAAAATCGCTGATACCTCAACTATGGAGGTCCACATACCCTCCAGCTTTTGCAAAATGGATAGCAAAAGTACACAAAATTTGCACTCTAGAAGAACAACTCAGTAAAATCTGCAGGAAGCACGACACCTTTCACAAAATATGGGCAGCATGGTTACGATTAGAGATGAGCGAACACTAAAATGCTCGGGTACTCGTTATTCGAGACGAACTTTTCCCGATGCTCGAGTGCTCGTCTCGAATAACGAACCCCATTGAAGTCAATGGGAGACTCGAGCATTTTTCAAGGGGACCAAGGCTCTGCACAGGGAAGCTTGGCCAAACACCTGGGAACCTCAGAAAAGGATGGAAACACCACGGAAATGGACAGGAAACAGCAGGGGCAGCATGCATGGATGCCTCTGAGGCTGCCTAATCGCACCATTATGCCAAAATTATGGGCAACAGCATGGCCATGACAGAGTGACAGAATGAAGCTAGATAGCATCTAAAACATCCAATAATTGACCCTGACACTATAGGGGACGGCATGCAGAGGCAGCGGCAGCAGCGGAAGGCTAGAGAGTGGCATGGCGACATACCCTAAATGGACTCAGGCTTCAAACCAATGGGTGGCAGAGAGGAACCAAAGGAGGTGAGCAAGAAGCGCTCAAATAATATCGGTACATGATAAAAGTTTGCCAGTATATTTTGTGGATTACACAGCAGGGTGGCGACAAAGTTAACATGGAAGCCATGAAAACAACCCAAAATTCTGCCTGACACAGCTCGTTTGATAAGGGGACCATGTATGGAGGCAGTGAACTAGTAGTAGATTAAAGGTGCTGCAGTTAAAACTATGTTAGTTGGATCTTGGCATGGAGCTGGCGCTCCGCTGCCAGGCGAGCTTTCGCCAATCCAAGCCCCTGTCTATAGGCTACTCCCCAAACAGCACTTCTAAGAACCTTTTGTATAAGATCAAGTGTAGTAGCGTTCTTATAAGTTTAGGATATGGCGGGTGAGGGGAATGTAAACAGATGCGCAAGAAGCGCTGAAATAATATCCCTAAATGGTAAAAGTTTGCAAGTATATTTTGTGGATTACACAGCAGGGTGGCGACAAAGTTAACAACTTTGATGTGGAATGCCCTGTAATAGCTCTTGGGCGGTGTGCCTTTTATCGCCTAGGCTCAGCAGTTTCAGCACCGCCTGCTGTCGCTTAGCGACGGCACTGCTGCTGTGCCTAGAGCTACCGACTGATGGCGCCATGCCCACGGATGGTAATTCGGAGGAGGAGGAGGTGGAGGAGGGGTGGGAGGAGGTATAGTAGGCCTTTGAGACCTGGACCGAGGTAGGCCCCGCAATTCTCTGCGTCGGCAGTATATGACCAGCCCCAGGGTCAGACTCGGTCCCAGCCTGCACCAAGTTAAGTGTAGTAGCGTTCTTATAAGTTTGGGATATGGCGGGTGAGGGGAATGTAAACAGATGCGCAAGAAGCGCATGATGCGCATGGAGCTGGCGTTCCGCTGCCAGGCGAGCTTTCGCCAATCCAAGCCCCTGTCTCTAGGCTACTCCCCAAACAGCACTTCTAAGAACCTTTTGTATAAGATCAAGTGTAGTAGCGTTCTTATAAGTTTAGGATATGCCGGGTGAGGGGAATGTAAACAGATGCGCAAGAAGCGCTGAAATAATATCCCTAAATGGTAAAAGTTTGCCAGTATATTTTGTGGATAACACAGCAGGGTGGCGACAAAGTTAACAACTTTGATGTGGAATCCATGAAAACAACCCAAATTTCTGCCTGACACACCTCGTTTGATAAAGGGACGATGTATGGAGGCAGCTATATGGACGACTTTTGGAGGTAGCAATGGAGACAACGTGTGGAGGCTGCTATGGAGACAATTTAATTTGGATAGTGCCTGTATGTGGCAGTCCCAAACATTTTTCAAACCAGAGGAGCAGGTAGGTGGCCCTCCAGTAAAATGGGATAGATTGAGTGCCTGTATGTGGCAGTCCCAAAAATGTTTCAAACCAGAGGAGCAGGTAGGTGGCCCTCCAGTAAAATGGAATAGATTGAGTGCCTGTATGTGGCAGTCCCAAAAATTCTTCAAACCAGAGGAGCAGGTAGGTGGCCCTCCAGTAAAATGGAATAGATTGAGTGCCTGTATGTGGCAGTCCCAAAAATTGTTCAAACCAGAGGAGCAGGTAGGTGGCCCTCCAGTAAAATGGAATAGATTGAGTGCCTGTATGTGGCAGTCCCAAAAATTGTTCAAACCAGAGGAGCAGGTAGGTGGCCCTGCAGTAAAATGGAATAGATTGAGTGCCTGTATGTGGCAGTCCCAAAAATGTTTCAAACCAGAGGAGCAGGTAGGTGGCCCTCCAGTAAAATGGGATAGATTGAGTGCCTGTATGTGGCAGTCCCAAAAATGTTTCAAACCAGAGGAGCAGGTAGGTGGCCCTCCAGTAAAATGGAATAGATTGAGTGCCTGTATGTGGCAGTCCCAAAAATTCTTCAAACCAGAGGAGCAGGTAGGTGGCCCTCCAGTAAAATGGAATAGATTGAGTGCCTGTATGTGGCAGTCCCAAAAATTGTTCAAACCAGAGGAGCAGGTAGGTGGCCCTGCAGTAAAATGGAATAGATTGAGTGCCTGTATGTGGCAGTCCCAAAAATGTTTCAAACCAGAGGAGCAGGTAGGTGGCCCTCCAGTAAAATGGGATAGATTGAGTGCCTGTATGTGGCAGTCCCAAAAATGTTTCAAACCAGAGGAGCAGGTAGGTGGCCCTCCAGTAAAATGGAATAGATTGAGTGCCTGTATGTGGCAGTCCCAAAAATGTTTCAAACCAGAGGAGCAGGTAGGTGGCCCTCCAGTAAAATGGAATAGATTGAGTGCCTGTATGTGGCAGTCCCAAAAATTCTTCAAACCAGAGGAGCAGGTAGGTGGCCCTCCAGTAAAATGGAATAGATTGAGTGCCTGTATGTGGCAGTCCCAAAAATTGTTCAAACCAGAGGAGCAGGTAGGTGGCCCTGCAGTAAAATGGAATAGATTGAGTGCCTGTATGTGGCAGTCCCAAAAATTTTTTAAAACAGAGGACCGGGTAGGTGGCCCTCCAGAAAAATGGAATAGATTGAGTGCCTGTATGTGGCACTCACAAAAATTGTTTCAAACAGAGGACCGGGTAGGTGGCCCTCCAGAAAAATTAAATGCATGAAGTACTATAGCAAGAGCCAGTGGGCCCTGTCAAAAAATAGCCATTTTCCTCTGCTTTACTGTACAAAGAGGAGGAGAAGGAGGAAAATGAGGAGGAGGAGGAGGAGTGGATCAATTATTCAGGTTGAGCTTCCTTCACCTGGTGGAGATTGGAAATTCTGAGAAATCCAGCCTTTATTCATTTTAATAAGCGTCAGCCTGTCAGCGCTGTCAGTCGACAGGCGTGTACGCTTATCGGTGATGATGCCACCAGCTGCACTGAAAACCCGCTCGGACAAGACGCTAGCGGCAGGGCAGGCAAGAACCTCCAAGGCGTACAGCGCCAGTTCGTGCCACATGTCCAGCTTTGAAACCCAGTAGTTGTAGGGAGCTGTGTGATCATTTAGGACGATGGTATGGTCAGCTACGTACTCCCTCACCATCTTTCTGTAAAGATCAGCCCTACTCTGCCGAGACTGGGGACAGGTGACAGTGTCTTGCTGGGGTGACATAAAGCTGGCAAAAGCCTTGTAAAGCGTACCCTTGCCAGTGCTGGACAAGCTGCCTGCTCGCCTACTCTCCCTCGCTACTTGTCCCGCAGAACTACGCACTCTGCCGCTAGCGCTGTCAGAAGGGAAATACTGTTTCAGCTTGTGCACCAGGGCCTGCTGGTATTCATGCATTCTCACACTCCTTTCCTCTCCAGGGATGAGAGTGGGAAGATTTTGCTTGTACCGTGGGTCCAGGAGAGTGAACACCCAGTAATCGGTGCTGGAATAAATTCTTTGAACGCGAGGGTCACGGGATAGGCAGCCTAGCATGAAATCTGCCATATGCGCCAGAGTACCAACGCGTAAGAATTCACTCCCCTCACTGGCCTGACTGTCCATTTCCTCCTCCTCCAACTCCTCCAACTCCTCTTCTTCTGCCCATACACGCTGAACAGTGAAGGACTCAACAATGGTCCCCTCTTGTGTCTCGCCAACATTCTCCTCCTCTTCCTCCTCATCCTCCTCCACCTCCACCTCCTCCGATATGCGCTGAGAAACAGACCTCAGAGTGCTTTGGCTATCAACAAGGGAATATTCTTCCCCCGTCTCTTGTGACGAGCGCAAAGCTTCCGACTTCATGCTGACCAGAGAGTTTTTCAACAGGCCAAGCAGCGGGATGGTGAGGCTGATGATGGCGGCATCGCCACTGACCATCTGTGTTGACTCCTCAAAGTTACTCAGCACCTGACAGATATCAGACATCCACGTCCACTCCTCATTGTAGACTTGAGGAAGCTGACTGACCTGACTACCAGTTCTGGTGGAAGTTGACATCTGGCAGTCTACAATCGCTCTGCGCTGCTGGTAAACTCTGGATAACATGGTCAGTGTTGAATTCCACCTCGTGGGCACGTCGCACAACAGTCGGTGAGCGGGCAGTTGGAGGCGGCGCTGCGCTGCCCTGAGAGTGGCAGCATCTGGGCTGGACTTCCTGAAATGCGCACAGATGCGGCGCACCTTCGTGAGCAAATCAGACAGATTGGGGTATGTCTTGAGGAAACGCTGCACTATCAGATTTAACACATGGGCCAGGCATGGCACATGTGTCAGTCTGCCGAGTTGCAGAGCCGCCACCAGGTTACGGCCGTTGTCACACACAACCATTCCCGGCTTGAGGTTCAGCGGTGCCAGCCACAGATCAGTCTGCGCCGTGATGCCCTGTAATAGCTCTTGGGCGGTGTGCCTTTTGTCGCCTAGGCTCAGCAGTTTGAGCACCGCCTGCTGTCGCTTAGCGACGGCACTGCTGCTGTGCCTAGAGCTACCGACTGATGGCGCCGTGCCCACGGATGGTAGTTCGGAGGAGGAGGTGGAGGAGGGGTGGGAGGAGGAGGAGGCATAGTAGGCCTGAAACACCTGGACCGAGGTAGGCCCCGCAATCCTCGGCGTCGGCAGTATATGAGCAGCCCCAGGGTCAGACTCGGTCCCAGCCTCCACCAAGTTAACCCAATGTGCCGTCAGCGATATATAGTGGCCCTGCCCGGCAGCACTCGTCCACGTGTCCGTGGTCAGGTGGACCTTGTCAGAAACGGCGTTGGTCAGGGCACGGATGATGTTGTCTGACACGTGCTGGTGCAGGGCTGGGACGGCACATCGGGAAAAGTAGTGGCGGCTGGGGACCGAATACCGAGGGGCGGCCGCCGCCATGAGGTTGCGAAAGGCCTCGGTCTCTACTAGCCTATAGGGCAGCATCTCCAGGCTAAGCAATCTGGAGATGTGCACATTAAGGGCTTGGGCGTGCGGGTGGGTTGCACTATATTTGCGTTTCCGCTCCAGCGTCTGGGGTATGGAGAGCTGAACGCTGGTGGATGCTGTGGAGGATCGTGGAGGCGACGATGGGGTTTTTGTGCCAGGGTCCTGGGCAGGGGGCTGACTAGCAGCTGACACAGGGGAAGGAGCAGTGGTGTGCACGGCCGGAGGTGAACGGGCTTGTTGCCACTGAGTGGGGTGCTTAGCATTCATATGCCTGCGCATACTGGTGGTAGTTAAGCTAGTAGTGGTGGAACCCCTGCTGAGCCTGGTTTGGCAAATGTTGCACACCACAGTCCGTCGGTCATCCGGTGTTTCCTTAAAGAACCTCCACACTTCTGAAGATCTAGCCCTCGCCGCAAGAGCCCTCACCACGGGAGCTTCACTAGTTGACAGTGGCGCTGATGCACCAGCTCTGGCCCTGCCTCTCCGTCTGGCCCCACCACTGCCTCTTCCAACCTGTTCAGGTCGAGGACTCTCCTCCGTCTCAGAAGCACTGTGTTCACCCGGCCTCTCAACCCAGCTTGGGTCTGTCACCTCATCATCCTCCGATCCCTCAGTCTGCTCCCCCCTCGGACTTCCTGCCCTGACAACAACTTCCCCACTGTCTGACAACCGTGTCTCCTCATCGTCGGACACCTCTTTACACACTTCCACTACGTCAAGAAGGTCATCATCACCCACAGACTGTGACTGGTGGAAAACCTGGGCATCGGAAAATTGCTCAGCAGCAACCGGACAAGTGGTTTGTGACTGTGGGAAGGGTCCAGAAAACAGTTCCTCAGAGTATGCCGGTTCAAATGCCAAATTTTCCTGGGAGGGGGCAGACTGGGGGGGAGGAGGCTGAGGTGCAGGAGCTGGAGGAGTGGGGATTTCGGTGACATGGGTGGACTGCGTGGAAGACTGACTGGTGGTGGACAAATTGCTCGAAGCATTGTCAGCAATCCACGACATCACCTGTTCGCACTGTTCTGGCCTCAACAGTGCTCTACCACGAGTCCCAGTAACTTCAGACATGAACCTAGGGAGTGTAGCTCTGCGGCGTTCCCCTGCTCCCTCATCAGCAGGTGGTGTCTCACCCCGCCCAGGACCACGGCCTCTGACCCCTGCAGTAGTTGGACGCCCACGTCCCCGCCCTCGTCCTCTACCCCTAGCCCTCGGGTTAAACATTTTTAAAATGAGAGTTATAACTTTTTTTTTTTTTTTACTTCTTTTTGTTTTTTTTTGTGTTTTTTTGTGTTTTTTGTTTTTTTTTGAGTTTTTAAAACCAAACAATCCTATCCTATTGCTATGGCTATTTTCTAGCCAAGTATCAAAGGAAGCACACTACTATGCCAGATGAGATGACACCGAGTTATTGCCTAATAGAAATCCAACCCCTACTGAATTTTGCCACTTCGGCCTTTGCTATGGATATGTGCGCCACTAAGCGCAGAACACAGCGGTCGCAAGTCTCACTACAAATTGCTCAGAATTGGCAAGTACATGCACTGCAGAAACTACAGCCACCAGCAGATCAACCAGAAATCAAATATATAGAACGCTACTGTAGGCTTCAAGAAGCTGTTTGTATTCTCCTATGGCTATTTTCTAGCCAAGTATCAAAGGAAGCACACTACTATGCCAGATGAGATGACACTGAGTTATTGCCTAATAGAAATCCAACCCCTACTGAATTTTGCCACTTCGGCCTTTGCTATGGATATGTGCGCCACTAAGCGCAGAACACAGCGGTCGCAAGTCTCACTACAAATTGCTCAGAATTGGCAAGTACATGCACTGCAGAAACTACAGCCACCAGCAGATCAACCAGAAATCAAATATATAGAACGCTACTGTAGGCTTCAAGAAGCTGTTTGTATTCTCCTATGGCTATTTTCTAGCCAAGTATCAAAGGAAGCACACTACTATGCCAGATGAGATGACACCGAGTTATTGCCTAATAGAAATCCAACCCCTACTGAATTTTGCCACTTCGGCCTTTGCTATGGATATGTGCGCCACTAAGCGCAGAACACAGCGGTCGCAAGTCTCACTACAAATTGCTCAGAATTGGCAAGTACATGCACTGCAGAAACTACAGCCACCAGCAGATCAACCAGAAATCAAATATATAGAACGCTACTGTAGGCTTCAAGAAGCTGTTTGTATTCTCCTATGGCTATTTTCTAGCCAAGTATCAAAGGAAGCACACTACTATGCCAGATGAGATGACACTGAGTTATTGCCTAATAGAAATCCAACCCCTACTGAATTTTGCCACTTCGGTCTTTGCTATGGATATGTGTGCCACTAAGAGCTAAACACAACGGTAGCAAGTCCCCCTGCTAATTCCTCACAAAATGGTAAAAGATGCAAATTAAAATAAAAAAAGTAGAACGTTATTGTAGCCCTAAGAAGGGCTGTTGGGTTCTTTGAGAATCACTCCTGCCTAACAGTAAGCTAATAGAACACCCTAACGCTTTCCCTGACCAGCAGCAGCTCTCTCCCTAGCGGCATCCAGAGACAGAATGATCCGAGCAGCGCGGCCAGCGGCTAGTCTATCCCAGGGTCACCTGATCTGGCCAGCCAACCACTGCTATCGACGTGTAAGGGTACCACGTCATGCTGGGTGGAGTGCAGAGTCTCCTGGCTTGTGATTGGCTCTGTTTCTGGCCGCCAAAAAGCAAAACGGCGGGAGCTGCCATTTTCTCGAGCGGGCGAAGTATTCGTCCGAGTAACGAGCAGTTTCGAGTACCCTAATGCTCGACCGAGCATCAAGCTCGGACGAGCATGTTCGCTCATCTCTAGTTACGATACAAAACCAGCCTAGAGAACCGGAACGCCTTGACTGGCTAAATGGGATAGCAAATTTTCCACACCAACTCCTGCAGCCCCTCCCCCTACACCACTACCACAATACCTCCCCAAACATTTTCCCTTCACAGACGCATTGTATTTGAGTAATACACTTCTTCAAGAGAGAAAAGATAACTCTTCAGCCATTTGTTCTTTGTTGTAATTATACCCGCATTTACGCGATTAATATGTGTCTAACATGCTGTCTCAGTTGAGTGCGACATCTCACCTGGATCTATGTACCACTAGGTGTTGGAGAACCACTGCTATATTAATGTTAATATGATGCTGTATGTTTCACGCTCTATTTCAATGGGCAAAGAAGTTGTTATTCATAATGTACTATATACTTTGTAATTGCTAATTACATTACAAAATAAATAAAAATGTATTTATAAATAAAAATTTTGAATTGAAAAAAAAATACATTGAAGATTAAAACAACAAAGGAAGATGCAACAAGTCAAAGGACTTCCTGAGTTCGTCTCCCCTGAGGCGGTCCCAAACACAATCTCCGATATCCTCAAAGCATTGATAAATGAGGATTTGGGATCCTCCCTGGTGATCGAGAGAGCACACAGGGCTCTAAGACCTCAGGTACAAATCTACACTACTAGCAAATGGAGATCTACTGAGAGATGTAATTTGCATACTATTAAACTGCACCCCTAAAAAAGGTGAGATAAAATCCAGATTTGCAATTTGAGTCCCCAAAATTACTTACATAATGCAAGTCCTCCCATCAATTTATCTAACACCTTCTTTTCCACCATAAGAAGGGCTGCACTCTCTTATATATGGAACAAGAAAGTCCATAGACTAGCATATTCTGTAATGACGCAACCTAGGTCTTTCAGATTTAAAGCAATTCTACAAAGCCATCTAACTAACCAGAACCTGAGACTGGGCCAATCACCACAACACTAAAACATATGTTCATGTTGAGGAAGAAGTTATGGGCAAATTGCCAACCCTGACACAACCAAAAATATACCAATCCTCTTACCCAAGCAGTTGTCTCCACATGGCATAACAACTCCAAAATCATAGATCTAGGGAAATCTCCATCCCCTCTCACAAAGTTAAGCGACCTATTGGGCCTAGAAGAAGTCCAAACATCAAACTGGCTCCCGGCGCAGGAATTATTGGACGGCTACAAGCTAGTCTGCAGTATTTTGCAACAGGGATCTTTACCTCCCTTCACTGACCTCCAACAACAGTCCCCCAGAATTCAATTCCTGTGGTACTACCAAATACACGCAAACTTCAAAAACTACTAAGGATAGGACCATTTGGTAGGGAACTAACATGGTTTGAAGAAATAATGTCTACTGCCTCACCCTATCCCAAGCTTACCTCAAAAATATACAAAAAATTGCTAGTCTTAGATAGCTCCAATCCTCCACACTACATTGCAGCCTGGGAAAATTAGCTAAAAATAATCTTAGACCCCACCAAAACCAGTATATTACTGAAGTCCAGCTGTGGCCCTTAAAGGTGAGTCACTCTCCAGGAAACCAGCTTTAAACTGACATCCAGATGGTACAAAACTCCAGTTGTACTATACAAGGCAGAGAATCCAGCAAGTCAGACTTGGCGTATACTCTCACTTCAGTCCAGCAGCCTCCTCTCAGCACATCATCAGTTCCACTACTCATTCCACTCCTCTTTCACCTACATCACTTGGCTGTCTCATTGATTTCTTGCGCATACGGCTTATGCACATGCTCGAGAATTCAACGAGACAGCCAAGAGACGTAGGGGAAAGAGTAATGGAATGAGGAGTGGAATGAGGAGTGGAACTGATGATGTTCTGAGAGGAGGCTGCTGGACTCAAGCGTGAGTAAACGCCAAGTCCGACTCGCTGAATTCTCTCACTGGTTACTGGGCAGAGAATCAAAGATCATTTTCTCCACTAGTGACCATTGATCAAGTTAGTTAAAAAAGGGTGCCATTAGGCCATAAGGGCTTCATTGGAACCTGTCTAATGCTATTTTTTTTTAAACAGCAGTGACAGATTCCCTTTAAGTGCATTTGATAAGAGGAATCACATTATCTATAAAAAGAAGTGGGCCCCTTGGTGGAAAGCAAGACAAATACCCTTATCCGGCCTCCATATGGTTGAACAGGGCCGCATCTGCCATGAGGCGAGATGAAAATCTCGCTTCAGGCGGCAGAATGCGGGTCCCTGTAAAGGGCGGCGAAATTCGCCGCTCTAAAGTGGGCGATTCGGGCGTCCATTAACGCCCGAATCGCCCACCAGCTAAATAAATCGCGCCTGTCTCTTTAAGACACAGGCGCGATTTATATGCGGAGCGACGCAGCGCCTTTCCGGCAGCTGCGTCGCTCCGTTCTAAGCAGTGACACAGGCGTCATGATGTCATGCGCCTGTGTCACTGTGCGGAGCCGCGGCTCACAGGAGAGCCGCTTGAACACCGGAGCCGCGCCGAGGGAGCAGCTGCCTGCAGGTGAGTATGTTTTTTATTATTTTTCATGTATTTCATTAATTGTGGCTAATAATTAATACTGCGCGGGGGGGGGGGGGGGGCGCTATATATATCATATGGGGCCAGAATTATTTTAAACTGGGGGGTGAGGGGGGAACGATCATGGAATGCTATGTATTTTATTTGGGGCTATGATTTGTGTTTATACTGGGGGGATGCTATAGATATTATATGGGGCCAGAATTATTTTATACTAGGGGGGGGGGGGGTTCTGTATATTTTATTTGGGGATTTGGGGCTATAATTATTTTATACTGGGGGGGGGGGACGCTATATATATTATTTGGGGCTATACTTATTTTATACTGGGGGGGATGCTATAGATATTATTTGGGGCTATAATTATTTTATACTGGGGGGGATGCTATAGATATTATTTGGGGCTATAATTATTTTATACTGGGGGGGATGCTATAGATATTATTTGGGGCTATAATTATTTTATACTGGGGGGGATGCTATAGATATTATTTGGGGCTATAATTATTTTATACTGGGGGATGCTATAGATATTATTTGGGGCTATAATTATTTTATACTGGGGGATGCTATAGATATTATTTGGGGCTATAATTATTTTATACTGGGGGGGATGCTATATATATATTATTTGGGGCTATAATTATTTTATACTGGGGGGGATTCAGTATATATTATATGGGGCCAGAATCATTTTATACTGGGGGGTGCTGTATATATTATATATACAGTATATTACTAAGTATATTACTAAGCTGGGGGGGGCTGTATATCGGGTACAGTATATTACTAAGCTGTGGGGCTGAATATGGGATACAGTATATTACTAAGCTGGGGCTGTATATGGGATACAGTATATTACTAAGCTGGGGGGCTGTATATCGGGTACAGTATATTACTTAGCTGCAGGGGCTGTATATGGGATACAGTATATTACTAAGCTGCAGGGGCTGTATATGGGATACAGTATATTACTAAGCTGCAGGGGCTGTATATGGGATACAGTATATTACTAAGCTGGGGGGATGTATATGGGATACAGTATATTACTAAGCTGGAGGGCTGTATAGGATACAGTATATTACTAAGCTGGGGGGATGTATATGGGATACAGTATATTACTAAGCTGGGGGGCTGTATATGGGATACAGTATATTACTAAGCTGCAGGGGCTGTATATGGGATACAGTATATTACTAAGCTGGGGGGCTGTATATCGGGTACAGTATATTACTTAGCTGCAGGGGCTGTATATGGGATACAGTATATTACTAAGCTGGGAGGGGACTGTATATGTGGGGCAAGATTTTATCCCTATATAATGAAGGGATGTGTTATATGTGGGGTAGCGTGCGGTCAGTTGTGTTATGAGGGGTATATATTATTTAGGAGCGCAGTGTTGTTTTCCAGGTGACTTTATACTGTAAGTGACTGTGGTATTTTTAGGGACGCCGGGTGGAGATGCTGCACGGAGCTGAAGATATCCGGCCGTGAATTCAGCAGTGATACGTCATGGATTGGAGAACCCGGAATAAAGTCCTCCTGATGGAAGAGATTGTCATCTATAAGGTACTAGATGCCACTAATGCCTCTCAGATCCTGTAGTCAGTCACACAGTGTCAGGGAGCTGTCTGTAGGGTTGTTACTTGTTAGTAAAGTAAAAGGATTTACTTAACAGGGAGTGGGGGGGGGGCAGCATTTTAATATTCGCCTCAGGCAGCAAATATGCTAGAATCGGCCCTGTGGTTGAAACATACTTTCACTTCAATCCATTCTTTCATAGCATCCTCAGGGCTATAGAAAAGGGCCTCTATAGAGGCAAGAAACTTCTTTTCCAAAATGTTTGGTAGGTCTTTAGGTGACCCCAGGTTGTTGCTAGTACAGTTGTTTTGCTTGTTATCAATACAAGATTATAAAATAATTTAATTGTACAAGTATGTGGAAGGAGATGAGGAAAGGGCCAATCTACTGAATGTCGCCTTCTCAACTGTCTTTACCCAGGAAAATCCCCTGGTGGAAGACACAATGAGGAATAATGTAAATTCTTTTTGGAATGTCAACAGTTTAACCCAGGAAGAGGTACGGCGCCGCTTCGCAGCCACTAAGATAGATAAATCACCGGGGCCAGATGGCATACACCCCCGGGTTCTGCATGAATTATGTACGGTGATAGACAGACCGTTATTTTTAATATTTGAAGATTCACTGAGGACTGGTTATGTTCCACAGGACTGGTGCATAGCAAATGTGGTACCAATATACAAAAAAGGATCAAATAGCGATCCTGGAAACTACAGACCCGTGACTCTAACTTCTGTGGTGGGGAAAATATTTGAGGGGTTTGTTAGAGATGCTATCCTGGAGTATCTCACTGTGCACAACCTTATAACCCAGCGTCAGCATGGGTTTATGAGAGATCGGTCCTGTCAGACTAATCTGATTGGTTTCTACGAGGAGGTAAGTTCAAGACTGGATCTGGGAGACGATGTGGATGTTGTATATCTGGACTTTTCAAAGGCATTTGACATGGTGCCACATAAAAGGTTGGTATATAAAATGAGACTGCTGGGAATAGGAGAAAATCTGTGTATTTGGGTACGTAATTGGCTTAGTGATAGAAAACAGAGGGTGGTCATTAATGGCACATTCTCAGATTGGGTTGATGTTACCAGTGGAGTGCCACAGGGGTCAGTATTGGGGCCACTTCTTTTTAATATTTTTATTAATGACCTTGTAGTGGGTTTACACAGTCAAGTTTCAATATTTGCAGATGATACTAAGCTGTGTAAAGTAATAAATACTGAGGTCGATAGTTTAGCATTACAGAGGGATTTGTGGAAGCTTGAGGAGTGGGCAGAGAAATGGTTTGATGAGGTTTAATGTAGATAAATGTAAAGTTATGCACTTGGGTCATGGAAACAAAAAGTATAATTATGTTCTAAACGGTCAATTACTTAATAAAACTGGAGCTGAAAAGGACTTGGGGGTATTGGTGGATGGTAAACTTAATTTTAGTGACCAGAGCCAGGCGGCTGCTGCTAAAGCAAATAAAATTATGGGATGTATCAAGAGAGGAATAGATTCTCATGATAAAGACATAGTTTTGCCCTTATACAAATCCCTGGTCAGACCACACATGGAATATTGTGTACAGTTTTGGGCACCAGTGTATAAAAAGGATATAGTAGAGCTGGAACGGGTGCAGAGGAGAGCAACCAGGATTATTAGGGGAATGGAGGGATTAGAATACACTAACAGATTTTACCATCAACAGAGACAAAGGTTCTTTACTGTAAGAGCAGTGAGACTGTGGAACTCTCTGCCGCAGGAGGTTGTTATGGCGGACTCTATGTACATGTTCAAGAGAGGCCTGGATTCCTTTCTGGAGAGAAAAAATATCACGGGTTATGGGGATAAAACATTTATTTAATTCTTAAAGGTTGTACTTGATGGACTTGCGTCTTTTTCCAGCCTTATATACTATATATATATACTATAATACAGACTCCAGGCTGCCGTGGGGACAGATCATCGCTCCCCGATTATATCACGGGGAGCGCATTTTCGTCAGGTTTCCCGCCGATTTCCGTTTTGCGCCGCATCGTGCCGGGGATTGTGTCTCACGCGATCGGATTTTGCCGCATTGGTACCGGCTTTCACACAAAAGAAATGGGGGGGCAGGCCGTCGGCAAACCCGACGGATTCGGACAACGTGCAAGATTTAACACTTAGAATTGTGTCGCAAGACTTACAAGCAACGGGAAGAAGAAGGTAAACTCCGGCAGACCTCGGCGTGGAAGCGACGGATGCAGGAACTCAGGCACACAATCTTCATGAATTGTGCCAGACTTCATCCTCTTCGGACCGTCCGAATCGGGAATTAGGACCGGGTAAGTAAATTTGCCCCTTTATCTATCAAAACACATGGCATATAGATGATGGAGGGACTGTTTTTGTGGACAAATGGCTCAGAAACAGATTGCACATTGATGACATATGGACAGCCCGAGAACAGTACATAGTTTGTGTGCAAGTAGCCTAGCAGTCATACCAGCTCAATCCTATAAGATTGTACCGGACATGTTAAGCTTATCATGGAACCCCAGATTGTGGTGTGATTCCATAAAATGTCTCTGTCTTTGTCTTGACTCGCAGTAAGAAACTTTATTGATTCATTTATCAAACTCAAATTCCTTTATATTGGAAAAGCTTTACTTTGACAAATACAGTACACTACGTGTTGTTCTAATTAAACGTCTGCCATGGACAGGCTGTTAGTCTTTTATTTCACTTTTAGAACGGCTTATTTTCCTGAACATTTTTCAGTAGAGCCTTTTAATGGAAATATGGAGAATTTATGGTGACAGCTGTTATTTTGTCCAATAAAGTGATGCTTTTTTAATTCTTTATAGCTTTCCGGACCCTGTTTTGCTTTCTTGATTAATGAATAATATAAAACTCCGGTTAAGCTCAGCAGATTTAATTTGAAAAGTTGTTCGAAAGCCAAAGAACAAAAATGAATTAAGATGGAGTAAGAATTACAAATAATCACTGCAATCTGCTAAATACATAGGGTGTGAGGTTCACAAGGATAAGTCCTTAAAGAGAACATTCTTCATTAGACATATCATAAATATTGCAGAACCAAATGATTTATTCATGTATTTCTGGCATTGTAGGTCACCATTCTGTTCATTAATTTATAGATATGATCCTGTTTGGTCACCTAGATAAGTTCCCAACATAATCCTTTCTGCCTCATATTAATTGCAGCTCAAAATATCACCAACACAATGGCAATATTTTGCGCCATGGATTTCAAGTCAGAGTAAAAACATCTGATATTATCACCTCCTCATGTCACGGAATACAGAGCAGTCAGATATCATGTGGACATAATAACACAATAATAATTTGAAGTGCTTCCAAGCCAATGCTTTGGCTATGGATTTCACATTCCAATATAAAATATATTTTCAATTTATGAATGAGATAAATACTTTTAATATTCAGTTGTAAGTAGGAAGTCTCTGGATTTCCCAATGAGACTCCTGTGCATTATCAGGCTGCAAACAGGGGAAAGCGCACAATGGAAGGCAATGGAGCCCTGAATCAGCTGTCGTTTGTGGGTAGCTAAGAACCCCCATTGACTGTCATATGCAGGAGGCCTAAAGATAAGTAAGATTTGCCTAAATTTTTGCCTAAATTTTCTTTAACGTCCACATCCTTTAACAGGATAAAGTAAAAATATTCTTGTCTATCATTGAAAATGAATTAAGTAATGTTTATATATTATGTACTTTATAAATGCTAAGTTCTTGACTTAACTTCTGATCCCTGAAGTTGTATTAGAGTCTCTTAAAGGAATTCACCAAGATTTAAACAGATTTAGAGGTGACTAGAAGTCCCAAAATTAATCAGATTCAGCAAATTTGATTTGACCCAAATAATTTTTATAGAAAAGAGCTTCTACCACACAGAAAAAAAAATTGTATGACCCCATGATTTGTCCTAGAAGATTGTACATCAACTTAGATCCATTCAGTTCTCTAAAAACAATACAATGGGGAGGATTTATCACCAGTAGTGATGAGCTGGTTGGGTGAAATTCAAGTTTTTCAAGTCTGTCTGAATATTGGAATACATTTTTATTTGGGACCTGGAGTTCTGCACAAACTTTAACTCGAACACAAAGCCTCTACCATTCTACTTATTCAGGTTATGGCACAGACAAATGTGAGTAAGTCCCCATTGGTTATGGATAGGTGGATCCTGTTGTCGCTGATAACACCACTGGGGGTGCTGATTACATGCTCTGACAGCACACTTGCCACCCCAAATTTGAATATGGAGGACCCATCTTTTAGTACCATGAAGATATTTGGACAGATAATCTTCCAGCATGCAGGTCACAGTCTACCTGCTGATACTACATGGCACATTGAAAGGCTGTGAAGGTTGAGGAGAATTGAACATGGTGTTTCAGATTGTGGCCACAATCACTCTCCCTTCTGAGGTGGTAATAGTGTTCCTGTAGCATTGGCAACTTTATCCTCCTCATGCTACCACCTGTTTGATGCTCCGGGTGTAAATCTCCTCATCATCTTCCTCCTCTTCCTCCTCCAGAAGTGTCCCCTGGCTGCAGAGTGCAGCCGATGACCACCGCCTAGCAACCCACCCTGCGAGCCATGTGTGGACTGGCCTGACACCTGGATCTCTTCTTTTTCTAGCTCTATGTAATTGGCCAAGAACCTTTGCACCACCCGGTTTAGCACATGCACAAGGCAACTGAAGTGCATCAAATTGACTCAGTGGAAAGCTGCTACAGCGTATCGGCCATTGTTGTACACCACCTTGCCAGGTTTGCGGTTCAGTGGCAGTAGCCACACCTCAGCACGCTCCTGGATACCAGTCCATAGTACCTGGTCTTTCGTTCAAAAGCTGGAGTGAAGGGAACAGAGTAGGAGGCGGGGCAACTTAAGGCAAAGAGTGATGTCTGGCAATCCTGGGTGGGAGCAGAATGTGCGCCAAAGCGCTTCCTGGTTTGGGACCAGTTGCCACTACATTAACCCAATGGGCAGTTAAAGAGGTGTAATTTCCCTTCCCATGCTCACTTGTCCACTTGTTGGTTGTAAGGAGCACCTTGGGAATAACAGTGCACACACTAATTTTGTCCATAGCTTGTTGCAGGAAGGGGGGGGGGGGTATCAAATCACCTCCAATCACACACCCCCTTTTTTTTCCCAGAACTGAAGAAAATAAATGGGCTTTAAATAACATCACTGGGAATAACAGAACTGCTCAGGAGATGGGAGAGATGGCGACTAGAATAGACATCAGGGAAGTGAGGAAAATAGGGGAGATGTGGAGAGGTAGGGGGTCCTGCATCTGGACATGGAGCCTATCAATCAGGATAAGGAGGGGAAGATAGGGGAATGGACCGTGAGGGGAGGGTAGGGGTTTAAGTTAAGAAAATAACAATGTTCTATTTGTCAAGGTATCCATTCATTTGGTATATGTATCAAGAAATGCAAGACAATACTTGTAATTATCTGCTTTAATAAAGTTTATCTGATTTAAAAAAAAAGAAAGGACAAAAACAAGAAGAAGAAAACAAGCTCTTACACAGCTCTGTACATGGGAAAATAAAAAAGTTAGGGATTTTTGAAGGTGGGGAACAGAAAATGGAAACACAAATAATGGGAATGGCGTTAAGGGGTTACATACCACTCCCAATACCCTGTCCTAACCCATACCCCCCAGCATTTTTCCCTCCATCTAAGGAAATTTCTGGAGAAAAATGCTCTCTTTTGTTAAATGAATGATCATTGATACTTGAATGCTCATTTGTGTACTTATATTTGCATTGTAAAATATAAAATCAATAAGCAAAGTTAAAAAAAAAAATACAGGACCTAAAAAAAAATTCACTATGCTTACCAAATAATACATCTTTTTTCTTTCCTTTAGTACCATCATGGAGATGACTTCATACATCAACTATCAATGCCACACATAGGGGCTAATTTTCTATGGGTCTGGGGAGCGCATTTCCGTCGGGCTTTCCGAAGATTTCCGTTTGGCGCCGAAATGCCCCAGGATTTTGGCGCACGCTATTGCATTTTGTTGTATTGGCGCCGGCATGCATGGATCGGGGGGCGTGCCGTCGGACAACCCGACAGATTCGGTCAACGCCGGGATTTAACATTTAGAATGCACTTACAAGCACCGGGAAGAAGAAGATGAACTCCGGTGGACCTTGGCGCGGAAGCGACGGATGCAGGAAATTGGACGCACGACTTTAGTGAATCGCGGCAGACCCGAATCCTCGTCGGACAACGCACTGCAGGATCGTGACTGGACCGGCTAAGTAAATCTGCCCCTTAATGTTTTTATATTGTATGGAGTTGTCACTTTTTGCAGGACCTGTCATTTTATTGATACATATAGTGAAATGTTTTCAATATTTAGTTTTTATTTGTATAAAATGCAGTTTAATTGTTGGTCCTTTTTTCATAGGCTGTTTAGTTACAATGAATGCATACTTTCTAAATCAATGCACTCAGTTTTGATAAATCGAGTTTTCTCTTTGCCTACTGACATAATTAAACTACCGGTAATCAATTTAGTGTCTGAAAATGAAACATAGTAACAGAAAGAGAAAACCATTAGCTCTGTTTTCAATAGAGATTCTATTGGATAATTGCATCAGGCACAAATGTGATCAGATGTGAGCTGGAACAAAACCAACCAAAGTAATGTTGTTTTATTTCAGGGTAAAGAAGAATTCAAAATGTACAATAGATGGGGAAATAGCAGTGACCAGACAACTCCATCAGCCCAGGTGTCCTGAAGGAATTGAACAACATGCAATATTCAGAATATTGACCCGCATTTACTACAAACAGTGCAAACTGCCTGTGCGGTGTGCAGAGGGCGCCAGATTCATGATTTGTGGCACCATTCTTCATTTTCTTTTGGTGCACTTTTAACATAGAGCATGCAACACATTTTGGACTTTGCATGATAAATGTGGTGCACGGTCCGAGTGAGCATAGGGATGTCCATTTCAGTGCAGAAGTTTGTGTTGCGTATAGTGCACTGTGTGCCACAAATGTGTCTGGGACACTTCTCAAATACATGTGCAAGCAGCTTGCACATGAAAAACTGTGTAATGTCTACACTAGAGATGAGCGAGCACTAAAATGCTCGGGTGCTCGTTATTCGAGACAAACTTTTCCTGATGCTCGAGTGCTCGTCTCGAATAACGAGCCCCATTGAAGTCAATGGGAGACCCGAGCATTTTTCAAAGGGACCATGGTTAGGGAATAAAATGTGTTATTTAATTGAAAAAGAATGTCTTCTGATAAGTTAGCAGATGTATGCAAACATCTGCAATCTTTTCTACACTGTTCCGCGTGTATATTATCTCCCGACAAGTTAGCAGATGTGAAGAACAGTGAAGAATAGAATAAAAACAGTGAACACAGGATCATTAAAGTGAAAAACGCAATGAAAAACACAGTGAAGAATAGATTGCAGATGTTCTGCACATCTGCTTACTCGTCGGGAGATACGCTGTCCCGGGATCTGCTCCTCTTCTTCCACTGAAGTCTCCCCGATCTCTCTGCCCTTCGTGCCTGCCGCTGCCACGGTGTCTCCGTGCCTGCCGCTGCCCCGCTGTCTCCGTGCCTCCCGCTGCCCCGCTGTCTCCGTGCCCGCTGCTGCCCCGCTGTCTCCGTGCCTGCCGCTGCCCACAATGTCTCCGTGCCTGCCGCTACCCCAGTGTGTCCGTGCCTGCCGCTGCCCCGCCGTCTCCGTGCCTGTAGCTGCCCCGCTGTCTCCGTGCCTGCCGCTGCCTGTGCTGCTCCCCGGTGTCTCTGTGCTGCTCCCCGGTGTCTCTGTGCTGCTCCCCGGTGTCTCTGTGCTGCTCCCTGGTGTCTCTGTGCTGCTCACCGTGTTCTTCAATGTGTTCTTCACATACTATTTTGTTCGCACCGTTCCGCGCGTATCTTCCGATAAGTAAGCAGATGTGCCGAACATCTGTAATCTATTCTTCACTGTGTTTTTCACTGTGTTTTTCACTTAAATGATCCTGTGTTCACTGTGTTCACTGTTTTTATTCTATTCTTCATTGTTCTTCACTGTGTTTTTTTAATTAAATGCTCGATCTCGAGCAGGGGAAATACTCGTCCGAGCAACGAGCCGTTTCGAGTACCTTAATACTCGAACGAGCATCAAGCTCGGACGAGTATACTCGCTCATCTCTAGTCTACACCCACATTATGAAGTCAACCGCTTGCTGACACAAGTGGCACAATGCCGTGTTCATTGTGTGTGTGCTGGCAGTGTATGGGGAGCCAAAGACAAAGCTGGAGCACAAAGGCCTGGGCTGGCTGGCTATACACTAAGGGGCATTGGCTGACAGGCTATATACTGGGGAATATGGACTATCTGGCTATACACTAGGGGACATGGGCTGGCTAGCTATATACTAGGGGGCATGAGCTGCCTGGCTATATACTGATGGGTATAAGCTGACTGACTATATACTAGGGGGCATGGGCTGGCTGGCTACATACTCGGAGATATGGGATGGCTGGCTATATACAGGGGGCATGGGATGGCTGGCTATATATTAGAGGGCATGGGCAGGATGGTTATATACTAGAGGGCAAGGGACTGGCTAGCTATATACTGAGGTGAAGGAGACAGACTAGCTATATATATATATTAGAGGTCATTGGCTGGTTAACTTTCTACTGGGTGGAGGCTGTGACCAATGCATTTTTCACCCTAGGCTTGTACTTGAGTCAATAGGTTTTCCCAGTTTTTAGGTACTTCGGCTTATACTCAGGTTGGCTTATACTCAAGTATATAAGGTAAATTAAGTATCACATGTCAGTAACAGAGGGTTGTGCCTTTTATTACTTAAATGTATGTCTCTATATAGGTAGTCCCCAGGTTACATACAGGATAGGTTCTGTAGGTTTGTTCTTAAGTCAAATTTGTACTTTTGGGTTGTCATAAGAACCAATTTTAACAATAAAGCTTAATTGCAGACAGCTCTGATAACTGTTATAGCTGATCATTGGAGCCTGAGTTTAAAGTACAGTAAATTGCCAACATCTGTTTGTAACTAGGGGTCATGTTTAAGTCAAGTGTTCTTAAGTTGGGGATCACCTGTATACATGACTTTTTGTCTTGTATATACCATGTTTGTTTTTATTGTCACATGTCGAAGAATTCTGTACAAAGTTGCAACGCCTAGTGTATTTTATACAATATTAAACAAAGATTTCTTTAAGTGCCATCCTTTTGCCCAGTCTAGTCTTTTGCCCAGACAGATGAGTGGTACCAGTTGACGCTGACTGAATCAGGAAGCAGAAGAGGAGGATGAGGAGTAGAAGGAGGAGGAAAGAAGTGATGTCCTGCAATCCTTGGTGCTGGAAGTAGATGACCTACAGGGATTATTGCACCGCTGGCAATACATTAACCAGTGGGCAGTTAAAGAGTTGTGACCTTCCTGCCCATGCTTAAATGTCCATAAATAAGTTGTGATGTGCAACTTGCGACTAATGGCATTGCATAGTGCACACCTTGTTTTCTCCACAACCTAATGGTGTAGGGCAGGGGTGGACTCCCCAGAATAGTATTGATAGCAGGGAATAAAATATAGTGGGATAGCCAATGCCATAACATTTTTAAAGCAGTCCAGAATGGTAGCTTTATCAAAGGCCAACATTTTTGCAACTGTCCCAGTTAGGACCAGGGCTCATTGGTGAGATGGGTCAAACATCTGCTTTATTTTCATTGTTTGAGGGATAGAAAGCTGAACCCTTCCCTGGGATGTTGTGGACAGGCTTGTTGGTGTTGGTAGTGGTGGTGTCACATTAGTGGGGAGACATGTTGCCATGTCACTCGTCAGGCAGTGGTAGAAAATTAGACAACCAAAGATGCTTAGGGAGTAACAGGTGTTTCCGTGTTTTTTTTTTCTTGGTGTGTTATCCAATGAAGCTCATATTTTATTTGCCTTGGCCTGGCCAACAGATCATTGCTCGCTTCAGGGACTGGTGGCACAGCATGCAGATGATTTGTCTTCTGCACATTACTTGAAAAATTAACATTACAAAAATGTTTACTCTCTATCATCAACCTAAAGGGTAGTCAACCTACACCGACTATATTAGACATTTGCTTGTGCATTAGGAAAGCAGCACCTGCTTCTTATGCTTCTCAATTCTTTACTCAAAGGTCCCAAAATTGTTACATTCACAGAGATATATAGAATGAGTTTGGACTGTTACCTTCTAGCAGTTGAGTCCTAAGTAGTGATGTGTGGATCAGTTGGAATTTTTAAAAATCTGTCCTGGTATGAACCTTGACCCCAACCAGTAACAGCCATGGTCCGTGAAAAATTGGGAAGCATAAGTAGCAGGTCCTGCTTACCTAATGCAGTTGATATCATCAGCTCAACTGCATTAGGTAAACAGCACCTACTACCTAAACTCTCAATTTTTCACTCAAAGGGCCAAAAATTGTTACATTAGTAGAGATATATAAGAGGACTTTGAACTTTTACCTCCTAGAACTTGAGTCCTAAATAGTGATGATTGGGCCAGTTGGAATTTTAAAATGATGTCCGGGTAGGGGTTCGGGTACTAAATCCGTACTCCAACCAGTAACATCCACAATAATATTGGCACCCATCATGGGTGTTAACTGTTTAAATGCAACTGGCAAAGTCGCCAGTGGCATTTAAATTCAACACTGCACGCCACCATTTTAGGGAGGGTCATCACTCCTGATGATTTCATTGGGGAGTGATAATCCTCCTAAAAATAGAGGCTGCTGCAAGTAATTTAAATGCCACTCCTGACTTTGTAATCAATTACAATTCAAGAAGGACTATATTGCCATAAATGAATGGGGCAGCATGGTGGCTCAGTGGTAAGCACTACAGCCTTGCAGCCCTGGGTTCAAGTCCCATCCAGGTCAACATCTGCAAAGAGTTTGTATGTTCTTCTCTTTGTATGTGTTTGTGTGCGTTTCCCCCCACACTCCAAAAACATACTGGTAGGTTGATTAGATTGCGAGCCCCATTGGGGACAGGGACCAATTTGGCAAGTTCTCTGTAGCTGACTGCTATATAAATAAAGGAAATACTATTATTATTATAATTAATTATTATTGTAGTAAACATCTAAAGAAAAGATGTTTACAAAAATTCTATCCACTTCCTTGCTGTTGCTAACAAAACATTTATTTTGATTAGTAAGGAAATAGTATTGTAGTTCCCCTTTAATGCCCTTTACTGTCCTTGTAAATCTATGATTCCACTCATGTACATAATTATAAGCAGCATTATCTATGCATACTAGATGGATGGTTTATGTCATTCATTTTAGTCGTTGACAGGTCCCTGACAATCTTTATTTGCAATTCAGTACTTTCTCCTGTGTAAGTGTCAGTCTCTATTTACTATACTACTTATCTGTTTAATATTTCATTTCTACCTTGTCATTCAGATATTCAAAAAGTTATCCTTTCTAAAGACACAGGCAGTTACAAAGTAACCATTGCATCTGCTGTGCTTTTATAGGAATGCTGTGAAGCATAATGCTATTTGTTACCAGTCACGGTGATAGATAGAAGACATCTAAACCAGTTACACTTGACTTTATCATTTCTGTTTGACATGTCTCTGAACTTCTCTCTTTTCACAGAAACACAGTGTACTTAGGTTTCTCCAAAAAAAAAGTCTTAAAAAAAATGGCTATAAAAGATATCGTTGAAAATAAAGATACAGAAAAATGTAAAGTCACTCATTTACAGTGAAGACATGTGATTGTTTCTACTTTGTATTATTATTATTATTATTATTATTATTATTATTAATTATGGCTTTTAGAATGAAAAAATAACTATCTCATTTACTAATAACAATTGTTTATTTATAGAATTAGCAGACAAATTACTAAAAATGCAAACGAAATACAGGTGGTCCCCTACTTAAGGACACCCGACTTACAGACGACCCCTAGTTACACACGGACCTCTCTGCCCACTGTGACCTCTGGTGAAGCTCTCTGGATCCTTTTCTTTACTCACAGGCTGCAATGTAAAGTTACAAAGGCTGTTGGCATTAGAATAAGCTGAAACAAATAGTTTTTTCTGCAAAAGATTTAAATTTTTTAAAAATCTGTTAAAACCCTATAAAAGCTAGATAAATTTGTTATTCCCATGATCATACTAAGCCAAAGAATAAACCTTTCCCAAGGTTTAGGTACCAAGTGTGCATGTACAAACTTTCAGGTACCTTATATACTCAAGTATAAGCCTAGTTTTTCAGCACAAAAATATGTGCTGAAAACCCAAACTCGGCTTATACTCGAGTAAAGAAAATATAGGTTTTACCATGTTTTTGTGGTAAAATTAGGGGCCTCGGCTTATACTTGGGTCGGCTTATACTCGAGTATATACGGTATGTCTCCCTGGAGTTCCTTTTCCATCCTACCTTCAACTTGGGGGGGGGGGGGTGGACACTTCAAATGGCTTTATCTTATGAACTGTGGCACCTAGAAATATAGTTCTGTTGTCATGACAAAGGATTGAGTTTCTATGTGTAACCTAACCAGAAATATTTACTGTTAAAGTTACAGTTGGGAATGGAGAGGTGTATGTAAAAATCATTTTTTGTACTGGAACTGGAAATAGAAGACATCTCCCAAAACTCTGAAAAACACAGAATGACACCAGATCAGGTGCGACCTATCACAAGATATTGCCGTATGAAGATGGCCACTATCATGACGTATATACAATTTCAGCTGCACAGGGCACGTGCAATTAGGACATGTATAGCTGTACGACGTGAAGAGGTTGAAAAGGACCTGTTACCACCTTCCCTGACGCCAAATTTTTGTAGGATTTATTCCGTGTAGGTCCACTGATTTTAAAGCAGCTTAAATTTTTCTTTAGCCCCCATCATTCCTGACCATCACTAATATGCTAATTAGGCTATCTGCTGGTGGGTGAGAGCCACATGGGATGGAACCTACAAGGTGCTTAAAACTAATGACACTCATTACTCAAAATATTAAGGGCTACAAAAAATATAAATCACCAGCACCTATGAAAGAAGGCAAAAAGTTGGAGCTGGCACTGATTGCTGCTTTTTTCCTTTTAAGTGCCATGATCAAACCTAACACTGGCACCTATATAGCTCCAGAGAATTACTGGTTGTAATAAAAATGCAGCATATTGCATAAGCAATTGGACCACCCTAGGATCCAAACACACGACAGCCTGAAACAAATACAGGCCGTCCCCGGGTTACATACAAGATAGGTTCCATAGGTTTGTTCTTAAGTTGAATTTGTATGTAAGTTGAAACTGTATATTTTATAATTGTAGATCAAGACAAATTTTTTGGACGATTGGAGTTTCAAAATTTTTTGCTGGAATTGGAACAAGGATTATCAATAAAGCTTCATTACAGACACCTTACAGCTGATCATTGCAATCAGAGGTCACAGTGGGCAGAGGGGTCCGTCTTTAACAAGGGTTTGTCGGTAAGTCGGGTGTCCTTAAAAAAAATCAACATAAATAGTTAAAAAAAATCGGAAAAAGTACTTCCCTTTCCTTGCATATATAAATACAAACATAAACATTCCTGACCTTTCAAGGTTGATCCCATAAGTAAATGGCATAACAGACAAAAATGACTACATGCTGAAATGAACACTTTTTTGCCATTTTGATAATAATAAAAATGTCAATAAAGAGTAACTAAAGTGTTGTACAAGTACCAAAACTCCTTGATAGTACTGACTCAATTAATGGGACACATTTACTTACCCGGTCCAGTCACGATCCCGCACGTTGTCCGACGCTATATCAGGTCAGACGGGATTCACTAAGGTTGTGCGCCCGATATCCAGCAGGTGTCGCTTCTGCGCCAAGGTCCGCCGGAGTTCACCTTCTTCGTCCCCTTTTTTAAATTCCACGGCTTTTACGAATCCGTTGGGTTGCCGACGGCCAAGCCCCCCGATTTCTGTTGCGTGAAAGCCAGCGCCGATGTGACACAATCCGATTGCGTCGCCAAAATCCTGGGGCAATTCAGCGCAAATTGGAAATATTCAGGAAACCCAACGAAAGTGTGGTGTTCGGACCCTTAGTAAATGAGCCCCAATGTATGTGTCTGGTAGTTTTAGATTATTAATCTACATATCATTATTAGAGATGAGCGAACATACTCGTCCGAGCTTGATGCTCGTTCGAGCATTAGCGTACTCGAAACTGCTCGTTGCTCGGACGAATACTTCGCCGGCTCGAGAAAATGGCATCTCCCGTCGTTTTGCTTTTTGGCGGCCAGAAACAGAGCCAATCACAAGCCAGGAGACTCTGCACTCCACCCAGCATGACGTGATACCTTTACACGTCGATAGCAGTGGTTGGCTGGCCAGATCAGGTGACCCTGGAATAGACTAGCCCCTGCCCGCGCTGCTCGGATCATTCTGTGTCTGGATGCCGCTAGGGAGAGAGCTGCTGCTGGTCAGGGAAAGCGTTAGGGTGTTCTATTAGAATAGTGTTAGGCAGGAGTGATTCTACAAGAACCCAACAGCCCTTCTTAGGGCTACAATAACGTTATACATTTTTTTTTTTTATTTGCTTGTGGCTGGGCTTGCTGGCACTAGTAGTGCAGCTAGTACCATATTGTGAGGAATTTGCAGGGGGACTTGCTACCGTTGTGTTTAGCTCTTAGTGACACACATATCCACCTCAAACACCAAAGTGGGACAATTTATTAGGGGTTTGATTAGAATTAGGCAGAGTCTGCTGATTTATTTATTTTTTTTACCTTTATTTCATTTTATAGCTCAAACTCATCTTGCAAAGCAGTGTGCTTTCAGTGTAGGCTACAAAATAGCCATAGGAGAACCCCAACGGCTTACTTAGGCCTACAATAGCGTTATATTTTACTTTTTTTTGTTTGCTTGTGGCTGGGCTTGCTGGCATTAGTAGTGCAGCTAGTACTATATTATGAGGAATTTGCTGGGAGACCTGCGACCGTTGTGTTTAGCTCTTAGTGAAACGCATATCCACCTCAAACACCGAAGTGGGATAATTTATTAGGGGTTTGATTAGAATTAGGCAGAGTCTGCTGATTTATTTTTTTTTTACCTTTATTTCATTTTATAGCTCAAACTCATCTTGCAAAGCAGTGTGCTTTCATTATAGGCTACAAAATAGCCATAGGAGAACCCCAACGGCTTACTTAGGCCTACAATAGCGTTATATTTTCCTTTTTTTTGTTTGCTTGTGGCTGGGCTTGCTGGCATTAGTAGTGCAGCTAGTACCATATTGTGAGGAATTTGCTGGGAGACCTGCGACCGTAGTGTTTAGCTCTTAGTGACACGCATATCCACCTCAAACACCGAAGTGGGACAATTTATTAGGGGTTTGATTAGAATTAGGCAGAGTCTGCTGATTTATTTATTTTTTACCTTTATTTCATTTTATAGCTCAAAGTAATCAGGCACAGCACAAAATCCAGTTGTGTGCTGTCAGTGTAGGTTAGAAACTAGCCATAGCAATAGGATAGCATCGTTTTGTTAAAAAAAAATAAAAATAAAAAAAAATAAACACAAAAAAAAAAAAAAAGTTTACACTTTAATTTGGAAAATGTTTAACCCGAGGGCTAGGGGTAGAGGACGAGGGCGTGCAACTACTGCAGGGGTCTGAGGCCGTGGTCCTGGGCGGGGTGAGACACCACCTGCTGATGAGGGAGCAGGGGAACGCCGCAGAGCTACACTCCCTAGGTTCATCATGTCTCAAGTTACTGGGACTCGTGGTAGAGCACTGTTGAGGCCAGAACAGTGCAGAGGTGATGTCGTGGATTGCGGACAATGCTTCTAGCCATTTGTCCACCAGTCAGTCTTCCACGCAGTCCACCCATGTCACCGAAATCAGCACTCCTCCGGCGCCTCCACCTTAGCCTCCTTCCCCCCAGTCTGCCCCCTCCCAGCAAAATTTGGCATTTGAACCGGCATACTCTGAGGAACTGTTTTCTGGACCCTTCCCACAGTCACAAACCACTTGTCCGGTTGCTGTTGAGCAATTTTCCGATGCCCAGGTTTTCCACCAGTCGCAGTCTGTGGGTGATGATGACCTTCTTGACGTAGTGGAAGAAGTGTGTAAAGAGGTGTCGGACGATGAGGAGACACGGTTGTCAGTCAGGGTGAAGTTGTTGTCAGGGCAGGAAGTCCGAGGGGGGAGCAGACTGAGGGATCGGAGGATGATGAGGTGACAGACCCAAGCTGGGTTGATAGGCCGGGTGAACACAGTGCTTCTGAGACGGAGGCGAGTCCTATAGCAGAACAGGTTGGAAGAGGCAGTGGTGGGGCCAGACGGAAAGGCAGGGCCAGAGCTGGTGCATCAGCGCCAAATGTTGCCCGTAGTCAAGCTCCCGTGGCGAGGGCTAGATTTTCAGAAGTCTGGAGGTTCTTTAAAGAAACACCGGATGACCGACGGACTGTGGTGTGCAACCTTTGCCAAACCAGGATCAGCAGGGGTTCCACCACTACTAGCTTAACTACCACCAGTATGCACAGGCATATGAATGCTAAACACCCCACTCAATGGCACCAAGCCCGTTCACCTCCTGCCGGGCACACCACTGCTCCTTCCCCTGTGTCATCTGCTAGTCAGCCCCCTGCCCAGGACCACGGTCCAAACACCTCCCGTGCGAAAACCCCATCTTCGCCTCCACGATCCTCCACAGCATCCACCAGCGTTCAGCTCTCCATACCCCAGACGCTGGAGCGCAAAAGGAAGTATAGCGCAACCCACCCACACGCCCAAGCCCTCAAAGTCCACATCTCCAAGTTGCTTAGCCTGGAGATGCTGCCCTATAGGCTGGTAGAGACCGAGGCCTTTCGAAACCTCATGGCGGCGGCCGCCCCTCGGTATTCGGTCCCCAGCCGCCACTACTTTTCGCGATGTGCCTCCCAGCCCAGCACAAGCACGTGTCAGAGAACATCATCCGTGCCCTGAACAACGCCGTTTCTGACAAGGTCCACCTGACCACGGACACGTGGACGAGTGCTGCCGGGCAGGGCCACTATATATCGCTGACGGCACATTGGGTTAACTTGGTGGAGGCTGGGACCGAGTCTGACCCTGGGGCTGCTCATATACTGCCGACGCCGAGGATTGCGTGGCCTACCTCGGTCCAGGTCTCAAAGGCCTACTATGCCTCCTCCTCCTCCCACCCCTCCTCCACCTCCTCCACCTCCGAATTACCATCCGTGGGCATGGCGCCATCAGTCGGTAGCTCTAGGCACAGCAGCAGTGCCATTGCTAAGCGACAGCAGGCGGTGCTCAAACTGCTGAGCCTAGGCGATAAAAGGCACACCGCCCAAGAGCTATTACAGGGCATCACGGCGCAGACTGATCTGTGGCTGGCACCACTAAACCTGAAGCCAGGCATGGTTGTGTGTGACAACGGCCGTAACCTGGTGGCGGCTCTGCAACTCGGCAGACTGACACATGTGCCATGCCTGGCCCATGTGTTAAATCTCATAGTTCAGCGTTTCCTCAAGACATACCCCAATCTGTCTGATTTGCTCACGAAGGTGCGCCGCATATGTGCGCATTTCAGGAAGTCCAGCACAGATGCTGCCACTCTCAGGGCAGCGCAGCGTTGCCTCCAACTGCCCGCTCACCGACTGTTGTGCGACGTGCCCACGAGGTGGAATTCAACATTAACCATGTTATCCAGAGTTTACCAGCAGCGCAGAGCGATTGTAGACTGCCAGAAGTCAACTTCCACCAGAACTGGTAGTCAGGTCAGTCAGCTTCCTCAAGTCTACAATGAGGAGTGGACGTGGATGTCTGATATCTGTCAGGTGCTGAGTAACTTTGAGGAGTCAACACTCCATCATCAGCCTCACCATCCCGCTGCTTGGCCTGTTGAAAAACTCTCTGGTCAGCATGAAGTCGGAAGCTTTGCGCTTGTCACAAGAGACGGGGGAAGAAGATTCCCTTGTTGATAGCCAAAGCACCCTTAGGTCTGTTTCTCAGCGCATATCGGAGGAGGATGAGGAGGAAGAGGAGGAGAATGTTGGCGAGACAGAAGAGGGGACCATTGTTCAATCCTTCACTGTTCAGCGTGTATGGGCAGAAGAAGAGGAGTTGGAGGAGTTGGAGGAGGAGGAAATGGGCAGTCAGGCCAGTGAGGGGAGTGAATTTTTGCGCGTTGGGACTCTGGCGCATATGGCAGATTTCATGCTAGGCTGCCTATCCCGTGACCCTTGTGTTCAAAGAATTTATTCCAGCACCGATTACTGGGTATTCACTCTCCTGGACCCACGGTACAAGCAAAATCTTTCCACTCTCATCCCTGGAGAGGAAAGGAGTGTGAGAATGCATGAATACCAGCAGGCCCTGGTGCACAAGCTGAAACAGTATTTCCCTTCTTACAGCGCTAGCGGCAGAGGGCGTACTTCTGCGGGACAAGTAGCGAGGGAGAGTAGGCGAGCAGGCAGCTTGTCCAGCACTGGCAGGGGTACGCTTTACAAGGCCTATGCCAGTTTTATGTCACCCCAGCAAGACACTGTCACCTGTCCCCAGTCTCGGCAGAGTAGGGCTGATCTTTACAGAAAGATGGTGAGGGAGTACGTAGCTGACCATACCATCGTCCTAAATGATCACACAGCTCCCTACAACTACTGGGTTTCAAAGCTGGACATGTGGCACGAACTGGCGCTGTACGCCTTGGAGGTTCTTGCCTGCCCTGCCGCTAGCGTGCTGTCCGAGCGGGTTTTCAGTGCAGCTGGTGGCTTCATCACCGATAAGCGTACACGCCTGTCGACTGACAGCGCTGACAGGCTGACGCTTATCAAGATGAATAAAGCCTGGATTTCTCCGGATTTTCATTCTCCACCAGGTGAAAGAAGCTCAACCTGAATAATGTATGCACTCCTCCTCCTCATTGTCCTCCTTCTCCTCCTCTTTGTACACTAAAGCATAGGAAACTGGCTATTTTTTGCCAGGGCCAACTGGCTCTAGCTATAGTACTCTATGTATTTAATTTTTCTGTAGGGCCACCTACCCGGTCCTCTGTTTTAAGCAATTTTTGGGAGTGCCACATACAGGCACTAAATCTATTTAATTTTTCTGGAGGACCACCTACCTGCTCCTCTGGTTTGAAAACTTTTTTGGACTGCCACATTCAGGCACTCAATTTATTTAATTTTTCTGGAGGACCACCTACCTGCTCCTCTGGTTTGAAAACTTTTTTGGACTGCCACATACAGGCACTATCCAAATTAAATTGTCTCCATAGCAGCCTCCACATGTTGTCTTTTTAGCTGGCTCCAAACGTTGTCTCCATTGCTACCTCCACACGTCATCGCCATAGCTGCCTCCAAATGTCGTCCATATAGCTGCCTCCATACATGGTCTCCTTATCAAACGAACTGTGTCAGGCAGAATTTTGGGTTGTTTTCATGGATTCCACATCAAACTTGTTAACTTTGTCGCCACCCTGCTGTGTAATCCACAAAATATACTGGCAAACTTTTATCATTTACCAATATTATTTCAGCGCTTCTTGCGCATCTGTTTACATTCCCCTCACCCGCCATATCCTAAACTTATAAGAACGCTACTACACTTGATCTTATACAAAAGGTTCTTAGAAGTGCTGTTTGGGGAGTAGCCTAGAGACAGGGGCTTGGATTGGCGAAAGCTCGTCTGGCTGCGGAGCGCCAGCTCCATCTCAAGATCCAACTAACATAGTTTTAACTGCAGCACCTTTAATCTACTACTAGTTCACTGCCTCCATACATCGTCCCCTTATCAAACGAGCTGTGTCGGGCAGAATTTTGGGTTGTTTTCATGGCTTCCACATCAAACTTGTTAACTTTGTGGCCACCCGGCTGTGTAATCCACAAAATATACTGGCAAACTTTTATCATTTACCAATATTATTTCAGCACTTCTTGCGCATCTGTTTACATTCCCCTCACCCGCCATATCCTAAACTTATAAGAACGCTACTACACTTGATCTTATACAAAAGGTTCTTAGAAGTGCTGTTTGGGGAGTAGCCTAGAGACGGGGGCTTGGATTGGCGAAAGCTCGCCTGGCTACGGAGCGCCAGCTCCATCTCAAGATCCAACTAACATAGTTTTAACTGCAGCACCTTTAATCTACTACTAGTTCACTGCCTCCATACATCGTCCCCTTATCAAACGAGCTGTGTCAGGCAGAATTTTCAGGTGTTTCACCAGATACATAGTGGAACGCGGCCCATCTGTCGCCGCCATGCTGGAGACCTGAAGTTGCAATCATAGCAGCGCAATATGGATGCCCCATACTGTCGCTCTTAATCATGGAACCATTTCCGTAAAAACAATTAAAAATAGAACCACTATGCTGTTCCATTATTCCTAGGTGAAATATTCACGACCCGGCCTGCTTTGAAAATTATAATCTTTTCAAAGTAAACGCTTCTGGCCCCCAGGCCCATTTTGGGTGGGAGAGACAGGGGCTTGGACAAGCTCGCCTGGCAGTGGACCGCCAGTTCCATCCCAAGATTAGGCAGCCTCAGAGGCATCCATGCATGCTGCCCCTGCTGTTTCCTGTCCATTTTGCCTCCACGATCCTCCACAGCGTCCACCAATGTCTCATTTCAACTCTCTATACCCCAGACGCTGGAGCACGAGAGGATATGCAGCACATCATCCCCTTATCAAACGAGCTGTGTCAGGCAGAATTTTCAGGTGTTTCACCAGATACATAGTGGAACTCGGCCCATCTGTCGCCGCCATGCTGGAGACCTGAAGTTGCAATCATAGCAGCGCAATATGAATGCCCCATACTGTCGCTCTTAATCATGGAAGTCGTCTCCATGGCTGCCTCCACATGTCGTCCCCTTATCAAAAGAGCTGTGTCAGGCTCATTTTTCGGGTGTTTCACCAGATACGTTATGGAACTTGGTCACTATGTCGCCACCATGCTGTGTTATCGACTAAATATACCGTCAACCTTTTGTTCACATAGGATATCATTTCACCTCCTTTGGTGAAACCTGAGTCCATTTAGGGTATGTCGCCATGAGACTCTCTAGCCTGCCACTGCTGCCGCTGCCTCTGCATGCCGTCCCCTATAGTGTCAGGGTCAATTATTGCATGTTTTAGATGCTATCTAGCCTCATTCGGTCACTCTGTCATGGCCATGCTTTTCCCCATAATTTTGGCATAATGGTGCGATTAAGCAGCCTCAGAGGCATCCATGCATGCTGCCCCTGCTGTTTCCTGTCCATTTCCGTGGTGTTTCCATCCTTTTCTGAGGTTCCCAGGTGTTTGGCCAAGCTTCCCTGTGCAGAGCCTTGGTCCCCTTGAAAAATGCTTGAGTCTCCCATTGACTTCAATGGGGCTCGTTATTCGAGACGAGCACTCGAGCATCGGGAAAAGTTCGTCTCGAATAACGAGTACCCAAGCATTTTAGTGCTCGCTCATCTCTAATCATTACATTTTTAATTCAATTGATTCTAAAAAAAATTATTTTCAATGGAGTTTTGGAATTGGATAACTTGCTGATCAATGTGAGATACACATAGAATATATCACTCTACCAATTTCTTTGTGTATGTTGAGACCTATGAAGAGAGCCATAAACGAACCGCCTGATCTACTGCTCAATTTGTAGGGAACATTAGACTAGAAACTTTTGACAAGTTATTATATCATCTTATGATTTAGCACAGGTATTAGCTCACTGATGCAGAAGTTTTTTACATTTATTTTTTTGCCTCCCCTTTCTGTCGTAAAATCCTGGAGTTACAACTATGATGAAAGATATATCTTCATTACCGACAAGATGTTTGCTAATTTTTAATCACAAATTATAAATAAAAGCCCCCAACATTTGTCACCGGCCTTCATACATTATGTCACGACGGTGACAAAGCTGCTATCTCTCAGAGAGTAAACAACATTCATCTATATGTATTTGCTTTTTATTTCTTTACATCCTTTTTACTTTTGGGTTTTACAACTTTTATTGCTTCTATTTTACCAAAAGACAGCAGTTTGTTACATTCATTTTCTGGGTTGCGGATAATTGATTGTGAATGGATATCTGCAGGGCTAATTTAACTCAAATTCATCGCCTTCATAAAACATATGTGCACAGAAGCAAAGTAATGTTTTCCCACTTTTCCTAAATTAGACTTGTAAGTGATGCTTTATTCATTAGTATAGAGAAGAACTTTGAAAGAGTGGGAAGAGTGTAAAATACATAAAGACTTTGCTACAGAATTATTAGTGTAAGGAGTTATGCTTCCCTAAACCAAATTCAGATTATCTCAATGGAAGAGATTTATCAGAAGTCTCTGAGAGCAGAACTGTTCTAGCGGCCCATGACAACCAATCACAGCTCAGCTTTTACTTTCCCACAGCTGTTTCTAAAATTAAAGCTGAGCTCTAATTGGTTTCCATGGACAACAACAACAGTTTTACCTTAGACAGTTCTGATAAATCTCCCCTAATGTGTATAATGTACTGTGTATAATATATATCCAGGTCCGTGACAGCCCCGTGCGCACGGCATGTCCGTTACTTTATTCATAGTGAAATCCTTGGACAAAACATAACAGTACACATGTTACCATGTTAGCGTCTCTTAAAACTGACGATGAAGCCAAAGCAACTAAGGGGGAGGTATCTAATTAAGTATCCAAGTTAGTGACATTGACAGTGATTTACAATGTCTTTTCTAAGGAAAGGTCAATGACCTACTTTGGACACATGCACATATGCTCATCTAGCCCCGCCCCCATTCCCTGACTGCAGTTCTGGCCCAGTCCCTCTCCCTGACTGCACTGGCTCCCAGCAGTCAGCTCCTGCCATGTGATGAGGTAATGGCTGCTTCCCTGATACATAGATAGAAGTAAATCAATATGCTTCCTCCTGTTGTTAATGTGATCTGGTGATGGAGATGGGGGACTATTGAAAGCTGGAGTGGCTTAATGAGATTGTGTGTGAGGGTATGTATACTGTATGTGAACAACTTCACAACTTCCAACCAACCTGGATTCGGCGGGAATTCCTCTTGGTTTACCGCCACATTCCCAGGCTTCCCTTCTCACCCCTGATGTCCTATCTTCTTCTGGTCCCTTACATTACAGCTGCACAGCAGTCAAAACACTGGGGGGGGAGGGGGCAGGAGTAGGGTGGATTAGCCCCTGCTGCCTCCTCACATGTCTAAAGGAGTCATGTGAGGCGGTAGCTAAGCCCCTCAGCAGGCTGGTGGACAGGTGGCTACAGAAGGAGGCTGGAAGACAGGAGGCCACAAAAGAAGGCTGGTGGACAGGAGGAAGCTAGTGGACAGGTGGCTACAGAAGGAGGGTTGAGGACATAAGGCCACAGAAGGAGGTGGGTGGACAGGAGCAGTTTGGAGAACAGGGGTCTACAGGAGAAGGCTGGAGGACAGGGGGCCACAGGAGCATGATGGCGGATGGGAGGCCACAGGAAGTGGAGGATGGAACACAGGAGGCCACAGTATGAGAAGGATGGAGGACAGGAAGACCCAGCATGAGGAGGATGGAGGACAAGAGACCACAGTAAGAGGAAGATAGAGAGCACCATGTGAGGGAGGGTGGGGGTAGGTGTACAGATAGTATTATGTATAAGTTTGGGGAGATAAATACAAGTGGAAAACTAAATGTGAAGGGAGGATAAAATTAAAGTGGGGTTTTACATATTGCTGAGTTGCATTAGGGGGTATATAAATAAAGAATTATTATTATTATTATTATTATTATTGTGCATGAGTGTCTGTATAGCCTGTTGCTAATTTATAGATTGGGGGGAGGATTTACTGAGGAACTGTAAAAGCTGACTTGTTAACACAGGTGACATTCTGTGTGGGTTGGTGCCCACTCAAATCAGTTTTGCAGCCCGTGCTGAGCACCTCTGGTTGGTTTGGGTGGTATCCAGCCGGCTCACTGGAGCCAGTTGTTAAATTTACAGCTCACTCTGTGTTGAGTCAGCTCCCTCCCCTCTCCTCTTCTCTAGTGTGGCAGGTCCTGGTAGGGCAGCACATACTAGATGGCACAGCAGCGAGAGGATGAGGTGCTCTGTTGCTTCATTACCATCCATTGCCATTGACTTTCATAAAAGTTTATTTCGGTTACTCATTTGTTATTCATAACAGCAAAATAGCGCCACAGCACACATTTATGTCATTGTAAAAAATAAAATTTAGTACTGGGCATTACAAACAGTGATGTAAACTGAGCCTTACTCCCCTATATTGCAGGCACCTATTTATTTGTTTAGCAGATAAAGGAAAAGAATCTGGCTCCCGTGTAGGGTGAAAATACTAGTCCACGAGCTTTATTTTTAGATTAAAAGGCATACATAGTTAAGGCTGAAACAGGAAACATTTAAGGAAAAAGAATGCGCAAGACCACTGCTAGCCTACGCATTTCGATCAAAGTATCTTAGTCATGGCTTGGTGTGTATCACACCTAGCAGGTTTTTAAAAGACCCGCCTTCCGAAGCACATGTGGTTTGAAGCAATGAACATCAATTACTACAGTCATGGCCAAAAGTTGATAATGATACAAATTCCAGCAATGCCTTTTCCAGCATGATGCCACACCTTGCCATAAAGCAAAGGTGATAATTAAATGGCTCAGGGAACAAAACATAGAAACACGAAAATGTTTCAATACTGCTGATATGTTCAATGCATTTTTGTTTGTAATGTCAGACAGATGTCGCCTGATTCTCACTTTCAGGGGATTGGCAGTACACCCTACGTACTGAATTCTGCATGTGTTTCATGAAATCAGATACTACATGTATGTTTAATTTGAAATTGTTCATTAGTAACAAATGACATGAATATTTTTTGTGCAAGAAAAATATTTGCAACTTCTGTTGCAACTTCTCTTTTTGGTGGAGGGGGACACAATGATTGATTGATAGTGCCTCTACCACACTGTGTAATCATCATAGTGATTCTACAAAAGTGTGTCATCACCAATCATAGTGCCTCTACCATCTTGTGTCATCATCAGTCATAGTTCTTCTACCAGGATTTGTAACCACTAGAGATGGGCGAATTTTTTCAAAAATTTGATTAGCTGCATTCGCCAAAATTTTCCGTCAAAATTTCATTTGATCCGAGTCGAATCATGGTGAATCATGTTAAAAAACATATATTTCCTGGCTGCAGAGAGCCTGTAGGGTGTTGTAAAATGTTTTGCCATGCTCAAATATGTATAGGGAGAGTGGTTTGGTCTTCAACAATGCTGTGTTTTAGTATGACACGCACAAGACAGTCGCTGCCCTTACAATCGCTTCACTCTTCAATTCCATGAGCACTTACAGGGGCTATCTTGACCAAATAAGTGAAGGGGGAATGCAGCCTGACAAGGTTATGTCTGTGCCAGCTCGAAAGAACTGAGCTGAGGTCCAAGATCCATACATGTAGAAACCCCCCAAAAGAGTGGAGAGGGTGTCGGCAGGAATTTTGCATTGACATCGCTGAACATTTTGCCCTTCTTTTCATCCATTAGTGTCCGCTTTCAATTGGTGAATAATCCATCAGTATTGCTAAAGCCAAAAAACAAGCAGGAGTTGATCCAAAACAGAGATGACCAGTGAATGGGATATTTGCATGTCCTCTGTGTTCTGTATCCACTCCTGCTTTTGTCTATCAATCCTGAAGCTTTTTATTCCTTCTGACAGATGAAATGAAGGGGAAAACCAAACGGAGTGGCAACATCATAGAGTGGTGGAGGGTGAAAACAGCATTATGGAAATCACAGGGTGTTCAGGGAGACAGCGGTCAGTTGGCAGCAGCATGAGTAGGCCGAGGCCGCAGAGTGGCACAATGACAAATTATGGAGGTGGCAGCAACATCCTAGGCCACAGAGTGGCAGAATGATAGAGAGTGGAGGCGGGAGCAGCATAAGGTCAGAGAGTGGCACAATGACAAATGCTGGAGGTGGCAGCAACATGGCAGGCCACAGTGTGGTACAATGACAGAGTGTGGAGGTGGCGGAAGCAGCAGCAGTAGGTCTGAGAGTGGCACAATGACAAATTATAGAGGTGGCAGCAATATGGTAGGCCATAGAGTGGCACAATGAGAAAGTGTGGAGGTGGCACCAGCAGCAGCATTAAGAGGTCAGAAAGTGGAACAATGACAGAGTGTGGAGTTGGGTGACAATTCCAGTCCCTGGTAAAGATGGTGGGAGGCAGATGGAGAAACTGGCAGCAGATGTGTGGCATCAGGCGGGTGGCAGCATCAGAATAGTGGCTGAGGCAGGTAGTTTCTCAACGTTTGGGGGAGGCGTCATGGTTGATCTAATCTGATGCATAAGGCATTGGTGTGTTGAAATCCTGGCCCATCCACGCCTGATTCATCTTGACAAAGATCTGTCTCTCCCCATTACGAGTGGACAAGCGGGTTCTCCTTGGGGGTAACGATGGCCCCGCCGCACTGAACACTTGGTCGGATGCCACACTATTGGCCGGGCAGGACACTTTCTCTACTGCATACTCCACGAGTTGCGGCCACACATCATGTTTGGCTGCCCAGTAGTCCAGGGGGTCCTCTACCTGGGGTGGTAGGGTGCTGTTCAAGTAGGCCACCACCTGCTGATGCAGGGTCTGCTCCATGTCCTGCTGCTGCTGCTGGTGGTTACCCTCTTCCCTAGGCGGGTGAAGGAAGCTGCTCATTAAGAACTCCAGACTTAAGCTGCTGCTGATGGAGCTGCTTGTGCTCATACCCCCCCCCCCCCATCTACCCACAGCAGTGGCAGTAGTATCTGAGCGATGACTGCCAGGAACCCCCTGGTCAGACATGACAGAGGTCAGGTCATACTGCACATAGGCAGCGGCCAACTGTCTGCACAGTATTTCTTTACAGTGGAATACAGAACCCCAAAAACTGACATCCTGGACTTTGAGAAAAAATGCAACAAAGAACAAAGAATTGAAATTTGGGGTATACAGATGCCCCAAAATGGACACCCTGGACTTTCAGCAAAAATCACTCCAACAGCTACTGAGCTAGAGACAGCACATGCAGTGTGAAATGATGGGATTGCGAATGGCCGTCTGTTTTTATAGGGCTGTGACATCACATAAGCCTGCATGTTGCTGATTGGCTTACATGTCAGCACATGTGATTGACGGTGTTCCTTTCCCAGAGTTCTCTGCTTCATGTAACACATTGTGCTTGCGGCCATTTTGCTAATAAGGGAGGGGGATTTGTTCCCATGAATCACTGTAGATTTCGGATTCATGCTGAACCAAACTTTTCCTGAAATTCTAAACAAGTTCCACTTTGTTAGAATTGTTTCGCCCATATCTAGTAATCACCAATCATAGTGCCTCTACCCAGATGTGTCATCATCAGTCATAGTACCTCCACTAAGATGTTTCATCATCAGTTGTAGTACCTCTACCAAGCTATGCCATCATCAAGCATAGTGCCTCTAACAAGATGTGTTATCACCAATCATAGTGCCTCTACCTAGCTGTGTAATCACCAATTAAAGTGCCTCTACCAAGATTTGTCATCATCAGTCATAGTTCCTCTTCTAAGATGTGTCATCATCAGTTGTATTGCCTCTACCAAGATATGCCATCAATCATAGTGCCTCTACAAAGATGTGCAATCAACAATCATAGTAGCAAGATTTGTCATCATCAGTCATAGTGCCTCTTGTGTCTAGTTAACATGTCATCTGGAGCAGCTTGCCATAAAGCAAAGGTGATAACTAGAGATGAGCGAACATACTCGTCCGAGCTTGATTCTCGTTCGAGCATTAGCGTACTCGAAACTGCTCGTTGCTCGGATGAATACTTCGCCCGCTCGAGAAAATGGCATCTCCCGCCGTTGTGATTTTTGGCGGCCAGAAACAGAGCCAATCACAAGCCAGGAGACTCTGCACTCCACCCAGCATGACTTGGTACCCTTACACGTCGATAGCAGTGGTTGGCTGGCCTGATCAGGTGACCCTGGAATAGACTAGCCCCTGCCCGCGCTGCTCGCATCATTCTCTGTCTGGATGCCGCTAGGGAGAGAGCTGCTGCTGGTCAGGAAAAGCGTTAGGGTGTTCTATTAGAATAGTGTTAGGCAGGAGTGATTCTACAAGAACCCAACAGCCCTTCTTAGGGCTACAATAACGTTTTATTTTACTTTTTTTTGGTTTGCTTGTGGCTGGGCTTGCTGCCATTTTTAGTGAAGCTAGTACCATATTGTGAGTAATTTGCAGGGAGACTTGCAACCGTTGTGTTTAGCTCTTAGTGACACACATATCCACCTCAAACACCGAAGTGGGACAATTTATTAGGGGTTTGATTTGAATCAGGCAGAGTCTGCTGATTTTTTTTTTTTTACGTTTATTTCTTTTTATAACTCAAAGTAATCTGGCAAAGCAGTGTGCTTTCAGTGTAGGCTAGAAAATAGCCATAGGAGAACCCCAACGGCTTATTTAGGCCTACAATAGCGTTATATTTTCCTTTTTTTTGGTTTGCTTGTGGTTGGGCTTGCTGCCATTAGTAGTGCAGCTAGTACCATATTGTGAGGAATTTGCAGGGAGACTTGCGACCGTTGTGGTAAGCTCTTAGTGACACACATATCCACCTCAAACACCGAAGTGGGACAATTTATTAGGGGTTTGATTTGAATTAGGCACAGTCTGCTGATTTATTTTTTTTTTTAAGTTTATTTCTTTTTATAACTCAAAGTCATGAGGCACAGCACAAAATCCAGTTGTGTGCTGTCAGTGTAGGTTAGAAACTAGCCATAGCAATAGGATAGCATTGTTTTGTTTAAAAAACAAAAAAAAATGTAAAGTTTACACTTTAATTTGGAAAATGTTTAACCCGAGGGATAGGAGTAGAGGACGAGGGTGTGGACGTGGGCGTCCAACTACTGCAGGGGTCAGAGGCCGTGTTCCTGGGCGGGGTGAGACACCACCTGCTGATGAGGGAGCAGGGCTACACTCCCTAGGTTCATCATGTCTCAAGTTACTGGGACTCGTGGTAGAGCACTGTTGAGGCCAGAACAGTGCGAAGAGGTGATGTCGTGGATTGCGGACAATGCTTCTAGCCATTTGCCCACCAGTCAGTCTTCCACGCAGTCCACCCATGACCAAACAAAGAATAGGACAGGCACTACCAATGTATAAAGATTACAAATAAGTCCACGTATCCTAGGAGAGCATGTAACCAACAAAAGAACAAAAGAGAGGATACGTATGATGGACTAAGGTAATATCAAAAAAACTTTATTAATACATAAACACAGTAACAACAAAACCACATAATAAAAACACTTAAAAAGTGCACCATGCAAGGTGTACTTGACCTCCCAGGACCAGTGTGTCCTGGGCTCCCCAGCCCCAAGCCGACCAAGTCAAAACGACAAATGTGTGATGCAGGACAATGAAGGAAGTACTAAATACAGCTGAATAACATCAAATTGCAACAGGCAATATGTGCATACATAAAGTGACCGGTGCAAAAAATAAATGAACCCAACAGTCCTGTATATAGTAGCCTAAATGCCTGAAGTATACGGTACCTAATGTGGATCCATATGGTAAGGTGAGAGAGGCAGAAAGGCAAGGTCGGAGTGGGGAGGAGGAGAGAGGAGCGAACCCAACGCGTATCGTCACCTGCTCCGGTGACTTCTTTAGGGGTGTGTGGCTCAATACCGTCGTGGTCCTGTTTATATGGGGTCCCCCCGCCCATAGGAACAATCCCCGCCCCCACACAAACATGTGCTCAAAACCCTATTACCTGCTAATTTGACAGCTGCAGATGGCATGTGGTGGAATGGATCATGCATATGCGGAAGTGATCTAGATCATGTGACCAGTCAGCTGCAGGAAGTGATCTAGATCATGTGACCAGTCACATGATCGGAGTTTACTCAGATGAAAACAAAGATGGATAAATGCGCCTGCGCTGAGAAATGGCGTCACCTGCATCGCCGATTCAAGATAAGTACATGATACAGTGAAGCAAGGATCATGTTTTTGCCACAAAGGACCAGGATGTGTGTGAGATTGTAATAATAGAGTACAGACCAATCACATAGTAAGCGTTTGTTCAAATGAACACAAAGACGAATAATACCACCTATATTGCAGATTCTAAATATGTATAAAGAATAATGGTGTAATAAAAGAGAACAGAGAAAGTCAGAGTCCTAAAATACGGAAAGTACACTCTTTTTTACGGAAAGAATCGAAAGCGATCACCAGACACCCATGTCACCGAAATCAGCACTCCTCCAGCTCCTCCACCTCAGCCTCCTTCCCCCCAGTCTGCCCCCTCCCAGCAAAATTTGGCATTTGAACCGGCATACTCTGAGGAACTGTTTTCTGGACTCTTCCCACAGTCACAAACCACTTGTCCGGTTGCTGCTGAGCAATTTTCCGATGCCCAGGTTTTCCACCAGTCTGTGGGTGATGATGACATTATTGACGTAGTGGAAGAAGTGTGTAAAGAGGTGTCGGACGATGAGGAGACACGGTTGTCAGACAGTGGGGAAGTTGTTGTCAGGGCAGGAAGTCCGAGGGAGGAGCAGACTGAGGGATCAGAGGATGATGAGGTGACAGACCCAAGCTGAATTGATAGGCTGGGTGAACACAGTGCTTCTGAGACGGAGGCGAGTCCTATAGCAGAACAGGACCTATAGGTTGGAAGAGGCAGTGGTGGGGCCAGACGGAGAGGCAGGGCCAGAGCTGGTGCATCAGCGCCAAATGTTTCACGTAGTCAAGCTCCCGTGGCGAGGGCTAGATTTTCAGAAGTCTGGAGGTTCTTTAAAGAAACACCGGATGACCGACGGACTGTGGTGTGCAACCTGTGCCGAACCAGGATCAGCAGGGGTTCCACCACTACCAGCTTAACTACCACCAGTATGCGCAGGCATATGAATGCTAAACACCCCAATTAATGGCACCAAGCCCATTCACCTCCGGCCGGGCACACCACTGCTCCTTCCCCTGTGTCATCTGCTAGTCAGCCCCCTGCCCAGGACCCCGGCCCAAACACCTCCCGTGCGAAAATCCCATCTTCGCCCCCACGATCCTCCACAGCATCCGCCAGCGTTCAGCTCTCCATACCCCAGACGCTGGAGCGCAAAAGGAAGTATAGTGCAACCCACCCACAAGTCCAAGCCCTCAACGTCCACATCTCCAAACTGCTTAGCCTGGAGATGTTGCCCTATAGGCTGGTAAAGACCAAGGCCTATCGAAACCTCAAGGCGGCGGCTGTCCCTCGGTATTCGGCCCCCAGCCGCCACTACTTTTCCCGATGTGCCGTCCCAGCCCTGCTCAAGCACGTGTCAGACAACATCATCCGTGCCCTGACCAACGCCGTTTCTGACAAGGTCCACCTGACCACGGACATGTGGACGAGTGCTGCCGGGCAGGGCCACTATATATCGCTGACGGCACATTGGGTTAACTTGGTGAAGGCTGGGACCGAGTCTGACCTTGGGGCTGGTCATATAATGCCGACGCCGAGCATTGCGGGGCCTACTTCGGTCCAGGTCTCAAAGGCCTACTATGCCTCCTCCTCCTCCCACCCCTCCTCCACCTCCTCCTCCAAATTACCATCCGTGGGCATGGCGCCATCAGTCGGTAGCTCTAGGCACAGCAGCAGTGCCATCGCTAAGCGACAGCAGGCGGTGCTCAAACTGCTGAGCCTAGGCGATAAAAGGCACACCGCCCAAGAGCTATTACAGGGCTTCATGGCGCAGACTGATCTGTGGCTGGCACCGCTGAACCTGAAGCCAGGCATGGTTGTGTGTGAAAACGGCCGTAACCTGGTGGCGGCTCTGACACTCGGCAGACTGACACATGTGCCATGCCTGGTTCATGCGTTAAATCTCATAGTTCAGCGTTTCCTCAAGACATACCCCAATCTGTCTGATTTGCTCACGAAGGTGCGCCGCATATGTGCGCATTTCAGGAAGTCCAGCACAGATGCTGCCACTCTCAGCGCAGCGCCGCCTCCAACTGCCCGCTCACCGACTGTTGTGCGACGTGCCCACGAGGTGGAATTCAACATTAACCATGTTATCCAGATTTTTCCAGCAGCGCAGAGCGGTTGTAGACTGCCAGATGTCAACTTCCACCAGAACTGGTAGTCAGGTCAGTCAGCTTCCTCAAGTTTACAATGAGGAGTGGACGTGGATGTCTGATATCTGTCAGGTGCTGAGTAACTTTGAGGAGTCAACACAGATGGTCAGTGGCGATGCCGCCATCATCAGTCTCACTATCCCACTGCTTGGCCTGTTGAAAAACTCTCTGGTCAGCATGAAGTCGGAAGCTTTACGCTCGTCACAAGAGACGGGGGAAGAAGATTCCCTTGATGATAGCCAAAGTACCCTCAGGTCTGTTTCTCAGCGCATATTGGAGGAGGTGGAGGAGGAAGAGGAGGAGAATGTTGGCGAGACAGAAGAGGGGACCATTGTTCAGTCCTTCACTGTTCAGCGTGTATGGGCAGAAGAAGAGGAGTTGGAGGAGGAGGAAATGGAGAGTCAGGCCAGTGAGGGGAGTGAATTCTTGCGTGTTGTTACTCTGGTGCATATGGCAGCTTTCATGCTAGGCTGCCTATCCCGTGACCGTTCAAAGAATTTATTCCAGCACCGATTACTGGGTATTCACTCTCCTGGACCCACGGTACAAGCAAAATCTTTCCACTCTCATCCCTGGAGAGGAAAGGAGTGTGAGAATGCATGAATACCAGCAGGCCCTGGTGCACAAGCTGAAACAGCATTTCCCTTCTGACAGCGCTAGCGGCAGAGGGCGTACTTCTGCGGGACAAGTAGCGAGGGAGAGTAGGCGAGCAGGCAGCTTGTCCAGCACTGGCAGTGGTACGCTTTACAAGGCCTTTGCCAGTTTTATGTCACCCCAGCAAGACACTGTCACCTGTCCCCAGTCTCGGCAGAGTAGGGCTGATCTTTACAGAAAGATGGTGAGGGAGTACATAGCTGACCATACCATCGTCCTAAATGATCACACAGCTCCCTACAACTACTGGGTTTCAAAGCTGGACATGTGGCACGAACTGGCACTGTACGCCTTGGAGGTTCTTGCCTGCCCTGCCGCTAGCGTGTTGTCCGAGCGGGTTTTCAGTGCAGCTGGTGGCATCATCACCGATAAGCGTACACGCCTTTCGACTGACAGCGCTGACAGGCTGACGCTTATCAAGATGAATAAAGCCGGGATTTCTCAGGATTTCCATTCTCCACCAGGTGAAAGAAGCTCAACCTGAATAATGTATGCCGTCCTCCTCCTCCTCATTGTCCTCCTTCTCCTCCTCTTTGTACACTAAAGCAGAGGAAACTGGCTATTTTTTTCCAGGGCCAACTAGCTATAGCTATAGTACTCTACGTATTTCATTTTTCTGGAGGGCCACCTACCCGGTCCTCTGTTTTAAACAATTTTTGGGAGTGCCACATACAGGCACTCAATCTATTTAATTTTTATGGAGGACCATCTACCTGCTCCTCTGGTTTGAAAACTTTTTTGGACTGCCACATTCAGGCACTCAATTTATTTAATTTTTCTGGAGGACCACCTACCTGCTCCTCTGGTTTGAAAACTTTTTTGGACTGCCACATACAGGCACTATCCAAATTAAATTGTCCCCATAGCAGCATCCACAAGTCGTCTTTTTAGCTGCCTCCACACGTTGTCTCCATTGCTACCTCCACACGTCATCGCCATAGCTGCCTCCAAAAGTCGTCCATATAGCTGCCTCCATACATGGTCCCCTTATCAAACGAGCTGTGTCAGGCAGAATTTTGGGTTGCTTACATGGCTTCCACATCAAACTTGTTAGCTTTGTCGCCACCCTGCTGTGTAATCCACAAAATATACTGGCAAACTTTTATCATTTACCAATATTATTTCAGCGCTTCTTGCGCATCTGTTTACATTCCCCTCACCCGCCATAACCCAAACTTATAAGAACACTACTACACTTGATCTTATACAAAAGGTTCTTAGAGGTGCTGTTTGGGGAGGAGCCGAGAGACAGGGGCTTGGATTGGCGAAAGCTCGCCTGGCAGCGGAGCGCCAGCTCCATCCCAAGATCCAACTAACATAGTTTTAACTGCAGCACCTTTAATCTACTACTAGTTCACTGCCTCCATACATGGTCCCCTTATCAAACGAGCTGTGTCAGGCAGAATTTTCAGGTGTTTCACCAGATACATAGTGGAACTCGGCCCATCTGTCGCCGCCATGCTGGAGACCTGAAGTTGCAATCATAGCAGCGCAATATGGATGCCCCATATTGTCGCTCTTAATCATGGAACCATTTCCGAAAAAACAATTAAAAATAGAACCACTATGCTATTCCATTATTCCTAGGTGAAATATTCAAATGACCCGGCCTGCTTTGAAAATTATAATTTTTTCAAAGTAAACGCTTCTGGCCCCCAGGCTCATTTTGGGTGGGGAGGAGCCGAGAGACAGGGGCTTGGTCAGGCAAAAGCTCGCCTGGCAGCGGACCGCCAGCTCCATCCCAAGATTAGGCAGCCTCAGAGGCATCCATGCATGCTGCCCCTGCTGTTTCCTGTCCGTTTTGCCTCCACGATCCTCCACAGCGTCCACCAACGTCTCCATGCGCAACTTTCAACTCTCTATACCCCAGACGCTGGACCACGAGAGGATATGCAGCACATCATCCCCGAGCTGTGTCAGGCAGAATTTTCAGGTGTTTCACCAGATTCATAGTGGAACTCGGCTCATCTGTCACCGTCATGCTGGAGACCTGAAGTTGCAATCATAGCAACACAATATGAATGCCCCATACTGTCGCTCTTAATCATGGAAGTCGTCTCCATGGCTGCCTCCACATGTCGTCCCCTTATCAAAAGAGCTGTGTCAGGCTCATTTTTCGGGTGTTTCACCAGATACGTTATGGAACTTGGTCACTATGTCGCCACCATGCTGTGTTATTGACTAAATATACCGTCAACCTTTTGTTCACATAGGAAATCATTTCAGCGCTTCTTGCTCACCTCCTTTGGTGAAGCCTGAGTCCATTTAGGGTATGTCGCCATGACACTCTCTAGCCTGCCGCTGCTGCCGCTGCCTCTGCATGCCGTCCCCTATAGTGTCAGGGTCAATTATTGCATGTTTTAGATGCTATCTAGCCTCATTCGGTCACTCTGTCATGGCCATGCTGTTGCCCATAATTTTGGCATAATGGTGCGATTAAGCAGCCTCAGAGGCATCCATGCATGCTGCCCCTGCTGTTTCCTGTCCCTTTCCGTGGTGTTTCCATCCTTTTCTGAGGTTCCCAGGTATTTGGCAAAGCTTCCCTGTGCAGAGCCTTGGTCCCCTTGAAAAATGCTCGAGTCTCCCATTGACTTCAAATGGGCTCGTTATTCGAGACGAGCACTCGAGCATCGGGAAAAGTTCGTCTCGAATAACGAGTATCCGAGCATTTTAGTGCTCGCTCATCTCTAGTGATAACTGAATGGCTCAGGGAACAAAACATAGAGATTTTGGGTCCATTGCCTGCAAACTCCCCAGATATTAATCCCATTGAGAACTTGTGATCAATCATCAATAGATGCATGGACAAACAAAAACCAACAAATTGTGACAAATGCAAGCATTGATTCTGCAAGAATGGACGGCTATCAGTCAGGATTTGGTCCAGAAGGTGATTGAGAGCTGCCAGGGAGAATTGCAGAGGTCCTGAAGAAGAAGGGTCAACACTGCAAATATTGACTTGCTGCAGTAACTCATTCTAACTGTCAATAAAAGCTTTTTGTTACTCATAATATGATTGCACTTGTATTTCTGTATGTGATAAAAACATCTGACAAACACACATAAAAACCAGAGGGCAACAGATCATGTGAAAATATATTATTTGTGTCATTTGTGTCAAAACTTATGGCCATGACTGTAGTAAAGTAATATTTTAGAGACACCTGTACAAGCCTTGATCCAGCCTCCAGAGATCATTTATGATAGATAACAGATGGAAAGACTTTTTTGATTTGACAACACGTGAGTCTTCCAAATAACAATGAACATAACAGATTTCTATAGTGTGTATTTCAGCTATTCTATGAAGTCATTCTTGCATGAGCTATGAAACATACAGTCTCTTTATTTCTTTGTCATTTATTTAACAAGCAATCTTTTTTGACAGACAGTTACAAAAGACAATTATCCTCCTCAAAGAAAATCCTTTTTTCAATCCTAATAGTTTATTTTTTACTACTCCCAAATTTTTACTACTCCTTTACTACAACCAATCATTGGCAGAGCAGTCTCCAAGTATTTACTCTAGTCAACAGAGACCCAGAAGGTCTGGGGGGACTGGCAGTACAGATGGGGGAAAACAGGAACTGGTGTGCAACATGTATCTAATATCTATTGTAGAGTATCTTTACACATCATTTGGCTTGGAAGAAATCATTTGGAAAAAAGAGTAAGTAAACCAAAATAAACCTAACCGTAACCAGGGAGTCTTTGGCACAATCAGAGAATCGTGATGAGCGTACCTGAACCGCAAAGCTGAGACTCGGAGTCAGATTAAGCTTAATTTACCCCCAAAGTTTTCACTAGCCATAGGTACCCAAACCCGATCCAATACTATATACCACTACTCCCATCTTTCCATATAATGCCAAGTTTTTCACTAAAAAGGAATAACAGATGCACAGCACAATGCAGAGTTGAAAGAATAGATGTTGGCATGTCAGGAAAAGGGACAGGTCATCTCTTTTATTTATTCTCTTGAAAGATCAGTAATAGTCATCAATGCAGCACAATAGATCCTGAATGTGTACATTTCAGTTTATCCGGCAGTTATACTGGGATTTATTATTTCACATTGATCCTCCCTATGGCTGCAAGTTCTAAATAAACTGTGAAAGTCTTAGAGTACATGTGATCAATCACTATTCATAATGAACGGCCTGCAATTTAACAGAAGACAACATTTTTATGAGATTAAAGGAACCTGAAAATCATCTGAAAGTTTGATAAATGGGAGCCCAATAATATTGATGTGTACTTCAGCGTTGTAAAGCATTTTAAAATAAAAGTAAAAGAGCATTTTTACCCAAAAAACTGAAGGGCACATTTATCAGCATCTGTCAGAGAAAAAGAAAAGATTATACATCTTGGATTTCAACATTTCTTCTAAAGAAAACAGCCACCAGCAGAAGTGACTTGCTCCACTTTCAAGGGCGAGTGCTCCTATATTAGGTAGTTGGGAGGAATAGGTTCCCACCAATGGTGGATTAAGGGTTCCAGGGTCCTGGGCTATGTGAAAAGTGTGAACCCCATACGTCACATAATTTTAAAACTTTTTGCTTCAGTTGGGAGGGGGGCATTTTTCATTTCTGGCATAGAAACTTTCCAGAAGGTAGAGTAGTGAGGAGGCCTAAGACTGAGTGTACTAACTTTTGCAGCACTTTATAATGTGAAAGTCACCTACTGAGGTCAATTGTAGGGAGGCTGTAGGCATAATTAATGGTGAGGCTGCACTTATCTTGTAATAAGCACACACCACTCTGGTTTGCTATTTTTCCCCTTAAAAATATTTGTGTAAGACTATGTATTACACAATTCTTTCGATCAAACAATATCGCACTAAAACATGCTAGATACTGCTGGTGCAGTTTCACTTTCTACCACCAGGATCAAGGATTGTACACCAAGCACACTGACATACTAGTTCCTTGTGTCCTGCTTTTTTTTTTTTTAAAGGCTTTTCAAGTTATGCAAATGAGTTTGAGGGACTCCAGGCTTTTAAAATCTATGGAACTTGCAGTCCCTCATTTGCATAATTTTAAACCCCTTTTTTTTCTTAAAAACAATGACATAGGGCATTTATTGTTTGTGTGCATTTGACCTTAGATTGTGGCCATGTTCAGATAACTGGAAGATCTGTGGAATCAAGCAGGTCCTTGTATGCATTTTACCATGGAGCAGAATAATGGGGAACATCTACTAAGGGCCATGCACCTGTTTTATGTCAGACTTTGCATGTTTTTTTGGTGCAAACTGCTTGCACATGTATTTAAGAAATGCCTGTGCCACATATGTGTGGCACACAACTGTTTTGTGGCATGGCTGCACTATGCTTCATGGGTCGCAAATTCTGGTGTCCAACAGAACTGTGGTGCACATAGTACAGACTGCACTGTTCTTTGTGAATGTGTTCCATTGTTTTTATGTTGCCATTTGTAAAATGATATTGCATTATTTTATGGTTTTAAACAATGCCTCCATCTTCTCATCACTGTCCTTTTTACTCTGAATGTTTCCTATCGATTACCAAGGCAGTATAAGCATGTATAATCGGTGCTTTATGTTGGTTACCTATTTTTATTGGTTCCACATATGTATTCTTGTTAATAACTTTATTGCCCCCTATAAATATTATACACTAGCAATTAAATGGCGCCAGATACTTTGCCAGCGGCAGTTGAACAGTTGATGCTGGATTGTACTTGTTCCGTACCAAACTGGAGCTAAACATATTTTTACAATTCAAGTTTGTATGAACTCGGTTCCTGTGGCTGCGGGTGGCCCCTGTGCATACACAGATTCTCTGTTAGGAGGTAGGAAGTGTGGTGAGGCTATGCATGCTGGACTATGGCGATATGTGATGCTACACATGTTACCAATTCTTTTTTTTTATGGAAAACCCTTACATGGATTAGGCATACTGCATATATCAGACTCTAATTATGCCTAGATACCCCAGACTTATACGTGTGGATCTCATTTACTGGCCTGGTGACTTTGCTTTCCTCCTATGTGCACCTTATTTTTCACTCATTGCACATTTTTCATTGTACTGGCACTTTAAGCCATGTCTTATCTTGTTGTCTCATATATGTCATGGCTTAGTTATTGGTTTTGGCGGTTTGCTGTGCAATATTTGCGGAATTATATAACAGGCTTCATACCTTACATGGTCAGTGAGAGCTATAAGCTGTTATAGGTTTATTGTAACCCTGTACACATCTATCTTGAAAGTGTTTTTAATTCTTTGTAAGACATATGTAGACACATTTTATTACCTTCCTCTATTACATGGACATGTGTTTATACATCAATCTGTGGATGCATGCACCTTTGCTCATAAAAATGTAAAAATATTTTTTTAGAGACTGGAGTTTAGTTTTAATGGCACCCAATATACAGGCGGTCCCCTACTTAAGGACACCCGACTTACAGACAACCCATAGTTACAGACAGACCCCTCTGCCCACTGTGACCTCTGGTGAAGCTCTCTGGATGCTTTAAAATAGTCCCAGATTGCAATAATCAGCTTAAAATTGTCTGCAATGAAGCTTTATTGATAATTCTTGGTCCTATTACAGCAAAAAAATTTGAAACTCCAATTGTCACTGGGGCAAAAAAAAAAAATTGTCGGGAACTACAATGATAAAATATACAGTTTCGACTTACATACAAATTCAACTTAAGAACAAACCTACAGTCCCTATCTTGTATGTAACCCGGGGACTGCCTGTACTGTATTTCATGTCATGTTTCAATAAACATCACACAATAATACCCAAATCTTAGCTATTTTGTAGACTCAAATCAAAATGTATTATATAATGAATATAGGAATAAAATTACAGGGTTATATCTGTGTGTCTGCAATAGCATAGCATTTAGAAATAAATATCTGTCATTTTACAGAAATTATAGTCTTATCTCTATGTAAAGAGTTTCTCATTGCACCAGGGGCATCACTGTCCCTACTTGTGCCCCCATTTTCCTTATGGCCTGGCACTGCTCCCTACTGCCTCTGCCACAGTAATTGACATTCAGTAAGGGCTCTTTCACATTGGCGTTGGTGCTCAATTCATTTGCACATCTATTGTTTTTTTTCTGTTGTGTCTCTGTTTTTCTTCCATTTTTTCTCCATGATGCATCCGTTATGTCTCTGTGTCTCACACCTGGTTTTTGAGCCTCATCAGTGAAAAAAATGGATGTTTTCCACAGGTTTTTTTGCAGTCCCATAGACTTACATTGCATTGTGTGATCAGCATCCGTGAAAAAAATAGGACATGTTGCATAACTTTTTCCATGGACAATGGATCAGTGAAAATACAAGCCCATAGAAACCAATGTCTTTGTGAGGCATCCGTGGAAATCACTGAACCACAGACAAGAAAGAGAACGCCAATGTGAAAGAGCCTGAAATACTAGAAGGAAGGATGCCATCAGGGACGTAACTTGAGGAGGTGCAGAGGTTGCAGTCGCACCCGGGCCCAAGAGATTTAGGGGGCCCTTATGGTTCACTTTCCCATTTGAGAAAACTATTACTACAAACCATACATTATAGTTTGGATCTTTGAGTACTGTATATACTGGCGTATAAGACTACTTTTTAACCCCTTAAAATAATGGCTACAGTGGGGGGTCGTCTTATACGCCGGATATATACGGGGGCCGCACTGTGTGAGGTGTTTTTTTCCCCCGTCAGCGCGCAGAGAGCCCCTTCCTGGGACTGCCGCGCATGCGCGGCAGTCCGCCTCTCACAGTCATTAGAAGAGGCTTAGTACGCGCTGACGGGGCGGCGCGCTGTATGCTAATGCAGCCGCCCTGTCACAGCGGTCGGCGTCACAGAGCTGGGGGTCACAGGCGGCACTTACAGAAGCATGTCGGATCTTCATTAATATCGCAGCTTACAGTTATGATCACCAGGCACTTGCTCTCTTGTTTGTTTTGCAAAGTTTTCAGCAGACTTTTTTTCATTTGGGAGAGGGGTAGTCTTATACAGTGAGTATATACCAAATTCTATATTTTAAGGGCAGAAGTTGGGGGTCGTCTTATACGCCCAGTCGTCTTATACGCCGGCATATACGGTAAGTGGAAAAAAAATTATGTGATGGGAAGCAGTCTAATCAAATGTATATTATTTTATTAAATATTCTTACTGTCAGGCTTAGAGGTTGTGGATCCTCTGAACCACTGCGGACGATGGCACAAGCCACTACCTGGGACCGGAGTCTAAGTGGCACCCGGTTTTCACCAGAGCCCGCCGCAAAGCGGGTTGGACTTGCTGCGGCGTGGTACCACCAGGTCGTTCCACAGGCGTGACTTGTCCGCAGTGGCAGCCAAGGTCGAGGTACGGAATCGGCAGGCAATCTCGTAGTCGGGGTCAGGCAGGAGGTCAGGACGGGCAGCACAGGTTCGTAGTCAGAGTCGTAGCAACAGGTCAGGACAGGCGGCAAAGGAGCGTAGTCAGAAACGGAACTGGGGTCACAACAGGAAATCTCAAGAACAGCACAAGGCATCAAAATACAGCTTTCTCTAGGGCGCAAGGCACAAAGATCCGGCAAGGGTAACAGGAAGAGGCAGGGTTAAATAATTAAAGGGAAAAGGCCAGCGCCAATTAGTGGCGCGCTGGCCCTTTAAATTTACAGAACTTGCCGCGCGCGCGCCCTAGCTGTCGGGGACGCGCGCGCACAGCCGAAGGGGACGAGGAAGCTGCAGATGGAGCCGACGCCGGAGGGGCAGGAGCCGGGACCCGTGAGTAGCGCTTGCGGTGCGCTGGCGGGGGACCGACGGCACGGGTGAGCCCGCGATCCGTGACGGGGATCGCGGGACCACCCGTGACAGTACCCCCCCCCTTCGGCCTCCCCCTCTTTCTGGGCTGGAGGAATCTCTGCAGGAGATCCTGGTCCAGGATATTGTCCTCGGGCTCCCAGGATCTCTCCTCAGGCCCGAACCCCTTCCAGTCAACCAAGAAGAACCGCTTACCTCTTACAGTCTTAGCATCAAGGATCTCCTTTACCTCATAGATGTCAGAGGAGTCGGCCACTGGAGCAGGAGGAGACAGCTGTCGGGAGAAGCGGTTCAAGATGACAGGCTTGAGCAGGGATACATGGAAGGAGTTCGGGATGCGCATGGTAGGAGGAAGGCGCAGCTTATATGAGACTGGATTGATGCGATGCATCACCTCGAAGGGACCCAGGAAACGGGGACCGAGCTTGTAGCCAGGAATTTTAAGCCGGACGTATTTGGAGGACAGCCAAACCTTGTCACCAGGAGAGAAGACGGGGGAAGGTCTGCGTCTTTTATCGGCTTGAATCTTAGTTTGCGTCGAAGCCTGTAATAAGGAAAGGCGGGTCTGCTCCCAGATGGTTTTTAAGTCCTGTACCAACTCCTCAACAGCAGGAACATCAGAAGCCACGGGTAGAGGTAGAGGCGGGCGAGGATGGAGTCCATAGTTGACAAAAAATGGAGCGGAACCTGCTGATGCAGAGTCCAAGGAGTTATAGGAGAACTCCGCCCAAGGCAACAATTGGGACCAATCGTCCTGACGGGCAGAAACAAAGTGGCGTAGATAGCAGCCCAAAGTCTGGTTAACTCTCTCCACCTGCCCGTTCGACTGGGGATGATAGGCAGAAGAGAAGTCCAACTTCACCTGTAGTTGGTTACAGAGAGAACGCCAAAATTTCGAGACAAACTGTACTCCACGGTCAGAGACTATGTGTCGTGGAAGTCCATGGAGTCGGAAGATGTGGTGAAAGAACTGTTCGGCAAGACATGGAGCAGCTGGCAAACCTGGCAGAGGAATAAAATGGGCCATCTTAGAGAACCGGTCAGTCACCACCCAGATGACAGTATTGCCTGAAGAAGATGGTAGATCCGTGATGAAATCCATAGCAATATGAGTCCATGGACAGCTGGGTATTGGCAACGGCAGAAGAAGACCAGCAGGCTTAAGACGTGAAGGCTTATTCCGGGCACAGGAAGTACAGGCACCCACAAAATCCCGGACATCTCTGGCCAGGTCTGGCCACCAGTAGAATCGGGTAATGAGGGCGATAGAACGCTGCACCCCAGGATGCCCAGCCACACGGGAGCAATGTCCCCAAGACAGAATTCTCCTCCGTAGCGCAGGTCGTACGTATGTCTTGCCAGGAGGTAATAGACGAAGATCCACTGGCGCGGCCAGTACAAGACGGTCAGGAGAGATAACATGACGAGGAACCGGTTCTTCCCCAACGACATCCGAAGCACGAGAAAGGGCGTCTGCCTTGATGTTCTTCTCGGCCGGACGAAAATGAATGAGAAAATCGAACCGGGTGAAGAAGAGTGACCAACGAGCTTGGCGTGGGTTGAGTCGCTGAGCAGTCTGGAGATAGAGGAGGTTTTTGTGGTCTGTATAGATGCTGACCGGAAACCGAGCTCCCTCCAGGAGATAACGCCACTCTTCTAGGGCAAGCTTGATCGCCAATAATTCTCGATCTCCTATCCCGTAATTCCTCTCCGCGGAGGAAAAAGACTTGGAGAAGAATCCACAGGTGACTGTGCGGCCTTTGGGACCCTTCTGCGTGAGCACTGCTCCGGCCCCTACAGAGGAGGCATCCACTTCCAGATGAAAAGGCTTTTCAACGTCGGGACGCACCAGGACTGGAGCCGAGGCAAACAAAGATTTTAAGTTCTTAAAGGCCTCCTCAGCTGCCGAAGGCCAGAGTCGGGGATTGGCACCCTTCTTGGTAAGTGCCACAATTGGAGACACCAGAGAGGAAAAACGTGGAATGAACTGGCGGTAATAATTCGCAAAGCCCAGAAATCGCTGTATAGCGCGCAGTCCCACTGGGCGAGGCCACTGAAGAACCGCCGACAGCTTGGCAGGATCCATACGAAGGCCTTTGTCCGAGATGACATAGCCGAGAAATGGAATACTCTGCTGATGGAACAGACACTTTTCCAGCTTGGCATAGAGACGATTGGTCCTTAATCGACTGAGTACTTGTCGTACTTGGACTTGGTGGGTCTCAAGGTCCGGAGAAAACACGAGGATATCGTCCAGATAGACCACCACACAGACATAAAGCAAGTCTCTAAAGATGTCATTCACGAACTCCTGAAAGACGGCTGGTGCATTACAGAGTCCGAACGGCATCACCAGATATTCGAAGTGTCCATCACGGGTATTAAAAGCGGTCTTCCATTCATCCCCTTGGCGGATACGAATGAGGTTGTAAGCCCCACGAAGATCCAACTTGGAGAAGATCTTGGCTCCACGAAGGCGGTCAAACAACTCAGTGACCAATGGCAACGGATAACGGTTCTTAACCGTGATTTTGTTAAGACCGCGATAGTCTATGCATGCGTATAAATCCCCTCTGCAGATTTTCTCGGATATAGTCCGACATGGCTGAGGTTTCTGGTACAGAAAGCGGATACACACGACCCCGTGGGGGAGAAGTGCCCGGCAACAGATCCACAGGACAATCGTAGGGGCGGTGAGGTGGCAACGTCTCAGCTTGCTTCTTTGAGAAGACATCACGAAAGTCCTTATAACATGCCGGAAGACCCTCCAGGGCCTTAAGGGACACAGAAGAGACCAGAACTGGCACAGGACGAGGCAAATCCACACAACGAGATTGGCAGTCGGGTCCCCACCGAAGGATCTCCCCCGTCTTCCAGTCAAGAACGGGTGCGTGGCACTGCAACCAAGGTAGACCCAACAGGATGGAGGATGTGGAACGTGGAAGCACATAAAAGGACAGGTTCTCCTTGTGCAGCACACCGACTTGCATAGACAGTGGCTTGGTGCGGTAGTGGACCGGGTCAGAAAGGATTTGTCCACTGACGGAGGAGATGACCAACGGCCTTTCAAGACGGACCACAGGAAGGTGATGCCGGGAGACCAAGGCGGCATCCACGAAGTTCCCCGCGGAGCCTGAGTCCAAGAAGGCAGAGACCTGGATCTGGGTGCCGGTACCCACGCTGAGAAGCACCGGTATCATCAAACGTGGAGAAGCTTTGCTCACACCTAGGGACGCTTCTCCCAAGAACCCTAGGTGCTGGCGTTTCCCGAAGGTTGGGGACGGATTGGGCAAGACCCCAGGAAGTGTCCAGGACTGGCACAGTAGAAGCAGAGGTTTCCCTGACGCCTTCTGATACGCTCCTGGGGAGAGAGTCTGAGCCTGTCCACCTCCATAGGCTCCTCCACGGGTGGTACATCTGGGGGCTGGAGCGGTCTTTGAAAAGCTGGAGCCAGGCGAGGCAATCGTCGTGGGCGAACTTGCGGTTGCTCTAGGCGTAATTCCTCAGCACGTTCTCTAAATCGCACATCAATCCGGGTGGCTAAGGTGATAAGACCACCCAGGGTAGACGGCAGATCCCGAGCGGCCAGAGCGTCTTTAATATGAGGGGCAAGTCCCTTCTTAAAGGTTGCGGACAGGGCCGCATCGTTCCAGGAGAGTTCCGTGGCCAAGGTACGGAACTGGACCGCATACTCTCCCACGGATGAGCCCCCCTGGCGGAGATTCAACAGCGCAGTCTCGGCAGAAGAGGCCCGTGCAGGTTCCTCAAAAACGGACCGGAACTCCGCCAGAAATGCAGTGAGATTGTCTGTGACCGGGTCGTCTCTGTCCCAGAGAGGAGTAGCCCAGGCCAGGGCCTTACCAGAGAGAAGGCTGACGATGAAGGCCACCTTGGAACGCCCCGTGGAGAATTGAGACGGCATCAACTCAAAATGCAGGGAGCACTGGGTTATGAAGCCCCTGCAAGACTTGGGATCACCATCATACTTCCCGGGCATAGACAGCCGTAGCCTCGGTTCAGCGGCGGGAGGAGAAGCCGGGATAGCGGGAGCCACTGGAGCGGCCTCAGGAACCTGTTGTTGCTGCTGGGTGGCCAGCAGCTGCTGCAGCATGGCGGTAACCTGTTCCAGCTGTTGGCGTTGAGCGACAATCTCTCGGGATTGTTGACCCACGATGGCAGCCAGAGTCGGCCGAGTAGGAAGCGGCACCTCAGCGGGATCCATGGCCGGATCTTACTGTCAGGCTTAGAGGTTGTGGATCCTCTGAACCACTGCGGACGATGGCACAAGCCACTACCTGGGACCGGAGTCTAAGTGGCACCCGGTTTTCACCAGAGCCCGCCGCAAAGCGGGTTGGACTTGCTGCGGCGTGGTACCACCAGGTCGTTCCACAGGCGTGACTTGTCCGCAGTGGCAGCCAAGGTCGAGGTACGGAATCGGCAGGCAATCTCGTAGTCGGGGTCAGGCAGGAGGTCAGGACGGGCAGCACAGGTTCGTAGTCAGAGTCGTAGCAACAGGTCAGGACAGGCGGCAAAGGAGCGTAGTCAGAAACGGAACTGGGGTCACAACAGGAAATCTCAAGAACAGCACAAGGCATCAAAATACAGCTTTCTCTAGGGCGCAAGGCACAAAGATCCGGCAAGGGTAACAGGAAGAGGCAGGGTTAAATAATTAAAGGGAAAAGGCCAGCGCCAATTAGTGGCGCGCTGGCCCTTTAAATTTACAGAACTTGCCGCGCGCGCGCCCTAGCTGTCGGGGACGCGCGCGCACAGCCGAAGGGGACGAGGAAGCTGCAGATGGAGCCGACGCCGGAGGGGCAGGAGCCGGGACCCGTGAGTAGCGCTTGCGGTGCGCTGGCGGGGGACCGACGGCACGGGTGAGCCCGCGATCCATGACGGGGATCGCGGGACCACCCGTGACACTTACTTTGAATTTTTTTGTATAGTTACTTTGATCATAGCAATGGTGATGATGTCGTTGTAATGTCATTTGGCCTTAAGGATTATATGGTTCTACAGGAAGCGACTTTGTTGTTTTGTGTTTTTTTTACCTTAATGTATCTCCGTCGACAAGGTTGACAGAATGTGAGAAACCTAGTATAAAAAACTAATTAGCTGCAATGCATTGAAGGTAAGTTCACAAGGATTTGTTTCTGAAAGATGTTCCTCCACCCCATTTTACTAATACAGTCACAGAATAAAACATGAATGTGGCAGCAAAATATTTCATTCACACGGAAACGTCTTTTATGCAAAATCAGTTTAATTCTAAAAAATGTCTCTCATAATGTCAAGTGTTGTTGCTAATTGCGTTCTTTCCTTCTTATCTGGCTTTAATTTATACCAGTAATTGTGACCCCTTAAGTGCTTTCATTAGACAAATGTAATGGAATTCTAGTGATATCGTGTGGTCCACAGCAAATAACATGCAGAGAGGATAATGAAAATCCTTTGACACAGCACTTCTGTAATGAAAGAATAATGGATCAAATTACTACTCGTGTCATTAAATGCCCATGATCCCATTATGCAATGCTCTCCTCATAGAGTCACTATTGAATGGGAGCAATACGTGTCCATTTGTTTAGTATTTCCATTGCTTTGGATCTTAAGCCAATGTTGCTACTTCCATTAACTTTACCATTACTGGATGAATCTTTCTGCCAGATTTGTCGAGAGACACATCTGTTTGCAAAGTCATGTCCTACCTCTTGTCTGTAAGTCTTGGGAAATGTGAACCTACTGAGGAGAGGATAACTTATTATAGAATTTTGGTGTTGATGTAAAATTAGGCCCAGATTTGCTTACATTTGCCATGTGCTTTTTACTCTATCTTTTGCTCTTTTCACCTCTGAGTACCTTCTCATTTATTATGAGCTGACCTGCCTCCCTCACTCTTTCCCCTCTACTAGGCAACACATGGCTCCCTTCTTTTTGGGTATTGTATGAGCAGGTTGAGGGTTTTTCAGGTCCTACATCATATCACATTTTCTTGCACAGAGCACTTTACTGCATTGCTGTCATTAAGAGGTTCTTGTAGACCATTTATGCTATTTTGCTTATGAACACTTGTTTACCTGTGCATTTTCTTGATTGTGGATAGGGAGTTTAAGGGATTACTGCCCTTGGCAGCCATATACACCCATTGGGTGTATTTTTTAAGTGTTTTTATCATTGGATGTCTTGTTATTTCTATTGTTTGTAATTGTATTAATAAATGAATTTTGTCTATTTAATGTGATCCCTTGTACGCATCCAATTTTTTCTGTTTTTTGGTTGTTGCATTAATCATTGGGATGCGTGGATATGGTATTAATTTATACTGTGGTGGTGCCTGCTCTTCTTTTGTGTAGTTGAGTAACATTCAGATTCTACTGTTGCTAGAGCACATATAATACCTTATTGCCAGAGGTGTCCGGTAGCTTTTTATTCCCCCTTCCTTCTGGAAAGTGGAAACATTTTTTTTAACATATTACAAGAAAGACAATGCCTCTTTTTGCTACCTTGTAAGGGAACCCTTTAACATTCAGCATGACTTTCAAGAAGCCTAATGACAATTTGCCAGACCAGTATATCTATTCCAGAACGAACAGATTCCTAACTGTAGACAGCGCTGTTGCATCTCTTCAGTACAATGTAGAGAACTGATTTAGGTGAGAGGCTATCGACTAAAATCATGAAGTAATAGTTCTCCTGGGAAAGACTTTGCCAATTAAGGTTGACTTGAAGATGTGTAGAGACTTATAGCCATTGTTGCTGCATTAGGGGATTCTGGGATATATGCAAATAAATTTCCAGGATCAGACAAGGAAAACAATCCCAGAATCTATTTTACAAAGACAGCTATATATATCACCTATTTTAATCCATAATTTAGAGAATGGAACGAATTAAAAAATCTTTATTAAATATAAATTATGAAAACCAGTTAAAAAGATAATGTCCACAGAAAGTGGAACACAAATAAAACCACCCAGAGGCCAAAATGTATTGTATGTCTAATGGAACGTATAATAACATTAGGGCCATATAGTAATACCATTAAGTGGAAAACTCCTAATAAGGTAGAGGTCAAAATGTATAAGTTTGGATTCTCCGATGGCTCAATTAGCTTAAACCCCATGATTTTCACAGTCAGGTGACCCTTTTCAGAGTTTATTAATAGTCCAAGGAAGACCTACAGTACATTGTGGCCTCTGGGTGTTCCCAGGTTTTACTTTTCTTGTTTGTTCCACTTTCTGTGGACAGTATGTTTTTAACTGATTTGATTGATTTGTATTTTAAAGGGGTATTTGTCACTATTTGTAGGAAGCAGAAAACCATACAAAGAGAGCAGCAATAACTAGATAAATAGGGAAGGGAAAACTGTCCCTTACTTTAAGGCTAGGCTAGTCCCTGCCTGTCGGTGATGGTCAGCTTACCTGAGGAGCCCCAGATCCAACAACTAGACTGGTTGACCAAAGACCTTTCAATATAGTAGGCGAAAAGACTCAAGGATACTTGGGTCTGGCCCCCCTAACAAAGTAATTGCTGGAAGAAAAACTTGGGGAGCAAGCAATCCCAGACTGCACACGCACAAACAAAGCTAAATACAGGAAGGAGGGCAATAGGAAGGATATAAATAATGGGTGACAACCAGAGCAGGGCCACAAAACACTCACTATTAAATAAACACAGACAAAGGGAAACAGAGAGGATCGGGCGGCACGGTGGCTGAGTGGGTAGCACTTCTGCCTTGCAACGCTGGTGTCCTGGGTTTGAATCCCAGCCAGGTCAACATCTTCAAAGAGTTTGTATGTTCTCTCTGTGTTTGCTTGGGTCCTCTGGTTTCCTCCCACACTCCAAAACATATTGGTAGGTTGTTTAGATTGTGAGCCCCATGGGGACAAGGAACAACTTGACATGCTTTGTGCAGCGCTGCATAATCTGTAGGTGCTATATAAATAAAGAAATGTTATTATTTATTAAAGTGGTGAGACACTACAAGAGAACAGACAAACTTCACAGAATCTCTCACCACAGTCAAAGACACAAGCTACTAGAAAGTATAGATATTCCAAAAACAGAGCCAAGGATAAGCTCCAGAATCAACAATATCAAACAAATACTAGAAGGACAAAATGGGGCCTGGACACCCCTGACAGGATAAAATTAACCCAGTTTTGAACTAAAAACAACAGTAGATAATGCAGAAACACCCACAACAAAAAGACAAGTATAAAACAATCAGGCCACATAGCACAGTGGTAGAGAACTGACTGGTAAGGCCAAAGGATGCCGATTCAAATCCTGACAATATTCCCATGAAAACAATATTCTTAAGGATAACAAAATAACGCATTCTCTAATTCACTGTTATTAACAAAAATACAGCAGTTCACAGTTATAATTCCAACCTGTTTTTATCAGTCCTGGTGTATACAATTTCAGTTGCCCTGGGATCAGACCGTAAATCTTCAGATTTTTATAGTCGGGCAGGACAGATTCTTCTTATGAATTGCTACTCCTATCTGCTCGATGCAGTGTGATCTCTGCCCCTTCCCCTCCATTACAACATGAGCTCTCTCACAGACACTTCCTGCCAGCGTGATGCTGTACTCTACAAGTTACAGATAAGAACTTTATAGCACAAGGAGGCACATAGCAGAGTTGAAAGTGTGTGCTATAGCTGAGTTAGCCAAGTGTAATTGTGTGTTTTACCCATCACATGGATCTCATCATCTCTCATCTTTCTTTTTCTATGTGTTAGATACTAGTGAATGTTCAGAATCTAAATAAAAGTGTAGATAAACCTTGTACCCTGATAATCTAATCACATTGTCAGGACACTGGGATCATGAAGTGTCTGTTTAGAGAGTCCCCGCTCAAACTCCAGGAGTGGGTTAAAATAATCTTTAATGTGTAAATATTACTGGGGGGTTATAATTTGAGAACTTTATTTCATAGGTAAACCCCTTTAATAAAGATTTTTTTATGTTTTAATATATTACTATTTTTGTCTTGTAAATTTGGTTCTATTTTCCAAATTATCAAGTATAGGTGATATACTTAACAGATGAACCAACAACTGCACTCTGGCATCTTGACCAATATTGTTAATGTATAATATGCAACATCTTTATAGCCCCTCATTAGCTTGTTCGATATGTGTTATAAAAGTCAGCTAATTAGTAAATAAAAACAAAACCATTTAGAATATCAATACATTGTCAGAAATTGTTAAAGCAGTTATTCAATCATATTTCTATTCCCTGTGTTATATTCCAAACATATCCTCACGTTGAAGGGCAGTAGCTAACCCCATTCTATGCTCATACAATGGAATATGTCCTCCTCTTTTGCCCTTCCCCCCTAAAAATCAGGGCAAATCACTTCCTGTTCAGCATGTCACAACCGTGACATAACTTTCCACATATAGATAGTTACATAACTGAGGCAACACCCACAGTGTACATTTAGTAAAGCATCACATCGCACGTTCAGCGTAGGCTTGTGATCCATGTTATACAGTGATTATAACATATAACATATATATAGATTATACTGGCCTGAGAAGATGGAGGACAGAAGGATGCCTCTTTCTGGCAATATATGTATCGTATATTCCGGCGTATAAGACGACTTTTGAAGACAGAAAAATCTTCTGTCTTCTCTGGGGTCGTCTTATACGCCGGTAATCCCGACCGCCCGCCGTGTATTCACGGCGGCGGTCGGGTCGCGCTGCATGGAGAGGGCTCGCGGGTGTTTTCACAGCGATGGCTGCTGGCAAAGCTGCCGGCAGCCTCAAAAAGATAGCGGCGCATGGGCGCCACCATCTTACCTGGGATCGCCGCTCCCCGTGACGTCATCGGGGGCGGCGATCTGTCTCCATGGTAGCCTCGGGTCTTCTGAAGACCCGAGGCTATTTCGTTTTAACCCCTTCATTACAATGTGCTGATAGCACATTGTAATGAATGAGGAGGAAAATCCCCATATACTGCCATACTGTAGTATGGCAGTATATGATAGGATCGATCAGACAACCTAGGGTTAAAGTACCCTAGGGAGTCTGAAAAATAGTATAAATAAAAATAAAAAAAAGTTTAAAAAAAAAAAATTATAATAAAAAAACCTAAAATTTCAAATCACCCCCCTTTCCCTAGAACTGACATAAATATAAATAAACAGTAAAAATCATAAACACATCAGATATCGACGCATCCGAAAATGCACGATCTATCAAAATATGATAACGGTTTTTCAATGCGTTTAACCCCGTAATGGAAAATAGCGCCCAAAGTCGAAAATGGCACTTTTTTGCCATTTTGAAAAATATAAAAAAATCTATAAAAAGTGATCAAAAGGTCGTACAGTCCTAAAAATGATATTATTGAAAATATTATCAAATTTCGCAAATAATGACACCACCCACAGCTCCGTACACCAAAGTATAAAAAAGTTATTAGCGCCAAAAAAAAAGTTATTATTTGGCAAAATCAAAAATAATTTTTGTACAGGAGGTTTTCATTTTTGTAAATGTATGAAAACATTATAGAACCTATACAAATTTGGTATCCCCTTAATCGTACCGACCCAAAGAATAAAGTAGACATGTCATTTGGGGCGCTCAGTGAAAGACGTAATATCCAAGCCCACAAGAAAATGGCGCAAATGCGTTTTTTTCACCATTTTCATTGCATTTGGAATTTTTCTGAGTACGTGGCATGGAATATTTAATAAAATAAAAATGTAAGGCACAGTATGGTAACATTTACAGTAAAATGGACGATGGTAATGTTGTTGTTGTATGCCTTATGTTTATGAGCGACAATTTTCCTGCTATATACCTGCATGTCATAAGAATTTAAATTAAAAAAAGGACCATGTTAAATTCAATTCTGTTTTTTTTTAAATTTTTACCGGTGTTTTGTATGCGTTAGAAAAGGGGTAGTCTTATACGGCAAATATATCTTAAACTCTATATTTTAACAGGAAAGTAGGGGGGTCGTCTTATACACCAGGTCGCCTTATACGCCGGTATATACGGTATATGAACACAATCACTTTTTCTGGGGTACACGTGGAACATTTCCAAAACCTCTGAAAGTAGGTTTAAGAATATTATGATCCCAATCCGCATGTTTTCTCCTTGATTAATAAGAGTAAGAAAGGGTTAATAACATGAAAATAAGTTCATATTACCACTTCTTCTAAGGTAAGCTGTAGAGGCAGAATATATGTACAGTATTCACCCCCTGTCTTCATAACCTCCATGCTATTTTAACTTAGGGGAGACTTTAGATGACAAAACGGTTCAACCTGCGGTACATAGAATACTTCTGGTATCATTTTATTGTGGTAAATATCAACTTTATAACCACACAATAATTTGTGTTTATCGGTTCCACAGAACCAGAGATATCCGCACATAAATTGTAAAGTGAGAGCTGTATATACAGTTCTCACTCCTGACTGTAACTTTACCAGGAGATGTCATCTGTTATGTGACGCCTAGTAACATCATCCTGCTGCCATTGTAAACGTGAGTTACTAAAACTGTTCTTGGCACTACAAGCCAAATGTTCTGCATAACATATTACATACAGTACACCCGTTTTTTATCTGTGATAATTCATAGTAGTATTAGTAGGTGACTCAGTAATTGTAGTAGTATACAGAATGCTTTAAATTAACATTTTGACTAAGTCCTTTTCTAATAAAACTATATAGAGAATGGATTTGCATGTAAATCACTTCAGCTCATTCTCCTTATCTTCTTGATAGTTTATACAGATGATAAAACACTATAGAGCTTTCAAGAACAACACATAACTCTAGAGGAATGTGTAGCTGTGAAACCGAGAAAATGGAAGGAAGAACAATAGTTATTTTGAAGGATACAAAGAAAACCACTGCTCGACCTCTTATAGCTGGATAATAAAATAAAGATAAGGTAGGGAAAAAAATAACTAAAATCTACAGTACGGACTGTGCCTAAAGGTAAGGGCACATTGTGCAGAGAGGTGAACATTGACCTGCTGATCTTAGTACATGGACTGGGACCAGTTACTGTTGACTGTTATATACTGGAAGCTTTTCCTGTTAACCTAGTGGAGAGCAAAGATTTTGCCCAAAAGCAGCTTCAGTTACAATAAATCCAATTATCAGACCTCAAGTCAGTAAAAGATAGAGGCAATTATAAGGTAAAGTTATACACAATGGCTACAATATTTGGCATTAATCTGGACAACTGTCTAGAGATTGTATAAAATAGATTGTATAAAAATATCAGTAACAAAATCCAACATATTTTATTTAAACCCCTAATACAATAGTGCTGCAGTATAGGGTAGGGACAATCAAACCATATAGGGTTAATGCATGCTAGGGAGTCTAAGAATAACAAAAAAAAAGATAAAAAAATAAACATTTTGAAAAACCTAAAAGTTCAAATCACCCCCCTTTCCCTAGAAAATGATATAAAATGTAATAAACAGTAAAAATCACGAACATGTTAGGTATCGCCAAATTTCAAAATGCCCAATCTAGCAAAATATAAAAATGATTATTGGCGACATTTAACCCCATAACGGAAAATAGCGACCAAACGTCCGAAACGCGACTTTTACACCATTTTACATCACATAAAACATTTAATAAAAAGTGATCAAAATGTCGCACAGTCCTCAAAATGGTAACAATGAAAACATCAGCTCATTTCACAAAAAATGTCTCAGCACGCAGCTCCGTATACTATAGTATGAAAAAGTTATTAGCGTCAGAAGATGGCAACGTTTTTTTTTTGTCGTACACTTTCATTTAGTTTCTGAAAATGTATTGAAACACATGTTCACTATGATCGTACTGAACTAAAGAATAAAGCAGAGGTGCCATTTGGAGCACACAGTGAAAGACGTAAAAATTGAGCCTAATTAAAGGGCCATTTTTATTCTTCAATTTTGCTCCTTTTAGCATATAAATGCTGTTGACAAACAACAACTAATTACATATTCGCTGATATTTTAAGGACTCATTTGTGTATGAACGATGCTAATTTCTGGAATACCCCTTTAAGAATATTATCTTTGTGGGAATACCCCTTTAATGATGATGATTAACTGTAGGTTATCTGTCATTATAGATTTGAAGAAGACATTGTTCAAATGTAGAAATATATAATTTGTACATTCAATAAAAACTAGCACAACACTTATTTGTAGCACATCACATACATGTATTTCCACTAAAGCAGCCCCATTGAGAATGCCCAAATTCTTCTACAATAAAAGACAACCATAAGCAGCTACGTACTGTATAAGTATCAATGTAAAGAAACAGGAATTATGTCTTTATTAGATTTCTTGGGAAACAAATTTGCAATTGTAGTTAATTTATCTCGGGTCACAAGAATTAACTTTGCAGCATAACATTCCCAGTAGGTTGATCAGTTTAAGTTAATTAGATATGGAGCCAAAAATTTAAATATTACAACACTTCGTAATTAATTCTAACAAAGTTAAATTATAGTGGATATAATGAAGCCTCTAATCAAATAAGGAAGTCTTCTACACGGGTTCAGTTATTATATTTTATTACAAAGATATTTTATAAAATGAAATTTTACAAAAAAGGGTTAAATGAAGAATGTTTCCGTTATAAGAAAAATCTATATTTGCAATCTAATTTATGACAAGGATCTTTAAAAAGATCAACAATAGTATAAAGAACCAATTGCCTTATGCAATTGAGCATATTTATTATTGCGGACACCTAGATGTAAAATGTACAAAAATCTGGCACCTATTGATGTCAGAACTCTGCAGTTTGAATTTCTTCTGGCTAGGACCATAACCTGGGTGTTTTGCTCTGCAGAGGGCTGAGTATTCATCTTGCTACTTCTCAGATCCCAGGGTATGTCTCAGGTGCAGTTGGAGTGATGGACGGGCAAGCCAATCAGCTGCTGGGGGTGGCATCCATGCACTCCATTTTTAATTACTGCCCACTGCATTCAGTGCTGGTTAGCCTTGTCAGAAAGATAACCATAAGTTTCTATTTCATCTTAGGATTTTTTAGACAAATTTTTTGTCTTAAGTTTACAAATTTTATATAGTTTATACAGTTGAAAAAAGACACATGTCCATCAAATTCAACCAAAGAAGGGATTGAATGAGGAAGGGATTTATGAGAAACAATTCTATATAACATAACAGTCAGTTTTATTTAGATGTAAAAAGGCACTTAGTCCCTTCTTGAAGCTCTCTGCTGTCCCTGCTGTGACTAGCGCCTGAGGCAGGCTATTCCACAGATTGACAGTTCTCACAGTAAAAAAGCCCTGTCGCCTCTGGTGATTAAACGTTTTTTCTCCAGATGTAGCCAGTGCTCCATGTCTTTTGATTTCATTTAACCTGGAACAACGTTCCACCATTTATATGTAAGGCCCGTTCATATATTTATACAAATGAATCATATCCCCTCGTAGTCGTCTATTTTTGAGACTAAATAAATTTAGTTTCCTAATAACTGAGACCCTCCATAACCCTTATTTTTGTGGCTCTTTGTTATACCCTCTCCAGCTCCAGGCCATCCTTTTTATGGACCGGTGCCCAGAACTGGACAGCATATTCAAAGTGAGGCCATGCCAATGCCTTGTACAGTGGTAATATTACATCTCTATCCTGAGAGTCCATACCATTTTTTGATACATAACAAGATACTGCTGGCTTTAGAGGCAGCTGATTGACACTGAATCCTTTTTTTGGCACATTTGTATATTTGCGGTTAAATTTGCAACTCTTCTGCTCACCCAGCAAAGTTAGAAAAGTGCAGTGTTGCGCCTAAAATATCTTTAAAATTCAGATGTGGACGTAGGAAAAAAACACAATTGTGGTGCAAATCATGGTTAAAAAGTCACAAAAAACTCCAATCCCAGGCAAAGGAAAAACTTTAGAAATCGGATGCAGAATAGTTTGTAACCTTTGTGAGACTTTTCAATAAAAAGTTGCAACCTCTAAAATAAATCAAACATGTTCAATCCCAGAAAAAATGTAAAAAAAAGACACACACAAGTGCACTGACCAAAAATAAAAAACTATGTGGCCCACTATATGTATATATAATGTACTCACCCTGCTCTGCCCCCCCACCCCCAATTTCATCAGCCCAGACCCAGTCATTGCTAGTTATACACCCAAACCAACAATAACAATCGGATACTCGGTTTGAAGGACACTAAATGTTGAGTAAAACAACACAAAAAACACAGACACACAATATGAGTTAGGGTGGATCACAAAAAAAAAATTACAAAATATACTTGTTCTATTTATTTTTTGTATTTTATTGAAAGCTTACATATTGCACAAATGGGAACCCCAAACAAAGACTTCACATAGCAGTTTTTGTATTGCATTCGGCTAATCTCCCCCTCTCTATTAACAGGTGTTAACATTTTACCACTGACGGCATTTAACTGCTGGGGCAGCTAATGATGATCCTCAGGAAAATGTCAGCGTGTGCATCTCCACCATGTAAAAAGTACCAACCCCAAGCGATGCTGGCACCAAGAGAGGTACTGGCGGGTAAACTGGTGAGTATGTTCGGGTTTGCACAAGCAGGTCCTCCTACTTCATACCTACTGCTCACATGTTAAGGCTACAAAAATTTTTATTAATCAATATAGCTGGGTCTGAGATGTGGCATATTTTAGATAAACTGTTGTAGTTATTCCTACACAGTCCGGAAAAGTACTGGAATGTGGCACTGCTGCAATCACAAAGCAGAAGAACGATTTCATAGCTGGTCAAAACAAGCCAAAAGTTAGAAGGTAAATAGAACAGCCCTTCCAATAATACAGAGAGATTATTAGAATTCATCTTTTATATATCCTATCAAACATATCTAAAAACCAGACTCTACAGAAGAAATGTTTTGGTATACATTTGCCTGTACACATCTTCCAGGAATCAGCATAAGTCATATACAAATGAGTCAGTAAAATATAAGCTAAGATGTAATTAGAAAATGCTGCTGACATACACTATAATGAAGAATTAATATGATACTGGCCCTTTAATCAGTCCGCTGATTTTCTCCGCATGGAGCAGAAACAGGAGAGAAGATGGCCGCTGGTCACATGTCCACATCACATGTCCTGCACTGGCCTGGGCAGGTCATATGATCACCACTATGTTTGGCTGTTGTCGGTTGGTTGCAGTGCATCCAGTATGATCAGTGTTTGTCAGGCTTCTGGGGTAGTGAACCCCCGGCATCACCGTGGACGATGACACAAGCCGACACCTGGGACTGGAGTCTAAGGGGCACCCGTGACAATGTTGTTGTGAGACCCATCTCGGTGAGGTAATGTGCAGTGATGGTAGTTACACACATCATTGCTATGGTAACTGAGTAAGAAAGTCTGTTAGATCTTCACTTGAAGCAGAGCAAAAGAGGTGGGTGGAGTTACTGAAAACTTAAGGATTATGGGACTTGTAGTTTCAAGGGGAGGCCATATTGGTTATAACTCCACATACTTTATAGAGGCCATAAAATTTTGTAAATCATAAAACCAAACTATTTAAGATTCATTTTGTGACTAATGACATTGCGTTTTGTTATATTCATTTTTTTATATCATCGTGGGTTTTCGTATCAGACGATAATATTCTGAGAATACCCCCTTAAATATGACAGTCTTGATAAAACTCCATCCCAATCAAACATCTTAACATTTTATTACCATTTCATTTCAATTTTGCTGTTAATATTCCCATTCCCCTACTGACTGGTTATATGTTTGTATTTTGCAGGTAGGTGTTTTATTGTATAGTAAACTGGTGCCAAAATAGAAAATGTCGCCATTGTTCATAAAAATGATTTTGCAGCAAGAGCCAAGAATTTTCTGTCAGTCTCTTTTTGTTCCTGCTTTTGCTATTTGCTGACAAAAATCAAGAGGAAAGATACGGTGAAGCCAATCAGTGCAATATTTGTGACAATGAATGTCAATCCACTATACAAGGGACTACGCGCCAGCACATACGGGCTCTGATATGAAAGGTGAACGCGCTTGCTGGGATTGAAAGCGCGGTGTTCCCTTATCTATGTCACAAACTGTTGACATGGACAATTTTTTAAAAATGACTTTCACATTTGTATTGCTAGTACTGAATCTATTTTACCCTTATTCAAGCTTCCGAGTGAACGGAAAATAACTGCTTCCCTTTCGGAGTCTTAATATTAATCAATCATTGTCATTTTGATTTATGTTTAAAATGCTGGAACTAATGAAAGGAAATCAAGAAAGGAAGTGCTTTGTAATGGCTTGTAGGAGACGAGCTTCTGTGTCTGTACGCTTAACTGGGCATTGTCTCTCACAAAAGAAACAAAGATACAAAATATTTACTAGCGCAATTTATATCATCATAGTATCATATCCAGTGGTATGCACAGTATATAAAGTAAGCTCTTCCCTTGGTGCAAATAGACGTAAATGTACGTAAAATTTTGCCCGTAACTTAATGCAAATTAATGAACATTTACGTCCAGCTTTTGGCACTGGCTCATGAGCTGGTAGCATAAGCAGAGTTTGGAGCATCCCCCCTTTGCCGGAGTTAACCCCATACATGCCATAGTGAAGCATGACTGTGGCATGTAAGGGGATTGTAGCATATTACCCACAGTGATCAGAACTTCCCAGAAGCTACCGGGGGGGTTCCTGATTCTCTTAAGGGCAGCCCTGGGGTTCCCGATGTCTTCAGCAGTCAGATCCCTTCCGGATCAGACAGTTTACACTGCGCTGTAATACTAATGTGTTGGATTTGAACCAGCAATCAGAGCTTCACCGATTTAAGTCCCTCACCTTATGTCTCCATCTACTCTCCCATATAGCTTGTGAGCCCTCCCGGGTAGAGTCCTCCTTCCACATGTCTTTTTGTATTTGTACTTGCATTTGTTCTGTCTTAATGTAATGTATGTGAACCCCTTACTGATTGTACAGCACCATGAAAGTAATGCTGGTGTATAACTAAATAATAATAAAAAGTGAAAAAAAGTTTAACAAATAAAATGTATAAGCCCCTAACATTACACATTCCCCTATAAACAATTAAAACAGTAAAAAAAACACAAATAAACAAAAAAACACTGCATATTTGGTATTGCCGAGTCTGCAATTATATATGCAACAAAAGAAAATCAGTATTGGAACCGCACCATGGAATGAATGCTGCTCTATAACTAAATAATAATAAAAAGTGAAAAAAAGTTTAACAAATAAAATGTATAAGCCCCTAACATTACACATTCCCCTATAAACAATTAAAACAGTAAAAAAAACACAAATAAACAAAAAAAACCCCACATACTTGGTATTGACGAGTCTGCAAATATATATGCAACAAAAGAAAATCAGTATTCGAACCGCACAACGATGCTGCAAAAAAGTTCCAAAAAAATTATTTTTCATCTATACCCTTCTCAAAAAATGTTACATGCTCTAAAATAAGACTGAAGAAAAACAATAAGCAATTAACCAGCTTTGCCAATTGAAAAATAAAAATTTTGGAAAATATGACGATGCTGAAACAAACAATAATTTTTCCAAATTTAGTTTTTATTATGTAAAATTAGGCAAAAATAAAAAAGCTTTATAAATGAGGTACCGCCGCAGTTGTAGTGACACAGGTAATAAAAAATACATATTATTTTTATGATATAATCGATAGCAAAATGCAAAAGCTAAAAATCTTAAACAAAAATTGATGATTTTCATTTTCTCCACCAAGAAAGAGACAATAAAATTTCATAAATTTTGCTATAGATGCCCCAAAATGATCTTCCTGAAAAGTGGATCTCATCCTGCAAAATAAAAGCCCCAATATGTCCTAATTACAAAAAAATTTACACTTTTTATAACATTTTATAACTTGTACAATGTGAAACTGCAAATCTTCTCAGAATGTCGTGTGCCCATACAGCAGTTTACATTATCAGCAAATTGTGGAGCTTTTTGTAATTTATCCATTGTGAATGTTAAATTTTTGGGGCAAATGTAATATATTGGGGCTCATTTACTAAGGGTCCGCGGACCGCGATTCTGTCGGGTTTCCCGAATATTTCCGTTTTGCGCTCAATTGCCCCAAGTTTTTGGCGCACACGATCGGATTGTGCCACATCGGCGCCAGCTTGCATGCGACAGAAATCAGGGGGTTTGCCGTCGGACAACCCAACGGATTCAGACAAACCGCGGAATTAAAAACAGAAATTGTGTCGCAAGATCAAGCACTCACATGCACCAGGAAGAAGAAGGTGAACTCCGGTGAACCTCAGCGCGGAAGCAACACATGCAGAAAATTGTACGCACGACCTTAGTGAATCGCGGCAGACCCGAATCCTTTGTCGGACAGTGCATTGTGGGATCGCGACAGGACCGGGTAAGTAACTCTGCCCCATTGTCTAAAAAACATTCCAAATTGCACTTCCACTTTGTTTTAACCCCTGTGAAACATCTAAAGGTTTGTAAAACTTCTTAAAAGTGTTTTTGCACATATTTAGTATTTAGGCATCTCAAATTCACTTGAAAGTTGTGCAGGTCCCTATTTTGGCGATTTTCATAAAAATTGAGAAATCACAACCACAATTTTAGGCCTAACAACCAAAATGAAGGGGTGCATAATAAACCATGCCAACATAAAGACGAAATTTGAGAAACGTTGGTTATGATTTTATTTGGGTGGTATAACAATCTGGCTGAAAAGTAGAGAATTTAAAACTTTTTAAGTGGAGAATTTTTATAAATGTTTGCTAAATTTCAGTTTTTTTTCATTGCTAAATGCAAAATATATCATCCATATGTTTCAACTAATTGAACGTACAATGTGTCATGAGAAAACAATCTCAAAATCACCTTGATATGTTAAAGCGGGTAAAGACTGCTATGGGTCCTGAGCTATATGAATATTATAACCCTACAAGTCCAGAATTTACTTTCTACATATGGTACTAAAATAAAGCTTCTTAGGGAATGGAGGTGTGCCCCTTCTGCCTGCTTTCAATCTAGGATCCAGGATTCTTGAAAGACCTTCATGTGTATTGAGAGCAGAAACAAATGTGCAAGGATTTATTGGGTGAAGATCCTTCTGAATATAAAATTTGGTATGTGGTTTGGATGGCCATGGGCCCCCTAGAAGACTTGGGCCCCAGGTTACCACCCAAACCACCTATGTTATAATCAACCACTGGTTGCAAAGTGTGACCAATTGTAGTGACACATCTACGAATTGAAATATGAGGCCAAAACTGGTTGTATAGGCAAGAGGTTAGTTAATTAGAGTTTACAGAGCAAGCAAGACGGGTATTCTTGGTTGGTCTCATCCATTTTGTGACTGCATGACTTTCTTATCTTTAGCTCTTTAAGGGACAAAAGGCTCCCATGAACATTGGAGAAAAAGCATCCAAATCCATTGATAAATGCCAGATGACTACATAACTATAATATAGACGCCTCTAATCGTACAATGACACTATGGAAACAAAACAGAAAAGTAGGCGCTAACATGATACTACTGCAGGTGCAGAAATTATGGAGGCTCACCGTGTAACGCTGAAGACTAAAACGCCATGAAGACTTTGGTTATACTGCATGCAGTACATGGAATACCTTGTAACATACTGCCATGCATCCCAAGGTACACATCAATATAGGGCATGAGAAAATCAGCACCAAACAACCAATGCAAAAATGTTGTTGCAAAATGTTTTTAAAAGTATACTCTTATAAAAACCTTTTTAAAGGCAAAAAGTCTCAAAAAAAGAAAAACTGCATACAATTGTATAGCCGCTAGAGCTCCAGTCGCTGGAGTGTTTAACAGTAGAGATGAGCGAACATGCTCGTCCGAGCTTGATGCTCGGTCGAGCATTAGGGTACTCGAAACTGCTCGTTACTCGGACGAATACTTCGCCCGCTCGAGAAAATGGCAGCTCCCGCCGTTTTGCTTTTTGGCGGCCAGAAACAGAGCCAATCACAAGCCAGGAGACTCTGCACTCCACCCAGCATGACGTGGTACCCTTACACGTCGATAGCAGTGGTTGGCTGGCCAGATCAGGTGACCCTGGGATAGACTAGCCGCTGGCCGCGCTGCTCGGATCATTCTGTCTCTGGATGCCGCTAGGGAGAGAGCTGCTGCTGCTCAGGGAAAGCGTTAGGGTGTTCTATTAGCTTACTGTTAGGCAGGAGTGATTCTCAAAGAACCCAACAGCCCTTCTTAGGGCTACAATAACGTTCTACTTTTTTTATTTTAATTTGCATCTTTTACCATTTTGTGAGGAATTAGCAGGGGGACTTGCTACCGTTGTGTTTAGCTCTTAGTGGCACACATATCCATAGCAAAGACCGAAGTGGGAAAATTCAGTAGGGGTTGGATTTCTATTAGGCAATAACTCAGTGTCATCTCATCTGGCATAGTACTGTGCTTCCTTTGATACTTGGCTAGAAAATAGCCATAGGAGAATACAAACAGCTTCTTGAAGCCTACAGTAGCGTTCTATATATTTGATTTCTGGTTGATCTGCTGGTGACTGTAGTTTCTGCAGTGCATGTACTTGCCAATTCTGAGCAATTTGTAGTGGGACTTGCGACCGCTGTGTTCTGCGCTTAGTGGCGCACATATCCATAGCAAAGGCTGAAGTGGCAAAATTCAGTAGGGGTTGGATTTCTATTAGGCAATAACTCAGTGTCATCTCATCTGGCATAGTACTGTGCTTCCTTTGATACTTGGCTAGAAAATAGCCATAGGAGAATACAAACAGCTTCTTGAAGCCTACAGTAGCGTTCTATATATTTGATTTCTGGTTGATCTGCTGGTGACTGTAGTTTCTGCAGTGCATGTACTTGCCAATTCTGAGCAATTTGTAGTGAGACTTGCGACCGCTGTGTTCTGCGCTTAGTGGCGCACATATCCATAGCAAAGGCTGAAGTGGCAAAATTCAGTAGGGGTTGGATTTCTATTAGGCAATAACTCAGTGTCATCTCATCTGGCATAGTACTGTGCTTCCTTTGATACTTGGCTAGAAAATAGCCATAGGAGAATACAAACAGCTTCTTGAAGCCTACAGTAGCGTTCTATATATTTGATTTCTGGTTGATCTGCTGGTGACTGTAGTTTCTGCAGTGCATGTACTTGCCAATTCTGAGCAATTTGTAGTGGGACTTGCGACCGCTGTGTTCTGCGCTTAGTGGCGCACATATCCATAGCAAAGGCTGAAGTGGCAAAATTCAGTAGGGGTTGGATTTCTATTAGGCAATAACTCAGTGTCATCTCATCTGGCATAGTACTGTGCTTCCTTTGATACTTGGCTAGAAAATAGCCATAGCAATAGGATAGCATTGTTTGGTTTTAAAAACTCAAAAAAAAACAAAAAACACAAAAAAAAAAAAAAAAACACAAAAAAAAACAAAAAAAAGTAAAAAAAAAAATAAAGTTATAACTCTCATTTTAAAAATGTTTAACCCGAGGGCTAGGGGTAGAGGACGAGGGCGGGGACGTGGGCGTCCAACTACTGCAGGGGTCAGAGGCCGTGGTCCTGGGCGGGGTGAGACACCACCTGCTGATGAGGGAGCAGGGGAACGCCGCAGAGCTACACTCCCTAGGTTCATGTCTGAAGTTACTGGGACTCGTGGTAGAGCACTGTTGAGGCCAGAACAGTGCGAACAGGTGATGTCGTGGATTGCTGACAATGCTTCGAGCAATTTGTCCACCACCAGTCAGTCTTCCACGCAGTCCACCCATGTCACCGAAATCGCCACTCCTCCAGCTCCTGCACCTCAGCCTCCTCCCCCCCAGTCTGCCCCCTCCCAGGAAAATTTGGCATTTGAACCGGCATACTCTGAGGAACTGTTTTCTGGACCCTTCCCACAGTCACAAACCACTTGTCCGGTTGCTGCTGAGCAATTTTCCGATGCCCAGGTTTTCCACCAGTCACAGTCTGTGGGTGATGATGACCTTCTTGACGTAGTGGAAGTGTGTAAAGAGGTGTCCGACGATGAGGAGACACGGTTGTCAGACAGTGGGGAAGTTGTTGTCAGGGCAGGAAGTCCGAGGGGGGAGCAGACTGAGGGATCGGAGGATGATGAGGTGACAGACCCAAGCTGGGTTGAGAGGCCGGGTGAACACAGTGCTTCTGAGACGGAGGAGAGTCCTCGACCTGAACAGGTTGGAAGAGGCAGTGGTGGGGCCAGACGGAGAGGCAGGGCCAGAGCTGGTGCATCAGCGCCACTGTCAACTAGTGAAGCTCCCGTGGTGAGGGCTCTTGCGGCGAGGGCTAGATCTTCAGAAGTGTGGAGGTTCTTTAAGGAAACACCGGATGACCGACGGACTGTGGTGTGCAACATTTGCCAAACCAGGCTCAGCAGGGGTTCCACCACTACTAGCTTAACTACCACCAGTATGCGCAGGCATATGAATGCTAAGCACCCCACTCAGTGGCAACAAGCCCGTTCACCTCCGGCCGTGCACACCACTGCTCCTTCCCCTGTGTCAGCTGCTAGTCAGCCCCCTGCCCAGGACCCTGCCACAAAAACCCCATCGTCGCCTCCACGATCCTCCACAGCATCCACCAGCGTTCAGCTCTCCATACCCCAGACGCTGGAGCGGAAACGCAAATATAGTGCAACCCACCCGCACGCCCAAGCCCTTAATGTGCACATCTCCAGATTGCTTAGCCTGGAGATGCTGCCCTATAGGCTAGTAGAGACCGAGGCCTTTCGCAACCTCATGGCGGCGGCCGCCCCTCGGTATTCGGTCCCCAGCCGCCACTACTTTTCCCGATGTGCCGTCCCAGCCCTGCACCAGCACGTGTCAGACAACATCATCCGTGCCCTGACCAACGCCGTTTCTGACAAGGTCCACCTGACCACGGACACGTGGACGAGTGCTGCCGGGCAGGGCCACTATATATCGCTGACGGCACATTGGGTTAACTTGGTGGAGGCTGGGACCGAGTCTGACCCTGGGGCTGCTCATATACTGCCGACGCCGAGGATTGCGGGGCCTACCTCGGTCCAGGTGTTTCAGGCCTACTATGCCTCCTCCTCCTCCCACCCCTCCTCCACCTCCTCCTCCGAACTACCATCCGTGGGCACGGCGCCATCAGTCGGTAGCTCTAGGCACAGCAGCAGTGCCGTCGCTAAGCGACAGCAGGCGGTGCTCAAACTGCTGAGCCTAGGCGACAAAAGGCACACCGCCCAAGAGCTATTACAGGGCATCACGGCGCAGACTGATCTGTGGCTGGCACCGCTGAACCTCAAGCCGGGAATGGTTGTGTGTGACAACGGCCGTAACCTGGTGGCGGCTCTGCAACTCGGCAGACTGACACATGTGCCATGCCTGGCCCATGTGTTAAATCTGATAGTGCAGCGTTTCCTCAAGACATACCCCAATCTGTCTGATTTGCTCACGAAGGTGCGCCGCATCTGTGCGCATTTCAGGAAGTCCAGCCCAGATGCTGCCACTCTCAGGGCAGCGCAGCGCCGCCTCCAACTGCCCGCTCACCGACTGTTGTGCGACGTGCCCACGAGGTGGAATTCAACACTGACCATGTTATCCAGAGTTTACCAGCAGCGCAGAGCGATTGTAGACTGCCAGATGTCAACTTCCACCAGAACTGGTAGTCAGGTCAGTCAGCTTCCTCAAGTCTACAATGAGGAGTGGACGTGGATGTCTGATATCTGTCAGGTGCTGAGTAACTTTGAGGAGTCAACACAGATGGTCAGTGGCGATGCCGCCATCATCAGCCTCACCATCCCGCTGCTTGGCCTGTTGAAAAACTCTCTGGTCAGCATGAAGTCGGAAGCTTTGCGCTCGTCACAAGAGACGGGGGAAGAATATTCCCTTGTTGATAGCCAAAGCACCCTGAGGTCTGTTTCTCAGCGCATATCGGAGGAGGTGGAGGTGGAGGAGGATGAGGAGGAAGAGGAGGAGAATGTTGGCGAGACACAAGAGGGGACCATTGTTGAGTCCTTCACTGTTCAGCGTGTATGGGCAGAAGAAGAGGAGTTGGAGGAGTTGGAGGAGGAGGAAATGGACAGTCAGGCCAGTGAGGGGAGTGAATTCTTACGCGTTGGTACTCTGGCGCATATGGCAGATTTCATGCTAGGCTGCCTATCCCGTGACCCTCGCGTTCAAAGAATTTATTCCAGCACCGATTACTGGGTGTTCACTCTCCTGGACCCACGGTACAAGCAAAATCTTCCCACTCTCATCCCTGGAGAGGAAAGGAGTGTGAGAATGCATGAATACCAGCAGGCCCTGGTGCACAAGCTGAAACAGTATTTCCCTTCTGACAGCGCTAGCGGCAGAGTGCGTAGTTCTGCGGGACAAGTAGCGAGGGAGAGTAGGCGAGCAGGCAGCTTGTCCAGCACTGGCAAGGGTACGCTTTACAAGGCTTTTGCCAGCTTTATGTCACCCCAGCAAGACACTGTCACCTGTCCCCAGTCTCGGCAGAGTAGGGCTGATCTTTACAGAAAGATGGTGAGGGAGTACGTAGCTGACCATACCATCGTCCTAAATGATCACACAGCTCCCTACAACTACTGGGTTTCAAAGCTGGACATGTGGCACGAACTGGCGCTGTACGCCTTGGAGGTTCTTGCCTGCCCTGCCGCTAGCGTCTTGTCCGAGCGGGTTTTCAGTGCAGCTGGTGGCATCATCACCGATAAGCGTACACGCCTGTCGACTGACAGCGCTGACAGGCTGACGCTTATTAAAATGAATAAAGGCTGGATTTCTCAGAATTTCCAATCTCCACCAGGTGAAGGAAGCTCAACCTGAATAATTGATCCACTCCTCCTCCTCCTCCTCATTTTCCTCCTTCTCCTCCTCTTTGTACAGTAAAGCAGAGGAAAATGGCTATTTTTTGACAGGGCCCACTGGCTCTTGCTATAGTACTTCATGCATTTAATTTTTCTGGAGGGCCACCTACCCGGTCCTCTGTTTGAAACAATTTTTGTGAGTGCCACATACAGGCACTCAATCTATTCCATTTTTCTGGAGGGCCACCTACCCGGTCCTCTGTTTTAAAAAATTTTTGGGACTGCCACATACAGGCACTCAATCTATTCCATTTTACTGGAGGGCCACCTACCTGCTCCTCTGGTTTGAAACATTTTTGGGACTGCCACATACAGGCACTCAATCTATTCCATTTTACTGCAGGGCCACCTACCTGCTCCTCTGGTTTGAAACATTTTTGGGACTGCCACATACAGGCACTCAATCTATTCCATTTTACTGGAGGGCCACCTACCTGCTCCTCTGGTTTGAAACATTTTTGGGACTGCCACATACAGGCACTCAATCTATTCCATTTTACTGCAGGGCCACCTACCTGCTCCTCTGGTTTGAACAATTTTTGGGACTGCCACATACAGGCACTCAATCTATTCCATTTTACTGCAGGGCCACCTACCTGCTCCTCTGGTTTGAACAATTTTTGGGACTGCCACATACAGGCACTCAATCTATTCCATTTTACTGCAGGGCCACCTACCTGCTCCTCTGGTTTGAAAAATGTTTGGGACTGCCACATACAGGCACTATCCAAATTAAATTGTCTCCATAGCAGCCTCCACACGTTGTCTCCATTGCTACCTCCAAAAGTCGTCCATATAGCTGCCTCCATACATCGTCCCTTTATCAAACGAGGTGTGTCAGGCAGAAATTTGGGTTGTTTTCATGGATTCCACATCAAAGTTGTTAACTTTGTCGCCACCCTGCTGTGTAATCCCCAAAATATACTGGCAAACTTTTACCATTTAGGGATATTATTTCAGCGCTTCTTGCGCATCTGTTTACATTCCCCTCACCCGGCATATCCTAAACTTATAAGAACGCTACTACACTTGATCTTATACAAAAGGTTCTTAGAAGTGCTGTTTGGGGAGTAGCCTAGAGACAGGGGCTTGGATTGGCGAAAGCTCGCCTGGCAGCGGAGCGCCAGCTCCATGCCAAGATCCAACTAACATAGTTTTAACTGCAGCACCTTTAATCTACTACTAGTTCACTGCCTCCATACATGGTCCCCTTATCAAACGAGCTGTGTCAGGCAGAATTTTGGGTTGTTTTCATGGCTTCCATGTTAACTTTGTCGCCACCCTGCTGTGTAATCCACAAAATATACTGGCAAACTTTTATCATGTACCGATATTATTTGAGCGCTTCTTGCTCACCTCCTTTGGTTCCTCTCTGCTACCCATTGGTTTGAAGCCTGAGTCCATTTAGGGTATGTTGCCATGCCTGCCGCTGCTGCCGCTGCCTCTGCATGCCGTCCCCTATAGTGTCAGGGTCAATTATTGGATGTTTTAGATGCTATCTAGCTTCATTCTGTCACTCTGTCATGGCCATGCTGTTGCCCATAATTTTGGCATAATGGTGCGATTATGCAGCCTCAGAGGCATCCATGCATGCTGCCCCTGCTGTTTCCTGTCCATTTCCGTGGTGTTTCCATCCTTTTCTGAGGTTCCCAGGTGTTTGGCCAAGCTTCCCTGTGCAGAGCCTTGGTCCCCTTGAAAAATGCTCGAGTCTCCCATTGACTTCAATGGGGTTCGTTATTCGAGACGAGCACTCGAGCATCGGGAAAAGTTTGTCTCGAATAACGAGTACCCGAGCATTTTAGTGTTCGCTCATCTCTATTTAACAGTTAACTGTTAATGGCATAGCACATTTTTTGCAACTTCAAGGATTGCGGGTTTTGTTCATCAGCCTTAAAGTCTAAGAAAAAGTAATATGCACCAAAAATGATATCAATGAAGTGTAGCTTGATATCATACAACTCCATTACCGGGAAAAAACACTTGTGAATCTTGGATGAGGAGAACAGAGAAATATTTTTTGTTCTAAGTGGTTTTATTATGCAAAACAAGCAACACTAAAAAAAGATATAAAACTCCCTATAATCATATTGAGCCAGAGAAAATAGTTATCATATTATTCATGCAGCAGGACATAACATTGCTAAACTTAATGTAAAAAGTCAATGCATTACTGCTTTTTTCTCCCCAGAAATAGTTTATAAAAGTTCATTAATAAGTGATATGTACCCAAGATGGTGCCATCAAAAAGTCCTAATACAGCTACAATAACAGCACAATAAATAAAATGTGCACCAATTCACTTCTTTCTGTGGAAGAAGAAAATAGCAGGACATTTTATTCTGCTGCAGCCAGTGCTCACAGCCCAACGGCAACACTAACGCCCAGGATATTAAAAGCTACGATCCTGCATGCTTTACCTCTTAGATACCTCTGTCATACAAGGACCACAATGTCTAAGAGTTTTCAGGGAGCGGGGCCACTTTGCAGCAGCAATTGCAGGGTGCTGATGATATTACGGTGCATCCAGAGGTCCTGCGGCACATCTCTATTACCTATTTTAAAAAAGATAAAAGCACAAAAGATCAAATAAAATAGTATTTATCCAGTATTATAAAAAAAAACTTTAAAAAAAGACAGGAAATACAATCACCGTATTGATATTTTTTAAATCATCCACACAAAAAAATATAAAAGACTAAAAAAAAAGCATTATGAACCCAAATTAAAATTGAAATTGAAAATTGAAATTAAAATTGAAATTAAAGAAACTATTAATAAGTAATGGAATTAAGTAAAAATTACCTTCCTGATGACAGGTTCCCTTAAAATAACGGAAGTTTTAAGGGATTTTAAACCACTTCTCTTGTCTCCCTAGGGTCTCTGGCTGTCTGTAACAGTAAGGCAAGTCAGTCTAAATACATCAGTCCTTGTGTGGCTAAATGTTAGACCTCTACTAATATTGATGACCTGTCTTAAACAAAGGTTATTCATTTTTTTAAAACCATACAAACCCTTTAAATCCATACGCCAGAATTAGTGACAAAATAGCTGGCAAATGTTTTGGCTCAGTTAATGCCATTGTTGGTTATGAACATAAAATGGTTCTGTGACATTTCATTGATAAACAGTTTCATTAATTTCCTACTACATGAAAACATTTTTTATCAGTACTTACAAAGTTACACATAAATAAAAGAAAGAAGAAATGTGTTGTGTAGGAGATTTACCAAAGAAAGTGAGCTGTGATGTTACATCATGTGCAGAATTATAAAGCAGTTGAGGCCTCCAGGATTAAGGAACCTTGTCAAACTATGGGAAGATTAAATGGATGTGAATACAGGTAAGCAGCCCAAAATCTCATCCTTCTCTCTAAGGGAATGATAAATATCTTTGCATTTTGCAATACCAGGAATAAATTTTGTGTTTGCTTCTAAAATCTTTCTACTGGGTAATATATTATACCTCTCAAGCTCACAAATCATACACCTTGGATTTTTCCTTTAAGAAGAGTACTATAAGGATATTTACGTATATTCAACTTAACTTAATAAATAATCTAAACAAAATATTGTGTAAATATACTTATTATTATATAAAAATGGGCAATAAACAATAGAAGGAGAAGAAGATAAAACCCCTATAATTTTTTTAACACGTTACAATGTGGAAAGTGAGGATTGGGTGACTGGTAACGTGAGGTACGGTGGTTTCTGTGAAGGGTCCTCTTCTGGTGCGCCTATCGCAACTACGGCTGCATGCCTACTTCTGCCTGAATTCCCATTGTAGTAGGCAGTGCCAGTGGTCGGGACGGCACCATCGGCCTTTGTAAACAAGCAAAAGCTGTGGGTAAGTGTGGTGTATTATTTTTTTTAATCTCCCCAACCATATATCTATTTTTTTTTATCCCTAGATAACCCTTTTAATGTTATTGAGAGAATATTCATATGTCCTGGTCATATAGAGGCCTGTTTTGGTGTCTCTAAGGTCCATGATTTACCTATATAATCGTTAGACACAAGCATGTGGCCATATTCCAATATAAGAGTGAGCTATATGACATTTTCAGAAATCCGAAAACAAAAAAGTGTCCCTGGTATATCCCTGCTTGATTTTTGGTGGGCCTTCAAATGGCATGTTTTTGGCCGAGAATCTGGGGATTTTTCTTTTACAAGGATAAACAAAATAAGTGTTACCTATGCAACATCCCCACTGGGGCCTAACCTTTTCCAGAATACCAGAGTGGCTAGCGGTTGCGGCCTAGGCACACTGTGGTCACGGTTAGAGACGGGCGAAACGATTCTAATGATTCTAACTTCGGTTAGAATTTCAGGAAAAATTTGATTCGCCACGAAGCCGAAGTTTATGCTGATTCGTGGGAACGAAGTTGTTTTTTTCCCCTAATGTTTCTGCTAAATTGGCGTGAGAATAGCCCTTCACCAATATGTACAACAGAAGGTGGGCCAGTCCTTGAGCTTATCAGTTTCTTCCAAGGTGCACGGCAGCGCGGATGTGTGGAGCTGTAATTATGGTCAGGGCCAGTATATGTCCTTTACGGCCCACTGGGTGAATGTGCTTCCCGCCCAGCCACACAAACAACTTCCACAAGAGACGGCGCTTTCTCCTCCACATTGTCAAACTGCTGCTCCTGCGCCAGTGTCCGCCTCCTCCTCCTCCTTCTCCACCACCACCTCAGCCTCCACAAGTGCTGCTCCATCATACCACATGTGCAGGGCATAGCGGTGTCACGCAGTTCTACACCTGGTTTGCCTGGGCGAATGAAGTCACACAGGGGAGGAACTGCTCCACATCATGCAAGAAGAAATCAATGTGTGGCTTTCTCCGCGACAACTAAAAATCGGAACCATGGTGACAGACAATGGGAGGAACATGGTGTCCGCGCTGGACAGAGGAGGGATGGTCCATGCGCCCTGCATGGCGCACGTGTTCAATCTGGTAGTCAACAAGTTCCTGAAGTCTTACACCCATCTGCAAGACATTCTAAAAATGGCCAGGACACTGTGCACGCATTTCAGCAATTCTTACAAAGCCAAGCACATCCTCCTCGAGTTGCAGCGCCAGAACGGCCTACCCCAACATAGTTTCCACCCATTGGAATTCCAGCCTCCATATGTTAGACCACCTATATGAACAGAGAAAAGCCATTAATGATTTTTTGATGATGCAAGCGGACCGTAGTACTCCCCTGTGTAACTTTGATGTCAGCCACTGGCAGCTCATGCGTGACACCTGCCGTTTGCTCAGGCCTTTTGAAGAGGCCACGTTATTTGTCAGTCGCCAGGACTGCGGGATGAATAACGTCATTCCACTGCTTCATGTCCTGGAACTCATGCTGCAAAATCTGTCTGGTCAGTGCAAGTTGAGACTACATCTCATGGCCACATGAGTCCAATAGGGGCTGAACTGGAGGAGGAGGAGGAGCACAAGCAGAGTCTGGTGCAATATGTGGTTTTTCTACTCAGGTGACAGGAGAGGAGGAGCAGGAGCATCCAGAGGAGGTAGAAGCCGAGGCAGATGACCCAGAAGCACCGTGGCAGTATACTGTGGATATGGAGGCCGGGAGTCCCTCAGAGTCACTTGCGCAGATGGCCCGCAGCATGCTGCTTTGCCTAACTAGTGACAGCCGAATAGTCAACATCCGGGATAGGGATGACTTTTGGCTCTCCACCCTCTTGGACCCTCGCTACCGGTCCAAAATGGGTGACTTTTTTCCTGCTGCTGAGAGGAAGGAACAACTGGCATACTATAGAGAAACACTGAGCACACAGTTGGCCGCTGCCTATGTGCTACATTGTCCATCCTCTGTCAGGTCTGACCGGGGGATTCCTGGCAGTCATTGCTCACGTACTACTACCACGGCTGCTGTGGGGAGCTGGGGGGTAGGAGCAGTAGCAGTTCCATCAACAGTCGCTTTAATCTGGATTCCTTAATGAGCAATTTCCTTCACCTGCCTAGTGAGGAGAGTAGCCGCCACCAGCAGCAGCAGGACATGAAGCAGACCCTGCACCAGAAGGTGGTGGCCTACTTGGACAGCACTTTACTACCTGAGGTAGAGGATCCCATGAACTACTGGGCAGCCAAACTTGATGCGTGCAGAGTTTGCAGTAGAGAAGCTGTCCTGCCCGGCCAGTAGTGTGGCATCAGAGCGGGTGTTCAGTGCGGCGGGGGCCATCGTTACCCCCAGGAAGACCCGCTTGTCCACCCGTAATGTGGAGATACTGACCTTTGTCAAGATGAACCAGGCGTGGATCGGTCAGGATTTCAACAAGACGCCTCCTCCAAATGTTGAGAAATGAGTCAGGGTTCTAACTACCTGCCTCAGCTACTATTCTGATGCTGCCACCCGCCTGATGCCACACATCTGCTGCTAGTTGCACCATCTGCCTCCTACCATCTTTATCAGGGACTGGAATTGTCCGCCACCTCCACACTTTATCATGGTGCCACTCTGCAGGCTCCTGCTGCTTCTGATGCCACCTTTACACTATATCATTGTGCCACTCAGCGGGCTCCTGCTGCTGCTGCTTCTGATGCCGCCTTCACACGATATCATTGTGCCACTCTACGGGCTCCTGCTGCTGCTGCTTCTGATGCCGCCTTCACACTATATGATTGTGCCACTCTGCGGGCTCCTGTTGCTGCTGCTTCTGATGCCACCAACACACTATATCATTGTGCCACTCTGCCTCTCTTGCTGCTTCTGATGCCACCTTCACACTATATCATTGTGCCACTCTGCAGGCTCCTGCTGCTTCTGATGCCACCAACACACTATATCATTGTGCCACTCTGTGGGCTCCTCCTGCTGTTCAATCTGTGGATTCTGCAGCTATGAGTCCTGAGTTTAGCTGTGTGTCAGTGCTGATGGTGCACAGACACGGTCTCTCTTCACTCAGTGTGTTCTGGAAGGTGTGCTCTGCAAAAGAGCTAGGTTCCAAGAGCATGTGCTCTTGTGGTTAGAGCTGGGACCTAAGAGACCTAGCCCCTCCCTGTCAACGGGTTTTAATAACCTGGCCAGGTGGTGGCTCACTCTCCAATCACACTCCAGCTTACATAGGGGAATACTATTGGATGACAATTCACATATACTTAACCCATGCCTCATCGTGCAGAATCTACCTTTGCTAATACCTAATGTCCAGGGTCTAGAGCAGTGATGGCGAACCTTATAGAGAATGAGTGCCCAAACTATAACCAAAACCCATTTACTAATGCCAAAGTGCTAATATTTAAGTGCAATTTAAGCAGTAACTTCTTGCTCCCTTCTCTGTCATAGCTTTCTATCGTATCAGTATCCTCAGAACACCAATACAGAAGAAAGAAAGGGTGACACATTCAGGTTCCCCTGAATAGGAAGAATTTTCAGCCCAAGATACAATGATAATCCATATCTGCCCACACCTTGCCATTCCTCCTGTAGTCTCAGGCAGTAGTCTCGCTTTAAGATGGCACTGAGTGCAACAAGTCCTGGGCTGTCTGGGAATCTGTGAAGATACCTAGTGTCCTCTTTCGTGATGGCCTGAGTGCCAACAGAGAGGGATCCGAGTGCCACCTTTGGCACCCGTGCCATAGGTTCGCCACCACTGGTCTAGAGCCTTCCTGGAGGGTTTGCGACTCCCTCTGTCAGCTCCTAACCTGGAGAGGGCACCTGTTTGCAACTACTCCCTTGCCATTGTATTGGCAGGAGTGTTGCACCTAGATACCAAGAGAAGGGCAGGAGAATTATATTGTTAACATCGTTTGATAATCAAGTTTATGGTTTCTACATCTGTACATATACTTTTGTAATATGATCTGAATTTTGTATCATAGGAAGTAGAGTGGTACAGAATAAGCTCTGTATACCATTAATATTTATGCTCTTTATAGAAGTGTTATAATGATGACTCCAGGGCAGTAGTATTTAGACTTTGTACTGTGACATTTTTGTGCTTCTAAGCCTCACTGATGACAAGGACAGAACTATATGATGAATAACACTATCCAGTGTTCTACAACATGTTAGTACTATATAAATGTTTAAAATCAAGAAATAAAATAAAATAAAAATAAACCTTATTTTTCTTTCCCAGAGATATGTCAATTTAGAGAAAATTTCATTTTGATCTTTGTGAAATTTCTTCTATATCATCTTTCTATGGTAAATGTCCATTAATGTTTAAAGGATCAATTTGTTATAAAGAATAAAACTCATGCAGCAGCAGGCAAAGCCATGCTCATTTACTTAAATGTAAAAAAATATTTTTTTCCTGAAATGGCAAAGCAACCAGGAGCACAAAGCACAATATTGGGGCAGATTTACTTACCAGGTCCTGTTGTGATCCCGAGGTGCGTTGTCAAGAATTCGGTTCTGCTGCGATTCACTAAGGTCGTGCGACCAATTTCCTGCATGTGTTGGTTCCATGCTGAGGTCCGTCGAAGTTCACCTTCTTCTTCCCGGTGCTTGTAAATGCATGTCTTGCGACACAATTCTAAATGTTAAATCTTGCACGTTGTCCGAATCTGAACCCGATTTCTGTCTCATTGTAATGTATAGTGTGCAGAAATGCCATATACTGCAATACAGTTGTATTGCAGTATATGGCATGAACAATCTGACCATCTAGGGTTAATGTTACATCTAGGATTAATGTACCCTAGATGTTCTAAGAAATAGTGAAAAAAAAAGTCCTCAAAATGGTAGCAATGAAAACGGCGGCTCATTTTGCAAAAAATGACACATCACAGCTCCGTACCCCAAAGTATGAAGAAGTTATTAGCGTCAGAAGATGGCAAAATTTTTTTTCTTTTTTGTACACATTTGTTTAATTTTTGAAAATATATTAAAACATAATAAAACCTGTATAAATTTGGTATCACCGCGATCGTACCGAACAAAATAATAAAGTAGAGGTGTTATTTGGAGTGCAGAGTGAAAGTCGTAAAAACTGAGCCCACAAGAATGTGACGCACACAGGTTTTTTTTTTCCACATTTGGAATTTTTTTCCAGCTTCCCACTACATGTCAATAATAAATAACATCACAGGAAAGTAAAATTTGTTATGCACAAAATAAGCCTTCACACAGCTCTGTAAACGGAAAAATGAAAAAGTTATGGATTTTTGAAGATGGAGAGCGAGAAATGAGCGAAAATACCCTGCTTCCTTAAGGGGTTAAAGAGAACCTGTAAGGCAATTTATCACCCCCAAATCTAAATATATTTTCATAAACTACCATTAGAAAACATTGTCCCTATCCCTACATTGTCCCTCTATGTGCATGGAAACTAAATTAGGTCCTAAAACTGTATGCAAATGACCTGAGAGATGTCCAATGAGCCATTATCATATTCAGCTGTCCAGCTTAGTCATCAATGTCAGGCACAGCCACAAACCCCCAGTGCTTGACTGACAGCCTGTATAATAGTGTGACACTCTATACTTCCTTGTGCTAGTGCCCCCTGCAGCTTGTGAGTGTATTCTACTGCTCCAGGATGCAGCCATAGGTATAACAGTAGATGTCAGGTACTTGTGTAGCTGGTGTCTGTGTCTCTCACATGTGTATAGCAGACCATGTCAGGTACTTATGAAGCTGATGTCTGTGTCTCTCACATGTGTATAGCAGAACATGTCAGGTACTTGTGAAGCTGATGTCTGTGTCTCACAAATGTGTATAGCAGGACATACCAGGTATTTGTGTAGCTGATGTCTGTGTCTCTCACATGTGTATAGCAGAACATGTCAGGCACTTGTGTAGCTGATGTCGGTGTCTCTCACATGTGTATAGCAGAACATGTCAGGTACTTATGTAGCTGATGTCTGTGTCTCTCACATTTGTATAGCAGAATATGTCAGGCACTTGTGTAGCTGATGTCTGTGTATCTCACATGTGTATAGCAGAACATGTCAGGTACTTATATAGCTGATGTCTCTGTCTCACACATGTGTATAGGAGAACCTGTCAGCTACTTGTGTAGCTGATGTGTGTCTCTCACATGTGTATAGGAGAACCTGTCAGGTACTTGTGTAGTGGAGGTCTGTGTCTCTCACATGTGTATAGCAGAACATGTCAGGTACATGTGTAGCTAATGTATGTGTCTCACACATGTGTATAGGATAACCTGTCAGGTACTTTTGTAGCTGATCTCTGTGTCTCACACAGTCTTACAGCTGGTGGATAGCAGAACATGTCAGGTACTTGTATAGCCGATGTCTGTGTCTCACACATGTGTATAGGAGAACATGTCAGGTACTTGTGTAGCTGATGTCTGTGTCACACATGTGTATAGCAGAACATGTCCGGTGCTTGTGTAGCTGAGGTCTGTGTCACACATGTGTATGGGAGAGCATGTCAGGTACTTGTGTAGCTGATGTCTGAGTCTCTCACATGTGTATAGGAGAAGAGCACATGGCAGGTACTTGTGTAGCTGATGTCTGTGTCTTTTACATGTGTATGGGAGAAGAGATCATGTATGGATGCATAGGGTGGATAGGGCATGGCAGGTATTTCTGTAGCTGATGTCTGTGTTTCTCACGGGCAGCAGATATATCACAAGCAATGCTTTATTATACATTACACACAGACATGAGCAGGGGGGAGAGGGTAGGGGTGACATCACTTTCTCGCTCCATAGCTCAGGCCCATTTACATAATAAAGAAAAGATCATTTTAGAAGACTAATATTGTGGATTAACTAGATAAAGGCTGATATTGAATCCTTGTGAGCTGCTTTAACAGGTGGTGGTGACAGAAATAATAATACAGAGACCTGATGAAAGGTGTCCTTTAAAATGAATTCCCTTCCAAATTAGAGCTTGTCAAGTAGTTATTAGTCTTTTAATCAATGTAAAAAGGAAATAAACAGCTTAAGCCATTTATAAGGCAGTAAAGTAGTGATAGCACCTACTTTTTGAGCTTTCCATCTATCCCCACATTTAGAGGAAAGGTAAGTTCAATATGGGGTCCTTACATACACTATGAGAGGCATTTTTCTACCTTACCCTGCTGTAAATGTTATACTTTTACAGCATTTATCAGCATTTATATATACATGCTTATTTTTTTATTAAAAGTTAGATTTTATCATTTTATCCTCCTCTTCTTCCCCCTTTTTATATATTTAAATGGTTTTTCCCACTAACTAAAGTTAGGCCCTGGCATCATCCAGAAAACCAATTTTGAAGTGAGATGTTGTAAAATCCACTCTGTCTGCAGAGTGTGGCTTAGATGGTGTTCATTTTCTCTGCTGCTCAGCTCTGTCCAATAAAAGGTTAACTTCAGTGGACAGCTGGTCCAGTCACCTGAAAGGGGGGTTGTCCAGGAACTCTTTTATGTATCTGGTACTACTAATCTCCTCATACCTTTCCCCAATTTACTGTTTAGTATTACCTTGCTATTCTGTGTATCTGATCTCTGCTACATTTTCTCAACCTCTATCTAGTGATATGATTCTGTGCTTCGCTGCCATCTTGGTTTTCATCCAGTTCTATTTGACTCTGCTTATTTGTCTGTATCTGTTGTTTGTACCTCTTTACTTTGCTTCATCTTACCAGTCCGCTCTATCATCCACCAGCTGTAAGACTGAAAGCTGTAAGTTTTCCGTATCAACTTGCAGGATCTCTCAGGGTCTGTCAGTAGGTTCCTAATAGTGGGTTCACCCTCATCAAGGTGATTTATTTTCTGTAGACAGGGAATAGCCTGCAGGGACATCGTATGGTGCATTGTCCACCACTTACCCAGGCTGACATCTAGTGCCAAGTCTGGTTGTGGTTGCACTGTTTGTTGGACAGGTATCTGACAGATGTAAAATAGTTTCATAATGTCAAGAATAGTTTAGCATCAAAGTCAAGCTCTTTCCCACTCAGAATGCCCCTCATCTGTACTTGACTGTCCTGCATCCAGAGGTATCATAACCAGCTTTACAGAAGTCTTTTGCATTATGTTAAAGATAGTGGAAAGGACACTCTGATGCGGGGAAGGCTTGACTCCACTAAAGTCTCCATTTCTCTGACTTTATACAGCCAATTTACATCTCACTTCAAAGTTGACTTTCTGGATGATACCAACATGCTTGACCATGAAAGAGACTTGAGCTGGATGGTGTACACCCACCTGACAAGATACTATTAGTGGCTAATTAGGTCAATTTGTGATAACTGGATCCCTTTAAGCAGTGGGGATCAATGGGGAACATTTACTAATCCGGTCCAGTAGTGATCCCCCGGCGCATTGTCCGATGCTGATTCGGGTCTGGCGGGATTCACTAAGGTCTGTGCGCCCGATATCCAGCAGGTCTCGCTGCTGCGCTGAGGTCCACCGGAGTTCACCTTCTTCGTCCTGGTGATTGTAAGTGCTGATCTTGCCACACAAATTCTTTTTTTAAATTATGCGGCTTTTCTGAATCCGTTGGGTTGTCCGACGGCCATGCCCCCCCATTTCTGTCGCTAAAAGCCGGGGCTGATGCGCCAAAATCTGATCACATACACCAAAATTCGGGAATTCGGCGCAAAACGGAAGTGTTCGGGAAACCCAACGAAAGCGTGCGATTCGGACCCTTAGTAAATGAGTCCCAACAAGTTTGGGAATCACAGACCTAGGATAAAAAGGTCAAAATGTATTTTCTTTTATTTATAGCATTTATACATTTTTGGTGGTCTTAAGTCTCTTCTATAACTGTGAGTCTAAGCTCCTTTGCTTTCTTAATGATAGATGAGTGACTCACGTAGCCCTTATCTCCTTGTGCCAGAAGCTGAAAGCCAAAATGCATGTTTCTTTCCCGAATTGAATATAGCTGAAGAATTCAATGAAGCCATAACAGAAATTATGTCACTTCTGGTCTTATAATAGATGACAGATGAACGCTCTGTATTTACATGAGCTCGATAATGAGATTGTACAACCTCCAAGACAACACACATGCCATACATTGTGATGCAGAATACAAATAGAAAGACATGTTTAAACTATATTTGTAGAAATAATTCTAAAAGTGACAGATTGTTTTAGTCATAATGTGAAGTCACACCTATTTTGGAATATAATGCAGTCTGCTAAAACTGTACATTTGCCCGCTTTTCTGTCTGGAGCACAAAATCAATTCCATTTTTAGACTTTTTTTATGGTATATTTCTACAAGGTGATAGCATTACATGTGCTTTGGAAATAGCTAACCTTATCCAACAAAACAGATGTTTTTATATCTTTCCCAGCAGGATAGTGATTGCAGCAGCGGAAGGTCTTGAATAACAATAGCTTTTTATGTGTGTCAGTATTTTATAGAGTTTTAGATTTTGCTTTATCTTGCTTTGTAATTGTAACTTTGAGCCTCCATAAAACTGAAATTGGCAATAACAATAACCTAAATGTCATCACTGCAGTATAAAAGCATTTATTAACAGTGTATTAGCTATTTAAAGGGAACCTAACATTAAAAAAAAAATTGCAGTTGAATCGGCAGATGGCATGTAATAGAATAGGCGGAGCTAAGCAGGTTGATGTGTTCATAAGTCTGTTTCTTATGCTATAAAACTGTAGATGAGTTTGGGAAGGTAGTCCTATCCTTTTTTAACATCTGTCAATCACTGACAGGACTACCCCTTGACTCATTTAGGCTTATTCAGCTTAGTAAAAATAAGCTAAGGGGAGACCTTATTACAATGTACAAAGTCCTGAATGGGCCTGAATAGGCTGTACAGGGATCTTTCCAAAGACATTGGGTATCCTCTACACCTAGAAGAGAGGTGGTTATACCATTGTCATAGACAGGGAGAATCTTTATATCAGAGGAGAGGTGGTTCTATCATTGTCATAGAGAAGGGGCATCCTCTATGCCTACAGGACAGACAGTTCTGCCATCATCATAGAGAGGTGGCATCCTCTATGCTTAGAGGAGAGGTGGCTTTACCATCACCATAGACGGGGGATATCCTCTACACCTAGAGGAGAGGCAGTTCTATGATCACCATTAACAGAGGACATCCTCTTTGCTTATAGGAGAGGCTGTTCTACCTTCGCCGTAGACAGGGGACATCCTCTACACCTAGACGAGAGATTGTTCTACTATCGCCATAGACAGGGGGCAATCACTACACCTAGAGGAGAGGTGGATCTACCATCACCATAGGCAGGGGATATCCTCTACACCTAGAGGAGAGGTGATTCTACCATCACCATAGATGGGGGCATCCTCTACACCTAGAGGAGAGGCGGTTCTACTATCGCCATAGACAGCGGTTCTTTACTGTTAGATCAGTGAGACTGTGGAACTGCCGCAGGATGTTGTTATGGTAAATACTTTTTTACATGATCAAGAGAAACCTGGTTAACTTTCTTGAAAACAAACCAACCCTTAGTATCAGAGTATCTACTATGATACTATGATTTCAAGTTGTAAAGTAAAGGAAAGCTATAGGAGTTAACAAATGATAAATTGCTGAAACTTCTCCAACATAACCTGATAACAATCTATTCTGTTTTTTCTAGTCTATAACATGCTGTCTGGTGGTTAAATTGCATCTTCATGGTAACAGGTTCTTTTTAAAGGAGAAGAATGAGATTAGATGAATCAGATTGTGCTGTAATACATGTCTCATCTCATGAACAAAAGTGTTTTATTTAATCCCAAATTAATCTTACAGTATTTGTTATTGGAATAGTATTTAAAAGAACAATTTGAGAGTTTTTGTAATAAATAAAGTTTAAAGAGAGCCTCCCATTTTAACCCATCCAAAATAAATGATTCATAAACATACTATGATTGTTCTCACCCAGAAAAATTTGATAAAATCTGGGTAAGGTGGTGTGACTCCCCTGACTTATTATTCCTCATCAGTTTCCTCCTCCTCACTTGGAGACCCTCCTACTACTTTATGAGGTTCTGCTAAATGTGAGACATTATCCTCTTACCAACTGGTTACCCACCATCTTATCGAACGACTGTCCCTGGTAGGATATATTGCTAAGGTTCAGTGATCAGCATCCGCATTCTGTTTGATATGTTTATTGTATATTTTGATGTGTTTTCTTTCCTTTTAATAATGCTTATCTTCCTTTCTGATAACATGAAAAGTTGAGATACTTGTAGCTGTAAGATGTACTCTGTAATGATTATACATGTACCGCTGGAGACTTCCTGTGTCTCTGCGAAATGGCTGTTGATGTATATGCTGCAATTTTTGATACGGTACATACATATACTGTATTGTATACTTTTACAATAAATGAGTTTAAAAAAGCATTGCCCTTATCCCTTAATGGTTCCTTTCTTTAAATGCATTGTTAAAAAATTGGTTTGGAAATGTATATGCAAATCAGCTCAAGTGAGTTCAATGATATTAATGGTCTTGCATTTAAAGTTTACTTGCATTGCCCTGCCTCCGTGTTCCTTATTGACAGGTCTCACTGCTAGATCATGCTGCTGTATGGACCCAGTACTTAGGGACCAGCTTCCAATGTTCATTAATCGACATATACAGCTCTATTTACTCATCATTATAGTGGGAAAATGCTGTGTTATATGTTCTATACTTTACCTTACTGGAACATTGGGGCACATTTACTTACCCAGTCCAGCGAGTTCCCCAAAAGTGCGACGATAATGTACATCTCCCACCATTCACTAATATCGTGCCCCCGATATCCTGCATGTGTCGCCTCCCCGCTCAAGTCCATTGTCTTGCGACACAATTTGAAAGTTAAATCCTGCGCTCAATTGGATCGTCCGACGGCATGCCCCCCAATTTCTGTTGCATGAAAGCCAGCACAGCTGCGCCAAAAACCAATTGCGTGCGACACAATCCCAGCGCAGACCCCTGTTAAATACCTGTCAAAGCCATGCAATTCCCGAAAACATTGGAAAATCTGACAGAGTGCAGCGCGCAACCCTTAGTAAATAAGCCCCATGAGAGTGAGTTCTGTTACATCATATAAGGCTACATGCAAATGACTGTGTGCAAAAAAAAGTTATGCTTGCATCCCATTTTGGCTGGGTGGATATGGGGCGCTGCTCACGTCTTCTATATCCACAGGAGCTGAGTGGCTGTATAATACGGGCAAAAAGTAGGACATGCTCTATGATTTTCAGTGCAACCGCCAATCTCAATCATGGCATAGGGAACGCACACAATAGACCTCTAAACAATCGTGTGCACATAGTATTCAAGGTATTCAGGAGCTTTCCGACCTCTTAAATATTCCCCCACTCAACTTGTGCACAGGAATTAAAATCTACACCAGGTCTGACAGCCATAGATTCCAGCTATAACTTGCACCAGTTTCTGGTAGAGATTGTAGTAAATTTAGTTGCAGGGTGCAAGTTGCAAAATCTCTGATGTATTCTGGGATTTGTGGCTTTTTATGCCTTTTTATTTTAATCTATGGGTTCACATATATTTCACTGTCAAAAAGTGAAATAAAAGTTTTTGAAAAATAAATTTAAAAAAAAATAAAAAAATGTATCACCCCCTTTACCTAGAACTGATATAAATAAGCAGTAAAAATCATAAACATGTTAGGTATTGCTGTGTCCCAAAATATCCAATAAAAATATAATATTAACGTAGTTTAACCCTCTAACAGGAAATAGCGCCCAAAATCGAAAAAGCCACTCTGCAACATACAAAAAAATGTAATAAGAAGCGATCAAAAGGCCACATCACCCACAGCTCTGTACACTGAAGTATGAAAAAGTTATTAGAGCCAGAAGATGGCAAAATGAAGAGTTCTTTTACTACAGGAGGTTTTAATTTTTGTAAGTGTATGAAAACATTATAAAACCTTTACAAATTTGGTATCTCCGTGACCGTACCAACCCAAGCAATAAAGTAGACATATCATATGGAGCGCACAGTGAAAGCTGTAAAATACAAGCCCACAAGAATGTGGTACAATTGCATTTTTTCACCAATTTCGCTGCATTTGGAACTTTTTTCCCACTTCCCAATACACGGCATGGAATATTAAATACCGTCGCTATGAAGTGCAATTTGTTACGCAGAAAACAAAACATCATACAGCTCTTTACAGGGAAAAATTTAAAAAAAACTATAGATTTTAGAAGAAAAGAGAAATGCAAAAACAAAAAAGGGCCTCACTCACCGTTAGTGGGTTGAGAATAGTTTAGTCCTGAGTAACCCGAGAATTATTATATATTGTAGGATTCATCATTCATTTACAATATACTGTTGATGTCATTTCCATTTTTTGTGTTATTTCTCATCTTGTCTACATATTAAGAAATGAACATGGACATCTAAATGAATACATCAGATTCAAAGGTTTATTTTACAAACACCAATCCAAGGAGAAAGCTAATGCCAGGGGTACGGCTCCTGTCTACAGGGAGTGAAATGTACCTGAAAAGTCTGTTTGTCATTTATGTCAGTACAGCAATAATGAACGTTTCACCAGCTACCCTCTGATAAGAATCCGTCCTGATTATTGAAGTCTACATGATGAAGATATTTCCAATAGGAATAAGCTACATGGCCACAGACAGCACATTCCCTTTATTAATTGTTATACACAAAGAAATCAGTCTTAATGGGAGATGAGTTCGCTACAAATTCTCCATTATCATGAAAAATGATAATTTAGCTTCTGCCGTTTGGAAAATACTTCATTTGTACTGTCACTAAACCTTATTCCAAAAGAATAGGATTAATCATGTAGCGGGAGAGATTAAGATCTGCATTGCAGTTGTTCCGCACACTTCATAGAACATAACAACATGCTGCTTGCCAAAGGCTAATACTGTTTTATTGTATTCGTCTTTACAACATTATGTGCTTCTAAAAATCCTCCCTTGTAACACTGACATAATATCTCTTCCTTAAATTGTTAGTGGAGTTTACAGCTAAGTATGATTTATTGCAAAGTATCCAAAGGGATTTGTTATACACTGCTTTCCCCGCTGACTCAACAGAATTGCGAATTCTTATAATAGACCAAGGACCTGTTTTCTGCTAAAAAAAAAAAATTGACTGCACAGTGAAATAAAAAAAATGCTTCTGTTCCTAGTCTTCTCTCTGTGGCATAATATATTTGCATTTATGTTGTATTGCTTCCCATGGGTCGCTTTCCTAAGTCTAAAGTAAGTAAAAGGCTTCGACACTCTAAATGTTGCAGGCATCTTCCCTGGCCGGTAGGAAAGAAGCAAAGCAGTGTGGATATTAATTTGGCCAATGAATTTACTAATGTACTGGGTACAATTTTAATTGTTTTTAATGTGTCTTTCTTGTCTGTGTCGGGATACAAATAAATTTCATGTTTGCCTTTTGTTACTTCAATAAAGTGATTTTGTATATTGTCAGATGACACATCTCTTGCTCTTTTTGTATATAATGGGCCACATTTATCACTTTTGTGCGCCTAAGTGTAGTAGTTGCGCCTAAATTCTGGCGCACTGTTTTGCCAGAATTATCACAGGCTACAACCATCTTTGATAAGTATATTTTCTGCCTCTTATTAATCACTTTACTTTAAAACAGTTTAGGCGCAATTTTGGCGCAGTTTTGGCGCAATGTTAGATTCAGGCACTTACATGTGATCCTGCTACAGGCTCCTCTCTGCTTCTCCCACAGCCCAGAATGAAGATAACACTCACAGCAGCACCCAGGTGTGTGACACCCTGCACCCAGTGACCGCCTCAGCAGGGGCTTCTCCTGGAGGGGATCCCCCAGTGCTGGTCTCCTGTTGCACTCCTGTAATTCTGCACAGTATCCCCCTCAGATACACTGGTGATTCTGTGCAGAATTACATGGGGGACACTTGTATGTAGTATCTGCAACATTCTGCAAACTTGTGCAAAGTTCTCTTCTCTCTTGCTGTCAGAGTTTTGCAGAATGTTTTGTAAATAGAAGGTGATGAACTGTAAAAAGAGTCTGCAGCTCCTGTCTGCAGTGTATCTAATGTATCTATTATATGTTCCAGTGTCTGGTTGAGCTCTGCTGCTAGAAATGAGCTGTTCTGCAAAGGGGCTCAGTGCTTTCTTCTCAGTTAACGCCACCTTCGGGCTGGAGTGTTTTTGCGCCTGTTTTTGCGCCTAAATGAAAACATTGCAAGTGATGAATATCATTAGGCGCAGCAAAACATCTAGATTGGTAAAATAGATGAGGGAAAGCTGGTTATTTCTGCTGCGCGGCTAGTTTGGCTTTTAATCGCAAAAATGGCACAAAAACGTTACGCCTGAATGAAAAGGCGCAAAAACAACAGAAAAAACGAGTGATACATGTGGCCCTTGGTTCTAGTTATGATGTGTTGACAGATACCCCTTGTGACAGAATTTGATATGTAACTGGTGGTTGTGCACAGTCCATTTTTTGAAATTCAATATTAATTTGGAGACAATAAACTTAGTAATCTTACATTACTAACTAGACCTTTATACTTTAAATCCAGTGTAAATTTGAATATACATAACAGGTAGAAATAGCTAGTTAAATAGTTATAAAGATAGAAGATAGAAGATAGATAGATAGATAGATAGATAGATAGATAGATAGATAGATAGATAGATATGGTATAGAATCCCCCCTCCCCCACATGGTACACAGCTCCCCCTCCTCCAGCAGCACATAGTTACCCCCTGTAGAACGTAAAAAAAACCCGTAAAACTTACCTTTAGGCTCCAGCCCCAGAGCTCCCACTGCACTGCTGTCACCTCCTCCCCGTCTTCTCCCACCGCCACACAGGTGGGCGTGCGTGATGACATCACGCAGACCTGTGTCCTGCAGAGCGGCACACACAGGCAAATCTGTGCTGTGCTGCCTCTCAATTACATCGACTTCTTAAAGGCACCAATGTAAATGATTTTTTTTGTAGTACAGACTTGCCAGCGTACTACTGGTAGTCCACCGCTCCCAATAAGGTCTTCACCCTGCCTCATGGCAAATGTGGCCCTGGCTGCCACCAACATGTTTCACTGTTGGGATTGTATTTGGCAGGTGATGAGCAGTGCCTGGTTTTCTCCACACATACCATTAACACCCAAAAGTTCAATCCTTAGTGGGCTGCAGAGATAGTTGACTGCCTACTGCATCTCTGGAGCTCAGCCACAGTGATCTTGGGGTTCTTCTTTATCTATTTTACCAATGCTCTTCTCCCATGATTGCTTAGTTTTCTGGATAGTCAGGTCGAGGAAAAGTTGTGGTGGTTCCAAACTTCTTCCTTTTAAACATAATGGAGGCCATTGTGCTCTTAGGAATCCTGAGTGCTGCAGAAATTGTTTTGTAACCTTGACCAAATAATTACCTTGCCACATTTCTGTCTCTAAGCTCCTTGGGCAGTTCTTTATTCCTCATGTTTCTCAAGTGCTCTGTCATACACTGTGACCTGTGAGGTCTTATATAGACAAATCTGTGCCTTTTCTAGTCAAGTATGTGAGGGAATAGAATCCATTTTCTATTGTGTTCTCCCTCTATGTGTCTTCTTCTTTGGCTCTATTGATAGAAAAGACTAGTACCCATCCCCCCGAGTACACAGATCATTTTACACTGATAGCTCCTCTTGAGGGCTATTGGAATGTGGGTATGGTCAGTAGGTTCCTTTGTCTCAAGAACCTATAAAAACTGTCTGCAACCTAAATAAATTGGAATGCTCTCAAACATGTGAAGGTCTGAGTGATTCACCGAGCAGCTCGTACTATACAATGATTTGGAACCACATATCACATCGAGATAAAGGGATATTTCCCTGACAAAACTTGGCGCCCGAACAGGGACATGGGTTTGCATGACGCCTACTGGAGAATTTAGGGATCATCCTTTCAGGACAGACAGACCATGCAGCTGCACAAAAAGGTAAGAAGTTTTTTTCTTACAAATTGCTCTGTCTCTCCTTGATTAGATTGTTCCACGTCCGGTGAGTTGCATGCCTATATTGCCCAGTCCAAAGAATCTTGTTAGTTTATTTGAAAACTCCATGTGATGTGTGGTAGTGTATATGGGTATTGTGTTGAACATGTGTGTTTGATAGCGCTATTGATACTGTACTGTACTGGTTTTAAGAACGTAACATTCTGGAATCGCCCCTACCTAAAGAGTCTCCTAGACGAGCTGCTTTTGGATCGTAATTCGCTTGAGACAAAGTAGACTGAGTTTGGACAGTCGGACTTTATAAATTTATTTTGTGTGGTAGGATCCAGAGCTGCTTCAAGGAAGGGGACTGCAGTCATTTCTTGACGGGCAAAGAGGTTTAAAAAAAAAAAAGAAAAAAAAAATTTAGAATTAGAAGTGGTTAAAACTGCCCTATGGAAGAGTGAGTGACTGCGAGTGTGTGCCGGCACTAGAGATATATAGAAAATTATGGGAAAAATTTGCTAGGTAGGATGAGAGGCAATTCAATGGGGAAAACAAACGTACGGATCTTGAATGAGAAAGAGGCTGTAAAAGGATGTCAGAGAATGTTGGAAAAGGACAAGTATGCCAAAAGATGGTTGTTTGTATGTTGGTAAATGGAAAGGTTCTTAACCCCTTAAGGACACAGCCATTTTGTAGCTTAAGGCTCAGCCCGATTTTTTTGATTCTGACTTGCGTCTCTTTATACGGTTATAACTTTTGAACACTGTTACTTATCAAAGCGATTCTGAGATTGTTTTTTCCCCACATGTTGTACTTCATTTTAGTGGTAAATTTTGGCAGATAAGTTTTGCATTTATTTACAAAAAAAAAGAAAATATGATAAATTTTTGGAAAAATTTGCCATTTTCGAAATTCAAAATCATTGCGTTTTCAGGCAGATCGATTTACCACCTAAATAAGTTGCTGAATAACATTTCCCATTTGTCTACTTTACATTTTCATAATTTCTGAAATGTCTGGATAATTTATTTTGATGTCACGCGGCTTGCAAATAGAATATCGCTTTTCCGGATTTTCAGAATTGACTATTTTGGGGATAAATACAGTTTGGAATGAAATTTTACATATTTAGCATCAAAACCCCCTATATAACCAACCCATTTTCAAATCTGCACCCCTCAAGCTATCAGAAACAGCTTTTACGAAGATTGTTAACCCCTTGAGATCTTCATAGTAATTGAATCAAAATGGAGGTGAAATTTAGAATGGTCATATTGTTCCCTTATACGTTCATTTAGCCCTAAAATTTACACATTTCCAAAAGATAAAAAGAGAAAACCCACCATACAATTTGTTCTGCAATTTCTCCTGAGTACAAAGACCCCCCACATGTGGCTGTGACTTGTGTTATGGGGGCACAGCGAGGTGCAGAAGGGAAGGAGGGCGCTGCAGCTGCCAGGATTTTAGTTTCCTCATTGGCCCCTTTTGAAGGCTATAAAATTTTCGCTTTTTCGTTATTGGGGCCATGTGATGCCATTTTTTTTGCGGGATGAGATGCTTTTTCCAATGTTACCATTTTGGGGTTTGTATCACCTATTGTTGAAAATTTAGGAACGTTTTTTGAGGACAGGAGTAGAAAAGCATCAATTCTGTACTGGATTTTTTACTTCTTTTTTTTTTGGTGTTCACCGTATAGACTAATAATCCTGTTATCTTTATTCTATGGGTTGATACGATTACGGGGATACCAAACATGAATATATTTTCTTACGTTTTACTAAATTTGTCAAACAAAACCCTAATGTGGGGAAAAATCTATCATTTATGTATTGCCGTCTTCCAAGTGGCATAACGTTGTTACTTTTTTGGCTACGGAGCTGGTTGATGGCTTGTTTTTTGCGGGACATGTTGTACATTGCACCAGTATCATGTCGCAGTACATATGGTTTTTTGATCACATTTTATAGCATTTTTTGTGGGATTGAAAAGGTAAAAATCATAATTTTTGGAGGGTTTATAACAGTTTTTTTTTACGGCGTTTATCGTGCGGGTTCAATAATGATTTACTTTTATTCTACGGGTTGTTACGGACGCGGTGATACTATATATGTGGGGTTTGTGTTATGATTTAGACTTTTTTTTGAGTTATATGTCTCTTTATATGTTTTGGGGGTTTGGGGCATTTTTAGTGATTTATGACTTTATTTTTTTATTGAATAACTTTTTTTTTTACTTTTTCACTTTTATACCATGGGACATGAAGAAGCAATCATCTGATTGCTTCTTCATGATAATATTCTGCAATACTCATGTATTGCAGAGTATTATCAGTGTCAGCCTATGCACTTGCATAGGCTGGCACTTTGCCAGTAAGATGACGTCATAGACGCCATCTTACTGGCAATTCTTGCAGGTAACTCTGGGGTCCAGATCGGACCCCAGAGTTACTATAGCAACGATCGGCGCACCCCGAAAACGGTTCGGGGGGGCCGATCGTGGGGGAAAGATCCCCCAGATACATGTTAGATGCCGCGGTCGCGCTGACCGCGGCATCTAAAGGGTTAAGCACCCGCGATCGGAGACAACTCCGATCGCGGGTGTTACACTGGGGTGCCGGCTATCAGTCACAGCCGGCACCCCGTCTTTCCCGATGCCGGTTCGGCTCAGATCTTGAGCTGAACCGGCATCAGCTCAGCGTCCGATATATCGGACGCTGAGCGCTAAGTCACTGCGCTCAGCGTCCGATATATCGGACGCTGAGCGTTAAGAGGTTAAAAGAACAAAGGCTGGTTGCATGATGATATGATGGAAATTGCAAGTGGATAGAAGAAAGTTACAGAGGAAGTGACCAGAGGAGGTTATAAAGAAACAGCCATAGGAAATTGTGTGTTGTATGAGTGTTATGACGATGATGGACAAAAACGTTGGACAGACAAAAGACAAAGACAACATTCAGAAAAGGTTCTGCCTCCACCCTAAAATGGTGGATGAATTGATGTATGGAAACAAAGAAACAGACTGGCGGAGACATGTGCAGTGTGGCACCTAGACCCAACCCCCACACTGGAATATATCTGGTCAAGACTAGATTAGAAAAAGTGCGGGCTCTGCACAGAACAAAGACATAGGGGGTCATTTACTAAGGGCCCGATTCGCGTTTTCCCGACGTGTTACCCGAATATTTCCGATTTGCGCCGATTGTACCTGAATTGCCCCGGGTTTTTGGCACACGCGATCGGAATTTGGCGCATCGGCGCCGGTATGCACGCGACGGAAATCGGGGGGGCCTGGCCTAACGAAAACCTGACGTATTCGGAAAAACCGCCGCATTTTTTTAAAAAATTGTGTCGCGAAAATTTCACTCACCTTCATCCTGGATAGGCTGGTGTATTTCGAGGCATTCCAACGGACTTCAGCGCAGCAGCGCAACTGCGCAACAGCAACTGCTTTGATGAATCCCGGCCGGACCCGAATCCAGTGCAGAGAACGCGCCGCTGGATCGCGAACGGACCGGGTAAGTAAATCTGCCCCATAGTCTTCAGATGTTTCTCACTGATAGACTTTAATAGAGCAGTGGTATGGGTAATAATGCATTGCCTAAAGATCTTTGGATTTGCACCCACAGTCCGCTCAGCTGTATTGTTGTAACTTTAGAAGACAACTAAGATATAGTACCCAGGGAATAAATGTGGGAGACTGTGCCTGCTTATCTAAGAGTCACCTCTCAGAACTTCAAAGTCCAAAAACCCGGGTAGTAACATATTTGTTACGGATTTTGGTCTTCTGTGGGGAGAGCTCCTGGACGGTTGTGCAGTCCCAATTGGATTCCCTGAGCTGACCCTTGCCAGATACTGTAGGTGTTCTATGAGTTTATTCCATTATACAGTCCTGCAGATTATGGCAGAAATATAAATATGTGTTTTGTCTATATCATGTATAGTGCTAGTGGTACTTCATCAGTTACCAGATGTGAGGAAAGCACAGCACACAATTGTGGACATTGTTAATTGCTGGCTTGGACCTGAGAAATCTTGTGATTTATGTTTAAAAACATCAGACATGTAGTGTAAAACTTTATAATACACCTAAAAGTTTGAAGGGTGTGGTCAAAAGTTTTTGCAATTTGTGTAGGATGATGGAGTGAAGTTAGATGTTACAATGGTGTGTTAGATTCCTTCTTTGTTCTCCTTGTATGCTGGGGCACCTAGTACTACAGACACCACAGGGAGAAGGAGGGGGCTGCCTCCCCCCTTGTCTCAGTGAACACAGGAGGGGGGGGGGAGCACATGTTGGAATGTTAAGAGAAGAAAGGAACAATGAGAATGTGTGTTCATGATAACCCTCATGGCAGATTTTGGGATTGATTCGGTGCAACATCTGTAATTTTAATGTTTTAACCAGGAGTAAAACCTCCCTATGATCCCTACACCATTACTCCTATTCAGCAGCTATGACTGAGATTATTATTAGGAGCTTTTTACGCAGAAGTTATAACATCCCTAGAAGCCTCCTATGTCACTGTCTCTAGTGATGCTTCTGCTAAGTAACACTGTCTCCCAGTATGTGCCCCCAGTATGTGTCCTTAGTATGTGCCCTCAGTATGACTCTATAGTTTTATAATTATACAGCATTGATACATCGGCATTGGTCCCAAAACTGTGTTTTTTCTGGAGTATATTGTTCACTTTCTATTGTTCTCATTTAAGTTTAAGCCAAGCACCTCAGAGGAGAGGACACAGGCCGGAAGCTCTGCTGATCGTGTGTCACATGACACCCTGGACCCTTCTTGGTTTTGTATCCTACTGCTTCCTACGTATAAAAAGCTTCTGTAGTAGTTTTGGACTATCCTGTTACTATTTCACCTCTTCATGACTAGAAACCTCTGTTATAATGTTCCCTCTTCATGATGTATTACATTGAATCCAGCTCCACTACTTTCGCTAGATTCAAAGGGGGGAGACATGAGGTAGATGGGTTGTATTTAAAATTTTCTATTATCTTAATGATTAACCCCTTCCCGACATTTGACGTACTATTACTGCATGGCGGGAGGTGCGTTCCTGCAATATGCAGTAATAGTACGTCAAACTTCTGGCCCCAGCTCCTGAATGGAGCCGGGGCCAGAAGCTGCGGGTGTCGGCTATATATTATAGCCGACACCCTCCTCTAACACCCGCGATCGGAGATTTCTCCGATCGCGGTGTTAACCCCTAACACGCCGCGGTCGCCCCTAACACACCGGGCATTTAACTAGATTCGGACCCCCCCCCGCGGCGCTTACCGGGGGGGTCCCGCTGCTCTGATCGCAGCCCCGGGACTGCCGGTGCCCGGGGCTGCGCGATCTCCTTCCGGGGAGCCGGGTCCTGCCTCCTGGCAGGACCCGGCTGTGACACACTGAGCATGCGCATACATCTGTATTACACTGTATTAGGTGAAGAATAGATTGAACAAGTGATCAGTGGATCACTTGTTCAAGCTAACCTGTAAAAGTAAAGAAAAAAAGTTAAAAACACTGAATAAACACAATTTTGAATAAAAATAATTAATTAAATAGAGTTAAAGTCCCCTAAACACAAACATTCCCTATACACATCTAATAAAGTAAAAATACCTGAAAATCACCAAAACCCCCCACATATTTGGTATCGCCGCGTCCGTAACAATCTGTACAATAAGTCAGAAACATTATTGGACCCGTACGGTGAACACCGTAAAAACAAAACCCGAAAAACTCGCCAAAAATATAAATTTTCATAAAATCCCTTCACAAAAATGTTCTAAAAAGTGATCAAAAAAAGTTATGTGCCCCAAAATGGTACCAATTGAAAGAACAACTCAACACGTAAAAAATAAGCCCTAAACTAGCTCTGTCAACCAAAAAATATTAAGGTTAAGTTCCCGAAAAGATGGCGATGCAGAAACAAATGAGATTTCCTCTATATTAGTTTTTCTCCAGTAAAATTGTAAAAATAAATGAAAAACTATATAAATGAGGTATCACTGTAATCGTAGTGATCTATAGAATGAAAATATTAAAGTATTTTTAGTGTACGGTGTACGACCCCCAAAATATACAAAAAAAAAGAAACCCCAAATTGACAATTTTCTTTTCCTCCATACATTAAAGAGTTAATGAAATCTCATCGAAAAGCTACAGATCCACTTAAATGAAGTATTTGTAAAGTGCATCTCATGTCGCAAAAAATAAGCCCTTATATGTCCAAATTGCCAAAAAAATAAAGATTGTATAGCCAATAAAAAGTGACAATGCATAATCTGCTCTGAATGGCGCAGCTTCCCTTCGATGCCCTGGCGTGTGCCCATACAGGAGGTTACCACCACATATGGGGTATTGTTATACGCGGGAGAGATTGGGGATCAAATTTTGAGGAGCGTTTTGGAATTTTATCCAATGAGAATTTGTACATTTTATGAAAAACACATTCATTTAGCCAAATAAAATGTAATTTCGAAATTGCATCCGATTTTGTTTTAACCCCTGTAAACTAATTAAAGGGTTAACAAACTTCATAAAAGTTGTTTTACGTACGTTGAGGGGTGTAGTTTCTATAATGGGGTAATTTATGGGGTTTTACTTTATTTAGGCCTCTCAAAGTGACTTGAAACCTGAGCAGGTCCCTCAATAGCAGGATTTTGCTTTTTTTATGAAAATGTGAAAAATTGCACCTAACGTTCAAAGCCCCATAACATCCTACAAAAATAAGAGTATGCATAAAAAACCACGGAGGTATAAAGTAGACATTCGGTGAATGTTAGTTATTACGTTTTTTGGTGTTATGACTCATGTGTGGAAAAAGTAGAAAATTTAGAATTTCGAAAATTGCTAATTTTTCCAAATTTTCACCAAATATCTGATTTTCTCATAAATAAATGCAAAACATACCACCAAAATGTTTTAACTAACATGAAGTACAAAGTGTCACGAGAAAACAATTTCAAAATCACTTGGATATGTTAAAGCGTTCCAAAGTTATAACCATTTATAGTGTCAGAGGGCAGATTTGAAAATATGGGCCGTGTCAGGAAGGTGAAAAGTGGCTTCGGCGTTAAGGGGTTAATGAACCAGTTACCTTTTAATATGTCAAAACTGAATATATCATTAATCTGCTTTTTGAGTATTTTGTAGATGGCTTTAGAAACCAGGAATGAGGTTAATTCTACATCAGATGTGCAGCGGTCATACAACATGAGGTAACAGCAGCAGAACCACTCCTGACCTACCTGTCTGTACAGGAGGCGGAGGTGAAGGCACTGATGGAGGGGGATAAAGTGGCAGAGGGGAAGAATGTGAGTCTTTTGGGATTCCTTATGATTCCTAACCTCATATAGTAAGTTTGTCAACAACTATGAGACTTTGAAATAGCTGATAGAGGCCTTAGTGTTACATAAAGGACCATACCAGAACCCATAAGCTATAACACATGAAGTGACCATACTGGTTACTAAAAAGCCTAGGGGAAAGGAGCCTGGATCAGTACAGTCCGTGACCCTCGCTGGCCCAGTAGGGTTATCTATACTCCTGTCTTTATAGAAATAGGCTTCACAGGTGAGGAAGCAAGACTGGAGTAACACTGGGACCCCATGGATGGAGGGTGGACTATGGCAAAGAGGTGACAAGCAATGTCTGCCAAGGGCCCTTTACCCTATGATGGTTCAGTGCACCCACAGGGTTAGGCACCAGGCTAAGACTCTATATGCTCCGGGGTGGATAAGTATGGAGTATCACTTAGATTCACTTTTGCTACTGTCCATTTACACAAGTATGTTTATATGTGCTTAGTACAATGTAGGGAGAGTAGTGAAAACCCTCATATATACACTCCGAAGCTGCTTTACCCCTTCCAGAGGCTGCAGATTGGCTAAGTACAGCTACCAAAGGTAAGTAGCTATGAACATGTGCTTGTGTGTGTGGACCTCTTTTCTGGGTAATCTGAACCTTATCCTGTAACTAAAGCAACTGTAAAGACCACAGCCAGGGATCGAGGAATATGTTATTCCACTTATTCTAGAAACTAAAGTAATAATCCCTATTGTAGTAATATAGTTGACGAGAGCTCTAGGGATTAAATAGTCTTTTCACCTACTGAGGTTGTTTTTAGAATTGCCCCATGGATGAACATATACTTCCCTAAGGTTGTCCAGAGGTGTCATAGAGAACATTTTTTCTTAGGTGCATAACCAAGTATCTGTTTAAGTTCCAGAACCTAAAGTAGCTAGAGCACAGGACCTGCACCCAGGTGATGAGATGGTCCTGATGTGACACCTGAGAGTCTTTTGAAGGGTCATCCCAAAATACCTGTGACATATCCACGTGTAGAAACTACAACGAGACTGCGACAGCTGAAGAAGAATGGTGCTGGACCCAGAGACTGTTGAACATGAATCTGTATAGCTTGATGCTGCTATGGACATTATTACTCCTTCACTCCTACTACTCCTACCACTCCTATCACTCCTACTACAGTGTGTGCGCCGCATACCATGTCTAATAGTACTCAGGGGTTGATAGGCTGACATGTATAAGGATATACACCAATAGGATGTACAGATTCTACCCTTTACAATGGATTTACATGAATTGTGTTGTGATATAATGTTCAGGATGCTCAGGAGGGAAGCAGGTGAAGGGTTAGATAAGTCCTGGATGTGTGACTAGCACATGTCAATATACCCCCTGAGCAGTACCTGAAATTATTCACAAAAAGGGAGGAATTGTGAGGGAATAGAATCCATTTTCTATTGTGTTCTCCCTCTATGTGTCTTCTTCTTTGGCTCTATTGATAGAAAAGACTAGTACCCACCCCCCCGAGTACACAGATCATTTTACACTGATAGCTCCTCTTGAGGGCTATTGGAATGTGGGTATGGTCAGTAGGTTCCTTTGTCTCAAGAACCTATAAAAACTGTCTGCAACCTAAATAAATTGGAATTCTCTCAAACATGTGAAGGTCAGAGTGATTCACCGAGCAGCTCGTACTATACAATGATTTGGAACCACATATCACATCGAGATAAAGGGATATTTCCCTGACAAGTACAATCAGTTTAATTAAATGCAGCTGGACTCCAATGAAGGAGTAGAACTTTTTCGAGGTGGATCAGAAGGAAATGGACAGTGGGGCACATTTACTTACCCCGTTCCTGTAGTTTACCTAAAGTGCATTGTCCGACTGTGCCGACATTCACTAAGATCGTGTGCCCGATATCATGAATGTATCGCTTCCCCGCTCAGGTCCGACAGATTTCCCCATCTTTTTAGTGGTGCATGTTAGGGTTAGGGCTTGCAACTTAAATCCTATGCTCAGTCCGCTGGCATAAGAAGTCACGCAGTAGTGTCGCATGGACACTTTGCTCAGGTGCTGAGCTATATGGATACAGGTGTGCACTTATACAGTAGGCTGAACAGCCATTGCAGATACACGCCATGTTTCTTTCAGAAGGGGAGAGAGAAGGCACCCACACCCAAAGGGAGCTGGCGGAACAAAGATACCTACATGCACGCTGAAGGGTTTTTCTGGAACATGGTTAGACACGGCGGCTGAAGCTTGTGATGGGGAATGCGATCAGGGGCGCCACCGTTACAGAGTGCATTTACTGAAAATACTTTTTATTTAGCCAAAATTTCTTTATTTTAAAAAAAGTTTTTACAGTTTGTCTTTTATAAAATTCTAATTAGTTGCCCACATTTATTGCAGTGTTTGCACCAGTTTTCTGTCTGACTTTGCACTGAATAAACTGCTTGCACATGTATTTATAAAGTGTCTGCGCCTAGAGGGGCGTGCTACTGCTTAGTCAGAGTTTGTGCCACAATTATTATTATTGACGTGCGCAACAATTCTGTCTGCACCACAATTCTGCAGCATGAACAAAGTGCACCAAAATAAAAATGATGCACGAATTTTGGGTTTTGCTCTGCTGTAAGCCCTAATCATCAACATTTACAAAAATAAACACATGAAAACGTTCACTCTGCTTGTAATGACTGTATATAATATATGAGTTTCAATTTGTAATTTGCTTAAGAAAGATTTCATTGTACTTCATGAAAAAAATGACACCACTTGTTTTATTTTTATTTTTTTAAGTTGAACCCTGAAGAGCTGCCTGCTTCTTTTATAGATAGATAAGATAGATAAGGTAGATAGGTAGATAAGGTAGATAAGATAGATAGATAGATAGATAGATAGATAGATAGATAGATAGATAGATAGATAGATAGATAGATAGATAGAATGGATAGTAGATAGTAGTTTCCAAACCAAGACAACAAAGACCAAGTAAAGTTATATTCTTGCTGCTCATTTTAGCTGTAGTAGCAATTCAATAATAACTTTCCAAAATAGAAGGTATTTCACATGACCGATGCTTTCCCCGCAGACACTTCTGCAGATATAGTATTCTTCATTCTATTGACAGGCTGTCATCTTGTCTTCTTCCAACAGTTTTATACAAATGTATCCACAGTCCTGAATGAGAAACCTAAAAATATCTGCAAAATTGAGGATCACAAGTATTAACATTATATTTATTCATATAAATTTCTTATATATTTTTTAAATGACCCCACAGTGAAATATTTTGATACATATTTCTGTTAATTCTGTCTTACCAGAAAAAAACTGACCATCACATAGGGTCTGATGACCCTTTGAAATAATCTGTTATTTGAGAAAACTTGGCAGTAAGTTTTCGTTTCTTCAGTGGCACCACCACAGGTGAAATGAAGCATTATTTCACATAAGCTGAACTCAATGGTCTCTCAACATAATGTATAGATGTTTAGGTCCTCCAGAGTAACATATGTTCTTTGTCAACACAACTACAATCATTCTTGGAGGCACACTAGGGGGACAGATTTGGGGAAACAAAGTGGGAGACACTAAAGGTGTTCTTGCGGGGATGTCTTCAGTCCCCCATATGATACATCAAAGAGAAAGCAGTACGTAAAGTATCAAAATTGATAGCAGAATGTCTAACATTAGAACCAACTTACATTGCAGACCCCTCTGATGGGAACAAGGACACATGGTTACATACTTGTTGCTTATATTAAATGCACTGACAGACAGAGCAAATACCGAGCTATTTTATTATAAACTGTCTACCTTCAAATGTGGGAGTCAGTTGGCCAAGCTCCTGGCTCACATAGGCAAACAAAACTCTGCTTCCAACCCTATGCTACAAATTAGAGACAGGGATGGGACAGTAATGCAGGACCAAAGGGGTATTGAGTCCAGTTTTACTCAATTCTATACTGAACTATATGCAAACTCCCTAAATAGGATCCCAGGGGAAATAGTGAGCTACCTGGAAGATATTTCCTTCCCTAGCTTTACCAGGGAATAAGCTCAAAGTCTAGAGGGCCCTATTACCTTACAGGAAGTAGAGGAAACAGTAGATAGTTTAAACAATAACAAATCCCCGGCCCCGATGACTTGCCAAAGGAAGTATATAGTAAATATAAAGAACAGCTACTCCGTAAACTGTTAGAAATGCACAATGAATCCTTTTGGCAGGGGAGACTGCTGGGTTCTCTTTTAAAAGCCACAGTAGTCCTTCTGTTGAGATCGGACAAGGACCCCTTGGAGTGTGGATCGTATAGGCCAATAGCCTTACTCAATTCAGATTATAATATCCTTACCCAGGTTCTGGCAACCAGACTGAACATGGTTATATTGTCACTTATACACCGAGATCAATCCGGATTTATGCCAGGGCGCTCTACCACAGACAATATAAAACGGGTGTAGGTACTCGCTCAACTGTGTCAAAGGGGGAAAGGGGACTGGGCGCTGGCCTCTTTAGACACGGCCAAAGCATTTGATTCGGTAGAGTGGCCCTTTTTGATGGAATGTTTGGACTCTTTTAAATTCGGCCCCAACTTAAGTAAATGGATCTCTATCTTCTATAGATCATAAAGAACTAAATTACTACTGAAGACCCTCTCACCTCAGAATTCCATCTGCACAGGGGAACATGCCAAGGGTGCCCTCTATCCCCCCTACTATTCACTCTGTTGATAGAAACTTTAGCCATCAAACTAAGAAGGGATCCAGAATGTATGAGGTTTGCTGTGGGAAGCAGGGAGGATAGGGTTGGCTTATACGCTGATGACATGGTCGTTTTTTTCTCTCTAATCAAGCTTCCTTGCTCTCAAGGGCTATGGAAATCATAAATACATTCGGCTCGTACTACCCCATGGAGAGGACCTGAAATGTTATCTGGACTCACAGCGGTCATCCAGTTCAAGTATTTGGGGATCATAATTACTAAACTTTACCAAAATTTCCTACAACATATTACAAACCCTTTAATGGCCTTTATCAGAACAAAATACAGTGCATGGAAATCGCTGTCCCTCTCTGTCGCAGGTCGCATAAACCTAGTGAAGATGATCATTTTTACCAAAATGTCTGTATATGCTGCAATATGCTGCGGTGCTGGTCCCCAAGAGGTTTTTGCGGACCTACACTCCAGCACTGCTAAATTTATATGGGAGTTGAAGCATGCGAAAAGGGTCAAAGGGCTTTGCACTGCCCTGAGGATTTGTGTATTGGTGACGTGGGTTCACAATTTTAAATGTTATTATTGTGAGTCTTTTGTTGTGATGAAATTTTGCCAATAAAGTATCTGATTCTTTGACCCTATTTGCATGCTTCTGTTCTCTTTATAATTTCATGTCTTTACGTTGGTATTTTGGGTAGTGCTGGTCCGTTCCCCTTGTTGAAATTTATATGGGAGAACTACAGGTTGAAACTTAGTTTACAAACTCTGCAAAGGCCTTAAGAACAGGCCGTTATAGCACTCCCTGACTTCTACTTGTATTACCTAGCAGGTCAACTGCAATAAGTATATCACTGGGTCATGCCATACTGTCCTCCGACACCAGAGTGTCACCATACATTAATAGTCGTATGACGCAATTGTACATATTTCATCAGGCCTACCTCACCTCCATGCAGAAAGTGCATTCCTCTGCTTGTCCAAGATGCGGCTCTATGGAAGCCGGTTTTATGCACATGATATAAATTCTCTCCTCGGCACCGTCGGAACTACTACTGCTATTTGACTCACCTTGTCGGTTTAAGTGTTCTTAGTTTGCATTACACTATAATATGACATATTGGGACATATTAATCAGACCCTGGATTCATTGCAAATGCTAGCTTATTGCTTGGATTTGCGATTATTTGGCCCAACCCGGTACCTGCCGGGAGTGGGCCGTCGCGAGGCATTACTGTCCCTCATGCCTGGCGCACTCGCTGCTGCCGGTGACTTTTCACATGTGAAAAGTCACCGGCTGCGTTTATTTCTACGCCAGGTCCTGCCTGCTGTAGAATAAACGCTGTGCAGCGGCCTGCCCAATCCCTATGCGAAAATGCAGCAGCGGCACAAGTACAGGCATATGATAAATATCCCACATTATGTCTCAGTTGTATATTGTGCATCTGCTATGGATTTACATGTAAAACAGTAAAGGAGAGTGATTGGTAAGAAGGACTACTCTAGACGAAATATAAAAGTACAAATGCCTCGACTTTATTGACTCGTGTAAGATACTTGTATTTATTGCAACTGTACTTTTATTCTCTGATGTTTCAATAAAACAGTTTAAAAAAAGATATGTTCTTTGTAAGTTCAGTCTGCAGTGGTTTATTATTCTCAATACAACAAGGACAAATGATAATTAAAGGGATTGAAAATAAATGTAAAAGAGACTGACACTAGTAAACATGGTAAATATGCAAAATCTGATAATTTTAATAAATTTCATAGATTTAATAAGCTAATAAAACAACATAACATAAAACAACATAAAAAATTAATTGCATAAAAAATTAATCACATAAAAACTTGTTCATAACATTACTGCTTAGAATTCATAGTTGTTAGAACTCAAGATGACACGAAGTTGGAGGTTATCGGCAATGCGTGTTATATCTGTGTGCTATATCTATGTATACTTCAATGTTCGCCTTAGGTACGTTGGTCATAAATATAGACTTGGCCTTTCAACTTTATAGTGGTTAAAGGAAATCTACCATTTCCTTTTATGCATTATGATCCAAACACTCCTTGAGAATGCTGTAGTGACACTGATGCAGAAATATATCTTGTTTAATCCCTGAACTGAGTGTTTTGCTTAAAAAACAAACACTCTCTTAATTTGAAAATATTAGGAAAATCCTTGAAAAATTCTGTTTTTACTTTAACACTTTACTTTCTTTTACTTCACTAACAAATATTGGGGCAGATTTATCAAGCAGTCTGAAAGTCAGAATATTTCCAGTTGCCCATGGCAACCAATCACAGCTCAGCTTTCATTTCACCAGTGCTCATGAATATTTTAAAGGGGAGCTGTGATTGGTTGCCATGGGCAATTGGAAATATTCTGACTTTCAGACACTTGATAAATCTGCCCCATTGTTGTCCCTTTTGTGTGTGGAAAAGTTGCTATAATGCCTTCTAAACGCAGCACGTGAAGGTAACAGGAGACTTACTCACTCATAGTCATTATTACGGAGGAAGTTCTTATGTGAATACCTTTTATTGGTGAAACGAAGCATTAGCTCCGGATCCTGCTTGTCTTTACTTCAGTCAGTGGGGCACATCTACTTACCCGTCCTGCGCAATCCTCAAAAGTGCATTGTCCGACCGGAATGCACATCTGCCCCGATTCACTAAGATTGTGCGCCCGATATCCTGCATGTGTCGCTTCCCCGCATGTGCATTGTCTTGCGACACAAATTGAGTCTTAAATCCCGAGTCCCAATCAATCAGATCATCCCACGGCCCGCCCCCCCCCCCTCCCAATTTCTGTTGCATGAAATCCAGCGCTGCTGTGCCAAAATCAGATCGCGTGCGACACAATTCACTGCTAAATACCTGTCACAGCGCTACAAATCCCGAAAATGCTGGGAAGTCCGACGGAAATGCGATCCATGGACCCTTAGTAAATAAGCCCCTCTATCTCTTCCTCTGTCTCATTTGTTTATTCCTTCTCTTCTAAAATGCATTTATTAGGAACTAATTTGACACTCCAGTGACTTACCGTCCATCTTGGGAATCCAACATGGATTCAGCTGAGGTTTTGGTCAAAGAGTGAACAGTTTATGAGAGAGAATGAGGAAAATAGTTCCTGATATATATTATAACATTTCTTATATGTGCTTGTACTATTGATAAAGCAGTTCAATATTAACCAGGCAGAGAGTAATTAATAAAATAATAAATTGGCCAAAAATAACATAGACACAGACAAGTATAGTTGTATCCACAGAAATCTGATGAGACCTTCGCGCACCTTTATTCTTATACCCGTTTCAAGGAGGGTTTATCCATTTGCGTAAGTAACTCAAGACAGTATAATTGATGATATATAAAAATAGAGCATAGACATGTGTTTCCTTTTAAAACAATTATACAGATGTCATGATATTGTTTATCGAAATTACACTTCCCAGTATCCTTGCACGCCTTTGCATCCTTCCAAAAATCCAAGCCAAAGGCCAACTATTGTGAAAGAACCACAAATTATATTCCTGTATCTTATGCTGTTAGTGTGTACAAAGTTCATCAAGGCATATAGTGAAGATAATTTCTTTGCTTTAACTATTGCTTAGAATACATAATAAGTAAATTAAACTAATTAAACTACTTTAACACTATAAAACCTTTTTTAGTCAACAAACCCGGACACCCAAAGACAAAGGAAAGAGATGTCCATCCATCTGTAGGTATTATAAAGGATGTTCTCTTCTTTGCTATTTGAATTAATAAGATTAAAATAAACAGATCACAAAAATAACTAATAACAATTTTTAGACGCTCAGCATGGTCGACTGTTATCTAACTTAGGGTTTTAAATATTTTATTACTTCGGTTTTTAAACTTTAAAGTTTATGACTCCTCTGAAAGCGCAGGATGCCAATAAACGCCTAGTGAGCACTTTCACTCTGCCAAGTAAGGAAAAGGGCTTTTAGTTATAAGACCATAGGATGCTGATGTAAAATTGTTTGTCAGTAATGACTGAATTTCATATTTTAGGTAGGTTATAAATGGCCAGTTCAAAGAGATTCTTTTGAGACTGAATATTACCGCCAGCAGAGGAACCATCAAGATGAACCACATCGAAGATACATTCTACCGGCACAACTCTTAATGCTCTTCGCAAAGCCCTCGGCAGATGCAAACTACATCATGAATGTTTAATACTGCTAACTCTCCTTTTACTACTTTTTACTGGGAAAACAAAACGACTAGAAGGAAAACAACATGTGGAGAAATGCACTGGAAAAGCTTCAATATCAAATATGTGTATAAATTAACAGTGGAATGCGCTTGTAAGTAGAGTTATTAGTTTAATATAATAAGTATCTAGTACTACTTACTAGTTCATATGGAGAGCATGACCATGGAAAGAATACATCGGACCCCCTTGAAGGGGTTTTCCATTTCAGCAAATGTTTGAATAATGAAAAGTTATACAGTTTTCCAACATACTTTCTGTATCAATTTCTCTGGGTTTTCTTGATCTCTGCTTACTGCCTTGTTATAGAAAGATTCTATGTTTATTTCCAGTAGACAGAAATTTGACCATGGTCACGCTTGGGGAACCACAATGCACCATTATTAAAACACTGTAAAGAAACTAAAAGGTTTTGCAAAGTGTGTCAGACAGATTAATTTTAAGAGCAGAATTAGTATAGAACTTTTTTGCCAAATTTCCAGGAACAATCATTTATATCTGCCTGTATATTTGCCTATTTACCGGCCAAACTAAGTACCCTATATACTCAAGTATAAGCCAAACGGAATGTAAGCCGAAGCTTATATGTTGGGCCAACTTTTAGGAGCAACAAATATCTTGCTAGTCAAGAACAGTTAACCCTCTACCTGCAGTAAGTGTGACTAGAGAGTGTGGTGCCCATTGACATACACTCTCTTTGGAACTCAACAAAGGGATCAACAAGTAAAAAGTCTTGTCTTTTGGTGTTGCTCCCATAGTGTTGAATGTAGAAGGTTGTGTTGTGAAAAACCATTCTAATGGCAAATAATAAATATCATTTGATTAGGGGTGTCATTAGAATTATTCATTATTACAATTCATTTTGGTTTCCAAAGGTGGCATTAGAGCTACATGTGTGTGATTAATAAGAACAAACATTTTGGGGAATCCATCCATTTTGTGAAACTGTTCTCTGGATTCTCTGAAGCCATTCTTCCTTGATCCTCGTTTGCTTAATTTTTTTAAGGATAAATTGCAACACTTCAATCTAAATGTGTACCCATTTTGTACTGCTGCAAATGTCTGACCCTGATTGTGGCGTGAATGGTTTAAGTTTTTTTATGGAACATATACTACTTTGATTCAGTCTCAAGCTTCTTCTCTTGTTATTTTGGTGAATGTCTTGTGTCTCATATCTGTGTTTCTAATTAGTCACATGTATATAAATTGCTTCCCTTTAAAGGTCACATGAGATAGCAAAAGTTCGCTAAAAAAATTAACAGAAAGAGCAAACAGAAAATAGCAAGAAATTAAATTAAAACAAAGATCACTACAACTAATGAGCATCTAGCCAACAGATGTCCAAGAAAAGTAAAGCACCAAAAAAAAAATTGTGGCCAAAAAATCACACTTTGTTTGAAAAGCATTTTGGACACATTTCAACAACACACATCAATGATCAAGGGCACCTCATGTGAGTAGAAAAAAATACCGGTCAAAAGAACTCAAACTAACAAACTACTAAAAGTTTGTTGTCAAGCACCTTTCAGACATCAAAAAGTTGTGCAACACTTCTTGTTTGGTTATGCCAACATGCGCTCAGCATCCGATATATTGAGTTCAGAGCTGGGCCGGCATTGGAATACACTGGATGTCAGCTGCAGCCAGTAGCTGACATCCCAGTGTAACACCCACGGTCAGAGTGGGCTCCAATTGCGGGTGTTTAACCCGTTAAATGCCACTTTCAGCGCAACCGCTGCATTGAAACTACCTGTAAGGGGTCTTTGCCCCACAATCGGTCCCCTGCACCATCTTTGGGGGGTGTCAATTGTTCCCATGGCAGCCCTGAGGTCCGATCAGGACCCCTGGACTGTCTGCTGGCAGTGCTTGTAAGATGCATAGGCTGACACAGCGAATACCCTGAAATACAAAAGTATTGCAGAGTATTATCATGAACAAGCAATCAGATGATTGCTTGTTCATGTCCCATGGTGGAAGTAATAAAAAAGTTAAAAAAATGTTATTCAATAAAAAATAAATTAATAAACTAATAAAAATGCCCATAACATATAAAGAGACATGTAATGAACATAAAGGTCTAAATCATAAAACAAACCCCACATAAATAGTATTAACGCCATAAAAAAACCTGAAAAACTTGCCAAAAATTATGATTTTTACCTATTTAATCCCACAAAAATGCAATAAAAAGTGATCAAAAAAACATATTTACTCCAGAATTATACTGTTGTAAAGTCCAATATGCCCTGCAAAAAACAAGCTCAATAACCAAAAAAGTAAAAATGTTAGGCCACTTGGAAGACTGCAATGCACAAATGATAGATTTTTCCCCACTTTAGGATTTTATTTGGCAAATTTAGTAAAACATAAGAAAAAATATTCAAGTATGGTATCCTTGTAATTTTATTGAACCATAGAATAAAGATAACATGATTATAAGGCTATATGGTGAACACCAATAAAAAATACATTACAGAATTGATGCTTTTCTACTGCTGCCCTCAAAAACAAGTTCATAAATTTTAAATAATAGGGGATACCAATCCCAAAAGGGTAACACTGGAGAAAGCATCTCATCCCGCAAAAAAAAGCCATCACATGGCCCCAATAACAAAAAAGCTAGAATTTTATAGCCTACAAAAGGGGCCAATGAGGAAAATAAAATCCTGGCAGTTGCAGGTCCCTCCTTCCCTTCTGCGCCCATAAGTAACGGACACATGTGGGGGGTCCCTGTACTCGGGAGAAATTGCATACCAAATTTTAAGTGTTTTCTCTTTTTATCCTTATGAAATGTGTAAATTTTAGGACACAATTTGACCATTCTAAATGTCACCTCTATTTTCATTTAATTACTATGAAGATCTCAAGGGGGTAACAATCTTCCTAAAAGCTGTTTCTGATAGTTTGAGGGGTGCAGATTTGAAAATGGGTTGATATATAGGGGGTTTTAATGTTAAATATTTAACATCTCATTCAAATTTTTATTCAATTATGCCAAAATAGTCAATTCCGAAATTATGGAAAACCTATATTCGGTTTGTAAGCCGCGTGACATCAAAATAGATTATCCAGACATTTCAAAAATTATGAAAATGTAAAGTAGACAAATGGGAAATGTTATTCAGCAACTTATTTAGGTGGAAATCTATCTGCCTGAAAACACGATGATTTAGAAATACGAAAACTTATGACCCAAAATTTACCAGTAAAATGAAGTACAACATGTGAGGAAAAAACAATCTCAGAATCCCTTTGATAAGTAACAGTGTTCAAAAGCTATAGCCATATAAAGCTACGCAAATCAGAATACAAAAAATGGGGCTGAGCCTTAAGCTATAAACTGGCTGCGTCCTTAAGGGGTTAAAGAAAAACTGTGTTCCAGTGGATGTTTCAGCCTCTGGGTTTTCGTCAAGCACACTGAAGTCTGTATAGTGTGTATTACTTCCAGAACATGTTTCTTTCCTGGCCAATCATGGTTACATTATCAAATCAGAATGACCAAGGGGCATCCGCAACCAGTTCTCATGACCTCAGGTGCACAATGTCAGACGGAGTAACATAACAAACAAAACAGGTAAAGTTCATTGCAAAAAACGTATTCATCAAATTTACAACTCACTTTTTCACACATATATATATATATATATATATATATATATATACTGTATGTGATGGAACCTATAGAAAAGAGACAGAATTTTACAACTAGTTCATAACATTAAAAAATAGGAACAGACATTTACAGAAAATGCCAGACTGTGCAGGAGGGACGCAACGATTGCAGACATGATATATATAAAAATAATAAACATGTACTTACCCCCTCAGGAGCTGCTGATGTCCCACGCCGCGGTCCGTTAGATCCGTGCCCCTGTTTTTTTACAGGGCCACAGAAGCCCCGCACAGGGAGCTTCTGGCCGGCGATGTGGCCGGCTCCTCCCATCCGTCCCTATTTCTCAGCGATGTAAGCGCTGGGAGATGGTGTCGGATGGGAGCTTCCGGTCGGCAGGAAACTCCCTGTGCACCCTTGTAAACAAACCGGCGCATAGATGAGACGGACCGTGGCGCGGGACATCAGCAGTGGTGGACGAGGTAAGTACACGTTTATTATTTTTAAACACCCCACCCCAGCCCAGCTGGTGGGCTTATACCCGGATAACCCCTTTAATTACTTTCTACTACCCAGTTATAAACATGGTATGGAGTAATGTATAATAAGCATAAACATGGTACAAATGCCTGCAATTTGGCTCAGCACATACATGTAAGATACAGTGATGCTACATGCTCAGCTTTCTCCAAATAGTTTCTTGTTGCTACCTGGAATGTTAGTATCCCACATCCTCCCAGATGACTGACACTACGACGCACATTTTGCCACGCGTTTGCCAGGCTTGACTCACATTATCCTGATAGTACCTACCGTATGTCCCTTAGATGTTTATTGGTCCCTCCACCACAGTCTCTATTTTCTGTAAATGTTTGTTCCTATTTTTTAATGTGATTTAATAAAATTATGAACTTTTTATAAGTACTAGTTGTGGAATTCTGGCTCTTTTCTATAGGTTCTATCCCAATTTTGTTATATACAAACAGTCCAACATATTCTTGCACATTAGTGCAAGAATATCAAGTTAACAGTAACTCAGTTTCCTCGTATACACAGGTGTTCTATTATTGGCATTGAATAAAATGCATGTGCCAGTATTTAGAAAAAGTATAAAAATTCAATGGGATTCATACATATTTTTAAACTCCAGAATCATTTCAACGTGCTGAATCATTTATCTGCGTTTATTTTCAACCTATTTTCCCCTTTATCAGTCCCATTTACTATTAGTGTCTTGCTTTTCTGAGCCTTTTCAGTAGTGAACTTTAACAACTTTTTTACATTTTAAAAAGCCACAAATAATATATTAGGCTCAGACAAACATACTTAACCGCGCCCTCTAAATGGTCCAGGCAATTAAAGTGAAAAACAAAGAAAAGGCGCTAACAAATAATAAATGGGCCCAAACAATAGCAAATAAAGGCAAAGCAGGACAAAAAGTGGCACAAGAACTATGATACATTGAGCCCATTCAGTGGGGCAGATTTATTTACACGGTCACCGGAGTTCGCCGAAAGTGCATTGTCCGACTCTAATGCACTGTGTGGCAATTCACTAAGATCATGTGCTCAATATCCTGCATGTGTCACTTCCCCGTTCAGGCCAGACATAGTTCATCATCTTTTTAGTGGTGCATCTATGGGCTTGAGACACAATTTGAAAGTTAAATCCCGCACTCAGTCCGAATAAGTCGGATTGTCTGACGGAACACCCCCTAATTTGTGTCGCAGGGAAGCCAGCACTGGTGCTCCAAAAAAGGATTGGTGCGCCACAATCACAACGCACCCACTACTTAAGTACCTGTGCTAGCCGTTTTACCATTGAAGATAGGGCACAGTCTGAAAAAAAGTGTCACAAAGCAGCTCAAAGCCTAAGTAAATGTGCTACTATATGTGAATATGTTGGAACATTCATACATGCAGGTGACGTTCACACATACCGCTTTTAAAAAACAGTCCAAAATATTTTGAAATCTGATAACCCATTATCTCTTAAATTAATTTGATTCCATATTAAAGGAATTTTACTGCAATGTGTTTCTTAGCCTAGAACATGTGCTGCATTTCCTTTCTCTTGTTACCCTCAGAAATTACTGCCAAGTTTGCTTTTTCCTTTGTATTGAAAGGACACAAATGTTTTCTGAAGATCCTAGGAGAAGGTTTTCACATTGTATTATACATTATGCAGATGACTATTTCAACCTGATTTGCTTTTCCTGCAAATGTAAAACTAATAGATTACTGTGTAAGGCCTGAGAATAAGACAGGAGCACAAACTGCTTCTGAAGCTGTCTGAGCGCAAATGTTATCAATGAATTATTACTCTGCTCCGTTTTTATAGGAGAGAAAAGCTATTTGAAGACATAAAGCAATTGTAAAATGAGTGCAAACTATTCATTGTGAAGTGCCAAATGCAAGACGCCGCTGTACCAAGAGAGATGGAACCAACGCAGATTTCCTCTGAGTTCCTCTAAGCTGTTGTGTATAGTGGAAAGCAAAATCTAGGGCATTTTGCTTGATAACAAGAGGTTTTTTTTTAACTAATTCCCTACATGAACATCTCCAGAAGAAATTAGCACTTCCACCACTTAAAGGAAACCTGTCAGAAGAAATATAAATAATAATTCACTACCAGTATGTTGTCAAGCAGATGAACACCTCCCAGATCATATTTATTTCATGGACCAGGGTGGTGGCATCAACTAGAAAATTAACTTTGAAGTGAGTGTAAATTTGTTGTATGAAGTCAAGGAGGCGGAGAATTTAACACTGAAGTCAAGCTTTCCCTGTCTCAGAATACCCCCTTCACTGTAATTGATGGTCCTGCACCCAGAGAAATCACTAACCAGATCTCCTAAAGTCTGGTACTTGATGTTAGTTATGGGAGGAGATGTTCCAAGGAAGGGAGAATGGGTTAAACTCTCCGCCTCTTGACTCTATACTACCAGTTTACATTTCACTATAAAGTTGATTTTCTGGGTGATGGAACCATACTGGGCCATGAAAGAAACATGTTCTGTAAGGTGTAAAGCTGCTAGACAACATAATAGTAGTTTTTAGTTTTTCTTCTTTTATGTTAAAATCACCAGCTTACCTACATAACCTTCAAGGCAAAGGTAACTTAGTAGAAGCACCATCTGAAGAAATAAACACACTTTCCAGGGTTAGCCGATGAACCACAAACCATGCAGGATTGTGTGTTCTTCCATTGTAACATAACACCTAATATATTTTACATATTACTATTGATGAACTTTGTGATATGTTCCCATAGCTACACAATGGCATTGTTACCTATGTTATGTAACATTTATTATATGTAACACTCTACAAAAATAGACTCAATACAGCAGAGACTTTGTGCAAGCTAAACATTATTCAATGACCTTGTCATAGAAACATGACAATACGCTGCCGGAAAGCTAATTCATACAGTTCATACGGCACTTTTATTCATGACTTTGCAGTTTAAGGAAGTATTCTTCCTATCAGTAGCTGAAAGTGTTGTGATAATGTATTCATACCTTCCACTAAAGGCTGAATAAAATACTTTCCTACTAATGTCCTACCTGATGACCCAATTACGGAAATTGTAGTAAGAAAGAAGCATGTGCAATCCATCTACATATCATTCCAGAACTTGGCAAAAAGACTGCTGATCCAGCTGCAGCAACTGAGCAATTGCCCAAATATCAATTTAATCAAAAGGGATACTCTTTTTGGATAAAAGCCTATTTTACGCTTTTTACCATTTTGAAGCCTAGCAGACTTGCATCATTTACATTGAACAGACCGGCATACAATAATGACACGCTGTATCTATCGACTGACATAGATGTCTTATTTCTATGTGTACAGTAATTGATCGGAATGTTTTACAAACACAATTTATCATATTTGGCAGAGAACACGCAGAAAAGACAGGAATTGGTATTAGACAAGTAATAAGAATTTTTTTATGTTTAATATATTTACCATTGGCTTTCTGAGCTTTTTTGGCGTAAAAAAGTCTCAAAGTAGTCACATTGGGGTTTTTTAAAGATTTTTCACTGCTAAAAAGTCTCACAGGGCTTTTTATACCTCTTCATTAATCTGGCATAAACATAGAACTACTGCTAGTGCAACAACAGAGCTCTAGAAATAGACATAGAAATGTCCCATAAATAGCACCCAATGGGGGTCATTTACTAAGGGCCCGATTCGCGTTTTCCCTACGTGTTACCCGAATATTTCCGATTTGCGCCGCTTGTACATGAATTGCCCCGGGATCGGATTGTGGCGCATCGGGGCCGGCATGCGCGCGACAGAAATCGGGGGGGCGTGGCCGAACGAAAACCCGACGTATTCGGAAAAACCGCCGCATTTAAAAACCGAAAATGTGTCGCTTGGGGAGCGCTCACCTTCACCTTCTATGGGATGGTGCATTCCGGGGCGTTAAGATTATTTTCGGCGCTGCAGCGCCACCTGGTGGACGGCGGAGGAACTACCATCTTAAATCCCAGCCGGACCCGAATCCTGTGCAGAGAACGCGCCGCTGGATCGCGAATGGGCCGGGTAAGTAAATGTGCCCCAATGTGTTTGGCATAGACAAAGCGTATGGTGGGAATTCATTATTATGACTGTGCCAGAAACAACAGTCTAAAACAGTCTAAAATGCCTTAAAAAAAATGCATCTTTTAGTAGTTTCCATCTCGTCCGACAAAGGGGCGTGGTCTTGTGAAAGGAGCATGATTTTGGATAAAGGAGGCATGGTCAAATAGGAATTAGTCCGTGTACAGAAAAATAAGGAGGGTGCGCTACATTGTGGCACACAGTATAGACCAGATAAAAGCAGGTCTAAAAGTTGAACTCCACATATATTGTGACAGCATCATTATCACAATGATGACTCTGGAGCACCACAAGACTAGTGGTGACCAATTCTGCACAGTTGGAGCCTGAGACACATTTTTAAATTTTGGGGGACTAAATCTGAATATTTATTATTACTATTATATTTATCCTTAATTGGTTATTTTAATCCAGAAAAGACATGTATCCCTTATGTATAATATAGAGAAGAAATGTCGCTATTGTTAGATTGGGGGACTACAAATCCTCCTTAGACGCCCTGTGATGCTGAAGTCCAAGGAGCACCAGACAAGCTTTCATCCTGCACTCCATACATTTCTCCTCTGGCACAGGAAGTAAACATATGGGAAGATAAGAAGTGCAACAAAGAAGGACTCGTTGTCCCCTGTTCTGCCAATACTGAAGGGTCACAAAAGTTGGACCCCAATAGTCAGATTTTTATCCAATAGAAAAGTCAACAAGTAGAAACCCTGGTTGTGTTCTTTCTCTGTAATTATGTTATAATCATTACACTAATAACCAGATTTTACCATACCGATTGTCAAATAGGGTGTTCCGACATTATGACGGTGATGAGCTGTGAAGTCGAAGGGATAATGGAATGATTACATTGCAAAAATACACATCAAAAAATCTGAATTGTATATTTGCCCTGGAACCTTGCAGCAGAAATGCTAGAATAAGTCTGTTGTTTCTGCAGCAGTTTTGAACTAAAGTTGTAAAATCCCCTTGAATAACTATGACACAATACTGAAGAAGAGTAACTGCTTATGACATAAATGGTGAGTTATTTAATTGGTTCAATCTTATGGTATTTATTGTTTTCAAAACTCTTCCATTTTTGCACACATTTAGGTTCCTCTTTATCCCATTTTTTTTTATTTTTTGCTTATGCTTAAAGATATGGTCCCATAAACAATCTCTAAAAGTAAGTATGGCTTGCAATGGACAAGCTATAAAATAAACAACACCATAGGTAGTGATGTGACTATCCAGATATAACATAAAAGATAACACTTAACCTGCCATCCTTCCGTGTCATGCTGGATTTCTTTTTATCACTTGCTGAGATGAAAGAAAATGTGCATTAGAAGTCAGAGAAGGCGATGTTAAAGTCCCCACAGTCTTCCTCTCTGCCCTGAATATGCCTTTAAAATAGTTTCAAGATTACAAGGCTTAAGATCAAAGTCCAAAAGAGTTTAGACTGACTCTTAATGAGTTTTTGAAAGTGTTTCTCTAGCCTTGAAATCTGGAGGTAGATTTTTGTTTCCTAAAGGTCAAATATTAGTTTTCTGAAACCCTTGCTTGTTTTGAGTAGTTTCAAAAAAGGTTACAAGTAAGTATAAATTTATGTTTCACAATATGCTTTTATAGCGGCAAAAAAATACTATCGGGTTCAGGTGCGCGTTTGTAGAGAAGACAAAGTACAAACAGCATAGCAGTGTATGAGGAAAACAATGAACTTCCAGGCAATAAATCTTTTATTAATACAGATGGAGACATTTAAGACGGTCAGGCAATAATTTGTTTCAAGGATGTTACAGGAAGGGAAAGATTCAACCTGCCCAAGAGAACTCTGGATCTGCTGAGTAAATATATACTTTAAGCATCAAATCAATGTTTTTATTGCAAAAAAAGAGCAGGTAATAATTGTAATATTCTTCATCAAGTAATGCAGCTCTGTGACTTTTTTCAGTACCTTCTTTCTCCTCTAGTGAGCAGTGTATCTGAAGTCCAATGCACAGCACATAGATAAGTGATAACTTCCATACCTAGAGAATATATGATCTGATGTTTTAGCTCTCTAAGGAGACTAGACTATCTAGGGACTGTCTGTAGAGTAACCATTCACACCAGTAATACCTGATGGTAAATATTATCTGCCACTGATGCATTGTACCTTAATTACAGCCATTTTTTTTTTACTTCGAAAGAGGAGAGTCACGTTTCCTCTCGGGCTGCTAGTGAACCACACCTCCTTCATTGGAGTCCACAGAAACCCCCTTGATCCATCACCATGACAATCTCATCAATTCTTTAAAGAAAATGCTCTATGCTTTTTTGAGGACCATGATAATACAATAGCATATAGGACTGTAACAGCTTAAAAAACAGCTTCCTTTTAAGTCATTAGATACTTTTTTAGGTCCCTTTATCAGAAAGATAATTTACAAAAGTGTTTAAACAAGGAGGAAAAGCAGGGGGAAAAAATTTAAGTAAAACCCAAAAACATATATTACAAAGTTTACTAATATACGGTAATCTCCACTATAGATTTATATTTATATAATTTTGTTAAAAAATTGAATTACAATTTAAATCTTTTCCATCTTGGTAAAGATTATTTTCTATTTTTCTTTGCCACTTACAGCAAAACTGAACATCATTATTACTTATAACTATAGGATTAACAACATAAGTACAGTGCCCTAGATATTTAAATACATATGTAAAATTTTTATTATATATCATTATTTTTGTATTCTTTTTTACTACTATATAGTATAAAGGCGCGCAGCACAAAAAGCTTTGCAAATAAAACGTTCGGAAGTATAAAAGTCTGATGTTTCTAAATCTTACATCACATTGAACATCTGTACCTAAGAATTTAAAGCTTTTTAGGACAACTTGCTACATTTTTGTGTCTGTCTATTCCTAAGGGTGCTATCCAAAGATCCCTTTCAGTTTTCACACTTTCACCACTGTACAGGGAGATGACGAGTGCATAAAGCACTTGCCTCTTGGTGCAGGTGACGGCTTTCCTAGGAGGATCAGAGTACACAAATACAAAAAACTGGGCCAAGCAGAAAGCTGTCAGAGACAATTTGAGTTTGGGGCAGAAAGTAAGGCAGTAAGCAGGTGAAATCCATGTAGAAGGTCAAACACTTCCCAGTGGAAGGAAAGGGCCTTTTATCGGTGGTAAAGACAGATTGGAAGCCAACAGACTGTCTTTATGTCAGTTTTTCCGGTTTCCTTTAACTACTAGGTATAGACTAAATTCTATTAGGTGAACTATAAAGAGCACATGGAAAAAGGTGACATACACAACTCTTTGATACTTTGAAGTTCTTTGGGATAAGGCAAAAAAAAACAACACTATTTTCCCTCCTCATATTGTTGAATAGGCAACTGTACAATTGGCCACCAACAGATGTATAGTTGACTTGGTAGACTCACTGGATGGTGGGCAAATAAGCACTGCCCCTGGTTATTAATTGTTACAAGGGATTTAATCCCCTTCTGATACTGAAGAAGTGGTTTTAAATCACAAAAAAACAGCCAGTTGATTTTAAGAGATATAAAGGCATCTGTGGAATAGCCTGCCTCAGACGCTGGTCACAGTAGGGACAGCAGAGAGCTTCAGGAAGGGCCTAGATGCATTTTTACATCTAAATAACATTGATGGTTATGTTATATAGAATTGCAGAATGTTGGATCCAGAGATGTGGAACAGAATTTCCTCAATGGATGCCAGGTAAAACTAAGGACTTCTCACGGTGCAACCCAAAAAAATCAAAGCTATAAAGCTTAATAGTAATTCCATTTAACATCATGACCAAAGTAAAAGACATACAAAATTAAGATTTAATAAATAAATGAATAAAACGATAGAGCAACAAAACAGGACAGACAACGTGTTTTGCGCTGGCTACTGGGCGCTTTGTCAGTGTGGGAAATGACCATTGGTTTGGTTTTATAATCCATAACCATAAATGAACCGGTTATGAACCATTATATAGAATTGTTTCCATTAAATCCCTTCCTTATCCAATCCCTTACCTTCCTTGGTTGAACTTAATAGACATGTGTCTTTTTTTCAACCGTACAAAGTATGATATGATAAATAATTGAAAAGTTATAGAATATTCTTTGTCAAGCAGGCACTTTGGCCTATTTGAATATAACTAAGGCCTCATGTACATGACAATATTTGATGGCTATGGACTAGCCATGCACATCTATTATGCACAGTCATGCTGGGGCCACAGTGAGGCGGCCAGTGCTCACCCCTCCCATCTCCACCCAGCCGAACAACCAAGTTTTTGGCACAAGTTTGTCTTCATGAGGCCTAATAGTGAGCAGTTATGTCAGTCATGGATGTCTCTCTATAATTCTATAACTAAGTTAAACTGATAAAGAGATCCTAACACACTAAGTGGATCTAATAGTGGAGATATGTATTTTTTAGCAGTAATGTTGCAATTTATTTCTAACCATATTTTGTAACATTGTAAAAATTAAAAGGAACACAGCCATAAACACTACTGTTATTATAACCTAGGGATATTTCTACAGCATTGTTAATGTTATCATTGTACCAATAAGGCCAACAAACAATAGCTAGTAAAAAAAAAAAACAGCAAACACAGATTTGAGGAAAATGTAATGTATTGACTAAAATCCTATTGTTCTATTATCATAGACATATAAAGAATACAGAGATAAAATGAAAGGGCACATACATCACTATCATAAAGCAATTGCTCTTGGGTGTAGACATACTTTTCTAGGCATACAGGAATATTTCTTTTGTGACAGCTTATACACATATGAAGCTAGAGGCTCCTCTTCTGTCTGGATGTTGTCTTTCACTCTGGCAAGAAGCAAAATAGAGCTTGATGCTGGGCCATGCTATATGAATCAAAAAACCTAACGTATTTTAGGATATTTTCCCGTATTGTGTTCTGTTTTGTATTCATACACACAGCTCTATAGTAATTGATTCTGTCATTATGATAAACCTAGTTACCGGAAGAGATACTGGGATTGTTATAAAACTTGGAGGATGATCTTCACATAGACCTTTCCCAAGCAACTACTGAAATAATACATTACAACTTGTCCAATCTCTCAGCTAATTGATTCCATTACGGGTTTGTATTTTCTTCTGCCAAAACGGTGTTTCATCATATTCACCAGACCAATTTGCAGTACTGATTGCGATTCATCATCTCAACAGAATATCCAGAACCTACTTGGCGGAGGAAAAACAGAAACCCTGTGACCAGCAAGATTCAGGAGCGTAAGAGGGATCCAGGGCAAAATATGTGACATGTCCCCATGAGTGTAGAGCAGACCCAAATCGCAAAGTTCAGCGCAACCACACAACTGTTAATGTTCGTGATCAGTGCTGGCAACATTAACTCTTTTTAAATGCCACTGGCAAAGTCACCAGCAGCATTTAAACGGCAGTGACCTCACTAAGGGCGGTAATATTTTGGGGAGGATAGTCACTCCCCAAAAACATCATTGATCGCAGACACAGTAATTTGAATGGCAATGGCAACTTTGTCCGTACAGGTGTTACTGGTTGGGGTCCGGTTTCTGGTACCAAACAGGTTTTGAAAATTAGAATTTTAAGAGGTCTGCTCATCACTAGCCCCCACATAGCATGTTCCATCAATTTACTATATGAAAGTCCTAATGTCGAAAACCAAAATTGCCAATTTATTTTTATTAGATTCCAAGATATAGTTAGCAAAAACAAAAAGTGATAAATCAAATGGATAGTTTTCTGGATGGGATGGTAATATGATGCTGAAATGAGATCCATAGTTTGCTGAAATTTTGTGAGCTACAGAAATAATAACTCCTTTATTTATATAGAGCACACAGAGCTCGCCAAATCAGTCCCTGTCCCCAATGGGGTTCACAATATAATCAACCTACCAGTATGTTTTGGAGTGTGGGAGGAAACTGGAGAACCCAGAAGAAACACATGCAGACACAGAGAGAATATGCAAACTCTTTGCAGATGTTGACCCTGGGACTTGAACCCAGGTCCCCAGTGCTGCAAGGCTGTAATACTAACCACTAAGCCACCATGCCACCCTAATACAGTTGTATTTTTTTATTCCAATCATTTTATATAGAATTTTTTTTTGTTTGGTTCACCAAAACCAGAACTCCCTGAACAAACAAGTTATATCAATTATTTACTTGTCACATTCTTTTATTTTCCTTATGAGACATACAAAAAAACTTTACTTCTTCTATCGTCAACTTCAATTCAACCCTCTATTGACTATGGCCCACATTTATCAAATGTAGTGCAAACTGTATCTGTGAATCTGGTGCCCCCTGCACTGCTCTTGCAGAATGCACCATTTTCTATCCAGTGTTCTTTGATCATGCTGCAGAATTGTGGCGCATGGTCCCACTGCTCCTTTTGTGCAGATTTTGTCTCGTCGGACGCAAAAATGGCATAGACACTATGGGGGATATTTATCAGGACCTCTGCGCACCGCCAGTGGCGCAGAGGCCCTGAAATAATCGCAAATGCTAGCTTATTGCTAGCTTTTGCGATTATTTTCCCCAATCCGCCACCTTCTCGCCAGTGGGGCGTGAAGGGGCGTGAAGGGGGGGCGCGGCCGGCGACTTTTCATACGTGAAAAGTCGCCGGTTGCGTTTTTTTCTACGCTAGGCCCTGCCTGGCGTAGGATAAACGCTGCGCAGCTGGCAGCCCGATACATGAAGAGGCAGAAGCCTCTTCATGTATCGGGCTGCGAATTTGCAGCGGCGGGGCTATCATACGCTGGCGCACGAGCACCAGCGTATGATAAATATCCCCCTATAAATACACGTGCAAATAGTCTGCTCATTCTTTCTAGAGCAAATTCAGACAAAAAATGGAGGCAAACACTTTAATACATGTGGGCCTGTATCTTGTTAGAGAGAGAGAGATACACTTAACATAACATATTACATGGACATCTATGGAGGTGAGAAAGAAGAGTTAGCGGAAAAGTGAATGAGAAAGATGAAACAGAGGCCTTTTTAGAGGAATATAAAGCATCTATCCCACTAAGCACTTTATGTACATTAAAGGAAATCTACCATTTTCTTTTATGCATTATGAAGCAAACATACCTTGAGAATACTGTTGCTACACTGATGCAGAAACATATCTTGTTTAATTCCTGAACCAAGTGGTTTTGCTCAAAAAACCATCATAAAATTATGATAATGAGGCTCTGTCGCTCCTGTGGCTGCCCCGGTGCTCTCCTCTTACCCTAATTATGCATTGCTCCAGAGAATGATGCACCATCCCACAGCTGCTTTGTATGAGTCATCCAGCTCAGGTTGATTAGTCCTGTCTGGACAGTTCAGGACAGTTCATCTTATAATTGTTTTTTGAGCAAAACCAATCAGATCAGGGATCAAACAAGACATGTTTTTGCATCAGTGTAGCTACTGCATTCTCAATGGTTCACAATTCATAAAAACAAATGGTAGCTTTTCTTTAATATAAGCCAACATTTCTCTATACTGCATCGTACTGGGCCAGGTTGGTGGGGTCATGTTGGGTACTACGTGATTGTTTTTTCATTACAAGAAGTAGATGCTTCACTCACTGACTACAAAGATTACTTTTGTGCAATCAAAAAAGGTAAATGCAGTTAAAAAGAAGCCAACAAAAGGCTACTTTTTACAATACAATACAATATACAGAATAACTTTATCGATCCCTTTCGGGAAATTTAGTTGTAAAATCGCTGTCTGAGCCAGGATTATATATAGGTGGGTAAACACACAAGTAAACTAATGCGAACTAAGGACACTTAATGGGGACAGTTAATCGGGAGGGGCTGAATGGGCAGTTGGGTTATATAAGGCCGAGCGGTTTATTGGTGGTAATTTTGTTCGGCTGGTGCCAATAATTTTATTTTCGAGTTCAATGGCCATTGGAATGAGGAAGTTCCTGAATCTTTCAGTACGGCAGTTGGTTTGTCTGTAACGCTTGTTGAATGTGCTCAATAGATTAGCTATTAGATGGTACAATGGGTGTGATGTGTTTAATGTGATTGAAGTAAACTTGTTTGCCAGACCTCTTCAAAACTACAGAGTGATGAGCACACAATACCCTTGACCCTTTAGATGATTTTTGCGATTTTACTCTCGTCTTTTCTTTTGCTGGTCCCCCCAAGCAGGAAACAGTAAAGAATAGCACACCGGCAATTGAGGACTCATTAAACATTCCCAGGATTTTTTTAAGGAAGTAAAAAAAAGCCATTTTTACTGCTTTGCTACAGTTTTCAGTCCAGTCCGGTCTGTCATCGATTACTTCACCCAGATATTTGTAAGTTCTGACTTGTACAATGGTTTGGATGTTGATGATGATTGGCATGGGGTCTGATTTTTTCCTGCATGTGCCGATGATCATTTCCTTTGTTTAGTCAGTGTTAAGGATAAGGTTATTGTTTTTGCTCCAGACTACGAAGGAGGTGATGATCTCCCTGTAGTGCTTGTAGTGATGTCCTTGTAGTGCTTTTTGCCAAACAATGAAAAATGAAAATACTGCTTGTGATTGAAAGAGAGTGTTATGGAGCAGCGTCTCCACTACTTTCTCTTCAATGTTTTATCATCAATGTAACATCAGAACAATTAGTCTCCACCATACAACTCAGTAAAGAAATCGAGATAGAGCCTGTGGAATAAAATCCTATAAGAACCATAAATATTGTTATTCCTCTCCACAGAGACTGAGTGATGACATTGTCACAAGGTTATCCTCTACAGACTATGGCAGTGGCCTGTATTAGGCTGTAAGGAAAGCGTCTATGTGATGTTATGGCTCTGTATACCAACATAGAATGGTGTTCACGGAAGACAATGGGGGTCATTTACTAAGGGCTCGATTCGCGTTTTTCCGACGTGTTACCCGAATATTTCCGATTTGCGCTGATTTCCCCTGATTTGCCTCGGGATTTTGGCGCATGCTTTGTGGTGCATCGGCGCTGGCATGCACGCGAAGGAAATCGGGGGGCGTGGCCGAATGAAAACCCGACAGATTCGGAAAAACCGCCGCATTTAAAAAAAAAAAAGTGTTGCACTAGGAATAGGCTGGTGAACTTGAGTGTGTTCCGATGCTCTTCAGCGCAGCAGCGCTACCTGGTGGACGTCGGAGGAACTACCTTAATGAATCCCGGACAGACCCGAATCCAACGCAGTGAACGCGCTGCTGGATCGCAAATGGACCGGGTAAGTAAATCTGCCCCAATGTTCTGGACAGAAGGTAAAAGGAAAAAAAAAGCTTAATAAAGCTTAACAGAAAGATAAGTACATATAGGGGCAGATTTACTTACCTGTCCCTGCGTGATCCCTGTGATATATCCTGCCTCTGTTGCTTCCCCGCTCAGGTCCGCCGGAGTTCACCTTCTTCTTCTTCCTGGTGCATGTAAGGCCTGCGACACCATTTTAAATATTAAATCCTGCACTCAGTCCGAATCAGTCAGACTGTCTGACGGCCCGCCCACCGATTTGTGTAGTGTGAAAGCTGGTGCGGTTGCGACACAATCCCCAACGCAATGCCGAAAAGTCTCAGGAAACCCACCACCGCTATTTAGCAGCTCAAAATCTTTTACTAGAAATGTAAGGCATCTTAATTTAGCACATTGAAAAATTAAAAGATTTTTCTAAGTGCTAATGATAACCTATGCTATGCTGATTTTTAAATGCCTTTGTCAGCATTCTGAATCATTACAGTTCTTTATGGCTGGCCAGCAGCATGTGGTGAGTTTCATGGGGTGGGGGAGCGCAGATGCAGCAGCCTGTGTGTCTGTGTATTAGTCTCCTCCACTCACTCATCCCTCACCCCTCCCCACTTCCTGTCATGTGCATTGGTACATTGAACAGGTATGGGAGGGGCATGGTTTGGAGAAGAGGAAGAAAGCATGAGAAGACTGAGACACAGGCACACAAAGGCCGCAGCCCCCCCCCCCCCCTTCAGGACTCACCACATGCTGCTGCCAGGGAGCCAAAATAAAGTTTTAAGTATTGAAATTATTCAGAATGCTGACAAAGGCATTTTTAAAATAAGCATAGCATAGGCTTTTGGAACCTGTTACCAGCTAAACCTGGTGATAGGTTCGCTTTAATACCTGCAAATAAACAATGAAAAGGGCTTTAAAAACCTTGTCCTTCTTCCTCCCAAAGCAGTGGTGGTGAACCTATGGCACTGGTGCCAGAGACGGCACTCAGAGCCCTTGCTGTGAGCACCTGGGCCACCACCCCAGCACACCAGACAGTACTTAAAAAATCTTCCTGCAGTTCCAAGCAAATTAAAATATGCTGCTTTCAGTGATATTTAAAGTGATACTTACTTGGCTGCTTGGGACTATAGGAAGAGGGAGAAAGTATGGACAGGTCCGAATTATCATAAAAGGACCTCCTGTGGGTCCCCCGACTCTCCATGTACAGTGTGACTCTGGAAAGAAGCTGCATTGATTTGATAGTTTTCCCTCCTTCTTAATACTGTGTTGCTGTCCTCAGGAGGCCAATATGATTGAAAGTTGTTTAAGAACAGGGAGCAATAAGTTACTTATTTAATTTTTGTTGGCACCTCACGATAAATAGGTGGGTTTTGGGTTGCAGTTTGGGCACTCAGTCGCTAAAAGCTTCGCCATCACTGTCCTATAGGGTATGGAACCATTCAGTGCCCTAAAAAGACTGGATGAAGGGGGCAGATTCATAGAGCAGATTAATTCATTTCCAATTATAGTTAAAAAGTATTTATTATGCTAAAAGATAAAACAGCACTTTATATAATATCAAATCCAGCTACAAAAGTCAATGCTCGACCCAGGGTTTAGCCGCCTGCCTTCTTCTGCCCCAGGGTCAAACCATGGGTTTCTGGCTGCACCTGATTCTACACAAAGCACTGATTATCTTTTAGGGTGCAAGCATAATAAATATTTTTTAACAACAATTAGAATTGGTGTTTCTGATGCTGTGTGAACGGTTCCCTATCCTATAGGAGGAACAAAGATTCAAAGCTTTTTTTATCGCTTATTTTTAGCACTTAAAAGTGCATTGGGATCCATAAAAAATATCTCTGTTACTGTTGTGACCTTTTACATGATACTTTTTACAACAAAGAGAACAATATAAAAACAAATTTCCAAAAAAGTGACAGAAAATTGTAGGCCATAAAAACATGAATTTCTTCTCAAGAGAGGTTTAGTACAGTGTTTTCTTAGTTTTCTGGCAGCGGCTTATTTTCCTCTCCCCGTTCAAAACACATTAAGGGTCAATAGAGCTAAGTGTTCATGTGTATGGGGACTAATACTACATACTGCAGTATGCAGTATATGATAGGATCGTACAGACAACCTAGGGTTAAAGTACCATAGGGAGAAAAAGAAAGTTTAAAAAAAATCTATAAGAAAAAACCTAAAAACTCAAATCACCCCCCTTTCCCTAGAACTGATATAAATATAAATAAACAGTAAAAATCCTAAACACATTAGGTATCGCCATGTCCGAAAATGCCTGATCAATCAAAATATGATAATGGTTTTTCACTGCGTTTAACCCCGTTACAGAAAATCGCGCCCAAAGTCGAAAATGGCACTTTTTTGCCATTAAAATTTTTTTTTTAAATTCTATAAAAACTGATCAATAGGTCACACAGTCCTAAAAATTATAACATTTTAAACATTATCACAATCTTCAAAAAACGACACCACCCACAGCACTGTACGCCAAAGTATAAAAAAAAAATTATACAGGAAGTTTACATTTTTTTAAATGTATGAAAACATTATAAAACCTATATAAATTTGTTATCCCTGTAATCGCACAGACCCAAAGAATAAAGTAGACATGTCATTCGGGGCGTACAGTGAAATCCGTAAAATCCAAGCCCACAGGAATACAGCACAAATGCGTTTTTTTACCAATTTCACTGCATTTGGAATTTTTTTCCCGCTTCCCAGTACACGGCATGGAATAGTAAATGCCACAATTTTGAAGTGTCATTTTTTTGAAGGTGTGGAGTGAAAAATGTAAACGCAAAAATGAAAAAGGGCTGCGGCGTTAAGGGGTTAAAGAGGACCTGTAAGGCAAAATAAACCCTCTAGTAGCACATACCTACCCCAGTTATAGCAGTGTTAAAAAGCTAGGAAACATACCGATAAGCTGGGAAACACTGCACTACATAGCGGTCCGAACGTCGGACCAAGTTTTCTGCAGTCTGGCGTATTCATAAGGGGGCAGTGATGCAGCAGGGAGCCTGGCTGTCACCGCCAGCATCAGGTGTGGGAGTATCGGTCTGAGACATAATCTGAAGAGAAGGAAGTGCAGTGTTTTCCAGCTTATCGGTATGTTCTGATAAAGCTAGTGATTTAACACTGCTATAACTGGGGTCGGGGTTGGGAGCTGCAAACTTTAGTAAGCGCTACTGGAGAGTTTATTTCACCTTACAGGGTCTATTTAAGTTCCTCCCGCTGTCACTCCGATGCTTGTAACCACTTAATGGCTCAAGTCTTTTGGAAATACGGGTACAAACTGTAGGCCAGGTCTGAACCGGCATTGATTTTTTTATATAGTCTCCACCAGTTTACCAGTGGAGACTATAGTAGAGACTCTATACACAACCATGCCCGCCCTCCGCCCGCTCCCTCCCCCAGCACCCTTGCGGGTTGGGAAAACTGCTAAACTGGGGAGATTTTTGTGGCTTCCCAGTTAGAAAACTGGCTGAGAAGACATAATGAATCTCCCCCAGCATTAATATACGTAAACTATATTTCTCTTTACTTATATTTTAAAATCTCTCATCCCATTTACAAAATAAAACCTGGGCATATTCCAGATTGTGTACATCCATAATTTATCATTATATCTGATGTATTGGCAGAATAAAGTAAATAAAAGGGGTGCAGCTGCCACGTCGTGTCTTCTTTATCACAGAATTGTATATTGGAGATGCATTTGAGAATGCTGTTGCCCTGAGCCAGCACACGAGCATCGGCTTATGTTAAGATTCAAGGCACATTTAAGATTTACTGTCTCAGTGTATTTTGTATATGGCTGCTGTAAATGTAATTTTCCAGTCAGTATCATTTTCCTTTATCATTGTAATCACCTACAGTGCATTAGCAGAATGATAAATAGAAAGCAATAAGAAATTCATCGTTTCAGCACACAGTATAATCATCCTAAGAGTTTCCATTGAGGCCGTACAGGTGTCCCTTTATTTTCCTTCTTTTGTTTACCAACCAGAAAAGTGGTGGAAATGGCCCAACCCTATTACCTAAAATCTTTCCATAATATTATCTAAGGAGACCCATAGCCATGAATATAAAACAAGACAATAGTAATCAGAACACGACCACAGAACAAGTTTCCTATGTGAGTGATTTTCTAGCTGCAACAGAAAGGTGAGTCTGTAATGAGTCTGTGACCCTCCAGGTATCCCTAAAAATCCCATTTTAGATCCTGAATGTAAAGTAAAAGTATTTTTCTTTTATCTTTTTGTCATTTTTTCCAGATCCCTCTCCTTTCATTGTTTGAATGGAATTTGTGGTAGAGTGACCTATTTTTTAACCAGGTTTGGCTTCTAAACATTTTTTTTAGGATTTCTTTTTATATTTAATAACAGGTATTATATGTTCCCATTCCTTAAAGAGTGTGTCCACAATTTTATTTTGCACTTGAAATCCATGTAACAAAATGTATTACCTTTTCCAGATCTGGTTTTATTATCTGATTATAGATCCTTTTTATTTTATTTTCATTACGTGATTACAGGGTTACCATCTTGTCTGAGCTCTCTCTTAATGGCCAGGCCTAAAAATCCTTTCACAACAATCCATCATAAATATACATTGGATGGTCGTAAAGGGGTGTATGGAGAGTGTCGATTTAGATATGTGTAACATTTTTTGGTTTTAAGTACTTTTTTATATACACTTTTTTAGGGTTTCATAAAGGTGCTTAATAGAACTTAACTTAGTAAATTATTACTAAGCTTATTTGTACTGTATTTGTTCTTATGGTTAGTGATAAACAAACCACAACTGCAAAACTTTCATTAAAAATTCCAGACCGGGTGAGGGTTTGGCTCTAATCCCCCCACCTACCCACTGGCATTAATACCCACAATCGACCCTGGCACTGATTACGGGTGTAAGCCATTTTAATGCCACTGGCTAAATGGCTAAACCCTGCGTGCTGGCACTGGCACACTAGGGAGGGTAGTCACTCCTCAATAACTTCATCAGGAGTGTCAATCCTCCCCAAAAAGGTGCACAATGTTGCCTGCAATAGAGAGTCAGCCCGCAAGTGGCTGGATTGATGCCACTGGTGACTTTTCTGAAATATGTAACACAGTTCTGGGGCTGAAGTCCTGCAAGCAGATGAGCCTAAAATTCAGAAATACAAAGCCCGTAAGAAAATCCATTACCATTGGGAGAGAACTCGTTCCCCCCAGGCTACAGCAAAACTCATTACTTCACATTTCTAAGTCTCATTTCACTTGAGAAAGGAGTCCTCGATACTCTAAAACGTGCTGTGTTCCGAGATTTCCAATAAATGTCAACCATTATCCTATATGACGTATTACCCTGACTCTATGTGTGCGCCGTAGCAGACAGCATCCAAGATATCTCTTCATACTTCGATCCTGACCCTCCTGGCAACCGTGTCTCGATTTCTACTTTCTGAATGCAGGACCTCCATTCATCCTACTGAGCGATAACTAGCGTTGTGCCTAATACAGCACGACCCCATCCGGTGAGCCTCAGTCCATTTGTGTATCTGTGTCATCACCAGCTATGTTCAGCAAAAACTACTACACAGCCTTCCCTTGTTTGCCTTTCTATCATGAGACTATAGCAGGCAGAGGGAGCTGGCAAGAGCCAAGGGAGCAGGGGGTTCGGCGAGACCTTCTTCTACACAGTCTAACAGCCTGTGGTGATAGTGCACAGAGGAGCTTTGGCAACAAGCCCCCCCCCCCCCCCCATAGCACTTCAGGCTCATAAACATACATTTAAATGTTGATTTTAGAGGGAAAGTGGTCATGGATAACAAATATAAGAAGATTAGGAGCCCCTGTTTTATCATGCTTGGTTTCGATGATAGATTTCCTTTTATGGTCACAATGGTAGCATAATACACAAAAAAATCTAACATTTTAAAGTGATTAAAAAGCGACTTTTTGTTATTTCATCATAACTGTTGGCTACAAATGTATATATAAAATGCATAAAATAGAATACATAGTGCTGCTGTGAAGGAAACTTTAATCCGTACATACATTTTTTCAGAGCACATATTTTCTCATTATCGGAATGCAGGAGTCTGGAAAGTGTTTGATCCATCAGTTCACATCTGTCTAGTCAACATTCATGGGCGCCTTTCTGCCTGAAGTGTCTCCAATCAGCTTATTTCATCCACATGCCAGATGTAACTCTCCTATTTTCTATCTGATATGACATCATTATGTGTAAGGTTCAAAACAGGCAAATTATTCCAGAACAATGAATTCATAACATACATCCACAGCTGAAAAAGTCAGCAGCTTCCATGCAATGATGCCAAGTCAAAAAAATCACGACATCTGAGTAAATATTTGTACTTTCCCTTTGACATTTTAGATTCAGTACAGATCTGACTTTAGCTATTGTGAAATTCTTGTAAATTAGATCAACTAGTTCGTATTATAGCTTAAAATAAAGCTTATTTTGGTATCAAGATATCATAAATAACTGTCTGGCACAATCCTGAGTGTTAAATGAACATAAATTCTAATGAAGGGAAGGTTCAGTGTTACAAGTTATAAGTGTATAAAATAAACTAGAAATTATTATGTATCCATTTACAGACAAAACCAAGTTTGAATACTTAAATTAAAAGTCTTATGTCAACTTTTATGCTAAATATCTGTATGAGGGATACACGTGACAATGGTGTAATAAGATGGTGCCATGATGGGTGGCTGCCTGTACTTGTACTCCACCATCTTCCCCACCTCCCTCCCAGGTTTTAGTTCCACTTACTGAAGACCCCTGATTTTGGATATGGCATCATACCCCTGATGATCCAGTGCGACCAAGACAAAACACCCAGCATGTACTGGCATGTCCATGCGCCATCCAGTAGACTAGCCTACCAGCAGTGTAGTACATGACTCCCATCACGCAGACACAAATGGAGACATGTTATGTGAAGACCGCAGCCTAAACTGAGTACTGCACCAGCCTGCACCGGAGTCCGACAGAGTACCGGCCTACATTCTCCCTCCACCTGGTTTGATCCAAGATAAGCCTGTACTTAAGATTACACAAACGCCGGTGTGTTATTGGTAGTCGACAGGACACATAATAGAATTCACAATAATGGTGAGTAGATTGAGTGGGGTCTCGTCGGATTCACTTGCTGAGGTGGCAGAGTTGTTAGTACATGTATCCAAAATATGGCAGTTGTATTTCACATTTGGTTTTTTGGCATCTAGATATTGGAGTACAAGTGTGGCTGATATATGTAGCCTCCAGCTTATTTTATTTTCCACTTTTCTCAGCTTTGTTTTTAAACAAATGAAAGAAAGTGCTGCCTGGGCAGGTCATGTGATCACCACTGTGTTTGGCTGTAGTTGGTTGGTTGCATCTAATATGGCCAGTGTCATGGTGAGATGTCATCTCAGTGGGGCAGTGACATGTGCAGTGATGATAGTTACACATCATTGCTATGGTAACAGAGCAGGACAGTCCGTTAGATCATCACTGGAAGAAAAATATAAGAGGGAGGAGCTATTACGGTGAACTGAAGGATCATGGGAGTTGTAGTTGTTGTGAATGCAAATTAATTAATAATTGTAATGAGTGTATTTGAACACAATTATTGCCATGTGCTGGCTGTCTTTGGTCATTGACCTCTGCCAAGAACAGACATTGTACAAGTCTTTGAATGACAGCTGTAGCAACTCTTCCCCCTCACTAAAGACTATTTTCATTATTAGTTGCACATTCTAGCTTTATCATCAGCCTTATGTAAAGGACATATAAGGCATCATGTGTTCTCTTATGTCATCAGTCACATGTGTATGTAGATTGTGAGGGGCAATCACATGTCACCTGTGTCTCTGTCTCTACCCCCACCATCTCCCCAAGTGGGGATGATTCCATTCTCTCTATATGTCTGTCTGTCCCACAGATAACTGGTCATAGGCAAAAAATTTAGTGAGTCATAAAATCAAACTATTTAAGCTCAGTTTTGTGATTAATGACATTGACTTTTGTTGTATTTATTTATTTATAACATTCTGGTTTTTTTTTATCAAACGTTCATATTCCCGGATATATAATACCCCTTTAACCCCTTCACGACTTGGCCTTTTTTAGTTTTTTCACTTCCATTTTTCACTCACCAACTTCAAAAATCTATAACTTTTTTATTTTTCCACATAAAGACCTCTGTTATGGCTTATTTTCTGCGTAACAAATTGCACTTCATAGTGATGGTATTTAATATTCTATGGTGTGTACTGGGAAGCGGGAAAAAAATTCCAAATGCAGTGAAAATGGTGAAAAACCACATTTGTGACGTTTTCTTGTGGGCTTGGATTTTACAGCTTTCACTCTGCGTCCCAAATTACATGTCTACTTTATTCTTTTGGTCGGTACGATCACGTGGATACCAAATTTGTATAGGTTTTATAATGTTTTCATACATTTAAAAAAATTAAAACCTCCTGTACAAAATATTTTTTTTTTATTTTGCCATCTTCTGGGGCCAATAACTTTTTCATACTTTGGTGTACGGAGCTGTGGATAGTGTCATTTTTTGTGAATTTTGATGCCGTTTTCATTACTATAATTTTTGGGACTGTGTGACCTTTTGATCACTTTTTATTAATTTTTTTATATTTTTCAAAATAGCAAAAAAATGCCATTTTCGACTTTGAACGCTATTTTCCGTTACGGGGTTAAACATAGTGAAAAAACATTATCATATTTTGATATATCGGGCATTTTCGGACGCGGCGATACCTAATGTGTTTATGATTTTTACTGTTTATTTATTTTTATATCAGTTCTAGGGAAAGGGGGGTAATTTGAATTTTTAGGTTTTTTTATTATAATTTTTTTTTTAAACTTTTTTTTATTTTTACTTTTACTATTTTTCAGACTCCCTAGGGTACTCTAACCCTAGGTAGTCTGATCGATCCTATCATATACTGCCATACTACAGTATGGCAGTATATGTGGATTTTACTCCCCATGCATTACAATGTGCAATTAGCACATTGTAATGCATGGGTCAAAACGAAGTAGCCTCGGGTGTTCTGAACACCCGAGGTTACCATGGCGACGGATCGCCGCTCCCCGTGACGTCATCGGGGAGCAGCGATCCACGACAAGATGGCGGCGCCCATGCAGCGCCATCTCTTTGAAGCCGCCGGCAGCATTGCAGCATTGCGATTGCGGAGAAAACACCCGCGATCGGTGCTAGCACCGATCGCGGGTGTTACCGGTAAGCCTTTGCTGCAATATGCAGCAAAGACTTACAGGCTATGGAGAGGGCTCGGCCCGGGAGCCCTCTCCATGCACCGGGACTAGTACGGCGCGCGTCGGGAAGGGGTTAAAGGTAAATCAACCAGAAAAATCCATCATGATAAACCAGTGCCGTTTATTCTTAGATCAAGACACCGTAACTGTGGTAATCTTCTTATATTTGTTTTCCATGGCCTCCTTACTTCTAAAATCAACTTTTATAATCATGCTAATGAGCCTTAAGGGCTACCTTAGCCCCTTTGTAATCTGGCTTTACAAACTGTTGTTACACTGTGCAGCAACACATTTCAGTATCATCCTCCTCCAGTAATCTCAGCAGCTGTTAGCCCCTTCACACTAACAGCCTGTGCAGCTACAACACAGAGGGGCTAGGGTAGCTCCTCAGACTCATCAGCATAATGTTAGCATAGGTTAATTTTAGAAGGAAGGAGTCCATGGATAACAAATATAAAAAGATTATCACAGTCACAGTGCCTGAATCTATGAGTAAGGCTACATTCACACTACAGTATGGGGGACGTATATACAGCCGACGTATATGCGGCCGATATACGTCCCCCATACACTTCTATGGGCTCATGGTGCCCTACGGGAGCAGTACGGTGCAGCACACGTGCGGCACCGTACCGCTCCGTAGCCCGGGAAAAGATAGGACATGTCCTATCTTTTCCCGTATTACAGCGCCGCGGCCATATATCGCTATGGAGAGGGGCGGGGGTGAGCTGCACTCACCTCCTCCTCCTCTCCCCGCGCTGCCGTGTGCCTGCCGTGCTACGGTGCGGCGGGCTCACGGCAGTGTGCATATAGCCTAAGTGTCCCTGGTTTATCCATGCTGGAATTTGATGGTAGATTTTCTTAAACAATCTAAACTTTTACCGTACATGATCATGTTGCTCGAATTTATTGTTAATGTTTTTACAGTTTTACAGGTAAAGAGCTAATCTATCTGCAAAACCATGAATTCACCCTAACAATCAATCTGAAGGCCACACTGATCTGCAGCAACATTTCATGAATCTATGCATGTGAATGACAGGATTATTCAGATTCTTCCAGTTTATTAAAACAAATTTGAAGGTGAATGTATTGTATAGAAAGCTAATAATCACCTCTCATCTACAAAATAAACAAAAGGTTTTGTGCTTCTTTTTTTATTTACAAGCATTGACAAAAAAGAGACATCCAGATGGAATTGTTAGATTGCTGCAAAACCTGGCATGAGCTCATGTATCGTAAGTCCAGTTTTGTCCGTCTGTTTTTTAGGACTTTTCTTGGCTTTTCAGCTGGTCAGTTGTATATTAGCACTTTTTCCTTATTTAAAGGAAACCTACCACTTAGAATGGCAGGGGTAAGCAGTAAGTACCGAGCATCAGCTCAGGGTGAGCTGGTGCCGGTACTTACTTTCGTTAGTGTTATAAACCGCTGTATCACGGTTTTAACACTTTTGAAACTGTAGAGCAGAACAGGCTTCGGCGCTGCGTGCGCACGACCGTGCGGGCGCCTACATAGGAAATGCCGGAGACGTTGCGCGCGCACAGTCGCTCGCAGCGCCGAAGCCTCTTCTGCTCTAGAGTTTAAAAAGTGTTAAAACCGCGATACAGCGGTGTTAGGTCTTTAGTAGAGATGAGCGAGTATACTCGTCCGAGCTTGATGCTTGTTCGAGTATTAAGGTACTCGAAACGGCTCGTTGCTCGAACAAGTATTTCCCCTGCTCGAGATCGAGCATTTAATTAAAAAAAACACAGTGAAGAACAATGAAGAATAGAATAAAAACAGTGAACACAGTGAACACAGGATCATTTAAGTGAAAAAGACAGTGAAGAACACAGTGAAGAATAGATTACAGATGTTCGGCACATCTGCTTACTTGTCGGAAGATACGCGTGCAACGGCAGCAGGGAGACATCAAGCAGCAGGGAGACATCAAGCAGCACGGGGAGACATCGGGCAGCGGGGAGACATCGGGCAGCACGGGGGAGACATCGGGCAGCACGGGGGAGACATCGGGCAGCACGGGGAGACATCGGGCAGCACGGGGCAGACATCGGGCAGCACGGGGGAGACATCGGGCAGCACGGGGGAGACATCGGGCAGCACGGGGGAGACATCGGGCAGCACGGGGGAGACATCGGCCAGCACGGGGGAGACATCGGGCAGCACGGGGAGACATCGGGCAGCACGGGGCAGACATCGGGCAGCACGGGGGAGACATCGGGCAGCACGGGGAGACATCGGGCAGCACGGGGCAGACATCGGGCAGCACGGGGGAGACATCGGGCAGCACGGGGGAGACATCGGGCAGCACGGGGGAGACATCGGGCAGCACGGGGGAGACATCGGGCAGCACGGGGGAGACATCGGGCAGCACGGGGGAGACATCGGGCAGCACGGGGGAGACATCGGGCAGCACGGGGAGACATCGGGCAGCACGGGGGAGACATCGGGCAGCACGGGGGAGACATCGGGCAGCACGGGGAGACATCGGGCAGCACGGGGCAGACATCGGGCAGCACGGGAGAGACATCGGCCAGCACGGGGGAGACATCGGCCAGCACGGGGGAGACATCGGGCAGCACGGGGGAGACATCGGCAAGCACGGGGGAGACATCGGGCAGCACGGGGAGACATCGGGCAGCACGGGGAGACATCGGGCAGCACGGGGAGACTTCAGTGGAAGAAGAGGAGCGATCCCGGGACAGCGTATCACCCCGACAAGTAAGCAGATGTGCCGAACATCTGTAATCTATTCTTCACTGTGTTTTTCACTGCGTTTTTCACTTAAATGATCCTGTGTTCACTGTTTTTATTCTATTCTTCACTGTTCTTCACATCTGTTAACTTGTCGGGAGATAATATACGCGTGGAACAGTGAAGAATAGATTGCAGATGTTTGCATACATCTGCTAACTTATCAGAAGACATTCTTTTTCAATTAAATAACACATTTTATTCCTGAACCATGGTCCCTTTGAAAAATGCTCGGGTCTCCCATTGACTTCAATGGGGCTCGTTATTCGAGACGAGCACTCGAGCATCTGGAAAAGTTCGTCTCGAATAACGAGCACCCGAGCATTTTAGTGCTCGCTCATCTCTAGTCTTTAGTTAATTTGGGACTTTTTAAAACCAAAGTCACAAAAAGTCTCAGAAAGTCGCAATCGGATCCAAACTAATGTGTATGACTGGTCAGGGGCAGCGGTAGATTTACACCAAGATTCATAATAAACAAAATACGGTGAAGGCACATACAATAAAATATAACTTTTAATAGCATAATGTTAAAAATGAAATTCTCAACCACCAAAGCATCTCACTAACCACTCGGTTATGCATCAATTAGATGTGAGTAGGGCAAAAGATGATTGTAGGGATCACAAAACCATACATGGAAAGCTATAGTAGATGGTGACTCCATTATCTATACCAGTTCATATTAAGAAATGTTCTGATCTCACCCGTCTAGTCGTCACGCTGAGGAGGGTAAAGGATGATGGATCCGGACACATCTAGGTCAGGATGAAGATGACTGCACTGCCCCTATTGTGCCCTAAATTAAATCACCCATATGCCCCAAACGTTGCTTCTGTCCTAACAAGGACAGTCCCAAGCTATCCCTACAAGTAGGATTGCCCTAGTATGCCCTACTCCACATATGGATTCAGGTAATAACTCAGGAAACACTTCAGAAAACTAGACAACGGCGAACTTTGAACAAGACTGTTTTAGGCGCAAAAAAAGGAGCAAATAAGCACAAGCACCATGAAAAGTCTCAAAATTGAAAGAAAAAGTCAAGACAAAAGTTTGATACATGTTCCACATTGGCTACTTGTGAGTGACAATAAAGAATTTAGGGGAAAACTGGGTGTACAGGATGTAGATGTTAGCTACAAGAAAATTATTATTATTAATTCAACATTCAATTATAAATTCAGTAAGTGGTTCACACACATCAAGGCAAAAATAAGTGCACGTACAAAAGGCATGAACTACAATGATCTGGAAAAGCAGATCCTGCCCATGAGGGCTCCCAATCTGTAAGGTAAGGTGAATGGAGGCACATGGTAAGCGAGAAGAGCAGTGCAGTTGTTGTTTGCTGTAGGCAATCCTAATTGGTTTTCAGGTTATGTTGGAAAGTTTAAAAGGTGGGGGACAGTCTGACATGTTTTGGCAAAAATTTCCAGAGTATGGAGGGGGCACGGGAGAAGTCCTGAAGATGGTTATGAGAAGAGCAGATGAGAAGAGAATGAAGAAGAAGTTCTGAAGTAGAGTAGGTGTGGGATGGTATTGGCTAATTATTTCACAGGTATATGTAGGGGACAGGATGGATTTGTAAGTCTTGATGTTTTAAACTTAACTTCACTGTGCAATGAGTGACCAATGGAGAGAGAGGCAGAGAAGTGTGAAGAGAGATGGATTAGGTGGGCAGCAGAGTAAAGGATGGATTGGAGGGGCATTAACCCCTTCGCACTGCATGACCCCCGTCAATATGCAGTGCCGAACTTGTACAACGCTAAGCCAAAACCCATTCAACTCATAACACAGTGTAACACTTGTTGTCAGATTGAGTTCTAATCGTGGGTGATCTCTGCATTTGAATGTATTAACAGGGGTATCTCCCCATGATTGGCGCCCCCGAGCCGTACTTGGAGGGTGGCGATCATTGCTATGGCGACCCTGTAGCTCGATCAAACTGAATCTTACAGTCATTGGGGCTCATTTACTAAGGGTCCCAGGGACCGCACTTTCCTCGGACATCCCAACGATTTCCATTTTGCACCACTGGGACAGGGATTTAAAAGGGGTTTTTGGTGCACGTGCCAGCTTTCATGCGACACAAAACGGGGGCCGGCGGGCCGGCGGGCCGACGGATTTGGACAGACCGCAGGATTTAACTTCAAAATTGTGTCGCAAGCCAAGCCCTTACATACACTGGGAAGAAGAAGAGTTCATCCTCGTTGGACAGTCTGGATCGGGGATCAAGCAGGGACCGGGTAAGTAAATGTGCCCCATTGTGTCAACCAATGTGATTGCATAGGGGCTGACAGTGATACTTCTGTATTGCAGGGTATTATAGGACACAAGCAATCAGATAATTTGTTTGTTGATGACCCATAGTGGGACTAGTAAAAATTAAGTTAAAAAAAAAGTGAAAAAAATGTATAAAAAAATTTAAAATTAAAAATTCAATTAAACAATAAGACCATATACATAGAAAAGTAACATATAGGGGCACAATTACTTACCATAAAGATTCCCGCTGTGACGACGTTGTCTGACGACGATCAGATCTTCCATGATTCATATAGCTCGTGCGCCCGATTTCCTGCATCCGTCGCTTCCCCCACTAAGGTCCGCCAGAGTTCACCTTCTTCTTCCCGCTGCATGTAAGTGCTGATCTTGCAACATAATTTCGTTTTTAAATTCCGTGGTTTGTCCGAATCAGTCGGGTTGTCCGACATCCACGCCCCCCGATTTGTGTCGCGTGCAAGCCGATGCGCCACAATCAGATCGCGTGCGCCAAAAAACCCCATGGCAATTCAGGGCAAAATGGTAAAAAGTCGGGAAACCCAATGAAAATGTGTTCGGACCCTTAGTAAATGTGCCCCATAATGTTAAAAAGTGTTATATCGCTAGGAAGATTGTGAGGCAAAATCGATAGATTTTTCCCCACATAGTAAAAATGTTAGAAAAAATGTCAAAATATGGAACTGCCATAATCATACTGGCCAATGGCCATTTTGTTTTAATTATTATTAAAGGCTAGAAGCAGCTGAACAGCTTCTAGATCATATTTCTTTCATGACCCAGTGTGGTGGCATTTTCCAGAAAATCTACTTTAAAGTGAGATGTAAATTGGTTGTATAAAGTCAGGGATGCAGAGAGTTTAACACTGAAGTGAAGATTTCCCTGCCTCTGAACACCTCCTCCTATGTGATTGACATCTTGCATTGAACTTCAGCAGATTTGATCAGTGATGTCCTTGGACGCAGGACCATCAATTAGAGTGAAGGGGGAGTTTTAAGGCAGAAAAAGATTGACTTCAGTGTTAAACTCTCCGCCTCCTTGACGTCATAAAATCAATTTACATTTCATTTCAAAGTTGATGTTTTTGGATGGTGCCACCACACTGGGCCATGAAAGAAACCTAATCTAGCAGCTGCTGAGCTGCCTGACAAAATACTGGGAGTGGTTTGTTAAGTCAATTTCTGATGACAGGTTCCCTTTCTACTCCCAAAGAGTTATCAATTTTCCTAAAATCTGTTTTTAATAGTTTGAGGGGTGACTCACCCCTATGGGGTAATTCATAGGGTTTTTTTTAAACATTATGGGGTCGTTTATCTTATTTCCCCAGTGCGCCTTTTGTAAGTCTATTTTTTGCACCTCATTTGTCTTCGTTATTTGGGCTCTTTGTCAAATGCAGGGGTTTTTTAACCTCATTAGGCGCAAATTTGTAAAAAGGTGCAAATCATGCCATTGCCTTCCCTAAGCATGGTCCAGACTGGCGTATTATTGCACAATAATTATAAATAATTAATCCCCATTCCTGAGGACTTCCTTGGGGTCTGACACAGGCAAACCTGAAGGAGGAGGTGCTTGAACTTGCTCTGCAAGGATCTGCAAAGGGTGAGCTAGAACCTGCAATTGATTACCAATTACCCCCATATTATAAACACAACAAAAATAACTCAGGGACAGCAGACAAGAAAGTGCAAACTAAAAATCCAACACCCAACAGCCCTGCTTGCTTGCTTTACAGTATTCTATACAATATGGATAACCACGAAGACGTCCCCTCCCTACACCAAACTGTGAACACAAAACAAGACGAACAAACAAAAAATCCAAAAGACAGGTCAAGACCTGGGTCACAACAGAGATAGCAAATCAGACACAAAATCATAGATACAAAGAATAGTCAAGAAAGAGAGCTAAAAATCATGAAACGAGAAGCAGTGTAGAGCTAGCAAAGACTTTTATCAGTTAACACGCAGCAGATTTAAGATAATATGAACTCTGCTCCAGATGAAAGAGGCAGGCGCAAGTTAACCATTGAGGGTCCAGCACAAAGTTTGCAGAGACCCGGGCGTGACAGAATCAATCAGCAGTCCAGCCACTAGAGCACTGTTCAATCAGTGCTCCTCAGCACTGTTCAATGCAGCATCTCCTCAGTATCACAGTACAAACTGAGGAGGACTCTTTCACAGATAGAACTGCAGGTTTCTTATATGACACCAAGTTTGGCTTTGGTAGTAAGCAGGATATTTATAATCCTAAGGATGCATTTACACTGATGTAAGCCTGCATGGCTATGGCTGGGCCGTGATGGAGAGGAGGAGGGGTGACTCCTCCCCTCTCCGTTGCAATGTATAAGGTACGGCCTGTAACACGGGGAAAGATAGGACATGTTCTATCTTTTTCTCGTGTATGGAGCGGTACTGTGCCACACATGTGCGGAAATGTATCGCTTCATGTGGCCATTGTCTTCTATGGGGCATGTATGTCCTGCTGCAAGCTTGCGGTCATACATACCTCCCCCATACAGTCTTGTGAATGCAGCCTAATTGGGTGCAACTTGGTATTTACACAACTGTCTCATGTACATGTTCCCATTTTTCCTTTTTCTCAAAATCCTGGTCATTTAACCTTATCTGCTGGAGTTGACTGTGAAGTCTATGGCTATTTTTGTCCTCCTCAATGCCAAACGTGTGCCCTAACAGAATATAATGTAATTTGTAATACTGCAACTTTTTCTGGGAACCAATAATTCAGCACATTGCTATTATTAATATTATTATTATACTGAATCAATTTTAATAATACGCATTATGCAATTTATTTTAAATAATGCAAACATCTGTTCTAGAAACCTCCTGCTCTGAAATGATTGATGATGGCTTTTAAGTTTCATGTTCAATCTAAATGAAAATAATAAGTAACTCTTCTAAGAATAATAAAGGTCATGATAGGAAAATGTATGGATTATATTATTAACTTCAATTTGTTTTCATTTGTTTTTCTTTTTTGTTGTTTCCCCCCTGCATTTGGCTTTTAGCTAAAATGCATTGAAGAACTTATAATAGTGTAATCCAAATGTCATTCCAAGTTGTATTGTTTATTTGATAAGTTTGCATCGTAGCTCTATGTGCTGCTGGTAATTTGCCATATAAAGTTTCAGTGCTTTGTAGCAATCTGGGTAAAGTGAAAAGCACTTTTAAGGGGTAATTAATCTGTCTTTCTGATAATAGAGTGAATTAACAATAGTTATTATTGGGAACGGTCTTTCATTACTTAATAATTAAGCACAACTTCTTGTTATGTAATATATAGTTGAATAAGTTTTTTAGTTCACTTTGTACTGCTAAGGCCATAAAGATGTATGTTTTCATGGTGTAAGGCCTTATCTGGAAGAGTTTGCATTGTTGTGGTATATGAGCACTCCCAATTTGATAAAATCAAAATCATCTACAAAAACTATAAGACCATTTTAATACACAGCTACAGGGAAAAATCTATCCGTAACATCTGTGCCAAAGCCTATCTCTGTTTGAAGATACGGTGATGTTAATGTTATGCCGGACGAAGTACGTTCTCCCTATCGACTCGCAGGTCCCGTAGGATCTGTTTGCAGGTGCCTCATAGTGGGTTTGCATGTATCAGGAAGTTTTGTCTGATTTAAGGAGGTCTGTAGCCTGCAGGGATATAGCATGGTAAGTTTGCCATTGCTTACCCAGTCTGACAGCTAGCGCCAGGTCTGGTTGCGGTTGCGCTGTTTTCTGGACAGGTATCTTACATGAACACTCTGTCTAGAAGTGACTGATGGTTGAAAATTACTGTAATGCTGGAGACATATGAGTTGTATTTGCTGAAGATTAGCCTTAATTGTGGCCGCAATTTGGCCAAAATAGAGGTCTATGGCAGCAAGTCACGGTGCGAGAGTACACAGTGTCTCACCACACAATGACTGAGGTGGGTGGCCGCCCCTCAAAATATAGGGTATGCAGGGCCGGCGCTATGGGTAGGCAAAGGTGGCAATTGCCCAGGGCCCCCTGAAAGGGGAGAATCTCTTCTTTCAAATGAATCTTGAATTTTGTTTCTAGGTGGTATGGATCCAGAGATATTCAGGTATAAAGTGAGAACATCAGGTGCCATTTTTATATATAAAAATCACTCCCAACGGCAGTTCAACAGTTATTATCTCCGTTTTCCTAAAACACAAATTTAGATTCATATAAAAGAGGAGACTCTCTTCTTTCATAGGAAAAAAGAAGTGAGGTTCTATGTGTCACAGAGCCAGAGATACAGCCCCCTGAAGTGTGCCTCCCCCTCCAGATTCTTAGCCATCAGGCTGCAGGGAGTATTAGCTGGACACAGGAACTGCTGCTCCTCACAGATAATGGAAATATTCACTTTATATGTTACTACATTTTGAAAAGGGATAATATCAACTAATATTCATGTTTTTAACCCTTCTCTATGCAGAACTATCTAAGAACACACTTTCTTTCTTATTCCCTTTTATTTTGTGATAGTTTTTTGTTGTTGGGAAAATTGACTGATACGATGAGCATTCAAACCCAGAACATGTCCATAAAGTTATATGTAACACCAAACACACACACAGGAATAAAGTTTTTATTTCACACCATCCTCCATTATTTACACCTATGTTATGATGTTTTCACTCTCATTCTTATGAAGTGCGGAGGGTTCTGTTATTGTGCAGATAATACAATGGTGCACATCTAAAAGTGACTTTATTATCTCATTAGCTTGGTTTATGGATATATAGTTATTTATTTGGGTGACCATTGTGTAAGGAGCATACAATGATAGATTTGTGTGAATTTTCTAGCTGAAAAGAAGATATCTAGTTATTACAGTGTTAGTGATATCATGATGATTTATTTATGTGAACATATCAATATGGGACATTTGTGAACTCTACACATGTCTATCTATCTCCTATAAAATTCTCCAAAATTACAGTTTTACCATACTAAAGGGATCCTCTTGCTGACTGTGACTGGTCATAAAATAGTTTTATTTTGGGGCCACACTTTTAGTTTTGCCCAGGGCCCCACTTTGTCTAGAACCGGCCCTGAGGGTATGCCTTATATTTTGCCTTATTTGGAGGCATGGCCGCACATCTTTCAATTGAAAGGTGAGGACCACTCACTGCTCTTCTCCATCCAGCTGTGTGCTATGCCCAGGATCTTGTCCAGATGATCATGTTTTCAGTACAGTAGTCTTACAAGTTGTCAGAGATTCCTTGTGTCATAGATGATTGTATACGAGTATAATGCTGAGGGTCTTACTCCCATCTCAATATTTGGATGGGAAAATATAGCCACCAGCCATGTTTTTCATGGATATGGACATAACACAAGGGAGCCATAGCTGGAGTTAGGGCTCTGGGTGACTACACATCTGCCATGGCTGTCAGAAATAGTTATTCAATGCACAGACCAGGTTTTGGTCTCTCACTCATTAGATCAAGATAGTCAATAGATGTTCTTTCCTGGACAATCCCCTTCATAGTCCCGATGGTCAATGACCAGAATTGTACCCTGCTATGATAATGATGACGTTATTTCTAAAGTGCCAAAATAAATTGCTATGGATATAAAAGTCAGACTGGATGGATATGGTGCAATATTTGCAATAATTCGTTTTTCTATTATTATTTCAACAGCGCAGAACATACTGTGCTCTAAACACAAGCTGTCTGGTGGTTTGGTGGCCCTGTCAATAGGGACTAAAAATTTACATCTAAGCCTTTTGTCTTACGGCTCATTACTTTACATTATCCCTAGACTTTGATTACATTTCTGTGTAAGTTCAGCAGAAAACAGGCTTATGTTTATGTCCTGAGCCATGATTTGCACCATAGACATAGCCGGTACCTTGCAATAATGAATTCAGAATCACACAGGTCATGCCTTGCTCCATTAATATGATGTATGGAGAAAGTTCAGTTTACTGGTTGGTTCTTTAATCTGGTTCGCCACTGACCCCAGTGAAGATAGTTCTTACGTGGTTTGGGACCCAGAGCAGCTGTATGCAGCAGGTGGCGGAGTAGTTATCAGCATATCCTCGGGGTTTAGGTTTTGATGGTTACATTTCCTAATTAGAAGTGAAACAACCTGTTGGATAAATGTAATAAAACTCATCTTAAAGAAATTTGCATCCTGGAGTTTGCAAGTGTAATGTATTTATTCTTCTATAAACATGCTCTTCCCTTCATTTAGGGGATGTGTGATAATAGGAACAGAAATGAAGCAATTCTCCCACTGAGCTGCTCTGCGGTAAAGGATTGTAATGCTGTTCCTGGCAGTTTAATTTAGGCTCTGCAGCTCCTAGGCAGCCAGAAACAGGGAAAATGATTTAAAGAAGACAAGGGCTATGTATTTATGTGTCTTCCTTGCCCTTGCTTTGTTTTCTTCAATACCATTTAAATCAGAAAAATGTGCAAGCATTTTCAACTTGTTGCCTGCATCACATTTAAAGGACATCTACCACCAGATTCAGCGGTGGTAGACTGTCACCAAAGCAATGCTTGTTACCTTAGGGGTTAGGGGGCAGTGTTTTTCCCATCCTTATGCAGGTCCTCTACACTAAATAAAGTACTTATAAAAATATGTTGATGAGTCGGTGGTGCTCAGGCCTCCAGCAGCCGAGCGCCTCTTGGCTCCGTCCCATGATAAAATATGTATGCTCCTCCCTTTATCATAATCATTATTCTGACAGTCTGAAAGCCCTGCAGACATCTGGTAACATCACCTCGGTGTCTGCAAATCTTGCATGTACACACTACATGTAGTGCAGCCTCATTGGTCTCAGGCAGGCTGTGCAAGGTGTAGTACTCACTCACATGCGCAAAATTTTGCTTTGGTGAAATTCTACCACTGCTAAATCTGGTGATAGAGGCCCTTTTTCCATTTCAGTTTTTTGCTCCCATTCTTATATACAAAATACATACTTTTTATATTTAGATTTTCTGAACTGTATGAGGTCTTGTTTCCTGCATGACACCTGCGGCGCCTAGAGTTCTTGTATAGAAAACACTACAGGGCACATTTACTAAGGGCTTTGCACCAGTTTTCTGTTGCACTTTGCACTTTCTAGTGGAAACTGCTTGCATAGGTACAGGCAGTCCCCGGGTTACATACAAGATAGGGTCTGCAGGCTTGTTCTTAAGTTGAGTTTGTATGTAAGTCGGAACTGTATATTTTATCATTGTAATCCCAGCCAGAACTTTTTTGGTCTCTGTGACAATTGGATTTTAAAAATGTTGGGTTGTCATAAGAATTAATATTAACAATAAAGCTTTATTACAGACGCATTTGATAACTGTTTCAGCTGTTTATTGTAGCCTAGGACTAAAGTACAAGAAATTACCAATATCCAGAGGTCCGTTTGTAACTATGGGTCGTATGTAAGTCGAGTGTTCTTAAGTAGGGGACCGCCTGTATTTAAAAAGTGTCTGCACCACAAATGTGCACTAGGCACAATGCAACATAAATTAGGGTCCGTTTCGGTGCTCAATCGGACCGTGCGCCAGATTTAACATGCAAAGTCTGTTGCACGCCCTATGTTAAAGGTGCACCAGAAAAAAGTTGGTGAACTCTGTTGGGCCAGTGCAGGGCCGCCCAGATTCATGATTTCTGCTGCATGTTCTTAATAAATCTGGCGCACCCAGCATTATACACAGGAAGAGCACTTTTAGTGCAGTTTCCTACATTCTTAGTAAATGTGCCCCAATAGATTTTAATTGTTTGATTAAAATTTAAATCTGGAATCATAACAGTCATATTTTTAATTTTTTAGTTTCAAAAGGGTCTCCAGGCCACTCCTGAATTTTAATAACTCTTTTTGGAATCACACAGCTTCACTATTATCAGAGAACCTGACTCTATTTTATGTAGCCTGTGTCTGTAAGGAACTGAGCTAATAAAGTTTATAGGACACGATTATTAATCTAGTATTGTAGACATACAAATAGGCTATATGCTGACATTTTTTGGACTGGGGCCTCTATCTGCCACAGTACTGGATGGCTGTCAGAGTTTTACCTTGTAATGGGCTGTAAAAAATTAATCTTTCCATGGTAGTATAGAAATTATGATAAAAATGTTGAAACTTCTCATCTGTAATTGTTGCAATTTTACAAGGTCTGCTTAAAAGGAAAAAGGTAAAGACAAAACAACAGCAAAAAAATGTATACTTCTTTAAAACTGACCTAGAAATACAATTAGCTGTAGCAAAGATTTGAGCGATTGGAAACAGTGAGCGATTGTACTGTAACTATAGACCAGTACAGTCTTTAATGAACATCCAGTCATGCATCATTCTCAAAATAGCCTGACATAATGGAAAGGGCATGGTTACCTTTAGGATCACTTTCCTCCAGCAGTATAATGAACCTATTGAATAAGTGTCAGAAGGAGTCTGTAAAAAAACTTTTCAGACTGCTCTACAATATAACTTTGAATACACTGATATGGTAGATGTTTAATCAATTACAATTTTGGTGGTATAATTAAAAATGTCATGGCTTCGTGGGCATTAGTTCTCTAACCATTTAACAGCCGATAAATTTTACTCTGTTCTACAGAAGTTGTAGATTATGAATCAACTGCTCTTTTAAGATTAGAATACGGACTTTCTTTTTTTACCATCTCAGTTCACAAAAAGCAAATTATATCCAGCAGCGAGAAAACTTTCTTTAAAACTTTAATGTATAATTCTATAAATAGTGTAAGCAGCTCAATCGATTTAAAAGATTTGCCTTCTCCTTGGCCACTAAAGTCTTAGTATAAAGTAGTGCCCAAAGGTCAGACCTTCGAGGATAACAAATTCAACAGGACATAAGCAGGGCCACTATAGATATAGATAGATAGGCTGATATATAACAAAAGTGTGCACTATGCATGTTACACTACTTTATATATTGTACACATATATCTTATCTACCATATATACTGTATGTATTTAGAACCAGTCAGACAAAAAAATAAACTTTACAGACATCTTAAGCGTAAACCGTCATTTCAAAAAACTTTTGATATGTTGTAGGGCAGGTAATTTTAAGCCCTTTTTCCATCTTACCTGACGCTGTGGAGCTGAGCTTCTTGCTCCCTCTGCTCCATGCACTCCAGGACGAACTCACACTGACTTCCTGCCGGAAAACAACAGCAGCCCCGAGAGGAGAACTACAAGCTACAGACAGATAAGTTCTTTATCAGGGGAGGGGGATAGTGTGATAGAGCAGATATGTAGCAGAGATGACTGTGTCATTGTGTGTAATATAGAACAGAATAGGGCCATTCGGCCGTTTTAACCCTTTGTTGCTCTTTAAAATTTAACTTTTAATTCTTATCCACTTAAAATAAGAGTGAAAAAACAAACAAAAATTGTGTGGAATAAACTGTGTTACTAACTCAATTGGTTGTCTAAAATTATCAGACAGGGTCAGGCTCTAACACAGGATACAAACATCCAAGAGAGGTAGTATAGAGAGACGAGGGGAAAAACCAGCAGGTATAGGATACTGCAGATAGATGCAGCGGATTGTATGCATGGTGTGAACTACCCTACCCCAATCCTAAATTCTCCCCTACCCTACTAACTACCCTCTGTGTGCAAGCTGACCAGAATGAAAGACTCCAATACTAACTAGAACACCCCTAGTTAGTTAGTGAGCCAAAACAGGCTAACCTAAAGGAGTGTGATAGATTAATGAGCCAAAACAGGCTAACCACTGCTCTCTGATAATTTTAGACAACCAATTGAGTTAGTAACAGAGTTTATTCCACACAATTTTTGTTTGTTTTTTCACTCTTTTTTCAAGTCGATAAGAATTAAAAGTTAAATTTTAAAGAGCAACAAAGGGTTAAAACGGCCAAATGGCCCTATTCTGTTCTATATTTAAAAGTAATTAACCCAGCTGACCAACGGTTCGATATTGTGTGTAATATACATCTCATGGATCTCATCATCTAATCTCTGGTCTGTCTCATCTCTCTATGTGTCAGATACTAGTACAGTATTTAGAAGCTAAATGAAAGTGTACATAACTTCACTGGAATATGGCTGAAAATCCGTCGAGGCAGGAAGGGCGGTGCGGGATTAACCAGCGCCAATCACGAGGATGCTGGCCCTTTAAATCCTGAAGAGCCAGCGTGCCGCGCCCCAGGGAGCGGGACGCAGGCGCAGCCTAGTCAGATCCGGAGCAGTAACTCGGAGAGGTGAGTCCGGGCCTAGGAACGGGGCAGTGGGAACCGCACCACAGAAAGGGGCATGGGTGTGCCCGCAATCTGAGACATGGATCACGGGGGCACCCGTGACACTTGGAATGTTACACTGACCATCACATCAGTGATAGAAGCTAAAACAGCTATAAAACTGAGTAAAATTGTCAAGTAATGAGTAAAAATTATCTTTACTCTGTAAACTTCACCGGAGGATTGAAATTTGAGAAATTTCTTTTGTGGGCAAAGCCCTTTGAAGTGTTAATCTGGGAATACGCATCATTTATATTTAAATGGGTCATTCAAATAGAAGCTAATATGTAATTAGTTATTGTTTCAAATTTTACTTCCCTTAGCAGAAAAATGTTGTGGACATACTCTTTAATGGAAAATTAAAATGCTACTGGCCCTTAAATCAGTCCAATGATTTTGTCCCTGTGGAGGAGATACAGGACAGAATCTCCACATCACATAACCTGCACCTGCCTGGGCAGGTCATTTGATCATTACTATGTTTGGCTGTAGTCGGTGGGTTGCAGTGCATCCAGTATGACCAGTGTTGTGGTGAGATGTCATCTCAGTGAGGTAATGTGCAGTGATGGCAGTTACACACATCATTACTATGGTAACAGAGCAGGACAATCTGTTAGATCATCACTGGAAGCAGAGCATAAGTGGGAGAAGGAGTTTCTGAGAACTAAAGGATCATGGGACTTGTAGTATCTAGTGGTGGCCATCTTTTATATAATTTACTCTATTTTAGAAAGGCTAACATTTTGTGAATCATAAAAGTTATTTACCCTCCATTTTGTGATCAATAACATTGAGTTTTTTTGTATTCAGTTATTTATAGCATTATGGGTTTTTGTACCAGACATTCTTATTCCCAGAATACCGTACCTTTTGAAGGCAGCACAAGTGGCTTTAAGCATTTTTTTTTTTTGAAAGCATTAAAATGATGACTGCCAGCCTTATGTGACCAATAATTAGTTTGAATTTGGGCTACTCCAAAAGATGTTATTTAAGTGACCATGTCAGTTTAGCCTTTGTACAGATATCCGGATTTGCTTCGACGGATACTAATATTGTATTTATATTTCCTTTAAAGGGAACCTACCACCCCGATTCTACCTATAAAGGTAGAAGGGGTGGTAGGTGGATGAATGGGACGTGAGGATAGCCCTTTTTGGGCTAATCCTCACGTCCCGGCTATCTTTTAGAAAAGTTTATTGCGGGCATATGCAAATTTATTTATGCGGCTACTGGGGCGTGGAGTAGCCGGACATGAGGCTACTAGTCGCGGCTACTCCACGCCCCAGTAGCCACATTACTCCGCCTACCATTTAATCTTCGGCGCGCAGCTCCTCGTAGCTGCGCGCCCTCGTCCGAGTCCCCCGGCATCTGCGGCCTACTGCGCATGCGCAGTAGCTCCGGCCCCGGAGCCGCGGCTGCGCAGACAAAGGCCTGGGTTCTGCGCATGCGCAGAATGCAGGGGACTCAGACGAGGGCGCGCAGCTATGAGGAGCTGCGCGCTGAAGATTAAATGGTAGGCGGAGTAATGTGGCTACTGGGGCGTGGAGTAGCCGCGACTAGTAGCCTCATGTCCGGCTACTCCACGCCCCAGTAGCCGCATAAATAAATTTGCATATGCCCGCAATAAACTTTTCTAAAAGATAGCCGGGACGTGAGGATTAGCCCAAAAAGGGCTATCCTCACGTCCCATTCATCCACCTACCACCCCTTCTACCTTTATAGGTAGAATCGGGGTGGTAGGTTCCCTTTAATTTTCCTTGTGATATGTAATATTGTCACCCAGCATGCCCGGCTAGCCTGCTACTCTATATTCTATACACCTTGTACAACTAGAAGGCAGCATTTATGGAGGTATTCTGCCTCAGGCTTATATCAACTCCCACCTTCAATACATTGCTAGAACAGTAGCCTGTTTTATCTTTTTATTTCACTCATTTATGTTTCTCTGTCACTCCATTATTCTCAGATATTTTATACATTATTTTATTAATCAGATCAATCTTTTGTCTTTATTACAGAGCAGTGAAGCATATTTTAAGGGACACCATATTCTATACTGAAGGGTTAGTAAAAGCCAGTTGACACCTTTACATTAATCCCTATACAGGTATGCTTTAAAGTACAACTGTAAAGTATAAAAACTTTTGCCTCACTCTGCAAAAATAAGCAATTCTCAAATGTACTCTTATTAGTAGGTCTTTATCTGCTAGCAGAGGTTTTACCTTGCCCCCCAGGCTAATCTCCATTTGCCATGCTTTCTTCTTGCCATGGGAAACCGTATAGTATAGCTAGAGACGACAGGAGGCTTGTTGAGATGGTCTGTAGGGCCTGTAGTTATGTCAAGCATCACATCGCATCACTCATCACAGTCTTCAAACCGGCCAATTACAAATAAGCTGTCCTGCATCATTTCAAAGTACTCAGTTCGATGCAAAGGACCTCTACTGATGTCACAAGCATGTGACTCATATTTCAGATTGGCCAATTACAACCATGTTCTCCTCTTCAGGCTTTAGGGGGGGTGAGCTGATATCACTACCAGGAGGAGCCCATCCAATTCAGAATTATCTGAATCTAATTTTATATATACTAGATATATCTCAGCTTAGGATGAAGCCAGTAGCATGATACAGGTAACGTTGGAATTGTTATCAAAGGTTCTCTCCAGCTGTGCTTAAAGTAGTTATTGTGAGTAACTTTACAGTTTTACTGTCAATTCAACTTACCATCATTCCACTTGCTGCAGTGGTAAATTAATATTACTAAAACAAGCACTTTTTTGTATATTCAGTTACATTTTAGTCCGTACAATATAATGATGATATAAAAAAACAAAAGGTATTATTATGTCTTTTAAATAGCAGACAGCCCGAGATTACAAATCATCCTCGTTCTTCAAGAACTAAAAAATAAGATATAGAGAAAAGGAAAAAAATATTTCTGCACCAGCGGCCATAAAAATTAAATTGAAAATGGAATTCACTATTACTAAGTACAATGTAATTCGAGGAAGACTTACATAGCAAATGATAGCTTTTGACTTTGCTACTGAATTGTTGAAAAAGTCCCAGAAGTCATGAACAGCTCACTGAATATATTAGTTTCAATACTCTGCAGCAATCAACGAGGTAAGGAGCACATTAGTCATAATAAATCAAATCTTTAGCAGCAAAACCTCCAGAATAATGCTGCTGAAACAATACACAGACCAGAATTCCTGAAGGGGCAATTGCTTCTATTGTTCGGTCTTCAAAGCATGATAGAAGGTGACTTCATAAATAAAAAGCCATAGGAAATACTTCTCTCCCTGATACCGTTAACGTTATGATCTCAGTATAATAGATGCAGTCATCCTTCAGTTGAAGGCTATATATAGATGAAAGTATCGATATTGGAATTCATTTACAAATGATGTTCAGTCGTGACCATAGCTTAACCTCCCATTTAAAGGAAGCAATCAGGTAAGTCATACGGTTGGTCAAAACGTAAGAGAAATCCAGCAGAAGATTCATGCTGCATGAACCATAGGAAAAGGCAAACTCAACCTTTATTATAAACAGCAGTGAGAGATGTGAGACAGATATAAAGAGATGTGTCCCAGCAGGTGCCCGCTGGTTTCTCCATGGCTGGAGCAGCTTGTATAACACCTACACTTTTACACACATAGGGAGAGACCTGTCAATCAGCAATTTAGGGTGGTGAAAAGTCAGCGGGGACAGAACAGGACTAAAAATTGTGGAATAATCATTGTGAGTTTGGAACCCCTAGCAATCACCACAATGTTGTTTTGCATGGTGACCATTAAAATGTTTAGTCAAATATGTAATACATAATCACAGTGAGGGTCATTTGTTATGGCCTTTCAAATTGAAAACTGGCGGTGTTATTTTGTTTTTCCCTTTCTGCACCTCCTAATTCATCAGGTGTCAGCGCCACAATATTGGTGCTTTCCAATACTCTTGACCTGTTTGTTTTTAGGTGCAAAATTTTGGCGCCGCATGTGAATCCAACAATTTTCTGACGCTTCTATTTTTCTGACTACCACCAGCTAGGGAGTTCTACACCTTTTAGTCTGTGCACCAATTCATTAATCCCTTGCACCAAATTCCACTGAAAACATAGCCAGGTTCCAACTGTTGGAAAGGGGTCTTTTTTATTTGCCATATCCAGAAAAGATCTGGTGAACAAGGCATAGTAAACGCCATCCAATATGTTAATATGTATTTGGTTCCAAAATTCAGTTACCATGGAGTTTTTCTGAACAGTCCTATTCTTCAATGCCCTTCACCCATAAAGGAAATCTATGCAGCTTTTAAAGGAGTTTTCCAACTTCATGATAATGATGACCTATCCATCCATATAATTTCCATTCTTGGACCCGTAGAGTTAAACAGAAGCAGAGTTGTAGTTTCTCAACATCACCATTCTTCTTGCTCCCTTCTCTGTGTTGATTCTAACCATAGAGGCTTCCAGAAAAAGTGACTCTGGTTGCTCCAAATACCATTGATATGATATGGATGACCTATCCTATCACTAAGCTGGAAAACCCCTGCAGTGATGGAAATAATTAAATTCAGGGTCTATAAAGTTTCATTTTTTTTATATCATATCTCAAAAGTTATAATACTGCTAATAGCTTTGCTGCGCATGGTCTGGATTCTGCAGGTCACTTCTCAAAACTCTTCTTTAGTAATGTAGAAAGAATACAAAATAATAATGTAGAAAGTAATGTAGAAAGAATGTTTTAAAGGCTCTTTGGCAGCCATTAACAGAGAAAGAAACTAGATTTCCCATATTTGGAGGAGAGAGCATTAGAAGATCTTTAGGCTACTTTTACACTGTGTTTTACACAATTACAGTCAGAAGTAAAGGTCAGAAGGATAACCTGACCTTTACATACAATATTTACAAAGCATGAACAATTATCCCTTGCCCATAGCCTTACGCTGTAAAAAATTTTATTGACCCATAGACATATACGACACAAAATAAATCAAAGGGTCTTAATCAGCACAAACAGAAAACATACTGAATAAATGCTTCAGGAAGCGGGTAGCCAAAATGTTTAGCTGTCAGTGAGAATTGGGGACTGTGTTGTGCAATTTGGGCAATAAAATTATTGATGTTTTATGGATCTCCTTCAAAGTTGGATGAAATTAACTGTAACAGAAATTAGATCTAATAGCACCACAGGGGGAGCCAAGCCGAGCAAGGAGATGGACGTGTGAGAGATCAGCTCCCGACACCTAACTCCTGAAACAGCTACAAAAGCCACCTTACCTCAGCAGAAATGGTGAAATACGGCAACCAGGCACCTAAGGAGCAGAGAGTTACACACCGCTCAAGCTCCCAGCAACAAGATTTAGATAAATTCTTGAAAAGAAAGCTGTCCACCCCGCCGACTAAAACTCACAAGATGGCGCCGCCACAACCGGAGATCTATGACAAGGCGGGAGAATCAGAGCAAGACAGTGGAGGTGAGTGCTCCGAAGCGGGAGGGGAAGAAGCCATAGCACCGGTGTCGCGGAACTTCATAAAAAAGACCCTATATCAAGCTCTCAACCCTATAGCGAAAGAACTTGCAGACATTAAGGCGGACATCCGCCATATTGGCGCACATGTTGAGGAGCTAGAGAGCAGACAAGGTGCCATACTGGAATTTGGGGAAGCAGTCCGCAGTAACTTAGAAAGCCACAAGGTCCAGCTTAATGCAGCACTGCTGTGGGTGGAGGACCAAGAAAACCGCAGCCGTAGAAAGAACGTACGGCTGAGAGGACTCCCCGAAGACATCCCGCATGACAGCCTACCCAAGGTAGCGTTAGAAATATTTAAAAACATTTTGGGCCCAGAAAGAGCCTCCATGATACACATAGAGCGCATACATAGGGCGCTTCGCACGAAACCCCGCCAAACAGACCCACCGCGGGATGTTATATGTGGCCTATTGCGATACACGGATGCGGCTGATATCCTAAAAGGAGCAAGGAGCACAGCAGAGTTAAAATATGCAGAAAAAGATATCTCCATTTATCAAGATTTAGCACCCTCTACATTGGCAAAAAGGAGGTTAATGAAGCCACTTATAGAGGAACTGCGGAATCGACATATGCAATTTCGATGGCTATACCCATTTGGCATCTCCATAAACAAAAACGGCAAACAGATAGTGATCCGTACACCAGACGACCTAACAGCGGCATGGGATCAGCTAAACATGGAACCCATACAAGTGCCCTCCTGGATGTCAATCCAAGAGGATTCCATTCTACCTACCCTGCCAAGCATAGACACTTGGAAAGTAACGAACAGCAGCAAGAAAAAGAAGCAAAAGAATAACTCAGACAGAGATGGGTAAAGGGAGAAGATAAGAAGAGAGACTCTTTATTCACCTTAGAATATATATATAAGAAATAGAAGTAAGGGGATTAGAACCACAGATGCATCCTTACAGAATAGGCAGTTAACTAACATTTCCCTCCCCCCCCCCCCCAATCGGATTATTCCCAGCTCCTTATACCCCCCCCCCCCCTCCCTACCCTTTCCCCCCAACCCACTTCAGCCCCCCCTCCCAATATCAGAGAATAGGATCCAACCCAAGATACGGGCAGACGTCTGACTGGCGGATGCATACAAAAGACAGAGGTCGTATGATGTATTATACACAAGATGTCTGAAGTGAAAATTGTTACCTATAATGTAAGAGGTATGAACGAGCCTTGCAAGCGCCACCAAATTCTTAGATTATTGAAGAAAAATAAAGCAGATGTGTTACTGCTACAAGAGACCCATTTCAAGGAGGGGAAAATCCCTAAATTACCGCAGAGAGACTATCAGCAATGGTTTCATAGCACTAGTACTACAGCCTCTAAAGGGGTCTCAATTGCAGTGAGAAAAACAGTCCCATTTAAACTACTTGCCGAAATGTCTGACCCTAATGGCAGATATTTATTTATTAAAGGACTGATAGGAAGAGAATTAGTCTCCATTGCTAATGTATACGCACCCAATACAGCGCAAGTGCAGCGGCTCGTAAATACACTCCAGAATTTTGAGCTATTTAAAGAGGGCCTATGCCTGGTAGGAGGAGATATCAATATTTGCATAGATCCATTATTAGACACCACAGGCCAAACCCACATATCATACAAACAACTAGCGACCTTAAGAGAAGAACTCAGTAGACTGCATCTGGTAGACACATGGAGATTACTGAACCCCTCCGCGAAAGATTATACATTCTTTTCAGTGACACATCAGACATACCATAGACTAGACTATATATTTATCTCAGAACCACAAATAGAATGGATCAAAATGGCTCAAATAGGCCGCATTTTACATTCAGACCATGCTCCAACAGAACTAGCGATTTGCATCCCATCACTACCCAACCCAGACTGGACTTGGACATTAAATACCCCAATATTAGAGGATCCAATACATATTAACGCGGTCAGGGACAAATTACAAGAATATTTCACACTCACCAACAGAGAAGATCTCACAATCCCATACATATGGGAAGCACATAAAACAGTAGCAAGAGGAGAGTTTATCTCCATAGCAACTTTCATACAGAAAAGACGCACAAGACTACTCAATGGAATGCTGAACCGCATTTCCGCACTAGAAGCAACACATAAAAAGAGTAAAGCTGAATCTGTTTTTCAAGAACTCATAGACATGAGGAATAAGGTTAAAAACCTACTAAACATACGCTCTGCGAAATTACTACAAATTTCTAAGAGTAAACTTTATGCACACGGAAACAGGGGAAACAGATCAATGTCAGCATTAATTAAAAAACAAAAGGAAAAAGCATACATACATTCCATTTCCACAAACAATGGAACGCATACATCGGCAACTGAAAAGATCGCTACTGAATTCCACAAATTCTACAGTGACCTCTACAACCTACCACGTCAAGCAGAACAGACCCCACACAACATTAGGACCTTTTTGGATGGACTAGATCTACCAACATTAACAGAGACGGATAGATTATCGCTTCTGCAGCCATTCTCACAAGCAGAATTAAATAAGGTATTAAGCAGCATCCCCATAGGGAAAGCACCAGGCCCAGACGGCTTACCGATAATCTATTACAAAAAACTAAAGGACATATTGTTACCACAATTCACGGACCTTTGCAACACCCTATTCACAGGAGGCACACTCCCCCCACATACACTAGAAGCACACATAACAATTATCCCCAAAGAAGGGAAGGACCCAAAACTGTGCGGGAGCTACCTTCCTATTTCATTATTAAACGCGGACGTGAAATGGTGGGCCAAAGTCATTGCCAAAAGAATAAGTGCAATATTACCTAAGATAATTACAAAAGAACAGACAGGATTTGTCGCAGGGCGACAAGGAAGGGATAACACTTGTAGAGTAATTAGATTGGTAGAATACGCTAGGAAAAATAAAGTGCCGTTAGTCCTTCTCGGTACTGATGCCGAGAAGGCTTTCGACAGAGTAAGTTGGCTATATATGAAATTAACACTGCTGAAACTGGGTTTCCCGGAACAATTTGTGGGGGCTATCATGTCCCTATATTCTGCACCAAACGCCAGAGTAAGGGTGAATGGCACCCTGTCGTCTACCTTCCAGATTACCAATGGCACACGGCAGGGTTGCCCATTATCACCCAGCTTATTCATCATTGTTATGGAAACATTAATCAGACGAATTAGACAGGATGACAGAATTAGAGGACTTGAAATAGGTAATTGTACACATAAAACGGCAGCATTCGCAGATGACTTACTGGTATTAACCACGAACCCAGAACAATCATTACATCACCTGACACACATCTTTCTAGAATATGGGAAACTATCCAACTTTAAAATAAATTTTCAAAAATCAGAGATATTAAATATTACACTTCCACCAACAACAGCTGAGCGACTTAAGAAGACATCCAAATTCCAATGGCCAGAAAACACGATCAAATATTTGGGGATTAACTTACCAAAAGACCCTAACCATATTTATAAATTCAACTATATTCCACTCTTGAAGAAAATAGAGATGCAAATCAAATCATTACAAATCCCATATATGTCATGGTTTGGTAGGAAAAACTTACTTAAAACTTACATTTTACCAAAACTTACATACCTTTTGCAAACGGCGCCAGTAACATTACCGAGGCAATTTCTGGTTAGTGTGCAGAGATTGTTCCGAGGGTTCATATGGGCAAATAAAAAGTCCAGGTTGCAATACAAAATGCAGATTGCTACTAAACAGTGTGGAGGCATGGGCTTACCAGACTTCACAAATTACTACAGAGTTGCGCAAATACAGCGCCTACTGAGACTTTTACACAAAGCCCCCAATAGCCTCTGCACCCAACTAGAGCAACATCTCCTAACTAAAGAGGAAAAACTTCAATTATGGGGCATACACAATAGAGATGATAATAAAATACTGCACAGCTGTTTGTTGAGGGGAATAGTAACCACCATTCTAACACTAAACAAGAAATGGAACCTGATAGGAAAATATACAAAACTTATGCCCATGGCACTAGCCCCATATGTAAACAACTTACAGAAACACAATGAGACTACCTTTTGGGATGACTACTCAGAGATCACAGTAGGAGAATGGTTAGTTTCGGAAGATCAATTACAAGATAAAGTTAAGTGGTTAGCAGACAAAGGAAGAAAACTTAACTTCCTTCAGACATACGCCTTAACTTCCACATGTAGGAAGATACAAGAGAAGTTTATACTACCCAGAGAACACATATGGTTAGAGAAACAGATAGCAGAAGAGGCACCACAAAAGAAAAATACTAAACAAATATATGAATTCCTACTCTCACTGCAGATTAGAGACCCCCCTCCCTATATAGGAAAATGGGAAAAAGAACTAGGAACACGATTCACGGAAGAAGACATTAAAGGCATAACAAAAGGGGCACATGGTTTTTCTAAATGTGTACGGATACAAGAAAGCTCATTTAAGCTACTAACTAGGTGGTACAAAACACCATATATACTGCATAAAATAGATAAGAACTAGAGATGAGCGAACATACTCGTCCGAGCTTGATGCTCGTTCGAGCATTAGCGTACTCGAAACTGCTCGTTGCTCGGACGAATACTTCGCCCGCTCGAGAAAATGGCAGCTCCCGCCGTTTTGCTTTTTGGCGGCCAGAAACAGAGCCAATCACAAGCCAGGAGACTCTGCACTCCACCCAGCATGACGTGGTACCCTTACACGTCGATAGCAGTGGTTGGCTGGCCAGATCAGGTGACCCTGGGATAGACTAGCCGCTGCCCGCGCTGCTCGGATCATTCTGTGTCTGGATGCACTAGGGAGAGAGCTGCTGCTGGTCAGGGTTAGCGTTAGTGTGCAGGTAGATTACTGTTAGGCAGGAGTGATTCTCCAAGAACCCAAAAGCCCTTCTTAGGGCTACAATAACGTTATACTTTTTTTTTTTTTGTTTGCTTGTGGCTGGGCTTGCTGGCACTAGTAGTGCAGCTAGTACCATATTGTGAGGAATTTGCAGGGGGACTTGCTACCGTTGTGTTTAGCTCTTAGTGACACACATATCCACCTCAAACACCAAAGTGGGAAAATTTATTAGGGGTTTGATTTCAATTAGGCACAGTCTGCCATTTCCTTTTTATTCTACGTTTATTTTTTCATAACTCAGCGTCATCTCATCAGTGTGCTTTCATACTTGGCTAGAAAATAGCCAAAGGAGAATCCAAACGGCTTACTTACGCCTACAATAGCGGTATATATATTTTATTTCTGGTTGATCTGCTGGTGGCTGTCCTTGCTGCAGTGCATATACTAGCCAATTGTGAGGAATTTGGAGTGAGACTTGCGACCGCTGTGTTTAGCGCTTAGTGACGCACATATCTATCGCAAAGACCGAAGTGGGATAATTTATTAGGGGTTGGATTTCAATTAGGCACAGTCTGCCATTTCCTTTTTATTTTACGTTTATTTTTTCATAACTCAGCGTCATCTCATCTGGCATAGCAGTGTGCTTTCATAGTTGGCTAGAAAATAGCCATAGCAATAGGATACCATCGTTTGGTTTTAAAAACTAAAAAACACAAAAAAAAAAAAAACACCAAAAAAAAAGTAAAAAAAAAATTAAAGTTATAACTTTCATTTTCAAAATGTTTAACCCGAGGGCTAGGGGTAGAGGACGAGGGCGGTGACGTGGGCGTCCAACTACTGCAGGGGTCAGAGGCCGTGGTCCTGGGCGGGGTGAGACACCACCTGCTGATGAGGGAGCAGGGGAACGCCACAGAGGTACACTCCCTAGGTTCATGTCTGAAGTTACTGGGACTCGTGGTAGAGCACTGTTGAGGCCAGAACAGTGCGAACAGGTGATGTCGTGGATTGCCGACAATGCTTCGAGCAATTTGTCCACCAGTCAGTCTTCCACGCAGTCCACCCATGTCACCGAAATCGGCACTCCTCCAGCTCCTGCACCTCAGCCTCCTCCCCCCCAGTCTGCCCCCTCCCAGGAAAATTTGGCATTTGAACCGGCATACTCTGAGGAACTGTTTTCTGGACCCTTCCCACAGTCACAAACCACTTGTCCGGTTGCTGCTGAGCAATTTTCCGATGCCCAGGTTTTCCACCAGTCGCAGTCTGTGGGTGATGATGACCTTCTTGACGTAGTGGCAGAAGTGTGTAAAGAGGTGTCCGACGATGAGGAGACACGGCTGTCAGACAGTGGTGAAGTTGTTGTCAGGGCAGGAAGTCCGAGGGGGGAGCAGACTGAGGGATCGGAGGATGATGAGGTGACAGACCCAAGCTGGGTTGAGAGGTCGGGTGAACACAGTGCTTCTGAGACGGAGGAGAGTCCTATAGCAGAACAGGTTGGAAGAGGCAGTGGTGGGGCCAGACGGAGAGGCAGGGCCAGAGCAGGTGCATCAGCGCCAAATGTGTCACGTAGTGAAGCTCCCGTGGCGAGGGCTCCCGCGGCGAGGGCTAGATTTTCAGAAGTCTGGAGGTTCTTTAAGGAAACACCGGATGACCGACGGACTGTGGTGTGCAACCTTTGCCAAACCAGGGTCAGCAGGGGTTCCACCACTACTAGCTTAACTACCACCAGTATGCGCAGGCATATGAATGCTAAACACCCGAATCAGTGGCACCAAGCCCGTTCACCTCCGGCCGTGCACACCACTGCTCCTTCCCCTGTGTCAGCTGATAGTCAGCCCCCTGCCCAGGACCCTGGCACAAAAACCCCATCGTTGCCTCCACGATCCTCCACAGCATCAACCAGCGTTCAGCTCTCCATACCCCAGACGCTGGAGCGGAAAAGAAAATATAGTGCAACCCACCCGCACGCCCAAGCCCTTAATGTCCACATCTCCAGATTGCTTAGCCTGGAGATGCTGCCCTATAGGCTAGTAGAGACCGAGGCCTTTCGCAACCTCATGGCGGCGGCCGCCCCTCGGTATTCGGTCCCCAGCCGCCACTACTTTTCCCGATGTGCCGTCCCAGCCCTGCACCAGCACGTGTCAGACAACATCATCCGTGCCCTGACCAACGCCGTTTCTGACAAGGTCCACCTGACCACGGACACGTGGACGAGTGCTGCCGGGCAGGGCCACTATATATCGCTGACGGCACATTGGGTTAACTTGGTGGAGGCTGGGACCGAGTCTGACCCTGGGGCTGGTCATATACTGCCGACGCCGAGGATTGCGGGGCCTACCTCGGTCCAGGTCTCAAAGGCCTACTATGCCTCCTCCTCCTCCCACCCCTCCTCCACCTCCTCCTCCGAACTACCATCCGTGGGCATGGCGCCATCAGTCGCTAGCTCTAGGCACAGCAGCAGTGCCGTCGCTAAGCGACAGCAGGCGGTGCTCAAACTGCTGAGCCTAGGCGATAAAAGGCACACCGCCCAAGAACTATTACAGGGCATCACGGCGCAGACTGATCTGTGGCTGGCACCGCTGAACCTGAAGCCAGGCATGGTTGTGTGTGACAACGGCCGTAACCTGGTGGCGGCTCTGCAACTCGGCAGACTGACACATGTGCCATGCCTGGCCCAAGTGTTAAATCTGATAGTTCAGCGTTTCCTCAAGACATACCCCAATCTGTCAGATTTGCTCATTTCAGGAAGTCCAGCACAGATGCTGCCACTCTCAGGGCAGCGCAGCGCCGCCTCCAACTGCCCGCTCACCGACTGTTGTGCGACGTGCCCACGAGGTGGAATTCAACATTAACCATGTTATCCAGAGTTTACCAGCAGCGCAGAGCGATTGTAGACTGCCAGATGTCAACTTCCACCAGAACTGGTAGTCAGGTCAGTCAGCTTCCTCAAGTCTACAATGAGGAGTGGACGTGGATGTCTGATATCTGTCAGGTGCTGAGTAACTTTGAGGAGTCAACACAGATGGTCAGTGGTGATGCCGCCATCATCAGCCTCACCATCCCGCTGCTTGGCCTGTTGAAAAACTCTCTGGTCAGCATGAAGTCGGAAGCTTTGCGCTCGTCACAAGAGACGGGGGAAGAAGATTCCCTTGTTGATAGCCAAAGCACCCTTAGGTCTGTTTCTCAGCACATATCGGAGGAGGTGGAGGAGGATGAGGAGGAAGAGGAGGAGAATGTTGGCGAGACACAAGAGGGGACCATTGTTCAGTCCTTCACTGTTCAGCGTGTATGGGCAGAAGAAGAGGAGTTGGAGGAGTTGGAGGAGGAGGAAATGGACAGTCAGGCCAGTGAGGGGAGTGAATTCTTGCGCGTTGGGACTCTGGCGCATATGGCAGATTTCATGCTAGGCTGCCTATCCCGTGACCCTCGCGTTCAAAGAATTTATTCCAGCACCGATTACTGGGTATTCACTCTCCTGGACCCATGGTACAAGCAAAATCTTTCCACTCTCATCCCTGGAGAGGAAAGGAGTGTGAGAATGCATGAATACCAGCAGGCCCTGGTGCACAAGCTGAAACAGTATTTCCCTTCTGACAGCGCTAGCGGCAGAGTGCGTAGTTTTGCGGGACAAGTAGCGAGGGAGAGTAGGCGAGCAGGCAGCTTGTCCAGCACTGGCAAGGGTACGCTTTACAAGGCTTTTGCCAGCTTTATGTCACCCCAGCAAGACACTGTCACCTGTCCCCAGTCTCGGCAGAGTAGGGCTGATCTTTACAGAAAGATGGTGAGGGAGTACGTAGCTGACCATACCATCGTCCTAAATGATCACACAGCTCCCTACAACTACTGGGTTTCAAAGCTGGACATCTGGCACGAACTGGCGCTGTACGCCTTGGAGGTTCTTGCCTGCCCTGCCGCTAGCATCTTGTCCGAGCGGGTTTTCAGTGCAGCTGGTGGCATCATCACCGATAAGCGTACACGCCTGTCGACTGACAGCGCTGACAGGCTGACGCTTATTAAGATGAATAAAGCCTGGATTTCTCATAATTTCCAATCTCCACCAGGTGAAGGAAGCTCAACCTGAATAATTTATGCACTCCTCCTCCTCCTCATTTTCCTCCTTCTCCTCCTCTTTGTACACTAAAGCAGAGGAAACTGGCTATTTTTTGACAGGGCCCACTGGCTCTAGCTATAGTACTTTATGCATTTAATTTTTCTGGAGGGCCACCTACCCGGTCCTCTGTTTTAAACAATTTTTGGGAGTGCCACATACAGGCACTCAATCTATTAAATTTTTCTGGAGGGCCACCTACCTGCTCCTCTGGTTTGAAAACTTTTTTGGACTGCCACATACAGGCACTCAATCTATTTCATTTTTCTGGAGGGCCACCTACCTGCTCCTCTGGTTTGAAAACTTTTTTGGACTGCCACATACAGGCACTCAATCTATTCCATTTTTCTGGAGGGCCACCTACCTGCTCCTCTGGTTTGAAAACTTTTTTGGACTGCCACATACAGGCACTCAATCTATTTCATTTTTCTGGAGGGTCACCTACCTGCTCCTCTGGTTTGAAAACTTTTTTGGACTGCCACATACAGGCACTATCCAAATTAAATTGTCTCCATAGCAGCCTCCACACGTTGTCTCCATTGCTACCTCCAAAAGTCGTCCATATAGCTGCCTCCATACATCGTCCCCTTATCAAACGAGGTGTGTCAGGCACAAATTTGGGTTGTTTTCATGGATTCCACATCAAAGTTGTTAACTTTGTCGCCACCCTGCTGTGTAATCCACAAAATATACTGGCAAACTTTTATCATGTACCGATATTATTTGAGCGCTTCTTGCTCACCTCCTTTGGTTCCTCTCTGCCACCCATTGGTTTGAAGCCTGAGTCCATTTAGGGTATGTCGCCATGACACTCTCTAGCCTGCTGCCGCTGCCTCTGCATGCCGTCCCCTATAGTGTCAGGGTCAATTATTGCATGTTTTAGATGCTATCTAGCTTCATTCTGTCACTCTGTCATGGCCATGCTGTTGCCCATAATTTTGGCATAATGGTACGTTTAAGCAGCCTCAGAGGCATCCATGCATGCTGCCCCTGCTGTTTCCTGTCCATTTCTGTGGTGTTTCCATCCTTTTCTGAGGTTCCCAGGTGTTTGGCCAAGCTTCCCTGTGCAGAGCCTTGGTCCCCTTGAAAAATGCTCGAGTCTCCCATTGACTTCAATGGGGCTCGTTATTCGAGACGAGCACTCGTGCATCGGGAAAAGTTCGTCTCGAATAACGAGTACCCGAGCATTTTAGTGCTCGCTCATCTCTAATAAGAACGTATCAGGGTCCTGCTGGAGATGCCAGGATTCAAACAGCGATATATATCATTTATGGTGGACCTGCCCTGAAATGCAAAAATACTGGCAATCTGTTATACTAGAAATTAATAAAATATGCCTTCCCCTACTGAAACTTGACCCGAAACTTATGCTACTATGGATCCCAAACCATGTACTAACACCAGGAGTAGATAATCTCCCGACATTCTTAATAACAGCAGCTAAGTTACTAATCCCACAGCTTTGGTTATCCCCCACTCCACCTACCAAACAAATGTGGTCTCAGAAGGTGGAAGAAATCTACCGAATGGAAGAGTTGATACATTGGGAGATTGGTAAAAGAGAGAAATTTCTTAAGATCTGGGACCCATGGAGAAAATACATGTCTAAAAGACATTAAAGGAAAGCTGAAACAGGAAAAGGTACACTTAGCAAAAACCAAGGCTCAACTCATTAAGTAAAAGCAGAGGCATATACCTAACAAAAGATCTGATATTCTCTTATGACCCCCCCCCCCCATTATCCCCTCCCCGTCTTGTCTTGTGTAAATGTATTATTGTAAGTATTGTTAAGATGTTGTTTAAATATGCTTATATTTCTGCACTCATACAAGCAGCCTACGGTAAAGACCACCGACATAACGGAAGGAATTTATTATATGGCTATTATATTCTCTATTATGTTAACATTGTTATGGTCAAAAGACAGTTATTCATGCAATGTGTATATACCGCAAACAAGAAACATGCGTAACTGCTTTGTTATGTTTTCTAAAATAATATAATAAAAAGAGTTTGAAAACAAAACTAATAGCACCACAGGTGAACTGAACTATTGCGCCTTGTTCTCATGCCGCTCACAGTGAGTGTTGGACTAGGATTCCTTGTGTGCACCAGAAGAAAGATTTTAAGGACCACTCCCTACCCAGACTATATTATGATATTTCAAATGCATACACAAGACATATCAGAAATGTCTGATGGCAACCAAACAAAGCTCAGCTTTATGTTTCCCTTAGTGGATTATAATATGGAAGCTGAGCTCTCATTGGTTGCTAAGAGCAACTAGAACGTCTCTGCTTTCAGACATTTCTGATTAATCTCTCCCAGAATCCATAAGGTTTAATGGTGTATTTGTAATGAGTCAGTGGTAATGACCCTAGTACAAGTTTGGCTCCAAGATGAGGTCAAAATGAAACTCTGCTTTGCTGGACAAATGGGGGATCCTCTGGTGGGCAAGACTGCCCTTATTACAGATTACTGCTTTGGGTCCCAGTAACAGGAAAAATGTCATCAATTTATTGTAGGAAGCTCCTTCAAGACAAGATTGTTCAAAACAGACCATTCAATAAATGAAAGAGTTATTGATTGTATGCAGCAATGTTTCTCCCGTACATTTTTCGGCAGGATAGAAACATTGGATTTGTTCCACATTCAATTTGTAGTTAACAAAAACAAATATTAGAATTCTTAACAATTCCAGATAATCAAATGAACATTTTTGATAACAATTTCACATTGTTTGATGTCATAGAATAGAAAGATAAAAATTACAATGAGCGGAGAACAAAGACTAGAAAGACTAAGGTTTATCAATTAAAAGCTAGCATAATGAGTAAACCATTATGAATGCTGATGGCAGTCATTTCAGTTATAATACAGTCTGTGATCTTCCATTTACAGTACACCAGAGATATGTAAAGTAGCGAAAAATTTGGAAGGAATGAGCGTTCTTTTTAATTAACACTTTCTACAAGAAAACATCAGCATAGAGAACAGAATTAGACCAAATATTATAGAAAATATATTGGATATTATGCCGCTTCTGTCACACACGTTTAATGAGTATGTCATGAGTGTTATAAAATATATCTGATTTCTACTCAGATACTAGATTAACATAAACACTAACCAAACCATCAATATTAGCAACAACTCAGGATATATCCATGTTGAATACTTTGTAAGAAGTTGCACTTGGTAGAAAATAAATGAGTGCAGGTCTATTGCTGGGAGATTGCAGCAGAAACCTTCTTCCATTGCTCTAAGCCTCAAGTTCAGGCTGTTTTCATTCGTATTAGATTTAAAAATCCATTAGAAGTTTGTGTTGAAGAGTACATCAAAAAATTTGAAGGAAGAGTTTCTGATAGGGAAGTGAGCCACCCGTTTTTTCTGCCCAAAAGAAAAACAGAGATCCCTGATGAAATATGATCATAACCTTAGAAATAAAAGAGTGTTTTTTACCTATTGTTTGCAGTCTGTCTCAGGAACTTACAGAAAAATAGAGTAAAATGAGTTTCCATACTCTCTACAAGGCACCCAGAAGAATATTCCTCATCAGCCCCCCTACCACCACTATCTATGCCATAACAGAAATCGTTCTCTGGCTGCACAATGTGCTCTAGGAATTCATGTGCTCTAGGAAATCATGTGGATGGGACATCAAAGCCCCAGGAAGAGGAAATGAACCCTACTGGAGTCCCCCAATTGCTTTAAACAAATGAGGACACAAAATTTTTTAAAAATAGGGTTGCTAAACTGGTAATTTATAAATCCTGATATAATCTTTCAGCTTGTGTCAACTGAATTTAAAATAAGCCATTTTCTAATAATGTACAATTTACATCAAATAGACACAATTTTTTCTGAGGTCGGTGTTCTTACTCCCAGCATACTCACTGATGAGCCATTCAGAGACATCACCTTTGGTAATTGATTTGACTGGTTAGCAATGGAGGGGATATTGTGCCCCTATTACATCTGGTCAATAGGAGTCAGGCCTTCACAAATCATACATTAATGGCCTATCCTAAATAGAAACATGTTTTACAGTACAGTAAAACGTACTAACTTGCATAATACGTTTTAGGGTGGATATTCCAATTTAAAGGGACCATTATTTAAAAATCCTAAAAACTCCTCTAGTTGAGTTCCTTTTCCCACCTCAAGAAGAAGGTTCTTTTTCTAATATTAGGTATGCGGAGCGATACTCTGCCCCTCCTGTACGCCAGATCATTTTATGTTAAATAGAAGACTGAATGTTAAAATGCATTCACTAAACCATATGCTGCATTCTCCATTATTCATACGCATCGCATACACCCTATAGCGGTTGTGTGTAAATTATTCCACCGATACAGAAAGGGAAACACTATCTATAACTGTATAAAGGAATATAATTTTCAGTTTCATAAACTGTTCTCATTGTATCCACATCTAAATTGTTTCCTTAACTTCAGGAGCAAATGTAAAAATATTTTGCTCTTATTCTATATTTACTTTCATCCTTCACCTGATGGCAAGTGCTGTGCTTCTGGGTCTATTAGGTTAAAAAGCGCTACGATTCTAGAAGCAGTTATGAGAAAAAAAAGTCAAGTTTCAATCAGATATTGTAATATATGTGTTATCCTGGATGAATGATTCCATCAATATGGAGGGACTCAGGACAGTCATATGGACTAGAGGAATTCAGGGCTTGAACCAGTAGCACATATAGCCGATCTTTAATGAACATTAACAGATATATGTATCAAATGACCAAAATTTTATCAAGACAAACCCATCACAACCACTACACTGTAGGAGCTAGCTGCTTCGGATCATACATAGTGGGGCACATTTACTTACCCGTCCCGTTGACACCACCGATCCGGAATGTCCGACGAGGATTCAGAGCTGCCGTGAGTCACTAACATCGTGCGTCCAATTTCCTGCATGTGTCGCTTCCCCACTGAGGTCCGCCGGAGTTCACCAGTGCTGATCTTGCGACACAATTTGATTTTTAAATTCTGCGGTTTGTCCGAATCAGTCGGGTTGTCCGACCGCCACGCCCCCCAATTTGTGTCGCATGAAAGCTGGCACCGATGCGCCACATCGCCACAAACCCGGGGCAATTCAGCGCAAACGAGAAATGCGGAAATGCGTTCGACAGACCCTTAGAAAAGATGCCCCAGTGTTTATCAAAACTCGTGCAGTTTAGGTCACTAATGTGCATAATGCGCCAGATCATTGAATACTGGTGCACATGACGCATTTGACGCATTCTGCACTGCTCCGGAAGTCTCAATAATAAATGTAGAGCACAGTCCGATTCAGTGCCGGAAAGGTCCTTTTAGGTACAGAACTTTGTGGTGTGGCGGAGACTTCATAAATACACGTGCAAGCAGTTTGCACATTCTTTTCAGTTCAAAGTCAGACAAAAAACTATTGGAAATGCTTTAATAAATTTGGGCCAGTTTAAGAACAGTTAATTATTGGGGGAGTTATTGAGTGTTAGACCCCCACCAATATGTGCTATGGTGGACTATCAATTTTCTGCCTGCAAACAAAAATTGAAAGGGCATCTACCACCAGGATAAAGGACTGTATGCACATGAGCCTCAGAGGCTAAATGTTAATGGAGCCCAGAGCCCCACAGGCTCATTTGCATACAGTCTTTCACTCTGGTGGTCGATGCCCTTTAAGTCAATTATGTAAGACCTATCACACATAAATGTGTAAAAAGAATGTATCACAATGCAAATTCCTTCAAAATAAATGATAAACAATTGGTACAGGTGTAAGGGCTTTCTCACCTGTATGAATAATAACAAAACAGATACCGCAACATAGACTTAGATCAAAAAATCTTGGGCATACAAGTTGCCCTGTTGTCTGCAAAATTGACCATTTGCATCTTTTGAAGTGTTTGCCCTGGTTTTTACTCTATAACTTTCAATGTGGGGACCTCGCTGGGGGGAAACTACCAGGTCAAAAAGTGCATTCAGGGGTATAACTACCTGGAAAACAGTTAACAGCACTTAAAGGGTTTGTGGCATTTATAACATTAATCTTTTATCTACACAACAGGGGTTAAAACATGATCGGAAATCATCATAATGGGAGATCACAAGCTGATCTACTCTGGACTTCTAGGTTTCAACCATCCACCCTGTTCTTTGGGACTTCTGGATCAGTATGCAATGTGGCTTAATCCATAATTCCCTGTGCTGTGCAGCAGATCAAAGGGACGCTCCTATGTACTGCTCATTGCAGCATGGTTGTCCATCAGAGACCCCAGCAATCATATATTTATCCCCTATACTGTGGGCACAAGGCACAATCCCTTTAACGATCTGTTAACATAACAAATCATGCCAAAATGCCATTGCAGGTCAGTCAAAATAAATGAAATGAGTGAGAATAATGACTTCAATTACCTCGTCAATTTTTATTTCATGACACAAAAAATGTTCTGTGCTCAATACCAGTCCTTCTACAATTATCCTTGCCAAAATGACATGAAGAATACAAATAAACTCTGTATTAGACATCAATACAGGGAATGCAAAACAGGAAACTAAGCACAAAATGCATAATTCATAAGGACGCCTTCCGATACATAGGGAATCAATGACACTGTAAACGTGAGGAAAGGTAAATGACCTTCCAGGCTGGAGAAGCAGATGTCCTCTTGTCATTCCTAACTGTGTAACAGAACGTTTGGTAAACTCTCGCAGGCATCAGACAATTAATAAGAGTGTCTGGCCATCACCTACGTGTTAGCTCCTACAAACAAGTGGTTGGCACAATCTAAATTAAAAGTGTTGTAACATAAGCACTAGTCTGCACCAATATACAAGGAGGTAAAATCACATGTCTGATCAAGCACAGACAATTTGCTACTAACCAGCAATCAGCCAAAGACCATGAGACCATGAAATGCTTTGGGGCCGCATTATCTGCCATGTGGGGAATATTCTTCAGTTCCATTGTCTTCAGGATCTGCAATGTAGGTTCTCTCGGATATTCATTTTCTATTTCACTTTGTGCACGGTTAAATACAGTGTACTATAAGCTGCATTCTAGTAACATTGATTCAGGGAGGCCAGGAATGTATCTACAGTGGTAGCAGCCATAGCAGCTGCTATGGGGCCCACACTATTGTGGGGTCCAGGCATCTGAATTGACACATCAAAGAATGGAGGAACATTATATACATATTATGCAGCACACTGTATGCCATATATATATATATATATATATATATATATATATATATATATATCAGTGTACATTCTCTACAGTATAGAGCATGAATTAGCAGTTCAGATAAGAAATGTCAGGGGAGAGGGAGGGGACAGCAGAACGACAGGACTAGGGATCTCTAATTCCTCTTTCTTGCCGTCTACTCTTCCAAAGTGGTCATCAGCTAGTGGGACAGATCTGTGTAAGTCTTTAAAAGTTTATAAATTGTGAATATACAAATAGCTATGATATTTTCTAAGTAGGGGGCCCCATTCAGAAGTGGTGCTATGGTGCCCTGGCCCTGCTAGTTACACCCCTGAGGGAGGCCGCCATATCTGGAAGAATTACATCTTTTGGAATGATTCTCTTTGCATTAGAATAAAGTTATGAAGTAAATGAATTTGGGGTTGTGTTTTACGAATCCCTATCACAAGCTTGGAGCACAACCTGCAGCATAAAAGGATTCTTACTACAGATTTAGAATCTTCATGCCAATTATTGCCGAGGATTCTATATGTTGAGTAATTCAGTCCACTGTGCTACCAGCCTTAAATGATATCAAAATCCATCATGATAAACTAGGGCCACTTACCTATAGATTCAGGAACCGTGCCTGTAATAATCTTCTTGTATGTGTTATTCATGGCTTCCTTAATTCTAAAGTCAACTTTCAAAGTTATGCTGTTACACTGTCTTATGCCTCCCTGCTTCTTCACAACAGCAGGGAGGGCTCACTGTTCAAGTGCTGAGATAGCAGGGGGAAGGGTGAAACTCCAATTCATTGAGAACTGCTGTTTTCGAAAAATGCCCATATTTTGGATCTACCCAATGCCAACTGTACAATGCATTGACAGGCATCAACTCTGAAAACCATTGATAACATTTATAATGATTATAGTCATTAGTATAAGGGCTTATTCACACCTCTCTGTGGTCTACTGGAAAAAAGTTGGAGAAGACAATATTCCTTAGAAGGCAAGTGGTTTGCCACCTATATAAATCATCAGTACAGACGAATTTATGGATGCTATAAAGATATGAAAATACAATATTGACGCAAAATGTACAGCACTGCACTGCCCTGGCTCTCTGTTCCTGATTGACAGGTCTCACTGCTACCAACATGCTGCTGGTTTGGAACTAGCACTTTGGGACTGTCTGCCAATATTCAAATACAGACATATACAGCTTACTTTGCTTTCCCCTCCAGAGTATGTAGGAACGATAGGAAATTCTACACAATCCCTGAATGAGAGTGACATACAGGGGTTGTGTGTCACTCAGCACTGCTACATCATTGAGAGATACCTGATTTTATGAAGAGAAATCAACCTCGGGAATTGTCTTCATAGAGTCACATGTCTCTCTTATTAATGAGGTGGGGGGTTAGCAGTGTCAGCATCAGTGAGGAGGTGGGGTAACTTGACTGTATACTGCAGCTACCCACCTACATGACTTGAACAGAGGACATCAATAAAAGTCTATTTTAGAAGAATGCAGGTACTAAATACATAAATAGAAACTTCAATGGGTCTTGTATAAAGACATCTAAAAGGTTCTTTTTGTGGTTTGTGGGGGGTCCCTGGTGATAGGTTCTTTTTAAGGACCGGCAAGACTCTTTAAGGACAGGACTCTTTATGGACCAAATCATGGGCTGGACTTTTATAAATGAAACTGGGAATTAATCTTGCACTGAAAATAAAAAAATAAGATTTCTGAAATATTTCCTTTTCTTATTCAGTCCCCTACCTGTGTCACCACTTACTGCCACACAAAAAATAAAATATCCAATCCCAATTAAATTGAAATAGAAACAGTACAGTAACATTTTTAAAGGCATTAAATACCCTTTAAAGAGAACTATATCTTTGACCTGAAAATATTTGTCTGAAGTTTTAACTAAATAATTTTGTATTTATAATAATATTCAAAAAGGTATAACTCCAACTTTGTAAATCTGTAGTATACAATGTGTGTATATCACAGAAGACACAAACCATAAGTAATGGAATTGTTGAAGAATATAGCAGAAAGGTGAAACTTTTCTTCCTTTTCATCTTTATGATTTGCACTATGGCTGGAGAAATAACATTCCCATAGTCTTAAGAGTTACGATTATTTGTTCATGCTTGGTCAGCTCCGGAAGAAATAATGTGCAGTGGCTGGACATAAAGCGTAAATATTCTATAATATTTCCTTCCTAACCTTCTCTCTTTATGTTTTCTATAAGAGGAATATCTGTGACAAAGGATCAAAGGTTTCTTAAATGCTGGGCTTAATAAAAACATACATATTCTGTACGGCTTAAATTTATCCTTCATCGGGAAGGAAAGCAAAGGGAATTTTCCGATTGGAAATCTGTCTCTGTTGATAAATGTATATCTAAAACATTAAAATCATAGGACCATGTAGGATGCAACTGCTCAAAGGCATTTAGATATTCCCTGGTTCATACTGAGGGAGCCTGACATTTCTCATTACTTGAGCCAACAGATTGCAGCGCTTCTCATTCCACAAGTAACAAAAAAAAAATCATTGGCATTGGAAACTGATTGTCCAAATTAAAACAGACTCCATTACGTTTTCATATAATGTGCATTAATCTGATTCATTTGCGGCTAATAGCAGAGCGAGATTTACCCTCTTCATGTGCCTTTCTAGACACGCATTCTCAACAGAGGAGCAAATGAAGTTAAATAGGCTATTTTGACTCAATTATCGAATGGACGAATAAATACAAGGAAATCAGGAAAGCGATTGTGTGTTTTATGGAGGCACCTTATAATATTTCTGAAAATGGCATCTCGGATTGTTGCATATCTAATGGCCAGGCTCTAGGAGGAACATGTAGTCATTTCTGATATTTCTGATATTGCTCTATAGTAAATATACATATATGAATATTAAAGCTGGGATTGCAACAATGATAGTTGGTTTGAAACATATGAATATATATAAAAATATTACACACACACACATAGATACACATACATATATATATATATATATATATATATATATATATATATACACACACACATATATATATATATATATATATATATATATATATATATATATATATATATTGGTACTTTTGCACATTACAATAAATATATGATCCTTTTTTCTGCTTTTTTTTTTTTGCTTTATCTTAATAAAGGCAGCACCTCTTTTCCAACTGGCCATAGGAACTTGGATGCGAATGTCAAGAGGTGTAACCAATTTTGCATTCTCACTGTTAACTAGAATATTGTTTCGCTATTGTTTTTAAAAAAGAAAAATTATGCATTTTTCTACACATTAGGGGTCGTATATCATATTTTTCTTCCGTTGTTGTTGGGGTTTTTGGAATGTTATGCCTCAATTCGTCATGTAACCATTGTGTGTTGTTGCACCTTTTTGTCATTACATTGGGGCTTATTTACTAAGAGTCCGCGGATCGCATTTCAATCGGACTTCCCAACGTTTTGGGGATTTGCACCACTGGAACAGGTATTTAGAAAGGGATCGTGTCATACGTGATCGGATTTTGAAGCAGCTTTGCCGGCTTCCATGCAACATGAAGTTGGGGGTGCGGGCCGTCGGATGGGCCGACTGATTTGGCCTGCGCACAGGATTTAACATTTAAATTGTGTCGCAAGACAATGCACTAACATACACCGGGAAAAAGAAGGTGAACTCCGGCGGACCTGAGCGGGGAGCTGCACATGCAGGAAATTGGACGCACGATCTTAGTGAATCGCGTCACAGTGCTTTCCAGATGGAAGCGCCAGAGTTGGGTAAGTTAATGTGCCCATTGTGTCTTTTCACAGATGTTTACGTCTTATTAAACATTTATTTGCGCCTATATGGGTGCAACTAACACGCCAGTCCTGACCATGCATGGGATAGGCAATATTATGTGTTGAACAAAAATGTGCACCTTTTTTTTTTAATTTGCACTTAATAAGGCTCAAAATAAAGCCTGCATTTGACATAGAGCCAAAATGACAAAGAAAAATGAGGTGCATAAAATAGATTCAACAGGCTTAAAAGAGCTCAGAGAATGGAGAAATAAGATAAATGACCACCATTGTATTATTTTTTATATCTGGTTACATTCTTTATTCTCATCCTGAGATTAATATAGCCATCACAAATAATGCTTATTTTGTTAGTTTTTTTTATGCAACTGGGCAAAAAGTTTCCGATTTTAAATGCCTAGTAGAGAATAATGGACAAGTGATGTCCTCACTGTAGTTTTCATTAGTACAGTTTTTGTCATTGAATAAAGGATCAATATTAATTATTTTCATTAGTGCAGCAATCAAAGAGACAATCCCGATTGAAATGAGAAATACCTGGTTGTCTTACTTTTCTCTTCATTTTTTAATTTTCGCTAAAGTGTTTCATTTATTGAGTCATAGACATAAATAAATACATAGGTATAGTCGTACATAATCGTACATATTTAGAATACACTAAGCAAAAAATTGCTAGCCATTGTTTCAATAGATAGGACACATCCCTATGTATTTCTATGGACTTATACACACAGTTGTGGTTTACTCAGCCGTGTATGAGCCGACTGCCTGAGCTGAAAACCACAGTGCAAGTCCTATTCCTGCTCATATTGGCAGCCCGCTGTGACAAATAAAGCACATGTTAAACTGCAAAGTGCGGCTTCTGGTGTGCCCGGACTGCAGTGGCAGCGTCAAATGAACACACGCTTCTGTGGTGCACACCGAGTGTTACTGGAGCCGATAGTGCACTCTATAGGTCACAAAAACCCCATGTAAAAACTAGCCGGTATTAATAGACCAGCCTAATTGACCACCTAAACAGAGATCCATGGTTTGCAAGCAGAGAAAACAGACCTGTTCATGTGCGGATAGTCTAATGCACATTTTTGCTCACCAGGTCTCTCTCGGAATATTGCATTCTCCTTGCGCTGCCGAGAGGTGAGAACTGCGTCTGGAACTTCTTACTCTTTGTTCTCCTTGCGCGGCCACTGTTCTCATCTGTCGAGATATGTTATCCCACATATGCAAAATTTAGAGAGAGAGCTGGTGACATCAGCAGCTCTCATAGCAGTCCATAGGTGGTGCCAGGAGCACCCAGGTGTGCAGAATTTAGTTTGCAGAGGATCCTCGAGGAGCTCTACAGAGCCGTTCGAGCTGATTTGCCTATTGTTAAAATTATAATTTTGTAGAAAATTTGCCATTTTAAGATAATGAAAAAAAGCTTGCTGGAAAAGGACACGGGACAGGGAGGTGAGTGATTACCATCAGGTAATGTCATTAAATGGAAATTAATGTAATGTACTATTTCAGATGGGTCAAGATTATGTAAATGTTTACTTAGTTCTCACAAACGTAAATGAATAGAACAAATGAATACAGAAGAAATTTTGTAATTTCTGTCAGAACTAAATACTTCATTCTGTATGTACTTAACAGACAGACATAAGCTCACTGGAGAGTTTAATTATATATAGAAACTCTATGGAAAGGGAAGGATAGCAGTGAATCATAAGACTCATAAGTCAGCACCAGCAGTGTACATCTACCGGAGTACATAATTAGTCAAAGTTTGTTAAAAGGTGAGGTTTAATTACAACTTTTAGTCATATTATTTCAACAACATATTCCTCTACCTGGGATACTTTCAGTGTTATGTATTAGCTAAAGGACATCTACCCCCAAGATGAGGGATTATAAACCAAGCACACGGACATACTGGTGTGTGCCCCCTCTGACAGGATCTGCTCTTAGTTTAGCATCTTATGCACTTATTTTTTTACAAAAAAGGTTTTTCACATAATCCAAATGATTTTAAGGAGCTCAGGGTCTCCATAGGTGTTAATGGAGCCTGGAGCCCCTCATGTTCATTTGCATAATTTTAAAGCCCGGCATAGGAAATTTAAAGAATAGCGGATCCTGCCAGAGGGGGCCAGTATGTCAGTGTGCTTGGTTTATAATCCTTCATCCTTTTGGTAGATGCCTTTTAAAGTTTAATTTCAATGTGGTTTCTCCTGTAATTTTTGCTAAACAATGACCTTGACCTACAAACCTCTGAAGTTTTCTCACAATATCGGCAGTTATGTCAAGTTTAAATCATTGATCTAACCGTGAAAGGTCTTTCAGTGTAATTTTCTAACCTTAAACTCGTGGCACCCTTTTGCATCTATCTAAATGTGAAGTCATATCAATGTTTTCCTCCATAGCAGAAGATGGAAGAGTGCACTAAGCCTAGAAACAAATCAATGGAAACATAAGAGAATGGAAAAAAACTGAAAGAAAACTAACAATAACTTTTATTTAAATGGTTTCTTTGGTAATCTGCAATAGTCTGGTTAAAATAAAATTTTGTTTTCTTCATATGTTTCTGATCTACATTGAACTAATTAGTTTAGCAAGCAAACAATTGCATTATCAAAAGAAAAGTCTTTGACATTTTGAGCTGTGTTTACTGCCACACACTTATGTAGCATTATCTCACGGAGAGATTAACGAATCAACCAAGATTTGCTTCACCAAATTTGTCAAAATTTGATCTGATAATTTGATTTGATCTGGGTGCAAATCTATTTGCTCCAATATTTCTTGAAATTGGTATATAACCTCTTCTACTCCTTTAAAACAGGCATTTTTCATGCACTATAAATGTAAAAAACAATTAAAAAAAACTTTACAAAATAAAAAAATCTTTTTCATCATTTTATGCCATTTAAAAAAAATTGTCTGAAGTGAAGCAAAATAAATTCAGATTTGGCAGATTCATGTCGAATCTACAAACCAATAAATAGATTCATTCATCTCTATTTGCTATTTAAAAAAAAAAAAGTATGCATTTTGGCCCTCATTTATCAAACACAGTGCAGTCTGTACTATGGGCAGGAGCATCAGAGTCAAGAATTGTGCACAGGTCCTGCATGAATCTGGCTCCCCCTGCAATGCTCCAATAGAGCGCACCAATTTTTTTTTTTGGCGGTCACAACCCCAGATGAAGGCAGCGAGCCGAAACATGTGTCGGGATGTCTGTCATCCGGGTAGACACTGGCAATTCCACTTGCAGGTATGATACATTAAGGATTGTTATGTACATATATTGATTGATCATAAAAACTGTCCCTAACCTCATGGTATCTATAGTATAACCTTATGGGCTGTATGGATCTCTGAATGTTGTGATACACTTAAGCCATTAGGAACAATGTACTACAGCTACAAACACAAGATTTGTTTAGGTTGGGAAATATGACATTTTATATTTGTACATATATGAAATGTTTGTACAGTGCACTTGTTTTAAAATGTCTGTCTTTTTCCATTGATTTGTATATTAAATAATAAAGGTCTATTTCTATTTTTGTAGTAGTTTCTTTGAAGTCTGGAGTTTTTTGTAGGATCTATGTGCTTATTGCCACTCTGATTTGGTCAGTACAGGATGGAGGGATATTGTGGATGATACATATGATTACATACTGGAATGACTTTTTTCCTCTTTTGGGAATTATTCCAAATTTGTTAATAAGATATATGTATTGCACGCTCCGACTGTGCCCCAGAACGCCCCTTGCAGTGCTGAAATTTGTGTTGCATCCGGGATAGTGCAGCCATGCCACAAATGAATTGCGTGCAACACAAATGTGTCGCTGACACTTCTTAAAGAGGACCTTAAAAACGTCAGTAAGAGCTGATTACTAAAGTAAGCAGCACCTAGTGCTATAACAATCCCAGCAGTGTTACACCGCTAGCGTTGTCGGAAACCTCCGATACCGCTAGCAGACACTGCCGTGATGTACACTAGAAACGCCGGAGGAGCTGCCACCCCGCTCACTCCACAGGCCAGCGGTGACTGCCGTGCGTCATACAGCAGTCACTGCCCCTAAATGCGCCCCCCCCATGAATACACCTGACCACATTGAGAGAGGTCCGGCGTTTCTAGTATAAGGCGCAGCAGTGCCTGCTAGTGTCTCGTTGGTGTCCTCTTTAAGTACATGTGCAAGAAGTTTGCTCAAGGTGCAAGTCCGACAGAAAACTGGTGCAGGGGCTTTAGTAAATGTGCCACATTGTATGATCTTGCTTCATTCTTTATGCTTATCCTTAGATTAATACAGCCACCCAAAATAATTCTTATTTTTCGACATTTCTACATTTTTTTATGCAACTGGGCAAAAAGTTGCTGATTTTAAATGCCCTAATAGAGCATAATGGACACATGATGTGCTCACAGTACTTAGTTTTTTTTTCATTAAATAAAGGATCAATATTAATTTAGTAAAAATATTTTCTTCAGTGCATCAAAGAGACAATCCCAGTTAAAATAAGAAATACCTGGTTGTCTTACTTTTCTCTTCATTTTTTTAAGTTTTCCATTTTTTTGAGTCATAGATGTAATTACATACATAGGTATAGTCATGATGTGAAACAATTCAAGATTAATTTGTACAATATTTAGCATACATTAAAGGAAACCTATCATTTGATGCATTATGAAGCTATGAATGCTTCATAATGCATTAAATGAATGATTGAAGGATGCATGAGGTTGGCCTGAAGAGAGGAGCAGGACTCATTTTCATTATATTCCTAGAACCTTGTTAGAACCTAAAGTCATGCTCATCCCTTCCCTTCCCTACACTAGAGTGTTCCTTTAAGGACATTGGAATGAACTTCTATGACAGTACATGTTACTACATGGTGCTGTTCCCTTTTTCTTGTCTCATAGAAGTCCTTTAAATACTTTTCTCTACTGATTCTCATCCAACATCCAAGTGAAAAACTGTTCATGTGTATATATATTACCAGCATTTCTACTATCACTATCAACAAACTGAAACAAATTTTACATATCTTCAAAAAAATCTACCATCAAAATCCATTATTATAAACCAAGGACACTTACACATAGATCCAGGCTCTGTGACTGTGGTAATGGTCTTATATTTGTTATCTATGGCCTCTTCCTTCTAAAAATAATTGTGATAATTATGCTAATGAGTCTAAGGGACTCTGGGGGCATTACCAAAGCTCCTCAGTGCTGCAGATTCAAAGGCTGTTACAAAGAGCAGAACATGTCTCACCCAATGCCCTGCTCTCTCCCTCCTGTGTAATCTAGCAGCAACAGGAAGTGAAGGGGGATGCTCACTGTAACAGAATTTAGAAGATACAGCACTGAGGGGCTCTTGAAACACCCACCATGGCCACCACAGCCCCTTAAGCTCATTAGAATAGTCCAAAAAGGTGATCAGAGATGGAAGGAGACCATGGATAACGATTATATAGGAAGATTACCAGTCCCAGTGCCTGGATCTATGAGTAAGTGGTTTATCATGATGGATTTTAATAGTAGATTTTCCTTTAAATACAGAACCACTGTATATAAAAATACTTTTTTGTCTTGTATTGCTTATAATTTTGTCAAAATTGTTCAAATAGAAAGTTAGATTAATTTTTGGGGGGAATTTTCCCATAAGCATGTTTTGCTACTGTCCTCTAATAGAATTTGTTCCATCTCTTGGCATAACATATGCAGATGAAAAGAGGACAGTTAATGTGGCTGTGTGAACAGGCCCTTAACCTCATGTTGTTTTGTTAATTTGGTAGTTTGTCAGTTATAATTGGCCTTTAGTTTGCTCCTGATAATTGTACAAGGTTACAATTAGTAATTTTGTTTTCATTTATACCTTTGCCTCATTTTCTCAGTTTTCTATTATGTCTCTAAATAATGTTAAAAACAATATCCTAACTGATCATTTTAAAACGTATTGGTCGGATATGCATTTCTGTGTTGCTTCTTTTTTATTCACAATATCTATGGGAGTTCAAGACAGTGGTGTCAGGGATGGGAGTCTGTGGACCCTCTGGACCACCGCGGGAGATGGTACTAGCCGACCTGGGACCGGAGTTAAGTACCACCAGGTCGTCCCACAGGTGCGACTAGCCCGCGGTGGCTGCCAAGGTAGTAATACAGGAGACAGTCTGTACCCGGGGTGATGGCAGGAGAATAGCACAAGAAGGCACACTAGGACTAACGTCAGGAATCGCAGGAGCTGGCATGCAGGTCAGCAACACAGGAACGGACTGGCACACAGGAACTCAGGAATCACAGAAACGGACAGGTATACAGGAACCCAGGAAACACAGGGGAGCTTTCTCTTCAGGGGAAGGCTTGAAGATCCGGCAAGGGTCACAGGAAGGGGCAGGAATTTATATCAGGCCAGCGCCAATTATCGACGCGCTGGCCGTTTAAATCTTAAAGGCCACGGGAGCAGCGGAGATCGCTGCTGGAGCCAAGGGAGGTAAGAGGCGCCAGGCTCGGGGCACACGGAGAGACATGAGTGTGCTCACGATCTGAGACAGGGATTGGGGGAGCACCCGTGACAAGTAAACAATCATAAAATAAACATATACAATAGGATGGAACCCGCCCCCACCCCCAGGTCGTGTAACAATCATTTTCCATGACAATACCACAAATAAATGTGTCACAGTTAAAAGGATATTCTTATCTGGGCATTAACATTTAATTTAATTCACCTAAACTACTGTACTTTCAGTCTGAAAAAAGAAGGCAGCATGTTATAGAGCAGGTGTTGCTGAACAGGTTCATATTTAGTTTCTGAGAAAAGATTTGTATAACCTGTATTTTCCATATTTTAATCTCTGGTCAGGTCGCAACACCTATCGGTGACTGACAACTTTCCATGTATCTGTGTATTTTAAGAGATTGTAGCCACTAATAGGATCACCTCTATTATATCATGCCAGGAAAAAGCTGAGATTTAATGCAGTATAGGGTGAAATGCATTAAAGGGGTTTGCCCGCGAAAGAATATTCCCAAATTGCAATCCCATGGTGATGTTTACACAATAAACATCATTTCTAACCCCTTACTTTACAATTTTACACAGTTTTTTTTTTTTGCTGTTTTAGCTCCTATTTTTATATGAGATAAATTAAATTAAATGGTATAAGTGAAATGCTGTATTTTTGTTAATAACATTGAAGTAGAGAATGTGTTATTTTGTTATCCTGAGTACATATGCTTTTCAAAATCTTTAAAAAAAAAATATTAATTTGCTCAACTCCTATCAGCTGCAGGTCACACTTCATTTCCATGTTACCTTTTAAAAAAAAGTACACCTATTGCATACTACACAACAACTATGGTCATTTTTAGAGATGAGCGAACATACTCGTCCGAGCTTGATGCTCGATCGAGCATTAGCATACTCGTAACTGCTCGTTGCTCGGATGAGTATTTCGCCCGCTCGAGAAAATGGCAGCTCCCGCCGTTTTGCTTTTTGGCGGCCAGAAACAGAGCCAATCACAAGCCAGGAGACTCTGCACTCCACCCAGCATGACGTGGTACCCTTACACGTCGATAGCAGTGGTTGGCTGGCCAGATCAGGTGACCCTGGGATAGACTAGCCGCTGCCCGCGCTGCTCGGATCATTCTCTGTCTGGATGCCGCTAGGGAGAGAGCTGCTGCTGGTCAGGGAAAGCGTTAGGGTGTTCTATTAGCTTACTGTTAGGCAGGAGTGATTCTACAACAGCCCTTCTTAGGGCTACAATAACGTTATCCTTTTTTTTATTTGCTTGTGGCTGGGCTTGCTGGCACTAGTAGTGCAGCTAGTACCATATTGTGAGGAATTAGCAGGGGGACTTGCTACCGTTGTGTTTAGCTCTTAGTGACACACATATCCACCTCAAACACCAAAGTGGGAAAATTTATTAGGGGTTTGATTTCAATTAGGCATAGTCTGCCAGTTTCTTTTTATTTTAAGTTTATTTTTTTAATAACTCAGTGTCATCTCATCTTGCATAGTAGTGTGCTTTAATACTTCGCTAGAAAATAGCCATAGGAGAATCCAAACGGCTTACTTACGCCTACAGTAGCGTTATATATATTTGATTTCTGGTTGATCTGCTGGTGGCTGTAGTTGTTGCAGTGCATCTACTAGCAAATTGTGAGCAATTTGGAGTGAGACTTGCGACCACTGTGTTTTGCGCTTAGTGACGCACATATCCATCGCAAAGACCGAAGTGGGAAAATTTATTAGGGCCCGGGGTTGGATTTCAATTAGGCACAGTCTGCCATTTCCTTTTTTATTTTACGTTTATTTTTTTCATAACTCAGCGTCATCTCATCTGGCATAGTAGTGTGCTTTAATACTTGGCTAGAAAATAGCCATAGGAGAATCCAAACGGCTTACTTACGCCTACAGTAGCGTTATATATATTTGATTTCTGGTTGATCTGCTGGTGGCTGTAGTTGTTGCAGTGTATCTACTAGCAAATTGTGAGCAATTTGGAGTGAGACTTGCGACCACTGTGTTTTGCGCTTAGTGACGCACATATCCATCGCAAAGACCGAAGTGGGAAAATTTATTAGGGCCCGGAGTTGGATTTCAATTAGGCACAGTCTGCCATTTCCTTTTTTATTTTACGTTTATTTTTTTCATAACTCAGCGTCATCTCATCTGGCATAGTAGTGTGCTTTAATACTTGGCTAGAAAATAGCCATAGGAGAATCCAAACGGCTTACTTACGCCTACAGTAGCGTTATATATATTTGATTTCTGGTTGATCTGCTGGTGGCTGTAGTTGTTGCAGTGCATCTACTAGCAAATTGTGAGCAATTTGGAGTGAGACTTGCGACCACTGTGTTTTGCGCTTAGTGACGCACATATCCATCGCAAAGACCGAAGTGGGAAAATTTATTAGGGCCCGGGGTTGGATTTCAATTAGGCACAGTCTGCCATTTCCTTTTTTATTTTACGTTTATTTTTTTCATAACTCAGCGTCATCTCATCTGGCATAGTAGTGTGCTTTAATACTTGGCTAGAAAATAGCCATAGGAGAATCCAAACGGCTTACTTACGCCTACAGTAGCGTTATATATATTTGATTTCTGGTTGATCTGCTGGTGGCTGTAGTTGTTGCAGTGCATCTACTAGCAAATTGTGAGCAATTTGGAGTGAGACTTGCGACCACTGTGTTTTGCGCTTAGTGACGCACATATCCATCGCAAAGACCGAAGTGGGAAAATTTATTAGGGCCCGGGGTTGGATTTCAATTAGGCACAGTCTGCCATTTCCTTTTTTATTTTACGTTTATTTTTTTCATAACTCTGCGTCATCTCATCTGGCATAGCAGTGTGCTTTCATACTTGGCTAGAAAATAGCCATAGCAATAGGATAGCATCGTTTGGTTTTAAAAACTAAAAAACACACAAAAAAAAAAACACAAAAAAAAGGTAAAAAAAAAATTAAAGTTATAACTCTCATTTTCAAAATGTTTAACCCGAGGGCTAGTGGTAGAGGACGAGGGCGGGGACGTGGGCGTCCAACTACTGCAGGGGTCAGAGGCCGTGGTCCTGGGCGGGGTGAGACACCACCTGCTGATGAGGGAGCAGGGGAACGCCGCAGAGCTACACTCCCTAGGTTCATGTCTGAAGTTACTGGGACTCGTGGTAGAGCACTGTTGAGGCCAGAACAGTGCGAACAGGTGATGTCGTGGATTGCCGACAATGCTTCGAGCAATTTGTCCACCAGTCAGTCTTCCACGCAGTCCACCCATGTCACCGAAATCGGCACTCCTCCAGCTCCTGCACCTCAGCCTCCTCCCCCCCAGTCTGCCCCCTCCCAGCAAAATTTGCCATTTGAACCGGCATACTCTGAGGAACTGTTTTCTGGACCCTTCCCACAGTCACAAACCACTTGTCCGGTTGCTGCTGAGCAATTTTCCGATGCCCAGGTTTTCCACCAGTCGCAGTCTGTGGGTGATGATGACCTTGTTGACGTACTGGAAGAAGTGTGTAAAGAGGTGTCCGACGATGAGGAGACACGGTTGTCAGACAGTGGGGAAGTTGTTGTCAGGGCAGGAAGTCCGAGGGGGGAGCAGACTGAGGGATCGGAGGATGATGAGGTGACAGACCCAAGCTGGGTTGAGAGGCCGGGTGAACACAGTGCTTCTGAGACGGAGGAGAGTCCTCGACCAGAACAGGTTGGAAGAGGCAGTGGTGGGGCCAGACGGAGAGGCAGGGCCAGAGCTGGTGCATCAGCGCCAAATGTGTCAACTAGTGAAGCTCCCGTGGCGAGGGCTCCTGCGGCGAGGGCTAGATTTTCAGAAGTCTGGAGGTTCTTTAAGGAAACACCGGATGACCGACGGACTGTGGTGTGCCACATTTGCCAAACCAGGATCAGCAGGGGTTCCACCACTACTAGCTTAACTACCACCAGTATGCGCAGGCATATGAATGCTAAACACCCCACTCAGTGGCAACAAGCGCGTTCACCTCCGGCCGTGCACACCACTGCTCCTTCCCCTGTGTCAGCTGATAGTCAGCCCCCTGCCCAGGACCCTGCCACAAAAACCCCATCGTCGCCTCCACGATCCTCCACAGCATCCACCAGCGTTCAGCTCTCCATACCCCAGACGCTGGAGCGGAAACGCAAATATAGTGCAACCCACCCGCACGCCAAAGCCCTTAATGTGCACATCTCCAGATTGCTAAGCCTGGAGATGCTGCCCTATAGGCTAGTAGAGACCGAGGCCTTTCGCAGCCTCATGGCGGCGGCCGCCCCTCGGTATTCGGTCCCCAGCCGCCACTACTTTTCCCGATGTGCCGTCCCAGCCCTGCACCAGCACGTGTCAGACAACATAATCCGTGCCCTGACCAACGCCGTTTCTGACAAGGTCCACCTGACCACGGACACGTGGACGAGTGCTGCCGGACAGGGCCACTATATATCGCTGACGGCACATTGGGTTAACTTGGTGGAGGCTGGGACCGAGTCTGACCCTGCGGCTGGTCATATACTGCCGACGCCGAGGATTGCGGGGCCTACCTCGGTCCAGGTGTTTCAGGCCTACTATGCCTCCTCCTCCTCCCACCCCTCCTCCACCTCCTCCTCCGAACGACCATCCGTGGGCATGGCGCCATCAGTCGGTAGCTCTAGGCACAGCAGCAGTGCCGTCGCTAAGCGACAGCAGGCGGTGCTGAAACTGCTGAGCCTAGGCAATAAAAGGCACACCGCCCAAGAACTATTACAGGGCATCACGGCGCAGACTGATCTGTGGCTGGCACCGCTGAACCTGAAGCCAGGCATGGTTGTGTGTGACAACGGCCGTAACCTGGTGGCGGCTCTGCAACTCGGCAGACTGACACATGTGCCATGCCTGGCCCATGTGTTAAATCTGATAGTTCAGCGTTTCCTCAAGACATACCCCAATCTGTCTGATTTGCTCACGAAGGTGCGCCGCATCTGTGCGCATTTCAGGAAGTCCAGCACAGATGCTGCCACTCTCAGGGCAGCGCAGCGCCGCCTCCAACTGCCCGCTCACCGACTTTTGTGCGACGTGCCCACGAGGTGGAATTCAACACTGACCATGTTATCCAGAGTTTACCAGCAGCGCCGAGCGATTGTAGACTGCCAGATGTCAACTTCCACCAGAACTGGTAGTCAGGTCAGTCAGCTTCCTCAAGTCTACAATGAGGAGTGGACGTGGATGTCTCATATCTGTCAGGTGCTGAGTAACTTTGAGGAGTCAACACAGATGGTCAGTGGCGATGCCGCCATCATCAGCCTCACCATCCCGCTGCTTGGCCTGTTGAAAAACTCTCTGGTCAGCATGAAGTCGGAAGCTTTGCGCTCCTCACAAGAGATGGGGGAAGAAGATTCCCTTGTTGATAGCCAAAGCACCCTTAGGTCTGTTTCTCAGCGCATATCGGAGGAGGTGGAGGAGGATGAGGAGGAAGAGGAGGAGAATGTTGGCGAGACACAAGAGGGGACCATTGTTGAGTCCTTCACTGTTGAGCGTGTATGGGCAGAAGAAGAGGAGTTGGAGGAGTTGGAGGAGGAGGAAATGGACAGTCAGGCCAGTGAGGGGAGTGAATTCTTACGCGTTGGTACTCTGGCGCATATGGCAGATTTCATGCCAGGCTGCCTATCCCGTGACCCTCGCGTTCAAAGAATTTATTCCAGCACCGATTACTGGGTGTTCACTCTCCTGGACCCACGGTACAAGCAAAATCTTTCCACTCTCATCCCTGGAGAGGAAAGGAGTGTGAGAATGCATGAATACCAGCAGGCCCTGGTGCACAAGCTGAAACAGCATTTCCCTTCTGACAGCGCTAGCGGCAGAGTGCGTAGTTCTGCGGGACAAGTAGCGAGGGAGAGTAGGCGAGCAGGCAGCTTGTCCAGCACTGGCAAGGGTACGCTTTACAAGGCTTTTGCCAGCTTTATGTCACCCCAGCAAGACACTGTCACCTGTCCCCAGTCTCGGCAGAGTAGGGCTGATCTTTACAGAAAGATGGTGAGGGAGTACGTAGCTGACCATACCATCGTCCTAAATGATCACACAGCTCCCTACAACTACTGGGTTTCAAAGCTGGACATGTGGCACGAACTGGCGCTGTACGCCTTGGAGGTTCTTGCCTGCCCTGCCGCTAGCGTCTTGTCCGAGCGGGTTTTCAGTGCAGCTGGTGGCATCATCACCGATAAGCGTACACGCCTGTCGACTGACAGCGCTGACAGGCTGACGCTTATCAAGATGAATAAAGCCTGGATTTCTCCTAATTTCCAATCTCCACCAGGTGAAGGAAGCTCAACCTGAATAATTTATCCACTCCTCCTCATTTTCCTCCTTCTCCTCCTCTTTGTACAGTAAAGCAGAGGAAACTGGCTATTTTTTTACAGGGCCCACTGGCTCTAGCTATAGTACTTTATGCATTTAATTTTTATGGAGGGCCACCGACCCGGTCCTCTGTTTTAAACAATTTTTGGGAGTGCCACATACAGGCACTCAATCTATGTAATTTTTCTGGAGGGCCACCTACCTGCTCCTCTGGTTTGAAAACTTTTTTGGACTGCCACATACAGGCACTCAATCTATTCCATTTTTATGGAGGGCCACCTACCTGCTCCTCTGGTTTGAAAACTTTTTTGGACTGCCACATACAGGCACTCAATCTATTCCATTTTTATGGAGGGCCACCTACCTGCTCCTCTGGTTTGAAAACTTTTTTGGACTGCCACATACAGGCACTCAATCTATTCCATTTTTATGGAGGGCCACCTACCTGCTCCTCTGGTTTGAAAACTTTTTTGGACTGCCACATACAGGCACTCAATCTATTCCATTTTTATGGAGGGCCACCTACCTGCTCCTCTGGTTTGAAAACTTTTTTGGACTGCCACATACAGGCACTCAATCTATTCCATTTTTATGGAGGGCCACCTACCTGCTCCTCTGGTTTGAAAACTTTTTTGGACTGCCACATACAGGCACTCAATCTATTCCATTTTTATGGAGGGCCACCTACCTGCTCCTCTGGTTTGAAAACTTTTTTGGACTGCCACATACAGGCACTCAATCTATTCCATTTTTATGGAGGGCCACCTACCTGCTCCTCTGGTTTGAAAACTTTTTTGGACTGCCACATACAGGCACTCAATCTATTCCATTTTTCTGGAGGGCCACCTACCTGCTCCTCTGGTTTGAAAACTTTTTTGGACTGCCACATACAGGCACTCAATCTATTCCATTTTTCTGGAGGGCCACCTACCTGCTCCTCTGGTTTGAAAACTTTTTTGGACTGCCACATACAGGCACTCAATCTATTCCATTTTTATGGAGGGCCACCTACCTGCTCCTCTGGTTTGAAAACTTTTTTGGACTGCCACATACAGGTACTCAATCTATTCCATTTTTATGGAGGGCCACCTACCTGCTCCTCTGGTTTGAAAACTTTTTTGGACTGCCACATACAGGCACTCAATCTATTCCATTTTTCTGGAGGGCCACCTACCTGCTCCTCTGGTTTGAAAACTTTTTTGGACTGCCACATACAGGCACTCAATCTATTCCATTTTTATGGAGGGCCACCTACCTGCTCCTCTGGTTTGAAAACTTTTTTGGACTGCCACATACAGGCACTCAATCTATTCCATTTTTATGGAGGGCCACCTACCTGCTCCTCTGGTTTGAAAACTTTTTTGGACTGCCACATACAGGCACTCAATCTATTCCATTTTTATGGAGGGCCACCTACCTGCTCCTCTGGTTTGAAAACTTTTTTGGACTGCCACATACAGGCACTCAATCTATTCCATTTTTATGGAGGGCCACCTACCTGCTCCTCTGGTTTGAAAACTTTTTTGGACTGCCACATACAGGCACTCAATCTATTCCATTTTTATGGAGGGCCACCTACCTGCTCCTCTGGTTTGAAAACTTTTTGGACTGCCACATACAGGCACTCAATCTATTCCATTTTTATGGAGGGCCACCTACCTGCTCCTCTGGTTTGAAAACTTTTTTGGACTGCCACATACAGGCACTATCCAAATTGAATTGTCTCCATAGCAGCCTCCACACGTTGTCTCCATTGCTACCTCCAAAAGTCGTCCATATAGCTGCCTCCATACATCGTCCCTTTATCAAACGAGGTGTGTCAGGCCGAAATTTGGGTTGTTTTCATGGATTCCACATCAAAGTTGTTAACTTTGTCGCCACCCTGCTGTGTTATCCACAAAATACACTGGCAAACTTTTACCATTTACGGATATTCTTTCAGCGCTTCTTGCGCAGATGTTTACATTCCCCTCACCCGCCATATCCCAAACTTATAAGAACGCTACTACACTTGATCTTATACAAAAGGTTCTTAGAAGTGCTGTTTGGGGAGTAGCCTAGAGACAGGGGCTTGGATTGGCAAAAGCTCGCCTGGCAGCGGAGCGCCAGCTCCATGCCAAGATCCAACTAACATAGTTTTAACTGCAGCACCTTTAATCTACTACTAGTTCACTGCCTCCATACATGGTCCCCTTATCAAACGAGCTGTGTCAGGCAGAATTTTGGATTGTTTTCATGGCTTCCATGTTAACTTTGTCGCCACCCTGCTGTGTAATCCACAAAATATACTGGCAAACTTTTATCATGTACCGATATTATTTGAGCGCTTCTTGCTCACCTCCTTTGGTTCCTCTCTGCCACCCATTGGTTTGAAGCCTGAGTCCATTTAGGGTATGTCGCCATGCCATTTAGGGTATGTAGCCTGCCGCTGCTGCCGCTGCCTCTGCATGCCGTCCCCTATAGTGTCAGGGTCAATTATTGGATGTTTTAGATGCTATCTAGCTTCATTCTGTCACTCTGTCATGGCCATGCTGTTGCCCATAATTTTGGCATAATGGTGCGATTAAGCAGCCTCAGAGGCATCCATGCATGCTGCCCCTGCTGTTTCCTGTCCATTTCCGTGGTGTTTCCATCCTTTTCTGAGGTTCCCAGGTGTTTGGCCAAGCTTCCCTGTGCAGAGCCTTGGTCCCCTTGAAAAATGCTCGAGTCTCCCATTGACTTCAATGGGGCTCGTTACTCGAAACGAGCACTCGAGCATCGGGAAAAGTTCGTCTCGAATAACGAGTACCCGAGCATTTTAGTGCTCGCTCATCTCTAGTCATTTTCTTTCTTGAGGTTTCCTTAAAAGAAACCTACCATCAAAATCAAGCATGGATAAACCAGGGACACTTACTCATAGATCCAAACACTGTGACTGTGGCAATCTTTTTTATATATGTTATCCATGGCCTCCTCCCTTTTAAAATCAACTTTTAAAATTATGGTGAAGGGAACCTGTCACCAGGGACCTCATTTGCACTAAAGACAGGTTGGTAAAGCCCTTTACAGCTGCATTGCAAATATACCTTTCTGATTTCTCTAAGCATTCGCATTACAATATAATTGTGTGTTATAACTTACCTTGCATCCTGACAGAATCCTCTGTGTAGTCCTAGGGGTTGGGCTTTGGTTTGAATGCATTTCAAAAAACAACATGTGACTTGTCTGTGCTGCAGACTTCTCAGCTCTTGGCCCCCACCTTTGTGCTCCTGTATATCTCCTCCCTCATCCACTGATGTACGCTCACCAGGCTGTGAGGGAGGAGCTGTGAGGGAGGACAAAGGTGGGGACTAAGAGCAGAGCTTGTAACCATACCCCCCAAAGGCCTTTTGGTTAACTAGCATAACTATACAAGATGATTTTAAAAGAAAGGAGGCCATGGAGAACAAATATAAGAAGATTACCACTGTCATGGTGCCTGTATCTATGAGTAAGTGTCCCTGGTTTTTCATACTTTTGATGGTAGATTTCCTTTAAGGTCCAAGAGCAGGGATTCTTGTCAAATTAATTGGGATCTATAAGAAACAACAGTAACATAGAAACAGTGTCTTGGAAGGACTGAGCTCCCAAAGATTCAATTATTGTGGAAAAGTTTTGATGTTTGCCTCTTCGCATTTATTGAAGACCTAAAACAATCTGGGAGAGAAATGCATTTTGAGATTCAAAGTATTTTGTCAACCAGATCAGAGAACTTAAAAATGCCTCTAAGGAGGCAGTTGGAAAGGAAAGTTTTTGTAAATTGTATGTTTTTGTGTTAAAAAACACAAAAAAAAGTTTAAAATACACTCCAACAACATCCATCCCCCACCATAATCCAACCACTGTGGGGGGTGCTGCAAAAATCAGCTCCACGCCCAGATTTTAGAAACAAAGCACCTGGTTTCAATATTTTATATATTTTTGAATAAAAGTGTGAATATTAACTTTACAGACAGTGATATTTATTGAACTGTTAGTATTTTTTTAAATCCTATATTTTGACATAACACTAAACATTAAAAAATTTCTATGACATCTGAGGTGAAAAGGGACAAAGTTTTCTTTTTAATTTCAAGATAGAGAATGGGGTACAGACCACAACACCTGTCACCTATATAACAAGCCTTGCAAACCCTATTAGTTAGGGATGAGTGCATAGTAAAGGGGACCAAACATAGAGGCACAGACAACAAAGAACAGGCAGACAATTGAAATAAGACAAATGCAAGATGGCGACGATGCACAAATATGAATAGCAACAGAATGGTGAAAATAACGAAGAAAGGACAGATAAACAGCGTAGCAATATCAATGGCAAGGGAAATTAACAACAAGTGTCAGGAGACTAGTAAAACCAGCAAGGTTTAATGGAACTGGCCAGATATATACTCGAGTATAAGCCTAGTTTTTCAGCACAAAAAAAATGTGCTGAAAACCCAAAGTAAAAAATATATGTTTTACCAGGTTTTTTTCCGTAAAATTAGGGGCCTCAGCTTATACTTGGGTCGGCTTATACTCGAGTTCCTGGACGCCACCCCCAGCAGTTGGTCAAAGCTGAGCTACAGAGGAATCGGTTGTGGTTCAATCAGTCCCAATACAGCACCCTAAGCTGCAAGTCACACACACAAAACAGAGAGCAAAATGTCACTATGTGAACAGAGGAAGACAAAAATGGCAAAAATGTTAAGTGACTTAACTTTTCTTTTGTTAGTTTTTTTAGAATCAAATAATAGAAGTAAAGCAGACTGGAATAGAAATTTGCTAATTAAAAATAGAGAACATTCTTTGACAAGAGCAAAAAAAGGGACATTCATTTGGAAATCCGATGAGACTTGTTACTAAAATAGCTATGAGCTGTACAATAGAAGAAAGCACCTTAAGCTGCTAAGAACATGATTTTATAAGATAGCCTATTGATAACACAGTAGGCGCAGAGCAATGTATTGAACCACCTAAATCCCAACATGCAGCGAAGCTAAAATACATCACAGAAAACCTGTTCTTTGTGATTATTTTTTTGCTATATGTTATATATAAATAACATATTCCAACAACATATGGATGCAAAAGAAAATTTACAGTTATTATTTCTTTATTTTTTGTTAACTTATAAACTTTTTCAAGAAACAATACAAAGAATGAAAATACAGGTAGATCAAAGACATTTTTAAAAAATTTTAGCCATAGATGATTTTTGCAGTGCTAAAATATTCTACGGGTGGAGTCTAACCTCTTCCTGTCTTTTTATCCCATTAACCATTTTGAAAATAACATTGTTTTAAAGACATCCCCAAAATTTAAAAAAAAATGATGCATCCAAACAATGCATCAGATTTATTATTCAGCAATCCGTTAAAAAAAAAAAAGTTAAGGGTGTCAATAAATGCTAATCAATAGATTTTTTTCATAAAAATACATAATTTATTTTTTACTTTTACTTTTTATTTATTTGTTACTTTTTTAGGTATTGACTAAAAGAATAGTCATTTGGACCACAAATTTAAAATTGCTAATTTTAATTCTGTAATAAAATGGTGCAACAGTGTTTTTTTATCAAGAAAGCAAAAACACAAGGTCTTATAGCCAATTAATAAAAGTTTTGGCTTTTGAAAGGTAGAGAGTAAAAACATAAAAGTGGAAAAAAAACAAATAGGCTGTGTCTTAAAGGGAACCTGTCACCAGGAGACCCATTTTTAGCACTTCCCCCAGTCCCCACAGAGCATAATACATACACTGCCAAAGTGTTTTACAGGAAAAAAGATATACAAAAGTAGGAAACCCGTTTGGTATGGGCAAATAGACTAAATACCATAGGGTAAGATAGAATAGTACCAAAAAAAGTTCAAAAGAACACGGAAAGAAATAATAACTATAAATATACTTTATTTCAATCAATATAGATAATAAAAACCAAACATAATACAGCATACATGAACGGACACCAAAAATAAAATTGTGTGTATACCAAATAACGGTAGTAACTAGCCAGTATAAAACATATCACACTGAAATATCAGTAATGAGTGAACAGTAACATGAGACAATACCCAAGAATAAGTTTAGCAAAGAATATACATCACAAGGCTGTAAACCAGTGGCTGCAATACTATACCAAAAAGAGGATCACACACAAACAATGCCCCGACACGTGTTTCGCATATGGCGCTATTTCAAGGGGAGGGGACTGGGTTAGTGCTAAAAATGGGTCTCCTGGTGACAGGTTCCCTTTAAAACGGTTATTAAGTAATGTCAGAAAGTTTATAAATAGAGATGAGCGAACATGCTCGTCCGAGCTTGATGCTCGTTCGAGCATTAAGGTACTCGAGACGGCTCGTTGCTCGGACGAGTATTTCCCCTGCTCGAGATCGAGCATTTAATTAAAAAAACACAGTGAAGAACAATGAAGAATAGAATAAAAACAGTGACCACAGTGAACACAGGATCATTTAAGTGAAAAACACAGTAAAGAACACAGTGAAGAATAGATTACAGATGTTCGGCACATCTGCTTACTTGTCGGAAGATACGCGCGGAACCGTGCGAACAAAATAGTATGTGAAGAACAATATATATGTGTGAAGAACACATTGCACAACAGCACAGAGACACCGGGGAGCAGCACAGAGACACCGGGGAGCAGCACGAAGACATGGGGCAGCGGCAGCACGGAGACATCAGGCAGCGGCACGGAGCAGCACGGAGACATCGGGGCACGGAGACATCGGGGCACGGAGACAGCGGGGCACAGAGACAGCGGGGCACAGAGACAGCGGGGCACGGAGACAGCGGGGCACGGAGACATCGGGGCACGGAGACAGCGGGGCACGGAGAGAGCGGGGCACGGAGAGAGCGGGGCACGGAGACAGCTGGGCACGGAGAGAGCGGGGCACGGAGAGAGCGGGGCACGGAGAGAGCGGGGCACGGAGAGAGCGGGGCACGGAGAGAGCGGGGCACGGAGAGAGCTGGGCACGGAGACAGCGGGGCACAGAGACAGCGGGGCACGGAGAGAGCGGGGCACGGAGAGAGCGGGGCACGGAGAGAGCGGGGCACGGAGAGAGCTGGGCACGGAAACAGCTGGGCACGGAAACAGCTGGGCACGGAGACAGCGGGGCACGGAAACAGCTGGGCACGGAGACAGCGGGGCACAGAGACAGCGGGGCACGGAGAGAGCGGGGCACGGAGAGAGCGGGGCACGGAGAGAGCGGGGCACGGAAACAGCTGGGCACGGAAACAGCTGGGCACGGAGACAGCGGGGCACAGAGACAGCGGGGCACGGAGACAGCGGGGCACGGAGACAGCGGGGCACGGAGACAGCGGGGCATGGAGACAGCGGGGCACGGAGACAGCGTATCTCCCGACAAGTAAGCAGATGTGCCGAACATCTGCAATCTATTCTTCACTGTGTTTTTCACTTAAATGATCCTGTGTTCACTGTTTTTATTCTATTCTTCACTGTTCTTCACATCTGCTAACTTGTCGGGAGATAATATACGCGCGGAACAGTGAAGAATAGATTGCAGATGTTTGCATACATCTGCTAACTTATCAGAAGACATTCTTTTTAAATTAATTAACACATTTTATTCCCGAACCATGGTCCCTTTGAAAAATGCTCGAGTCTCCCATTGACTTCAATGGGGCTCGTTACTCGAAACGAGCACTCGAACATCTGGAAATGTTCGGCTCGAGTAACGAGCACCCGAGCATTTTAGTGCTCGCTCATCTCTATTTATAAACATATGTACTATTTATTTCTCTTTTTTTTTCAAAATCTTATTTACACTTTAAGAAAGCAAAAAAGTAGGTAATTTGCTATCTATCAGATTTTGTGTGATCCTGTGTAATCTCCATCCAATTTTGTAATTGAATAGTTACCGCTTATTGTGACTGTAGTTAACAATTATGTGGAATCGAGCATTGAATTACCAGTTACCACGGTTGCCAGTTGTTGGCTTCATTCACATCACTGCTGTTGGACCATGTGCAATTAATTTATCCAAATAGTTCGAATTTTTTGGTACCACATGTTCTGTTTAGAACATGTGGTACATCTGCTTACAAAAATAAATTAGCATGCCGCATAAAAGATTTAACCCATTATCACCGACCCTTATTTTCATCTTAAAGGGGTTTTCCAATTAAGTAAGTTAAGCCCTTTAATGGGAAAACCATCATAATGACCAGACTATTTTTAGAATCTGACATGTCATACGATAACTTGGATACTTATGATACTTTGGAAAGTAATTTTGAGATTGTTTTCTTGTGACACATAGTACTTAATGTTAGTTGAAAATTTTAAGTGATACACTTTACATTTTATTTTGTAAGATTTGTAAGATTCTGAAAATCTTAACCGGTTAAGGCCCTTTCCTGTTTTTTCATGACCATTTTTCACTCCCCACCTTCAAAAATCTATAACTTTTTTATTTTTACACGTAAAGAGCTGTGTGACGGCTTGTTTTCTGCGTAACAAATTGCACTTCATAGTGATTGTATTAAATATTCTATGCCATGTACTCAGAAGCGGGAAAAAAATTCCAAATGCAGTGAAAATGGTGAAAAAACACATTTGCGCCATTTTCTTGTGGGCTTGGATATTAGGTCTTTCACTGAGCGCCCCAAATGACATGTCTACTTTATTCTTTGGGTCGGTACAATTAAGGGGATACCAAATTTGTATAGGTTTTATAATGTTTTCATACATTTACAAAAATTAAAACCTCCTGTACAAAAATTATTTTTTTGATTTTGCCAAATTCTGTCACTAATAACTTTTTCTTACTTCGTTGTATGGAGTTGTGGGTGGTGTAATTTTTTGCGAAATTTGATAATATTTTCAATGATATAATTTTTTAAGACTGTACGATCTTTTGATCACTTTTTATAGATTTTTTTATATTTTTCAAAATGGCAAAAAAGTGCCATTTTCGGCTTTGGGTGCTATTTTCCGTTAGGGGGTTAAACGCATTGAAAAAACGTTATCATACATATTTTGATAGATCGGGCATTTTTGGAGGCATTGATACCTAATGTGTTTATGATTTTTACTGTTTATTTATATTAATGTCAGTCAGGGGCGGACTGGGAATTTAAAATGGCCCTGGAAAAAAATATATAAAAGTGGCCCCATTTTATGGGCGGAGTCAAAACAAGTGGGTGTGGTCAGATAATGTGGGTGGAGTTATAACTGACAAATTGTTGGTAGATGGCCTTAATCCAAAACAAGAACATCTTTTGCTAGTAAGTGAATCTAATGTGCAAAGAATGTGACCTGTCGATCAGTAAATGATGCAAACACACGACCCGGTAAGCCTTAAATACCTTTCCCCTGTGCCATACATGTACAATTCAGAGAAAGAATATATTGATATATATATATATATTGATACTGCCTCCTATGTACAGGAATAATGCTGCAATAACACATTTAGAATAATACATTCAATCCTGCCTTCTATATACAAAATAAAACTACTACAATACCTTCTCCCATATACAAGCAAACTACTTTAATACTGCCCCCTATGTACAGGAATATAACTACTATAATACTGTCCCCTATGTACAAGAATATAACTACTATAATACTGCCCCTATGTACAAGAATATAACTACTATAATACTGCCCCCTATGTACAGGAATATAACTACTATAATACTGCCCCCTATGTACAGGAATATAACTACTATAATACTGCCCCCTATGTACAAGAATATAACTACTATAATACTGCCCCCTATGTACAAGAATATAACTACTATAATACTGCCCCCTATGTACAAGAATATAACTACTATAATACTGCCCCCTATGTACAAGAATATAACTACTATAATACTGCCCCCCTATGTACAAGAATATAACTACTATCATACTGCTCCCTATGTACAAGAATATAACTACTATAATACTGCCACCTATGTACAGGAATATAACTACTAGAATACTGCCCACTATGTACAAGAATATAACTACTATAATACTGCCCCCTATGTACAGGAATATAACTACTATAATACTGCCCCCTATGTACAGGAATATAACTACTATAATACTGCCCCCTATGTACAGGGATATAACTACTATAATACTGCCCCCTATGTACAAGAATATAACTACTATAATACTGCCCCCTATGTACAGGAATATAACTACTATAATACTGCCCCCTATGTACAGGAATATAACTACTATAATACTGCCCCCTATGTACAAGAATATAACTACTATAATACTGCCCCCCTATGTACAAGAATATAACTACTATCATACTGCTCCCTATGTACAAGAATATAACTACTATAATACTGCCACCTATGTACAGGAATATAACTACTAGAATACTGCCCACTATGTACAAGAATATAACTACTATAATACTGCCCCCTATGTACAGGAATATAACTACTATAATACTGCCCCCTATGTACAGGAATATAACTACTATAATACTGCCCCCTATGTACAGGGATATAACTACTATAATACTGCCCCCTATGTACAAGAATATAACTACTATAATACTGCCCCCTATGTACAGGAATATAACTACTATAATACTGCCCCCTATGTACAGGAATATAACTACTATAATACTGCCCCCTATGTACAAGAATATAACTACTATAATACTGTCCCCTATGTACAAGAAAATAACTACTGTAATACTGCCCCCTATGTGCAAGAATATAACTACTATAATACAACATATATAAACAGAAGCGAACATGAAAAAAAAAACAGTATTTATCATATACAGCTACAGAAAACACATGAGATCCTCACCTATTGCATCCAGTGACATAAGGTGACGTTTCCTCGGATTGTACTCGTTCCTCATCTTCTCCATTAGTTCCACCATCACCTTGTCTCTTCCTCCAGGTACACAGCATTCCTGCAGAGCTTACCACACAGACGTCTTATGTTCTGCACTTTCCCATTGTCCCTTTTTCTGCTACCACCAATACTGTTCCCCAAATACTGTAATAGAGCCCCCTGAAATATTAGTACCACACAAATAGTGCCCCATAATGTAACATACTGTAATGGGAAGGGTAATTTATTTCTTCTTTCTCTCCTTTAACCCCCTTAACCGCCCCACCATGCCACCCCAGTATGGATAGAGCTCCGACTATGACCCAGGCATAAAAATAATGGCCCCAGCCTAGCCCAGACATATAATAAATGCCCCCTGCTGCCCCATATATACAATAATGCCCCCCTCCCACCCCAGACATATAATTAATGCCCCCTGCCATTCCCAGATATAGAATAATGCCCCCCCCACCCCAGACATATAATTAATGCCCCCTGCCATTCCCAGATATAGAATAATGCCCCCCCCAAGACATATAATTTATGCCCCCTGCCAGCCCCATATATACAATAATCCACCCCCCACCCCAGACATATAATTAATGCCCCTTGCCATTCCCAGATATAGAATAATGCCCCCCCACCCCAGACATATAGTTAATGCTCCCTGCCATTCCCAGATATAGAATAATGCCCCCCAAGACATATAATGTATGCCCCCTGCCAGCCCCATATATACAATAATCCACCCCCCACCCCAGACATATAATTAATGTCCCCCATTCTGTAATTAAAAAAAACAAAAACATAATACTCACCCCTTTGGCGCAGGTGTCTTCCTGTCCTCGGTCTTCAGCAGCTTGGTGTAAGAGGCGCAGGATAGTGACGTCACTGCTCCGCGCCTCCACACCAAGCCGCGGAGATACAGGAGGCCGGACATCTGACAGCTGGTAGGTGCCAGCCTCCTCCACGCTACACAGGTCGCGCAATGACGTCAGTTGCGCGACCTGTGTAGCTGAGTGTATACACAGACGCAGAAGCAGCGGTGCTGCGCTGCGTCTGTGTAATAATCAATAGTACCTGCATCGTACTTTTAAGTTTAAGTTTAAGTTTTAGGTAGTGCGGACCGGCCCCGCACCAGCTCCAGACCGGCCCCAGACCGGCCCAGGACCGACCGGCCCACCGGGAAAATTCCCGGTGGGTACAATGGCCAGTCCGCCCCTGATGTCAGTTCTAGGGAAAGGGGGGTGATTTGAAATTTTAGATTTTTTTATTAAAATTTTTTTTTTAACTTTTTTTTTATTTTTCTTTTTACTATTTTTCAGACTCCCTAGGGAACTTTAACCCTAGGTTGTCTGATCGATCCTATCATATACTGCCATACTACAGTATGGCAGTATATGGGGATTTTCCTCCTCATTCATTACAATCATTACAATTACAATCAGCACATTGTAATGAAGGGGTTAAAATGAAATAGCCTCAGGTCTTCGGAAGACCTGAGGCTACCATGGAGACGGATCACCGTCACCGCGTTCCAAGGTAAGATGGCGGCGCCCATGCGCCGCTATCTTTTTGAGGCTGCCGGCAGCTTTGCCGGCAGCCATCGCTGTAATAACACCCGTGATCGGTGCTAGCACCGATCGTGGGTGATACCGTTAAGCCTTTGCTGCAATATGCCCGTGAGCCCTCTCCATGCAGCGCGACCCGACCGCCGCCGTGAACACACGGCAGGCGGTCGCGAACCGGTTAATTTTCAAAGTTTGAAATGGTCTTTTTGCGCAGGTAGTCAGAACACCCAAATAGCTTGATAACAAACATTTCTGGAATGTCTGCTTTATGTTGGCATGGTTTGTTTATGTGTCCTCTAATTTTTTTAAGGTGTTATTAGACTTGGAACTTTGAGTGCAATTTTTCTCATTTTTATGAAAATCGCCAAGACTCCACATTCAAGTGACTTTGAGAGACCTAAATAATAATAACACCCTATAAATTACCCTAGTAATTACAATAGAAACTGTACCCCTCAATGTATAAAAAAACCTTTTAAATAAAATAGAAGTGCAGTCTTATTATTTGTGGGATGAAATACCATGTATATAGATAATTCATTTTAAGGGGTTTGGAGCTTATTAATGAGATTTTATTACCTATTTCAAGTGGGATACAAAGAAAATCATCAATTTTTGTTTGGGATTTTTAGCACTTTTTTTGGCCGCTCACTGTAATACACAAGTAAAATTTTATCTTTATTCTCTGTTTCACTACGATTACGGTGGTACCTTTTTTATATAGTTTTTCTTATCTCTGCTCAATTTTACTGAGCAAAACGATATTGGGGAAGATTTTTCAAAGGCATAACTTCTGTATTTTTGTGTTGAAGGAGCTGGATCAGGGCTTATTTTTTGCAAAAAGAGTTATTCTTTTCAGTGGTATAATTTTGGGGCACGTTCCTTTTTTTGCTATTTAGAACATTTTTGTGTCAGTATTTGATGAAAAATTATATATCACTGGAAGCTTTTTTGTGTTTTTTTCTTATGCCAATTGCTTTGCAAGTATACAGGCAGTCCCCGGGTTACATACAAGATAGGGTCTGTAGGTTTGTTCTTAAGTTGAATTTGCATGTAAGTCGGAACTGTATATTTTATCATTGTAATCCCAGCCAGAACTTTTTTGGTCTCTGTGACAATTGGATTTTAAAAATGTTGGTTTGTCATAAGAATCAGGATTAACACTAAAGCTTCATTACAGACACCTGTGATAACTGTTACAGCTGATCATTGTAGGCTAGGACTAAAGTACAATAAATGACCAATATCCAAAGGTCCGTTTGTAACTAGGGCTCGTATGTAAGTTGAGTGTTCTTAAGTAGGGGACCGCCTGTATATTGTTTTAAATGTATTCTACAGATTGTTACGGATGTGGTGATACCAAATATGTAGGGTATTTTGTGTTTTAATGTTTATTCTTCTTTACTAGGTTTTTATATGTAAATTTGGCGCATTGAGGATTTTTCTTCTGACTTGAACAAGTGTTTGTCTGTTTGCTTATACAAGACTCTACAAACTGTAATACACATGTATTGTAGTGTACAATGTAAGTTGCTGATGCATGCTCAGTTAATTACAGCTGATTCCTGCCAGGAGACAGAACCCAGCGTGCAGGGGAGCCAGCAGCCTCGGGGCACACAGCGGACCCTGGGCATGGACCAAAAGGACTCACCTTTGCACTATAATGATAAGGCAGATGGGGTTACCCATGGTATACCAACTAGAAAGGATTTTATCAGATGTACGGTAAATTCAAATTTTGTTGACATTTTATTTATAATACTTGACCCTTAATTCATGAAATAACATTTCTCACTAAATATTTACAAAACACATTATAAAAACAGTATTCTAGGAATCACCCCTTTTCCGCTGGATGCAAAATGAGCACTGGATCATTTGGAAAGTCAAACAGACAATTACAAAAAAGGGGACTGTGACAAAACATGACATTCTCGGACCTCGAGAGGTATGCACGGTCAATTAATCATTGTTTAATAGACACATGGAACCTCAGTGAAACAGAACCTTATCAGCCCAGTAGGCCACCACAAGTTCTCATTTGATATAAACCCAGTCCATAATGGGATTATATCAGGAGAGGAACAAACTGGTAGCATGTATTTAATCGAGACATGGACTTGGGGATTCCTGGATCAAGATAAAAGAACAACACAGGTTAAAATTTTTATTTAATGCCTCAACGCACAAGCACAGATGACGATAATGCCCCTTCCTCCAATATTTTCCTAAAATTTTCCCACAGGGACCTTCTGGAGTTTTTTATGACTGAAGCAACAGCAACAATGTGTGATCACCACTCTGTGGCCGGGGAGTGGAAGCGGCCAATGGAGAGGTGTGCACAGGTCTCACTACACAGCCACACGTCGCAGTCATGAAGAGGCTAGATCAGTAATGGCAAACCTTTTAGGGACCAAGTGCCGAAACTACAAGCAGAAGTCACATATTTTTCACAAAGTGCCAAATTAAAGTAGCTTACAGGATACAAATGTATTAGCATCTGGAGGACACAAATACAGTAGAAATAAGGAGTAATTTGGATTATTATTGTAGTTTACCTTTATGGTTTCCTCAACAGGATGAATCACAGGTCTGCAAAATGGACTACAATGATAACCAGATCTGTCGAAACTTCCTTGCTCCTCCTGCACTTCAAGTCACTTTATAATAACATTGAACATGGCATGTCCTGGGCTGCTCTTGACTGCAGGAGGAGGTCTTGAGTCCTGAATGGTGGCCTTTGTGCTAGGTGATGGCCTGGGTGCCCACAGAGTGGGATCCGAGTGCCACCTCTGGCACCCGTCCCATAGGTTCGCCACCACTGGGCTAGAACCTTTTGTTGTATCCGGCTTTGCCCGGAGGGGCAGTGAGGCTATCATATGCTGGAACACGAACACCGGCATATAATAAAAAAAAGAGAAAAAAATAAGTGTATACTTGGAATAAATGCCAAAAAGATCAGTCACTTCCCAAGTATGTAGTTTGGTTCCTTACCCCACTTCTGGGCGATGTTGCTCCACTGGCCCGGAGTCCCATCTACATATTATCTCTACTAGTAAAATAAAATTCCTAGAAGAATCTTTATTAAAAAAATTATAAATTCCCTTATACTTTTTTAAAATAATATTGTCGATGATGGATTGAAATGGAATTTTCTTGTACAAAACAAAGTAGCAACCATAAGTGAATAAATGTGAATTCCTATGTGTCTACAGACAATATTCACAATATCTGTGTTATTATAGTCATAAACCCACATAACCTATAATAAGGAATGTAGTGATATGGAATATTGATATTCCCAGATGTAACAATTTGTATTTTTGGAAGAGAGCTACTAAATGTTGCACCAGCAAAGTTATCTTATAGTAGCAGGTATGTTTCTGCTATCACTATGATTATGTATTTTGTTTTTTAAACTTTAGTAGGGCAGAAGAATATAAATGGATTTTAGCAAGTTTTTATTGTTTTATGTGTATTGTATACTTATCCTGCTATATATAAGCAAAAAAAGCCAATATCTCAGTCTGACTCGCATCTGCCAGTTAATATATCCTTCCAGTCTGAACTACAGCTAGCTCTTTCATCTTCATCTATCATGGCAGAGGACAAAGCAGAACATTTCTATTAGTTGGCTGCCCTATTGATGTATGTGAGCCGAGAAGATCAAGCTTATTCTTAGAATTACCTTGAAGTGATGACACAACAAGTCTAAGTATCAAGTTTACATTGCAAACATTGATGATGCAGAAAAGGATAGAATCCTCCATACAGAATTGTGTTTGTGTTAAAAGTAAAGTATTTGATTAAGGCTACAAGTACATGGAGGTGAGTCTTGTCTTTGATCTTCATTATTTTTAGAGATCCTTTTACCTCAATGGGGGAATCAGTACACAAAAGAATTTCTGATCTGCAAATAAATTCTGCTTGCATGATTTCATGAACTGAACACTGTGTGCATTATAGCTCAAGGTTTACGTTGAAGAATTTGAGATATTATCCTTTTATTTTATATGGATTTTTTGCGTCTCTTAAAACAAGATATATTAAAGAAAATAATTGAATACAATGTTTAGAATTTTCCAGCCATTTTACGTGTATTTGGTAATGAGTCTAAAGCACTAACTGAGCACTAACTACCACTGGACATAAAAATGTTTTTAATACAAATAAAGATAGTAATTAGAGATGAGCGAACATACTCGTCCGAGCTTGATGCTCGTTCGAGCATTAGCGTACTCGAAACTGCTTGTTGCTCGGACGAATACTTCGCCCGCTCGAGAAAATGGCAGCTCCCGCCGTTTTGCTTTTTGGCGGCCAGAAACAGAGCCAATCACAAGCCAGGAGACTCTGCACTCCACCCAGCATGACGTGGTACCCTTACACGTCGATAGCAGTGGTTGGCTGGCCAGATCAGGTGACCCTGGGATAGACTAGCCGCTGCCCGCGCTGCTCGGATCATTCTGTGCTCGGACCATTCTTACTGTTAGGCAGGAGTGATTGTACAAGAACCCGACAGCCCTTCTTAGGGCTACAATAACGTTATACTTTTTTTTTTTTTATTTGCAGCTAGTACCATATTGTGAGGAATTTGCAGGGGGACTTGCTACCGTTGTGTTTAGCTCTTAGTGACACACATATCCACCTCAAACACCAAAGTGGGAAAATTTATTAGGGGTTTGATTTCAATTAGGCACAGTCTGCCATTTACTTTTTATTTTACGTTTATTTTTTTAATAACTCAGCGTCATCTCATCTTGCATAGCCGTGTGCTTTCATACTTGGCTAGAAAATAGCCATAGGAGAATCCAAACGGCTTACTTACGCCTACAGTAGCGTTATATATATTTGATTTCTGGTTGATCTGCTGGTGGCTGTCCTTGCTGCAGTGCATCTACTAGCAAATTGTGAGCAATTTGTAGTGAGACTTGCGACCGCTGTGTTTTGCGCTTAGTGACGCACATATCCATCGCAAAGACCGAAGTGGGAAAATTTATTAGGGGTTTGATTTCAATTAGGCACAGTCTGCCATTTACTTTTTATTTTACGTTTATTTTTTTAATAACTCAGTGTCATCTCATCTGGCATAGCAGTGTGCTTTCATACTTGGCTAGCAAATAGCCATAGGAGAATCCAAACGGCTTACTTACGCCTACAGTAGCGTTATATATATTTGATTTCTGGTTGATCTGCTGGTGGCTGTACTTGCTGCAGTGCATCTACTAGCAAATTGTGAGCAATTTGTAGTGAGCCTTGCGACCACTGTGTTTTGCGCTTAGTGACGCACATATCCATCGCAAAGACCGAAGTGGGAAAATTTATTAGGGGTTGGATTTCAATTAGGCACAGTCTGCCATTTCCTTTTTTATTTTACGTTTATTTTTTAAATAACTCAGCGTCATCTCATCTGGCATAGCAGTGTGCTTTCATACTTGGCTAGAAAATAGCCATAGGAGAATCCAAACGGCTTACTTACGCCTACAGTAGCGTTATATATATTTGATTTCTGGTTGATCTGCTGGTGGCTGTACTTGCTGCAGTGCATCTACTAGCAAATTGTGAGCAATTTGTAGTGAGCCTTGCGACCACTGTGTTTTGCGCTTAGTGACGCACATATCCATCGCAAAGACCGAAGTGGGAAAATTTATTAGGGGTTGGATTTCAATTAGGCACAGTCTGCCATTTCCTTTTTTATTTTACGTTTATTTTTTTAATAACTCAGCGTCATCTCATCTGGCATAGCAGTGTGCTTTCATACTTGGCTAGAAAATAGCCATAGGAGAATCCAAACGGCTTACTTACGCCTACAGTAGCGTTATATATATTTGATTTCTGGTTGATCTGCTGGTGGCTGTACTTGCTGCAGTGCATCTACTAGCAAATTGTGAGCAATTTGTAGTGAGACTTGCGACCACTGTGTTTTGCACTTAGTGACGCACATATCCATCGCAAAGACCGAAGTGGGAAAATTTATTAGGGGTTGGATTTCAATTAGGCACAGTCTGCCATTTCCTTTTTTATTTTACGTTTATTTTTTTAATAACTCAGCGTCATCTCATCTGGCATAGCAGTGTGCTTTCATACTTGGCTAGAAAATAGCCATAGGAGAATCCAAACGGCTTACTTACGCCTACAGTAGCGTTATATATATTTGATTTCTGGTTGATCTGCTGGTGGCTGTACTTGCTGCAGTGCATCTACTAGCAAATTGTGAGCAATTTGTAGTGAGACTTGCGACCGCTGTGTTTTGCGCTAAGTGACGCACATATCCATCGCAAAGACCGAAGTGGGAAAATTTATTAGGGGTTGGATTTCAATTAGGCACAGTCTGCCATTTCCTTTTTTATGTTACGTTTATTTTTTTAATAACTCAGCGTCATCTCATCTGGCATAGCAGTGTGCTTTCATACTTTGCTAGAAAATAGCCATAGGAGAATCCAAACGGCTTACTTACGCCTACAGTAGCGTTATATATATTTGATTTCTGGTTGATCTGCTGGTGGCTGTACTTGCTGCAGTGCATCTACTACCAAATTGTGAGCAATTTGTAGTGAGACTTGCGACCATTGTGTTTTGCGCTTAGTGACGCACATATCCATCGCAAAGACCGAAGTGGGAAAATTTATTAGGGGTTGGATTTCAATTAGGCACAGTCTGCCATTTCCTTTTTTATTTTACGTTTATTTTTTTAATAACTCAGCGTCATCTCATCTGGCATAGCAGTGTGCTTTCATACTTGGCTAGAAAATAGCCATAGGAGAATCCAAACGGCTTACTTACGCCTACAGTAGCGTTATATATATTTGATTTCTGGTTGATCTGCTGGTGGCTGTACTTGCTGCAGTGCATCTACTAGCAAATTGTGAGCAATTTGTAGTGAGACTTGCGACCGCTGTGTTTTGCGCTTAGTGACGCACATATCCATCGCAAAGCCCGAAGTGGGAAAATTTATTAGGGGTTGGATTTCAATTAGGCACAGTCTGCCATTTCCTTTTTTATTTTACGTTTATTTTTTTAATAACTCAGCGTCATCTCATCTGGCATAGCAGTGTTCTTTCATACTTGGCTAGAAAATAGCCATAGCAATAGGATAGCATCGTTTGGTTTTAAAAACTAAAAAACACAAAAAAAAACAAAAAACACAAAAAAAGTTAAAAAAAAATTAAAGTTATAACTCTCATTTTCAAAATGTTTAACCCGAGGGCTAGGGGTAGAGGACGAGGGCGGGGACGTGGGCGTCCAACTACTGCAGGGGTCAGAGGCCGTGGTCCTGGGCGGGGTGAGACACCACCTACTTATGAGGGAGCAGGGGAACGCCGCAGAGCTACACTCCCTAGGTTCATGTCTGAAGTTACCGGGACTCGTGGTAGAGCACTGTTGAGGCCAGAACAGTGCGAACAGGTGATGTCGTGGATTGCCGACAATGCTTCGAGCAATTTGTCCACCAGTCAGTCTTCCACGCAGTCCACCCATGTCACAGAAATCGGCACTCCTCCAGCTCCTGCACCTCAGCCTCCTCCCCCCCAGTCTGCCCCCTCCCAGGAAAATTTGGCATTTGAACCGGCATACTCTGAGGAACTGTTTTCTGGACCCTTCCCACAGTCACAAACCACTTGTCCGGTTGCTGCTGAGCAATTTTCCGATGCCCAGGTTTTCCACCAGTCGCAGTCTGTGGGTGATGATGACCTTCTTGACGTAGTGGAAGAAGTGTGTAAAGAGGTGTCCGACGATGAGGAGACACGGTTGTCAGACAGTGGGGAATTTGTTGTCAGGGCAGGAAGTCCGAGGGGGGAGCAGACTGAGGGATCGGAGGATGATGAGGTGACAGACCCAAGCTGGGTTGATAGGTCGGGTGAACACAGTGCTTCTGAGACGGAGGAGAGTCCTCGACCAGAACAGGTTGGAAGAGGCAGTGGTGGGGCCAGACAGAGAGGCAGGGCCAGAGCTGGTGCATCAGCGCCAAATGTGTCAACTAGTGAAGCTCCCGTGGCGAGGGCTCCTGCGGCGAGGGCTAGATTTTCAGAAGTCTGGAGGTTCTTTAAGGAAACACCGGATGACCGACGGACTGTGGTGTGCAACATTTGCCAAACCAGGATCAGCAGGGGTTCCACCACTAATAGCTTAACTACCACCAGTATGCGCAGGCATATGACCCCACTCAGTGGCAACAAGCCCGTTCACCTCCGGCCGTGCACACCACTGCTCCTTCCCCTGTGTCAGCTGATAGTCAGCCCCCTGCCCAGGACCCTGCCACAAAAACCCCATTGTCGCCTCCACGATCCTCCACAGCATCCACCAGCGTTCAGCTCTCCATACCCCAGACGCTGGAGCGGAAACGCAAATATAGTGCAACCCACCCGCACGCCCAAGCCCTTAATGTCCACATCTCCAGATTGCTTAGCCTGGAGATGCTGCCCTATAGGCTAGTAGAGACCGAGGCCTTTCGCAACCTCATGGCGGCGGCCGCCCCTCGGTATTCGGTCCCCAGCCGCCACTACTTTTCCCGATGTGCCGTCCCAGCCCTGCACCAGCACGTGTCAGACAACATCATCCGTGCCCTGACCAACGCCGTTTCTGACAAGGTCCACCTGACCACGGACACATGGACGAGTGCTGCCGGGCAGGGCCACTATATATCGCTGACGGCACATTGGGTTGACTTGGTGGAGGCTGGGACCGAGTCTGACCCTGCGGCTGGTCATATACTGCCGACGCCGAGGATTGCGGGGCCTACCTCGGTCCAGGTGTTTCAGGCCTACTATGCCTCCTCCTCCTCCCACCCCTCCTCCACCTCCTCCTCCGAACTACCATCCGTGGGCATCGCGCCATCAGTCGGTAGCTCTAGGCACAGCAGCAGTGCCGTCGCTAAGCGACAGCAGGCGGTGCTCAAACTGCTGAGCCTAGGCGATAAAAGGCACACCGCCCAAGAACTATTACAGGGCATCACGGCGCAGACTGATCTGTGGCTGGCACCGCTGAACCTGAAGCCAGGCATGGTTGTGTGTGACAACGGCCGTAACCTGGTGGCGGCTCTGCAACTCGGCAGACTGACACATGTGCCATGCCTGGCCCATGTGTTAAATCTGATAGTTCAGCGTTTCCTCAAGACATACCCCAATCTGTCTGATTTGCTCACGAAGGTGCGCCGCATCTGTGCGCATTTCAGGAAGTCCAGCACAGATGCTGCCACTCTCAGGGCAGCGCAGCGCCGCCTCCAACTGCCCGCTCACCGACTGTTGTGCGACGTGCCCACGAGGTAGAATTCAACACTGACCATGTTATCCAGAGTTTACCAGCAGCGCCGAGCGATTGTAGACTGCCAGATGTCAACTTCCACCAGAACTGGTAGTCAGGTCAGTCAGCTTCCTCAAGTCTACAATGAGGAGTGGACGTGGATGTCTGATATCTGTCAGGTGCTGAGTAACTTTGAGGAGTCAACACAGATGGTCAGTGGCGATGCCGCCATCATCAGCCTCACCATCCCGCTGCTTGGCCTGTTGAAAAACTCTCTGATCAGCATGAAGTCGGAAGCTTTGCGCTCGTCACAAGAGACGGGGGAAGAAGATTCCCTTGTTGATAGCCAAAGCACCCTTAGGTCTGTTTCTCAGCGCATATCGGAGGAGGTGGAGGTGGAGGAGGATGAGGAGGAAGAGGAGGAGAATGTTGGCGAGACACAAGAGGGGACCATTGTTGAGTCCTTCACTGTTCAGCGTGTATGGGCAGAAGAAGAGGAGTTGGAGGAGTTGGAGGAGGAGGAAATGGACAGTTAGGCCAGTGAGGGGAGTGAATTCTTACGCGTTGGTACTCTGGCGCATATGGCAGATTTCATGCTAGGCTGCCTATCCCGTGACCCTCGCATTCAAAGAATTTATTCCAGCACCGATTACTGGGTGTTCACTCTCCTGGACCCACGGTACAAGCAAAATCTTTCCACTCTCATCCCTGGAGAGGAAAGGAGTGTGAGAATGCATGAATACCAGCAGGCCCTGGTGCACAAGCTGAAACAGTATTTCCCTTCTGACAGCGCTAGCGGCAGAGTGCGTAGTTCTGCGGGACAAGTAGCGAGGGAGAGTAGGCGAGCAGGCAGCTTGTCCAGCACTGGCAAGGGTACGCTTTACAAGGCTTTTGCCAGCTTTATGTCACCCCAGCAAGACACTGTCACCTGTCCCCAGTCTCGGCAGAGTAGGGCTGATCTTTACAGAAAGATGGTGAGGGAGTACGTAGCTGACCATACCATCATCCTAAATGGTCACACAGCTCCCTACAACTACTGGGTTTCAAAGCTGGACATGTGGCACGAACTGGCGCTGTACGCCTTGGAGGTTCTTGCCTGCCCTGCCGCTAGCGTCTTGTCCGAGCGGGTTTTCAGTGCAGCTGGTGGCATCATCACGATAAGCGTACACGCCTGTCGACTGACAGCGCTGACAGGCTGACGCTTATCAAGATGAATAAAGCATGGATTTCTCATAATTTCCAATCTCCACCAGGTGAAGGAAGCTCAACCTGAATAATTTATCCACTCCTCCTCCTCATTTTCCTCCTTCTCCTCCTCTTTGTACAGTAAAGCAGAGGAAACTGGCTATTTTTTGACAGGGCCCACTGGCTCTAGCCATAGTACTTTATGCATTTAATTTTTCTGGAGGGCCACCGACCCGGTCCTCTGTTTTTAAAAATTTTTGGGAGTGCCACATACAGGCACTCAATCTATTCAATTTTTCTGGAGGGCCACCTACCTGCTCCTCTGGTTTGAAAACTTTTTTGGACTGCCACATACAGGCACTCAATCTATTTCATTTTTCTGGAGGGCCACCTACCTGCTCCTCTGGTTTGAAAACTTTTTTGGACTGCCACATACAGGCACTCAATCTATTCCATTTTTCTGGAGGGCCACCTACCTGCTCCTCTGGTTTGAAAACTTTTTTGGACTGCCACATACAGGCACTCAATCTATTCCATTTTTCTGGAGGGCCACCTACCTGCTCCTCTGGTTTGAAAACTTTTTTGGACTGCCACATACAGGCACTCAATCTATTCCATTTTTCTGGAGGGCCACCTACCTGCTCCTCTGGTTTGAAAACTTTTTTGGACTGCCACATACAGGCACTCAATCTATTTCATTTTTCTGGAGGGCCACCTACCTGCTCCTCTGGTTTGAAAATTTTTTTGGACTGCCACATACAGGCACTCAATCTATTCCATTTTTCTGGAGGGCCACCTACCTGCTCCTCTGGTTTGAAAACTTTTTTGGACTGCCACATACAGGCACTCAATCTATTTCATTTTTCTGGAGGGCCACCTACCTGCTCCTCTGGTTTGAAAACTTTTTTGGACTGCCACATACAGGCACTATCCAAATTAAATTGTCTCCATAGCAGCCTCCACACGTTGTCTCCATTGCTACCTCCAAAAGTCGTCCATATAGCTGCCTCCATACATCGTCCCTTTATCAAACGAGGTGTGTCAGGCAGAAATTTGGGTTGTTTTCATGGATTCCACATCAAAGTTGTTAACTTTGTCGCCACCCAGCTGTGTTATCCACAAAATATACTGGCAAACTTTTATCATTTACCAATATTATTTCAGCGCTTCTTGCGCTTCTGTTTACATTCCCCTCACCCGCCATATCCTAAACTTATAAGAACGCTACTACACTTGATCTTATACAAAAGGTTCTTAGAAGTGCTGTTTGGGGAGTAGCCTAGAGACACGGGCTTGGATTGGCGAAAGCTCGCCTGGCAGCGGAGCGCCAGCTCCATGCCAAGATCCAACTAACATAGTTTTAACTGCAGCACCTTTAATCTACTACTAGTTCACTGCCTCCATACATGGTCCCCTTATCAAACGAGCTGTGTCAGGCAGAATTTTGGGTTGTTTTCATGGCTTCCATGTTAACTTTGTCGCCACCCTGCTGTGTAATCCACAAAATATACTGGCAAACTTTTATCATGTACCGATATTATTTGAGCGCTTCTTGCTCACCTCCTTTGGTTCCTCTCTGCCACCCATTGGTTTGAAGCCTGAGTCCATTTAGGGTATGTCGCCATGCCACTCTCTAGCCTTCCGCTGCTGCCGCTGCCTCTGCATGCCGTCCCCTATAGTGTCAGGGTCAATTATTGGATGTTTTAGATGCTATCTAGCTTCATTCTGTCACTCTGTCATGGCCATGCTGTTGCCCATAGTTTTGGCATAATGGTGCGATTATGCAGCCTCAGAGGCATCCATGCATGCTGCCCCTGCTGTTTCCTGTCCATTTCCGTGGTGTTTCCATCCTTTTCTGAGGTTCCCAGGTGTTTGGCCAAGCTTCCCTGTGCAGAGCCTTGGTCCCCTTGAAAAATGCTCGAGTCTCCCATTGACTTCAATGGGGCTCGTTATTCGAGACGAGCACTCGAGCATCGGGAAAAGTTCGTCTCGAATAACGAGTACCCGAGCATTTTAGTGCTCGCTCATCTCTAATAGTAATACACATGTGCAATAAGCACAAATAACATCAGTAAAATTTAACAGTAACTGTACACACTAGAATACATGGCATTGGTCATGAATCTTAGACAATAGGAAAACAAATTACAGTTAAAAATGTTTTATAAGATCCCAGGCAGGGCAACACGGCAGGTAGGTACTCAAAGGGCCCAAGTGCCAACCATACCGAAAAAAAGAGACTATATAGACTATATAGTCAGGAAATCTCGTGGGAGATTGTATCAGATTGAGTTATTGTAAGCCAAGCACTAGCTCTGACCCATTGTAATCAATAGGCTTTTTAAGACTTGCTTTATTTTTCACGCACTCACGTTTAAATCTCAGAATGCTCTACTTTTGCAAGTCAAGCGTGTGAAAAACACACCATACAAGTCTATGGAGATGCATCAAAAATGCATTGCATGCTGAGACACATGCAAGTCCAATGCAAGTGCAATGCATTTTTTTCAAGCATCAATTGCCATAGAAAAGATAGAGCTCAGTCCTGAGTCTTTTTTACCCGTGTTATCTGCACGTGAAAAACGCATTGAAATTGCATTGAAAATGCATTGAAAAACTGAGACACTGAACAAACTCTGACTGAAAACTGATTGAACTCTGATAAAAAATGTCAGTTTTTCACTGACCAAACCCTGATCGCACCCTGATCAGACTCTGACGTGATCTGCAACGCAAGTGTGGAAGGGGCCTGATGTTCAGAGTAGTGATTCTAGACAAGATCTTCTGATAGATGGTTCACTGTTCGTCCTCTCAATCTCCTCTACAATAGAAGTATATTGCTAGACATGTTTCTGAGCTTATTCTCAGCTCCTTCCTCAGTAGTAAATTAGAAATGCCAATGATGCCTATTTTTTAGTAAGATGCTTTGAAAACCCTGCCTGGATCTTTATATTTCATCCATACCATACCGTAAGCAAGCCGTATAAAAATATATGCTAAATTCTATGGGCTAAATACGTGCTGCATTTGATACGTGCTGCACCGTTACTGCCGTATATACACTCACCGGCCACTTTATTAGGTACACCTGTCCAACTGCTCGTTAACACTTAATTTCTAATCAGCCAATCACATGGCGGCAACTCAGTGCATTTAGGCATGTAGACATTGTCAAGACAATCTCCTGCAGTTCAAACCGAGCATCAGTATGGGGAAGAAAGGTGATTTGAGTGCCTTTGAATGTGGGATGGTTGTTGGTGCCAGAAGGGCTGGCCTAAGTATTTCAGAAACTGCTGATCTACTGGGATTTTCACACACAACCATCTCTAGGGTTTACAGAGAATGGTCCGAAAAAGAAAAAACATCCAGTGAGCGGCAGTTCTGTGGGCGGAAATGCCTTGTTGAGGCAGATGGGCTACAGCAGCAGAAGACCACACCGGGTGCCACTCCTTTCAGCTAAGAACAGGAAACTGAGGCTACAATTTGCACAAGCTCATCGAAATTGGACAGTAGAAGATTGGAAAAACGTTGCCTGGTCTGATGAGTCTCGATTTCTGCTGCGACATTCGGATGGTAGGGTCAGAATTTGGCGTCAACAACATGAAAGCATGGATCCATCCTGCCTTGTATCAACGGTTCAGGCTGGTGGTGATGGTGTCATGGTGTGGGGAATATTTTCTTGGCACTCTTTGGGCCCCTTGGTACCAATTGAGCATCGTTGCAACGCCACAGCCTACCTGAGAATTGTTGCTGACCATGTCTATCCCTTTATGACCAATGTACCCAACATCTGATGGCTACTTTCAGCAGGATAATGCACCATGTCATAAAGCTGGAATCATCTCAGACTGGTTTCTTAAACATGACAATGAGTTCACTGTACTCAAATGGCCTCCACAGTCACCAGATCTCAATCCAATAGAGCATCTTTGGGATGTGGTGGAACGGGAGATTCGCATCATGGATGTGCAGCTGACAAATCTGCGGCAACTGTGTGATGCCATCATGTCAATATGGACCAAAATCTCTGAGGAATGCTTCTAGCACCTTGTTGAATCTATGCCACGAAGAATTGAGGGAGTTCTGAAGGCAAAAGGGGGTCCAACCCGTTACTAGCATGGTGTACCTAATAAAGTGGCCGGTGAGTGTATATATGCATTATCCAGAACCAGTGGGAAGTGTATTCTGTCAGCCAGCAAATAGTCAGTCACCCATTACTTGCCATACTGTTGCAATACGTCCTGTATTTACAGTCAGAATATAGTCGTATATGAAGAACAGATCAACCAAATGATCAAAATGGAAAATCAAAGCATTATTTTTTTTCCGTCATTTCCATCTGAATTTTTTTTCCAACTTCCAAGTATACTTCATGGGATATTAAATGCTGTGAAGCCTTTGGTGGCTATGTAAATGAAAATAAAGTTCTGACCTTTGGAATGCAGGAAGTGAAAAATGGAAATGCAACAAATGAAAAGGAGATGGTCCTAAACAAATGCTTGCCCAATAATCCCTAGAATTATCTACAATATGTCCTCACTTCTCTTCCTCCCATATTAGAGGCTGCACAAACATGGTTCATGTCTTTTTATACCATGAAACTTCACAGCGAGTTTTTCACAGCCTGGAGCTCATTTTGTTCCAAAAAATGTACACAATATCAGAAGAGAGCTCAAGGCTTGCTTCAATGATGTACAAAGGAATAAGTCAATATCTTCAAAGTTTTATGAAATAAAGCAGAATACATCATGTTAATATAGATTCTGAATGCTGAAAGGATTGGTGTCCAGGGGCCGTGAAAAACTTGCCATCAAGTTTATACGTTATAAAGAAGTCTGAGATTTCTATGGAATCTCAAATAAAGGAGGAACATAAAATCGGTGGACATATTATGCAATTGTTGACAGGGGTAGTGAACCCACTGTACCACTGCAAGAGATGACGTAAGGCGACACCATGGAGCCGAGTCTAAGTGCCACTTAGACTTTGCTTGCGGTGGAGGCCAAGGTGAGTCAGAGTCATGAGGCAGAATTGTGGTCAGGGACAGACAAGAGGTCAAGACAGGCAGCACAGGATTGGAGTCAACAGCAGAGTGGAAGGTCAGGGGTGGCTGTAGAGGACTGCTGGCCCTTTAAATCTTACAGAGCCATGCGCAGTAGGAGGCAGAGACTGCCACTGGATCAAAGGAAGGTAAGTGAGGCTGTATTACACCATGGATTTGCAGTTCTGAAATTCAGGACAATGATTGCCAGGAATCCCTGGTCAGACCTGACAGAGGATGGACAATGGCGCACATAGGCAGCGGACAACTGTATTTTCAGTATTACTCTATAGTACGCCAGTTGTTCCTCCCTCTTGGCAGCTGGAAAAAAGTCACCCATTTTTGACTGGTAGCGAGGGTCCAAGGTGGTGGAGAGCCAAAAGTCATCCCTTTGCCGGATGTTCACTATTCGGCTGTCACTGGTTAGGCAAAGCTCAAAAACGCCAAAGAAAGGACAAGCACTACCAAAGTCAATTAATAATAAAATGTCCACACATCCTTATTTACTTATGTCAGCCAAAAAGAAAAAAACAGTTGGATGCGTACACCGGACTAGACTAGTGATAACAATTTTATTAGTACATCAATCATATAACAAACAGTGACCACAGGACAACACAAAAAATATAAAAACACTTAAAAGTTACACCTTTGAGGGTGTACACAACTGCCAAGGGCAAAGTGTGCCCTAACTCCCTGCCTCAATCTGACTAAACAATAATAAAAATATAATTCATCAACTACAAATATCAAAGTGTGACAAATGCTGACAAGGTGAGTATATAAGGCAATAAAGTGACCTGTGCTAAAAGAGCCTTATTGCAAACATGCCCGCAAGCCTAACAGATACGATACCTGCGCTAAATCCATACAGCCATGTACGGGAGGTAAGCAGGCATGGTCGGAGAGAGAGGGAGGGGAGCAGACCCCACGCTTATCGTCACCTATTCGGTGACTTCCTCAGGGTTAAGTACTGCAAAAAGTAACTGCTATTTGGGGTATACAGAACCCTAAAATGGACACCCTGCTATAGGAGCAGAAATCACTCCAGAAACTATGTGGATTTTACTCAGATTTCTTCCTACTTACTTCAGTAACAAAAAAGAACTGCTACTTGGGGTACAGAGATCCCGCAAAAAGGACACTGGGTGATTGGAGCAGAAATCGCTACAGCACAGTACGGTACAAACAGCTAGACACTGGAGACAGTACATGCAGTGTGAAATGTTGTGATTGGAAATGGCTGCCTGTTTTTATAGGGCTGTGTGACATCACATAAGCCTGCCGATTGCTGATTGGCTTACAGGTCTGTACATGTGATCGAGGGTGTTCCTTTCTTCTTCCCACAGTTTTCTGCCCCATGTAACACATTGTGCTCGTGCCCATTTTGGTAATAAAGGAGGGAGGAAAAAACGTTGTTCACCATAAACTTCGGATTCGTGACAAATCAAATTTACCCTGAAATTCAGACCGAATTCCACTTCGTTCGGATCGATTCACTGATCTCTAGTAAATACCCTTAAAAATTTCAAGAGTCTTTCCACATTGAGGCTGATGTATCATGCCTTAAAAGCTAGTTTTCTGGAGTGCAAGGCATGAAAGAGTTGCAATTTCTTGTACAAATTACAACTTTTTGTCCAACTCGCCACTTTAAAAAAGTGGGCATGGCAGGGAACAAGGCAAGATAGCAAGTGAACCAAAGCTGGGATTTCTTGGTCAATTGATTTAATATAACCTGCGTCAAAAAACAGGTACAGTCTAGGGCTAAAATCGAAGCCACTTCTAGCATGTGAGGGATACATAGGAATTATTAAGCAGTCAGAACCACTTAATAATCCTATTGTATCTGCCAATGGTGATCATGACAGGAAAATGAAAAGTGTTCACCTGTCATAAGCCCAAATACATTAGTAAGGGGGATATGTATACAATGTTCCTCCAGTTGAACGCAAGTTCAATTTTGCTGAACATTTCTGGTAAATTTCACAAAGAAGGCTCCATAATTTGTTCAGTAGATGCTTAGAGTGTAACAGAGTGGAGTAAAATGGACATCCAGACCAACTGGAATTCTAACCTTCTCCAAACTGATTTAGTCCAAATTCATTGAAAACTTTTAATGATTTATGAACCAGAAATAATACACATGGATGTGTTTCAATGTCTAAAATTTAATGTAACACGAAAACGGAGTTTATGATTGAATTAAGTTGATATTGACACGGCGTAATTTTGACTACCGTATTTGGGTTTGGGCCTATTGGCATCAGTCATATAGAGTTTTTTGTTCGCCTTAAGCCCTTTTCATGTGGGGGGCCGATATGGCTCCAGGCCACAGTAAGGTGAGCACACACGTGTGTCACGTGTGTATACCGTACTGCAAATTTTTCCCATATGTACTGCTGGGCTCCATGGCTGCCAGTGTGCGGCTGTATCCTCGGTCAGATTATGGAGTCGGTAAACATACGTTCGTGTGAAGGAGGCCTGTAGATCAACACTTTATTATTTATAGGTTGTACATCTGTTTCAACAATATATCTACTTTGATACTATGGGAACTGTGTACAGTCTTGCATTTGTATCTGGGACCTTCAACTACTGGTACTGAGACACCTTTTTCTGTCCCCTTTTTTGTCAAGGGCAGAATTAGTGTATGTTTACCTAGAAAAAGAATTTTAAGAAAAAAATCAGCTTCTAGAAGTGTATATTGGATTTTGAAGCAGTGTTTTGTACAGATTTTTGTGCCGATGCTGGACACTGATTTTACACCAACACCTTAATGATATATTCTCCTTGGAATCCATATTTCATGTCACTTATATTTCTACCATGGAAAAATCTACAACTGTCTAAAATTTAAGTGGGAGATTTTTTTCCAAATTCAGTATGTGAACTAGGCTATAGAAAAACCAAGACAACAATTTTTAAACTATCTCTAGTGCTGTGATGCTTAAAGTAAAACTTTCAACAAACTTTTAAATTGTAACTGGGTAGCATTTTACACAATCAAAGGAAAGAATATCTTTGCGTAAAAGCTTTCCATGTTTTAATAAGCCACTGAGCTTATTCTTAAGGGAAATGTTCACAATTTTTTATCTAGATGGATATATTCCGGACCAGTTAGGCTGAAGTGCCAGTCTTACTTTTCTTTTAAACATCAAGGGAAATTAGGAACTGCTCTGTAAAATAGAAATTATCAAGTTGAATTTAGTTCATTCAGTATCAAAGATAAAATAGTCTATTCTCCAAATGAATAATTGATGAATTAAGAGAACTGACATGTTTTTCCATAATGCTTGATATTCATATAGTGTGACATTTGTGATATAGAAATAATAAGAAGCAATAGGTTATTTGTGAATAACTTTATAAGAGATAAATACTTATTCTGCTTCCAGCTTAGTTGTCTTCTACTGCAACTTTGTGGCCCAATATAACTTAAGACTGATCCTCTAGTGATTTTCTTGCTAGGCCAATAAGTCCCCCCTATATCACACGTTGGAAAAAAGATGTTGAAAACATAGAGGTCCTGATGTATCATGATTTGTGCATCAACAGCAAATCAAAGAAGTAGCAGGTGACAGTACAGCAATGTAGCCATTATCAAGCAGTGATACAAGTGTTACAAGGCGCGTTTAAATCCCCCGCAGGATCTGACGTCACGGATGACATTTAACAATGTAGTGTACAAAGAGAATGTGCAAAAATGCAAAACATAATACAAATGCAAACATAATACATTAATACATTAGAGTGCGCACAGTGGAATAATAATTGTGCATTATGTGTGGTGAATAATGAGATCACTCACGACACCGCAGCATTCCAACTCCCGTGTTCTAAAGAATCAATCTGCGCATGTCCAAGCGTTGCTTGGTAACCTCCCAAACATTGCGTGGGAAAAACAAAAATACTAGGCGCCATGGAGTCTTCCACATATTGCACTCAGATTGAAACCACCAAGGGAGGGCCGTATTAGTACCTTCCAACGAGGCACTAAGGGATTTCCCTAATAGGTGTTGGTTGGAGGTGTTCAGTCCTGATGGACATTGGGAACATGTTTCACCATACATTCTATCGACCCTTGAGTGGTAATGTCCAAGAGACACTTGTTCCTCTGGTCCCGACGGCTATATCACAATTGGACATACTTACCTGTTTCCCCAGCGGGCGCACACCGAGTGGAGTCCCTGTCACTCTCTTCCCTCTTCCAAGATGGCCGCCACCATACCCTAGCGATACTTTCGCGAGAGGTGTTCTGCCCTTCAATGAGGGCATAAGGTGGAAAGCATTGTTGACCACATTATGATCATTATGTTTAATTTTTGGTTAGTACGCCGCCTAGTGGCTGTCAGTTGTTATTGTTATTAGTTGTAAAACATGTAATTGTCTAATGCTTATGTCATTGTCATGTGACCTATGACTTAATGCAATCTTATTGGTAGTAGGTGAAATGCATTGTGGGAGCTTCCACCATTTTGAGACTGTACTTTGGGGAGATCAGACACTCTCCATCTTAGTCATTCTACCCGCCATATATTTTCTCCTTTTTTATTCCTTGTGAACAGCATAGCTGGTAAGAGGTGTAAAATAATGTTATAGTCTATGAACTCAGTTACTGTTAATGAACTGTAATGCTTTGTAAGTAGACTGGCTAGCATACATTATGTTATATACATGTAAATGTATTTCTACTGTTCTTGCAGGATTATAGATCTGTACTTTATTCTGATTACCTATATGTGCTTGTTTCAGTTTTACCATTAAACAGACATCTGAATATCCAAATCCTCACTGTTCAGTTGTCAACCTGTTGGAGCAATAAAGTTGGACTACATAACCACAACAGTCTGGCTTATTGGAAGACAGGAAGGTTTATGCTGTATGTCAGAGTATACACAGCTGTGACGTATATGAAGACAGAACAAGAGGTGAGACTCCGTTTGTGGATGCAGAGCTGTCAACACACGCGAACGCTCGCGGAATTCTGTCAGTCGCATCCTGAGCAATCCCTCGTTGGAAGGTACTAATACGGCCCTCCCTTGGTGGTTTCAATCTGAGTGCAATATGTGGAAGACTCCATGGCGCCTAGTATTTTTGTTTTTCCCACGCAATGTTTGGGAGGTTACCAAGCAACGCTTGGACATGCGCAGATTGATTCTTTAGAACACGGGAGTTGGAATGCTGCGGTGTCGTGAGTGATCTCATTATTCACCACACATAATGCACAATTATTATTCCACTGTGCGCACTCTAATGTATTAATGTATTATGTTTGCATTTGTATTATGTTTTGCATTTTTGCACATTCTCTTTGTACACTACATTGTTAAACGTCATCCGTGGCGTCAGATCCTGCGGGGGATTTAAACCCGCCTTGCAACGCTTGTATCACTGCTTGATAATGGCTACATTGAGTTAGCTGAAACGTTGCTGTACTGTCACCTGGTGAATAAACACCCCTGAACTGGACACAGAGTGCTGCTACTTCTTTGATTTGCTGTTGAACGTAGCGGTCTTGGATCAGACACGCCGTAGCCTGCACCCATCGGGTTGAACCCCTTTTCTTTTACTGTGCCGCCCACCCATACAGCAGTTATGATTTGTGCATCAGATATTTGGTGTAGAATGTATAAAAAAGTTGAAGCTCCTGCCGCAAACCACAGAATTTGCAACCGTATCCCCTTCCTACTCATGACACTTTCTAAAAAATAGTGGGCCTCATGGGGAACAAGACAAGCCAGGGTTCTGGTTATAACTGAAAACTCCGCCAGACTGGACCTGACATAACTTTTAACATAGAGGTCTGGACATAGAGGTCGGAACCTCTTAGTAATTCCGGCATACCACAATGCCAATTATGAAGACTGACACACATGTCAGAGAGTTGCTATATTAAGAGGTGAAGCAGGGGAGATGTTTGTGGAGCACTATTTCTGATAGACAATTTTACCCTAATCAGCAACCTTTTAAGGTATTTTTCATACTTCTGAGTAGAATCAGATTGACTGGCACTTTAGAAATGGGAACTCTTATTGTCCCAATCATATTTGATGGTCACAGTGATAGTGTCCTTTGGCAGATCATTTATTTTACGATTTTGAGTTTAAGATTTTATAGCCCAAATAACATAGAAAATCACATTGAAGGATTTTAAAAATGCATGAAAATGTACACAAAATATGGGCACACTCTGAAAAGAAGGTTTACTGCCTTTGTCAGATTTCAAAAAAACAACCTGAGAATAAAGTCAAAACCCCCCTAAATTAGTACCATAAAATGTTAAGCCTATCCTCTCATTTGTTATCTCTATTACAAAAGGGACTCTCCATTCATCCAGAACAAACCATAAAATCCATTTTAAATATTGTCAGATATAAAAAGCACATTCCCAAAAACAATACATGAAACATTTTTTTAACAAAATTATAATAACAATCTTAAATAAACTGGAAAATCAGGTAAATTCTCGTCAGAGCAGTGGACTAGGGAGGGGATTTTTCAAATTATGAAAATCTGTACAGTTTTCTATGAGAGATCTACAGGTTTGTGCTGTTTGCGGCCCAAAAACAAGGGGTTCCGATCTCTTGTTTGTGGCCTGTCTGTCGTCAGCAGTAAAAAAAAGACTGCACCTACAGTAGGAATAGGACCCTACAGTCAGAAATAGAAACTGCTTTATCTTTTGCAGCCCGGGCAGCCAGAATATGCATGGGGCCTTGGGGATGAGTCCATAGAGAGAAATGGGAACATTTATTAGCATTCAGTCATAAAGCACTTTTGTTTGCATGATGCCTTAGGGTGGTTAGTTTCTCTAGTGGCCCTGAGTCTAGTACCTGCTTCTGATGTGTTTTACACAAGCTCATCCTGATGCATCAAAACGCTCCGGCCTCTTGATGTATCTGGTTGCCAGCTGTGCAGTGATCGTATCTACACCAGGTCCTAACTTGTGTCGAAAAATTTTGGCACCACGGAAAATTTTACAGTTTGCATGCAGCAGTTTGTACACAAGTGGCCCATTATGAGGCTGACAGCCCCCCCCCCCCCTTCACACCCCTTCATGCCGCTTCACCCTCCCTTGGCCGTGAGCTGACGTCAAGGGGGAAATTATCGCCAGTGGTGGTGGATTGGCAGGTATTTATGATTATTTCGGAGCTTCTACGCCAGTTAAATGCCTCCATAACCCCCATAATAATAATTCAATAACAAAGTTAAGATAAGATATAAAGAGACTTTACTTTGTTACAGAAGAAAGAGGCAGAGGCATGCAGATGAATACCCACCATTAAGCAGGCAATACCTATAGAGAGCTGTTACATTTCCATACTTTTTTGATTACACTGATAATATTTTTATGCAGGATGAATTGCCGCATGTTGTAACACCATCCGAATCCTGAGATCTGTCCTAATACATATTTTATACATGAGATGAATTACTTTTGTTCATAGATGACTGCATAATAAGGGCACATATTTTATATCCTACAGTGTGTAAAATGAGGCTGACATTTTTGTTAGAGTCCTAAAATAGAGTGGTATAATGACATAACTTTTCATACTAGCTGTATATTGCAAGATTTATGTCAAATGATGATTTGCTCTTTTTATATCACGGAACACTGAGATAAAAATGAAGATTGGAAATCTGCATGAATGAAGCTAAATGAAAACTAATTTAATTGTTCCTGCTTTGGTGTTCTCGAGATATTGGGAGGATTTTTATTAAAACATTGAGATAACAATAAATAAGATATGTTTTGTTTAAGGCCTCATACACAGGCCTGTCTGTGGGGATGGATAGGCAGCCGCTTATACGTCCCCATAGACGGCAATGGCGGCTCGGCGGCAGTACGGTGCCACACGTGTAGCGCTGTTCCGCGCCATAGACCATGCTCTATTTTCATGTGTGCGGCCGTGCGCCGCTGCTTTCTATGGAGGGTTCACCTCCTCCTCCTCTCCAGCTCACAGCGGGCATGCCGCCGTGTGAATGTACCTTCAGTGTTTCCCTATCATTTTTGTAAGATCATGATCACAAGAACATGCAAATTAATGGGAAAATTTAAGACCTCATTAATACCAGTCTTAATCCCCCGCCCCCCCCCCCCCACACACACACACAAGCGTAATGCCCACCAATCCATAATTGCCGGACTGAAAACTCCACGATGTTCCAGTGTTGTACCAGTAGTTTCTACTGTATGTGCATCTGAGACTATAGTAAGAGTGGCGGTCCGGCCAATCAAGCCCTTCTGAGCCCGATCCCAGCGATAGGGCCTTTTACATGCCTTGTAACTGCACCTTGTACAGTGTGACTTATGTATCTTTATTTTCCAGATGTTCCGTGTGACTTTTCACTGATATATCACTTTTTTTGCTATTGTGACTTGTCCGGTGTAGGTGCAGAGGCCTTAGATTCAGAAATTACAGTAGTGTCCACTCCTGTACATACCCCCCATATGGCTTGGGTCTGTCTGCCTCTCCCTTCTTCTGCCCATGCCTCTTTTCATCTAATGTTTTTATACATCTATTATTGGGTATGGTTCATGTGGTCATAGCGGTAGGCATACCCTTATCGTTTACACTGTATTTATGACCGTTGTTACTTTATTTCGTGATCATTACCATTGTATCTATTGGATTTTATATGCTGACTTTTCAGGCAGATTGGAGTTAGGGATGGAAGGGCCAGTGCCCTTCTGGCCCTTGTTAGTTGCAAACACTGTGTGGGTTTATTTTTAAGTGTTTTTATCTTTGTCCTGTAATCACATTGTGGTGTATGTTTGTTTCAATAAACGTATATTGTTGTTCAATTTTGGTCCACTATACGCATCTTTGCGTATCTTGCCTTCTTGTTTTGTCACATTGTCCTCAGATGTGTGGACACCCCTAATTGGGTAGTGCATGTCCTATTGTTGTTTTTGAATCCTTTGATTGATCATTGATCATTGCCGCCTAGGACTAAAATACAGTAAATCCAGCATCCAGAAAGCTTTAATCAAGGTCACAGTGGGCAGAGAGGCCAGTCTATAACTGGAAGTCATCTGTAAGTCTGGTGTCCTTGTGTCAGGGATTCCCTGTATTTTATTTTAATCATTGGATGGAATTAGTGAAATTAGTTGGCTATTTGGGAATTGCTATTTACAGATTTTAAAGAGATATTCCGGGAATATGAACGTCTGATACAAAAACCCATGATGGTATAAATACATTAATATAACAAAACTCAATGTCATTACAGGCAGTCCCCGACTTACGGCGTTCCGCGCATGCGCAGTCCACTTCCTGGTTTCGTAGCGCTGCTTGACATGCTGCGCGTACTCATTGGGCGGACGGGTCCACCTCCTGGTTTTGTAGCGCTGCTTGATGTGCTGCGCGTCCTCATTGGGCGGGCGGGTGATAACGGGGTTCCTTGGGCGGAGCTAAAGACTAGCGCCGCCATGGAGGTGACGGGGAGCACAATGGAGGTGACGGGGATCCGCTGCCGATGTATACAGTAAGTAATTGCCGGCAGTATCGGGGGGTACAGGTAACTAAGGAAGCGTTCGCTGGTGTTCTGACTTACATACAAATTCAACTTAAGTACAACCCTCCAGTCCCTATCTTGTACGTAACCCGGGGACTGCCTGTAGTCACAAAATGGAGCTTACATAGTTTGATTTTATTATTCTTAAAATTTTATGGCCTCTCTAAAGTATGTGGAGTTATCACCAAGATGGCCGTCACTGGAAACTACAAGTCCCAAGATCCTTTAGTTCCCAGTAACTCCTCCTACCCCTTATGCTCTCCTCCCACTGATGATCTAAGAGGTTTTCTTGCTCTGTTACCATTGTAATGATGTGTAACTGCCATCACCAAAACACCGGCCATACTGGATGCACTGCAACCAACCAACTACAGCCAAAAACGTGGTGATCACATGACCTGCCAAGCAGACGCAGGACATGTGATGTGGACATGTGACAAGCGGCCATCTTCCGTATTGTGTCTGCTCCGCAACGGACCGCGCAGAGGAAATTAACGGACTGATTAAAGGGCAGGTAGCATTTTAATTCTTCATTATAATTTTTCCATCTGCTAAGGGCAGCTAAATTTTAACTAACAATTAATTACATATTACCTTATATTTTACTGACCCATTTTATATGAATTATGCTGATTCCTGGAATACCCCTTTAACTCATCTTCTCCAGCACTTTCCATTTTAAACTGGTTTTTATATAGGTCTATTTCTTCTTTTGACTGCCTGTAAACAATGGCCCATTTCAAACCAGAAATAGGCCAAAACAAAAACACAATCAAAACTTATTCCATTGAAAAAATGGAATAAAGTCTAAAGGCAATTATACTTTAATGTACTAAACATTATACCTAATTGTAAGGTATAGACTGTTCCCTCCAAAATATATATGCTCATTACAACACACTGAAAAATTGCCTATTCTGAAAAATAATTAAGCATTGAGCCAAAAGTGGAACAGTCTAATAGAATTAAATTAATAACCTAAAGATACTTCTAAATAGCTAAATCTGGACTCTTTCCCAGAATTCACTCAAAGGAACAGGTATCGCATTCTGTTATAATCACACATGAAAGGGGATATCCATCTACTTGGTCTTAATAGATCTGTTTTTGACCTTAGGATATGGGAAAAAAATGATAGTCAAATTTCATTTGATATTATTAAGTTAGAAGGCGATTGAGCTTGAAATGAAAACATATGATTTAATAATAGTATGCTCAAAAGTAACATACATATTACTTATGCTCAGTCAAAAGCCAAGTAGATTATGTTATTAAATAGGAAGGGGGATTTCATTCTGGCTGTGTAAAGTACATTAAATAGGAAATATGTAATATGCCGAAAAAATGAACAGAGATTGTTGTAAATGTGATATCAAGCTTAAACAGATTGAGGTTCCCAAGTAATAATATATGTTTTTTTTTAATATTGAAGAATATCAGGTAGCAGATTTTATCAGGTTCCAAATAAATGGAATGCAATTTAGTTTTATTACAGGATTTTAAAGACTTCTGACATGGCTTTGCTCCTTGAAAAATATTTCTTTCAGATATATAATCATATAATTAGTATATGATCCCTTCCTATAATTAGGAAGGTGATATTTTGTAATAAACATACTTCCTAAGACTAAACACCAAAATGATGAGAAGCCCAGACCTCCACCGGTATCCATAGTTGTAACATAAACATTGCTGAGGATAATCCATGAAATTCAGCTACTCTTTGGATACCATTTTGGCTTTTACATGTCTCTTACTCCATGCTCTTCTGGTCAGCTTTGGGACATGATCTCATCTCCCACGCTGCAGTCCCATTTCACTTAATAAAGGAGTTTTTGTGACTCTGAAACGCGTTGTGACCTGAAATATCAAATAAACGTTTCACCAATCCTTAAGACGTGAAGCTTTTGATTCACTGTGTGCGCCCTTCCTGACAGTCCCCCACGCACTCCATGCTCTTCCTATCATTCCCATAATGCCTTAAAAAACAGTATGATATGGGTAGCTAAAGACCTTACTATATCTACCAGCTGTGGGGAAGTCAAAATAGCCATCTCTTTATATTATTTTGAAATAACTTAAGCCTTAGTGCCTGTGACCGTGCACTTAAAACAGTCCACAAACCAGGAAAAGATTGCAGTGCACCCCTCCCATCTACATAGGAGCTGAGGGGCTGAGGTGTAAATCTGGGCAGGAATAAGAGCTGGTACAGAGCTGGGAATTGCAATTTATTCACACGCTTCACCACTTGTGGGGGGGGGGGGGAGCGTGCCAGGCAGTCTTCACCCTACGCATTAGCTATAGCCTCCACAAAGTTCCGGCGCAGCCTATAGCGCATTACAACACCAAGAAGGACCCGGCACTATAGTGTTTCCACCTCCCCGGATATATACTACAAGGCAGAAGCCTCTTGATATATATTGGGGGCAGCCTTGACACATGTGGTCAATGGCTGCTGGTTGTCAACAGGAATAGAGGATCTTAGTAGACCCTGATAATGTTTCTAAACGTAAAGAATTTATAAAGAATCCAAATTTAATGTGACTGATAAATTACAAAAAAAAATATCTTGTCATCAAAGAACGCAAAGTCTAAAATATCTGCATATCTAGTCATAAATGAGAGACAATTGCCTGTTAAAATATTTTTTATGACTGATCCTACTATTCAGTGATTTATAGACATTGGGGGTCATTTGTTTTGGCTTGTTTTTGTCTCTCTGTTTCCACTTCTTTGGTAATTATCAAACACTCCATTGACTTCTTGTTACAGCCGTCAACCTGTTGCAGGCAATGGCCATAGAGCATCTAAATCTTAAAGCGTAACTGTAAAGTCATAATGATTTTACCAAATTATTATGTGATTCCTCCTTTGAAAACAAACAGAATGATGCGTACTTTGTGCTGCTCACCATTTTCTTTCCAAAGTTATGCAGCAAACAACCCCACGGACTTCGGGCAAACAATTCCAAACGAGAAAAAGGCACCAGCGCTTCAGGAGATTTGAAATATAAAATGCTTCTTTTTAATTCAATACAGATAAAAACTTACACATGGCATGGTACATAGGTGAGTGGACCAACAGGTTATAACCGACGCGTTTCACTCTTTGCGAGCTTAGTCCTGGTTTTACAAGCCTCTTGGTATAAGAGAGCTATTTAAAGATCGCGCCTCAAGTAGGCGTGTGACGTCACCGGCACGTGATGTGAATCACATGACCGGACCTGTACACTTCCTTAAACATCTTAACTCTTTCTCTTGGGACGCAATAGAATTAAAACATTTCTAACTAGAAATAAGAACAATATATCACACAGGGTAAGATGATCATGAAGGTAAATATGTAAATGAATGATTTTAAATGGAAATGGCAAACTATGGCATGTGCATGTATAGCAATAGCGGTTATGATGCAAGAAAAGAGACTACAATCAATGTTAGACAAATGAAGGTGGAAATAGTGATATCACAGTGTTAGGGATATCATAGGGAAACCTTATTAATCATAACATAAGATTAAATCTTGACGCTTGGAAATCATTTCGCCACGAAAGAAATCAAACTCCAAAATCCATTCTTAAAAAAAATAGGCACAAGAATCATCGTAAAGGCAAAAATAGTAACAACACTTCGCATGTGAGTTTCTCTGAAACCGAAGAATCATATAATAGCTCTTCTTCTTGTCCATCAGATGATGCTTCAGAAACTATGGCTAACACAAGAATAACCTCGTCAAAAAACGGGGGAGGAGAGGCAGCAGAAAACATTGGAGTGATAAAAGAAAAAATGCAAACACGCCACGGGACAATCAAGAAACGAAAATAGACTTACCAGTGATCAACCTTTCGAGCTATATAATCTCGGACATACAACTAAGAGTTCTCAGTAAAGGACTTAATTTTTCTCCATCAACGGACTTTGACCTATATAGGACTTTACTAGACGTAAATAAATTTGTTAGGAATCTAACAGTTAAAATGCATTTCTTGGATAAATCCCAGGACATACAGTCTGTAGAGAATGTTTTTGATAGTGACTGCTCAGTTGTTGCACATGATCCTATAGAGAATATTTTGGTAGATTTTGTAGATCAAACTAATGTCCTTAATCTCAAAATCTTAGAGAATGAATCGTTGGCCATTCAGGACACAGCAGTGAAACCCTTCTTAACCAACAATCCCAGTTTCTACCCTGTTAACTCTAGGTGTGGCAGTATGGACAAATTTCAAGATATGGTAGAGCAGAGCGCATGCGCGCGGGCTTGATGGCGGACGCAGCTTTCTGAGCTCCGCAACCTCTGAAAGCCCGCGGCGTACACGAGCCAGCAGAAGCGCCGAACGGAGACCGGAGGCGCCCACATAGGGGTAGGAGTGGAGCGGGCCTAACATTATGCCCGGGGGAGGCAGAAGAAAAGAGCAGGGAGCCGGGACGGTGCCGCCGACTCCAGCGCGGGAAGAAGCCCAGCGCCCCCGCCAGAGCGGGAAGACGGGGCTGCAGCCACCACAGTGCGACACACTCCACGCGGCCGCGCCACATCAGGAGGAAGAGATCCTGTCAGGGACCGGAGAAACCCCGGACCCTCAAGGTATTTTGGGCACCCCAGAATTATATATAGCCTCCCCTGCCTCAGAAACATCCTCCCTGGATCATGCGATGGCAACAGCCATTTTTAGCCAACAATCCTCTGAAGCTATGGGGGAAAGCCAGCAAGCTCCTGCAGGCATGCAAGCTAGTCTGTACTCTGCAGATAACGTGCTACTCGCTCGTTTCTCACATATGCTACAAAGTGAACTTGCAAAAGCTTGCCTGCAAATTACTTCTGATCTTAAAGGGGATTTCCAATCCATAGGGTCCAGAATAGAGGCAATTGAAAGCAAGGTTGACGAAACTGGGACAAAGGTGAACCAGAATAGTGATCGCATCACTGATATTTATGCCCAACTGGAAGAAGCGCAACTTAAAATAGAGGACCTAGAAAATAGATCTAGAAGGGGCAATTTTCGTATTAGAGGAATCCCAGAAACTTACACCGATGCATCCAAGGTGGTCCAAGATCTATTTAAATTGCTTATTCCTGACTTGACTGACACTTACTATGAAGTGGATAGAGCACATCGCGCTCTGACGGCGCTGAGGGCAGATGGCCTCCCAAGAGACATTGTAGTAAAACCCCATTATTTTTCAATAAAAGAAAAAGTGATGTTGGCAGCTCGAGATGCAGAATCTCTACAGTTATACGAATCAGATATTCAAATTTTTGCGGATCTTGCCCCACATACCATTCAAAGGCGCAGATCACTTAAACCGTTATTGAGGGTACTACAAGAAAAAGATGTGAAATACCGCTGGGCTTTCCCTTTTCGATTGATATTTCATCACCAGAATAAACCATATGGATTCGCCACCTTTCCAGAAGGAGAATCTCTTCTAAAGAAATTGGGCCTACTCATGAAAGATCAGCAGAAGCCATCCTCCTCTTCGTCAATTGATGCAGACTCAGATCCACCTCTCCAACCGCTATGGCGGACGAGGACAGTATCTTGTGATAATTGGGATAAAAAACCCAGTACTTAAGGTGTTTTCTCCTGATAGGTGATGCTATATTGTAGAAGGTTGAAACAGTAATGTTTCAGTTAAAACCATATTGAAATAGTAACGTTCAGTGCAGTTTAGAAAAATGAATACCCTACCCTTAGGGAAATAAGAGCGTTAAACAAAAAGTTAAATTGATATGTTAGCTTGTGAAATTTTGAATTTTCTGTTCGGCCTAGGCGTGGAAAATCTGCCGCTGGGCCTCAGAGGGCCGCATGCTCTCTCTTAAGATGTCAGAAGGGTCTCTTGGCTTTAAGCTGGTTCTGAGCCTGGACTCCCCTGACCTCAAAAAATTCCGGATGATTATTCGGAATGGTTGCCTTAACGGGTGTTTATTATTAGCAATTGTAAGCAATGTTTGTTTCTTTCCTACCCCGTGTTCCTCCCTTTCTTACCCCTCCCCATCACCCACAAATGGAGGGACCCTGAGAGATGTTATTCAGCTTTATCCACCTTGAGAGGTAATGGCTAAAGAGTTATTTACTATTCTTACTCATAATGTACAGGGGCTAAATGCACCAACCAAGAGAAAAATGGCTTTCAGGTCCTATAAGACCCTGAAAGCAGATGTTTTATTTTTACAGGAACTACATTTCTCAAGGTCATCATGTCCAAAATATATTGCAGCTAATTATCCTATTTCGTATCTAGCACTGGCCAAAGAAAAGAAGAGAGGAGTGGGAATTTTCATGTCAAAAGCGGTGCCATTTATCCATCGTATCACAATAGCGGACTCTGAAGGTCGATACATCTTGGTCGCAGGTACCATCCATGAGCAAAAGGTATCGTTCCTTAACTACTATGCCCCTAATGTGGAACAGGTGCGGTTTTTCCAGGGAATGTTTTCAAAACTGTCGGCTCACCTACAGGGAGCTGTATTTGTGGGGGGAGATTCTAATTTAGCCCTAGATGAAGTCCTAGATAGATCCACTCCTAGGTCTACATTTCGTGCTCCTTCTCAGCATAGCACTGATTTTGCCACCTTACTACATTCATACAATCTAATAGATTCATGGAGATCTAGTCACCCAAATGAGCGTGACTACACGTACTTCTCGGTATCACATGGTACCTATTCTAGAATAGACCATTTATTTTTTGGCCCTCATCTGATTCCTAAGATTAGAAAAGCCAATATAGCCCCTACCTCATGGTCTGACCATGATCCAGTAGTAATATCAATGGACCCTATTTGGTTTAGATCTCCTCACTTTATATGGAGATTAAATGAATATATGTTGACTGATCCTTCAAAGGGAGAAGAATTGATGGAAGCAGTTAAAACATACTTTAAGGAAAAAGTATCAGATGAGTCATCCAGGGTGTCCTATTGGGAATCCCATAAATTAATTATTAGAGGGAAACTAATGGAGATGGGTGCTAGATTTAAAAAACAAAAAGATGCCGTACTGAAAGATAAAGAAAAAGCCTATATTGACTTAATTCAAAAAAGTAAAGCTGATCCTAAGGGGGATTATAATAAGGAAATAGAAGCGGCAAGAACGGAGTTGAACCTCTGTCTCACTGCTTCAGCAGAAAGGAGCCTGAGATGGTCCCAATTCCGTTTCTTTTCCCAAAGTAATAAACCAGGGACGCTTTTAGCCAGAAACCTCAACCCATTGCCTCGAACATACACAGTACCGAGGTTGCGCCTTCCTTCGGGAGAAATGTCCCAACACCCGAATATAGTGACAACAGAATTCGCAAAGTTTTATTCTAAACTTTATGATAAAAATAAGAAATTTGATGTCCTGAAAGCTGAGGAAATGTTTAGAAATATCTCGATCCCCTCGTTGTCGGAAGTCCATAGAGAGAAAATAGATAGCCCAATCACAGTACAGGAAGTAGAAGAGGCAATTAAAGCGCTCAAACCTTCTAAGGCACCGGGCCCAGACGGATTTTTGGGGTTATATTTTAAAAAATATGGGGCAATTTTGAGTCCTCATCTGGCAAGGTACTATAACCAACTATTTGAAGGCCGGCTACCATTACCGGAGTCGCTACAAGCGACAATTTCCGTAATACCGAAGCCAGATAGAGACCACTCCTCTTGCCAAAATTTTAGGCCTATATCATTAATTAATGTTGACATCAAAATATTGACAAAGATTATAGCTACCAGGATTAACACATTCATAGCACACTATATCCACCCAGACCAGGTGGGCTTTATTCCTGGTAGGCAAGCAGGAGACCAAACACGTAGATTAATCGATCTAATATCCCTACCAAAATATGGATGGGGAAAGAAGCCTTTAAATAATATTATGTGTCTGTCGCTCGATATACATAAGGCCTTTGATTCTATTGACTGGGAATACTTACAATTCACGTTAAGTAAATGGGGGTTTGGCAATAAGGTCCTAGGTCTGCTTGATGTCCTATACTCCTCCCCATCTGCAAGGGTCAATGTGGCGGGATATCTTTCATCTCCTTTCCAGATACAGAGAGGTACACGGCAAGGATGCCCTTTATCCCCCATACTTTTTATTTTTGCAATAGAACCCTTAGCCCATATGATAAGATCAAATGAGAACGTGAAGGGAGTTGAGGTCGATGGTGTGTCACACAAATGTGCTTTATTCGCAGATGATATTTTATTGACGCTATCTTCCCCCCTTACCTCGCTCCCCAACTTATTTCAGATACTAAGTAAGTTTTCGGCAATATCGGGCTTGAAAGTTAATCATAGTAAATCCGTGGCCTTAAACATCTCCGTAACTCCCCCAATGGCTAAATTGTTGCAGACAAATTTTAAGTTTCAATGGAAAGAAGATAAACTTCCATATTTGGGTATGTTTTTGACCACTTCCATAGATAATCTATTTTTGGCTAACTTTAAACCATTATTTCACATGCTGAGAAGAGACATGAATAGGTGGGCGAATTTGAACCTTTCGTGGCTGGGCCGTATAGCGGCTATAAAGATGACTTTACTACCGAAATTGCTTTATTGCTTTCAGACGGTTCCGATCGATATACCTACTGCTAGTCTAAAAGCGTTACAGAGAGATATAAATAAATTTATATGGGGACCAAGAAGGAGTAGAATCTCGTCAAACACACTATACACGTCCAAAACACAAGGAGGTCTAGGAGCGGTTAACTTAATTAGATATTATTATGCATCTAGATTGTCTCACCTGGTAACTCTGCATAAGAAAGGAAATTTACCCCATTGGATACAAATCGAACAGTCAGCTTGTCCACAGCTGCCGATCGATGCTTTGCCTTGGATGAGACCCAGGGAGAGACCCTTGATCATGAGCCCACTCCTCTCTTCTATGCTTTCACTCTGGGATAGAGTCAAACGTAGCTTTAGGCTACAGTCACCTCACAGTCCAGTTGCTAGAATACTGAATAATCCTAGATTTATCCCTGGTCAACAACCCCGGCAATTCAAATGGTGGACAGATAAAGGTTTATACCGTATAGGGGACTTTTATGATAGACTAGGCCTTAGGTCGCTGGAATTTTATAAATCCAAATATGATATACCTGAAAAAGAAGTGTTCAGATTCCAGCAGATCCACCATTTCCTACAGAAGTTGAAAGACTCATGCCCTGACATCACCATACATACGGTTTTTGAAGGTATATGTCTGACGCAAGCTGGACTTCCCCATACTCTTTCTACCATTTATAAAATTCTTAATGACCAGTCAGAGAAATTGGGTTATATGTTAGCATGGGAAAAAGATTTACATATGTCTTTTTCTTTAAGAGAATGGCAAGACATGGCAGAAAACACAGCAAAAATTTCTATTAATATGGCGCTAGTGGAAGCTAATTATAAAGTACTACTCCGATGGTATATGGTCCCAGCTCGCATAGCGCAAGCAGTTCCTACCTATTCTCCGTTGTGTTTCAGAGGCTGTGGTAGTAGGGGTACCCACTTTCATATATGGTGGGAATGTCCTAAAATTCGAAGATACTGGAGGAGACTTTATAATATGTTATATTCCATAACAATGATAAACCTGACTCTGTCACCCAGCCAGGCACTGTTGAATGAAAAAATCCCGGGAATTTCAGCTTCTATAAGGAGGTTTATATCATTTTTTTTTCTAGCAGCTAAAATTGCGATTGCATTCTCCTGGAAGAAAGCCACAGTCCCTATAGATCTGATCAAACATAAACTAATGTGGATAATGGTGAACGATAACCTTTATTGCTCAGTACAGGATAAAATGACATTATTCAATGAAACATGGCAGATGTGGATAACATATCAATCAAGAGTTTAACCTCAATGATGATAAAATGCATTCGATAGGATCCCCCCCATCCCCCCCTGGTCTTCCTATTTCCTCTGTTCCTTGATGTCCTTCCCTTTCCCTTCTGTCTTAAAAAATGATAACTGTTATTATAGAAATACAAAGCATTCGGCAGGTCTTTTTTATCTTTTGTTTTCATATGGAAACGTTGCCTAACCTGCCGTGGTTCAACTATTGAAATGTGCGATGCTTGTATATGATACCCCCCAATCCCCCCTTTCTTTTTCGTTTCTGTACCCTTCACCCCCCAAAAAAATTTATGGAAAAAATTAATAAAAACATTGTGAACCAAGATATGGTAGAGAAGGAACTAACCACACTCAAAACACAGTGCAATTCTATCCATACCAAATCCAACATAACATACGCAGAAAAACAAGCCCTACATGACCTAAAGAACAACCTAGACTTAACGATTAGAAACGCGGATAAGGGAGGCTCTATTGTCCTTATGAATTCCTCGTTATATAAAAAATTAAATGAAGATTTACTTAATGACCGCAATACGTACCGTAAACTCACCATGGATCCTACGTCCAGTTGTCAGCACACCTTGATGAAACTCTTGGAGGAGGGAGAAGCTTTAGGGGTACTTGATGTTAGATTAAAGGAGTTTCTATACAACAAACACCCGGTCATGCCGGTCTTCCACTCCCTCCCTAAGGTCCACAAAGGGGTTTTTCCCCCTCCCTGTCGACCCATAGTCGCGGGCATTGGTGGCCTTGGGGAGCGACTGGGAGATTGGCTTGACCATCTATTGCAGCCACTGACAATGGTTACACCCACATACTTGAGAGATACGAAGCATTTGTTACAAATTATGGATAAGATGGAATGGCGAGATACCTACAGCTTAACTTCATGCGACGTTGTCGCTCTCTATTCCTCCATACCACACGAACTGGCGCTGGCATACCTCACCCAACATCTCAATGACTTTTGTACTTATTCCCCGGAGCTTAAGGAATATATTATTATGGTCACAAGATTCTTATTAACCAATAATTTCTTTATGTTTGATTCGGAGTTTTATTTGCAAGTGGAGGGGGCTCCTATGGGAGCTAAATTTTCCCCCTCCCTTGCAAATATATTCATGATACAGTGGGAAAAGAGGTATATTTTTTCGGAACACAACCCACACAGGTCATCTGTGAGGTGGTATGGTCGCTTCATAGATGACCTGTTGTGGGTGTGGGAAGGTTCAAGTCAAGAATTTGAGAGTTTTGTTTCCTATTTAAATCACAATGACATGAACTTAAAGTTCACACATTTTTTTGGAGAAACAGAAATAAATTATTTGGATGTCACCTTGAGGGGGAAAAATGGCAATATACACATATCGCCATACCGCAAATCTATCGCGGGAAATACAATTCTGTTGTCCACATCGTGCCACCCCAAACATGTAGTGGACAATATCCCCTATGGTGAACTGCTTCGGCTTCGTCGGAACAGTTCCTTAGATTCCACTTTTAATGAACAAACACTTGATTGGGAAAAGAGGTTTAGGGAACGTAAATATAAACCACACGTTTTAACAACGGCCAAAAAAAGAATTGCAAACGTCAACAGGGAAGCACTTTTATCTGACTCCTCTAAAAGAAGAGACGAAACACTAAATGACAAACCTATCATATTTAGTACTACTTACAGCAATCAGTTTCATCAAGTAAAAAGAATTATTAATAAATATCTACCTATTTTAGAACAGAATGAAGATTTAAAACTATGTCTCACCAAAGGAATTAGGTACATTTCTAAAAAAGCCCCTACCCTTGGATCCATTTTGTCCCCTAGTTTATTTAAGAGTGTCACTACTAATTCTATGAAATACACCTGGTTGCAACATTTGGGAAGCCACAAATGTGGACACCTAAAATGTATAGCATGTAGATATGTGTATGATTCTGACTCCTTTTCCTCATGCACCACCCAAAAGAATTATAAAATCACCTCATACTTAAACTGTAACACATCATTCGCCATATACAGTATAAAATGTACTTTATGCAACAAACAATACGTGGGATGCACTACCAATGCTCTCAAAGTCCGCATAAGAAAACATATATCCGATGTAAAAAACAGCAATTTAACCAATTTGTCTGCGGCCTCGAGACATTTTTGAGATGTGCATAATGGGGACATCAGGTACTTCATGTGGCAAGGTATAGAAAAGGTCAAACGACCGGATAGGGGAGGGGATCACAGAAAAAAACTTATGAGCAGAGAAACCTATTGGATGTTTGTTCTCAAAACAACACAACCCATGGGTTTGAACCTGCGTCAAGATTTAATCTTATGTTATGATTAATTAGGTTTCCCTATGATATCCCTAACACTGTGAAATCACTATTTCCACCTTCATTTGTCTAACATTGATTGTAGTTAGAGATGAGCGAACATACTCGTCCGAGCTTGATGCTCGATCGAGCATTAGCGTACTCGTAACTGCTCGTTGCTCGGACGAATACTTCGCCCGCTCGAGAAAATGGCAACTCCCGCCGTTTTGCTTTTTGGCGGCCAGAAACAGAGCCAATCACAAGCCAGGAGACTCTGCACTCCACCCAGCATGACGTGGTACCCTTACACGTCGATAGCAGTGGTTGGCTGGCCAGATCAGGTGACCCTGGGATAGACTAGCCGCTGCCCGCGCTGCTCGGATCATTCTGTGTCTGGATGCCGCTAGGGAGAGAGCTGCTGCTGGTTAGGGAAAGCGATAGGGTGTTCTATTAGAATAGTGTTAGGCAGGAGTGATTCAACAAGAACCCAACAGCCCTTCTTAGGGCTACAATAACGTTATACTTTTTTTTTTATTTGCTTGTGGCTGGGCTTGCTGGCACTAGTAGTGCAGCTAGTACCATATTGTGAGGAATTTGCAGGGGGACTTGCTACCGTTGTGTTTAGCTCTTAGTGACACACATATCCACCTCAAACACCAAAGTGGGAAAATTTATTAGGGGTTTGATTTCAATTAGGCACAGTCTGCCAGTTTCTTTTTATTTTACATTTATTTTTTTAATAACTCAGTGTCATCTCATCTTGCATAGTAGTGTGCTTTCATACTTGGCTAGAAAATAGCCATAGGAGAATCCAAACGGCTTACTTACGCCTACAGTAGCGTTATATATATTTGATTTCTGGTTGATCTGCTGGTGGCTGTACTTGCTGCAGTGCATCTACTAGCAAATTGTGAGCAATTTGGAGTGAGACTTGCGACCGCTGTGTTTTGCGCTTAGTGACGCACATATCCATCGCAAAGACCGAAGTGGGAAAATTTATTAGGGCCCGGGGTTGTATTTCAATTAGGCACAGTCTGCCATTTCCTTTTTTATTTTACGTTTATTTTTTTCATAACTCAGCGTCATCTCATCTGGCATAGCAGTGTGCTTTCATACTTGGCTAGAAAATAGCCATAGCAATAGGATAGCATCGTTTGGTTTTAAAAACTAAAAAACACAAAAAAAAAACAAAAAAAACAAAAAAAAGTTAAAAAAAAAATTCAAGTTATAACTCTCATTTTCAAAATGTTTAACCCGAGGGTTAGGGGTAGAGGACGAGGGCGGGGACGTGGGCGTCCAACTACTGCAGGGGTCAGAGGCCGTGGTCCTGGGCGGGGTGAGACACCACCTGCTTATGAGGGAGCAGGGGAACGCCGCAGAGCTACACTCCCTAGGTTCATGTCTGAAGTTACTGGGACTCGTGGTAGAGCACTGTTGAGGCCAGAACAGTGCGAGCAGGTGATGTCGTGGATTGCCGACAATGCTTCGAGCAATTTGTCCACCAGTCAGTCTTCCACGCAGTCCACCCATGTCACCGAAATCGGCACTCCTCCAGCTCCTGCACCTCAGCCTCCTCCCCCCCAGTCTGCCCCCTCCCAGGAAAATTTGGCATTTGAACCGGCATACTCTGAGGAACTGTTTTCTGGACCCTTCCCACAGTCACAAACCACTTGTCCGGTTGCTGCTGAGCAATTTTCCGATGCCCAGGTTTTCCACCAGTCGCAGTCTGTGGGTGATGATGACCTTCTTGACGTAGTGGAAGAAGTGTGTAAAGAGGTGTCCGACGATGAGGAGACACGGTTGTCAGACAGTGGGGAAGTTGTTGTCAGGGCAGGAAGTCCGAGGGGGGAGCAGACTGAGGGATCGGAGGATGATGAGGTGACAGACCCAAGCTGGGTTGATAGGCCGGGTGAACACAGTGCTTCTGAGACGGAGGAGAGTCCTCGACCAGAACAGGTTGGAAGAGGCAGTGGTGGAGCCAGAAGGAGAGGCAGGGCCAGAGCAGGTGCATCAGCGCCAAATGTGTCACGTAGTGAAGCTCCCGTGGCGAGGGCTCCCGCGGCGAGGGCTAGATTTTCAGAAGTCTGGAGGTTCTTTAAGGAAACACCGGATGACCGACGGACTGTGGTGTGCAACCTTTGCCAAACCAGGATCAGCAGGGGTTCCACCACTACTAGCTTAACTACCACCAGTATGCGCAGGCATATGAATGCTAAACACCCCACTCAGTGGCATCAAGCCCGTTCACCTCCGGCCGTGCACACCACTGCTCCTTCCCCTGTTTCAGCTGATAGTCAGCCCCCTGCCCAGGACCCTGACACAAAAACCCCATCGTCGCCTCCACGATCCTCCACAGCATCCACCAGCGTTCAGCTCTCCATACCCCAGACGCTGGAGCGGAAACGCAAATATAGTGCAACCCACCCGCACGCCCAAGCCCTTAATGTCCACATCTCCAGATTGCTCAGCCTGGAGATGCTGCCCTATAGGCTAGTAGAGACCGAGGCCTTTCGCAACCTCATGGCGGTGGCCGCCTCTCGGTATTCGGTCCCCAGCCGCCACTACTTTTCCCGATGTGCCGTCCCAGCCCTGCACCAGCACGTGTCAGACAACATCATCCGTGCCCTGACCAACGCCGTTTCTGACAAGGTCCACCTGACCACGGACACGTGGACGAGTGCTGCCGGGCAGGGCCACTATATATCGCTGACGGCACATTGGGTTAACTTGGTGGAGGCTGGGACCGAGTCTGACCCTGCGGCTGGTCATATACTGCCGACGCCAAGGATTGCGGGGCCTACCTCGGTCCAGGTGTTTCAGGCCTACTATGCCTCCTCCTCCTCCCACCCCTCCTCCACCTCCTCCTCCGAACTACCATCCGTGGGCATGGCGCCATCAGTCGGTAGCTCTAGGCACAGCAGCAGTGCCGTCTCTAAGCGACAGCAGGCGGTGCTCAAACTGCTGAGCCTAGGCGATAAAAGGCACACCGCCCAAGAACTATTACAGGGCATCACGGCGCAGACTGATCTGTGGCTGGCACCGCTGAACCTGAAGCCAGGCATGGTTGTGTGTGACAACGGCCGTAACCTGGTGGCGGCTCTGCAACTCGGCAGACTGACACATGTGCCATGCCTGGCCCATGTGTTAAATCTGATAGTTCAGCGTTTCCTCAAGACATACCCCAATCTGTCTGATTTGCTCACGAAGGTGCGCCGCATCTGTGCGCATTTCAGGAAGTCCAGCACAGATGCTGCCACTCTCAGGGCAGCGCAGCGCCGCCTCCAACTGCCCGCTCACCGACTGTTGTGCGACGTGCCCACGAGGTGGAATTCAACACTGACCATGTTATCCAGAGTTTATCAGCAGCGCCGAGCGATTGTAGACTGCCAGATGTCAACTTCCACCAGAACTGGTAGTCAGGTCAGTCAGCTTCCTCAAGTCTACAATGAGGAGTGGACGTGGATGTCTGATATCTGTCAGGTGCTGAGTAACTTTGAGGAGTCAACACAGATGGTCAGTGGCGATGCCGCCATCATCAGCCTCACCATCCCGCTGCTTGGCCTGTTGAAAAACTCTCTGATCAGCATGAAGTCGGAAGCTTTGCGCTCGTCACAAGAGACGGGGGAAGAAGATTCCCTTGTTGATAGCCAAAGCACCCTTAGGTCTGTTTCTCAGCGCATATCGGAGGAGGTGGAGGTGGAGGAGGATGAGGAGGAAGAGGAGGAGAATGTTGGCGAGACACAAGAGGGGACCATTGTTGAGTCCTTCACTGTTCAGCGTGTATGGGCAGAAGAAGAGGAGTTGGAGGAGTTGGAGGAGGAGGAAATGGACAGTCAGGCCAGTGAGGGGAGTGAATTCTTACGCGTTGGTACTCTGGCGCATATGGCAGATTTCATGCTAGGCTGCCTATCCCGTGACCCTCGCGTTCAACGAATTTATTCCAGCACCGATTACTGGGTGTTCACTCTCCTGGACCCACGGTACAAGCAAAATCTTTCCACTCTCATCCCTGGAGAGGAAAGGAGTGTGAGAATGCATGAATACCAGAAGGCCCTGGTGCACAAGCTGAAACAGTATTTCCCTTCTGACAGCGCTAGCGGCAGAGTGCGTAGTTCTGCGGGACAAGTAGCGAGGGAGAGTAGGCGAGCAGGCAGCTTGTCCAGCACTGGCAAGGGTACGCTTTACAAGGCTTTTGCCAGCTTTATGTCACCCCAGCAAGACACTGTCACCTGTCCCCAGTCTCGGCAGAGTAGGGCTGATCTTTACAGAAAGATGGTGAGGGAGTACGTAGCTGACCATACCATCGTCCTAAATGATCACACAGCTCCCTACAACTACTGGGTTTCAAAGCTGGACATGTGGCACGAACTGGCGCTGTACGCCTTGGAGGTTCTTGCCTGCCCTGCCGCTAGCGTCTTGTCCGAGCGGGTTTTCAGTGCAGCTGGTGGCATCATCACCGATAAGCGTACACGCCTGTCGACTGACAGCGCTGACAGGCTGACGCTTATTAAGATGAATAAAGCCTGGATTTCTCATAATTTCCAATCTCCACCAGGTGAAGGAAGCTCAACCTGAATAATTTATCCACTCCTCCTCCTCCTCATTTTCCTCCTTCTCCTCCTCTTTGTAGAGTAAAGCAGAGGAAACTGGCTATTTTTTGACAGGGCCCACTGGCTCTAGCTATAGTACTTTATGCATTTAATTTTTCTGGAGGGCCACCGACCCGGTCCTCTGTTTTAAACAATTTTTGGGAGTGCCACATACAGGCACTCAATCTATTCAATTTTTCTGGAGGGCCACCTACCTGCTCCTCTGGTTTGAAAACTTTTTTGGACTGCCACATACAGGCACTCAATCTATTCCATTTTACTGGAGGGCCACCTACCTGCTCCTCTGGTTTGAAAAGTTTTTTGGACTGCCACATACAGGCACTCAATCTATTCAATTTTTCTGGAGGGCCACCTACCTGCTCCTCTGGTTTGAAAACTTTTTTGGACTGCCACATACAGGCACTCAATCTATTCAATTTTTCTGGAGGGCCACCTACCTGCTCCTCTGGTTTGAAAACTATTTTGGACTGCCACATACAGGCACTCAATCTATTCAATTTTTCTGGAGGGCCACCTACCTGCTCCTCTGGTTTGAAAATTTTTTTGGACTGCCACATACAGGCACTCAATCTATTTCATTTTTCTGGAGGGCCACCTACCTGCTCCTCTGGTTTGAAAACTTTTTTGGACTGCCACATACAGGCACTATCCAAATTAAATTGTCTCCATAGCAGCCTCCACACGTTGTCTCCATTGCTACCTCCAAAAGTCGTCCATATAGCTGCCTCCATACATCGTCCCCTTATCAAACGAGGTGTGTCAGGCAGAAATTTGGGTTGTTTTCATGGATTCCACATCAAAGTTGTTAACTTTGTCGCCACCCTGCTGTGTTATCCACAAAATATACTGGCAAACTTTTATCATTTACCAATATTATTTCAGCGCTTCTTGCGCATCTGTTTACATTCCCCTCACCCGCCATATCCTAAACTTATAAGAACGCTACTACACTTGATCTTATACAAAAGGTTCTTAGAAGTGCTGTTTGGGGAGTAGCCTAGAGACAGGGGCTTGGATAGGCGAAAGCTCGCCTGGCAGCGGAGCGCCAGCTCCATGCGCATCATGCGCTTCTTGCGCATCTGTTTACATTCCCCTCACCCGCCATATCCCAAACTTATAAGAACGCTACTACACTTAACTTGGTGCAGGCTGGGACCGAGTCTGACCCGGGGTCTAGTCATATACTGCCGACGCAGAGAATTGCAGGGCCTACCTCGGTCCAGGTCTCAAAGGCCTAGTATACCTCCTCCTCCTCCGAATTACCATCCGTGGCCATGGCGCCATCAGTCGGTAGCTCTAGGCACAGCAGCAGTGCCGTCGCTAAGCGACAGCAGGCGGTGCTCAAACTGCTGAGCCTAGGCGATAAAAGGCACACCGCCCAAGAGCTATTACAGGGCATTCCACATCAAACTTGTTAACTTTGTCGCCACCCTGCTGTGTAATCCACAAAATATACTGGCAAACTTTTATCATTTACCAATATTATTTCAGCGCTTCTTGCGCATCTGTTTACATTCCCCTCACCCGCCATATCCCAAACTTATAAGAACGCTACTACACTTGATCTTATACAAAAGGTTCTTAGAAGTGCTGTTTGGGGAGTAGCCTAGAGACAGGGGCTTGGATTGGTGAAAGCTCACCTGGCAGCGGAGCGCCAGCTCCATGCGCATCATGCGCTTCTTGCGCATCTGTTTACATTCCCCTCACCCGCCATATCCCAAACTTATAAGAACGCTACTACACTTGATCTTATACAAAAGGTTCTTAGAAGTGCTGTTTGGGGAGTAGCCTAGAGACAGGGGCTTGGATTGGCGAAAGCTCGCCTGGCAGCGGAGCGCCAGCTCCATGCCAAGATCCAACTAACATAGTTTTAACTGCAGCACCTTTAATCTACTACTAGTTCACTGCCTCCATACATGGTCTCCTTATCAAACGAGCTGTGTCAGGCAGAATTTTGGGTTGTTTTCATGGCTTCCATGTTAACTTTGTCGCCACCCTGCTGTGTAATCCACAAAATATACTGGCAAACTTTTATCATGTACCGATATTATTTGAGCGCTTCTTGCTCACCTCCTTTGGTTCCTCTCTGCCACCCATTGGTTTGAAGCCTGAGTCCATTTAGGGTATGTCGCCATGCCACTCTCTAGCCTGCCGCTGCTGCCGCTGCCTCTGCATGCCGTCCCCTATAGTGTCAGGGTCAATTATTGGATGTTTTAGATGCTATCTAGCTTCATTCTGTCACTCTGTCATGGCCATGCTGTTGCCCATAATTTTGGCATAATGGTGCGATTAAGCAGCCTCAGAGGCATCCATGCATGCTGCCCCTGCTGTTTCCTGTCCATTTCCGTGGTGTTTCCATCCTTTTCTGAGGTTCCCAGGTGTTTGGCCAAGCTTCCCTGTGCAGAGCCTTGGTCCCCTTGAAAAATGCTCGAGTCTCCCATTGACTTCAATGGGGCTCGTTATTCGAGACGAGCACTCGAGCATCGGGAAAAGTTCGTCTCGAATAACGAGTACCCGAGCATTTTAGTGCTCGCTCATCTCTAATTGTAGTCTCTTTTCTTGCATCATAACCGCTATTGCTATACATGCACATGCCATAGTTTGCCATTTCCATTTAAAATCATTCATTTACATATTTACCTTCATGATCATCTTACCCTGTGTGATATATTGTTCTTATTTCTAGTTAGAAATGTTTTAATTCTATTGCGTCCCAAGAGAAAGAGTTAAGATGTTTAAGGAAGTGTACAGGTCCGGTCATGTGATTCACATCACGTGCCGGTGACGTCACACGCCTACTTGAGGCGCGATCTTTAAATAGCTCTCTTATACCAAGAGGCTTGTAAAACCAGGACTAAGCTCGCAAAGAGCGAAACGCGTCGGTTATAACCTGTTGGTCCACTCACCTATGTACCATGCCATGTGTAAGTTTTTATCTGGATTGAATTAAAAAGAAGCATTTTATATTTCAAATCTCCTGAAGCGCTGGTGCCTTTTTCTCGTTTGGAATTACATACAGGATGTATATGGTGACAGCCTGGCAGCTTCCATCACATGGAGGAGCAGGGGACATGTACAGTACACAAACAGGATGTATATGGTGACAGCCTGGTAGCTTCCATCACATGAAGGAGCAGGGGACATGTACAGTGCACATACAGGATGTATATAGTGACAGCCTGGCTGCTTCCATCGCATGGAGGAGCAGGAGAGATGTTCAGAGCATATAAAGGGTGTATATTGTGACAGTCTAATAAGTGGTAGAAATCATAATTACACCAGTTACATGCAGTCTATAGCCTGTGCAGTGCTGCTTAATTGCACAGTGCAGAAAGTGCAGATGACAAGGTGGGGGAGGGGAGCAGTATGAGGTGCAGAGAGAGACAGAGAAGGAGGGAATGGTAGGGAACAGGGGAGATCTTGTACCTCACTATTCTGTGCAGGAGGCATCTGTATACACTGCCTTCAACACATCCAGCCCTGCTACATACACTGAGACAGCTCTGTCACATGACCTCCTCTGTGAGCAGGGAACAGCAGCCCCTCACCTCCCATGAAACCATCCAGTTAGAGTTTGTAAATTTGTTTATAATTCACACTCCAGGGCTTATCAGCACATGAAAAGGAGACAGCCATTGAAGCCCTCAGAGGGGGATAGCAAAGAAACTGCTACGTATAGGTAACAACCATAATAGGTAATGTTGTTTTACAACCCAAGAGCTATTGATTTGTGGAAAAAAAAAAAACTTTACAGTTACTCTTGAAGGTCATTATCACAATTAATAACAACAATATGATTACCCTTGCTCGCAGATGAATAGAGGGAACGGCGCAAGGAGGATACAGGTTGAAAGATCCAAAAAACCTTTTGTTATCAATACAAATTAGTTGATCCTCCACCTCTACGTTCACCTACTCCAAGTATAAGAAAAAAAAATGTGGTATCTTTCCGATCTAACAATTCAGTACTCACGGGGACCGTCCTACCGTCCAACTGGGCAGTTGTACCGAGCGTGTTCTTTTATATTAAGGCCTTTTTATCTTCTACTCTTGTGAGTATTTCTAATAAAATAGTTTTGAGGAAACTGAAAAGTACTGCACCATCGGTTTTTGCCTTTTCTTCCTATCTTGAATAGCGACCAGGGGAAGGAACGAGGTGAACGGAACGAAAAGTGGAGGAACAAGTCCCCTGGCGGGAGGAATTAGGAGCAGCACAGAGGCTACGCGCTACCTCCGCAATCCCTAGGAGGCACGCCGTGCTGAAACATCGCACCTCATAAGAGGACTCCTATGCCCTTTGCATAGAAAACTCAGGTCATTGAGTATGAACTAAGGATGGTCCCCATGAGTACTGAATTGTTAGATCGGAAAGGTACCATGTTTTTTTTTTTTTTCTTATTCTTGGAGTAGGTGAACGTAGAGGCGGAGGATCAACTAATTTGTATTCATTATCACAATTAGAGATGAGCAGAACCACACTTTAAGTTCAAAAATCTCTGGTCAATCATAGCCATGGCGTGTAAGTAGGGTTTCACAGCCGCCAATCCAGAAATATTTCCGGGTCACGTGGGACACACCTGAACCTGGACCCGAATTTAAAATGCAATCCCACTTTTCTCTAATCACAAGCTCACGAGCTCTGAGGAGCTACAGTTAATTTTAGCTAATCAAGAAAAAACTTTGTATCACCTTGTACAACAGCAGAGCAAAAGTCCTCCATTTCTTAGACCAGTATATCTTTTATTCTGTAGCCTCAGGCAAAAAAAAGGCAAAAAAAGAGACAACAATTATTTTCAGACCACATCAAATACAGTAAAGCCAGAGTCTGCAATATGTTAAGACAGGAAAAAAGTTGAGAAACATTTTGCTAATTCCAGCACTAAGTTTAATGCATTAGACTGTGATCCGTGATGCCTGCCAGCACAAACAGCTCGGAGAAAAACTGACATTTTAATTAAAAAGATTATCTTTAGTTGTTCAAGAATACATTAACACATAAATCTTCTCATGCTTTTATGTCATGATAAGAAAGATTACAGGAAACAGGAAAAAAAAAATCCTATTTAAAGTTTATTTAATGGCAATCTATGATGTTCAGCTTCAATTTCATGTCATTAGGAAATGGCAGCAGTGATACACTGTGTACAACGCAATACAATGCTGCTTACTTACATCATCCATAGACTCAGCAATACCTAGGTGGTTATCCATACAGTATTACACAGCACATGCCTCATGTATTAAACATGAATTTCTTAATTAAATATAAGTCTTTAAAAGTGAAAGTTTGGACCCAGGCAAGAAAGAGGAGGTTTCCAGTGAAATATACTATATAGATCCAAAGCTAAGGCAATAGATTGAACTTTTTACAGGGTTATTCTTTCGATATGGCTCAATGGGGCTTATTTACTAAGGGGCGCGCTGCTCACTTTCGTTGGACTTTTATACGGTTTCGGGATTTGCGTGGCTGTGACAGGTATTTAGCAGGGGTCTGCGCTGGGACTGTGTCGCATATGATCGGATTGTGTTGTAGCTGCGCTGGCTTTCATGCCACAGAAATCGGGGGGGGGCGGCCGACGGATTCGGACTGAGCGCGGGATTTAACTTTCAAAGTGCGACGCAAAACAATGCACTTACATGCACCAGGAAGAAGAAGGTGAACTCTGTCTGACCTGTGTTGGGAAGCGACACATGCAGGATATCTGGCGCACGATCTTAGTGAATGGCAACACAGTGGATTGTCGTCAGACAATGCACTTTGAGCGAACTCTTCGGACAGGTAAGTAAATGTGCCCCAATAGTTATTATTAATGACGAGCCATACACCTGTGTGACATCACATCACCATGGACCTGTGTTTATTTACAGGAAGTAAATTATGGAGCTTCCTGTTACATGGGAGCAAGAAGACAGCAAGCGGAGATTTAGAAAACCATGAAGAATTGATACAGAAAGTATATTGGAAAATTATATAGCATTTCATTACACAAACAATATCAATTATTTCCTAGAATGCACTTAGAGTGGACAACCTCATTAGGTCTTTTAGTCCTACAGCAGTGCAAATAAAGATAATGTGGCTCATTTACTAAGTGTCCGAATCATGCTCTTTCGTCGGGTTTCCCGACTATTTCCAATTTGCTCCAGGATTTCGGGGCTCACAATTGGATTTTGGCGCATCGGCATTCGGAAAAACCGTGGAATTTAAAAAAGAATTTGTATTGCAAGATCAAGCACTTACATGCACCGGGACGAAGAAGGTAAACTCCGGCGGACCTAGGCGCAGCAGCTACACCTGCTCGATATCGGGCGCACAGAGCTTAGTGAATCCCGGCAGACCCAAATCCTCGTCGGAGAATGCACACTCTTGATAAAGAAACAACTTTAAAAAAAAAATTTTTTAAAACGAAATCGTATCATTTGTAATTTTCTGGTTATGTTGAGTTTTTTGTGCATTTCCACAACTGCTTGTGAGCATAGGAAAGAGGTGCAATCCCTGTGCTTCAGACAATGTCTGTCCCTGCTTACTTGCCCACTCTGTGCTAACCTCCAGGTGACAACTTGACAACAGTCCCTACATGCACAGGACACATAGAGAAACAAACAAAGAGACAAACAGACAAAAGCAAATGTAGGTTTCATAGTTTCATAGTTTATAAGGTTGAAAAATGACATTTGTCTATCAAGTTCAACCAAGGAAGGGAAGGGATTGGATGAGGATGGGATTTAGGTGAAACAATTCTATATAACATAACCATCAATGTTATTTAGGTGTAAAAAGGCAAAGGGTCAAAGCTATAATAGCAGTGAGGTAAAAAAATTATGAGGCAGAAAGACTTGTCAAAGGCCCTAACCAAGGGTCAGAAAAAAACAGCAAAAGCACAATGGAGTATCTAGAACTACAAGAGCCAGGAAACGATGGAGTGCCTAAACATTACCCCAGAGGCTGATGGTTTCTGATGGTCATCACACCAACTGCACTTGAGGCAAACCCCCAGCTCCGAGATAGCAAGATAAGTACTCAGCCCTCTGCAAAACAAAACACATGGCTTAGGTACTGGCATTGAGAACTTCAAACTGACACATATATAGGATGTAGGGACCCTAAATACATTTCACAATTACACCTACTTTACTTACAAATAACAAGCCTGTAAAAGTATAAAACATAAAGCACAAATCTACGTTATTTAAAATACAAAAACATGTGGTAGCACTTTGTGCTTACTTATTTCCCCCCAAAATCCAATACAATAGGCAACACAATAAAACTTTATGACATAAATGATCTGATAAACCTTTTTTGCCAATTTTTCTTCTTAATTCCTAAATATTGTAGAAAAGGAGGAGACAATTTCTTGGTAAGAAATTTCTTAATAAGAAAACCTGAAAATCTATCATATTGCTCCGACCAACACATTATGGTCATCTGGCAGTTTATTAGGAAAGTAGGTATTTCCATAGACGAGGCAGTAAAAAAAATAACAGAAATGAATGAAAAATGGTTGTAAAGACTCTTGAGTCTTATCACTGAATGAGTTGTATTCTTCCCTTCGTACTGAATAGCCATACACATAAATACCATAGTATAGATTATATGCTAAAAATACATGTACAACAAGCTGACAGCAAGACTGGATCTGTATGAAAGCAAGAGCAAAAGGTCAGGTAGTTCTAGTGTTGATTAACAAACTTTACTGATACCTAAATAAATGCCAACACAGTGATTATAAGCCTTGTGCAGAGATTCTGTGTGACTGACTACATTAGATTGGATTTCTGGACAGCTAGGCAGACTGATGAGCGGAGCTGAAGGCAATTACATAAACTGATCTGACTGAAGAGATATACACTATCCAAAATGCCATACTCCTCATCCTGTATCCCACTAATTCTCTTCTCAGGTCACAAGCATTTGCAAAAGTTGGCAAGTCCCTTTGACTTAATTATAATAAGGATGTATATTGTGAATTTGGCATTTGACACAATTATTTATTAATCGTTTATTAAAAACGAGCCCCTTTGTGTATTTTATTGTGTCCTTCCAATAAAAGAATCATTTAAAATAAATAAACGTAAAATCTTTCTCAGTTATCCACCACCTTCAAGTCAGGATTTAGGAGGAATTACAGCCATGAATTACCTTCCATCTTTTTAGCTAGGTATCTAGGAATGGATTTGCAATTTTATTACTTGTACATGACCATGGGCCATAATTGAAAAGTTATAATTGGTTTGGACTTACTTTACTATTCTATGAGTTTGCTAATTGTTTTCTTAAATTTTTGTTTACATGTGCCCTTAAGGATGGAATAGAGAAAAAAGAGATGGTGGATGTCAGATACAGCTATTAACTTTTTACAACTACCCTTTTTATGGGACCAATACAAACACTTACAAATGGTGTGGGAGTTGAGACACAATGGGACACATTTACATACCCGGTCAGGGGGTTTCCTGAAAGTGCATTGTCCGACGATCATGCACTGTGCTGCGATTGACTAAGATTGTGCACCCGATATCCTACATGTGTCACCATCTTTTTCCTGGAGCATCTAAGTGCTAGGGCTTGCGACAAAATTTGAAAGTTAAATCCTTCACTCAGTTTGAATCAGTTGGATCGTCCGATGGCACTCCCCCAAAATTGTGTTGCATGGAAGCCAACGCCAAAATTTGATCACATGCGCCAAAATCCTAGCACAGACGCCTGTTAATTACCTGTGCGAGCCGTGTAATCCCCGAAAAAGGTGCACAATCCAATGAAAGTGAGCATGGGGCACTTTTACTTAGGACCGTACACTAATTTTCTGTTGGACTTTGCACGTTCTTTTAGGTGCAAACTTCTTTTACATTTAAGAAGTGTCTGCACCCCATTTGTGTTGCAATCAACCCTTTTGTGGTGGATACACTATTCTTCAAGCGACACAAATTTCTGCACTGAATGCAGAATTCCAATGCTCATTCGGACCATGCGCCAGATTTAACATGCAGTGTCCAACAGAAATGTGTCACACGCCCTATGTGAACAGTGCACAAAACAACAAAGTGGTGCACTCTGTTGGGGCAGTGCAGTGGGCTCCAGATTCATGCAGAACGTGCACCAGAATGCTGAATCTGGCACTATACAGGCAAACTGCACATAGTACAGACTGCACTGTTCTTAGTAATTGCGCCCCATCTGTGCCAAAGTCATTTAATTTTATAATAAAATTTGAACATTATTTCCACTGAAGAGAGCACCTGGAAATAGTACAGTCCAACTATAGGATCTTCATATTGCAGACATCCAACCCTTGCTATAGGCCCCTGCCTCTCCTAGTTTCTCCTCTGTATTCCAAAGAGGATTGGTTCTGGTTACATATGGAGGCTGTAAATGTCAAACCATAAAAGTTGTGCCTTGCTTATGGCAACGTACAATAACGATACTATAACATGACTCCTCCAGATCCACTACTGCCCCAACTAGTCTGATATTTATGACCTTAGGTAAGACTCGGTTGTTATTTGTTTTAGCCTGTAAAACCTAGATCATTTTCTTTTGGTCTAAGTATGACTGTTTATTGGAGCAGTTATAAAAATATAACCAATTATAGGAATTTTACTAATACAATTTTGTCTTTAATATATGCAAACACAAAATACTAATTTCCCATCAGCCAACTACAAATTGCAAGACTTGTTCCTCTGCAAAGCTCCTACCATGTCACAGTTAATGTATAGTCTAATAATACCGTCTGTACATAATAATCATAATCAATGTAATCATCATAACATTGATTAAACTTTCCCAAGTACAAGCAAATATCTTTAATAAACATAAAGTCCAGCTGCAAAATTAAACTGTGGTTACAAATAGCATCTCCCCTATCAGCAATACACATCCTCTGGCATCTTTTACAGAGGTCACATCATGTGCACGGGAACATTATGAAGTTTAAGGCTGATAGGACATTTGGGATGAGCAGCTCTGTGAAATACACTTTAATAAAAACATAAGCCTATATTGAATCCCAAGTGAAGGATCGCCTCACTCTGACTCTTTATAGCGTCATTTGTTATACATGACATACTTTTATACCCCAGCACTGAGAGTGGAGCACAAATGAGGAAACCCGGTTGTACTTTTAGAAGAACTATTTTTAGTCTAAAGATTTAAGATTTTTAAGCTCGGATTATGGCCATGAAGACTATGTGCAAGGAAATATCGCCACCACGAGTAATACTTCAATGCTATGAAAATATTCAAACATTAGAGGATATTGTAACCTTTATTGCAGCTTAAAGCAGCTTAGGCTTCAATGTTGAATGTTGTATCTGAATAAGGTAGCATTCACATTGGACTCAGCATGTGCATAGGGAAATGCCCCCCCAAGTTTATATTTAATATGCTCATATGCTTCTATTGGCCAGATGTTAGTCGTAAGATATCGATTTGATAAATGTTTGGAAGTAGTGACTTGCTTTGTTGTAACTCTATAGAAAAGCTTTCTCTACAATTTTTTAGGCACAGGACAGTGAAGTCGTAGAATCAGGGAAATGGCCCCTATCCGTCTTCTGTCCTGGTCACCTCGGCCAAGCTGACAGAAGGGTCCACAGCACAAATGACAATCATGTTAACATATTACCTTTTACTGGTGTAACAACTGCTGTTAGGTAAGTGTTAATTCTCCTTCTGTTCCCAGATCTGCAGCAATTTCTAGTTTAGGTAATTAGGTCGAGCTATAATATTACGCTTTCCCAGATGTCTTTCCTAAGGATCGTACCTTAGACTCCTTAGTGGTGCTGTTTCTTTGGATTATTTGGCCCTTGCCTTAATTTGACTTCTTTTTTGAATTAACCATTACCTTGCCTCTTATGCTTGACCTGGACTTCCTAACTATTACTATTCTTTTTCTCTCTGATGTCCTCTTGTGCTTGACCTGAATTGCCAGACAGCAAGTCACTGCTAGGATAGAGGGTTTCAAAAAAATAATTGTACATAACCTTCGCTGGGCTATGCGCTCCAAATGGCACCTCCTCTTTATTACGAAGTTTAAGGCTTATAGGACATTTGGGATGAGCAGCTCTGTGAAATAGACTTTAATAAAAATATAAGCCTATATTAAATCCCAAGTGAAGGATCGCCTCAATCTCACTCTTTATAGCGTTACATTTGTTATACATGAGATATAAATGGTGTACAGTAGGTGCAGAAAGTATTCAGACCCTGTTAAATTTTTCACTTTTTGTTTCATTGCAGACAATTGGTTTTATTTTGTTTTAATAGATTTTTAAAAGTTCATCTATATATGTATAAATACATAGAAATGCTGACGTTTTCATTTATGAGACTGCTCACTTTTTTTACGTATTGAAATGGTGAAAAATGATGATTCAGACATTTGGAAACTTTTTTGCAGGGTTCATCACCAGAAATAATTTGTTTTATTGTTTGACAGATCAGGCATTTGGAGACATTACCGCCTAACATCTTTTATGTTTTTGTTATTTTTATACCAGTTTAAGGGAAATGGAGGGGATTTAACTTCTAAGTTTTTATTACATTTCTTTTCAAATGTTTTGCTCTAATTTTAGACTTTAACCCTGAGGGCCTGATCACTCATACTCCATAAAGAAATACTAGAGTATTGTAATATATGCTGATTTTGGTATAGATTGGGTCAAATGACAGGCCCTGAAAGTCATGACAACGGATTACCACTCTCCAATGCCATAGACATTTAAATAGTTAGCACTTAGCACCAATGTAGGGTGTTACTGGTGGGTGTTGGCTGTATTATGTAGCAAACAACTGGTATCTTTGAATGTCACATGCTAAGGTGTTGATAAAGTTGTTTCTTTATGATATTAATGACCCAGCAATAAGATTGAGTTTCCATATCATATCATATTTGTGGGGATCCAGGAATTAAGACCCCACTGATCAATTGTCTAGTGTTAGTGCTAGATGTCTCTGGTGCTAGAATTGACACAGAACTGAACTGAAAGTTCTATTCTGTGGGTAACTTGAATTTCAGAGCCCTAATGCGATACAACACAAATTTAAGAATATAAGCATTTTTTGGTAGTTGTCTGGGATAGGAATATATGTAGATATTTAGAGAGAGAGTACCAGAAAGACTTTCCTTGTTAGCTTCCAGCTGAAACATGCACGTTGGTCATATGCCATGACCTTATGCATTTTAATAGGCTTGTACACACAGGCATGGTTTCCAAGGCTCTGTGTATAAGTCGACTTCCTGGGTTGCAAATTGTAAAGCTGGTCCTGTTCCTGTGCCTATTTGAGGCTTGGGAAGACTTCTACTGTTCTCAGAGCACCAGTGGAACTCAAATGCCAATGACACATTGGCAACCAACATTGGACCATGGCTCCATTGTTCACATCCTATGAAAAACACGCATTTATGTGCAGGTAACTTTAAACAGTTTTGTCAAAGTTTTTTTATTGCAACTCCTCTCTTAATACATTGTATAACCAAGTATTTTTCCCTATTTTTTTTCATCGTACATGGAGGGGGAGGAGATAAGCTGTGACATCTATTGTCAGTAGTGATGTAATGATGGGTCAGTGTTATTTATATAGAGGTCATTATGCAGGGAGGGGGAGGAGATAAGCTGTGACATCATCTATTGTCAGTAGTGATTCAATGATGGGTCAGTGTTATCCATATAGAGGTCATTGTACAGGGAGGGGGAGGTGATAAGCTGTGACATCATCTATTGTCAGTAGTGATGTAATGATGGGTCAGTGTTATCTATATAGAGGTCACTGTACAGGGAGGGGGAGGAGATAAGCTGTGACATCATCTATTGTCAGTAGTGATGTAATGATGGGTCAGTGTTATCTATATAGAGGTCATTGTACAGGGAGGGGGAGGAGATAAGCTGTGACATCATCTATTGTCAGTAGTAGTGATGTAATGATGGGTCAGTGTTATCTATATAGAGGTCATTGTACAGGGAGGGGGGGGGGAGATAAGCTGTGACATCATCTATTGTCAGTAGTGATGTAATGATGGGTCAGTGTTATCTATATAGAGGTCACTGTATAGGGAGGGGGAGGAGATAAGCTGTGACATCATCTATTGTCAGTAGTGATGTAATGATGGGTCAGTGTTATCTATATAGAGGTTACTGTACAAGGAGGGGGAGGATATAAGCTGTGACATCATCTATTGTCAGTAGTGATGCAATGATGGGTCAGTGTTATCTATATAGAGGTCATTGTACAAGGAGGGGGAGGAGATAAGCTGTGACATCATCTATTGTCAGTAGTGATGTAATGATTGGTCAGTGTTATCTATATAGAGGACATTGTACAGGGAGGGGGAGGAGATAAGCTGTGACATCATCTATTGTCAGTAGTTATGTAATGATGGGTCAGCTTTATCTATATAGAGGTCATTGTGAAGGCGGGGGAGGAGATAAGCTGTGACATCATCTATTGTCAGTAGTGATGTAACGATGGGTCAGTGTTATCTACATAGAGGTCATTGTACAGGGAGGGGGTGGTGATAAGCTGTGACATCAACCACTTTCAGTAGGGATGTCATTATGGGGGTTTCTACTGTAATCCTGTCCAATAACTTTTTATACAGTATAGGGTGTTACATAGGAAATGTTAAAAAATTTTCAAGAATTCCAAAATACACATTCTACATTTTTCCTTTTCGGAGAATTGTGCGTGATTACTTTCTTACTGAGTTTAGTAAGTCTCGCCCTCTGTGTTAATTATTGTCACATATGGTGACATCACTATATTTATTACAGGCCATCAACGATTCTTTGGCATGGATTCAACTCATGGCAACAAACCACTGGATCAGGCCGCACTGCTCATCCATTCACATGGATTATTGATCCCCAAGAAATCAAATATTGAAAGGCCATCCAATATTAACACTTAAACTATCCCTAAGATATTTCTGAGTACACGGCACAGCTTTTAAAAGTCAATTGTTTTAGAACTCTTGATAAAAATCAACATTAAACTTTCCAATGTCTGAGCTCCTCGGCTGCTTCATTCCTCGAGAAGTTTTGCATGTATATCATACGCCTCACAAAGTGATTAAAGACCTTTGGTCGCATTTTTAATTAATATTGATTCTAGAGAGACATATCCATAGATTGAGCACACTTTGCCTGACATCTCTTACATTTCTGTTCTGCCAGGGGCTAAATAGCTTAACCTTCCCGTATGGAGAAAACAGAGATAACATTGTTACTGGGAGTACTGTTAACTCTTTAATGGACGAGGTATTTTTTTTACCTTAAAGAGAATCTACCTTGAAAATGATAAACAATGGACACTTATTTATAGATCCAGGCACTGTGACTGTATTAATCTTATTATATTTGTTATCCATGGCCTCCTTTCTAAAATCCACTTTTAAAATTATGCTAATAAGACTAAGGGGCTCCTGTGGGTGTTTGCAGAGACCCTCAGTGTTGTCTTTTTACTCCCTGTGAGCTTGTGGGAAAACTCCCACCAGAGCCCCTTAGGCTTATTAGCATAATTCTTAAAGTTTATTTTAAAAGGAAGGAGGCCATTGATAATTTTTTTTATTCAATAATCATGTATTTAAAAATTCAATTTACATTTTTTTTCTTTAATCATCATGTATTTAAAAATTGCAAACATTAAAACAGTGCACAGGTATAAACATGCCTGGCAGAGCTCAATAGGAGACATACACCAAAAATGCTGTAATGATAACAAACACATTCATGTACAGGTATGTAGATACACATTAAGAGTGTGTATCTTTCTTTCACACTTGTAGTTCTCTGTTCCGTGAATAGAGACATTGCTTTCCGAAACATGTAGGCAGTCTGCTCCAGTTTTCAGTAGGCTCCCGGGCGACAGAGCCTCAGTGGGCCCCTTTGCAGTGAACCCAGGGGGCAGCATTAGAAATTCAGAAACTCCCTAATTTATCATACCAAACAGCCCCATCATGGTTATTTTATATAAGCTCCCTCACACCATATGAATTCATTAGAAATAGACACCCCCATGGATTCCTTATGTACAGCTTTATGTGGGCCGCCCAGCAGCTCTGGACCCTGACACTTGCCCAGGTATGCCCAGAGCTGGCGCTGGCCATAGGCGGGAAGCAAACTGCTTGTTTTTTGTTTGGTTTCTCAAACATGCTGTTTTAAAATGTTATGGATTAAACTTAATGCTAATTTTCCTTCTTTATATTGCTGTATTCTTACCTGATGGACCGGATCATTGCTTCTCATAGGCATTCACCAGGACAGGGTGAGCTGGAGTATCTTTTCACAGTGGTTTGCTGTTTGCTTTTGAACAGACTTATAGAACCTATAATGGGGGAGCACTGCTGGGGACATTTAATTAGGTAGGGGAACACAGCTGGGGGCATTTCATTAGAGGGGAGCACAACTGGGGGCATTCCAATAATGGGGGAACACTGCTAGGCACATTTTATGGGGGGAACACTGCTGGGGACATTTTATAGGAGGAGCACTGCTGGGGACATTTTATGAGGGGAGCACTAATGTGGACATTGGGGCAGATTTACTTACCCGGTCCAGCGGCGCGTTCTCTGTGGTGGATTCTGGTCCAGACGGGATTCACTAAGGTGGTTCCTCCGACGTCCAACAGGTGGCGCTGCTGCGCTGAACTCTGCTGAACTCCGCTGAAATGCACTCAAGTACACCGGCCTATTCCTGGTGAAGGTAAGTGCAAGCTCCGCGAATCTTTTTTTTTTTTTTTAAATGCGGTGGTTTTTCCGAATCCGTCGGGTTTTCGTTCGGCCACGCCCCTGATTTACATCACGTGCATGCAAGCGCCGATGCGCCAAAATCCGATCGTGTGCGCCAAATTCCCGGGCCAATTCAGGGAAAATCAGCGCAAATCGGAAATATTCGGGTAACACGTCGGGAAACCGCGAATCGGGCCCTTAGTAAATGACCCCCATTGTGTTTGGGGAGGCTCAGCTGGGGACATTGCATAGAGAGAGCACTGCTGTGGACATTTCATTGGGGAGGGCTCTGGTGCGGAAATTTCATTAATGGTGGGAAGGCTGCTGAAGCCATTTCCTTAGTGAGGGGAGACTGCTGAGGATATTTGATTAGTGAGAGGAGACTGTTGCAGCCATTTCATTAGTGAGGGGAGACTGCTGCATACATTTCATTAGTGAGGGGAGACTGCTGCAGACATTTCATTAGTGAGGGGAGACGGCTGTGGACATTTCATTAGTGTAGGGAGACTGCTGTGGACATTTCGTTAATGGTGGGGAAGCTGCTGCAGACATTTTATGAGCAAGGGAAAGCTGCTGCAACCATTTCATTAGCGAGGGGAGCCTGCTGGATATTTTATTAAAGATTAGCAGCTGCATTACCCACCCTGGGCTTATACTTGAGGCTAAGTTTTCCCAGATTTTTGTGGTAAAATTAGGTACCTCATCTTACACTGAGGCCAGTTTATATACACTATTTGCAGGGCACACAACTTTTGGGTACATACAGCCGGTCCCCAGATACAAAATGGTTGGGGAACACTGCTGTATGTAACCCAAGGACTTCCTGTATGTAATATTCATTGAACCAATGCAGATGCAGTTACTGCAGTGGGATGAGAAGTAACTGTTACAGAAGTAAAGAATTAAAAATAATTGTTTTTCCAGTTAAAAATCTGCGTTCGTTTCTGTCTCCAATGCCATTTTTCAGGAGACTGCAGAACGTGTACAAACTTAAATTGTAAAAGTGGAGGTAGAGGTCATGAAACTGTGGAAAAGTTCCTCTGCTCGCTGTTAATTAGGTGCACTTGAATCAATGCCAATGCATGTCAGATTGTTTTTACATCATTGCTGGCTTCGGTCTTTTCTTATGAGTCCACATAATTGGAAGATAGAAGCTCTAAATAATACATGTTTCAAGCGACTTGCAGGAGGAATGTATTAGTGTACAAGCCACTGGAAACATAGAGGTTAAAAGGGTTTTATGTAAGTAAGGTAAAGCAAAAAATCTAAAATTCTAAGATTACTGGAGAAATAAACTGCATATTTGACCGTGTATTCATTTAAAGGGACCATAGTAAAAAAATACAAAAGGGGCTTATTCTTTATTTGTCTGGTTGGATAAGTGGGCAGGGTCCACAAATTGGAGTTCAATTTGAATCAAGTCATTTTTTTAACTTAAAGGACGAGGGAACAGGACCAGGGGGCCATCGCATTACATTAACAATAGCCAAAGCAAAACCTCTACCTGCTCATGACATGAACCACTGAAATGTCTTTGAACAGAGAAACCATCTCATCTGGTTATTGACAGCTAGGACAATTAATAAGGGTCTTACAGAAAAGGTGAGAATCCAAACTAAAGAAACTTGATCTTGTGGACTACAAGTTGGATCAAGTCTCTTTTGTTTATGCACTGGAATTTATCCCTAGAAAGTCAATGGCCAACATGTAACAGTGATCTAATTTTTAATCATATAGTAATAATGCCTTGTTAAAGGAAACCTGTCAGCAGATTTTACCCCATTACACTACTTCCCCCCTCAAGTAGGGAAGAACATGTCCATTATAGAATTCCCTCTTTTATCTTTATCATTTACCTATAAAAAAAGAAATGAGCACTGTAAAGTCATATTTTGCAAGAAATGAGTCACATTTAGATGCTGGGAATAACACTTCAGACTCCCCTATTTCCAGATAACACTGTGCCAGGATGTTAAGAATCTATTCATAATTCTAAGATCTTGTAGGCCCATAGAATGGCGAAGCAAAAAACCTGTGGCACCCTGTTCTGTTAATAAATTAAATGCCATAGGGCAGTGATTTTCAACCTTTTTTGAGCCGCGGCACACTTTTTATACTTAGAAAATCCTGGGGCACACCACCAACCAAAATAGCACAAAATGACACTAAAACAGTCATATTATACATATAGTTAATAATATAGATTCTAAATTTATTTTACTCACTCATTGTGAAACCTGGGCCTGTTTCGATAAACACAAAAGGGATATCCTGGCAGGAATGGTGGAAAGACACACACAAAGCTCTTCCACAACAGTTCTCAGTTTCTCCCTGTTTTTAGTATATGGTGCTGATTATTATGTGGCTCATATACTGCAAAATAAAGGGGTACTATGAGAAGTACTATGGCCATGAGGCCAGAGTACGAGTGCCAGCTCATATACTCAGCATATGAGCTGGTACTTGTAGTACTCCAGCCTCATGACTATAGTATTTCTCATTTTACATCGCTGTGCATTGCCGGGAAAAAAAAACACAGGCTGCACCATAGTTTGGGGAACTTTCCCCGCGGCACACCCGACCATGTGTCGCGGCACACTAGTGTGCCACGGCACACTGGTTGAAAATCACTGCCATAGGGAAGTCCAGTGCCCCTGATCTCCACAGACCCAGCTTTAGAAAAACAGACCAGGGCAAATGTCCAGATTCCCTCCCCTTTATTAACACTAGAACAAATGCAAATGTTTACATTTTATAGATTCTAAAGTTGATTCTTTACCAAACATCCAGTAGAGATAATTATGGGTCCACCCATTCGTCTATTTAGTTTTTTCTAGAGTTAACATGGAAATACTGAAAAAAAAACGTATTAAAACAATGAAACTGTAGCAACCAGTCGCAGCGAAACTCACATTGTACCACGACAATCTAATTTTAAAAAAACGTGAAACGCTGGTAGAAATGAAACCAAACATTTTGCTCCATAAATCCCTGCCATAGTATATACTGTGCCCAGGAATTCAAAAGTTAACCAGATAAATCATTTCTTTAGTGCCAAAGCCTCTATTACAGATTCAGAGCCATGGACAAATCATTAGACCAGAGCCCCTTGTTAGACCAGGCTGTCTTGCGCTGCACCAGATTTATTACCACATCTGATGCTGGATGATAAAAATGATGTTAACATTTAAGACTGTCAAGTGCGATTTCCCATCACCTATTAGTTGGGATAGTTTACTGCGCCAAATTTTGGCACACCAACTTAATTTATTTTGTGACCTTTTGTTGTGAGGTCACACCCCCTTTTCAAATGAATGATTGATTTTTTTTGTTCTATGAATGCAACACAAAACACCCCTCATGATTGTGATATGATGGCACACTTTAAGCAGTCAGTAACAGACAGCTCTGTCCATTGTATGGTGGCCTCATAGACTTACTCCATTTTTTTTGAGACTGCTATGAATGGTATTTGTGGGGGATCGTTCATAATCAAACAGATCGCGACAGGACCGTTCTAGTTACTACACAAGGTGAGCAGTTCTGATTTTACCTGCAGACATGTGCATTCAAGAAGTTACTACACTTAGGAGCACTGTTGTATCTTTCCCTTTTCCTTTCTATAGCCTTAGCTCCCATTCTTTTCTTTCGATTGCAACCCTGATATGACATTCTCCCTGAACTGCTCTTGGCTAATCGGATTGGGTGCCAAGTCTCATACCTCACCAAACTCCTATCAATGATGATATAGAAAAAAGATTAATCTTGCACCCTTGGAATACAGGGTCCTTGATTCAGGCCTGAGAGAAGAGACATAGATATATGCTCTACACACATAGGGGGGAGATTTATCAGTAGGCAGTTGTCTATGTGTTATAGGCAGGTTTCCAACAGTTGGATTTATAGTCCGGTGTATGTGCAGTGTTAAATGCCTTCTGATGTGACTATCGGCTGTATGTGCTCTATGTGAATAGACTGCACCGGTCGCACTTATTTTTAATATCTGCTTAATTTCTGCCTTTTTGCAATGTACTGTATTTGCACATCAAATTCTCAGATATCTTAAACATAAAATTGAGCAAAAACTTCGAAATTGAGCAAAAACGTTAAAATTGTGCAAGTTTAAGATAAATTTTCCCCCTGTAATAGCAATGAACCCACATACACCACCTCCTATAAGTTGTAGTTTTGCAATTAAATTTGTGTTTTTTTGAAAATTCGCAGTTGATAAATGTGGCGTTGTACACTCTGTGTTGTATTTTTTCCGCCATTTCGTGACTTTAGATTTGCATTTTCTCTCACAAAAAAAATGCAAAACCGATGTTTGCGCAAAAATTTGCGACAATTATACGCCAAGAAGGTACATAGAACTAATGATACATCTCCCCCATAATCACTGTTGTAAAATGTGTTAAAGGTATGTGTTCTACAATGTTGGTATGTCATTTTGTAAAGGGACTCCCCAAATATCAGCAACTTTGAATAAAATCCATGTTTTAGACCCAGAGTTTTAGACCTCATGATTTAATGTTTTTATAATTTTGAAAATTGACCAAGAATATGACACTTTTCCTTGAAATCACTCAATGCACAAAAAGCTGCATCTAATTCAGCTAGTTCCAAGGCTCCCGGATTCCTCCGAAAACAACTTTATAAAAATATGCAAATGAGCCTTAGACGCTCAGGCTCACGTCACCTGAGCGCCTCATGGCTCCGCTGCCCCCTAATTATTCATATAACCCAAACACGTTAAGTCCTATAGAGGAGTACTGGTAGTTTCCCCCCAGTCAAACTTATCACACCCTAAAAAGTAGGGGAACTTACGAAACATAGTTTTTTATAAATAAAAATCTCTTTATTTCATAAACAATAAAATGTCTATTTTGCAATTTGTTTCAGTTTTAAAATGATCCCAAAATAAATAGAGGCTCAGGCAGCCCAGTTATCGCAGGTCAGAGGTAGATCGCATTTGCATTACATTATCATATATTAGCATTCTTATCATTTCAATAGATTCTTCTTTTCACTTAAAGAAAGTTTGGTTATGATTACCTTGCTGCTATGGTTGCCGTACGCCCCTCGCCCCGACGCGCGTTTCGCCTATTGCTTCCTCAGGAATTATTATTCATGCCCGCCAACTGCTCAATATTTACCCATCTGTCTAGCCCCGCTTTGCTCGGACACCGTTCCTTGCACAGCCCACACATCACCTGAGCACCTCAGGCTCATTTGCATATATTTATAAAGTTGTTTTCTGAGGAAACTGAGAGGCCTGAAACCAGCTGAAGACTGTGTCATCAACACCTAGAGGTAATAAGCATGCATAACAGGACAGTCTACCATTAGTAATCTGGTGGTAGATGTCCTTTAGGATTGGTTCCCTTAGGCTACATTCACACTGCCGTTGCCCGCCATACAGTAGCACGGCTGGCACACGCAGTGCCGTGGAGAGGAGGAGGGGGAGAGCGCCGGTCACCCCCGCCCCTCTCCATAGCCTGACATAGCGCCCAACGCCGTATTCCATTAAAAGATAGGACATGTCCTATCTTTCTACAACATACGGAGTGGTACGGTGCCGCACGTGTGCTGTACCATAACGCTTCCGCTCGGCTCTGTGAGGCCATTGCGATGTATGGGGGATATACGTCAGCCATATATATGTCCCACATATGTTCGTGTGAATGTAGCCTTAGTCTGTAAGTGTTACCCTTTAATGGCCAGACACATACGATTGATACAAATAAGCAAATACCTGTCTATTCTAGTGTTTGTATTGGAGACATTTTCACTACTTGATATTCCCTTCAGCAGGGTGTTACTGCAAGATTCAGTATCTCTACCTGCCAGGTGGCCAGTATATCTTTTTTCCATACATGTCATGCTTACATTTCTTATCGCTGCCATTTTAATGCTGTTTCCTGATATTTTTCTAATGCGTTTTAATCTCCAGACAAGCAATATACTGCAGTTGTACGGCGCATTGATCCAAATCTGTTCAACCTGGTCCCTGAACTGTAATTTTTTTAATCTTGAAAATGGACCAAGAATATGACACTTTGCTTCCATGAAACCACTCAACGCAAAAAAAGCTGCATCTGCAAAAATATAAATGTTGCTCCAAGCTAAGTAGTTAGTAAGTCCTTTACTTTCCCTCATCTTTTATTTACCATTAAAACCTTGCTGCGTGAAATCAACTATATATTTAGAGTAAATCCAGTAGATTATTCGAAAGTAAGTCCTTCTAGGGGTCATAAATGTTCAGCAAGGAAGTGTAAAAATTGTGATTTTCTTGCAAGGCCTATAAAGTGAGAAAAATATGAAATCATAGATAATAACATCTTCAAGGTAAAATATTCATAGCTTTATTAAAAAGACATGTCACTTTGAGTGAATACTTCACCAGGAAATAGCAATTCATGAAAGGAACCAGTCACCAGATTTTACCCAATTAAAATACAAGTCCCCTTAGGTAGGGTATGAAATGTATAATATGCAACCTAGGCAACAGAATTATTTTATGTAAAATACAATTATTGGCTAAAACAGAAACTTCCCAAAAAGAGAGCACAGACGCATTTCGGCTCCTTCAGGCTTTAGTCCTGAGATCATTACTAAAGCCTGAAGGGGCTGAAACGCGTCGATCTTCTGACTGTGCCATATTTTGAAGCCTGTATGTGAGAAGCTTTTATTAATAAAGAGAATAAATTGTTTCATATCCACATTGGTTGCTGCTGGACATTAGTCTTTCTTTACACAGAAGTTTCTCCCGGGTCTTGGGAACGTCTGTGCAAGCCTCGTGGAGGAGGTGAGTGGAGAACTGGTCTATTGTTTGGATTGTGGATCCCTATATAACAATGACCAGGACAACAATGACACACAACCAGGACAACTAAGGAACGGCTCCATATGACGCATTTTAAGGTCGTAGAGGGGCCTAGCCAGTCTCCAGACCTGAATCCAATCAAAAATCTTTGGAGAAAGCAAAAACTCAATATTGCCCAGTGACAGCCTTAAAATCTGAAAGATCTGTATGGAGGACTGGGTCAAAATCCCTGCTGCAGTGTGTAAAAACTTGGTCAAGAAATACAGGAACGTCTGACCTTTGTAATTTGTTTCTATACCAAATATTGCGTTCTGTTTTTCTATGGTATCAAATACAAATTTAACGCAATAAAATGCTAATTAATTATTTAAAAAGCATACAATGTGATTACTTCAATTTTTTTTCAGGCTATCACAGTCTAAGTGTACCTAAAATAAAAAGTACAGACCTCTCGATTCTTTGTGGGTGGGAAAACTTGCAAAATTGGCCTGGGATCAAATACTTATTTTCCTGCTGTATGTGTATATATTTATGAACAAAAAAGCAGCACACCAAAAAAATAATGTCAAAATATAGAGGTGGAGTTATTCCATATTAAAGAGCAAACAGTGAGCCTTTTTTTCAAGCTTTGGAGCTGAAACATTGCTTTTCAATATGGAATAAATCGACCACTATATAAACGGCGTTCAGCCCATTTTTGATAAAGCAGTAATCTATTTTATTCTATGTTGTGCTGCTTGAACTTTTGAATTGTGTTTGTATATATATATATATATATATATATATATATATATATATATATATGGAAGAAATTGCTGCAGTCAGATGAGGCAAAAATTTAGCTCTTTGGCATTGTCTCATCTGACCACAGCGCCTTCTCCCAATAAAAAAATATTATTATTATCACTCACAGAATCATTTAGGTGTTCACTGGCAAACTTCAGTCGGGCCTGCACATGTGCCTTCTCTATGCAGTGGGAGCTTGTGGGCACTGCAGGATTTTAAACCATGATTGCATAATGTGTTACCAATGGTTTTCTTGGTAACTGTGGTCCAAGCTCCCTTGAGATCGTTAACAAGTGTCCCCTGTGTAGTATTCTCTCACCTTCCTCATGATCAAGGATACGCCACAATGTGAGTATTCCCACGTTGCTCCAGATTGATGTTGATTAGAGATGAGCGAGCACTAAAATGCTCGGGTACTCGTTATTCGAGACAAACTTTTCCCGATGCTCGAGTGCTCGTCTCGAATAACGAGCCCCATTGAAGTCAATGGGAGACTCGAACATTTTTCAAGGGGACCAAGGCTCTGCACAGGGAAGCTTGGCCAAACACCTGGAAACCTCAGAAAAGGATGGAAACACCACGGAAATGGACAGGAAACAGCAGGGGCAGCATGCATGGATGCCTCTGAGGCTGCTTAATCGCACCATTATGCCAAAATTATGGGCAACAGCATGGCCATGACAGAGTGACAGAATGAAGCTAGATAGCATCTAAAACATGCAATAATTGACCCTGACACTATAGGGGATGGCATGCAGAGGCAGCGGCAGCAGCGGCAGGCTAGAGAGTGTCTTGGCAACATACCCCAAATGGACTCAGGCTTAAAACCAATGGGTGGCAGAGAGGAACCAAAGGAGGTGAGCAAGAAGCGCTCAAATAATGTCAGTAAATGAAAAAAGTTTGCCAGTATATTTTGTGGATTACACAGCAGGGTGGCGACAAAGTTAACAAGTTTGATGTGGAAGCCATGAAAACAACCCAAAATTCTGCCTGACACAGCTCGTTTGATAAGGGGACCATGTATGGAGGCAGTGAACTAGTAGTAGATTAAAGGTGCTGCAGTTAAAACTACGTTAGTTGGATCTTGGGATGGAGCTGGCGTTCCGCTGCCAGGCGAGCTTTCGCCAATCCAAGCCCCTGTCTCTAGGCTACTCCCCAAACAGCACTTCTAAGAACCTTTTGTATAAGATCAAGTGTAGTAGCGTTGTTATAAGTTTAGGATATGGCGGGTGAGGGGAATGTAAACAGATGCGCAAGAAGCGCTGAAATAATATCGGTAAATGATAAAAGTTTGCCAGTATATTTTGTGGATTACACAGCAGGGTGGCGACAAAGTTAACAAGTTTGATGTGGAAGCCATGAAAACAACCCAAAATTCTGCCTGACACAGCTCGTTTGATAAGGGGACCATGTATGGAGGCAGTGAACTAGTAGTAGATTAAAGGTGCTGCAGTTAAAACTATGTTAGTTGGATCTTGGGATGGAGCTGGCGCTCCGCTGCCAGGCGAGCTTTCGCCAATCCAAGCCCCTGTCTCTAGGCTACTCCCCAAACAGCACTTCTAAGAACCTTTTGTATAAGATCAAGTGTAGTAGCGTTCTTATAAGTTTAGGATATGGCAGGTGAGGGGAATGTAAACAGATGCGCAAGAAGCGCTGAAATTATATCGGTAAATGATAAAAGTTTGCCAGTATATTTTGTGGATTACACAGCAGGGTGGCGACAAAGTTAACAAGTTTGATGTGGTAGTGTCAGAACCGTTCAGTGTGAATTGTGTCTCAGGGGTTTTGACACGCCCGATTGCGGTGGTGCAGCAAGTTCTGACAGTAATGTGCAATGTGAATTGTGCCTCTGGAATCTGGACACACCCGATGACTATGGTCCAGCAGTTAATGAGTTACCTGGTCTTTGCTGGACTGATGCAGGTGATTTCAGCTCCAATCAGCACTAGTCCTATCAGCTTCTTGTCTGTCTCTCCAGCTTCACTTATAAGGCAGCTAGTGGCTCAATTGCGTGCTGGCTATTGTCTAGTTCTTACCTGGATATCCCAGCTCCCCATATTTCCCTGTGACCTCTTTGTACCTTCTGTTATCGTTGCCGAACCTCTGCCTGACTTTGACTACCGTTTTTTGCCTACTGACTTTGTACTGCGATTCTTCTGGTTTTGATTCTGGCTTGTCGACTACCCCTTATTGTGTTGTCTGTCTTGTCCTGTTACGTGTGTCACTTACATAGTATAGGGACCGCCACCGAGGTTGTCCGCAGTTGCTAGAGCTGTCTTGAGGCAAGTAGGTAGGGACAGTGGGGGGGGTTCAGCCTCAGGGCTCACTGTCTGGTTGTCTTTCCCCCCTCACGCCTGACAGAATAGCCAGCCCAATATACTGTCGCTGTCATGGACAGCACAACTGCGTTGACAAATATTGTGGAACAGATGCAGCAAATCAACACCATGGCGCAGGAACTAGCTGTTCGGCTTCATGAGCAGGAGACGGCCCCACGTCAGTTTACCATGGCTTCCCCAGCACCACCTGAGCCACCTGTGCAACTCCCAGATAAGTTCAGTGGGGATAGAAAGAGATTCTGTGCATTTCGGGAGGGGTGTAAATTGTTTTTTAGATTGCGCCCCCGCTCTTCTGGGGATGAGGTCCAGAAGGTGGGCATAGTTATGTCTCTACTCCAGGGGTCACCACAGGAATGGGCTTTCTCGTTACCTCCTAGTTCTCCTGAGTTGCAGACGGTGGATGGGTTTTTTCAGGCCCTAGGGCTACTGTATGATGACCCGGATAGTGCAGCTAATGCTGAACGTCACTTGACAGGTCTGAGGCAGGGTAGACGTCCTGTGGAGGAATATTGCTCGGAGTTTAGGCAGTGGAGTGGTCCCTCCACTTGGAATGACTCGGCACTCCGATTTCAGTTTCGTGTCGGACTGAATGATCGGTTGAACGATCTGTTGGTAGCTTATCCCACTCCTAGTTCCCTTGAGGATAGCATGACATTAGCTATCCGAGTTGACAGACGCTTGAGAGACAGGCTAAAGGAGAGAGGTACATCAGACGCCTTTAGACCTTCACCTATTCGTGTTACCAACCCTAGTCCTTCCCCTCCTGCTATACCCCCATCAGAGGAACCTATGCAAGTGGATTCTACTGATGCCAAGACCAGACGTGCATATCGTGTGTTGAACAACTTATGTTTCTACTGTGGGAAAGCAGGACATCGAGTCCGGCAATGTCCATCCCTTCCTGGACCACCGCCGGAAAACTTCTACGCCTGAGTGACTATCGAGGGGGTCACTCAGGCGAACAGGTAACCTTCACCAATAAGAATAAGTTATTATTGCCTATTTCATTGTCTTTGGGAGGGAGAAACATCTCTGGTTATGCTCAGATTGACTCGGGGTCTTCTGCTAATTTTGTTAACCCTATGTTCTTTTCCGGTCTAGAGGTGTGTCCCCTTCTGCTCCAATCTCCTGTTAATGTCACAGGAGCAGACTCAGCCCCCTTTGCTCAGGGGGATATACGTTACATCACTCCCTGTCTTGAGGTTAAGGTGGGGGCAGTTCATGTGGAACGTATGAAGTTTTTGTGTCTGCATAACCTGTCGTCTGATGTGATCTTAGGTTTGCCTTGGTTGGAGAAGCACAATCCTGTTTTTAATTGGGCAAACCGGGAACTGGTAAAATGGGGTACTGAATGTGACTCCCATTGTGAGGTGGTTTCTTTTGCTGGGTGCTCTTCCATGGAAGAGGGTATTCCGAGTTTTTTGTCCGATTATGCAGATGTATTTGATGAAAAAGCTGTGGACGGGTTGCCGCCACACAGATCATACGACTGTGCCATTGAATTAATTCCCGGTGCCAAGTTTCCTCGAGGTCGTATTTTTAACTTGTCTTGTCCAGAAAGGGAGGCTATGCGGGAGTATATTAAGGAAAGTCTCCAGAAGGGTCACATTCGCCCATCTTCCTCCCCATTGGGAGCAGGGTTCTTTTTTGTGGGAAAGAAGGATGGGGGATTACGACCCTGTATAGATTATCGACAACTTAACAGAATCACTGTTAAGAATCAACACCCTCTACCCCTGATTCCTGACTTATTTAACCAAATTGTGGGGGCCAAATGGTTTTCCAAGATAGACTTGCGAGGGGCTTACAATTTGATTAGAATCAGAGAGGGTGATGAATGGAAGACCGCTTTCAATACACCAGAGGGTCATTTTGAATATCTAGTGATGCCTTTCGGTTTATGCAATGCCCCGGCGGTCTTTCAACATTTTGTGAATGATATATTTCGTCAGCATCTAGGTCGTTTTCTTGTGGTCTACTTAGATGACATTTTGATTTTTTCTCCCGACTGGGCTTCACACATAAAACATGTTCGTGTAGTGATGGAACTGCTTAGACAAAACAGTCTGTTTGCTAAGTTGTCTAAATGTCAGTTTGGTATCCAGGAGGTCTCTTTTTTGGGTTACTACGTCACCCCTAATTCCTTCCGTATGGATCCCCTTAAGGTGGTGGCCATCGAAAAGTGGGAACGTCCCAATAATTTGAAGGCCTTACAAAGATTTCTGGGGTTCGCTAATTATTATAGGAAATTTATTAAGGGGTTTTCTGTTATAGCCAAACCACTTACTGATCTCACCAGGAAGGGGGCAGATCTTGTCAACTGGTCTCATGAGGCTATCCGAGCATTTGACAAGCTCCGTAAGTGTTTTTCAGAGGCCCCAGTACTGACTCAACCTAATTTTGAACGTCCATTTATTGTGGAGGTGGACGCATCAGAGGTAGGGGTAGGAGCGGTATTGTCCCAAGGATCGGACACTCTTACTAACCTGCGACCTATTGCGTTCTTCTCAAAGAAGTTCTCTCAAGCTGAATGTAACTATGATATCGGTAATAGAGAACTATTGGCCATCAAGTTGGCATTTGATGAATGGAGGCATTTCCTTGAAGGTGCCAAACATAAGGTGGTGGTACTCACTGATCATAAGAATCTGGTTTACCTAGACAATGCTAAACGTCTCTCGCCACGTCAAGCCCGATGGGCTTTGTTTTTTACCAGATTCGATTTTGAAGTCACTTACCGACCTGGTTCCCGTAATATCAAGGCTGACGCCTTGTCTCGTAGCTTTGATTTAGAAAGTTCCCCCAGAACTCAATCTGATACTGTTTTAAGACCCGGGGTAGTAGTGTCTATTTTGCAACCTGACTTGGTGACCCTGATTGCAGAATCTCAGGGTCAAGCACCTCATAACACTCCAGACTCTTTGTTGTATGTACCGCCTAACCTTCGACTCCGAGTTCTTGAAGAGATTCATAGTTCAGTTTTGTCTGGTCATCCAGGTGTGGCAGGTACTAAGTATCTGCTCTCACGCCATTACTGGTGGCCATCTTGGGCTCGAGATGTCAAGGCTTTTGTCGAAGCTTGTGAGGTTTGTGCTAGGTCCAAGGTCCCTCGTAGGCCACCCGAGGGTCTGTTACATCCTCTACCGGTCCCTACGAGACCTTGGACGCATCTTTCTATGGATTTTATTACCGACTTGCCACTATCTAAGGGTAAGACAGTCATTTGGGTAGTGGTGGATAGATTTTCTAAGATGTGTCATCTCATTCCACTACGTAAACTGCCTAACGCTCGCACACTCGCCACACTTTTTATTAATCATATTCTACGTCTTCATGGGGTGCCTGAGAATGTTGTTTCCGACAGGGGTGTCCAGTTTGTGGCTAGGTTTTGGAGAGAGTTCTGTGGCAAATTAGGTATCTCTCTGTCCTTCTCGTCTGCATTCCATCCTCAGACAAATGGACAGACAGAGAGGACCAATCAATCGTTAGAGCAATTTCTAAGATGTTTTGTGGCTGATACTCAGAATAAGTGGAAAGACTTCATTTCTCTAGCAGAGTTTGCTATAAACAATCATGAACAACGTGCTATTAAGATGTCACCATTCTTCTGTAATTATGGTTTTAACCCCAGGTACTCGTCTGTTCATTCTGCAGAATCTATTAATCCCTCAGCCGAGGCCATTTTCTCTAAACTGTGCACAGTTTGGGCCCAAGCTCATCAGAACTTGGTAAAAGCCCAAGAGTCTTATCAAAGACATGCTAATAAAAGACGTATATCTGGCCAGCAATATGTACTAGGTGAGAAGGTCTGGCTTTCAGCTAAAAATCTGAAACTTAGGGTGCAGTCAGGGAAACTGGCACCCAAATATATTGGACCTTATACCATTGTGGAAATCATTAATCCGGTAACCTTTAGGTTGAAACTACCCAATGCTCTTCGTATCCATCCTGTGTTTCATAAGTCTCTTCTTAAAAGATATGTGCCACCGGTGTTGCCTTCACCTCCTCCGGCTCCACTCATCGTCCAGGGGGAATTGGAGTATGAGGTGGAGAAAATTTTGAATTCCCGCTGGGTACAGGACTCCTTACAGTATCTGGTCCACTGGAAGGGTTTCGGACCGGAGGAGCGCACATGGGTCTCTGCTAAAGACATGCATGCGCCCCGTCTGGTCCGGCGGTACCATTTACATAATCCTTCTAAGCCTGGTTCAACGATTAAGGGTCCTGAGGCCCCTCATAAGAGGGGGGGTACTGTCAGAACCGTTCAGTGTGAATTGTGTCTCAGGGGTTTTGACACGCCCGATTGCGGTGGTGCAGCAAGTTCTGACAGTAATGTGCAATGTGAATTGTGCCTCTGGAATCTGGACACACCCGATGACTATGGTCCAGCAGTTAATGAGTTACCTGGTCTTTGCTGGACTGATGCAGGTGATTTCAGCTCCAATCAGCACTAGTCCTATCAGCTTCTTGTCTGTCTCTCCAGCTTCACTTATAAGGCAGCTAGTGGCTCAATTGCGTGCTGGCTATTGTCTAGTTCTTACCTGGATATCCCAGCTCCCCATATTTCCCTGTGACCTCTTTGTACCTTCTGTTATCGTTGCCGAACCTCTGCCTGACTTTGACTACCGTTTTTTGCCTACTGACTTTGTACTGCGATTCTTCTGGTTTTGATTCTGGCTTGTCGACTACCCCTTATTGTGTTGTCTGTCTTGTCCTGTTACGTGTGTCACTTACATAGTATAGGGACCGCCACCGAGGTTGTCCGCAGTTGCTAGAGCTGTCTTGAGGCAAGTAGGTAGGGACAGTGGGGGGGGTTCAGCCTCAGGGCTCACTGTCTGGTTGTCTTTCCCCCCTCACGCCTGACAGGTAGCCATGAAAACAACCCAAAATTCTGCCTGACACAGCTCGTTTGATAAGGGGACCATGTATGCCTACAGTTCATGCCAGTCGCTGCACTGGCTGCCAGTCTCCTTTCGAATACAGTTTAAAATAATAACCCTCATCCATAAAGCTCTGTATAATGCTGCACCCCCCTACCTCTCCTCTCTTATCTCAGTCTATCGCCCAACCCGTGCTCTTAGATCCGCCAGTGATCTTAGATTAACCTCTACCCTAGTGCGGACCTCCCACTCGCGTCTCCAAGACTTCTCTAGAGCTGCACCAATTCTATGGAATGCTCTGCCCCGGACTATCAGACTAATACCTAACCTCCAAAGTTTCAAACGTGCTCTTAAAACCCATTTCTTTAGGCAAGCCTATAACACTCATTAACTGCATGAAGTTTTACCTCTTCTACTAACCCGTCCTGTGTCGTCCTCCCATCTGTTATCCAGCAACCAACAGGCACCAGACTTCTCTGCAGTCCCATTCACCCTGGACCTGGTATATAAGATGACGGCTGAGTGGTTCAAGCGACAGCAATTCCATTTATTATATTTTGTTCTATTCCCTAAGAAGAATGGCTTGACCATTAAATATTCTTTTACCTCATGTTACCCCATCATCTTCATAAACCGTAAGCTCTGGCAAGCAGGGACCTCACTCCTGTTGTTCCATACAAATGTTGTGCTCTGTTACATTACATTTGTATTTGTTTCCTATGATTTGTAAAGCGCTACGGAATATGATGGCGCTATATAAATAAAGATGATTATTATTATTATTATTATGGAGGCAGTGAACTAGTAGTAGATTAAAGGTGCTGCAGTTAAAACTATGTTAGTTGGATCTTGGGATGGAGCTGGCGCTCCACTTCCAGGCGAGCTTTCGCCAATCCAAGCCCCTGTCTCTAGGCTACTCCCCAAACAGCACTTCTAAGAACCTTTTGTATAAGATCAAGTGTAGTAGCGTTCTTATAAGTTTGGGATATGGCGGGTGAGGGGAATGTAAACAGATGCGCAAGAAGCGCTGAAATAATATCGGTAAATGATAAAAGTTTGCCAGTATATTTTGTGGATTACACAGCAGGGTGGCGACAAAGTTAACAAGTTTGATGTGGAATGCCCTGTAATAGCTCTTGGGCGGTGTGCCTTTTATCGCCTAGGCTCAGCAGTTTGAGCACCGCCTGCTGTCGCTTAGCGACGGCACTGCTGCTGTGCCTAGAGCTACCGACTGATGGCGCCATGCCCACGGATGGTAATTCGGAGGAGGAGGAGGTGGAGGAGGGGTGGGAGGAGGAGGAGGTATAGTAGGCCTTTGAGACCTGGACCGAGGTAGGCCCCGCAATCCTCTGCGTCGGCAGTATATGACCAGCCCCATGGTCAGACTCGGTCCCAGCCTCCACCAAGTTAAGTGTAGTAGCGTTCTTATAAGTTTGGGATATGGCGGGTGAGGGGAATGTAAACAGATGCACAAGAAGCGCTGAAATAATATCCGTAAATGGTAAAAGTTTGCCAGTATATTTTGTGGATTACACAGCAGGGTGGCGACAAAGTTAACAACTTTGATGTGGAATCCATGAAAACAACCCAAATTTCTGCCTGACACACCTCGTTTGATAAGGGGACGATGTATGGAGGCAGCTATATGGACGACTTTTGGAGGTAGCAATGGAGACAACGTGTGGAGGCTGCTATGGAGACAATTTAATTTGGATAGTGCCTGTATGTGGCAGTCCAAAAAAGTTTTCAAACCAGAGGAGCAGGTAGGTGGCCCTCCAGAAAAATGAAATAGATTGAGTGCCTGTATGTGGCAGTCCAAAAAAGTTTTCAAACCAGAGGAGCAGGTAGGTGGCCCTCCAGAAAAATGAAATAGATTGAGTGCCTGTATGTGGCAGTCCAAAAAAGTTTTCAAACCAGAGGAGCAGGTAGGTGGCCCTCCAGAAAAATTGAATAGATTGAGTGCCTGTATGTGGCAGTCCAAAAAAGTTTTCAAACCAGAGGAGCAGGTAGGTGGCCCTCCAGAAAAATGAAATAGATTGAGTGCCTGTATGTGGCAGTCCACAAAAGTTTTCAAACCAGAGGAGCAGGTAGGTGGCTCTCCAGAAAAATTGAATAGATTGAGTGCCTGTATGTGGCAGTCCACAAAAGTTTTCAAACCAGAGGAGCAGGTAGGTGGCCCTCCAGAAAAATGAAATAGATTGAGTGCCTGTATGTGGCAGTCCAAAAAAGTTTTCAAACCAGAGGAGCAGGTAGGTGGCCCTCCAGAAAAATTGAATAGATTGAGTGCCTGTATGTGGCACTCCCAAAAATTGTTTAAAACAGAGGACCGGGTAGGTGGCCCTCCAGAAAAATTAAATGCATAAAGTAGGAGTTGGAGGAGGAAATGGACAGTCAGGCCAGTGAGGGGAGTGAATTCTTGTGCGTTGGTACTCTGGCGCATATGGCAGATTTCATGCTAGGCTGCCTATCCCGTGACCCTCGCGTTCAAAAAATTTATTTCAGCACCGATTACTGGCACCGATTACTGGCTAGAGCCAGTGGGCCCTGTCAAAAAATAGCCAGTTTCCTCTGCTTTAGTGTACAAAGAGGAGGAGAAGGAGGAAAATGAGGAGGAGGAGTGCATAAATTATTCAGGTTGAGCTTCCTTCACCTGGTGGAGATTGGAAATTATGAGAAATCCAGGCTTTATTCATCTTAATAAGCGTCAGCCTGTCAGCGCTGTCAGTCGACAGGCGTGTACGCTTATCGGTGATGATGCCACCAGCTGCACTGAAAACCCGCTCGGACAACACGCTAGCGGCAGGGCAGGCAAGAACCTCCAAGGCGTACAGCGCCAGTTCGTGCCACATGTCCAGCTTTGAAACCCAGTAGTTGTAGGGAGCTGTGTGATCATTTAGGACGATGGTATGGTCAGCTACGTACTCCCTCACCATCTTTCTGTAAAGATCAGCCCTACTCTGCCGAGACTGGGGACAGGTGACAGTGTCTTGCTGGGGTGACATAAAGCTGGCAAAAGCCTTGTAAAGCGTACCCTTGCCAGTGCTGGACAAGCTGCCTGCTCGCCTACTCTCCCTCGCTACTTGTCCCGCAGAACTACGCACTCTGCCGCTAGCCCTGTCAGAAGGGAAATACTGTTTCAGCTTGTGCACCAGGGCCTGCTGGTATTCATGCATTCTCACACTCCTTTCCTCTCCAGGGATGAGAGTGGAAAGATTTTGCTTGTACCGTGGGTCCAGGAGAGTGAATACCCAGTAATCGGTGCTGGAATAAATTTTTTGAACGCGAGGGTCACGGGATAGGCAGCCTAGCATGAAATCTGCCATATGCACCAGAGTACCAACGCGCAAGAATTCACTCCCCTCACTGGCCTGACTGTCCATTTCCTCCTCCTCCAACTCCTCCAACTCCTCTTCTTCTGCCCATACACGCTGAACAGTGAAGGACTGAACAATGGTCCCCTCTTGTGCCTCGCCAACATTCTCCTCCTCTTCCTCCTCATCCTCCTCCTTTTCCACCTCCTCCGATATGCGCTGAGAAACAGACCTAAGGGTGCTTTGGCTATCAACAAGGGAATATTCTTCCCACGTCTCTTGTGGCGAGCGCAAAGCTTCCGACTTCATGCTGATCAGAGAGTTTTTCAACAGGCCAAGCAGCGGGATGGTGAGGCTGATGATGGCGGCATCGCCACTGACCATCTGTGTTGACTCCTCAAAGTTACTCAGCACCTGACAGATATCAGACATCCACGTCCACTCCTCATTGTAGACTTGAGGAAGCTGACTGACCTGACTACCAGTTCTGGTGGAAGTTGACATCTGGCAGTCTACAATCGCTCTGCGCTGCTGGTAAACTCTGGATAACATGGTTAATGTTGAATTCCACCTCGTGGGCACGTCGCACAACAGTCGGTGAGCGGGCAGTTGGAGGCGGTGCTGCGCTGCCCTGAGAGTGGCAGCATCTGTGCTGGACTTCCTGAAATGCGCACAGATGCGGCGCACCTTCGTGAGCAAATCAGACAGATTGGGGTATGTCTTGAGGAAACGCTGAACTATCAGATTTAACACATGGGCCAGGCATGTGTTAAATGAGCCGCCACCAGGTTACGGCCGTTGTCACACACAACCATGCCTGGCTTCAGGTTCAGCGGTGCCAGCCACAGATCAGTCTGCGCCGTGATGCCCTGTAATAGTTCTTGGGCGGTGTGCCTTTTATCGCCTAGGCTCAGCAGTTTGAGCACCGCCTGCTGTCGCTTAGCGACGGCACTGCTGCTGTGCCTAGAGCTAGCGACTGATGGCGCCATGCCCACGGATGGTAGTTCGGAGGAGGAGGTGGAGGAGGGGTGGGAGGAGGAGGAGGCATAGTAGGCCTGAAAGACCTGGACCGAGGTAGGCCCCGCAATCCTCGGCGTCGGCAGTATATGACCAGCCGCAGGGTCAGACTCGGTCCCAGCCTCCACCAAGTTAACCCAATGTGCCGTCAGCGATATATAGTGGCACTGCCCGGCAGCCCGGCAGCATCCGCCATGAGGTTGCGAAAGGCCTCGGTCTCTACTAGCTTATAGGGCAGCATCTCCAGGCTAAGCAATTTGGAGATGTGGACATTAAGGGCTTGGGCGTGCGGGTGGGTTGCACTATATTTCCGTTTCCGCTCCAGCGTCTGGGGTATGGAGAGCTGAACGCTGGTGGATGCTGTGGAGGATCGTGGAGGCGACGATGGGGTTTTTGTGCCAGGGTCCTGGGCAGGGGGCTGACTATCAGCTGACACAGGGGAAGGAGCAGTGGTGTGCACGGCCGGAGGTGAACGGGCTTGGTGCCACTGAGTGGGGTGTTTAGCATTCATATGCCTGCGCATACTGGTGGTAGTTAAGCTAGTAGTGGTGGAACCCCTGCTGATCCTGGTTTGGCAAAGGTTGCACACCACAGTCCGTCGGTCATCCGGTGTTTCCTTAAAGAACCTCCAGACTTCTGAAAATCTAGCCCTCGCCGCGGGAGCCCTCGCCACGGGAGCTTCACTACGTGACACATTTGGCGCTGATGCACCTGCTCTGGCCCTGCCTCTCCGTCTGGCCCCACCACTGCCTCTTCCAACCTGTTCTGGTCGAAGACTCTCCTTCGTCTCAGAAGCACTGTGTTCACCCGGCCTCTGAAACCAGCTTGGGTCTGTCACCTCATCATCTTCCGATCCCTCAGTCTTCTCCCCCCTCGGACTTCCTGCCCTGACAACAACTTCACCACTGTCTGACAACCGTGTCTCCTCATCGTCGGACACCTCTTTACACACTTCTTCCACTACGTCAAGAAGGTCATCATCACCCACAGACTGCGACTGGTGGAAAACCTGGGCATCGGAAAATTGCTCAGCAGCAACCGGACAAGTGGTTTGTGACTGTCGGAAGGGTCCAGAAAACAGTTCCTCAGAGTATGCCGGTTCAAATGCCAAATTTTCCTGGGAGGGGGCAGACTGGGGGGGAGGAGGCTGAGGTGCAGGAGCTGGAGGAGTGCCGATTTCGGTGACATGGGTGGACTGCGTGGAAGACTGACTGGTGGACAAATTGCTCGAAGCATTGTCGGCAATCCACGACATCACCTGTTCGCACTGTTCTGGCCTCAACAGTGCTCTACCACGAGTCCCAGTAACTTCAGACATGAACCTAGGGAGTGTAGCTCTGCGGCGTTCCCCTGCTCCCTCATCAGCAGGTGGTGTCTCACCCCGCCCAGGACCACGGCCTCTGACCCCTGCAGTAGTCCCCATGTCCCCGCCCTCGTCCTCTACCCCTAGCCCTCGGGTTAAACATTTTGAAAATGAAAGTTATAACTTTAATTTTTTTTTAACTTTTTTTTGTGTTTTTTAGTGTGTTTTTTTTTTTGTGTGTTTTTTAGTTTTTTAAACCAAAAGATGCTATCCTATTGCTATGGCTATTTTCTAGCCAAGTATGAAAGCACACTGCTATGCCAGATGAGATGACGCTGAGTTGCGAAAAAATAAACGTAAAATAAAAAGTAAATGGCAGACTGTGCCTAATTGAAATCAAACCCGTAATAAATTTTCCCACTTCGGTCTTTGCGATGGATATGTGCGTCACTAAGCGCTAAACACAACGGTCGCAAGTCTCACTACAAATTCCTCACAATATGGTAGTAGATGCACTACAGCAAGGACAGCCACCAGCAGATCAACCAGAAATAAAATATATATAACGCTATTGTAGGCCTAAGTAACCCGTTTGGATTCTCCTATGGCTATTTTCTAGCCAAGTATGAAAGCACACTGCTATGCTAGATGAGATGACGCTGAGTTATTAAAAAAATAAACGTAAAATAAAAAGAAACTGGCAGACTGTGCCTAATTGAAATCAAACCCCTAATAAATTTTCCCACTTCGGTCTTTGCGATGGATATGTGCGTCACTAAGCGCTAAACACAACGGTCGCAAGTCTCACTACAAATTCCTCACAATATGGTAGTAGATGCACTACAGCAAGGACAGCCACCAGCAGATCAACCAGAAATAAAATATATATAACGCTATTGTAGGCCTAAGTAACCCGTTTGGATTCTCCTATGGCTATTTTCTAGCCAAGTATGAAAGCACACTGCTATGCTAGATGAGATGACGCTGAGTTATTAAAAAAATAAACGTAAAATAAAAAGAAACTGGCAGACTGTGCCTAATTGAAATCAAACCCCTAATAAATTTTCCCACTTCGGTCTTTGCGATGGATATGTGCGTCACTAAGCGCTAAACACAACGGTCGCAAGTCTCACTACAAATTCCTCACAATATGATAGTAGATGCACTGCAGCAAGTACAGCCACCAGCAGATCAACCAGAAATAAAATATATATAACGCTATTGTAGGCCTAAGTAAGCCGTTTGGATTCTCCTATGGCTATTTTCTAGCCAAGTATGAAAGCACACTGCTATGCTAGATGAGATGACGCTGAGTTATTAAAAAAATAAACGTAAAATAAAAAGAAACTGGCAGACTGTGCCTAATTGAAATCAAACCCCTAATAAATTTTCCCACTTCGGTCTTTGCGATGGATGTGTGCGTCACTAAGCGCTAAACACAACGGTCGCAAGTCTCACTACAAATTCCTCACAATATGGTAGTAGATGCACTACAGCAAGGACAGCCACCAGCAGATCAACCAGAAATAAAATATATATAACGCTATTGTAGGCCTAAGTAAGCCGTTTGGATTCTCCTATGGCTATTTTCTAGCCAAGTATGAAAGCACAGTGCTATGCCAGATGAGATGACGCTGAGTTATGAAAAAATAAACGTAAAATAAAAAGTAAATGGCAGACTGTGCCTAATTGAATGATCCGAGCAGCGTAGGCAGGGGCTAGTCTATTCCAGGGTCACCTGATCTGGCCAGCCAACCACTGCTATCGACGTGTAAGGGTACCACGTCATGCTGGGTGGAGTGCAGAGTCTCCTGGCTTGTGATTGGCTCTGTTTCTGGCCGCCAAAAAGCAAAACGGCGGGAGATGCCATTTTCTCGAGCGGGCGAAGTATTCGTCCGAGCAACGAGCAGTTTCGAGTACGCTAATGCTCGAACGAGCATCAAGCTCGGACGAGTATGTTCGCTCATCTCTAATGTTGATTGATAGTCATTTTGTATTTCTTCCATTATCTTACTATTGCACCATCAGTTGTCTCCTTCTCACCCAGCGTCTTACTTATGGTTTAGAAGCCCATTCCAGCCTTGTGCAGGTCTATGATCTTGTCCCTGACATCCTCAGAAAGCTCTTTGGTCTTCCCAAGGTTGTAGATGTTTAAGTCTAACTTAATGGATTCTGTGGACAGTCTTTCATACAGGTGACTATACCTGTGACTATAGGAGTGAATAGCTGGTCTGTAGTAGCCAGAACTCTTAATGGTTGGTAGGGGATCAAATATTAATAATAATATTTCTCTCAGCAATAAAAAAAAACAGCAGCACATTCATATCAAGCAAAAGGTGGATGCAAATAAATTCTAGACTAGATGAAGGGTACATTTTATCCGAAATGACGCGTTTGTGATGTTGAATAAACTCTTTCTTTTTTCCACATTTGGAAAAAAATTTATTTACATATTTTTTTCATTTTTGAATTAAGGTTTCTCTAGACACATCCAATTTTTAAATTGATCTGATTGAAACATTTGTATGTTTTTATCATACTGAGTCCGCATGCTCACAAACGTATGCCCACCGGGCCATAGCCGAGTGGGCATATGTCCAGTGCCGTGATGATCAGGAGGGGTGACCTCTCCCCTTTCCATAGCAATGCATGGCATACGGGCTGTAACACAGGGAAAGATAGGACATGTCCTATCTTTTTCCCGTCTATGGAACAGTATGGTGCCACACCTGTGCAGCAATGAATCGCTCTATGCTGTCATTGCCATCTATGGGAGATGTATGTACGACCGCAAACTTGGGGCCGTACATACGTCCCCCATGCGGTAGTGTGCATGGGGCTTTAAAGTGTATTCACAAGTACTATATTTGAACATTTTCTGGTCAATTTTGTGAATTTACAAATTAATCTAATATCACATCACAACAGGGAGATGTGTAGGGCAAAATAAGGAAAATTTACAAGGGGCATCACCTCTTACGGATATCTGTCCTGACCTGAGATCACATTTTATTATGATTTATTTATTGTAGGTTATCAAGTACCCCTGGTATGATTGTGTTACATGTCACATATTCTAAGATTTTTTTCTTTTCAATCACAATTGTTACCGTTACTATATAGTTTGTATTAAAACCTAATATAGAACATTATTATATACACATAACACTGCTTCATAAATATGGAACACACTATTTCATTTTTTGAGTTTATATTATTTTCATCAATTTATAAAATATTTGAGACTATTTAATTAAAAATGTATTATAACCTTTTTAATGCAGTCACATTGCATGTGTGTTTTTGTTTCCTTTATCACGAGTCTACAGAGTCTATAATGACATTGAATAGCTGCGTACGTCAAGAATGCTGCTCCCCGCTTGAACATTTGGACAGGGAACCTTTATGTTTGTCATCAAAATTCACTCTGGAGTTGGTCTTGTTGTCCATCATTTATTGCCAGGGGCTAACAGCTGTACACTATGCTCGCATGTTCCAGAAGCAGCTGTCTGCAGGAAGGCATGTAGGGACCATATGATCAGAGGTCAGAGGGCATGCACACTAATATGTCAATGACGTCAGAAATTCAGCATCACGTCTCTCCTTGCCCGAAAATTTGGAAATTGTGTAGCTTGTAAACCAAACATAGTTATTTGGAGTTAAAATCATGGCTGATCTTTTATCATGTAAATCCTGTAGTGTGCAGATCTGAATTTATTTGTTAACCATCAGATAATGCAAGGGAAATATAGCAAACAATGTCACTTAGGGTAACCCATTCCTTTAACCTATTGTGGTCATAACTTTTGTATTAAAAGAAGGTTTAGGATGTTTAGGAGAGTATATAGGGAATATAATAAAAGTACGAAATGTAAATTAGAAAAGATGATCTTTTTAGGTTTTGAGAAGAGGTATTTAACGCTATAAATGGATTACAATTAGAGATGAGCGAGTATACTCGTCCGAGCTTGATGCTCGTTCGAGTATTAAGGTACTCGAGACGGCTCGTTGCTCGGACGAGTATTTCCCCTGCTCGAGATCGAGCATTTAATTAAAAAAACACAGTGAAGAACAATGAAGAATAGAATAAAAACAGTGAACACAGTGAACACAGGATCATTTAAGTGAAAAACACAGTGAAGAACACAGTGAAGAATAGATTACAGATGTTCGGCACATCTGCTTACTTGTCGGAAGATACGCGCGGAACGGTGCGAACAAAATAGTATGTGAAGAACAATATATATGTGTGAAGAACACGGTGAGCAGCACAGAGACATGGGGCAGCGGCAGCACGGAGACATCGAGGGGCACGGGGAGACATCGAGGGGCACGGAGACATCGAGGGGCACGGAGACATCGAGGGGCACGGAGACATCGAGGGGCACGGAGACATCGAGGGGCACGGAGACATCGAGGGGCACGGAGACATCGAGGGACACGGAGACATCGAGGGGCACGGGGAGACATCGAGGGGCACGGGGAGACATCGAGGGGCACGGAGACATCGAGGGGCACGGAGACATCGAGGGGCACGGAGACATCGAGGGGCACGGAGACATCGAGGGACACGGAGACATCGAGGGGCACGGAGACATCGAGGGGCACGGGGAGACATCGAGGGGCACGGGGAGACATCGAGGGGCACGGAGACATCGAGGGGCACGGAGACATCGAGGGGCACGGAGACATCGAGGGGCACGGAGACATCGAGGGGCACGGGGAGACATCGAGGGGCACGGAGACATCGAGGGGCACGGAGACATCGAGGGGCACGGAGACATCGAGGGGCACGGAGACATCGAGGGGCACGGAGACATCGGGGAGACTTCAGTGGAAGAAGAGCAGCGGATCCCGGGACACCGTATCTCCCGACAAGTAAGCAGATGTGCAGAACATCTGCAATCTATTCTTCACTGTGTTTTTCACTTAAATGATCCTGTGGTCACTGTTTTTATTCTATTCTTCACTGTTCTTCACATCTGTTAACTTGTCGGGAGATAATATACGCGCGGAACAGTGAAGAATAGATTGCAGATGTTTGCATACATCTGCTAACTTATCAGAAGACATTCTTTTTCAATTAATTAACACATTTTATTCCCGAACCATGGTCCCTTTGAAAAATGCTCGAGTCTCCCATTGACTTCAATGGGGCTCGTTATTCGAGACGAGCACTCGAGCATCTGGAAAAGTTCGTCTCGAATAACGAGCACTCGAGCATTTTAGTGCTCGCTCATCTCTAATTACAATATTTAATATTACAATGGTATTAGATCCATGGGTCGGTGTTTTGGGGTTTTAAGAATATTCAAGCTTGCAAAGAGGATAAAATGATAATCTCTCAGATGTTATTTTTGGGAAGAAGATGTATACTATATTTTTGTTCCAAAAAACCTTCAATGATAGATTTCTGGAAAAATTTGGTGAAATCAGTAGTTCTAATGGAAAGAATATGGTGTAGCGCCCAAAGTAAAAGAAATAAATTTGAAAAAAGATGGGAAATATTGATAAGATACAGGGTCTTAATACAGGCTTGACTCCAGCTTTCAGTAGGCCCATGGGCGACGGAGCCTCCCTAGGGCCTACTGAAAACCTTTGTAGTGAACTCATGTGGCAGCATTCAAAATTCAGAAACTAAAACAGTCTCCTGTTCCCTAAAATATTCATATCATACCAAACAGCCCCCTCATGGTTATTTTACATAAGCCCCAATCACCCTCATGTATTCCTTATGTATAGCCTCCTGTGGGCACCTCAGCAGCTCTGGGCCCACTTGCACTATATATATATATATATATATATATATATATATATATATATATATATATATATATCAAGGAATAAAATAATTCCTTTTTCACAAGAACTTGGAGTGCCACCATTTTTTGATTTTTATATGTGAAATGATTTAACAAACCTGAAGGTTGAGCACCCGATTTTTTTCTTAACTGGTGCAGCTGAATTGTTTTATACAGGCAGTCCCCGGGTTACGTACAAGATAGGATCCGGAGGTTTGCCCTTAAGTTGAATTTGTATGTAAGTTGAAACTGTATATTTTATAATTGCAGATCCAGACAAAAAAAATTTGGCCCGGTGACAATTCAAGTTTAAAAGTTTTTTGCTGTAATGGGACCAAGGATTATTAATAAAGCTTCACTACAGACACTTTACACTGATTATTGCAGCCTAGGACTATAGTAAAGCATCCAGAAAGCTTCACCAGAGGTCAGAGGGGTCTGTCTGTAACTATGGGTTGTCTGTAAGTCGGGTGTCTTTAAGTAGGGGACCGCCTGTATATATCATTTTGTCTTTGTGCCTCTATCTATTCAAGGGTGGGATGGGAATGGGGGGAAGTGGAGGGAAATAGGGGCAGGAGCCTATTAGTATAATTTATAAAGTTGACATGTAACAGTTTATCTAAGAATCTGAATATTTTATACTATTTTATATATTTTGTATTGTTGTGGATCATTAAAATTTGCCTTTTCAATTAAAAAAAAATCCTTTTATTCTGTTAATAAGTTTTGCATTATAAGAAAGTTGACAAACATAAATGTGGTGAGGTTGTAATTTTACTTATAGTCTTATAAGCTCTACATTAGGCAGTGCAGCCCAAAAGTAACCCAAGAGGAATACGTGTGCACTCAAAAATACTTTTTGATTAGTATTTTACGCCTGAGAGACAGCATAGTGCTCCATTAGTGGGTCCATGGCTGAATAGCTACAATAACCATTTCTCATAAGAGTTATAAAGCACAATGCATAGTTAATAGCTTCTATTTTAAGTGTATGGTAAAGTGTTAAAAAGTAAAACTTAATGCTGTCTAAACCATGCAACGAATGTTTCATATTATAGACCATATTTTATTCATTATTATGTATTTAGGGGACAAGTTATTAGGTGTCCCAGACTAACCTCTCTGCTGTGAAAATATAAAGATTGCTTTTATTCTTGATTTGGAAAAAAAAGTACATATAGAAAATGCATATATATTCACCCGCAACTAATACATTTCCATTTAAACTAGAAGTCTTATGGTCTTGTGACTTACTGACATTTTTACATTATGTCATTCGATGTACAGACCAGACCAAAAGTTTGGACACACCTTCTCATTTAAAAAGAGTTTTCTGTATTTTCATGACTAAAAAATTTGTGTTATACACTTAACAAAAAAGTGTGGAACAGCTGAAAATATGTCATATATTCTAGGTTCTTCAAAGTAGCCACCCTTTGCTTTGATTACTGCTTTTTATACTCTTGGCATTCTCTTGATGGGGTTCAAGAGGTGGTCACCAGAAATTATCTTCCAACAGTCTTGAAGGAGTTCCCAGAGAAGCTTAGTACTTGTTGGCCCTTTTGCCTTCACTCTGTGGTCCAGCTCAACCCAAACCACTTCGATTGTGTTCAGGTTTGGTGATTGTAGAGACCAGGTCATCTGGAGCAGCATCCGATCACACTCCTTCTTGGTCAAATAGTCCTTACACAGCCTGGAAGAGTGCTTGAGGTCATTGTCCTGTTGCAAAAGAAATGATGGTCCAACTAAACACAAACCGGATGGAATATCATGCCGCTGCAAGATTTTGTGGTAACCATGCTGGTTCAGTATACCTTCAATTTTGAATAAATCCACAACAGTGTCACCAGCAAAGCCCCCCCACACCATCACACCTCCTCCTCCGTGCTTCACTGTGGAAACCAGGCATGTAGAATCCATTCATTCACTTTTTCTGTGTCACACAAGGACAAGTTGGTTGGAACCAAAGATCTCAAATTTGGACTCATCAGACCAAAGCACAGATTTCCATTCCTTGTGTTCTTTAGCCCATACAAGTCTCTTGTGCTTGTTGCCTGTCCTTAGCAGTGGTTTCCTGCAGTGGCAATCCCCCTAAGCCACACCCCCAATCACTCCCTGGCCACGCCCCAAATTTTAGCCATATTATAATAATAAAAATCATCTCAATAAAAAAAAAAAAAATTATCCTCAGTGGGGTTTGAACCCAGAACCTGCAGTGTCCATGTACAATAATGACACAGTGCCCCAACCAACTGAGCTATAGTCCCAGCAATTAACAAGGTGGAGAATTTTGGTAACTAAGAACTATGACTACTGTTACACTGTGACACAGATTTAATGCTTTGGTATATAGGGAGGGATCTTCTCAGAGATTATTGTAATTATTGAGACTATTATTATTATTATGGAGATGATTATTATTATTATTATTATTGAGATGATTATTATTATTATGGAGATGATTATTATTATTATTATTGAGATGATTATTATTATTTTTACTATTATTAATAATCATCTCCATAATAATAAAAATAATAAAATTCATAATAATGATAATAATAATAGTCTCAATAATTACAATAATAATCTCTGAGAAGATCCCTCTCTATATATCAGTGCATTAGTCTGTGTCACAGTGTGAATGGCAGATAACACTTCTTAGTTACCAGAAATCCTTTTATAAGTATCACTGGGCTTATAGCTCAGTTAGTTAAGCTTCTGTCTATGGTGCAGAGGGTCCCAGGTTCCAATCTCAGCCTGGCCAAAACTTTAGTTAATTAAATAAAGAGCTTGTGTCTGGGGAAGCCCTGGAGACCATATATGGACAGATGCTGATCTGACCTGATGACGTGGTCCCTGCTCTCTCTGCTAAGCCGACACTTCTCTGAAAAGGATTCCCTGCCCGATGTCTGCTCTGGGGAACCCTAGGAGATGCAGTGACCATATATGGACAGATGGTGATCTGAACCTGATGACGTGGTCCCTGCTCTCCGCTAAGCCCGACACTTCTCTGAAAAGGATTCCCTCCCGATGTCTGTAGAAGCCATTCTGTACTGTGAGTTCAGGCTTTCAAAGTATTTACTATGGGGACACAGCGGGACCTGGGGGGAAAATCCGTGACAATCTCATAGCTGCCACTGACGCAGAAGAGGTAAGAAAAGTCCCGTCAAAATCGGGACAGTTGGGAGCTATGGTTTTACCATGAATGCTGCTGCACACAGTCTCCTCTTACCAGTTGTTGTAGAGATGTGTCTGCTGCTAGACCTCTGTGCGGCAGTGACCTGATCTCTAATCTGAGTTGCTGTTAATTCCATCTGGTATGAGACATTCCTGCACACTTTCTAAAAGCCTGCAAACATTTGTCAGCAGGTATTTGTATGCAAAACTAAGCCACATTAGGCCCTGCATTGTTTTGCAGTTCTGTACTTGACTTGTACCTGTCCCCTAACCTAAAATGTAAATAAGATAAGAACTGAATATGTTATGTAATTTGGAAAGATGGCACACTCTAGAGATGGCATTCTAGAGTGTTGGTGGTCTAGTGGCTACTATCAGGCATTTACAGTATTTAAAAACTTGTTTTTTAACCTGACTAAGCTATAGACAGAGCTATGTTTTTCCCTAGAGAGCTGTGTAACCATCCTTTTGTTTATGTTGTTAGTAGCAGCAGGACTATGAAAAATGGATTATATTGCTGTAGTATAGATTCTCCAAGTGTACTAGAAGAGTGTCCTCATATCGCCATGCTTTAAGCAGTAGTGAGCTGCTGGTCAAATAAAGGTCTTTAAGTTGAAGGGAAGGGCTTTGCAGTAGTTCAATGCTGAGAGCATTGCAGTATGAAGACATAGCTCCAGTGCATTGGAAGATGCTACAATCCTAGAAAACAAATGCATATTTTACATACAGATTTCCAGGACTCCTATCTAACATTGTCAGCAGGTTTTATTCCATGGAACCTGTAAGTTAAACTAACCTACACTAACTAAACATCGTTTAGGCTACATTCACACGACGTTGTGCCCGTCGTACTGTAGCATGGCGGGCATACATCGAAGCCCGGGAGAGGAGGAGGGGGTGAGCGTTGCTTACCCTCACCTCTCTCTATAGCGATGTATGGAGCAGGTGTGTTGCACCGTACCGCTCCCGTACGACTCCCTGTGCCCATTGCCGTCTATGGGGGATGTATATACATCGGCTATATATACGTCCCCCATATGGCTGTGTGAATGTAGCCTTAATACCTCTATTATATAGCAGTACCTCCATGTCAACTACCTACTTGTCCATTGTGGTTGTCTTCCCAATGAAAGATATAGGGGGTCATTTACTAAGGGCCCGATTCGCGTTTTCCCGACGTGTTACCCGAATATTTCTGATTTGCGCCGATTGTACCTGAATTGCCCAGGGTTTTTGGCGCACGCGATCGAATTGTGGCGCATCGGCGCCGGCATGCGCGCGACAGAAATCGGGGGCGTGGCCGAACGAAAACCCGACGTATTCGGAAAAACCGCCGCATTTAAAAAAAAATTGTGTCGCGAAAATTTCACTCACCTTCATCCTGGATAGGCCGGTGTATTTCGAGGCATTCCAGCGGACTTCAGTGCAGCAGCGCCACCTGGTGGACGGCGGAGGAACTGCTTTGATGAATCCCGGCCGGACCCGAATCCAGCGCAGAGAATGCGCCGCTGGATCGCGAACGGACCGGGTAAGTAAATCTGCCCCATAGAGATCATCTTGTGAACCATGAGTCACCTTTTGTAAAAGAACATTACACATAAAAGCTTAGATCAAATTCAATCAATTTTATTTTAATAGTTGGCAGATATTAGAATGTGACCGGGATGTTACAATATTGTAATGTGTTTGCATTGTTTGGTTACAGGAAGAGATGTTTCTCACTAGGAGAAATGATTTTAATAAGGCTCATAAAGGGCTCACAAATAAAATAATAAGTGAGACGATTACCAGGCTTCACGATGAGTAACAGCAGAGGAAGCATTTCTGGACCATATGGATTCCTTGACTTCTACTGCCATCTGCTTCTGCCTTGTGTTACGACGCCTTCCTTGGCTTGCTGTTATCTGTTAAGTGCTGCATCATGTTTTACATTGTCATGACCTAAATTATTAAAAATGTGGTAACTGTAGAAGGCAGGTGTAGTGTCTGAGAGCTCTTATTCATTGTGTCATAGCCGCTGTGGGGGAATGGCTTGTCACCTCGTCCATATGGATTACTTTGCACCTCCAAGGTTGGAAAACAATTGTTTTTTATTTTTACAACAAAAGGGTTATGAAAGGAGCATTTGTTATATATATTCACTTTCTAAAGTCATAAAACCAGGGATGGGACAAGGCATTTTGTAACCCTAGGAGGACACGGCCATGATGTCGCCCTCCCCTCGATTAAATTTAGGACAATGACAATGCCACCATATCCTGCCCCCAGGAAAATTGCATAAATAATAGTTACAACCAGACATATCACATTTATATAAGGCTTCATGCACATGAACGTTATTTTCTATGGGCCCTGGTTTCAATGGCCCAATGTATGAGCTGCCTCAATGAGCCACAAAACACATGAAAGCTACCCCTCACAAGTGGGACACAATTGTGAAGTGCAATGAAATTTATTGTTTATTTTAAACTTTTGTAAAAAAAAAATAATAATAAATGTGCGGCGTGTAATTCTATACGTCCCCCTTAAGTTAATACTTTGTAGCGCCACCTTTTTCTATGATTACAGCTGCAGGTCGCTTGGGGTATGGAGTCTCTATCAGTACTGCACATCAAGAGACTGAAATTCTTGCCCATTATTCCTTGGGTAACAGCTGGAGCTCAGTGAGATTGGATGGAGGGCATTTGTGAACAGCAGTTTAAAGCTCTTGCCATAAATTCTCAATTGGATTCAGGTCTGGACTTTGACTTGGCCATTCTAACACCTGCATATGTTTATTTATGAACCACTTCATTTTAGATTCTGCTTTATGTTTGGGATTATTGTCTTGTTGAAAGATAAATCCCCATCCCAGTCTCTTCCTTGTCCCTGCTGATGAAAAACAGACCCAAACCATGATGCTGCCACCACATGTGAGAATTGGGATGGTGTGTTCAGGGTGATGAGCTGTGTTGCTTTTATGCCAAACATATTGTTTGAAACCAAAAGGTTCGATTTTGGTTTCATCTGACCAGAGCACCTTCTTCCACATGTTTGGTGTCTCCAAGGTGGCTTGTGGCAAACTTTAAACAAGACTTAGAGAAATGGCTTTCTTCTTGCTACTCTTCCATCAAGGCCAGATTTTTGCTGTGTATGACTGATTGTTGTCCTATGGACAGACTCTCCCACCTCAGCTGTAGATCTTTGCAGTTGTGGGCCTCTTGTCTGCATCTCTGATCAGTCTTCTCCTTGTTTGAGATGAAAGTTTAGAGGGACGGGGTAGATTTGCAGTGGTCTGATACTTCTTCCATTTCAATATGATCACTTGCATCATGCTCCTTGTGAAATCTTTTTATATCCAAATCCAGCTTTATACTTCTCCAAAACAGTATCATGGACCTGCCTGGTGTTTTCCTTGGTCTTCATGATGCTCTCTGCGTTTTAAACAGAACCCTGAGAGCAGGTGTATTTACACGGAGACTTGATTGCACACAGGTGGATTATCTATCATCATCAGTTATTTAGGACAATATAAGATCATCCAGAGATCCTCATAGAACTTGTTGAGTTTGCTGCACTGAAAGTAAGGGGGTTGAATAATATTGCACTCCTCACTGTCCCACTTGTCTACACCAAAAAATTACAATTCTATATCTTTATGTTTGAAGCGTGAAATGTGGCAAAAGTTAGAAAAGTTCAAGGGGGTTGAATACTTTTGCAAGGCACTGTAAGTGTGCTTGGTTTACAATCCTTCATCCTGGTGGTAGTTTTTAAAAAATGTGTTTGCTATGTTTTTGAATAATTTCAAGGTTTTTTAATTGTATCTATAAGATTACTTGTCTTACTGCCAACAGTGTGTGGTGAGTTCCAGGGGGCGGTGGGGAGACTTTCGCTCAATCCCTCCTCCCCTACTTCTCACTCATTGCCCTACCTCAGCCTGTATCCTGCTTCCTCACCCACCTTCCATCAGCTCCCCACTGCTAGCAATTCTCATTTGAACTGCACCCCTTCCCTGGGACTCCCAACCCACTGGCAGGGAGCTTGGTAATGTTAAAGAAACTATTAAAAAGTAATGGGATTATTCAGATGCCACAAAGGCATATTTTAATCAACATGCCAGAAGCTATTGGAACCTGTCATCAAGTAAAAATGACTTTCCTGATGGCAGGTTACCATTAATATCCAACAAAGGTTGTGCTTGAACCATGTAAACCAAATATTTATGCGATCATTGGCACGATCACCACCTTCGATGATTGGCAAGCCAAGAGGGGATAGTGATCTTTAGTTTTTGCCCAATATGCTATAGGTGTCTAATTGAAAATTGATTGGCAAAATTTTTAGAAGCACTTCATTCCAGTTCCATAAAATTGAGACTCTACTCCTGGAGTGATATTAAAGTAGCTAACAATCATGTCTGAAGTGTAAGGCCTCATGCACACAAACGTGTGGGGGACACATGTGTGGGGGATATTGGCCTTTACTGATGTCTATGGCGCCGATTACAGTATGGTGAGCATATATTGTCTAAGAGCACCATGACCGTGCACAGAAAAATATAGAATATGTCCTATACTTTGCTGTACACTATGGCGAAATATGGTTGCTCACTTCTATATGGAGAGGGAATGGGTGAGCAATCCTCTCTTCTCCATGGCTGTATACTGTATGCCATAACCCAGGCGAGCATAATTTGTGTGCAAGGGGTCTTACTGTGCCTTTTAATTTGAATTGTGCAGAATTCTCTGAATTCAGCCAAAATTTTGCACAATATGTAGCAATGGTTTTACATAAAACCATTTTTAATAAGAAAAAAGAAGGAAGAAAAAGTTGTAAATAATAAATGCCCTAAAATGTCTGAGCCTGGTCTTCTTTATAAGAAGAAACAATACCCATAAGATCAATGTCAAAAGCAGAAAATTATGCACATGGAAATTTGCATGATCTGCAGCTCTTAAAATCCACAGCATGTCAGTGTTCTGCTGCAGAATGACTATGGATTTTAATTATTACAACAGAAGAGGAGAATGTAGTGAATCGCAGATTTTGGGCTGAATTTACCTGCAAATTAAATGTGGAATTCTCTGCCTTCTGTTTATGAAGTGTTGTTGTAGAGGTACAGCTGTAATTTTGCATATCTTTTATGACTACTTATGCCTATTTCTGCTCTCCACCAGGTGATACCGTATCATTCAGAATTTCTGGCCCCAGTTCAGATTTTTTGGGCAGCCGGTAGACCGCCCTTGTGAAGAAAGAGCACATCACTTTCTAGTATGATCTTACTAAAAATACATTTAAGTGGAAATTTTAAACAGCCTGACAGAAGGAGAAAACTCCCTGATATATTTCCAATTCCAGGTAGAAACACTTATCTGTAGAACAAATGTTATCACAGCGAACTTCTCTAGCGTGAGATCCACCGGCAGATGTATCAATGAAAAAATGCTGACAGACATAACAGAAATTCTGCAAGCAGCATGAAAATACCTTATTGTTGGATTACAGGAGAGGTATTTGTTTCACAATAGTCTAATACTCATTGAAATACAATGAAAAGTGATGCATGTTATGTGTCCCCATAATTTAAATGGCATAGACCGTTTTCACATGGCTTGCAGTGCTTCATTACCAACACTATTGTCAGTCATGGAGGTCTGCAGACATTGAGATAATTCTAGCTCTGCAGCATAGTAAACAGCTTGCTCTAACAGCAGAAGTTTATGTGTGAAGGGGGTAAGGGGGTATTTCAATTCTTTTGCTCACTAGGGAGTTGATTGTTCCAGGCGGTAATCTCCATCAGGAATACTGTGCCCTCTGCTTGTTAGAAAACCTCCTCTAATCAGTATTGTTATCCAGACAGCGGCAGAGTTAAGGTGCCAATATAGACTCCAGAGAAACGTATTTGTCTCCTAATGCAAAGTCTTTCTGTGCCAGGCAGACTGCAGATTTTCTTCTTTACTGCAGCTTATTTTATCGGAGACACATAGCATAGCTCTTAAGATGTTTTCAAGGCCGATCTTGCAAATCATACAAACTGCTTCAATCTTGCAAACATATAAGGCCAGGATTTGCCATGAGTAAAAACTAAAATGTATAATATATCTCAGGGCTTAACAGATGGCATTGGAGCATGTTAAAGAGATTGTCCTAGTATCTCAGTAAATAAAAAAATTCGGAGGAATAGAAAGTCGTTCTTAGCATCCTAATCCTCCCATTCCAAACATTCCCTGGTATGCCGCCATCTTGTATCCCTCTCCTTCTTTACTGCAACTTATATTATCAGAGACACGTAGCATAGCTCTAACGATGTTTTCAAGGCCAATCTTACAAATCATGCAAACTGCTCTCGTTCCAAAGATTCCCCGCTACCTTGCCATCTTGTATTCTTCCTCCGCCAGTGATGGAACCCATTGTTGTCAGGGGTCTCGCCCTGGTGCTAGTAAGCCTCGACATGTGAAATGCCCATTGCTGTTACTAGCATTAACTTCTGTTTTACGGCACCATTGGCTAAATAAAGAGAAGGGAATGAGAGTAGAGAATGGTGCCAGGGCTGTATTGATACATCGGATTTGAAGCACGGAAAACAGGCATTGGTCAAATCAGCAAGTTGTTGAAAAGTGAACTTTTACTGTTCCACAGGCCCTCACCTGTGCTCTGAGTAACTTCTGTAAGTATATAACCAAAATCCTCTTAAAGCTTCTCCTCATGGCAGGGGTTAAGGGTTGTGGAGCATTGTGTCCTGCAAGCGGAATTGCTGAACTGATTCCGGTTCAGTTTCTGTAGCCTCCTGAGCAATCAGAGCTGTTACTTTCGGAGCTCAGTATGCTACTATAGCTCTCTACTGTCAGGTGGAAATTTACCTCTGGGTTAGGGCTATATTCACCATCAATGCTACTCCCAGCAGGGTGAATACAGCCCTGTGTTTATTAAGTTATTTTTAGTTTATTTGTAGTTATGTAAAATGAACTTTAATATTTATTTAAACAAAGCTTAAGTGTTCTGGAGCATGACAAGAGCCCCTTCAAGTTACAGTTATTACACCCCCCTCAAAGTACTTCTCCCCCACCTCCCTGTACAAAATCACCTAATAAACATAGGGCTGTATTCGCCCTACTGGGAGCTACCTAGAAGTGTTTACTGTAGAATTTGGTGTTGTGCCCTTTTGCACAACCGATTCAGGTTAGTAGTTCTAATGCTACTATTAGTATTATCTATAAAAAGGGTACTACACTATAGGAGCGCCCTTTTCTCTCCATTATATTTCCCATCAAGATTGGTTGCAATGGCTGCCTACAGTCTCATAGAGACCTGTAGGACTGCCATGGATACTGATATATACTGATTTATAATTACTGTATATTTCAAGACAGTAGTATTGCAGTATATAGTATAAGTAATCAGACGCCCCAGATTTAAAATATCCTAGAGGGTGTAGAATAATATTAAAATAAATATTTAAAAAATATTTAAAAATTAATAAAAGTAAAAGTTAAAATCACCCTCCTTTCCTTTCCGTCAGAATTTAAATGCCTACAGTGCATGCGCTCTGCCATTTTCCTAAGGACCAACGCTTGCTGTGAAGAACTCAAACATTAACAGGTCCACTTATCCCTACAAATATGTTGAAAGTGTAAAGATCTAGAATTAAAATTAAACAAGATTCAAGTGCTAATTTTAATTAAGCTAAATATTTTATGATAGCAATGTCTTCTATGCTTAAATCTTTGTTGTTGTTAGTTGTGTAAGCATTGTACATATTGTATAAGTAGTGTATTTTTCTATCTGCTCGCATCCTACAGGAATCAACGGGAGGAAAAACACAAGCAATGTGCCCAAAATTCCAAGTTGAATATAAGCCTATTCCCCTTGACATGTAATGCATGTCGATCAAAATCTGGATCGGAAAGCCTAATGGCAGTTTTCTGGTAGAAAATCTGTGTCAAATACTGCCATGTGAATAGACCCTAAATATGACAATCCTACAGCAGACCTAGCTGTACTATGTCCTTGCTTCTCATGGGTGTAATACTATACATATAAGGGTACATTCACACGTGTTATGCCCACCGTGGGGGCATACCGCCGTGTGCTGGAGTGGAGAAGGAGGTGACTCCTCCTCCCTCCATAGAGAATAGCGGGACACGGCCGCACACACGCCGAAAGATAGAGCATGCTCTATCTTTTTTTTAGCGGTGTGCGGCCCGGATTGGTGCCACACATGTATCTGCGCCGTGCCGCTATTGCCGTCTATGGGGACGTACATGCAGCTGCAAATTTGCGGCCGTATGTACGTCCCCGCAAACGGCCATGTGAATGAGCCCTAAGGCTACTTTCACACTAAACGGACAGACAAACTTACGGCAACGTGCAGCAAAGCACGGCACACAACCAGGGGCGTAACTTGAGGGGGTGCAGAGGGTGCGGTCGCAACCGAGCCTAAGAGGCTTAGGGGGCCCATAAGCTGTTACTTTCCAATATGAGGAGACTAGTATTATAAACCATAGATTATCTTAGGGGGCCTGGTATAGACTTTGCACTGGGGCCCATCAACTTCAAGTTATGCCACTGCTCACAACTGTAAACATGCGGAAAGATAGAGCACGCTGTATCCTTTCCATGTGCATGGTACGGTATGGTGCCACATTGTGTGAACCCCACAACGCCTGTGTGAAAGGGGCCTTACACCATCATAGTCAGAGGTAAGTACTACTGGAAGTTCCAAGACCACAGAAAATGAGTCTTCAGTACAATTTGACACTAGTAGTAGACCCAAGTATTCCGTTTTTATCACATTCCTTACTATTGTGTAACTGTTTTCAGTTATGTAATATCCATTTTGTTGTAATGTTGTAATTCAAAGCGTATAAAGCATGTTAATACTATTCTGGTGCAGAGGCAGGATCCTCCCGTGCAAATATCCTATATTCATAAATCATTGCGGAGAAGAAAACATGACATTTGCTTGCAGCAGTATATATATTGTCCATTACGTCCTATGCTTAACTCACAAGGCGAAGGCAGAACTCTTTGAAGAGTGGTATCAAAAACCTGGTCTAGTGGAAATACAAAATTAGAATTCTAGAAATGCCTCTTCTGTGCAATGCAGCATTTTCTCTTTCTGCAAATTACAACTAGTGACTGCAGGCAATGCTACACGGCTCTGATACACTGAAAATGTCCAATTCATTGCCGTCATAAGCTTTACATTATCTACACCCAGCTTAATGCAGGAATATATAGAACACTTAATCACAAAGGGATTTATACACTGTAATATAAAAAGTGTCTATTAGACATACCTATAATTTATAGCATGTAAGACTGCATTGTGGAAAGTGTCCTATAGATTAAATGCCAGTAGATGGAGAGTCCCAGTCAGTTCTTAAAGTGAAACTGTACATTGGCATGGCACAAAATACAAGGGACATGGACCATGGATTAAATGGCTGATAATGAATCCTCCCTCAACGGGTTGACATAAGTTGTATGTATATGTCCAAAGGGGATCACAAGACTTCTTTGAGCATCACATCCCCTTTAATTCAGAAATCTGCAGGGGTCCGAGCTCACAGAGAACATTAGTAATATCACTGAAATGTCACTGTGGCTTCTCATAGCTCAAAACAGATTTCTCTTTTACGTCTTCAAATTTTTTGACAAAGGTAAATTAAACATTTATAAGTCTTCAGTGAAAGCAAATGTCATCCTTTGTATGTGTTAAATGAGCTGTGTGATAAGTTGAATGCTGAATTTGGTCCACTGTTTATTGGGGCAAAGTGCTGCAGTACCAGATGCAACCACTACTCTATGTATGGCAATATGTGCAGGTAAACAATGAAGCTGATTGGGTGTTTGGAGGCAGTAACATGCTAATTGAATATTAACAGCATTTCCTTCAAGAATTCTTCCACTGGAGAAAAAAAATCATTTCAATCCACTTTTCACAGAGCAGAATATCCTCTGACTTAAAAAAATACTCCATAGCAGCCAGGAGTACTGGACATCTTGTCCCCCAGTCGGTCATTCCTCTGTGTAATAGAAATCTCATGCATCTCTCATCTCTCTATGTGTCAGTGCGGCACATTTACTTCCCGATCTCGACGGTCCGACGAAGATGAAGTCCGGTGAAATTCACCAACATTGTGCGCCCGAGATCCTAGATGTGTCGCTTCCCCGCTGAGGTCCGCCGGAGTTCACCTTCTTCTTCCCGGTGTATGTGAGTGGATGTCTTGCGACACAATTTGCTATGTTAAATCCAGCGTGTCCGATTAAACCCCTGTTAAATGCGACACAACACGCAAATCGTCAAGGAAACTGACAAAAACCGCGGACCCTTCGTAAGTGAGCCCCAGTGTGTCAGTACAATGTCAGAATCCAAGTGTATATATACCTGTACCCTTATATTCTAACCACATTGTCACCCCACAGAACTAGATGGTTCATAATGGGCCTCAATTTCTTACACGGCCGCTGGAGTTCACCGAAAGTGCATTGTCCAACACTAAGATCGTGCACCCGATATCCTGCATGTGTCGCTTCCCCGCTCAAGTCCTACAGAGTTCACCTTCCTTCTTCTTCCCGGTGTACGTAAGTGCATTGTCTTGCAACACAATTTGAAAGTTAAATCCTGCGCTCAGTCCGAATGAGTGGGATCGTGTGACAGCATGCCATCTAATTTGTGTCGCATGAAAGCCAACACAGCTGCGCCTAAAACCGATCGCCAGCGACACAATCCCTGAAAACGGCGAATAGAGATGAGCGAGCACTAAAATGCTCGAGTGCTCGTTATTCGAGACGAACTTTTCCTGATGCTCGAGTGCCCGTCTCGAATAACGAACCCCATTGAAGTCAATGGGAGACTCGAGCATTTTTCAAAGGGACCATGGTTCGGGAATAAAATGTGTTATTTAATTGAAAAAGAATGTCTTCTCATAAGTTATCAGATGTATGCAAACATCTGCAATCTATTCTTCACTGTTCCGCGCGTATATTATCTCCCGACAAGTTAGCAGATGTGAAGAACAGTGAAGAATAGAATAAAAACAGTGAACACAGGATCATTTAAATGAAAAACGCTGTGAAAAACACAGTGAAGAATAGATTGCAGATGTTCGACACATCTGCTTACTTGTCGGGATCCGTGCTGCCGCTCCCCGATGTCTCCATGCTGCTGCTGCCCGTTCCCCCGATGTCTCCATGCTGCTGCTGCCCGTTCCCCCGATGTCTCCATGCTGCTGCTGCCCATTCCCCCGATGTCTCCATGCTGCTGCCCGGTCCCCCGATGTCTCCATGCTGCTGCCCGGTCCCCCGATGTCTCCATGCTGCTGCTGCCCGGTCCCGCGATGTCTCCATGCTGCTGCTGCCCGTTCCCCCGATGTCTCCATGCTGCTGCCCGGTCCCCCGATGTCTCCATGCTGCTGCTGCCCGTTCCCCCGATGTCTCCATGCTGCTGCCCAGTCCCCCAATGTCTCCATGCTGCTGCCCGGTCCCCCGATGTCTCCATGCTGCTGCCCGGTCCCCCGATGTCTCCATGCTGCTGCTGCCCGTTCCCCCGATGTCTCCATGCTGCTGCCCGGTCCCCCGATGTCTCCATGCTGCTTCTGCCCATTCCCCCGATGTCTCTATGCTGCTGCCCGGTCCCCCGATGTCTCCATGCTGCTGCCCGGTCCCCCGAAGTCTCCATGCTGCTGCCCGGTCCCCGATGTCTCCATGCTGCTGCTGCCCATTCCCCCGATGTCTCCATGCTGCTGCTGCCCGTTCCCCCGATGTCTCCATGCTGCTGCCCCGTCCCCTGATGTCTCCATGCTGCTGCCCGGTCCCCCGATGTCTCCATGCTGCTGCCTGGTCCCCCGATGTCTCCATGCTGCTGCCCGGTCCCCCGATGTCTCCATGCTGCTGCCCGGTCCCCCGATGTCTCCATGCTGCTGCCCAGTCCCCCGATGTCTCCATGCTGCTGCCCGGTCCCCCGATGTCTCCATGCTGCTGCCCGGTCCCCCGATGTCTCCATGCTGCTGCTGCCCGTTCCCCCGATGTCTCCATGCTGCTGCCCGGTGCCCCGATGTCTCCATGCTGCTTCTGCCCGATCCCCCGATGTCTCTATGCTGCTGCCCAGTCCCCCGATGTCTCCATGCTGCTGCCCGGTCCCCCGATGTCTCCATGCTGCTGCCCGGTCCCCCGATGTCTCCATGCTGCTGCCCGGTCCCCCGATGTCTCCATGCTGCTGCTGCCCGTTTCCCCGATGTCTCCATGCTGCTGCCCGGTCCCCCGATGTCTCCATGCTGCTGCCCGGTCCCCCGATGTCTCCATGCTGCTGCTGCCCGTTCCCCCGATGTCTCCATGCTGCTGCCCGGTCCCCCGATGTCTCCATGCTGCTGCCCGTTCCACCAATGTCTCCATGCTGCTGCTGCCCGAGTTCTTCAATGTGTTTTTCACACATATAAATTGTTCTTCACATACTATTTTATCCGCGCGTATCTTCCGACAAGTAAGCAGATGTGCCGAACATCTGTAATCTATTCTTCACTGTGTTTTTCACTGTGTTTTTCACTTAAATGATCCTGTGGTCACTGTGTTCACTGTTTTTATTCTATTCTTCACTGTTCTTCACTGTGTATTTTTAATTAAATGCTCGATCTCGAGCAGGGGAAATACTCGTCCGAGCAACGAGCCGTTTCGAGTACCTTAATACTCGAACGAGCATCAAGCTCGGACGAGTATACTCGCTCAACTCTAACGGCGAACAGTCCGGCGAAAGTGCGTTCCGTGACATTGTAAAGTAAAGGGTTAAAATGATCTTTATTGTGTAAACATCAATAGGGGATTGAGATGTGAGAAAACCTCTTTAATGAAGACCAGGAGAGGAGCAGGGGTGAGTATCTGTAGTTTGTTCTATATATACAAAGTGGTTGTTTTCCTTCAATTTTAGGTCTATAGTACAAACAGACAGATAGACATAGGACTACCATCTCCATCAGACCCAATGGCTTTGAAGGAATTGGCCACTATGAAGCACATTGAATAGGTTTTAAACTCAGGTGCGTCTATTTTGGAGCCTTACGCAGGTTAAATGTACACAGTCACTGTTCTTACCAGTGTGCTCCGATGATCTACCGGGAAACAGTCACTCTTTGGTCTCCGCACTACTGATGTATTTCTTATGAATTCTAAACTTTTACATTTATTATGTACCTACATTTTATCTCTGTGTTACAGTCCATGTGTTGTATAAAAATACCCGGTGGGCAGGATGCGGTAAAACTCGATGTACTGTGTTCTATTGTGCGGCGATTTAAGCTTCACTAGGGGAAAATATATGGAAATGCTGTTATTGCTATTCCATGAGAAATTACATTCTGTATTTGTTTTGTCTCTGGTTCCCAAAAAATATAGTGTTTGTTGCTTTAGACCAGAAATAAAAATGTCATATTTTTGGTTCATGGCTATTAAAGAAAATCTGTCACCTAACCTGACATGTCTGTTTTAATAAATATGTGCATTAAATAACTATATTTCTTCAAAATTCTGTGTAGTGTAGACGCTGGGGGCAGCGGAGTGTTACCATTGCTCATGTGAACTATACAGTCTGATACTGTTAGCACCAATTGCACAGTGTCACATTATGCAGGGACTCTTCCCAATCTGGTGTCACCCAGTTGTCAATTTACGCAAACATTTCTATTAGTGGTAGCATAAGCAGAGTACAATGCGTACAATTAGTACAATACTGAGTTAGAAAGATAATCCAGAGTTCCTGGGGGACAATGCCTCTGAAATTGCCCTGGGTTTATAATGTCCTGTACCGATACTTAGAAGAGCAATTATCCTTGCACTCCCCATATGTATATCACCTCACAGAATTACTATTTTCCTCCTGTCTATATGAGTACTGCACAGTACTACTACTCTTATCATGCATATGTGGCACAGTACTACTACTCTTATCTTGCATATGTGGTACAGTACTACTACTCTTATCCTGCATATGTGGCACAGTACTACTACTCTTATCATGCATATGTGTGACAGTACTACTACTCTTATCCTGCATATGCGTCACAGTACTACTACTCTTATCCTGCATAAGTGGCACAGTACTACTACTCTTATCCTGGAGAGTAGTGGATTATAATATAGGTAGTTTGGGCGGAACCCCTTACCACCCACCAAGGTTTATAAAGAGAAAGGCTTTCACCCATGAAATCCTTGTATTTCTCTTCCGGATCTCAGTACCCATGTACACAGGGCCGGTGCCGCCATCTTGGCCAAGATCATTGCCCCTCGTGACAGCATCGGGGAATGGCAATCCGTTGCTATGACAGCCTCGCGTCTTTCGAAGACCCGAGGCTGTCTCGTTTTAAACCATTCATTGCAATGCTTTTCTAAATGCAAAGCTGGCCGAATGCATATGCAAATGAAAAACAGCAGGTGCTTGTTACTAGAGATGAGCGAGCACTAAAATGCTCGGGTACTCGTTATTCGAGACGAACTTTTCCCGATGCTCGAGTGCTCGTTTCGAGTAACGAGCCCCATTGAAGTCAATGGGAGACTCGAGCATTTTTCAAGGGGACCAAGGCTCTGCACAGGGAAGCTTGGCCAAACACCTGGGAACCTCAGAAAAGGATGGAAACACCACGGAAATGGACAGGAAACAGCAGGGGCAGCATGCATGGATGGCTCTGAGGCTGCTTAATCGCACCATTATGCCAAAATTATGGGCAACAGCATGGCCATGACAAAGTGACCGAATGAGGCTAGATAGCATCTAAAACATCCAATAATTGACCCTGACACTATAGGGGACGGCATGCAGAGGCAGCGGCAGCAGCGGCAGGCTAGAGAGTGTCATGGCAACATACCCTAAATGGACTCAGGCTTCAAACCAATGGGTGGCAGAGAGGAACCAAAGGAGGTGAGCAAGAAGCGCTCAAATAATATCGGTACATGATAAAAGTTTGCCAGTATATTTTGTGGATTACACAGCAGGGTGGCGACAAAGTTAACATGGAAGCCATGAAAACAATCCAAAATTCTGCCTGACACAGCTCGTTTGATAAGGGGACCATGTATGGAGGCAGTGAACTAGTAGTAGATTAAAGGTGCTGCAGTTAAAACTATGTTAGTTGGATCTTGGCATGGAGCTGGCGCTCCGCTGCCAGGCGAGCTTTCGCCAATCCAAGCCCCTGTCTCTAGGCTACTCCCCAAACAGCACTTCTAAGAACCTTTTGTATAAGATCAAGTGTAGTAGCGTTCTTATAAGTTTGGGATATGGCGGGTGAGGGGAATGTAAACAGATGCGCAAGAAGCGCTGAAATAATATCCGTAAATGAAAAAAGTTTTCCAGTATATTTTGTGGCTTACACAGCACGGTGGCAACAAAGTTAACAAGTTTGATGTGGAATGCCCTGTAATAGCTCTTGGGCGGTGTGCCTTTTATCACCTAGGCTCAGCAGTTTGAGCACCGCCTGCTGTCGCTTAGCGACGGCACTGCTGCTGTGCCTAGAGCTACCGACTGATGGCGCCATGCCCACGGATGGTAATTCGGAGGAGGAGGAGGTGGAGGAGGGGTGGGAGAAGGAGGAGGCATAGTAGGCCTGAAACACCTGGACCGAGGTAGGCCCCGCAATCCTCTGCGTCGGCAGTATATGACCAGCCCCAGGGTCAGACTCGGTCCCAGCCTGCACCAAGTTAAGTGTAGTAGCGTTCTTATAAGTTTGGAATATGGCGGGTGAGAGGAATGTAAACAGATGCGCAAGAAGCGCTGAAATAATATCCGTAAATGGTAAAAGTTTGCCAGTATATTTTGAGGATTACACAGCAGGGTGGCGACAAAGTTAACAAGTTTGTTGTGGAAGCCATGAAAACAACCCAAAATTCTGCCTGACACAGCACGTTTGATAAGGCGGCCATGTATGGAGGCAGTGAACTAGTAGTAGATTAAAGGTGCTGCAGTTAAAACTATGTTAGTTGGTTCTTGGCATGGAGCTGGCGCTCCGCTGCCAGGCGAGCTTTCGCCAATCCAAGCCCCTGTCTCTAGGCTACTCCCCAAACAGCACTTCTAAGAACCTTTTGTATAAGATCAAGTGTAGTAGCGTTCTTATAAGTTTAGGATATGGCGGGTGAGGGGAATGTAAACAGATGCGCAAGAAGCGCTGAAATAATATCCGTAAATGGTAAAAGTTTGCCAGTGTATTTTGTGGATAACACAGCAGGGTGGCGACAAAGTTAACAACTTTGATGTGGAATCCATGAAAACAACCCAAATTTCTGCCTGACACACCTCGTTTGATAAAGGGACGATGTATGGAGGCAGCTATATGGACGACTTTTGGAGGTAGCAATGGAGACAACGTGTGGAGGCTGCTATGGAGACAATTCAATTTGGATAGTGCCTGTATGTGGCAGTCCAAAAAAGTTTTCAAACCAGAGGAGCAGGTAGGTGGCCCTCCATAAAAATGGAATAGATTGAGTGCCTGTATGTGGCAGTCCAAAAAAGTTTTCAAACCAGAGGAGCAGGTAGGTGGCCCTCCAGAAAAATGGAATAGATTGAGTGCCTGTATGTGGCAGTCCAAAAAAGTTTTCAAACCAGAGGAGAAGGTAGGTGGCCCTCCAGAAAAATTGAATAGATTGAGTGCCTGTATGTGGCAGTCCAAAAAAGTTTTCAAACCAGAGGAGCAGGTAGGTGGCCCTCCAGAAAAATTGAATAGATTGAGTGCCTGTATGTGGCACTCCCAAAAATTGTTTAAAACAGAGGACCGGGTCGGTGGCCCTCCATAAAAATTAAATGCATAAAGTACTATAGCTAGAGCCAGTGGGCCCTGTCAAAAAATAGCCAGTTTCCTCTGCTTTACTGTACAAAGAGGAGGAGAAGGAGGAAAATGAGGAGGAGGAGGAGTGGATAAATTATTCAGGTTGAGCTTCCTTCACCTGGTGGAGATTCGAAATTAGGAGAAATCCAGGCTTTATTCATCTTGATAAGCGTCAGCCTGTCAGCGCTGTCAGTCGACAGGCGTGTATCGGTGATGATGCCACCAGCTGCACTGAAAACCCGCTCGGACAACACGCTAGCGGCAGGGCAGGCAAGAACCTCCAAGGCGTACAGCGCCAGTTCGTGCCACATGTCCAGCTTTGAAACCCAGTAGTTGTAGGGAGCTGTGTGATCATTTAGGACGATGGTATGGTCAGCTACGTACTCCCTCACCATCTTTCTGTAAAGATCAGCCCTACTCTGCCGAGACTGGGGACAGGTGACAGTGTCTTGCTGGGGTGACATAAAGCTGGCAAAAGCCTTGTAAAGCGTACCCTTGCCAGTGCTGGACAAGCTGCCTGCTCGCCTACTCTCCCTCGCTACTTGTCCCGCAGAACTACGCACTCTGCCGCTAGCGCTGTCAGAAGGGAAATACTGTTTCAGCTTGTGCACCAGGGCCTGCTGGTATTCATGCATTCTCACACTCCTTTCCTCTCCAGGGATGAGAGTGGAAAGATTTTGCTTGTACCGTGGGTCCAGGAGAGTGAACACCCAGTAATCGGTGCTGGAATAAATTCTTTGAACGCGAGGGTCACGGGATAGGCAGCCTAGCATGAAATCTGCCATATGCGCCAGAGTACCAACGCGTAAGAATTCACTCCCCTCACTGGCCTGACTGTCCATTTCCTCCTCCTCCAACTCCTCCAACTCCTCTTCTTCTGCCCATACACGCTCAACAGTGAAGGACTCAACAATGGTCCCCTCTTGTGTCTCGCCAACATTCTCCTCCTCTTCCTCCTCATCCTCCTCCACCTCCTCCGATATGCGCTGAGAAACAGACCTAAGGGTGCTTTGGCTATCAACAAGGGAATCTTCTTCCCCCGTCTCTTGTGAGGAGCGCAAAGCTTCCGACTTCATGCTGACCAGAGAGTTTTTCAACAGGCCAAGCAGCGGGATGGTGAGGCTGATGATGACGGCATCGCCACTGACCATCTGTGTTGACTCCTCAAAGTTACTCAGCACCTGACAGATATCAGACATCCACGTCCACTCCTCATTGTAGACTTGAGGAAGCTGACTGACCTGACTACCAGTTCTGGTGGAAGTTGACATCTGGCAGTCTACAATCGCTCGGCGCTGCTGGTAAACTCTGGATAACATGGTCAGTGTTGAATTCCACCTCGTGGGCACGTCGCACAACAGTCGGTGAGCGGGCAGTTGGAGGCGGCGCTGCGCTGCCCTGAGAGTGGCAGCATCTGTGCTGGACTTCCTGAAATGCGCACAGATGCGGCGCACCTTCGTGAGCAAATCAGACAGATTGGGGTATGTCTTGAGGAAACGCTGAACTATCAGATTTAACACATGGGCCAGGCATGGCACATGTGTCAGTCTGCCGAGTTGCAGAGCCGCCACCAGGTTACGGCCGTTGTCACACACAACCATGCCTGGCTTCAGGTTCAGCGGTGCCAGCCACAGATCAGTCTGCGCCGTGATGCCCTGTAATAGTTCTTGGGCGGTGTGCCTTTTATCGCCTAGGCTCCGCAGTTTGAGCACCGCCTGCTGTCGCTTAGCGACGGCACTGCTGCTGTGCCTAGAGCTACCGACTGATGGCGCCATGCCCACGGATGGTCGTTCGGAGGAGGAGGTGGAGGAGGGGTGGGAGGAGGAGGAGGCATAGTAGGCCTGAAACACCTGGACCGAGGTAGGCCCCGCAATCCTCGGCGTCGGCAGTATATGACCAGCCGCAGGGTCAGACTCGGTCCCAGCCTCCACCAAGTTAACCCAATGTGCCGTCAGCGATATATAGTGGCCCTGCCCGGCAGCACTCGTCCACGTGTCCGTGGTCAGGTGGACCTTGTCAGAAACGGCGTTGGTCAGGGCACGGATTATGTTGTCTGACACGTGCTGGTGCAGGGCTGGGACGGCACATCGGGAAAAGTAGTGGCGGCTGGGGACCGAATACCGAGGGGCGGCCGCCGCCATGAGGCTGCGAAAGGCCTCGGTCTCTACTAGCCTATAGGGCAGCATCTCCAGGCTTAGCAATCTGGAGATGTGCACATTAAGGGCTTGGGCGTGCGGGTGGGTTGCACTATATTTCCGTTTCCGCTCCAGCGTCTGGGGTATGGAGAGCTGAACGCTGGTGGATGCTGTGGAGGATCGTGGAGGCGACGATGGGGTTTTTGTGGCAGGGTCCTGGGCAGGGGGCTGACTATCAGCTGACACAGGGGAAGGAGCAGTGGTGTGCACGGCCGGAGGTGAACGCGCTTGTTGCCACTGAGTGGGGTGTTTAGCATTCATATGCCTGCGCATACTGGTGGTAGTTAAGCTATTAGTGGTGGAACCCCTGCTGATCCTGGTTTGGCAAATGTGGCACACCACAGTCCGTCGGTCATCCGGTGTTTCCTTAAAGAACCTCCAGACTTCTGAAAATCTAGCCCTCGCCGCAGGAGCCCTCGCCACGGGAGCTTCACTAGTTGACACATTTGGCGCTGATGCACCAGCTCTGGCCCTGCCTCTCCGTCTGGCCCCACCACTGCCTCTTCCAACCTGTTCTGGTCGAGGACTCTCCTCCGTCTCAGAAGCACTGTGTTCACCCGGCCTCTCAACCCAGCTTGGGTCTGTCACCTCATCATCCTCCGATCCCTCAGTCTGCTCCCCCCTCGGACTTCCTGCCCTGACAACAACTTCCCCACTGTCTGACAACCGTGTCTCCTCATCGTCGGACACCTCTTTACACACTTCTTCCAGTACGTCAACAAGGTCATCATCACCCACAGACTGCGACTGGTGGAAAACCTGGGCATCGGAAAATTGCTCATCAGCAACCGGACAAGTGGTTTGTGACTGTGGGAAGGGTCCAGAAAACAGTTCCTCAGAGTATGCCGGTTCAAATGGCAAATTTTCCTGGGAGGGGGCAGACTGGGGGGGAGGAGGCTGAGGTGCAGGAGCTGGAGGAGTGCCGATTTCGGTGACATGGGTGGACTGCGTGGAAGACTGACTGGTGGACAAATTGCTCGAAGCATTGTCGGCAATCCACGACATCACCTGTTCGCACTGTTCTGGCCTCAACAGTGCTCTACCACGAGTCCCAGTAACTTCAGACATGAACCTAGGGAGTGTAGCTCTGCGGCGTTCCCCTGCTCCCTCATAAGCAGGTGGTGTCTCACCCCGCCCAGGACCACGGCCTCTGACCCCTGCAGTAGTTGGACGCCCACGTCCCCGCCCTCGTCCTCTACCCCTAGCCCTCGGGTTAAACATTTTGAAAATGAGAGTTATAACTTTAATTTTTTTTTTAACTTTTTTTTGTGTTTTTTTTTTTTTTGTGTGTTTTTTAGTTTTTAAAACCAAACGATGCTATCCTATTGCTATGGCTATTTTCTAGCCAAGTATGAAAGCACACTGCTATGCCAGATGAGATGACACTGAGTTATTAAAAAAATAAACGTACAATAAAAAAGGAAATGGCAGACTGTGCCTAATTGAAATACAACCCCGGGCCCTAATAAATTTTCCCACTTCGGTCTTTGCGATGGATATGTGCGTCACTAAGCGCAAAACACAGTGGTCGCAAGTCTCACTCCAAATTGCTCACAATTTGCTAGTAGATGCACTGCAGCAACTACAGCCACCAGCAGATCAACCAGAAATCAAATATATATAACGCTACTGTAGGCGTAAGTAAGCCGTTTGGATTCTCCTATGGCTATTTTCTAGCCAAGTATTAAAGCACACTACTATGCCAGATGAGATGACGCTGAGTTATGAAAAAAATAAACGTAAAATAAAAAAGGAAATGGCAGACTGTGCCTAATTGAAATCCAACCCCGGGCCCTAATAAATTTTCCCACTTCGGTCTTTGCGATGGATATGTGCGTCACTAAGCGCAAAACACAGTGGTCGCAAGTCTCACTCCAAATTGCTCACAATTTGCTAGTAGATGCACTGCAGCAACTACAGCCACCAGCAGATCAACCAGAAATCAAATATATATAACGCTACTGTAGGCGTAAGTAAGCCGTTTGGATTCTCCTATGGCTATTTTCTAGCCAAGTATTAAAGCACACTACTATGCCAGATGAGATGACGCTGAGTTATGAAAAAAATAAACGTAAAATAAAAAAGGAAATGGCAGACTGTGCCTAATTGAAATCCAACCCCGGGCCCTAATAAATTTTCCCACTTCGGTCTTTGCGATGGATATGTGCGTCACTAAGCGCAAAACACAGTGGTCGCAAGTATCACTCCAAATTGCTCACAATTTGCTAGTAGATGCACTGCAGCAACTACAGCCACCAGCAGATCAACCAGAAATCAAATATATATAACGCTACTGTAGGCGTAAGTAAGCCGTTTGGATTCTCCTATGGCTATTTTCTAGCCAAGTATTAAAGCACACTACTATGCCAGATGAGATGACGCTGAGTTATGAAAAAAATAAACGTAAAATAAAAAAGGAAATGGCAGACTGTGCCTAATTGAAATACAACCCCGGGCCCTAATAAATTTTCCCACTTCGGTCTTTGCGATGGATATGTGCGTCACTAAGCGCAAAACACAGTGGTCGCAAGTCTCACTCCAAATTGCTCACAATTTGCTAGTAGATGCACTGCAGCAACTACAGCCACCAGCAGATCAACCAGAAATCAAATATATATAACGCTACTGTAGGCGTAAGTAAGCCGTTTGGATTCTCCTATGGCTATTTTCTAGCCAAGTATTAAAGCACACTACTATGCAAGATGAGATGACACTGAGTTATTAAAAAAATAAACGTAAAATAAAAAGAAACTGGCAGACTGTGCCTAATTGAAATCAAACCCCTAATAAATTTTCCCACTTTGGTGTTTGAGGTGGATATGTGTGTCACTAAGAGCTAAACACAACGGTAGCAAGTCCCCCTGCTAATTCCTCACAATATGGTACTAGCTGCACTACTAGTGCCAGCAAGCCCAGCCACAAGCAAATAAAAAAAAAAGTATAACGTTATTGTAGCCCTAAGAAGGGCTGTTGGGTTGTTGTAGAATCACTCCTGCCTAACAGTAAGCTAATAGAACACCCTAACGCTTTCCCTGACCAGCAGCAGCTCTCTCCCTAGCGGCATCCAGACAGAGAATGATCCGAGCAGCGCGGGCAGCGGCTAGTCTATCCCAGGGTCACCTGATCTGGCCAGCCAACCACTGCTATCGACGTGTAAGGGTACCACGTCATGCTGGGTGGAGTGCAGAGTCTCCTGGCTTGTGATTGGCTCTGTTTCTGGCCGCCAAAAAGCAAAACGGCGGGAGCTGCCATTTTCTCGAGCGGGCGAAATACTCGTCCGAGCAACGAGCAGTTACGAGTACGCTAATGCTCGATCGAGCATCAAGCTCGGACGAGTATGTTCGCTCATCTCTACTTGTTACCTATGGAACCGCATATGCAATAAGGCTGAGCACAGCCCATGGGGTTTACCATGCTTTTCAAAATGCAAGGCAAACGCCACATGTGAACGCATACTTTGGCTATGTACACAAGGCCATTTTTGGCGGCAATGCAATGGATTCACAAACTGCAGGCAGATCATGGTACACAATCCGGTGAGCACACTGGTGGAGACGTATTCACATGTGGGTCACTAGACCAGTGCAGAGTAGAAGTTCTGTGCTGCGCCAAATTCCCCACTGTGTCTCCCTGCACCGTTACCAAGCTGGGTGACCGAGCCACAAAAGCTAGGGGAGGTCCTATTCCTGCCCATATAGTGACTCAACCTCCTGGGTCCCTATGGAGAGAGGAGGTGCGACGAGTACTCACCCCTCCCATCTCCAACTGCCCAGAAACTTCCCCAGTTTTGTTTGCACGTAGCCTCAGGCCGTGTTCAAATACTGGATTAATGCGGCCTCAACATGCTTCTCCAACAGCAACACTGCCACATAGTATATTGTTTGTGCAGAATAGGTAGAATTCAAGATAATAAAATCTATTTATATTAGTAAAAACTCATTATATGAGATACACATTTGAACTACATTCAGATGTTTTTTTTAAATATATTTTTTAAATATGTATAAAACAACCACAGTAATTGTTGCTCCATTCACAACATTTAATATTGTCATACGTTCTTAATTAATCCGGTCAGCTGCACAATTTTGTGCTGAAAAAGCCCCACTCGGCTTATACTCGAGTATATAAAAAAAATAAGTTAGTATTCACCCTCCAGCAATGACCCGGCGTCCTCTTCTCCTGGGCCAGCAGACCCACGACTATGCGATCTGCTGGTACAGAAATCATGTTGCCTCCTCACATCATAGTCTCTGTGCTGGTAGATCGCATAGACGTGCAACAGCCGGCCCAGACGAGAACTCGAACAGGTGCTGCGGGGAGAAGAGGACGCCGGGAGTCAGCACTGGAGGGTGAGTGTCACAGATGCTCATTCGACCCACCTCCCGGGTCACAGGGGCACCCATATCACTCTCTGCTGCCCGGGTCCTCCGCTGGCTTATTTACCTCGCCACAATCCAGTGCTGACTCCCGTGGTATGGCGCGTTCCAGCCTCCTAGGGTGACCCCCAGACGAAGGCTAGCGCCGAAACGCGCGTCGGGGAACTTGGTTGTGGTAGACGGGAGGTGTATGATGGCTAAAGGTATGCTTTCATTTCAGGATTTGCACATGCATTGAGCACTTTATATACCTACAGGGAACCTGTGTACATTAAGTTGTATGGCAAGCACTTTATTGCATTATTTGCACAGCAACCCACTATTGGGTAGATATTGCATTATGCATTTGGAATTGTATACACATGTGACTCATATGACTATGTACCACACCTCTCAATCCCGTCCCACATGGTTTTAATATTTCTATGTGATAGCCCCATTGACCCATATGCTTCTTCCTGTTGAATTGTTCATGTATTGTGATATTTAGTTTTTATTGAATATGCAATAAAATAAATGTATTTTCGAATTGGCTTAATGTTTTGTTTGTAGGTGTTTAGTATTTGATAGCCAATTTATGATTTGACGCATTAATGGAAAAGGGAACCTCCCCTAGGAGCGCATCATGGCGATGCCATAATGGAGAGTAAACGTACTATTCTGATACCCATTTTAGCATATGTAGCCCGTATTTTGGTGCTCCTAGGGTGCATGCACGCCGGCTTCCTGAGATTTAAAGGGCCAAGGCACCAATAATTGGCGCTGGTCGGCTGCCAATTTTGGTAAATTCCAAAACCCCTTCCTGTGTTCCCTGCTGGATATTTGTGCTTCTATGCCTAATAGAAGGCTGTGTTCCTTGCCCTTTGCGATTATCCTGATTTCCCATTGTGACCTTGATTCCGTTCCTGACTCCGATCCCGTGCTGCCTGTCCTGACCTACTGCTACATCCCCGACTCTGATCCTGTGCTGCCTGTCTCAACCTCCTGCCTGTCCCCAACCATGAGTTTGCCTTACGATTCTGTAGTACACCTTGGCCGCCACCGCAAACAAAGTCCAACTGCTTTTCAGTGGCCTCTGGTGAATACCGGGTACCACTTAGACTCCGGTCCCAGATGTCGGCTTATGTCACCGTCCGCAGTGGTCCAGTGGGTCCACCGCCCCTGGTTCCTGACAGTGAGTACTAACTTTATTTTTTTATGGGGCACTCTTCTGGGCATTATACTTATGGGGGCACTTTTCTGAACATTATATTAAGAGGGGCTGCTGTGGACATTTCATTCATGAGGGGAAACTACTGGGCAATACAAGTTCTACATATGAACTTTTCAATTGACATGTTACAAAACTGGAATTTTATTTTGTACACTAATATATGTATTTTTTCTTTTTCATAAAAAACAGCACATGGCAAGAGTCAGGGCAGATTACAACCAGAATAGCAGAATATTCTGGTGGTGAAGAAATGTACTACCGATGATTATATCAACAATATGGGAACATTTTGGTAGCATAGAATATAATACCTACCAAACTTATGTTGTTGGTTGTATAGTCAAACTGTAACGGTTGTAACAATGTTACTGTGAGGCTGGCACACAGGGAGTCCTTGCATCATATTTCATTATGATGCAAGGACTCCCATCCTGTGCATTGTGCTTTGTCTGTGGATCTGACTAGTTTTTGTAGTGGATTTTGAGAACGAAAACTGGATAAAAATCAAATCCAAAAACACTTGTGTAAATCTACTAAACTATGTTCAGAAAAGGTGCTGCCACATAAATAAATCAGACCCTATTTTTGAACCCTGGAACCCCTTTTTATCAGTAAAAAGTTTTAAATACTGGAAGGGCTTTTGCCATTTCGCAATAGTAATACAGGTGGTCCCCTACTTAAGAACACCCGACTTACAGGCGACCCCTGGTTACAAACGGACCTCTGGTAATTGGTAATTTACTGTACTGTACTGTAACAGTTATCACAGGTGTCTGTAATGAAGCTTTATTGTTAATCCTGCTTCTTAAGACAATTCGACATTTTTAAAATCCAATTGTCACAGAGACCAAAAAGAATGGGCTGGGGTTACAATGATAAAACATACAGTTCCGACTTACATACAAATTCAACTTAAGAACAAACTTCCAGAACCTATCTTGTAGGTAACCCGGGGACTGCCTGTACCTGTAACTACATCAGCACCATGTAATAGCCTTGACTCCCTCCAGTGCTCCTGTTGTATATGGTTTTGTCTTATAACACAATGCATGTTCTCTGCAGTTTATGTAATCTCGACTGAAATAGAAGAAATAACCTCTAATTGATGTTCCATTCCATTTGCTCCTATTTAAGAAAGATTTGTGAACACTGGACAAATTATACCTCAATCGACATGTAAAATAAAGAAAGCAAAAAGCTGAAGAACGTATTTAAAGCATCGCAGTCTTTTGCTCGGTTAAAAATAGGACAGAAGTTAAAACCCCACAGTTAGCTCATCAAACAAGTGCATTCATTTAACTCAATTTATATGCATGCAGAATGACTATTAGAATTTTCCCTTATCTTTACTCTTTCTCCATCCCTTCCAAGTCTCTGAAATCTTCTACTCAATAGGTGACACATTTGGTCATTTAGTCAATTGGTGAAGCCACAGTGCCATCTGGTGCTAGGAACAGGTACTGTCAGAAAACAAAGCTTCTTCAGTTATTACTCACATAATCAGGGTTACCAACCTTTATTCGCCATGGTTGTACCGCGATTCAAAGACAAAGGCAATGTTTTATTGGTAAATTGAGAAATCATTTAGTCTGAAACTAAAATGAAGTCTAGCAGCTCCTAAATACATAGGTTTATTCACAAGAAAGCCCAACACTGCTGCCAAGGTAAGTACAGCCGGTCCCCTACTTAAGGACACACGACTTACAGACGACCCCTAGTTACAGATGGACCTCTGCCCCCTGTGACCTCAGGTGAAGCTCTCTGGATGTTACTATAGTCCCAGACTCAATGATCAGCTGTAAGGTGTCTGTAATTGATAATCTTTGGTCCCATTACAGCAAAAAATTTTGAAACTCCAATTGTCACTGGGGCAAATAAAAACATTTGTGTAGAACTTCAATTATAAAATATACAGTTTCGACTTACATACAAATTCTACTTGAGAACAAACCTCCAGACCCTATCTTGTACATAACCCAAGGACTGCCTGTATACAGATTATTTATATACTGTCAAAGACAGAAAAAACCTATAGGTCAGCACTATTTATAAAATTCACTTTTTTTTAGATATTTAAAACATTGAGGGACTTCATTCTATGTAACTCCAAGACAAAAAAAAATGAATTTAAAAGCCTTAGCCGTACTGTCTATGTTTGTATTCATGATACATTAATCAACTTCTATTGATTTAGTGCTACAATAATAATTCCTTTATTTATATAGCGCACACAGATTATGCAGCGCTGCACAGAGCTTGCCAAATCAGTCCCTGTCCCCTACGGTGCTCACAATCTAATAAACCTACCAGTATGTTTTGGAAAGTGGGAGGAAACCGGAGGACCCGGAGGAAACCCACGCAAACACGGAGAGAACATACAAACTCTGCAGATGTTGACCCTGGGACTATGCTATGAGGGTCCTAGCTATTTATCCATGCTTATGGTTGGGCAGGGTCTGATAGTGATTGCCTTATACCCTGTTTCCCCTAAAATAGGACTTCCCCCGAAAAGAAGACCTAGTACAATTTTGTTCAAGCTTAGAAATATAAGGCCTCTCCTGAAAATAAGACCTAAAGGCAGCCATTGTTACAGCTTCCCCCTACACTGTACATTAGTATTAGTAAATCATTTGGATACTAAAAAGCTTCTGACATTGGTGAAGAATTCATGGGATACGATCACTGACTGTTGTACTGCAAATGAGATACAAGCAGAGCCCCGAACAACAAGGGGTCAATTATGGAAAGTGATAATGCTAAACATTTGAGATTGGGGCCAATGATTCCAATAGAAATTGAGTCACAAGAAGTTCAGCGTGAAATTTACAGTTTGTAAAGAAATGTAATTTTTTGTTCAACAATAAATGTGAATTCTTGTTCATGGAAAAATAAGACATCCCCCGTAAATAAGACCTAGCGCCTCTTTGGGAACAAAAATGAATATAAGACACTGTCTTATTTTTGGGGAAACACAGCATTTGTATATGCAGTTAGGAGATAGACGGGTTATCACTCCCCTGCCAGCTGATAGCATCTAGAGTACTCCCTCTGCTAGTCAAAAAGAGGGATTGGTCTATAAAAGATTGTTAACACATTATTTATTCAATCTCCCATAATTCCCATGTACACCAGACCCAATAGCCTTAATGTCAAACTAATGTTTCATGTGCCGATTTTATATCATAGATTCTCCTGGGGGAGAATCTATCAGGTCTAGAGATGAGCGAACACTAAAATGCTCGGGTACTCGTTATTCGAGACGAACTTTTCCCGATGCTCGAGTGCTCGTCTCGAATAACGAACCCCATTGAAGTCAATGGGAGACTCGAGCATTTTTCAAGGGGACCAAGGCTCTGCACAGGGAAGCTTGGCCAAACACCTGGGAACCTCAGAAAAGGATGGAAACACCACGGAAATGGACAGGAAACAGCAGGGGCAGCATGCATGGATGCCTCTGAGGCTGCATAATCGCACCATTATGCCAAAATTATGGGCAACAGCATGGCCATGACAGAGTGACAGAATGAAGCTAGATAGCATCTAAAACATCCAATAATTGACCCTGACACTATAGGGGACGGCATGCAGAGGCAGCGGCAGCAGGCTAGAGAGTGTCATGGCGACATACCCTAAATGGACTCAGGCTTCAAACCAATGGGTGGCAGAGAGGAACCAAAGGAGGTGAGCAAGAAGCGCTCAAATAATATCGGTACATGATAAAAGTTTGCCAGTATATTTTGTGGATTACACAGCAGGGTGGCGACAAAGTTAACATGGAAGCCATGAAAACAACCCAAAATTCTGCCTGACACAGCTCGTTTGATAAGGGGACGATGTATGGAGGCAGTGAACTAGTAGTAGATTAAAGGTGCTGCAGTTAAAACTATGTTAGTTGGATCTTGGCATGGAGCTGGCGCTCCGCTGCCAGGCGAGCTTTCGCCAATCCAAGCCCCTGTCTCTAGGCTACTCCCCAAACAGCACTTCTAAGAACCTTTTGTATAAGATCAAGTGTAGTAGCGTTCTTATAAGTTTAGGATATGCCGGGTGAGGGGAATGTAAACAGATGCGCAAGAAGCGCTGAAATAATATCCCTAAATGGTAAAAGTTTGCAAGTATATTTTGGGGATTACACAGCAGGGTGGCGACAAAGTTAACAACTTTGATGTGGAATGCCCTGTAATAGCTCTTGGGCGGTGTGCCTTTTATCGCCTAGGCTCAGCAGTTTCAGCACCGCCTGCTGTCGCTTAGCGACGGCACTGCTGCTGTGCCTAGAGCTACCGACTGATGGCGCCATGCCCACGGATGGTAATTCGGAGGAGGAGGAGGTGGAGGAGGGGTGGGAGGAGGTATAGTAGGCCTTTGAGACCTGGACCGAGGTAGGCCCTGCAATTCTCTGCGTCGGCAGTATATGACCAGCCCCAGGGTCAGACTCGGTCCCAGCCTGCACCAAGTTAAGTGTAGTAGCGTTCTTATAAGTTTGGGATATGGCGGGTGAGGGGAATGTAAACAGATGCGCAAGAAGCGCATGATGCGCATGGAGCTGGCGCTTTCCGCTGCCAGGCGAGCTTTCGCCAATCCAAGCCCCTGTCTCTAGGCTACTCCCCAAACAGCACTTCTAAGAACCTTTTGTATAAGATCAAGTGTAGTAGCGTTCTTATAAGTTTAGGATATGCCGGGTGAGGGGAATGTAAACAGATGCGCAAGAAGCGCTGAAATAATATCCCTAAATGGTAAAAGTTTGCAAGTATATTTTGGGGATTACACAGCAGGGTGGCGACAAAGTTAACAACTTTGATGTGGAATGCCCTGTAATAGCTCTTGGGCGGTGTGCCTTTTATCGCCTAGGCTCAGCAGTTTCAGCACCGCCTGCTGTCGCTTAGCGACGGCACTGCTGCTGTGCCTAGAGCTACCGACTGATGGCGCCATGCCCACGGATGGTAATTCGGAGGAGGAGGAGGTGGAGGAGGGGTGGGAGGAGGTATAGTAGGCCTTTGAGACCTGGACCGAGGTAGGCCCCGCAATTCTCTGCGTCGGCAGTATATGACCAGCCCCAGGGTCAGACTCGGTCCCAGCCTGCACCAAGTTAAGTGTAGTAGCGTTCTCATAAGTTTGGGATATGGCGGGTGAGGGGAATGTAAACAGATGCGCAAGAAGCGCATGATGCGCATGGAGCTGGCGTTCCGCTGCCAGGCGAGCTTTCGCCAATCCAAGCCCCTGTCTCTAGGCTACTCCCCAAACAGCACTTCTAAGAACCTTTTGTATAAGATCAAGTGTAGTAGCGTTCTTATAAGTTTAGGATATGCCGGGTGAGGGGAATGTAAACAGATGCGCAAGAAGCGCTGAAATAATATCCCTAAATGGTAAAAGTTTGCCAGTATATTTTGTGGATAACACAGCAGGGTGGCGACAAAGTTAACAACTTTGATGTGGAATCCATGAAAACAACCCAAATTTCTGCCTGACACACCTCGTTTGATAAAGGGACGATGTATGGAGGCAGCTATATGGACGACTTTTGGAGGTAGCAATGGAGACAACGTGTGGAGGCTGCTATGGAGACAATTTAATTTGGATAGTGCCTGTATGTGGCAGTCCCAAACATTTTTCAAACCAGAGGAGCAGGTAGGTGGCCCTCCAGTAAAATGGGATAGATTGAGTGCCTGTATGTGGCAGTCCCAAAAATGTTTCAAACCAGAGGAGCAGGTAGGTGGCCCTCCAGTAAAATGGAATAGATTGAGTGCCTGTATGTGGCAGTCCCAAAAATTGTTCAAACCAGAGGAGCAGGTAGGTGGCCCTGCAGTAAAATGGAATAGATTGAGTGCCTGTATGTGGCAGTCCCAAAAATTGTTCAAACCAGAGGTGCAGGTAGGTGGCCCTGCAGTAAAATGGAATAGATTGAGTGCCTGTATGTGGCAGTCCCAAAAATGTTTCAAACCAGAGGAGCAGGTAGGTGGCCCTCCAGTAAAATGGGATAGATTGAGTGCCTGTATGTGGCAGTCCCAAAAATGTTTCAAACCAGAGGAGCAGGTAGGTGGCCCTCCAGTAAAATGGAATAGATTGAGTGCCTGTATGTGGCAGTCCCAAAAATTGTTCAAACCAGAGGAGCAGGTAGGTGGCCCTGCAGTAAAATGGAATAGATTGAGTGCCTGTATGTGGCAGTCCCAAAAATTGTTCAAACCAGAGGAGCAGGTAGGTGGCCCTGCAGTAAAATGGAATAGATTGAGTGCCTGTATGTGGCAGTCCCAAAAATGTTTCAAACCAGAGGAGCAGGTAGGTGGCCCTCCAGTAAAATGGGATAGATTGAGTGCCTGTATGTGGCAGTCCCAAAAATGTTTCAAACCAGAGGAGCAGGTAGGTGGCCCTCCAGTAAAATGGAATAGATTGAGTGCCTGTATGTGGCAGTCCCAAAAATTGTTCAAACCAGAGGAGCAGGTAGGTGGCCCTGCAGTAAAATGGAATAGATTGAGTGCCTGTATGTGGCAGTCCCAAAAATTGTTCAAACCAGAGGAGCAGGTAGGTGGCCCTGCAGTAAAATGGAATAGATTGAGTGCCTGTATGTGGCAGTCCCAAAAATTGTTCAAACCAGAGGAGCAGGTAGGTGGCCCTGCAGTAAAATGGAATAGATTGAGTGCCTGTATGTGGCAGTCCCAAAAATGTTTCAAACCAGAGGAGCAGGTAGGTGGCCCTGCAGTAAAATGGAATAGATTGAGTGCCTGTATGTGGCAGTCCCAAAAATTGTTCAAACCAGAGGAGCAGGTAGGTGGCCCTGCAGTAAAATGGAATAGATTGAGTGCCTGTATGTGGCAGTCCCAAAAATGTTTCAAACCAGAGGAGCAGGTAGGTGGCCCTCCAGTAAAATGGAATAGATTGAGTGCCTGTATGTGGCAGTCCCAAAAATTGTTCAAACCAGAGGAGCAGGTAGGTGGCCCTGCAGTAAAATGGAATAGATTGAGTGCCTGTATGTGGCAGTCCCAAAAATTTTTTAAAACAGAGGACCGGGTAGGTGGCCCTCCAGAAAAATGGAATAGATTGAGTGCCTGTATGTGGCACTCACAAAAATTGTTTCAAACAGAGGACCGGGTAGGTGGCCCTCCAGAAAAATTAAATGCATGAAGTACTATAGCAAGAGCCAGTGGGCCCTGTCAAAAAATAGCCAGTTTCCTCTGCTTTACTGTACAAAGAGGAGGAGAAGGAGGAAAATGAGGAGGAGGAGGAGGAGTGGATCAATTATTCAGGTTGAGCTTCCTTCACCTGGTGGAGATTGGAAATTCTGAGAAATCCAGCCTTTATTCATTTTAATAAGCGTCAGCCTGTCAGCGCTGTCAGTCGACAGGCGTGTACGCTTATCGGTGATGATGCCACCAGCTGCACTGAAAACCCGCTCGGACAAGACGCTAGCGGCAGGGCAGGCAAGAACCTCCAAGGCGTACAGCGCCAGTTCGTGCCACATGTCCAGCTTTGAAACCCAGTAGTTGTAGGGAGCTGTGTGATCATTTAGGACGATGGTATGGTCAGCTACGTACTCCCTCACCATCTTTCTGTAAAGATCAGCCCTACTCTGCCGAGACTGGGGACAGGTGACAGTGTCTTGCTGGGGTGACATAAAGCTGGCAAAAGCCTTGTAAAGCGTACCCTTGCCAGTGCTGGACAAGCTGCCTGCTCGCCTACTCTCCCTCGCTACTTGTCCCGCAGAACTACGCACTCTGCCGCTAGCGCTGTCAGAAGGGAAATACTGTTTCAGCTTGTGCACCAGGGCCTGCTGGTATTCATGCATTCTCACACTCCTTTCCTCTCCAGGGATGAGAGTGGGAAGATTTTGCTTGTACCGTGGGTCCAGGAGAGTGAACACCCAGTAATCGGTGCTGGAATAAATTCTTTGAACGCGAGGGTCACGGGATAGGCAGCCTAGCATGAAATCTGCCATATGCGCCAGAGTACCAACGCGTAAGAATTCACTCCCCTCACTGGCCTGACTGTCCATTTCCTCCTCCTCCAACTCCTCCAACTCCTCTTCTTCTGCCCATACACGCTGAACAGTGAAGGACTCAACAATGGTCCCCTCTTGTGTCTCGCCAACATTCTCCTCCTCTTCCTCCTCATCCTCCTCCACCTCCACCTCCTCCGATATGCGCTGAGAAACAGACCTCAGGGTGCTTTGGCTATCAACAAGGGAATATTCTTCCCCCGTCTCTTGTGACGAGCGCAAAGCTTCCGACTTCATGCTGACCAGAGAGTTTTTCAACAGGCCAAGCAGCGAGATGGTGAGGCTGATGATGGCGGCATCGCCACTGACCATCTGTGTTGACTCCTCAAAGTTACTCAGCACCTGACAGATATCAGACATCCACGTCCACTCCTCATTGTAGACTTGAGGAAGCTGACTGACCTGACTACCAGTTCTGGTGGAAGTTGACATCTGGCAGTCTACAATCGCTCTGCGCTGCTGGTAAACTCTGGATAACATGGTCAGTGTTGAATTCCACCTCGTGGGCACGTCGCACAACAGTCGGTGAGCGGGCAGTTGGAGGCGGCGCTGCGCTGCCCTGAGAGTGGCAGCATCTGGGCTGGACTTCCTGAAATGCGCACAGATGCGGCGCACCTTCGTGAGCAAATCAGACAGATTGGGGTATGTCTTGAGGAAACGCTGCACTATCAGATTTAACACATGGGCCAGGCATGGCACATGTGTCAGTCTGCCGAGTTGCAGAGCCGCCACCAGGTTACGGCCGTTGTCACACACAACCATTCCCGGCTTGAGGTTCAGCGGTGCCAGCCACAGATCAGTCTGCGCCGTGATGCCCTGTAATAGCTCTTGGGCGGTGTGCCTTTTGTCGCCTAGGCTCAGCAGTTTGAGCACCGCCTGCTGTCGCTTAGCGACGGCACTGCTGCTGTGCCTAGAGCTACCGACTGATGGCGCCGTGCCCACGGATGGTAGTTCGGAGGAGGAGGTGGAGGAGGGGTGGGAGGAGGAGGAGGCATAGTAGGCCTGAAACACCTGGACCGAGGTAGGCCCCGCAATCCTCGGCGTCGGCAGTATATGAGCAGCCCCAGGGTCAGACTCGGTCCCAGCCTCCACCAAGTTAACCCAATGTGCCGTCAGCGATATATAGTGGCCCTGCCCGGCAGCACTCGTCCACGTGTCCGTGGTCAGGTGGACCTTGTCAGAAACGGCGTTGGTCAGGGCACGGATGATGTTGTCTGACACGTGCTGGTGCAGGGCTGGGACGGCATATCGGGAAAAGTAGTGGCGGCTGGGGACCGAATACCGAGGGGCGGCCGCCGCCATGAGGTTGCGAAAGGCCTCGGTCTCTACTAGCCTATAGGGCAGCATCTCCAGGCTAAGCAATCTGGAGATGTGCACATTAAGGGCTTGGGCGTGCGGGTGGGTTGCACTATATTTGCGTTTCCGCTCCAGCGTCTGGGGTATGGAGAGCTGAACGCTGGTGGATGCTGTGGAGGATCGTGGAGGCGACGATGGGGTTTTTGTGGCAGGGTCCTGGGCAGGGGGCTGACTAGCAGCTGACACAGGGGAAGGAGCAGTGGTGTGCACGGCCGGAGGTGAACGGGCTTGTTGCCACTGAGTGGGGTGCTTAGCATTCATATGCCTGCGCATACTGGTGGTAGTTAAGCTAGTAGTGGTGGAACCCCTGCTGAGCCTGGTTTGGCAAATGTTGCACACCACAGTCCGTCGGTCATCCGGTGTTTCCTTAAAGAACCTCCACACTTCTGAAGATCTAGCCCTCGCCGCAAGAGCCCTCACCACGGGAGCTTCACTAGTTGACAGTGGCGCTGATGCACCAGCTCTGGCCCTGCCTCTCCGTCTGGCCCCACCACTGCCTCTTCCAACCTGTTCAGGTCGAGGACTCTCCTCCGTCTCAGAAGCACTGTGTTCACCCGGCCTCTCAACCCAGCTTGGGTCTGTCACCTCATCATCCTCCGATCCCTCAGTCTGCTCCCCCCTCGGACTTCCTGCCCTGACAACAACTTCCCCACTGTCTGACAACCGTGTCTCCTCATCGTCGGACACCTCTTTACACACTTCCACTACGTCAAGAAGGTCATCATCACCCACAGACTGTGACTGGTGGAAAACCTGGGCATCGGAAAATTGCTCAGCAGCAACCGGACAAGTGGTTTGTGACTGTGGGAAGGGTCCAGAAAACAGTTCCTCAGAGTATGCCGGTTCAAATGCCAAATTTTCCTGGGAGGGGGCAGACTGGGGGGGAGGAGGCTGAGGTGCAGGAGCTGGAGGAGTGGCGATTTCGGTGACATGGGTGGACTGCGTGGAAGACTGACTGGTGGTGGACAAATTGCTCGAAGCATTGTCAGCAATCCACGACATCACCTGTTCGCACTGTTCTGGCCTCAACAGTGCTCTACCACGAGTCCCAGTAACTTCAGACATGAACCTAGGGAGTGTAGCTCTGCGGCGTTCCCCTGCTCCCTCATCAGCAGGTGGTGTCTCACCCCGCCCAGGACCACGGCCTCTGACCCCTGCAGTAGTTGGACGCCCACGTCCCCGCCCTCGTCCTCTACCCCTAGCCCTCGGGTTAAACATTTTTAAAATGAGAGTTATAACTTTATTTTTTTTTTTACTTTTTTTTGTTTTTTTTTGTGTTTTTTTTTTTTTTTTTTTGTGTTTTTTGTTTTTTTTTGAGTTTTTAAAACCAAACAATGCTATCCTATTGCTATGGCTATTTTCTAGCCAAGTATCAAAGGAAGCACAGTACTATGCCAGATGAGATGACACTGAGTTATTGCCTAATAGAAATCCAACCCCTACTGAATTTTGCCACTTCGGCCTTTGCTATGGATATGTGCGCCACTAAGCGCAGAACACAGCGGTCGCAAGTCCCACTACAAATTGCTCAGAATTGGCAAGTACATGCACTGCAGAAACTACAGCCACCAGCAGATCAACCAGAAATCAAATATATAGAACGCTACTGTAGGCTTCAAGATCAAGAAGCTGTTTGTATTCTCCTATGGCTATTTTCTAGCCAAGTATCAAAGGAAGCACAGTACTATGCCGGATGAGATGACACTGAGTTATTGCCTAATAGAAATCCAACCCCTACTGAATTTTGCCACTTCGGCCTTTGCTATGGATATGTGCGCCACTAAGCGCAGAACACAGCGGTCGCAAGTCCCACTACAAATTGCTCAGAATTGGCAAGTACATGCACTGCAGAAACTACAGCCACCAGCAGATCAACCAGAAATCAAATATATAGAACGCTACTGTAGGCTTCAAGATCAAGAAGCTGTTTGTATTCTCCTATGGCTATTTTCTAGCCAAGTATCAAAGGAAGCACAGTACTATGCCGGATGAGATGACACTGAGTTATTGCCTAATAGAAATCCAACCCCTACTGAATTTTGCCACTTCGGCCTTTGCTATGGATATGTGCGCCACTAAGCGCAGAACACAGCGGTCGCAAGTCTCACTACAAATTGCTCAGAATTGGCAAGTACATGCACTGCAGAAACTACAGCCACCAGCAGATCAACCAGAAATCAAATATATAGAACGCTACTGTAGGCTTCAAGAAGCTGTTTGTATTCTCCTATGGCTATTTTCTAGCCAAGTATCAAAGGAAGCACAGTACTATGCCAGATGAGATGACACTGAGTTATTGCCTAATAGAAATCCAACCCCTACTGAATTTTGCCACTTCAGCCTTTGCTATGGATATGTGCGCCACTAAGCGCAGAACACAGCGGTCGCAAGTCTCACTGCAAATTGCTCAGAATTGGCAAGTACATGCACTGCAGAAACTACAGCCACCAGCAGATCAACCAGAAATCAAATATATAGAACGCTACTGTAGGCTTCAAGATCAAGAAGCTGTTTGTATTCTCCTATGGCTATTTTCTAGCCAAGTATCAAAGGAAGCACAGTACTATGCCGGATGAGATGACACTGAGTTATTGCCTAATAGAAATCCAACCCCTACTGAATTTTGCCACTTCGGCCTTTGCTATGGATATGTGCGCCACTAAGCGCAGAACACAGCGGTCGCAAGTCCCACTACAAATTGCTCAGAATTGGCAAGTACATGCACTGCAGAAACTACAGCCACCAGCAGATCAACCAGAAATCAAATATATAGAACGCTACTGTAGGCTTCAAGAAGCTGTTTGTATTCTCCTATGGCTATTTTCTAGCCAAGTATCAAAGGAAGCACAGTACTATGCCAGATGAGATGACACTGAGTTATTGCCTAATAGAAATCCAACCCCTACTGAATTTTGCCACTTCGGCCTTTGCTATGGATATGTGCGCCACTAAGCGCAGAACACAGCGGTCGCAAGTCTCACTACAAATTGCTCAGAATTGGCAAGTACATGCACTGCAGAAACTACAGCCACCAGCAGATCAACCAGAAATCAAATATATAGAACGCTACTGTAGGCTTCAAGAAGCTGTTTGTATTCTCCTATGGCTATTTTCTAGCCAAGTATCAAAGGAAGCACAGTACTATGCCAGATGAGATGACACTGAGTTATTGCCTAATAGAAATCCAACCCCTACTTAATTTTGCCACTTCAGCCTTTGCTATGGATATGTGCGCCACTAAGCGCAGAACACAGCGGTCGCAAGTCTCACTACAAATTGCTCAGAATTGGCAAGTACATGCACTGCAGAAACTACAGCCACCAGCAGATCAACCAGAAATCAAATATATAGAACGCTACTGTAGGCTTCAAGAAGCTGTTTGTATTCTCCTATGGCTATTTTCTAGCCAAGTATCAAAGGAAGCACAGTACTATGCCAGATGAGATGACACTGAGTTATTGCCTAATAGAAATCCAACCCCTACTGAATTTTGCCACTTCGGCCTTTGCTATGGATATGTGCGCCACTAAGCGCAGAACACAGCGGTCGCAAGTCTCACTACAAATTGCTCAGAATTGGCAAGTACATGCACTGCAGAAACTACAGCCACCAGCAGATCAACCAGAAATCAAATATATAGAACGCTACTGTAGGCTTCAAGAAGCTGTTTGTATTCTCCTATGGCTATTTTCTAGCCAAGTATCAAAGGAAGCACAGTACTATGCCAGATGAGATGACACTGAGTTATTGCCTAATAGAAATCCAACCCCTACTGAATTTTGCCACTTCAGCCTTTGCTATGGATATGTGCGCCACTAAGCGCAGAACACAGCGGTCGCAAGTCTCACTACAAATTGCTCAGAATTGGCAAGTACATGCACTGCAGAAACTACAGCCACCAGCAGATCAACCAGAAATCAAATATATAGAACGCTACTGTAGGCTTCAAGAAGCTGTTTGTATTCTCCTATGGCTATTTTCTAGCCAAGTATCAAAGGAAGCACAGTACTATGCCAGATGAGATGACACTGAGTTATTGCCTAATAGAAATCCAACCCCTACTGAATTTTGCCACTTCAGCCTTTGCTATGGATATGTGCGCCACTAAGCGCAGAACACAGCGGTCGCAAGTCTCACTACAAATTGCTCAGAATTGGCAAGTACATGCACTGCAGAAACTACAGCCACCAGCAGATCAACCAGAAATCAAATATATAGAACGCTACTGTAGGCTTCAAGAAGCTGTTTGTATTCTCCTATGGCTATTTTCTAGCCAAGTATCAAAGGAAGCACACTACTATGCCAGATGAGATGACACTGAGTTATTGCCTAATAGAAATCCAACCCCTACTGAATTTTCCCACTTCGGTCTTTGCTATGGATATGTGTGCCACTAAGAGCTAAACACAACGGTAGCAAGTCCCCCTGCTAATTCCTCACAAAATGGTAAAAGATGCAAATTAAAATAAAAAAAGTAGAACGTTATTGTAGCCCTAAGAAGGGCTGTTGGGTTCTTTGAGAATCACTCCTGCCTAACAGTAAGCTAATAGAACACCCTAACGCTTTCCCTGAGCAGCAGCAGCTCTCTCCCTAGCGGCATCCAGAGACAGAATGATCCGAGCAGCGCGGCCAGCGGCTAGTCTATCCCAGGGTCACCTGATCTGGCCAGCCAACCACTGCTATCGACGTGTAAGGGTACCACGTCATGCTGGGTGGAGTGCAGAGTCTCCTGGCTTGTGATTGGCTCTGTTTCTGGCCGCCAAAAAGCAAAACGGCGGGAGCTGCCATTTTCTCGAGCGGGCGAAGTATTCGTCCGAGTAACGAGCAGTTTCGAGTACCCTAATGCTCGACCGAGCATCAAGCTCGGACGAGCATGTTCGCTCATCTCTAATCAGGTCCTATGCGCCTAGACACAGGCATAGAAGCCCTGAAATAATTGTGATTATTTTCCACTTACTGTAACACCAGGGCGGTGTGGAGGGGAGTGATAGGGGGCGTGGCCAGCTGGGTAGGGTGCGTGGCCGGACAGGGAGCGGGCAGAAGTGGGGCGTTCCTGCCCCTGCACCAGCCCACTCACTGCAGCCAGCGACTTTTCATACATGAAAAGTTGCCAGCTGTCTTTATTTCTACCCAGTAGGACCTGGCAGAGAAATAAACGCTGTGCATGGTCCCGCCGGATACATTAAGAGTTTGAAACTTCTTGATGTATATGGCTGCATCTCATACACTGGTGCACAAATGTCTGCATATAATAAATAACCCCCACTATATTGATTTTAATGGTATGGTAATGCTATCTGCACCCAGGGTCGGACTGGGGTACCTGGGGCCCACCTGCTACTACATAGAAATATTCTAGGATAAAGGAAATTTCTAATCACTAGCGAGGGCAGTGAAGCAGAGGATAAGGCAATCCCTTTCACCCCCCCTCTCTGCTGGTGCTCGGCTCTTGGTTTGTGTACAGGGGCTGCAGTGGTGACGTTATCTCAGGGCATTAATGTTAGGGATAGTATAAGAGTTACCCCAGGTTTCCAGGGCTTTCTGCTGGTGGCTGGGCTGTGGTTAGGGATGTAAGTGTTCGCACTGCACACCAACCTTCCAATAAGGAAAAATCTTCCCCAATTTATTAGCCTAAGCTGCATATATCGAAGACAGAAAAGTGGTGACGTTATCTCAGGGCATTAATGTTATGGATAGTATAAGAGTTACCCCTGGTTTCCCGGGCTTTCTGCTGGTGGCTGGGCTGTGGTTAGGGATAGTATAAGAGTTACCCCTGGTTTCCCGGGCTTTCTGCTGGTGGCTGGGCTGTGGTTAGGGATAGTATAAGAGTTATCCCTGGATTCCCGGGCTTTCTGCTGGTGGCTGGGCTGTGGTTAGGGATAATATAAGAGTTACCCCTGGTTTCCCGGGACTTCTGCTGGTGGCTGGGCTGTGGTTAGGGATAGTATAAGAGTTACCCCTGGTTTCCAGGGCTTTCTGCTGGTGGCTGGGCTGTGGCTAGGGATAGTATAAGAGTTACCCCTGGTTTCCCGGGCTTTCTGCTGGTGGCTGGGCTGTGGTTAGGGATAATATAAGAGTTACCCCTGGTTTCCCGGGACTTCTGCTGGTGGCTGGGCTGTGGCTAGGGATAGTATAAGAGTTACCCCTGGTTTCCCGGGCTTTCTGCTGGTGGCTGGGCTGTGGTTAGGGATAATATAAGAGTTACCCCTGGTTTCCCGGGACTTCTGCTGGTGGCTGGGCTGTGGTTAGGGATGTAAGTGTTCTTACACACCACTGCACACCAACCTTCCAATAAGGAAAAATCTTCCCCAATTTATTAGCCTAAGCTGCATATATCGAAGACAGAAAAATCTGCATCAAAGGGGCTTGAACAGAAGATGGAATACTGCAATGCTATTGGCCATAATGAATTTTACCAGGATTTTCTCCAAAAAGGTTAATAAATTATGCACTGTCTTCCCAGGCCTTGTTTCTCAGACATATTGCCCTTGTGTTAGCTCTGTTAAGTCAAAATATGGCCTTCACACAGAGGAGCTTCTGACAGATAAGAGCTAAAATGAAAACACAGTGAATTTTGAACATTATCTGTATACAGGTCAAAAGCATCCCCGGCTAAAACTAAAATGTCCACTTCTCCAAAATGTCTTCTGTTTGGTTCTCTTGGTCCAAGATGGCCACTGTAGAGAAATATATCTTTAATAAACCCTACTATGGCGTCCCGCACCACATAGACAGGTCACCCCAGGCTCTCTGACCCTATAGATATAACAGTACAAAAGCTGAGAGCTGTCTCACACTAGAAGGTTAGTCAGTGACTACAATACTGATCTGACACAGGAAGAAGTAGGATCTTGTACCTCACAGGTGTCACGTCTTCTCCTTCATGTCCAGAATCATTGTAAAATCTGGTTGCAGAATTTTCTGGCATATGTATTCAGCTCTGGGAAGCAGATCCCCCTCACTGCGCCCCTAAAAATACCACAGTTACTTACAGTATAATGTCACCTGGATAAAACACTCTACTTCTAAAGAATCTACATAAGAAACCCCCCTGTGCCCCAAGCATATCAAAAATGACATTGTTACCACCAAAGATATTACTATGCTAGTCCGTGAATAAATAATACTGTACCATTAAAACGTATGTGTGATCCCCCCCCCCATTAATTACATAATATATGGTTCCCCTGTGAATTATTTTCATGAATTTATCTATTTAATGTCCCTTCTAATTATTTTTATACATTTCCCCTACTAAAAAATGTGTTATATAACAATGTACTTATTATTTTATACAAAACGTACTAATACATTTTTTTACCATGTCCTAATTATTATTATACATATAATCTCCTCCAAATTATGAATGAGCATATAGCATCCCTTCAATTATACATTTCTACAACTTTTTAATCATTTACACATAGTATCGGCACATTATTTATTATTCTATTATCACCATATATACTCGAGTATAAGCCGAGACCTCTAACTTCAACACAAAAAAATGGAAAAACCTATTTACTTCAGTATAAGCTGAGGGTGGAAAATACATTGGTCACAGCCGCCCCTGTATATAGCCTGCCAGCCCCTGTAGTGTATAGCCTGCCAGCTCCCTGTAGTGTATAGCCTGCCAGCCCCCTGTAGTGTATAGCCTGCCAGCCCCCCATAGTATACAGCCTGCCAGCCCGCCTGAAAAATTAAATTAATGTCCCCAAAGCATTCCTGAAATTATGCCCCGGTCATTTAATGTCCTCCAGCCCCTGTCCCCGGAGCAAATTTCCCCCCCTAGCATCTTTCTACGTTGTGAATTTAAAAAAAAAACTTTCATGCTCACCTGTCTTCTTGCCTCTCTCCTCTTCTCGCTGTGTGGGATTGAGTCGTGGTGACGTCATCACACGGCATCTCCGGTTCCCAGCATTGTAGTTAGCTGGTAGAAGCAGGAGACGCGGTGTAATGATGTCACCGTGCTCCTGCTTTTTGTAGTGAAGAATGGAACTTATGGCTCCGTTCTCCACTGCAGCACTCGCCTCTATCTGTGTCTGGAAGGGACACAGATAGAAGTGAGAGCGAAGTGAGGACCCGGACATTGGGACAAGAGTCCCGCTGATCTGGGGCACAGGCCAAAAGATCCGGGGCACGGATCCGGATCTAGCGATGGCCCTGGCAGCAGTTATAGTACTCGAGCGGCCCTTCCGGCCGCATCAAATACTATTTCAGCCACTGGCAGGGGTAGCTCCTCTGTGCACCAGGGGCGGGTTCATACCAAATTGAGCCGTTTTCTGTTTTCAAAACTGCCAGGAAACAATATTAGGTTTACTTGTGGGAGCACTTCAGCTCCAAATTACCAACTGTGTTATTTCGAGAACTAGAGGCAACCATGAACAGCAGAGTGTAGACCGCACACCAATGTGATACTGATGAATTATCAGATGGATGGGTGATCAATAACAATTATGTAATAATTTCCTTTAACTTAAAGTGTAACCGTCATTTCAAAAAACTTTTGATATGTTGTAGGGCAGGTAATTTTAAGCCCTTTTGCAATTGGATTAGTTACCCGAATCTTGCTCCTTCCTCTTGTATTCTGCAGACTTCCCCTAGATGGCAGTGACTGCTCAGATAGCTGTTACTATGGACATTCCATCTTCATAAAGAAGACTACAGAACAGGAGACACGCCCCCTCCCCCTGCAATCAGCTGATCACCTCATGTCTCCCTGCACACAGCTGTTACCTCATGTGTCACTGCCCCAGCACTCAGCCATGTGCAGGGAGAAGCCCTCACTAATATAGTGACCAAACACCTAAACACATATCTCTCCTCAGCTTCCCCTACACCTGTATACTGTATAACAAATAATCCACACAGACAGAAACTGCAGCCCCCCATCACCTCACACACACAGGAAATGGCAGGAGACTCTCTACAAGTCTGCAAGCAGATAAACATGGATAGATAGATAGATAGATAGATAGATAGATAGATAGATAGATAGATAGATAGATAGATAGATAGATATACGTAGTGAAGAGGCAGCACTCAATGAATTGTAGAAAAGTGGTGAACTTTTATTCCATCACACAGCGACGTTTCGGTGCTAAAACCGCACCTTTCTCAAGCATAACAACAGTGAAACAGATCCAACTATTTAAGGACCAACAGCCCTGCTGATTGGTCAATCATTATGTGAAACAAAAGTTGATACAAAATACAAAATTGATCCAGTAGTGCAATATCAGAATGCATGTAGCATTATTAAAGTGCAATAGTATTGATACATCATAATAAACAGTGTAAACGATACAAAAGTGACATAGTGCTTTATTAAAACCAGTGATCCCGCCCATCGGTATTCAGACCTGCCCCACGTCTCCTGAGTTTCATTCATAAATAGTTTTTTGTTTTCGGAACCGCCAGCGGCCATACGTCATGGATCCACGTGATACCGGAGGTGGGTGTGTGGAAGCGCCGAAAGTGATGACATTGTTGTATACATCACCACTCGTGCAGGCGTGTAAGACATGTGCAGGTAGCGGTGGCCATCTTGGAATCTGGCAGCCCATTTCCACCAACAATACTTATGATGAGAGGAGGTAAGTATAAAAATACTATACTAGTGAGGCACACGCTAACGAGGTGGACAAATTCTGGGGGTCCTAGACTATATAAGACCCACAGTATGTCTAGTACCGCCCATTTGTCACTGGTCCATCAGTCGACAGACCTGTGTGTTTATGGGACAAAGTACTATACACCTACAACGTGTTGTTGCCCCTAGGGATAATAATCCCACCTCCAAGTAACATCTGTGTATATATGGGGACAAAATTACCAAAAAATAAGACTCATATAGGAGACGTGAACAAAGTTGGTCCGTCCGATGGGGGTTATTAATGAACAATTGTCTTGACATCTAAAAAGATAGAAATACACGGATTAGTTGGATAAAGAAAAAGGGGGATTCTCCCCGTACAATATACATCACATGAAGGTACAGAAGAAACATTGGGACGAACAAAGTGACCAGCAGTCCCATGCGCTCCACCATGACATGAAGAACAAAATAATCTAAATAATGCTCGTGAGATTATACTCAATGTTGAGGCCATGTGGTTGTAGCGTATTTAGGCGTTGTATCCATTGAAGCTCTCGTTTCCTCAATAGTAGTGTCCTGTGGCCCCCTCGTCTCAAGGGAGGGACATGATCAATGAGGACAAACCTTAATTGAGATTCTGTGTGACCCTTTTCAAAAAAATGTCGGCTTACATGTAAATCCTGTCTTTTCTTCCTGATTGTGTACTTATGATGCGTAATTCTCGTTTTAAAGTCATTCGTTGTTTCGCCAATATATTTAAGTCCACATGGGCATGATAACATGTAGATCACGTAGTCACTATTGCATGTGAGGTAGTGACGTATCCTGTATGTAGTGCCATTGTGTGAGAACGTTTCTCCCTTGTGCATTAATGCACAGTTAATACAGGCTCTACATGGAAAGCTACCCGTACGAGTTATGCCCAATATACCCCTTTGTCGGGACATTTTTAAAGGTCCTACATCAGATTTAACCACTCGGTCCCCAATGTTCTTAGCCCGTCTGTAAGAGAAAAGGGGAGGGTTTTTGAATTCTGGGACTCTCGTGGTTTCTTTAGTAAAGAGGATCTCTAGCAATGAACAGGCCTACGAGACTAACAAAACAATAATGACAAAAAAATTCTTGGACAGAGGTTACCCTAAAAAAATAATTGATAAGAACATCAGTTTGACTGATACACATGACAGAAGTGACTTACTCCAACCTAAGAACAAAGTACGCAAAACAGACAGAATCCCCTTTGTATCTACTTTTTCCGACAAAAGCAACTTAATCTCTAACATCATAAAAAACATTGGAAAGTGTTAAGTAAAGAAACCACGGGAGTCCCAGAATTCAAAAACCCTCCCCTTTTCTCTTACAGACGGGCTAAGAACATTGGGGACCGAGTGGTTAAATCTGATGTAGGACCTTTAAAAATGTCCCGACAAAGGGGTATATTGGGCATAACTCGTACGGGTAGCTTTCCATGTAGAGCCTGTATTAACTGTGCATTAATGCACAAGGGAGAAACGTTCTCACACAATGGCACTACATACAGGATACGTCACTACCTCACATGCAATAGTGACTACGTGATCTACATGTTATCATGCCCATGTGGACTTAAATATATTGGCGAAACAACGAATGACTTTAAAACAAGAATTACGCATCATAAGTACACAATCAGGAAGAAAAGACAGGATTTACATGTAAGCCGACATTTTTTTGAAAAGGGTCACACAGAATCTCAATTAAGGTTTGTCCTCATTGATCATGTCCCTCCCTTGAGACGAGGGGGCCACAGGACACTACTATTGAGGAAACGAGAGCTTCAATGGATACAACGCCTAAATACGCTACAACCACATGGCCTCAACATTGAGTATAATCTCACGAGCATTATTTAGATTATTTTGTTCTTCATGTCATGGTGGAGCGCATGGGACTGCTGGTCACTTTGTTCGTCCCAATGTTTCTTCTGTACCTTCATGTGATGTATATTGTACGGGGAGAATCCCCCTTTTTCTTTATCCAACTAATCCGTGTATTTCTATCTTTTTAGATGTCAAGACAATTGTTCATTAATAACCCCCATCGGACGGACCAACTTTGTTCACGTCTCCTATATGAGTCTTATTTTTTGGTAATTTTGTCCCCATATATACACAGATGTTACTTGGAGGTGGGATTATTATCCCTAGGGGCAACAACACGTTGTAGGTGTATAGTACTTTGTCCCATAAACACACAGGTCTGTCGACTGATGGACCAGTGACAAATGGGCGGTACTAGACATACTGTGGGTCTTATATAGTCTAGGACCCCCAGAATTTGTCCACCTCGTTAGCGTGCGCCTCACTAGTATAGTATTTTTATACTTACCTCCTCTCATCATAAGTATTGTTGGTGGAAATGGGCTGCCAGATTCCAAGATGGCCACCGCTACCTGCACATGTCTTACACGCCTGCACGAGTGGTGATGTATACAACAATGTCATCACTTTCGGCGCTTCCACACACCCACCTCCGGTATCACGTGGATCCATGACGTATGGCCGCTGGCGGTTCCGAAAACAAAAAACTATTTATGAATGAAACTCAGGAGACGTGGGGCAGGTCTGAATACCGATGGGTGGGATCACTGGTTTTAATAAAGCACTATGTCACTTTTGTATCGTTTACACTGTTTATTATGATGTATCAATACTATTGCACTTTAATAATGCTACATGCATTCTGATATTGCACTACTGGATCAATTTTGTATTTTGTATCAACTTTTGTTTCACATAATGATTGAGCAATCAGCAGGGCTGTTGGTCCTTAAATAGTTGGATCTGTTTCACTGTTGTTATGCTTGAGAAAGGTGCGGTTTTAGCACCGAAACGTCGCTGTGTGATGGAATAAAAGTTCACCACTTTTCTACAATTCATTGAGTGCTGCCTCTTCACTACGTATATCAAGGACCCACGCCAAGGGATCATCGGCTGTTGCACCAACAACTAATTACTGGCTTGTGCTGCTTTGGACTTTGCATTTTCTAGATAGATAGATAGATAGATAGGAGATAAATAGATATTAGATAGATAGATATGAGAGATAGCTCTGGTGTCACTGGCCAGCAGCACATGCTTTTGATGATGTCACAGGAGGCAGGCTCCGCCCCTCTATCTTGCTGATTGTAGTTATTTTGAGAGCTGGAAACCCTGGGCCAAAAAAGGTACTAAATGAGGACTGAGAGGGAAAATACTTTGAGGAATGATTCCCAGGGACACCTGGAGCAGAATGATGTATTTTAGTATTTTTTTGCTCAGAATGATGGTTACACTTTAAAGTTGTATTATGGGTTTTAGAAATGGATCCCATATCCATAATCTACTTGTCTATTCATCATGTGCCGTATGTGCAGCTTAGTCCAATTCAAGTGAAAGGTTCTGAGATGCAATACTATGTTAATTGCACTGGGAAGCCCAATAGTGTTGCCAACGCACAGTAATTATTATTTCCAAACTGTCCCAGACAGAAAAAACCTTTACAGTCAACCTTAAATTAAAATGAACTATTTTGGATATAAAAGTAAATAGCGAATAAACAAACTCAATACTTAAAATGATCTAGTGTTTAACAATCTTTGTCTGCCTAGTACAATATATGCTGAGTAGGTGTAAGGGTGTAAGGGTGTTTACCTGCTGTAGTGAGCAGCACATTGGCTGAGTGATTAGCACTTCTACCTTGCAGCGCTGGTGTCCTGGGTTCTAGTCCCACCCAGGTCAACATCTGCAAAGAGTTTGTATGTTCTCTCCGTGTTTGCGTGGAGGTCCTCCGGTTTCCTCCCAAACATACTGGTAGGTTGATTAGATTGTGAGCCATATGGGGACAGAGACTGATTTGTCATGCTTTGTACAGCGCTGCATAATCTGTGTGCGCTATATAAATAAAGAACTATTATTTTTACTCCCTTAAACACCGGGAGTCAAAACAACTCTATCCCCCCCCCCCAACTTGTTTTGCCTGATGTCATTAGGAGATATGGGGCTTCTGAAAGAGGGAGAAGCTACCTAGGAGTTAAGGTCATGACATAAGCCAATCAACATTGCCTCCCAAGAAGACCACCAGTCATCCATTAAAGTGAAGGGATGTCCATTGCCCGATGAACACGTCAATGTACCTTATGTCGGGCAAATGTACAGTGAAGTGTTCATTGGGAAATGGCTATCCAATAATACTATTCTTTCTTTTACATATGGAACAAAAAAAGATTTAAAAAAACTTTTTGGATTTAGAAATATTAAAAGTAGAAGACTAGAAGACCATAAGAAAACCCCATGGATCCAATTTTCATTTTAGGGTATATTATGGAGGTATTAAGAGTTAAAAAGATTATAGATAATCAGTGGCACAAGGTAAGCCAGTTTTAGGAAAAATTTCTAACTGATAAGCCAGACATTTAAAAAAAAACTCCCAATATGAGAGTAATATTTACTTCTATTCTTGTAAGAAATGTAAGGATTGTAAGAGTAGGTATTGGGGTGCTAATGGAATAGTGAAAGACATCACAGGGGCAAGAGGGTATAATATAAAAGGCGTAGACCTCTGCAATTCTCCCTGGCAGCTCTCAATCAACTTCTGGACCAAATCCTGACTGATAGCAGTCCATTCTTACACAATCATTGCTTGCATTTTGTCACAATTTGTTGTTTTTTGTCTCTTGATGATTGACCACAAGTTCTCAATTGGATTAAGATCTGGGAAGTTTCCAGGCCATGGACCCAAAATCTCTATGTTTTGTTCCCTGAGCCATTTAGTTATCACCTTTGCTTTATGGCAAGGTGCTCCATCATGCTGGAAAAGGCATTGTTCATCACCAAACTGCTGCTGGACGGTTGGGAGAAGTTGCTATTGGAGGACATTCTGGCACTATTCTTTATTGTTTTTAGGCAAGACTGTGAGAGAACCGATTCCCTTGGCTGAGAAGCCGCCCCACACATGAATGGTTACAGGATGCTTTGCAGTTGGCATGAGACAAGACTGGTGAATTCGCTCACCTTGTCTTCTCCGCTGTTTTACAGATGATTCAAACAATCCGAAAGGGGATTCATCAGAGAAAATGACTTTACCCCAGTCCTCAGCAATCCACTCCCTGTACCTTTTGCAGAATATCAGTCTGTCCCTGATGTTTGTTCTGGAGAGAAGTGGCTTCTTTGCTGCCCTCCTTGACACCAGGCCTTGCTCCAAGAGTCTCTACAGATGCACTCACACCTGCCTGCTGCCATTCCTGAGCAAGCTCTGCACTGCTGGTGGCCTGATCCCGAAGCTGAAACACTTTTATGAGATGGTCCTGGCACTTGCTGGTCCTTCTTGGGCGCCCTGTAGCCTTTTTGGCAACAATGGAATCTCTCTCCTTGAATTCCTTGATGGTGCGATAGATTGGTGACTGAGGTGCAATCTTTCTAGCTGCGATACTCTTCCCTGTTAGGCCAATTAGGTGCAGTGCAATGATAACTGCACATGTTTCTTTAGAGATAACCATGGGTTTTTTTTTGTTTTTTTTTATTCAATCATATGCACATAATGCAAAAAGAATTTCATTATACAATGGTCCATTATATTTATACATCAAACAAAATATATTTAAGGTCCCCTCTCTTTATACCTTATACCTTTACAATCTATTGATATCTATTATCACCCTTTGGTAGTGACAGAGGGACGTCCCCTAAGCACTAGTATCCCCTACCCTCGGGCCCGCTGGCGGGGCTAAAAAAAGAAAAGAAAAAAACCAAACACATTTTTAATGGGTTTAATGCCAAGCATTCCATATTTTAATTCTTTTCGGTCCTGGAGTTTTATTTTTTAGCCACATACATTCATAGCTTTTGATCTGTAAGGAGAGATTATACCAAAAATCTGTCTTTGGGTATGCCTTAGATCCCCATTTGCAGACTATACAAACCAGAGCAACATTCATAAGCTTAATAATTAATTTCCCAAATTCCCACTTCACGGTCTCTCTGTTCTATAAGGCCAAAAATAGCAGTTCCTACAGAGGGTCTAAGATCAATATGAAGAGTTAATGAAATTTTCTTGAAAATTGCATCCCAAAAATACCGGATACCAGGACATAACCAAACCAAGTGAAAGTAGTTCTGCTGCATGGCACTTCCCACAGTTGGAGTTATCCCTAATCCTCATTCTAAGGAGATCTTTTGGTGTATAATATACCTGGTGAATCAAAAAAAAATTGAATTATCCTATGGTTTCAGTTAATGGAGCCGTTCTCAATATTTTTGTGCACCTCTCCCCATTCTTTGTCATCAAAAACTCCAATGACATTTTCCCATTTGTTTCGTGATTTATGTTTAATACCATTAGTAAAACTATTTCTTACATACTTAAATATCATAAAAACACTCCTCTTCAGTTTTTCTTAATTTCTAATCAAATCCAAACATACATGCGTGACTAAATAAAATTTAGTGGAATGTGTACTGCATTTTATTGCATGTACTTATTGCTGGTGACACATCCAATCCCCTCCCTTTAACCCATATCTATACCTATAATGAGGAAAAGGGCAGCATTTGGTCTCTTACCATTACTTGGGAAACATATCTAATCCCTAATTTCTGCCAGAAACTTATATCCGGTATCTTCTTCATTTCAGCTAAATTACTATTATCCCATAGTGGGGTTTCCTGCAAGTATCCTTGTAATTGTAAAATTTTCTTAAAACATTTCCAAACTTTCCCCAGTGTATTCCCAAGGGCCCACTTTCCAGGTGTTATCTTTCCCAACCAAAAGCTCTTCAATAACTCAAGTATATTCTCTGATTGCTAACTGCATCAGTTTTACACATAGGTCATTATCCTTCCAATTTATCATTCGACCCAGCTGTGCTGCTAGATAATATCCCTGAAAAAAAGGTAATCCTAAACAGAGATAACCATGGTTAACAGAAGAGAAACAATGATGCCAAGCAGCAGCCTCCTTTTAAAGTGTCCAGTGGTGTGAATCTTACTTAATCATGACAGATTGATCTCCAGCCCTGTCCTCATCAACACCCACACGTGTGTTACTGGAGCAATCACTGAAACGATGTTAGCTGCTCCTTTTAAGGCAGGCCTGCAATGAAGTTGAAATGTGTTTTGGGGGAAAAAGTTCATTTTCTAGGCTAATACTGACTTTGCAATTAATTGCTGTTAAGCTGATCACTCTTTATGGAGTATATGCAAATTGCCATTATAAAACCTGATGTAGTAGACTTTGTAAAAATTTACATTTGTATCATTCTCAAAACTTTTGGCCATGACTGTACTTCACCCAGAGCCAGCGGGTTAATGTTCCTTGCATCAGCCTGAAATACAAAGGTCTTTCTACCCTTTGGACTGCTGGACTAATTAGAAGTTCTTTGTGTCTTGTATCTCTTAGAAGAGACATCATTGAGCTAAATTAGCTTTCCTAAACATAGTCCCTCTACCTGATCCCAATTCTTGGTCCTGTTGCAATATAAGAAAATAATGTTTAGCTATATTTAAATGGTGACAAAACCAACGACTTATTCACTGTGGAACTCTCTATCCATTCTTCTCTATCCATCCACGGCTCTCTCCAGCTTTTACATATATTCTCTTTCACAAGCTCTGATCAACAATGCCAAAGCCTGCTGTACAAGGTTACATCCATTCTTAATACAGAATGTTCTCAGGAACAGGTTTTGGGTGGCATGAAGAAGCTAATAACATAAAATTTCCTGCTGTGGGTTTTATAATGTGCTTGTCAACACTACAAAACTTCATTTAATATACAGGAACACTATTTAGGTTCCAGCAAAGCCACATAATCTTATACATTGATAATAATGCTAAGAATAAATTAGAGGAGATGTGAGTATAATATACAGGCAGTCCCCGGGTTACGTACAAGATAGGGTCCGGAGGTTTGTTCTTAAGTTGAATTTGTATGTAAGTAGAAACTGTATATTTTATAATTGTAGATCCAGACAAAAAAAAATTTGGCCCCAGTGACAATTGGAGTTTAAACATTTTTTGCTGTAATGGGACCAAGGATTGTCAATAAAGCTTCATTACAGACATCTTACAGCTGATTATTACAATCTGGGACTAGTAAAGCATCCAGCGAGCTTCACCTGAGGTCAGAGGGGTCTGTCTATAACTATGGGTTTCTGTAAGTCGGATGTCCTTAAGTAGGGGACCGCCTGTATGTGAAATGTAAAGTGATGTATATTGGACTTCTTGTTTAGTTACTTTGTTATAATGATAATGAGGATTCTGGACGTACCCTTACAATGAAGGGCAAGGACGTACCCCCCTGTATGCTCATGCAGAGAGATATGTCCTCCTGTTCTTCCCTTGCCCCCCTGAAAATGGAACTGTCCTTTTCGTATGATGAACATACGCTCAGTAAAGATCAGGGGCTGGATCAAAACTTTGCATCCGACCCCCATTGCTTTCAATGGCCTTCACTGAGCATAATCATCTCTTAGCAGAAGCGAGCAGGATGGAGATACATCTTGCTGCATCTTTGTAAACTATGTTTTGCAAATTGCTGAGCAGTCGGACCTTGGACATGGGGACCTACCCTTAGTTTGGTTCCTGTTTTAATAAAAATAAATATATAAATACACTTACAGTTCCCTCCTCTCCAGTCCAGCTTAGCACATCTCGCACATACAAGCACCAGCAAAATCCAAACACAGGCCCCAGCTGCAGGCAACAGGGACAGAATTAGAAAGGCATTAGGGCTTTTGACTTTTAGCACCAACCAAAGGTACTAATACATTAAAGATTAAAGTAACCCTTTAAAGGGAACCTGTCACCAGGGACCTCATTTTCACTAAAGACAGCTATACAGGAGCATAAAGGTGTGGGCCAAGATCTGAGCAGTCTTTAGCACAGACAAGTCACATGTTGTTTTTTGAAATGCATCCAAACTAAAGCCCAACCCCTAGGACAGTGATGGCGAACCTTTTAGCGGCCGAGTGCCCAAACTAAATCCAAAACCCCCCTTATTTATCACGAGGTGCCAACCAAAAATTAAAGCAGTAACTTATTGCTCCCTGTTCAACAACTTCATTTTGGCCTCCTGAGGACAGCAACACAGTAGATAGATGGGAAATGTTCATCATTTTAGCTTCTTTCCAGTGTCCCTCTGTGCACAGAGAATCATGGGGCCAGCAGGAGGTCCTCCAAAAGATAATTCGGCCCTATCTACTCATTCGTCCCTGTCTCTCTTCCTATAGTCCCAAGTATCAAAATATGATTGAAAGTAGCGTATTTTAGGTTGCTTGGAAATGGAGGAAGTCTGGTGTGCTAGGGCGATGGCCCGGGTGCCCACAGAAAGGACTCTGAGTGCCGCCTCTGGCACCCGTGCCATAGGTTCGCCACCACTGCCCTAGGACTACACAGAGGATTTTGTCAGGGTGCAAGGTAAGTTATTACTTTATTACTTTAGTTAACCAGTGCTCCAGGATACAGTTAACTAGCAAAAAACACCCCCACCTTTGAAATGAAATTGCTGATTACGCAAAAAGTCTTCTAGGTAATCACATATTGTAAATATATAATAATGACATATATATTTACAAACTGTCAAAAAAAACTTTTTGTGATACACATGTATATAAATCTGCTCACTTTAACTTACAACTTTAAAAATCACTATTTGTGGGTGAACCTCTACTTTGATGTGAGCTTTATGTAAAAAAAAATAAATGCGTTCATGCATTATTTTTTAAAAATTATTTTTTTTTTCACAAAGTTGCATGATGGGGGACAGGCTATATTATCGCTATATATGACATATGAGAAATCTATAAACTATACATGTTCATATATTATATTTAGGAGGTGTAAAAAAAATATTTTTTTGTTTGGGGTACTTTTATCCATCAATTTTATGCATTTTTATAAAATTTCTCTACTCATAATGGAGTGTGCATACAAGGACAGAAGTTCCAAAAATACACATTTTCATTTAATGTTGAGACAAATATAGAAAAATAATACATATGATGACTAAAAACTTTTAAAAGTACCATAGTACATGTATACAAAGTGGTAACTTCCCCTCAATAAACATCCTCAGTCCACAAAGATATGGGTAATGCCACAACAAACACCAATTCTTGCAGATAAGATGAATAATTAATTCCCAAAGTGCATGACAGGGTGCAATCTGATAACAATGAAACAATTAACTTAAGCAGGCGAAAAATTGTATGATAACCTTGTAGAACAAACACCAAAACTACACATAGGGGCACATTTACTTACCCGGTCCTGTCACGAGAAAATGAACTTTGCCGCATTTCACAAAGATCGTGCGCCCGTTTTCCTTAATGTGTCGCGAATTAGTTCACCTTCTTCTTCCTGGTGTATATAAGTGCATTGTCTTGCGACACAATTTAAAAGTTAAATCCCGCGCTCAGTCCGAATCAGTCGGATCGTCTGACGGTCCGCCCCCCCCCATTTCTGTTGCATGAAATCCATGCGATTGCGGCAAAATCTGATCACGTGCAACACAATCCCCTTCTAGATAGCTGTCACAGTGGCGCAAATCCCGAAAATTTCTAAAAGCCGACAAAAGTGCGATCCGCGGGACCCTTAGTATATAAGCCCCATAATTTCACAAATGTGATCAAAATGATGTAAAGATATGCCCTTCAGTAAATAGATGTAAGAAGACCCTATGAGCCATGCTAATGCCTTATATATGTAGTCAGGTACCTGGAAACAATCTGTTGTATGGATCAAGTGGAAGTGTGGCAAAAACCAGGTCTGGGGTGGAAAGGCTTACCATATGTATCGTTACCTTAAGCGACTTCCTCAGGGGTATGAAGCCTCTCTGTGACACAGCTTACCTTTATATGCCTCTCTCCCAAATCCTTTTGGCGCAAGCGGTCAAGACACATAACATATGAGGTCCATGATGGCGCTGGACCAGAAGTAACTCAAAGATGGTGCCCACACCAGAAAAGTATGAAAATTAGATCACACAAAAAATAATGTGGAAAACCTCCCAAATGATGTGTATTGACGATGCAGTACCATGCAGTTGGTTCCTCGGCCGAGGTATACTATGATTGTTAAAAACTAACATGTACAAATAATATAAACCTCAATAAAGTACACAAGAACTCCCCATTCGTGAGTCAATACGCTAAAAACAAGTAACGAAAAAAAAAAGACGATAGGTGCTGTACAATCAAATATATTATTGCAGTTTAATATTCCCTGGTATTTACCACATTGCGCAAACAAACCGCTGGAAATACCATTCTTCATGCTAAATCACAACACCCCTTACACACAATAAAAGTAAAGTAAAAGAAATTGCAGTACTGAAGCAGTCTATAATACAGAGAAAGATTTGCGACAGACTCCGAAGAAAAGGCTATCCCAATTGGATTCTAGAAAGAGCCCAAAAAAGAGTGCAAAACATAGATAGAAAAATACTTATGACAAATTAAAAACAGAATGAAACTTTGAATCCCGTAGAAGACAAACTCTTGGCAACATGTTGTCTCCCTCCATATTCTATTCTAGAACGAAAAAAAAGAGATTGTGGCTGTCCGTCCAAGGCTTTTATAAATGTGACAAGCTGCACACCTGCAAATATGCAGAAAATAAAAAGAAATGGTTTACAGACAGAGAAGGAAATAGGAAACCCTATACGTACCTTTATTAAATTGTAATTCACACAATGTAATTTACATTATTAAATGTACACAATGCAATCTTATGTACGTGGGACAAACAATACGAAAATTTAAAGTCTTTTTCACAGAGGGATGCAATTTGTTAGGGGCTGCTAAACATTTCCTCAAAGAACATGGTGGTAATGTAGACTCCTTAAGTACATTTGTAATCAAACAAATACAGACAGTCCCCGGGTTATGTACAAGACAGGTTTGTTCTTAAGTTGAATTAAAGTTCTTATGTCGGAACTGTATATTTTATTATTGTTACCCCAACCAAATTTTTTTTGGTCTCTGTGAGAATTGGATTTTACCTTTGATAACTGTTATAACTGTTTATTGTAGCCTAAAGGGCTAAAGTACCAACATCCAGAGGTCCGTTTGTAACTAGGGGTCGTTTGTAAATCAGGTGGTTTTACGTAGGGGACCGCCTGTACATAAACCAACAAGAGAAGGAAATATAGTGGATATTTTAAATAATCGGGAAGCGTTTTGGATCTTTAATTTGGAAACCCGCTCCCCATATGATCTGTATATGAAAAAATAAATTATGTACCATTATTGTAAAAACCGTTAAACATCTCAAATACCGTTTAGTATATCTCTTGTAGAATAACAATTCCTAAAAATCATTGCTCTGTCTTGGTATTACTCTTATTCATGAACATTTATCAGGTTTTTATTAATATTTAGTTTTATATTTTTAATACTATTAGGTTACCATGAGATAATTCTGGCGGGATCCCACTACCTGGATTTTCGCTATCTTGGCCGTTTGTTTCCAAAAGATGTACTAATGCTACTAGGTTCTGGCCGCAACGCCATTCCCTCCTGGTAATATCCCACGGACCACATATGCCAAGGCTACAATTCACTTCATTTGTATACAACATGCCTAGCACTATGTGTGAACGAGGATCTATCCGTTACTCGGCACAGATGGTTGACGCCTTCCTCATGAATATTCATCAGTTAACCAGAAATTATATATGGACTTGGGGGTGGGCCAATGTTGATCTGTAGGGTTTTTAAAGGTTTGTTGTGTGTCACTATTATAGGGTGGGTGCTCTGCTTGAAACGTGTTGACGGTTTTGTACTTCTGTGGATTGTCAATGGTAATTTTACCAAAATAAAGATGTACTGTGTCGGAATTCGGCTGGACCGTGATTTCATTCTGTTGCCTCATCAGACACATATGGTACAACATGGAAAGGTGAGCTAGAGTTTCTACCCATATTTACGTATAAATCCCTATCTATAAGTAATAAAAAGGATATGCAGGATGCCACTACCTACCAAACCACATAAAGGGGTATTCCGATGAAGACATGATTGTTAAATATACTCAGGATAACAAAATAACACATTCTCTAATTCACTGTTATTAACAAAAAATACAGCATTGCACAGATATAATTTCAACCTGTCTCTATCAGTCCAAGATCTGACTAGAAATGTTCTGATTATGGTGGGGCAGGGCAAATTCTTCTCATGAATAGCTTCTCCTATCTGCAGGATGTAATGTGATCTAATTTTGCCACCAAAAACTGGGAAAACCTATTGACTCGAGTATAAGCCGAGGGTGTACTATACAGCCAGTCAGCCCCATGTAGCATACAGCCAGCCAGTCCCCCAATGTAGTATACAGCCAGGCAGCCCTCCCCCCAATGTAGTATACAGCCAGGCAGCCCTCCCCCCAATGTAGTATACAGCCAGGCAGCCCCCCCAATGTAGTATACAGCCAGGCAGCCCCCCCAATGTAATATACAGCCAGGCAGCCCCCAATGTAATATACAGCCAGGCAGCCCCCCCAATATAGTATACAGCCAGGCAGCCCCCCAAATATAGTATACAGCCAGGCAGCCCCCCAATATAGTATACAGCCAGGCAGCCTCCCCAATGTAGTATACAACCAGGCAGCCCCCCCAATATAGTATACAGCCAGGCAGCCCCCCCCCCAATATAGTATACAGCCAGGCAGCCCCCCAATATAGTATACAGCCAGGCAGCCCCCCCAATGTAGTATACAGCCAGGCAGCCCCCCCAATATAGTATACAGCCAGGCAGCCCCCTGACAAAAAAAATAAAAAACTTAATACTCACCCTCCGGTGTCCGGATAGTTGGCGCGGGTCCCGATGTTCAGCGCACGGCTCCCGATCTTTGGCGCGGGTTCCGGCAGCTCATCTTCTTTCTGCTCTGTTCTCTCGCCGGCAGAGTCGCATCCATGCGATTTGCGGCGGGCGCACACTATGATGCGGCGGTGTCGTCGCTGATGACGTCATCAGCGGCGACACCGCCGCATCATAGTGTGCGGCCACCGCAGATCGCATGGATGCGACTCTGCCGGCGAGAGAGAGCAGAGAAGAAAGAAGAGGAGCCGCCGGGACACGCGCCGAAGATCGGGAGCCACGCGCTGAACATCGGGACCCGCGCCAACTATCCGGACACCGGAGGGTGAGTATTAAGTTTTTTTTATTTTTTACTTGACTCGTGTATAAGCCGAGGAGAGTTTTTTCAGCACATTTTTTGTGCTGAAAAACTCGGCTTATACACGAGTATATACGGTAATTAATAAAGAAAGAAGTTTTACAGAAGTGGTGAGTGCCAAGTTTTTCCTTCTATATGCTCTGATGACGTAATACTATGTCACATGTTTGCAGTGTCGGACTGGTATGTGTTGGACCTACCAGAGGTCGTGATCTTGAGGGCCCACCCTTTAACCATAAAATACCATTAAAAAATCATATCACACAGAATGTAAGATCTAATAATCTATAATATATCATCCTGTATGAAATAGATCATAATATCCAATGATTACGCAATTAACTTCCAAATGAAGATCTTTGGGGCCCATTATAAAGTGTTAGAACCTGGGACCCACCTGAGGATTCTCTGATGCTTTGGTGGGCCAGTCCAAAACTGCATGTCGGTAAGGGCTTAATAGCCCCCACACACAGACATATCCAGGACATGGGCTACAAGTGTTGCATTCAAGGTACCATCCACTCCTGACCAATAGACAATGCAGAAGCGTCTAACCGGGGCCCAGGATTTAACCCCTTCACACTCTGCGATGGATATATCCGCCGCAGAGCTATGAAGGGTGTATGAAAAGGGTTCACAGGCTGGGCCTTCTTCATACAGAGATGGGCTTTGCTGCATATTGCAGCGAAGACCCATCGCTGGCACCCACCGTCGGTGCTTGCACCGATTGCAGGTGTTTTCCTCTTCTTTGCCACCGGCACTTAAAACGTGGCGACGCCATGTTTCCTCCGATCGTAGCTCCCCCAAATGTCTTCGGGGGGTGGCGATCGGTCGTCATAGCAGCCTCGGGTCTTCGTCAAACCCGAGGCTGCATGGTTACTTTAGATTCGTGAAAATGAGCCAGTGGCTCATTGTAATGAATCACATGCAAAAATGCCATATACAGTCGGTCCCCTACTTAAGAACACTCGACTTACATACGACCCATAGTTACAAACGGACCTCTGGATATTGGTAATTTATTTTACTTTAGTCCTAAGCTACAATAACCAGCTGTAACAGTTATCACAGGTGTCTGTAATGAAGATTTAGTGTTAATATTGATTCTTATGACAACCCAACATTTTTAAAATCCAATTGTCACAGAGACCAAAAAAGTTCTGGCTGGCATTACAATGATAAAATATACAGTTCCGACTTACATACAAACTCAACTTAAGAACAAACCTACAGACCCTATCTTGTATGTAACCCGGGGACTGCCTGTACGGCGATACAGTTGTATTGCAGTATATGGTAGGAACAATCTGACCATCTAGGGTTAATGTACCCTAGAGGGTTTAAGAAATGGTGAAAAAAAAAAGAAAAAAGTTTAAAAAATGTAAAAAATTTATAAAATATTAAAAATTCATATCACCCCCCTTTCCCTAGAACTGATACAAAATATAATAAACAGTAAAAATCCCAAGCACATAAGGTATCGCCTTGTCCCAAAATGCCCGATCTATCAAAATATAAAAAAGGTTATTGCCGGCGGCAAATGATGGCAAATGACCGAGATGACAAATGGCGCCTAAATGTCCAAAATGCGACTTTAACACCTTTTTACATGACATAACAAATGTAATGAAAAGTGATCAAAATGGTATCAATGAAAATGTCGGCTCATTTCGCAAAAAATGACACACAGCTCCGTACCCCAAAGTATGAAAAAGTTATTAGCGTCAGAAGATGGCAAAATGTTTTCCTTTTTCGTAAACATTCATTTAATTTTTGAAAATGTATTAAAACGCAATAAAACCTGTATAAATTTGGTATCACCGCGATCGTATGGAACCAAAGAATAAAGTGGAGCAGTTATTTGGAGCGCATGACGCACACACGTTTTTTTCCATTTTTCCACATTTGGAATTTTTTTCCTGCTTCCCAGTATATGGCAATAAATAACATCACGGGAAAGTAGAATTTGTTATGCACAAAATAATTGCATTTCGTTTGCCAACAAAATTTTTGGAGATGGAAAGAGATTTACTGATGGTAGATGCCCTCAACAAAATGCTTGTTACCTTGTCTAGGGGGATGATATTTTTTTTCTTTAACCCTGGGAGGCCTTTATTCCGCTAAAAAGAAACAAAATTATAAAATATGTAAATTACCCTGAGGCTCTCTGGTGACCTTTTAGCCACCCTCTCCGGCTGTTGTCCCTCGTCAACTAGTGGCATTCGTAAGTGGATTAAATAATATATATTCCTGATTGGCCTATGGGAAGCACAAAACACATGTGTTTAACCCCCCTGGGTAGAATCAGATAGAGACAGGTTATACTCGCTCATCTCTATTCATTAACAATTGCGTGTGTTAACACAATGGTAACACATGTGTTAACGGTTGCATTTTGTAAACACAAATGTTAACTGCTGTTTAATTAGCAAATCTCTCTCCAGCTGATGGAATGTGTTTTGAAAAACATGCGTTACACGGAACAAGTGAGTACACCCTTAACAACGCAACAAGGGCGCTTTTCACTGCGCTGTGTCACGTTTTTTATGCGTTTTTTATGCTTTACAAAGGCTTCAGCCATGTTGAGGATACATTGGGGCAAATTTACTTACCCGGTCCATTCGCGTTCCAGCGGCGGCTTCTCCGCTCTGGATTCGGGTCCGGCCGGGATTTAATAAGGTAGTTCTTCCGCCGTCCACCAGGTGGCGCTGCTGCGCTGAAAGTAAACTCATCGCGCCGGAATGCACCGAGCTGGACCAGGTGAAGGTAAGCGGTCCTTATGCGACACATTTTCGGTTTTTAAATGCGGCGGTTTTTCCGAATACGTCGGGTTTTCGTTCGGCCACGCCCCCCGATTTCCGTCGCGCGCATGCCAGCGCCGATGCGCCACAATCCGATCGCGTGCGCCAAAATCCCGGGGCAATTTAAGTACAAGCGGCGCAAAACGGAAATATTCGGGTAACACGTCGGGAAAACGCGAATCGGGCCCTTAATAAATGACCCCCATTGTGTTTTAGCAGATGCAGTGGAAACGTAATGTAACCTCAGCTTGTGATCAAGGCTGAAGCCTTTGTAATGCATCAAAAAAAGTGACGCAATGCATCATGCGAATGCGCCCTAAATAATTAAGGATGGGAAAAAAGCTTGTGCTGCCTATGGACTCCAGGAAAAGAATATTTTTCTAAAGAATTGCATAACCGAAAAAAATTACTTTTTGCTGATATTCAACTTTAATGATAAGTACAGGATAAAGTAAACAAGTTATTAATGTGATACAATAAACATTGTAAAATGTAAAATTAAAAAAATATTTGCCAGAGCGAGGGTTTTTTTCATCCTCTACACAAGGTAAATAATATTTAATCGACAACTTATAGGCACCCCAAATAAACACCACCAAAAAGTACAACTTGTTTTGCAAAAAATAAACGCTCATCCAGTGACATACGTTGGTAAAGAAAAGTTACAACGTTTCAAACTCAATGGGATCAAGAAAGAAAAAGTGGCCACATCCTGTAAAAACTGTTTTGTATTCACTCATCTATTACAAACATGCTTTAAAACACAATTTTTTGTGTTTCCTCACATTACTACCTAAACAATCTTATGACATGCATTAGTGCATTCTCCTGTGGATAAGGCCGAACTTCTGTTCGTGGGAAAATCCCTTTAAGCAGAGCTTTATCCCAGTGTACATGTAATTTATAGCAGTGACCAGCAGATGTCATCATTTCTGCATTTTATAATGAAAAGAGGGGCTGTGCTTGTTTTGGTGAAATTGGTAAAAATATTGCAAAATTTACAGCAAATGTGTCATATTCAAATAATTGGTGCACCATATTTTATTGTACTGATCAATATGAGATGTATAATGTGTATTTGTTTTTGAGACAGTACATTTTATTTCATATTTCTTTACTAGTTTGACCTTTTTCTTAATCCATTTTGGTATTTACATTTTTTGTTGCTATTAGTGGACACTTTTTACTATTTATTATTCCTATGCAATGTAATAATATTCATATCTCAGTAAAATAACAGTCATAATTCTTATTTGTGAGAATCTGTGAAATGGAACAAAATGAGGGACATACCAGGGTTTGATGCTCCTAATAATGGTGCAGTCTTTTGTGGTTTACACCGGGTGCATTGTTCATGTCCTGTAGAGTCTGGGTTTACTATGCAGTTGCAACACCCTCGCCGATGCAATGGCGAGGTAGTGCTTGCGAATACGTCCCACTTGTAGGTAACACCACATTACACTACATGGTCCTGATAGGATCAAGGGGAAATTGCAGTGGTTAATCCTGCCTGGCAAGGCAGATGTTAATTTGTGATGTAATTATGTCAACCAATGTCTGTGTTACATCCTGTCTCTGTGCACTGAGAGGTAATTGGAGGAGCAGCCACCACCTGACCAAGGGAAGGTAATAAAACCTCTGGCCAGGAAGGTTCTAGAGAAGTCTCTCCCAAGAGAGAGAAGAGAGCAGTCTCTCCCAGAAGGGAGAAGAGACCGGTCCTAGTCAGGCCCTCTGGGTCTGTAGGATAAAAGCAGAGAGTAGTTAGCTGAGCAGCAGCTCAGAGTCTCTAGCATACCAGACCAGTGCAGGAAGAGCCTAGCCCCTGCCTGAAGTGGAAGATTAGACTAGAGCTAGTGTAGTGAGGAAAGGGGTATCATCCTACCTTCAAGGGTGATACCTGAAGAGATCCAGGACCGAGCTGAAGCATCCTCTAGGACACAGCTGCCTCCCAGCCTGCCCTCCACATCCAGGCTGGTGAACTACATCCTGTGGCTCCCTCCAAATACCTCTCCAGTACTCCACCTGTTAAAGACACGTTTCCTGCAGTTCCTGCCGGTTGCAATAAACGAACTGTAAGTTGTTTTCTTCAACCTCTGTCTCCGTCTGGTCCCTGCTACTACAACTACCCTCATCACCGGCACCCTGTCCATCACCCAGAGACTCACACTCGGGACATTAAGGGGTTGCCCCAGGGAGATCCGCTATAGCAGCCTCTCCCTCATCTTTTCTTGCCAACACCACCCTGCTGGAGACCTGCCAGGCTGTAGGACAGCCCTCCGGTTCCCCCGTACCAAGCACCGTGACAATAGCGTGCTTAGGCCGCAACCGCCAGCCACTCTGGTACCGCGGGCCCCGGCTGTCTCCAGGCCTCACCTCAAGGGCTAGGCCCCGGTGGGGGATGTTGCAAGTGGCGTCACGAACAGGATATAGACTTCTGTGCCTTATTACGGCATTAAAGACTTTCCTTTATTAAAAAGACTGTGCTGCCTAACCCTGCTGCCATCCGGGTTTAGGCCTAAGGACTTGTACGTTTCTGGAATGAACTGTGTTATACTGCTGCCACGTGCGGTCGAGCGCCGCTCCCGCACTCCAGAGGTTAATCCTGGCAAGAACTGTACCAGCTCTGCTACATCCGGCGCTGCCGCGCCCGAAGATTTTTACCTCAGAAACTGTGGCGCAGCAAATAATTCCAGCCCGCCAAAACCTTCACTGGCGGGAAACCCAGATGACGCATCAAGCTCCACCCACGCGCGAAGCGCGCGAACCCCGCCTCCTGTGGCGCAGGAAAAATTAGAGCCCGCCACAGCTCTTGGTGGGAAGGACTCGGACTCCTCCCACTGGCTCGAGGCGGACTTCCTGCCCTGCCTCAGAGAAGCGCCAGAACTGGAGTGGACTTTGGACAGAGAGGACAACGCCATGTGGGGTCCTCCGCCTTTCCCTCCTGTGGAGTGTCCGGAGTTTTATGAGGTCTTAGAGACTATGGTGGTGGTCTCTGCGCAGCCCGTCCGAAGACCCTCCGCTGGACATCGGCTGCACCGAGGATTGACTCGGGCCTTCGTCACCAGGACATGCTACCAAACGGTGACGCAGTACCAAATCCCACCCGGGCGGTTCCTCGTCCCTATCCCGGCTACCATCCCGGTACCGCGGGTCCACGTGGAGGCGCCACGTGGGGAGGCCCCGACTCCTGCTGAGCCAACGCCTGGGCCTAGTGTGGCCGCTCCACCTGCTCCGAGGCCTACTCCTCCTGCTGCGCGGCCTGCTAGCCCCGCTGTAGTGGTTCCTGACCCTCCGGTGGTTCCTGCTCCTGTTCCGGCACCTACCTGTCGTCCAAGGAGATCCGAGCCTGAACCGGAGCCACGAGCCCCAACACCGAAACCTCCGCAGCCTCAAGGCCGAGGTGAGGCCACCCGCCGGCGACTCCGAGACGCTGTCTCGGAACAGCGACGCCGAGAGAAGGAGGCCCAGCGGTATATGGCCGGCAGATCCACAGCAGGAGCTTGGGTCAAGAAGAACCGCACCACCGGCATGGTCCGGTTCTTCGACAAACGGAAGGGCTATGGCTTCGCCACCCAGGACTACACCGGACGGGAAGTATTTATACCCCGCCGGTCCGTCAAGAGGCCTGATCTGCCGGAGAGCCAGCACAACCTCAAGCCGGGAGAGTGTATCGAGTTCTCCCTGCAGGAAGGACCTCGAGGACCCTGGGCGGCTGGCGTGATCCGGATCCCCGATTCCGACGAGGACCGCTACTTCCCGCAGGACGACTGGTATGAGGACGACGAGTGGCTGGAGTCTCCGAACACCTCTTCCTCCTCGGCTGCAAGTCCCCGGGCGGTGACCCACGTGAATGCCCCATCCACAGTAATTGTGAGTACGGGTCCCATTGCCATCCATGGGCCGGGCATGATACAGGGCGCCACCCCCACCGGTTCCCCTGCCGGGAGCATTGCCAGGTCCCGCGGCTCTTCTGTGGGAGAAGACATCCCGGCTAGTGAACCTTGTCCGGAGGTTCCATCTAGGCCCGCATCTCCCCTTGCCGGTTACCAATGGGGTGATGACCCGGCCCCGGAAGAACCGGAGCTGGAAGGAGCCGCGGCGCGGCCGCTGGACTCCGTTTATTTTTTTCTGGACCCCTCTGTGGTCCCTGGCTCAGTTGAGCCCCCGGCTGGAACAGCCGACACCCCGGGCGACAGCGCTCCTCCCCCTGAAGGTCCGGAGGATGTTGCTGCACCTGCAGTACCCACTGCTGCCACCGGGTGTCCCCAGCCGGCACCTACTCCCGCTGAGGATGCACAGGATTCCCTGCAGGAGCTGGATCCTGTCTTTGCTGAACCCAGCGATACTGACTAATCCTTGAAGGGCTGTAGCCCGCTTCAGGTACTGCACTTTGTACATATTGTGTATATTTTTCCACTTTCCCCAAAGAGCCAGAGACTTTCCTGAGACTCTTACCCTTATTTATCTCAGTCAAGAGATTATGTGCTATGATAGCACCCTTCCTCTGCCACAGCAGAGATTTCTTCAAAGGACTCTGTCCCTCTCCAAAAAGAGGAGACCCTTTGCTTCTTCATTGCACTTTTCCCCACATCAAGGGCTGTACCCAGAAGATGGACTTTGTCAGTAGAGACCTTCTGAGAGACTTTTGCCAGATACTACAAAGGAAAAGTTGCAATGTAATGTATTATCATTTTGCACTTAATGCCTTCCTTTCTAGGTATGGACATTCTGCTTGCACTTTTTATGCCTTTTCTTTGCAGGAAAAGAGACATTTGTTACCGTGCTACTCTGAGTAGCCTATCTATCTGTAACGTTATGTTATAAGATGTGTACCCATTGGGCTGCTAAGCCAATGTGAGTTTACAAAAATATTTGCACACTGTCAATATATGCCAGTAGTATGCATTAACCCTTTTATAGGCTTTTCAGGTTGTAGTGTGGCTGTGTCGGACCGTCTTTTTGTGTAAAACACTGACCGCTACCTGATCCCTCAAACTGAGGTTTGCACATGGGGGTATGCCGTAAACTGCGGGTCTTAAGGGGACCGGGGGTGTTACACAGATAGCACCTGGATGCCACTCATACATGGGTAAGGTTGTCAGTCAGGAGGTACTTGTGTCGCATATGCTCATGCAATGCAGATAGACACCATATAATTGCCGCCAGGGAAGAAGCGTTGATCAAACAAATATACAGGCCTTGGTGCAAGGAGTGGATTACAGGACATGACACCACACCTTTCCTACTGTACAGTTCGGTTTAATGGCGTCAGCGACCAACTGTCATACAGCTACATATATTTTTGTCTTAGTCCGACACCAACCCAGGTGCCTGTCTCCAGGACCATGGGCGGTTTGTCCCTACACCTCACATAGCCTGCACTTCCCAGAAGTGCCCTTAGCCCCCTCTGTGCCCCAAAACATCTGTAGTCGAGCCGAGGGCGGCTCTTTCAATTGCCCCCGGGGTATGCAACACCCTCGCCGATGCAATGGCGAGGTAGTGCTTGCGAATACGTCCCACTTGTAGGTAACACCACATTACACTACATGGTCCTGATAGGATCAAGGGGAAATTGCAGTGGTTAATCCTGCCTGGCAAGGCAGATGTTAATTTGTGATGTAATTATGTCAACCAATGTCTGTGTTACATCCTGTCTCTGTGCACTGAGAGGTAATTGGAGGAGCAGCCACCACCTGACCAAGGGAAGGTAATAAAACCTCTGGCCAGGAAGGTTCTAGAGAAGTCTCTCCCAAGAGAGAGAAGAGAGCAGTCTCTCCCAGAAGGGAGAAGAGACCGGTCCTAGTCAGGCCCTCTGGGTCTGTAGGATAAAAGCAGAGAGTAGTTAGCTGAGCAGCAGCTCAGAGTCTCTAGCATACCAGACCAGTGCAGGAAGAGCCTAGCCCCTGCTTGAAGTGGAAGATTAGACTAGAGCTAGTGTAGTGAGGAAAGGGGTATCATCCTACCTTCAAGGGTGATACCTGAAGAGATCCAGGACCGAGCTGAAGCATCCTCTAGGACACAGCTGCCTCCCAGCCTGCCCTCCACATCCAGGCTGGTGAACTACATCCTGTGGCTCCCTCCAAATACCTCTCCAGTACTCCACCTGTTAAAGACACGTTTCCTGCAGTTCCTGCCGGTTGCAATAAACGAACTGTAAGTTGTTTTCTTCAACCTCTGTCTCCGTCTGGTCCCTGCTACTACAACTACCCTCATCACCGGCACCCTGTCCATCACCCAGAGACTCACACTCGGGACATTAAGGGGTTGCCCCAGGGAGATCCGCTATAGCAGCCTCTCCCTCATCTTTTCTTGCCAACACCACCCTGCTGGAGACCTGCCAGGCTGTAGGACAGCCCTCCGGTTCCCCCGTACCAAGCACCGTGACAATAGCGTGCTTAGGCCGCAACCGCCAGCCACTCCGGTACCGCGGGCCCCGGCTGTCTCCAGGCCTCACCTCAAGGGCTAGGCCCCGGTGGGGGATGTTGCACAGTCTTCATGGAAGAAACACACAACCAGCGGAAGCACCAGGGACAGGGGAGTAACTAGGACAGGCAGGGCCCCATAGCAGACTTCTGAACAGGGCCCCTTCCCACTTACTTCCCAATATACATATAATATACACTATATTGACTTGAGTATAAGCCTAGGATGGGAAGTGCATTTGTCACAGCCTCTCCAATATATAGCCAACCAGCCACCTGCCTCTTCCAGTATATAGCCAGCCAACCCCATGCCCCCTGCAATATATAGCCAGCCAGTCCGATGCCCCCAAATATATAGTCAGACAGCCTCATGGTATATAGCCAGCCCCCTGCAATCTGGTAGATAGCAAGCCAACCTCTTTGTATATAGCCAGCCTCCTGCCCCCCAGTATGTAGCCAGCCCATGCCCTCCAGTACATAGCCAACCAGACCCCAATATATAGTCAGCCCTCAGCATGTCCAGCCCATAAAAAAATAAAGTCAATACTCACTTTTCCTATGCCCCCCGCAGGTCCTCTTCTACTTCCAGCAGCAACAGCCCCACGCTAGCTGAGCACACACTATGATGTCAGCTGCAACTGACCTCCTACCACCAACACACCCGAACCTGCAGCTGCCGGTAGTAAGAAGGGGAGCTGCGGGGGACCTCAGAAAGTTGGGTATTGACTTTCAACGCAAATGTAAGCCAAGTTTGGGTTTTTCAGCACATTTTGTGTGCTGAAAACTGGGTTTACACTCGAGTATATATGGCCAGGGCCGGATTAAGGTTGGTGGGGGCCCCCATTAAAGGGAAGACAGGGAACAGAAATCACTATACAAAAGCCCCCTATTACTATATACAGCTCCCAGTAATCAATATATACAGCCCTCCAGTAATCACTATATAAAGCCCCCCAGCAATCACTATATACAGCCCCCCAGCAATCACTATATAAAGCTCTCCCAGCATTCACTACATACAGCTCCCCCAGCAATCACTATATACAGCTCCCCCAGCACTCACTATATACAGCTCCCCCAGCAATCACTGTATACAGCTCCCCCAGCAATCACTATATACAGCTCCCCCAGCACTCACTATATACAGCCCCCAGCAATCACTGTATACAGCTCCCCCAGCAACCACTATATACAACCCCCTAACAATAACTATATACAGCTCCCGCAGCAATCACTATATACATCTCCTGGCAATCACTGTATACAGCTCCCCCAGCAATCACTGTATACAACCCCCTAACAATTACTATATACAGTTCCCCCAGCAATCGCTATATACAGCTCCCCAGTAATCACTATATACAGCCGCAGAGTAATCACTATATACAGCTCCCCCAGCAATCACTGTATACAGCTCCCCCCGCAATCACTGTATACAGCTCCCCCAGCAATCACTGTATACACCTCCCCCGGCAATCACTGTATACAGCTCCCCCAGCAATCACTGTATACACCTCCCCCGGCAATCACTATATACAGCTCCCCCAGCAATCACTATTTACAGCTCCCCCGGCAATCACTATATACAGCTCCCCCAGCAATCACTATATACAGCCCCCCAGCAATCACTGTATACACCTCCCCCGGCAATCACTGTATACAGCCCCCCGACAATCACTATATACAGCTCCCCCAGCACTCACTATATACAGCTCCCCCAGCAATCACTATATACAGCTCCCCCAGCAATCACTGTATACAGCTCCCCCAGCAACCGCTATATACAACCCCCTAACAATAACTATATACAGCTCCCCCAGCAATTACTATATACATCTCCCGGCAATCACTGTATACAGCTCCCCCAGCAATCACTGTATACAACCCCCTAACAATCACTATATACAGCTCCCCAAGCATTCACTATATACAGCTCCCCGAGAAATCACTATATTCAACCCCCTAACAATAACTATATACAGCCCCCTAGTAATCACTATATGCACCCCCAGCATTAACTATATAAAGTCCCTCTATAACAGTGATGGCTAACCTATGGCACTGGTGCCAGAGGTGGCACTCAGAGCCCTTTCTGTGGGCACTCAGGCCATCACCAGAGATGACTCCAGGTATCTTCCTGCAGTCCCAGACAGCCCAGGACTTGCTGTGCACAGAGCTATTTTAAAGTGACAGCTCTACCTGGGACTATTTTCTGCTTTATTGATGTCCTCAGAGTGCTGCTATCAATGAAAACTGTGACAGAGAAGGGAGTATAAATCACAAATTACATTTCTGTGTTGGCACTTTGCGATAAATAAGCGGGTCTTTGTTGTAGTTTGGGCACTCGGTCTCTAAAAGGTTTGCCATCACTGCTCTATAACAACTATATAGTTCCCTATTATAACTATATACCCCCCATAATAACTATATGTACACCCCTACAATAACTAACTACATACAGTCCCATTATTATAACTATATACATAACACCTCCTATAATAACTAACTATATACCCCCCATAATAACTATATACACCCCCTATAATAGCTAACTATATACAGTTCCCTATAACTATATACCCCCCATAATAACTATATGCACCCCCTATAATAAATAACTACATACAGACAACACCTCCTATAATTAACTATATACCCCCCATAATAACTATATGCATCCCCCTATAATAAATAACTACATACAGTTCCATTATTATAACTATAGACATACAACACCTCCTATAACTAACTATATACCCCCATAATAACTATATGCACCCCCCTATAAAAACTATCTACTCCCTTTAATAACTATATACCCCCTATAATACCTATATACACCACCCTATAATAACTAACTATATACTCCCTATAATAACTAACTTTATACTCCCTATAATAACTATTTACACCACCCTACAATAACTAACTATATACAGTTCCCCTATTATAACTATATACACAACACCTCCTATAATAACGAACTATATACCCCACCAATGATAACTATATACAGTTATATACAGTTTATTTTATAAATAAAATTGCACTCACCTTCCTCCGTTCCCCGATGCGCGCCGTCCTCGTCTTCTTCCCTCTTGGTTATCTTTGGAGGTGTACCAAGATGGCGGCGCCCTGCTAGCAGCCGGCGCCGTGACGTCACACACGGCGGCGGCGCGGTGATGTCACACACAGCGTCGGCGCTGTGAACACAGGGCGCCGCCATCTTGGTTTCCCCGGATCGTCAAATGGCAGAGCAGGGAACCTATTGTTCCCTGGCTCTGCCATAGCATTAACCATTAGTATGCCCCATGCGCGGTAGTTCTGACCCAAATACGCAGTGGGCGAATCGGGCGGTCATGCAACCACTCGAATAGCCCACATTTGGTGGGGGCCCCTTTAAGGGCAAAGTGGTGGGGGCCCCGGGGCTTGCGCCCCATGCGCCCCCCCTATGATCCGGTCCTGTATATGGCATATCAGAGGCACAATGTACTTAGTTTTGGTTTGAGAGGTATGTATGATATATATGAGAGAACAGTGTCCATAGTTGTGGTGTGCGGGGTATATATAACATATGCGGGGGTCATGTGTGAGGAGTATATAACCATGTCTGTCTGTTTTATAGATGTGTTATGGCTGGAAGAAGTCTCCTGGAAGATCAGACTGAAGGCAAGAGACAACATCAGGGACGTCATGTGTAAATCTCTGTGCAGGACTGGTATCTGCTACTATATGGTCACAGGAAATTGTAGCATTATTGTCTGTAATATTGGACTTATGGTAGTTTTATTTGGTAACAGTATGGTGGTATTATTATTATTTGGTTGGTCATGGGCCAAAATTGGAATTGGTTTGGTAAAGGTAGGAGTTTAGGAACCAATAAGATACCATAGTTTCTAATATTGCTATCACTTGGGCTGATATTTAAAACAGTATATATCAGTGGTGAACCCAGGGCCCTTTCTGTGGGCACCCAGTACAGGACTCCAGGGCTCCTCCTGCCCTCCCAGGAACATCACATTCTTGGTTGCCCAGTCTGCTGGATGAGAGAGGAGGTGTGGACAGAGCTGGGCACCTTCTGCAAGCCCCTCAATTCTTCCTGTCATCCAGGACGGATGCTACAAAGATAATCCAACCCCCCCCCCCTACTTCCAAAGTATTGGCCTTCAGGGTGGTCATGCAATTTAAAGCTGAGGCAGAGCAGATAGCAATTTCAGCAGCAGATTATTTTTGTGTTGGCGCTTTACAATACATTAGTGGGATTTGATTCGGTGTCTAAAAAGTTTGCTATCACTGGTATATGAGGTAACTTTAGGCATATTGTTGTGGAAGGGGGCCCTGCAATGGCTGCTGAGCTGAGCAAAGCAGCTTCGCAGATGCTGTTGTTCCTTCTGATGCTCTAAGACAGCGCACCTAGCAGCTAGCCAGTGATACCGCGGGTGGGGACGCACAGTGCCGAGGTCACAGGCGCACTGCTCCTGCATGAGATCTGGGCAGCAGAAGACGGTAACGTTGTGTAGGAGGCCAGGTTTGGAGATTGAGGGGACCGGGTAGCTTGACTTTATGTCAAAGCTCCTCATCCTCCTTGACTTTATGTTAATAAATGGTGGCATCAAATTACTATATAAAGCCACTAAAGAAAAACATATTCAGTGCCCCTGAGGCACTGTACCTTAATTGCAGCCGTTTTTCTGATATGCAAATGAGTAGACATGAGTCATATTCTGACTAGAAGAGTCCCGCTTTCTCCAGGCTGCCATTGAGCCCCACCTCCTTCTTTTGACAGTCGATTATCTATATCTCAGCCTGAGCAGACAGGAAGTCCTTGTCCTTACCAGAATGCTGTCCCACTGACTGCATGGTCCATTTAGCAGTCAGCACTATGTTGGAAACTGAAGATCTTCTTACCATTTCACGCACCCCGCGATTGTCAGAAACATGGTTGATTCTAACCTTTTTGCTGTCTGAGGCGAAAACTGAAATGCCGGATTCCTCCCCTTTCGGCCCCACAAAAAATATGAGCCCTTATCTCCTCCTATAATCAGCCCCCTTAATTTACAGACGCATTTAAAAAAAAGAATCTAAAACCTGATTGATTAATTACTAACAATATCCTCAAGCAGCAACACAGATCAATGACAACCACACTCTACTGGTCAGTCAAGGACACAGACATTTATGATGTCTAGTACCTTACAGCAGGATCCTGCTCCATCAGCAAGACAACTTCATTATGATTTCTCCCGGCGATCACAATCACTGTTGAATTTACCCAAAGACGTCTTCAGTTCTGTGCAGCATCTCCACACTGTGCCCATAAAAATATGATATTTACCTACAGTATAATGTCATATTGATAACAACACTGAGCGCCTAAGTAGAATATATCCAAAACTTCACAATTTATTATATACAGACCCTAATAATTTAATAAACAGTGCCACTCTAATGAACTTACGATACATACAGCCCCCAATTAATTTATATACATGTATGAGTAGACAACACATATACATACGTCAGGCCACACCCCAGTTCAATTGATATCCATCCTCTATTGGAAAAAACACACCCAATTGAATATAAAATACACACACATATATATATATATATATATATATATATATATATATATATATATAGAATCCCCCATCCCCATTTTAATCATTGGCACCATAGTGAGTCATTGTCCTCCTTCCTCCAGGTAGTCATATTAAGAGCCCATAATACACCCCACCCACCAATTTATTTAGGATCCGCCCCCAATATGTAAATTTCCCTCTCCTATTATATACTGCTGCAACAGATATTTTTTTTATTCATTCTGTGGCCAATTTAAAAATAAAAACTTATACTTACCTCCTCCCCATACTCTCCTCTCAGCTCTCTGCCCGATCAGAAAATGCTGTCGGTGTGCTCCAGAGCCATAGAGCAGTGCAGACAAACGGGTCTGCACTGTTCTGCTGTACCAATTGCCTCTATGATAGAAATCGGGCGGTAAGGACTTGCCAGCAAAGAGTGCCCAAATCACCACAGCTGCTCTGCTGCCTAGTTCATGGCTCAGCATCTGCTGCCCGAAGCGGAAATTTCATCCCACCTCATGGCAGATGCGGCCTTGGGGAGAACCATGTGGTGGTGAGACCAATTTAGACAAAGGGATAAAAATCTCTTAGGCTACAGACATACAAAAATGTACATTTAAATTTTTGATTTCCATGCTTCTAGGGAAGGGGGTCAACCTTTCCCTAGTTACCACCCCAAGCTTAACATGAGCATGAAAACTGCTTCCGCTGCCCGGCTGCTGGATCTAAAGACCAGGCCACATGCACAGAAGAGTGTAAGCTCTGCGGTCTGCTCAAAAGATGTCCCACTTTGTGGGTGAGCACTGGTAGGATCTCTCAGGTTGGCATCTCTAGGGTATGTAAATGTGGACATACATTATCATGAGACTAGAAATAGCAATGATAATATAGCCATGAGTTATAACAATACTTACACCCGTCATTAACCTTTAAAGGAAAGCTACCACCACAGATCTCACTATTAAGGTAGATTAGATTAAAGTAGATTCGGTGGCAGGTTCCTCTAAGGCAGTGGTTCTCAACCTGTGGGTCGGGACCCCAGCGGGGGTTGAACGACCAAAACCGAGGGTCGCCTAAAGCCATCGGAGCTGAAATTTTACTGTGTTTTTACTGCGAGTTGCATGGTTTGGGGTCACCACAGCATGAGGAACTGTATTGCGGGGTCACAGCATTAGAAAGGTTGAGAACCACTGGTCTAAGGCTACATTCACACTGCCGTTGCCCACTGTACCGTACGCAGCTCAACCCCGCCCCTCTCCACAGGAACATATGGTGCACGGCACCATACTACGGAGAAAGATAGGGCATGTCCCATCTTTTTCCGGGGTACAGAGCGGTACGGTGCCGCACGTACCCGTTAGGCTCCATGTGCCCATTGCAGTCTATGGGGGACGTATATCAACCGTATATACGTCCCCCATACGGCACTGTGAATGTAGCCTAATGTACAGTAATCTAGCCCCTTTTAGGGCTAATTCTTTCATGGCCCAGAACTTTCAGAAATTTTAATTCCCCCAATATGGCGCGTGGCGCAGCCGGAGCTGAGGCTACACAGCACGACTACTCCACGCCCCAGTAACCTCTTGCGTTCCACCTACCAAAGTATCTTCAGCGCGCAACTACAAGGAGCTGGGGGCACTCGCCTGCACATGCGCAGTAGCTCCAGCGCCGAGACTGCACAGCCGCCCCTCCCCCCCCCATTTTTTGATTATTTACATAGGACAAGATATTTTTTTCAATTAGGCAAATGGCTGAGATTTCAAATAAAAGAGGAAACTCTAGAAAGGACATTTCATCCCCTTACCTGAAGGGAGGGCTAGTAGTTAAATTCGATAAAATCTGGTGACAGGTTCCCTTTAAGTGCTGTAGATAATTCAGACCAAAGCAAATAAATGGTGGGGATACATGCGCGCAGCCATCTTGGCCTCGGAAGGTGATTTATTCCATGCGATCTAGGTAGACATTACACAGGATGTAGAGGTGGTAGTAGGGACCACAATCTCATCACTAGTCAGTAATTACAGGAGCACACGGCCCGTACACCCAGCAGATTCTTTACTTACAAGCCCCTTTGGCCTAGTGACGGTTGTGTACGATACCAATGTTTCCGAACTTATCTGCCGCATACTCCCATGTCCTTACCTGCGTCTTAGGCCCCTTTCACACAATAGTTGTAGAGTTCCTTCAAATTTCAATCAGTTTTTTGTCACAGTTTGTTCAGTCATTTTTGCACCACGTTTTTTCACATCCATGTAGACAATGAAGACTGGGGTATATCTTTTCTGTGGTAACAGATCAGCAAAAAAAACGCATTGCGCTGGTTTGCATCTCAAAAGTGCAGCACGTTTTTATCCCAATAGGCCTATGTAAGCCACCTTCCAAGTTTCACACGCATAAAAAAAGCTGTGTACTTAAAAGGGCGTTCCCAAGAAGACAAGTTTCTTAAATGTACTAAGGATAACAAAACAGCATTTCAGTCCTGGTGTACACAATTTCAGTTGCCCCTGGTTCAACCCTGTAACTTCTGACTTAGGGTCAGGGCAGTCATCTTGGATTTCTGTGGAGCTGAGATTTCTCTCTCTGCACTCCAGCCCTCCAACATAGTAAGGAAAGAAAAGCGGCAAGCAGATAAATTATTGGGGAAGAGAGGCACGTATCAATGAGAACAGAGAAGTAGCAGAGCTGACAGTGTAACAGCCTGTCGGCCTCTGTGTAATAGGCATCTTATGGATCTCATCCCTCTTCCTACATGTCAGATACTAGTACAACGTTCAGAAGGTAAATGAAAGTGCATATACACCTGTACCCTGATAATCTAACCACATTGTCGCGCCACAGAACTAGATGGATCATAGAGAGTCTGCTTAGAAAGGCCGCACTCACACCCTGGTATTTTGTACTGAGCAGCAGAGCGTGAGAGGAGCTAAAACAGCAATAAAACCGAGTAAAAATGTAAAGCAAGGGGTTAAAAAAGTGATTGAGAGTTGAGAATTTTCTTTCGTGGGGAAAACCCCTTTAAAGCGTAACTGTAAAGTTACTGATCTATCGTGTTAGCTCAGCTGGGGAGCCTTTGACAACAATACCTGTATCGTGCTGCGGGCTTCTTCCTATCCTCTATCATTCCTTAGCCATTCCTGATACTCATGTGAGAGAAGACTCACGTGATTCTTAACCCCTTACCGACGCATGCTGTAGTATGGCAAACGTCAGGTCCTGGTGCATGGAGAGGGCTCACTGACTCAGCCCTCTCCATAGCCGGTAAGTCTTTGCTGCATATTGCAGCAAACACTTGCGGGTGCTATGTCCTCGATTGCTGCCGGCAACACTGCCAGCTGCTTCAAAAAGATGGTGGCGCATGGGCGCCGCCATCTTGCCAAGGATCATCGCTCCTCAAGACGTCATTTGGGAGCGGCGATCTATCTTGTTTTAACACTTTCATTACAATGTACAACTGTAGTATCGCAGTATATGATAGGATTGATCAGACAACATAGGGTTAATGTACTTTAGGGAGACTGAAAAGACAAAATAAAAATTCAAATCAACCCCTTTCCCTAGAACGAATATAATAAACAGTCAAAATCATAAACACATTAGGTATTGCCCTATCAAAAATACAATAACGGTTTTTCACTGCATTTAACCCCGTAACGGAAAATAACGACCAGTCAAAAATTGCACTTTTTTGTCATTTTAAAAATTTTTATAAAAAGTGATCAAAAGGTCATACAGTCCTAAAAATCCAAGCCCACAAGAAAACTGTGCAAATGCGTTTTTTTCACTATTTTCACTGTATTTGGAATTTTTTCCTGCCTCCCAGTACACAACATGGAAAATTATCATTATGAAGCGCAATTTGTTACGCAGAAAACGAGACATCACACAGCTCTTTATGTGGAAAAATAAAAAGGTTAGATTTTTGAAGGTTGTGAAAAAAAAAAACTAAAAAGGGCAGGTCATTAGGGGGTTAAAAAGGAACACCCCAGTCAATACACTGAATAATGCATGGTGCAGGGCCATTGTATTCCTAGCTATACCTTACCCAGAGTCATGCTCCTCCCTTATAACCCTTCAGAAGGTATAATTCAGTGATCAGCTGTGAGCAAAAAGCATGCATTTTTAAGCAGACAAAACACCACATGTGGCATCACCCTAACAGGTGCTGCTGGATATCCAGATACCAGGGAGAGGTGTGTTTAATATAATGGAACACCATGGCAGATATTCTTTTAGGTGAAAGGGCTATAAATATTTGCAGAATGTTAATTTTTGTGATTGGGAAATTCACCAGAAGACTAGATACGAATATACATTACAAAAGCTCAAAACTGAGAAGATCATCAACAGGGCACAAGGGTGTTGGGATCAGACTCGCACGAGGACAAACGGCCCTTACTTTACCCCAAAAACTCTACAAAGAGAAAAATCGGGTATTATGAGACAGGGTTGGGTTCACATCTGCATCCATGGCTTTCCCCCTTCCCCAGGCTTTTTGACGAAATGTGAAATTTGTTTTGGAAATGAAAAAAGGCAAAGTTAGTTAATAAAATGAAAAGTGCAAAAGGAAATATCCGAAAAGGTAAAGCAGAGGCAAAAGACAACTCATTTACATACAAGTATTAAAAAAAAAAAAAAAGTTAATAAGATTAACTGCCCAAAGCTGTGAATTGTGCTGGATTGCTCGGCTTGGAGGGGGTAACAGAACTGCAGATTTAGAGACTTCACCTGGTCAAAAAGTCCAAAAAACACAGCCACTTATATCACCAATTAGCAGTGATCTATATTTAATGGGGGTTATAGAATCTATTAAAGTTACAAATCAGTTCTTGAGAAGTAAAAACAGATAGAGATTAGGTATAATTCTGCATTTTTGAGCCGGTCAATTAGATAAAAAAAATAGGACAGGTTTAAAAACTTTTCACAACAAAGGATCAGGAAAAAAAAAAAAAAAAAAAAAACGCAAGTGTGAAAACCCAATTGAAAACAATGTCTCGGTAAGGTTTCCATGAAAAATCACTGAATCGCAGACTCAAAAAACCCTTTCACTTATTAATACAACTTAATCATTGTGTGGGTCCTGTCCTTTACATGTCATTGTGCTCTAATGTAGTCATCACACAAAACCGGAAGCTTTCATCTGTAATAAGGATCAATAGTGTCACAAGTGAGTTATTTACAGGCAGTAACGAGAGCAGAGCTCTATGGGGACATGGTGAGAATATTGGCCATCCAGTAACATGGAGAAAAGGCACAAGGCTGAGAATGGTGAGGTTTTATTCATTCAAAATTTGCAGTCAAAACCAGAAATGTTACTTAAATTTGCCAAAGGAAGAGGCGTTTTAAATAAACAGCTCACACAAGTGTGAAAAGGGCAGCTTTGAAGTATGTACTTGGCACAGCCCAAGCAGCCAGGCTTGTAAAGATGGTGACCTTCCTCCTCATGCGTTTTACCAAGAAACCTTTCGGCAGCCCTTCCATGACTACCAACTACAAGATGGGAAAGCGATAGACAGCACATGTACAAATAGCGACAGAGGATTGTCAGATGTGGACGACTTCATACACATTTTGGCAGCAGCATACATGTGGACTGTCACTGATTATATGGTTATCATTAGGACTATGAAGGGCAGTCAGGATTTGCATGTAAAACTTTACTCAATACAGTATTAAAGGGAATTTTCCAGGACTTTAATAGCAATGAACTTTGCAGAGATGGAGCTTGTAGTACCAGGTGTAGTTTCTTCAGTGTTACATGCAGTACCAGTCACAGCCTCTATAGAATAGGTAGCGCTGTCATGAAGAGGCCCAAGTCTTGCCCAAGTGCTTCAACTGCATAAAACAGCAGTTATAGGATTTCAACACTAGGGGTCATGCCCATGACTGTCCACATGTGGGCCATGTAAACCACTCTGCGCAAGCTCAAAGTCCTGGAACTATGGGCAACTCAGAGGGCGCTATCCAGGATTAATAGGTGTACACACAAGGACCTCCATAACATGGTCATTTGAGAACTTTAAATAGATATAAATAACTTTAAAAATGTATTCAAGTAAATGGCAGGGGTGACTTTCTCCACATATTGCTACCAAAAAAGCCATATATAAAATATCCATCTTCTCCACTAAACAACTATGGAAAAAAATATGATCAAGAATCAGTCACCCATAATAGGTATATAGATATGCACACCTTACCCATGAATACACATATGAGCTCTTCCGGGGACGAGTAAGGCACTCCAATGTATTTGTCTCCCGACCTCCCACCCCTCCACCAACCATCAGACCATGTCACCACTGTTCGCAGGAGTGCCTTTATTGCCATAAAAAATGAAGTTCAGTTTACACAATGTCACGGATGAAGTCTGGTGACAAAAAACACATGGATTCCGAAAACAGCAGATTAAGGCCAAATGATTCCGCATAATTGGTTGCACGGTTCTCAATTATAACATTCCCAATAATACAAAAGTTATACAGATCAAAATGTTTTAAACATTATACAAAGCTGGATATTTGTCAAGTGGCCAGGAAGAAGTTCAAAGTGTTTACACTGTGCACCAAAGTAATACAAAGGAACCTTCTTTTTGGTAGCCCTTTTACTGTTTGGGGCATCCATGAGCTACTTGCAGAGCGGTACAGTACCATCTTTCAGTACGGCGCGGTATAGTGTTCAATTCCCACTGTAAGCTGAAACACAGGTAAATAATGGAGGTGAAGTCTTATGCTTCCTAAATATCGCTTGTTTATATGGGAAAAGGAATTCTTTAAGCACTATAAAACAAAAATAAAAAAATAAATCTAAAAGTGGGTAGCCATCGAAAGATTCAGTCAGACCATTCAGAACAAACCTTTTGCAGTCTAGGGCAAGGGATGAAGCTGCAGCAAGCACTCCGATGTGTCAGATGGTATGCCGCAGAGACACGAATACCACCAAAAGGCTAGAGTCACCTTCTTACACAAGGAAAACACTCCAACACAATCCCCATGGGACTAAATTCCTTAGTACATGTAGTTTGGGGCAAAATGTCGGTCTGGAAATTAAAAAAAAAAAAAACCCAGAGGGAGTAGACTATACCTTCAGTTATCAGAATAAATACACTATTGACCAGAAATGTACAAGGAGAAAGTTCTAGAATTTTTTTCTTTTTTTAGGGTTTAGTGTGGCTTATACAGTTACAATTACCTAACAAGGTTACAACAAGCATGTAAATAAGTGCATACATCTGCTTAAACTGACCAACTTTAAAAAGCCTATGGAGAAGAATCTAGAGAAGTTTTATAATATTGGCATATGTCAGGGCGCTAAAACGTACAAATGTCAATCCAACATGGATTTACTGAGTATGACCGTCGGAGCACCTCTGTACAGAATCACACAATAACCAGAAAATAAAAAGGTATATAGGAAACTCTTAAGGGCTTTGCACGGTGTATGAGAACACAATGGATGCCTACAGAACCCATGTACGCCCACCAATGTCTTGGGCAAACTCAAATGGCAATACTGTTGAAGCAATACACAGGAAAAAAAAAAACAAAAAAAAAAAAAAACGTGTGAATAATGATTTCTTTCCCTTTGCAAATACAAGTAAGGTCACTTTGCATTTAATGGACTGATGTTCATCTAGGATGATCTTACCATATACTACACAATTTCAGATGTTAAGTGTACAATTCAGAGAAAGCCAATATGCATCTACTGTAATATTCAGAACTTCCTTATGGCAATTGTTTAATTCACTGGTTTCAACAGTGAAAAGGGAAGATGGTTCCTTTCAAACAGTATGTTGAGGATAAAGTGGCTTTCAAGCAGCATGGTGGATTTGGAGAATTTTGTAGGATTAGATCATTCGGTTGCGTTTATTGGTTGGCGAGTCTGTAATGACGTTGCTGCACTGGGCTGAGGTACGCTTTCTAGTGCCACCATTGTCCAAGTGGAGTGCCATTTCCTCTGATATGAAAGTATTCAAATCGACGTCAAGGAGTCCATTTCTCCTCCGGCTGGTGTTAGAACTTCCACCGACGTGAGTGGGGGAGCCCGGAGTACTTGAGCGAACACTTATGCTAGCCATTGCACCACTAAGACCTGAAATGAAAGAAAATAATACTTTAATAAAAAGGACAATTGCTCTTCACACACTTGCCTATTCCTGCTTGACCCAACACATAACATATGTAGGTGGTATCAACAAACATTTTTTTTTTACAGTGTAGGATAAGCCATAAGTGTCTTAAACAGCAGTTTCTAAGACCCCCATCATGCAGCTGATGTAAGGGGGAGGGGCATTCTTATATAGTCAAGTATGGAAAATACTATAATCTATTGGACACCTCCATTTAGACGGGTGTCCTCAGTATAGCTGTAGGATCACTGGGTCTAAACATCTCATGGGAAATCCAAGAACATTGCCACATGGAGCCAACTTGTGATGGCACACTACCCCATGCACAGGAGAGATGCAGTTGTTGGAAGACCCCAATGCCTCAAACAACCCCTTTAAAACATAACAATACCATAATGAATCACCAAAAACTACTGTTGTGAGCGTAAGGGTCAGTTGGAGTAAAAGAAGTTCCTGCGAGTGAGGCAAGTGCTCTTTAATAGCTTTCACACCTATATATTATACTATATACCAGTGGTGGCGAACCTATGGCACGGGTGCCAGAGGTGGCACTCTGAGCCCTCTCAGTGGGCACTCGGGCTGTTGCCCCAGCATAGACTTGTCCAGGTAGCACAGGATGTGAAGCATCTGGGTCTATATATGAGACTGCAGGAAGAGAAGGTGTGGACAGGGTCAAATTATCATTGGAGCCACTGAAGCTTCTGCTCTTGGCCCCACAATTCTTCCTGTTCATTGGGAAGTTCCAATGGCAATCTGAATTTTCCCACCTTCTGTCAATTATATTGGTGTCCTCAGCACCGCTGAAAGCTGTGGTATAGCACGGGGCAAGAAGATTTTAATAATTTAATGCTAGAATAGCTGTGTTGGCACTTTGCTATAAATAAGTGGGTTCTGGTTTGCACGTTGGGCACTCAGTCTCTAAAAGGTTTTCCATCACTGCTATATACTGTCCGATTGTTGGTAGTCCAACCACTGAAATCCCAGCGACTCTGCAAGTCCTACACAAGTAATGAGTGATGAGTGATCACACACAGCTCTACTGCCCTCCACGTGTTTGCATTTCCAGAAATTCCATAGAAATGAATGAGCCGGCAGCTTCTGGCCCTCTGACACCTCTTGTAAAAAACATACAGCTGATTATTACCATCCCAGTGAGCAACATTTCCACTGACAATTTTGGATCATCAACCAACGATCCAAAAAGGACAAATACCTTTAACTTCACTCTATGGGCTTTAATCAAACATCAAGTTACTCATCAAACTGCAGAGCAAATTTTTACTGGGCATTTACTACCACCGAAGCATATTTATCCATTGGCAGAATGTCGTAGAGAAATGCACCGATGTCAGAAACACCTCTATTATATATGTACATTAATACTAGGAAATTAGGTATATTGTGAATAACATCTATGCTAATGAGATAGTTAGTCCACCCGATGCATCCTCAGTGCCCAGAACACTCCCCTGTTTATTCGATAAGGAGATTTGTCTTGTGGGAAGCATGGTGCGACACTGAGGGGGGTAGAGAAGGGGTTCAGGTGGGAATAGCAGTGCTCCGGTTGCAGTAACTACATTACTAACATACATAATTTTCTCTACATCATGCTGCCAGCAGAACAATAACCTTGTGAATGTGGGAGATTCTCTTTAACAAGACCACAACCACAGGCAACATTCACACGAAAGATGAGTGAGATGAGCGAGTATGAGTCTTCACAAGAGATTTCCCATATCTTAACTATGGATTTGAAGTGACAAATTAGAAAATCTTACACTGTAACCATTTGGAACCATGGACATTTTAGAGGGAAAGATGGGTTCTGAGGCCCTCAAATCCCCATAAAACCAAGTTTATATTATATTCCCTGGCATCAAAGATGGCTTGTTCTGCTCAGCTGGCCCCTCCCAACTACACCTCCCCATGTACCTCATAGCATGTTACGTCAGTGCGACATCAGAGGTCCACCTAACAACAGCAAACTGTACACCATGCATACAGCTGCTCACATGGCAGCATCAAAGCATGAGATCAGGTACACACATATGATAGACTGTGCAACTGTAACAGGACCTTAGATGTCACCCTCTTCACATGACATAAGGAGGCAACGGATGTAACAGTTCTGATTTAGTCCTGCCAGTAGTATATGCTCGTTTTAAAGATTAAGCCATGCATGTCTTAAGTACCGACTATTCTTTACGGTGCAACTGCAAATGGCTTATTAAATCATTTATGGTTCTGTAACACAGACTTGTCAAATCAGGAACTAGAAGGCAGAGCAATGCAAATAGCATGAACATGCAGGGCTTTATTGGACGTCAGGAGAGTTCCATATAAGTTCACTAACTTTTTTTTTCAAATTTGCATTGCGGGTACTCTTTCACCCCTTCCTCCATTCGGAAGTTCCTGAATGTTCTGATGCGAGGCAGGATGGGGGAGGGGTATGAAGAGAGCTCACAGGTTGAGCCCTCTTTGTACTCACCAGGTGTTTGCTGCATAATCCAGCATACACACGTCACCAAACACCAATCGCGGATGTTAACCATTTAAATGTCGCCGGCAAAGGTGCCAGGGACATTTAAATGTTGGCAGTGCATCTTGGATTGGATAGGGGTGCAACGAATGGTTGCCAAGACAACCAAGAGTTTAAGTCAAACTTCCAGGCCTGTCTTTAAGGCCGCGGTCACACGTACCTCTAGGCGTCCGATCATAACGCAACGCTAGCCGCACAGGGGGCGGTCCTAGGACCTCCCCTAGTGCGCTAGCGGCGCGTTATGACGGACGTCTAGCGGTACGTGTGACCGCGGCCTGAGCAGCATCTGTAACGGATCATGATTAACAGATCGATACAGATGCAGTGCAAAACCCTCATATGCTGCAATACAGTAATATTGCAGTACAGGCAGTATCCTACTTAAAGACACAAGACTTACAGACAACCCCTAGTTACATACAGAGCTCTCTGTGATTTTAGACCCAGGCTGCAATTGTCAGCTGTAAGACGTATGTAATAACATTTAATTGATAATCCTCATTCCAATTACAGCAAAACATTTTTGAAAATCCAACTGTCACTGGGCCAAAAAAAAAATTCTTAGTACAAATTAATTTTTTTAAATCTATTTAAAACATTGTAAAACTTATATAAATTTGGAATCACTGATAAAAACAAATGCAAGGGGTCACTTAGAGCGCAGTTAAGTTGTAAAAAAAAGAGCGCACAAGTAAATGACAATTTTCTCCAATTTCACCACATTTGGAATTTTTTTTTCCAGCTTCCAAGTGCACGCATGGAATATTAAATATTTTCACTAGGAAGGTCAATTTGTTGTGTAGAAAACAAGCCCTCACACAGCTCCGTAAATGGAAAATAAAAAAAAAAGTTATGGATTTTTGAGGGCAGAGAGCAAAAAATGAAACAAAAAAGGCTAGAGGCGTTGAGGGGTTAAAACAGTCAAGGAATGAAGTCTAGTCTGACTCAAGTCAGCACGGATTAAAATGCTCAGGTGGCCTTTCATCTGCAAGTTTCATTTATTTTTAGAGAAGGTTGGTTGGGAAACCTCTGTTTTCATTTTAAGAACAGGGTATTTTTTTGCACAATTTGAGTTCAGGATCTGTAGCACCCGGCAGTGCTGAACCTTGCATCACCGCTAGTAAACATAACAAGTGCAGGCAGAGAGACCAATGTTAACAGTGAAGAGGCCACAGCAGTACAGCCAGGGGCCTATTAACAAGACATTATTCATCCTGGAAAACCTACTGTTATTTTTTTCTTTTATTAAAGAGGTTTTCCCACGAAACAAGTTAGGCCCTATCCATAAGCCATGCACGACCACTGCTTCGCTCAACTTGGGGAGCGACAAGGGGTTTGACCGAGGTACATTGGACCCCCGTTCCCATGATCTGTAGGGGTCTCATCACCAAGACCCCATTCGACAAGCAAGTTATGTCCTATCGTGTGGATAGGGCCCAAGTTGCTTGGTGGAAAAACCCCTTCAAAGGAAATCGTCCACCAACATTAAGGATTTCAAACCAAGCATACTTACATGCTAGTGTGTGCCCCCCTCAGCTGGCAGGATCTGCTCTTTTAGCTTCTTATGCCCTTGGTTTTACTAAAAATAATGCAAATGACCCTTAGAGGCTCTGGGCTCAATAAACAGCTATGAAGCCTGGAGCCCCTCAGCATTGCTCGTTTTATAACCCACCACAACATGTAACAGCTAAAACAGGATACAAGTAATGCTACAGACCCTCTGAAGATCAGTTTCAGGTGACTTCCAATCAGTAAAATAACCAAATGTCAAAGTAACTCTTATTTCACAAAGTCAGTTCATTTCAGCATACACTCCAGATATCCTTTGTCTACACAGGTCTCTTTCCTTTCTAGAAAGTGAACCTAAAAATGTAGCATTCTTCAATAACAGATCCAGTAAGTGTTAACCAGAGAATGCAATTTACAATAGATAGGCAACAGAAGCGAGAGGTATAAGCAGAAGTTGACAATTACCATGAAGAGCTATTGCTTCCCGGAATGGCTGCAAATCAGTCTCTACAGAGGAGTCAGTTTCTGACGGTGAAGCTCGGTTGGGAGATACAACAGTTAATCTTGGTGGTGCACGCGAGTTTCTTGGAGGTGGAATTTTGCCACATAGAAAGCTTATTAAATCCTCTCTACGAATAGTTCGTCTACGCTTTTTCACCCAGGCTAAAACATCCTTATTGCGCCGTTGATAGCCAACCTGAATCCCAAGATCAAAGGTCCGCTGATGGGTATCCACGCTTTCTGCAATGTAAACAGAGGGTAAATTATAACAGAAAAAGGCAATTTCACTTCCCATATTTCGGGAAATCATTACGATTTGCAGTACAGGACCACTTCAGGAGACAAACTTTATGCAAATCAAAACTTGTTCATGTATTCAACAACTCGATACACAGAAAACTGCAGACTTCACACAAGAGAACATTGTTGTGTGCTTTGAGCGCTGAACTGTTGCCAAACTAACTGGGACACAGTGTGCACCCCTGTGGGGGTCGGGATTGTTTTCAATAATTCTCCCCCTTAACCAAACAGAATTTGCAGTAAAAGCTTGGTGGCTGGTCATAAAGCCATGAGATCTTGGCATGAACCTACAAAGCACAAGGCATCTCTTGCATGACCTTACAATCTTCCAATTCCTTTTACGATACTCTTGGGGCAGTCTATGTCTGTCTATTCAGTATAGTCATTAGAGCTCATTCTGCAGAATGCCAATGAAACCCGGACACCTTCTGGTGTAAGGTTTAATAACTGTATATTATTACAGGTTCCATATATCTTCCCAAATCTAAAACACACACACAAAATAAAAAAAATTTAAAAAAAACACCCATTAGGTTTTCAGAAACCAACAAGTCGTGCAACCAGAAAACTCCTCTCCCAAAAAGCATTAATATATACAAAGACAAAGTCCACCACTAATTTAAGCAGCCTAAAAAATGTTAAAATTTCCATTATCGATTTGTCAGGACCCTCGTGTACCCCTAAGCTACTACTTATAATTCTAACCCTCACCAAAATCCCAACAAGTGCAACCTTTGTTATAGACAACTGTAAGTCTCTCCTATTCTGGTGCAGAAAATTTCCCATAATCCACATGGAAGCTATGATTGATCACATCCTAAAGTTGTGCCTCACCATTAATCATCACATAACCACCAGAGATTCACAACTGGAGAAATCCTTCTATAATCTTCTCAATACAACAAATTATTTGATATATTATGTAGCTACTTTGACGTGCCTTGTCATACAATACTTGCAGTCTGAGGTACAGAAGACCATGGCCCCAGAGAGAGACGTCCCTAAATCCATTGATGTTAGTCATAGTCAGATGTACACCAGCCTCAGCAATCTAAATACAGGGATCAGATTTGCAGACGGTAATAATCTTATGACTGAAAGTCTGCAGCGAGATGTCAGTTTCCCCAGTCCAGGCCTCAGACACACCCTGAAAGCTGCAGTTTCTTCCCACATCACATATCCCGATCATTAGCTGCTAATTCCTACAGCAAATGAACAAAAGGAAAAGCCCCTGGTACAAGTGCAGTCACACAATGCATATTGTGCATTTCAGGAAGAAGCACATGCAATGCTGGGATCGTCTCTGGTGTGTTGTTCAGTGTAAGCTGTGGCATCACATGAAGTCACCTTACACTGGAGGAGCAGGATTGTCACCCGGGGCAGCAGTGTATGCACAGACACGTGACAGTAGTGCCCGAAGCATTATACCAGGGAAACCTGACACACTTACTCATCACAAAGGTGCCTCCCAGTTGTTGTGGCACAGAGGCTGGCGAGGCCCAGGGACACAAGACTAGGAAGCCCTGACATAACCCCATCAGCAAAGTCATCTTCCCACAACACTAAGCCACTTATTCTGGGAAGGCATGTATGCCAATTCTAACCTGCCGGCTTTGGTGTCCCTATACACATTACCACACAACAAGTGTAGAGGAGAAATACGTGGCAGTGTGTAAGCGCCCAGCACAGCTCCTGCCATGTCTTTCAGTAAACATTTACATTCCTCACAATATAACAATGTGGAGCAGCTTATTGCATGTGGTGCAGTGCCCCAAGTTATTTCTCAAGAATATTCTGACAATTAGGCCCCTTTACTGACAACAACAGAACATGGGAATAGTGTCCTGCACATTGTAACACCCACAGGACACCACAACAAAGTCAATGAAATTCTTACAATACAAGTGAATACATTTAGGAAACAGACAGTCAGAAGAAGCAACAGGTCATCTCTGAAGGTTATTTGAGTTGTGTGTGTAATTCTACAGACTGCTGACCCATCAATGGTTAGATGCTATAGTAGTGTGGTGTGAGCAGCATCTGACAATGTGACCTATCGTCTACACACTAACATGGTATATAAATGTATTTTACAGTACATCCTACTGTTCAAGAATGTGAGTGGAATGACCAAAACTGCCATCGGAAGATCATTGTTCCATATAAGAGCCACGCTGGAGACTGGCTGGTCCTGGAAATAGCTCCAACTAGTAGAATGTGAAAGGACAAATCCCTGGTACACAATGAGTCTCCCCTCTATGTATATGGAAAATTTGCTTTACCATCATCAATATGCAATGCAGCTCATGCCACTTCCAGTGACCACAGTACAAGGTCTAGACTACTGCCCCAAGTGCACCACTATATCGTTATACCCCCTATGTACTCCAACCTCCACCAATAATGTCACTAGCAGAGGACCACAACACAAGAACTACACGAAGGCCCCAGATGCACCACTATACCATACCGCCCAGAGAGCACTGCCACCCATCCACTATACTGTACTGCCCCGAGTGTATTATCATCCACTATACCATACCACCCAAAGAGCGCTGCCACCCATCCACTATACTGTACCGCCCCGAGTGTATTATCATCCACCGCTATACCATACCGCCAAAGAGCACTGCCACCCATCCACTATACTGTACCGTCCCGAGTGTATTATCATCCACCGCTATACCATACCGCCAAAGAGCACTGCCACCCATCCACTATACTGTACTGCCCCGAGTGTATTATCATCCGCTATACCATACCACCCAAAGAGCGCTGCCACCCATCCACTATACTGTACCGTCCCGAGTGTATTATCATCCACCGCTATACCATACCACCCAAAGAGCACTGCCACCCATCCACTATACTGTACCGTCCCGAGTGTATTATCATCCACCGCTATACCATACCGCCAAAGAGCACTGCCACCCATCCACTATACTGTACTGTACCGCCCCGAGTGTATTATCATCCGCTATACCATGCCACCCAAAGAGCACTGCCACCCATCCACTATACTGTACCACCCCAAGTGTATTATCATACACCGATATACCATATCGCCCAAAGAGCACTGCCACCCATCCACTATACTGTACCGCCCCAAGTGTATTCCCATCCACCGCTATACCAACCTGCCCCGAGTGTATTCCCATCCGCCGCTATACCACCCTGCCCCGAGTGTATTCCCATCCGCCGCTATACCGCCCTGCCCAGAGTATATTCCCATTCACCGCTATACCGCCCTGCCCAGAGTATATTCCCATTCGCCGCTATACCACCCTGCCCCGAGTGTATTCCCATCCGCCGCTATAGCGCCCTGCCCCGAGTGTATTCCCATCCGCCGCTATACCGCCCTGCCCCGAGTGTATTCCCATCCGCCGCTATACCGCCCTGCCCCGAGTGTATTCCCATCCGCCGCTATACCGCCCTGCCCCGAGTGTATTCCCATCCGCCGCTATACCGCCCTGCCCCGAGTGTATTCCCATCCGCCGCTATACCACCCTGCCCCGAGTGTATTCCCATCCGCCGCTATAGCGCCCTGCCCCGAGTGTATTCCCATCCGCCGCTATAGCGCCCTGCCCCGAGTGTATTCCCATCCACCGCTATACCACCCTGCCCCGAGTGTATTCCCATCCACCGCTATACCACCCTGCCCCGAGTGTATTCCCATCCGCCGCTATACCACCCTGCCCCGAGTGTATTCCCATCCGCCGCTATACCACCCTGCCCCGAGTGTATTCCCATCCGCCGCTATACCACCCTGCCCCGAGTGTATTCCCATCCGCCGCTATAGCGCCCTGCCCAGAGTGTATTCCCATTCACCGCTATACCGCCCTGCCCAGAGTATATTCCCATTCACCGCTATACCACCCTGCCCCGAGTGTATTCCCATCCGCCGCTATAGCGCCCTGCCCCGAGTGTATTCCCATCCGCCGCTATAGCGCCCTGCCCCGAGTGTATTCCCATCCACCGCTATACCACCCTGCCCCGAGTGTATTCCCATCCACCGCTATACCACCCTGCCCCGAGTGTATTCCCATCCGCCGCTATACCACCCTGCCCCGAGTGTATTCCCATCCGCCGCTATACCACCCTGCCCCGAGTGTATTCCCATCCGCCGCTATACCACCCTGCCCCGAGTGTATTCCCATCCGCCGCTATAGCGCCCTGCCCAGAGTGTATTCCCATTCACCGCTATACCGCCCTGCCCAGAGTATATTCCCATTCACCGCTATACCACCCTGCCCCGAGTGTATTCCCATCCGCCGCTATAGCGCCCTGCCCCGAGTGTATTCCCATCCGCCGCTATACCACCCTGCCCCGAGTGTATTCCCATCCGCCGCTATACCACCCTGCCCCGAGTGTATTCCCATCCGCCGCTATACCACCCTGCCCCGAGTGTATTCCCATCCGCCGCTATACCACCCTGCCCCGAGTGTATTCCCATCCGCCGCTATACCACCCTGCCCCGAGTGTATTCCCATCCGCCGCTATACCACCCTGCCCCGAGTGTATTCCCATCCGCCGCTACATCGCCCTGCCCAGAGTGTATTCCCATCCGCCGCCCTGCCCAGAGTGTATTCCCATCCACCGCTATACCACCCTGCCCCGAGTGTATTCCCATCCGCCGCTATAGCGCCCTGCCCCGAGTGTATTCCCATCCGCCGCTATACCACCCTGCCCCGAGTGTATTCCCATCCGCCGCTACATCGCCCTGCCCCGAGTGTATTCCCATCCGCCGCTATACCACCCTGCCCCGAGTGTATTCCCATCCGCCGCTATACCACCCTGCCCCGAGTGTATTCCCATCCGCCGCTACATCGCCCTGCCCAGAGTGTATTCCCATCCACAGCTATACCACCCTGCCCCGAGTGTATTCCCATCCGCCGCTACATCGCCCTGCCCCGAGTGTATTCCCATCCGCCGCTATACCACCCTGCCCCGAGTGTATTCCCATCCGCCGCTATACCACCCTGCCCCGAGTGTATTCCCATCCGCCGCTACATCGCCCTGCCCAGAGTGTATTCCCATCCACAGCTATACCACCCTGCCCCGAGTGTATTCCCATCCGCCGCTATACCACCCTGCCCCGAGTGTATTCCCATCCGCCGCTATACCACCCTGCCCCGAGTGTATTCCCATCCGCCGCTACATCGCCCTGCCCAGAGTGTATTCCCATCCACCGCTATAGCGCCCTGCCCAGAGTGTATTCCCATCCGCCGCTATACCACCCTGCCCAGAGTGTATTCCCATCCACTGCTATACCACCCTGCCCCGAGTGTATTCCCATCCGCCGCTATACCACCCTGCCCCGAGTGTATTCCCATCCACCGCTATACCGCCCTGCCCAGAGTATATTCCCATTCACCGCTATACCACCCTGACAGTGAATTCCCTCCTCCTTACCATAGTGCACTACCAGCTGCTGTTGTACTGCACTTCCCTATACTACACCAGGTCCTGCACTATTACACATGCCCCTGCCAGTATCCTGGACTAGTTGTCCTGCATTACCCTCTCCACCATTGTTCTGTATTAGGCTTTCTATCTGTATGACTCTGCTTGGATAAGTGTCTGTGTGGGGGAGCACATCATTGCATGGACAATCCCTGTAAGAGCCATGTGCAGGTACCTTTATATAGATTGGTGACAGCTGTTGCGGCGTTCTGGAAGGTGGCCCACAGAGGCTGGCCCTGCTGCTGACACACGCGATCTGCGGAGGAAACACAGAGGGCCGGGGTGAGTGCACACAACACGGGCGGCCATTTTGCTCAGCCGGTGGGATCCCCGGGATGCGGTGGGGGCAGCGCTATGACAATAGACGAGGATCGCCATTTTGTAGCGAGGCTTCCGGCAGAGCTGTCAGGGGCCCCGGGGGTGACACGGGGGGAGGGGCCCCGGTGCTGAGCCGAGGTGACGCGGCCGCCATCTTGTGTCGCTGCGGACCTCCCGCCCCGGCCTCCGAGGAGCCCCGCACTGACCTTTGTAGAGCTGCGCCACGGTGGTGGCAGAGTTCTGGAACAGATGCCACAGCTTGTGCTGCCCGTCCTCGCCGTCCGCCTCCGGTTGCTCCTCCTGCTCGGCCTCGGCCAGACACTGGCGCTCCCATTTGGTGAACCAGTACTCGGGTCCGTGTTCCTGGATTTCCGCCTCGCCCTCCTCTTTCTTGTCCTCCATTTTCTTCCGTCCACCGGGCCTGTTGTTCTCCTCCTCCTCCGGGGTAGGTGCTCGACTCTTACTGCGCTCAGCTGACGCCCTTCGTCTTCGCTCTTTCGTCGTCGCGCTGTAGGAAAACAAGTCCGCGCCACGTACAAAAGTAAGCGACAACGACAGCCGAGAGCGCCCCGCCAGCTACCTCACCCCCATATTTCCTCCGTGCTGACTCCAAACAAACTGAACCTGTGACGCCGCTGACCTGACACTAAGTGGAAGCTCGGCGAAAACCTGCTAGTACCAGAAGCCCGCCCACTGGCGTCTTCTGTGCTTACTATTGGTACATGGCCGCTTTGAACTCCGGGACTTTCTTCTGATTGGGAGATGGTGCTGCACGTCTACCGACGTCACAAAGGGTGGAACGCTTCACTCAAGCTTGGTTACATGAAGGCCGAACTTGAGCAGTGCGCCTGCGCGTGAATCTCGGTTGTTATGGATGGCATTCACACAGGGAGCAGCACTTTTCTGCTCTTCTGGTGTTGTTTTTCTATCATATTGCTGCCTGAGCACATTACAGGAGGTTGTCCCTAACACAGGCCCGGAAATATTACTGCTGCTAAATACATCGCACGGATCAACAAGTGGTGTAATAAAAAAAGCACAAAACTACAAATAACATGAACCCCATATTATTATTATTGAGGTGATATAAGGCCCAGTTCAACAGTTTCCGTCAAATAGCGCAACAACCTCATACGGTGTCCGGTGTGGTGCGCCCCCTGATATGGTGGCAGGTATGGTGCGCCCCCTGATATGGTGGCAGGTATGGTGCGCCCCCTGATACGTTGGCAGATGCGCCCCCTGATACAGTGTCAGGTGTTGTGCGCCCCCAGATACAATATGAGGTGCGGTGTGCCCCCAGATACAGTGTCAGGTGTGGTGCGGTGGAGTGGTAATTTACTGTACTTTACAATAAATGGTGTTTTAATCAAAGGTGTCTGCAATTAAGATTTATTATTAATCCTGGTTGTTATAAAAACCCAACATTTTTAAAATCCAATTGTCTCAGAGACGAAAAAAATATACAGTTCCGACTTACATACAAATTCAACTTAAGAACAAACTTAGAGAACCTATTCTGTACGTTACCCGGGGACTGCCTGTAGTTGATTTCCGTTATTCTCATCCATAGTTGAAGAGAATAACCAAAACTGTTGATTCAGCTAGTCAGTCCTGCCCCTCCCCGCCCCCACCCATCACAGCTACATTTCAAACTACCATTGTACAGCATATGATATATCAATGTTACGCACATTAGGAGGTTGACGGCACAAATCAGACACATGTAGCATCTAGTAACATACAGGTGATGATCTGCTATTTCATACAAACATCCAAAGTTGGAACGTTTCGGTCAGACAATTGACCTTCATCAGACTCAGTTTGTAAGGAGGTATAAGAAAAGAGGGTTTGCATATAGCAATGTGGCGCTGGTTAAGAGAATGGCGGTAGGTACTGCTTGTGGAGTAGAGTGCTTTACTCCACAAGCAGTACCTACTGTCGCAACTTTGGATGTTTGTATGAAATAATAAAAACCTTAATTTGAAACACAATAGTGTGACTGGAGTTTACAAAATTCTTTATGCCTTAAGGGATTGGGCCCTCTCCAGAGCATCTGTGCAAGTCACTCCTTATAATGTGCAGCAGAAATCCTTTACTTACAGGATAGTGTCACCTGTATAACCAGAGGAGCACCTGCGATGAGGCGAGATGAGATTCTCACCTCAGGCGGTGCGCCTCCTGCTGAAGAAAAGGGGCGGCGTCGAGCTTCACCACGTTCACCCGCCAGCCGGCACATGCACTTGCCTCTGGCTTGCACATAACCCCACTCGCCAGCTGTCACACATGTACCTGCCGGCCTGCCAGAAGATCCTCATGACCGCCAGCCGTCACAGGTACCTGCACATGCTCCTACCCGCTACATTCACCCGGCCGCCGGCGGGCATGGGTACCTAACCACCGGCTGGCACGTCACATGACCGACAGCCCAAAGTACGCTCCGGGATACTCCTCCCCGCTCCCCGCTCCAGATCCCCCCCTGGCTCCGATTCCCCCAGGCTCTGGCAAACATCCCCCACCCCCCGTGCCGGAGGACAAGGCCGAACCGGCCAGGACAAGAAAGGAAGAAAAAATGAAGGCAACTTCTATATGTATGTATATATAGATGTGTATATTTGTGTGTGTATGTATATATGTATGTATGTATATATGTATGTATAGATGTGTGTATGTATATATGTATGCATGTATAGATGTGTGTATATTTGCTCTATGTACTGTTTATTTATGTGTATTTGCTGTATGTATACTCAGTATGTGTTTAGATGCTGTATATACTGTATGTGTGTGAATATACACTCACCGGCCACTTTATTAGGTACACCATGCTAGTAACGGGTTGGACCCCCTTTTGCCTTCAGAACTGCCTCAATTCTTCGTGGCATAGATTCAACAAGGTGCTGGTAGCATTCCTCAGAGATTTTGGTCCATATTGACATGATGGCATCACACAGTTGCCGCAGATTTGTCGGCTGCACATCCATGATGCAAATCTCCCGTTCCACCACATCCCAAAGATGCTCTATTGGATTGAGATCATGGCGGCACCCTGTATGCATTTTACACTACATGGCGGTACGCAGTATGCATTTTACACTACATGGCGGTACGCAGTATGCATTTTACAGTACATGGCGGTACTCTGTATGCATTTTACACTACATGGAAGTACTCTGTATGCATTTTACACTACATGGAAGTACTCTGTATGCATTTTATAGTATATGGTGGCACGCTGTACGCATTTTATACTACATGGTGGCACGCTTTACGCATTTTATACTACATGGCAGTACACTATCTATTTTATACTACATGGTGGTACACTGTATCTATTTTACACTACATGGCGGCACGCTGTATGTATTTTACACTACATGGCGGCACTCTGTATTCATTTTACACTACATGGCGGTACTCTGTATTCATTTTACCCTACATGGCGGTACGCTGTATGCATTTTACACTACATGGCGGTACTCTGTATGCATTTTATACTACATGTCGCCACGCTGTATGCATTTTATACTAAATGTCGCCACGCTGTATGCATTTTATGCTAAATTGCGCCACGCTGTATGCATTTTATACTACATGGCGCCACGCTATATGCATTTTATCATGTGCACACATTTTTTTTTAATCAATTGGTCCCAAAATAGAATAACAAAACCACTTACCTTCCGAAGGCCTCTGGTGGCTTCTTCATTCAAATTCCGACCTGGAGCAGTGACACAAGCCTTGTGATGACATCTGAAAACAACAGTGCTGCAAAGGGAAGTCCCTGCCTCGCTGCGCCAGTTGAGGATCCGGTACTCGATCGAGTGCAATAGTGACAGGAGTCAGCACTAAAGAGAGGGGGCCTGGGATCGGGCCTCAATTCCGTAGCACTGTGTCTGGTGTCTGAATGGCAATGAGACGGTATGGGCCCCTTCCCCTAACCGGCTTACACCCCTGATATTATGGGGCAGATTTACTTACCCGGTCCATTAGCGATCCAGCGGCGCGTTCTCTGCGGTAAATTCGGGTCCGGACGGGATTCACTAAGGCAGTTCCTCCGACGTCCACCAGGTGTCGCTGCTGCGCTGAAGACCATCGGAATGCACTGAAGTTCACCATCCTAAAGCCAATCACGTTCCCTAACTACACAAATCCGTCCACCCCGACTACTGTCCAGAACAGATCTCCCAGACTGTGTAGACTGTGGACTGCTACCCCTGGCTGGTGCTTCCTCTGTGCTCCCTGCAGCTCAACTCCCCCTCATACTTTAAATACTTGCCTATAAACCTCCTAATTTTCCACAAAAAAAACTGGAAAAAGGTATTGACTGGAGTATAATACATAGGGTAGGAAATTCAGCTGCTAGTCTAATAAAATGTCCACAGCAGAGCCCCCCATTACAGGGACAGGGTTCCCCATTACACAAATGCACACCGGCAGGGTGCCCCTTTACAAAAATGTCCACCAGAAGGGTTCCCCTTTACAGACATGTCCACCGACATGGTCCTCCATTACAGAAATGTCCACCAGCAGGGTCCCCCTTTATAAGAAATGTCCACTAGCAGGTTCCCCCTTTACAGAAATGTCCACCAGCAGGGTCACCTTTAACAGATATGTCCACCGGCAGGGTCCCCTTTACAAAAATGTCCACCAGTAGTAGAGCCCCTCTTGAAAAAAATATCTGTACTCGCTTTCTTCTCCCAAACCCACGCCTCTGACTATTTCTCTTCCTGCCCACGCTGCGCATACACTATAAAGCCGAAAGGTGCGTAGGGATTTTTTTTTGGACTGATGGCGGATCTTCATATAGGACCCATACTGCCAATATGAAGATCCACCATTGCTTGTAACCATTCCCTTGGCATGATTTGGCTGATTAGAGGTGCATTTTCAACTCCCGGCTCACCCATGCGAGACAGTGGGGCACATTTACTTACCCGGCCGAGTCGTGATCCCCGATCCGGACTGTCCGATGATGATGCACTGTGCCATGATCCATGTCCGACTGCACGGCCCCCGATTTGTGACGCATGAAATCCAGCGCGATTGCGACACAATCCGATCTTGTGCGACACAATCCGGTCTCGTGTGACACAATCCCTGGCACGATCCCCGGAAAGTTGGGAAACCCGACAAAAATGTGGCCGCGGGACCCTTAGTAAATAAGCCCCAGTATGTGGAGTATGCCTTCAGGTTTCTCAGCAGCAAGTGGCAGGTTCTGCATAGCTCGATTTAGAAGGACCCAGACACCGTTAAGAAGGTAGTGCAAGCCTTCGTTCGGATCCATGATGGTGCTTCAGACAGTGACCTGGTGGGACAACATTCAACAGCGTCTATCCCCCTGGACAACACTCTCCAAGCAGCTGGGCTGTTCGTTCCTACTTTGTTTCATCAAAGGGTGCAGTTCCCTGGCAGATGGATGCTAAGCCTTTGGACACTTTAATGTTTATTTTTGGGTAGGGAAATGCAAGATATGGGGCCATGTGACGAGGGTTGCAAGCTTAAAACTTCATTGACCCATTTTTAAATTTTTTTTATTTTCTCCCAACATGGTAAAATGAGTCAAATGAGTTAACCAAGACCTTATCACTTCTGAAAAGCACAATTAATAAAGTTTTTTTTTTTATGGTGTGTGATTTTTGGCCGGTGTAGTCTAGAAGAGGGACTTGGTCAATGGGGCTATCTGAAGTTCTTTCTAGGGACACTAACGGGTTGACAGAGAACAAATTAAATTACTTTTTTTTTTTAAAGATATCAAGTTTTTTTCTTTACTTTGTAAGAAAAATGTTTTATTTTGCACAAAGATAAAATGTAATAAATTGTGAAATATAAAAAGACCACTAAAGGAGGACCTGTCACCTCTAAAAACTACACTAAAGTAAGCAGCTCCTAGTGTTAGAACAGTCGCTGCAGTGTTACACTGCTAGTCTTATTGGAAACCTCCAATAATGCTAACAAACACTGACACTGCCACCCCTGGACCGCCCTCCCACTCCATAGGCCGGCAGTGACTGCCAAGCTTCAAACGGCCTGCTAGCCCCTGTTGTATATAGCCACTAGCCCCCTGTAGTATATAGTAACCAGCCCCCTGTAGTATTTAGCCACCAGACCCTTGTAGTATATAGCCACCAGCCTCCTGCAGTATATAGCCTACCAACCCCTGTAGTATATAGCCACCAGCCCCCTGTAGTATATAGCCTGCCAGCCTCTGTAGTATATAGCCACCAGCCCCCTGTAGTATATAGCATGCCAGCCCCTGTAGTATATAGCCACCAGCCCCCTGTAGTATATAGCATGCCAGCCCCTGTATCATCATAGTATCATAGTATATAAGACTGGAAAAAGACGCAAGTCCATCAAGTCCAACCTTTAAGAATTAAATAAATGTTTTATCCCCATAACCCGTGATATTTTTGCTCTCCAGAAAGGCATCCAGGCCTCTCTTGAACATGTACATAGAGTCCGCCATAACAACCTCCTGCGGCAGAGAGTTCCATAGTCTCACTGCTCTTACAGTAAAGAACCTTTGTCTATGTTGATGGTAAAATCGCCTCTCCTCTAGGCGTAGAGGATGCCCCATTGTCCTGGTCACAGGCCTAGGTATAAAAAGATCTTTGGAGAGATCCTTGTACTGTCCGTTCAGGTATTTGTACATTGTAATGAGGTCTCCCCTCAGTCGTCTTTTTTCTAAACTGAATAATCCCAAATTTTGTAATCTGTCATTGTATTCTAATCCCCCCATTCCCCTAATAATCCTGGTTGCTCTCCTCTGCACCCATTCCAGCTCTACTATATCCTTTTTATACACTGGTGCCCAAAACTGTACACAATATTCCATGTGTGGTCTGACCAGGGATTTGTATAAGGGCAAAACTATGTCTTTATCATAAGAATCTATTTCTCTCTTGATACATCCCATAATTTTATTTGCTTTGAAAGCAGCTGCCTGGCTCTGGTCACTAAAATTAAGTTTACCATCCACCAATACCCCCAAGTCCTTTTCAGCTCCAGTTTTACCAAGTAATTGACCGTTTAGAACATAATTATACTTTTTGTTTCCATGGCCCAAGTGCATAACTTTACATTTATCTACATTAAATCTCATCAACCATTTCTCTGCCCACTCCTCAAGCTTCCACAAATCCCTCTGTAATGCTAAACTATCGACCTCAGTATTTATTACTTTACACAGCTTAGTATCATCTGCAAATATTGAAACTTGACTGTGTAAACCCACTACAAGGCAATTAATAAAAATATAGTATAAAATGGTAGTATATAGCCACCAGCCCCCTGTAGTATATAGCATGCCAGCCCCTGTAGTATATAGCCGCCAGCAAACTGCTTGCACAAGTATTTAAGAAGTGTCCGCACCACATTTGACCAAAACCATTTTGTGGGACACGCCCCTGTAAAAGGTGTATGCCACAAATCATGACTCTATTAAAAAACAATAAAAACAAGCACACATCAGTGTGTCCCGCGGTGGTCATCAGGCAATACCGTCATCTGCTTCGTGACTGACCGTTTTCGAAGATGTCCCATTTTGTTCCTCTGCCAGGTTTGCCATCTCTTCCACGTCTTTTCAGCCAGTTCTTCCGTCACATCTTCCGACTCCATGGACTTCTCCAGCACATCGTCTCTGAACGTGGGGTTCAGTTCGTCTTTAAATTCTGGCGTTCTCTCTGCAACCAACTTCAAGTGAGAATGGACTTCTCTTCTGCCTATCATCCCCAGTCTAATGGGCAGGTGGAAAGGGTTAATCAGACCTTGGGCTGCTATCTACGCCATTTTGTTTCTGCCCATCAGGACGATTGGTCCACTCTCTTGCCATGGGAAGAGTTCTCTTACAACTCTTCAGACTCTGCATCCGTGGGCTCCTCCCCATTTTTTTATCAGTTATGGACTGCACCCTTGCCCTCCTCTGCCTGTATCATCGAATGTTCCTGCTGTTGAGGAATTGGTATGAGACCTGAAGACCATCTGGGAGCAGACTCACCTTTCTTTATTACAGGCTTCGGGCGAACCAAGTTCCAAGTTGATAAAAGACGCAGGCCTCCTCCTGTCTTTGCTCCTGGTGACAAAGTCTGGCTGTCCTCCAAATATGTCCGGCTTAAGATCCCTGACAACAAGCTTGGTCCTCGTTTCCCTTCGAGGTACTGAGGCGCATCATTCCGGTGTCCTACAAACGGCACCTTCCACCCACCATGCGCATCCTGAACTCCTTTCATGTCTCCCTGCTCAAGCCTGTCATCCTGAACCACTTCTCCCGACAAGTGTCTCCTCCTGCTCCTGTGGCCGACTCCTCCGACATATATGAGTTAAAGGAGATCCTCGATATGAAGACGGTGAGGGGAAAGCGGTTCTTCTTGGTTGACTGGAAGGGGTTCGGGCCGGTGGAGAGATCTTGGGAGCCGAGGACAATATCCTGGACCAGTACCTCATGCAGAGATTCCTCCAGCCCAGGAAGAGGGGGAGGAGGGTACTGTCACGGGTGGGTACTGTCCCGCGACCCATATCTCGGCTCACCCCTGCCTTTCTGTGGAACGACCTGGTGGTACCCTGCCGCAGCAAGACTATCCCGCTTTGCGGCGGGATCCGGTGAGGACCAGGTGCCACTTAGACTCTGGTCCCAGGTGTCAGCTAGTACAACCTCCCGCAGTGGTCCAGAGGATCCACTCATCCCTAATCCTGACCTACGGCTTTCATTGTGCGCCCCAAATGACATGTCTACTTTATTCTTTGGGTTGGTACAATCACGGGGATAGCACATTTGTATCGGTTTTATAATGTTTTCATACATTTACAAAAATTAAAACCTCCTGTACAAACATTTATTTTTATAAAATGTCTAAAATCTTTCAAAATGGCATGTTTTAATTCAGGTGCGATTTTCCATAACGGGGTTAAAAGCAGTGAAAAACCGTTATTATATTTTGGGCATTTTCTGACGTGGCGATACCTAATGTGTTTATGATTTTTACTGATTATTTATATTTATATCAGTTCTAGGGAAAGTGGGATGATTTGTATTTTTAGGGGTTTTTTTACTTTTTTTTTATTTTTACTATTTTTCAGACCTCCTAGGGTACTTTAACCCTAGGTTGTCTGATTGATCCCAACGTACACTGCAATTCTACAGTATGGAAGACTCGAGGCTGTCATGGCAATGGATCGCTGCTTCCCGATGACGTCGTGGGGAGCGATGATCTACACGTATGGGCGCCACCATCTTTTTGAAGCCGCCGGAAGCTTTGCCCACTGCAATGCACTGGATAACACCTGCAATCGGTGCTAGCATTATGCAGCAAAGACTTACCGGCTAAGGAGAGGCCTCTCCATGCACACGCAGCCGACCCGTGACGTGCTATTACGTAATGGGTCATTAAAGGGTAATAAAGATCTGTATGAAATTAGATGAATCATGGACATCCCCTTTCATTTAGTTTGTATGACATATGTATATATATACACTCACCGGCCACTTTATTAGGTACACCTGTCCAACTGCTCGTTAACACTTAATTTCTAATCAGCTAATCACATGGCGGCAACTCAGTGCATTTAGGCATGTAGACATGGTCAAGACAATCTCCTGCAGTTCAAACCGAGGATCAGTATGGGGAAGAAAGGTGATTTGAGTGCCTTTGAACGTGGCATGGTTGTTGGTGCCAGAAGGGCTGGTCTGAGTATTTCAGAAACTGCTGATCTACTGGGATTTTCACGCACAACGATCTCTAGGGTTTACAGAGAATGGTCCGAAAAAGAAAAATTATCCAGTGAGCCGCAGTTCTGTGGGTGGAAATGCCTTGTTGATGCCAGAGGTCAGAGGAGAATGGGCAGACTGGTTCGAGCTGATAGAAAGGCAACAGTGACTCAAATCGCCACCCGTTACAACCAAGGTAGGCAGAAGAGCATCTCTGAACGCACAGTACGTCGAACTTTGAGGCAGATGGGCTACAGCAGCTAAGAACAGGAAACTGAGACTACAATTTGCACAAGCTCGAAATTGGACAGTAGAAGATTGGAAAAACTTTGCCTGGTCTGATGAGTCTCGATTTCTGCTGCGACAATTGGATGGTAGGGTCAGAATTTGGCGTCAACAACATGAAAGCATGGATCCATCCTGCCTTGTATCAACGGTTCAGGCTGGTGGTGGTGGTGTCATGGTGTGGGGAATATTTTCTTGGCACTCTTTAGGCCCCTTGGTACCAATTGAGCATCGTTGCAACGCCACAGCCTACCTGAGAATTGTTGTTGACCATGTCCATCCCTTTATGACCACAATGTACCCAACATCTGATGGCTACTTTCAGCAGGATAATGCGCCATGTCATAAAGCTGGAATCATCTCAGACTGGTTTCTTGAACATGACAATGAGTTCACTGTACTCAAATGGCCTCCACAGTCACCAGATCTCAATCCAATAGAGCATCTTTGGGATGTGGTGGAACGGGAGATTCGCATCATGGATGTGCAGCTGACAAATCTGCGGCAACTGTGTGATGCCATCATGTCAATATGGACCAAAATCTCTGAGGAATGCTTCCAGCACCTTGTTGAATCTGTGCCACGAAGAATTGAGGCAGTTCTGAAGGCAAAAGGGGGTCCAACCCGTTACTAGCATGGTGTACCTAATAAAGTGGCCGGTGAGTGTATATACACATATATGTATATATATATATATATGTATACAGATACACTGACAGCTTGTACAATAAACACTGAAATACAGATGCACATAAATATATATCACCATACCAATACCCATCTACCTGTACAATACTAATAATATCACAGTAATGAATACACCACTTACATAAATATATACCAGCTGGGAATATACTGCACATTACTATACAGTGGAAAAAAATGAATGCACTACAAAACAGAGATATAGAGATCACTTATGGCATAAAATCAGTCATAGCTTCAACATTCAACACAATTCTCACAGATGATAATTCTTCTCCATCAGTAACACAACTTTAATAACTTCTCCACCCATGACTTATTGCTACAGAATTTGCCACAAGACGTCTTCAGCTCCGTACAGCACATCCCGAAACTGCACCCCTAAAAACACCACAGTCACTTACAGTGTAATCTTGCAAAAAGTTCGATGTCTGCCAAATTAGGAGTTAAAATCTGGAGGAGCAACTGACTCGGCATACTCCCATAATAACCAGAAATTCACAAAAGTCAGTGCACTACTCCCTATGGCAGTATTGAACATCAATGAGAAATCTCACCACCTTCTCTTGTGTTAAAAATGGAAGATCCTCTCGGTTCCTTGCATCACCCTCCGTCTTCCTTCACTGGATCCGATTGTAGTCCCCGTATCACCTCCGTGTCCGTGGCACACTGCTAGTCCTGTGTCAGGAAGTTACAGGCTAAATGTGCGGTCTATCATAATACAATAACGGTGATTTCCGCAGTTGAACGGTATAACGGAAAATAGTTTCGGTGATTCCCGGCATTAAACGCCGTAACGGAAAATAGCGCTCAAATGTCCAAAACTTCAGTTTGAAAAAGTTATTAGGGTCAGAAGATATTAAATCACAATAAAATGTATAATGTAGTATTCTCGTGATTGTACCGAAACAAAGAATAAAGTAAAGGGATTATTTGGAGCACCCTGTGAAAGTCGTAAAAACTGAGGCCAAATAGTGCAAATGTATTTTTTAACCTATTTTACCGCATTTGGAATTTTTTTCCCGCTTTTGAGTACAAGGCATGTAATAATAAATACCGTCACTGTGTCATTTGCTATGCAGAAATAAGCCCTTATACAGCTCTGTACATGGAAAAATGAAAAAGTTATAGGGGCACATTTACTAAGGGCCATGTGCAGGTATTTAAGAAGTGTCTGCACTACATTTGTGTCGCACGCAACCGTTTTGGGGCGCAGCGGCACTAGTCATCTTGCAACACAAAATTAGGGAGCGTTCCGGTGCTCAGTCAGACCGTGTGCCAGATTTAACATGCACAGTCTGTTGTCCGCCCTATGTTAAAGGTGCACCACGAAAAAGTTGGTGAACTCTGTCAGGCCAGTGTGGGGAAGTGCCAGATTCATGATTTCTTAATGAATCTGGGGCACCGAGCATTATACACAGGCAGAGCACTTTTAGTGCAGTTTCCTACATTTGTAGTAAAGGTGCCCCATAGATTTTTGAAGGTGGAAAGCGAAAAATGAACAATAAAAGCCTGTCTCCTTAACCCCTTAATGACCTGGCCCTTTTTAGTTTTTCTCTTCCATTTTTCACTCCCCACCTTCAAAAATGTATAACTTTTTTTATTTTTCCACATAAAGAGCTCTGTGATGGCTTATTTTCTGCGTAACAACTTGCACTTCATATTGACTGTATTTAATATTCCATGCCGTGTAGTGGGAAAAAAATATTCCAAATGCAGTGAAAATGGTGAAAAAAGCATTTGCGCCATTTTCTTGTGGGCTTAGATTTTACAGCTTTCACTGTGCGCCACAAATGACATGTCACTGGTTCTCCCATGATCCATGTTGCGGATTGCGGGTTCACCCGTGCTCCGCTGCCTGCCTGTCCCCGTCCCCCTGCCCTCTCTTACCTCTCCTGGCTCCTGTCTGTGCTCCGGCTCCCGGTGTGTAGGACTTCTCAAGACTTAAAGGGCCAGTGTCCTCCTGATTGGCTCCTGCTAATCCGGCTCGCCCATATAATCCGGCACCTCCCTTCACTCCCCGCTGGATCTTCTCCTAGGATCTCCATGCCAGGCTTCCCTAAACTGCTCCTGTGGAAAAGAAATCCCATTAGCGTTTCCAGATGTGTTCCTGTGTGCCTGTGTGCCTCCAGTGTTCCCATACGCTTCTGGTGTTCCTGTCTCCAGTGTTACTGTCCCCAGCGTTACCAGGGTACCTCCATGTGCTCCTGCTATCCTGTCTCAAGTCTTCAGTCTGCCTCCGTGCTTCCTGCTGTGCCTCCCAGGGTTCCAGTCCAGCGGTGTCTGCAGTCCATGCCAGCGTTTCCAGTGTTCCTCTGTGTTGCTGCTGTCTTCCCAGGCTTGGACTGTTTCCTGCACATGCCTGTACCTTGGCTGCCACTGTGGGCCTCATACCAGAGGGTCCACTGATCCACAGATTCCTCCCTCTGGACTCTTCCTATAGAGACTTTTAGTTCCAGACTACCTAGGGTGCTTTAACCTTAGGCTGTCTGATTGATCCTACCATATACTGCCATACTACAGTATGGCAGTATACAGGGATTTTCTTCCTCATTCATTACAATGTGCAATTAGCATATTGCAATGAATGGGTCAAAACAAGACAGCCTCGGGTCTTTGAAAGACCTGAGGCTGTCATGGCGACGGATCGGCACTCCCCGATGACGTCATCGTGAGCGACGATCCGCAGTATATGGGCGCCGCCATCTTTTTGAAGCCGCCTGCAACATTGCTGGCGGCGATCGTTGGGAAAACTTCACAGGTGATACCGGTAAGAAAAGGCTGAAGCATCAGTTTTCTTACATACAAGTCATAGAAAAGTCAGAGTTTGTGAAAACGAAACATAGTGGCATAAATATATTAAAACTGGCGCACTGAGCATTAGTTTTCCTTGCACTTGCTTTGTGCAAGTTGCACCACATTAAATTAATAATCGGGTCAGTTTTTAGGATGTGACATGGCTTCATGCGGCAGTATTAAAAAGTGGTGGACAAATTGCAACTACAACACAATTGTAGCGCACAAACATAATTAATACAGGTGCAACCACCAAAGACCCTTTTTTGTATAAAAACGGGGACAAAAAACTGGTAAAGACACAATAATATATTTGGGCCAGAATATCAGGATAAACACCTCATACCAACTCACACGCATGGTGTCAGTTGGTATGTTTTCCAGCCACAGAATATGGGGCCTTGCTCTATTAAGTTGCCCTTGAACTCTTGTACTCTTATGCCAATGGTTAGGCTATCTGTCAGGCCTAGAGCTTAAAATTGTATTATTCAAAAGGACAATGACCCAAGCTCACCAGTACATCTACAAAAGAATATAGATGAAAGAACTAGAATAAAAGTGTTACAAATACCCAAAGTCCAGACCTCAACCCAATTGAAATGTTGTGATGGGAGCTGGGGCCTTAAAAATTGCTCTGCATAAGATATGCCTTCAAAACTCAATGGTACACAAAACTTCATGTTTAAACCAGAGTTAGCACTCATGCATATGACAAGGTTGTACAGAGGTATATTTTATAGCTCCCCATATCAAGACCAAAGATCTTGATTCCACAGCCCCATGGAGGAAATGACTAGAAAAATATCCAAATTTACCAAAATCAGTGGAGAAATACAAGTGCAAAAACTTTGAGTTATTAGAGATGGCAAAGATTCAACTTCTGATTGTCTGGTTGATACTGCCAGGGCTGACACTAGGTATTTTGGGACCCCTGACTGTATTTTGTGGGCCCTGTCCCCACACATAATATTATAGCAGTACTAGTATAAGTGTAAAGGGAACCTGTCACCAGGGACATTATTTTAGCTAAAGACAGGTTGCAGAAGCCTATCACAGCTGCAGTGCAAATATGCCTTTCTGCTTTCTCTAAGCATAAGTATTACAATATAATTGTGTGTTTTAACTTACCTTGCACCCTGACAGAATCCTATGTTTAGTCTCAGGGGTTGGGCTCTGGTTTGGATGCATTTCAAAAAACAACACGTGAGTTGTCTGTGCTGCTCACCCATCAGCTCTTGGCCCCCCACCTTTGTGCTCCTGTACTGCTCCTCCCTCCTGCTCCTTCAGAGTTCACAGCCTGGTAGTTGACATCAGTGTGGAAGGGGGGAGCTGTACAGGAGCACAAAGTTGGGGTCCGAGAGCTGAGGAGTCTGTAACCCAAGTCACATGTTGTTTTTTGAAATTCATCCAATCCAAAGCCCAAATCGTAGGACTACACAGAGGATTCTGTCTGGGTGCAAGGTAAGTTAAAACACACAATTATATTGTAATGCTAATTCTTAGAGAAGGCAGAAAGGTATATTAGCAATGCAGCTGTAAGGGCTTCTGCAACCTGTCTTTAGTGAAAATGAGGTCCCTGGTAACAGGTTCCCTTTAAAACTAATATGGTCCGGCACTGTAACAAAATTTGGACAGGTTTACTTACCCGTACCTGCATGATCCCCGAGGTGCATTCCCCGACATTGATGCACAGCTGCTGCAAGTCACTAAGATCGTGCGCCCGATATCCTGCATGTGACGCTTCCCCAATCAGGTCCCCGGAGTTCACCTTCTTCTTCCCGATGCATGTGAGTGCTTGATCTTGCGACACAAATTCAAAGTTAAATCCCGTGGTTTGTCTGAATCCGTCGGATCGTCCAATGGCCCGCCCCCCCCCCCCCGATTTCTGTTGCATGAATGCCTGCGCCGATGCACCAAAATCCAAACGCGTTCGACACAATCCCCGCCGCAATCCCGAAAAGTTGGAAAACCCAACGAAAATGCGGCCGCGGGACCCTTAGTAAATAAGCTCCAATGTTTTTTAAATGATCTGAAGTATACCATATATACTCGAGTATAAGCAGATGGAAGATAATTTTAACACAAAAAAATGGGAAAACCTATTGACTTGAGTATAAGCAGAGGGCACTAAATGCATTATTAACATGCCCCCTAGTATATAGCCAGCCCTTGCACCCTAGTATATAACCAGCGCATGTCCCCTAGCATAAAGCCAGTAGCCCTCTGCCCCAGTATATTGCCAGCAGCCCACTAGTATATAGCCAGCCACCCCGTTGTTATATAGCCAGCAGCCCCCTTGTAAAAAGCCAGTGCCTTCCCCTTGTATATAGCCAGGAGCCCCCTTGTATATGAGTGCCTGCCCCCTTGTATATATCAAGCAGCCCCCTGCCCCCAGTATATAGCAAGCAGCCCCCTTGTATATAGCCATGCAGTGCCCCCAAGTATATGGCCAGTGCCTGCCCCCCAGTATATAGCGGTATATGTACTTGGCTTATACTTGAGTATATATGTATACAACTAACAACTATTACGTGGAACAGAACCAAAACCAATTTTACTATATAGATACAGCAGCAGAACCAACATTACTACATAGCTAGAGCAGCAAAACCAAGATAACTAAATATAAACAGGAGCAGAAAAAAGATTACAACATAGATATGCTACAAGAACCACGCTTAACTTTAAATAAATTCAGGAAATAACCAAACCTACTACATAGATACAGGACCGAGAAGATCGAGATAGAGATGCCACATGATAAATCTGTTTGCACAGGTCCAACGAAGTATTTGCACGCCCTAAATTAAAGGTGCACCAAAAAAAACTGGTACACTCTGTCGGAGCAGTGCAGGGGGTGCCAGATTCATGAAGAACGCCCGTCAGAAATCATGAATCTGGTGCACCTTGCACTCTACACAGGCAAACTGCATCAGTGCAGTCTGCACTGTTCTTTGTAAATGTCAGCCAGAGTGTCCCACACACAAGCCCCCAAGCCATAGTCCCCCCCCCCCTTCCCTCCCTAATATTAATATTCTCACATAATTTAAAAAATATTAAAAACTTACCTTTTCTCTCCTCTGCACGCTGGGCCTACCTCTTGGATCTAAAGCTGTAGTGCAGGTGATGCGTGTTGATAGCCAGTGACCCCGCGCAGGCGACACATGATGATGCGTATGCCTTCACCAGGTCGTGGCCTATGGCCCATAGTGCGTGGCCTAAGAGATGAAGAGCAGGGGACGAAATTTCCCTTGCTCCACTGTAAATGTGAACAAGGGTAAGGAGGAAATACAGGAGCTCCGGGGCCGGGCCCCCCTGCTGGGCGGGCCCGTGGATGGAGCCCCACTGATCCCCCCCTTGATGGTGGCTCTAGATATTGCCTCAAAAACACTGTTTGACCTCCCATCTGCCATGTTTCTGGACATCTTACACAAACAACTGAAAATGTAGAAATGTAAAGAAATCCTTCTTCAATTCCATGAGGAATATGCAACATCCCCCACCGGGGCCTAGCCTTTTCTTGGGGTTTAGAGACAGCCGGGGCCCGGAATACCTGAGTGGCTGGCGGTTGCGGCCTAGGCACGCTAGTGTCACGGTGCTTGATATGGGGACCGGAGGGCTGTTCTACAGCCTGGCAGGTCTCCAGCAGGGTGGTGTTGGCAGGAAATGATGAGGGAGAGGCTGCTAGAGTTAGTTCTCCCTGGGGCAACCCTTTGGGGTCTGGAGTATGAGTCCCTGTGTGGTGGATAGGGTGCCCGTGATGGTGACAGCCGTGATAGCAGGGACCAGACGGAGGCAGACGTTGAACAAAAGTAACTTACAGTTCTTTATTGGAACCGACAGGAACACTAGGTAACATGCCTTGACAAAAGATAGAATGCTGGGGCTGCAGTTGGAGATGGAACCGCAGGAAGGGATCTTCAGCCTGGATGCAAGGGCAGGCTGGGAGGTAGCTGTGTTCCTAGTAGGATGCTTCAGCTTGTCCTGGGTTGCTTCAGATATCACCCTTAAAGGTAGGATGATACCCTTCTCTCTCACAAACTAGCTTCTCAGAGCTGTTCAGGCAGGGAGCTGAGCTCTGGCTGTACTCTGAGTCTCTAATCTACCAACTCTAGAACTTTCCTGACCAGGGGTTTCATTACTCCCACTGGTCAGGTGGTGGTTCCTCCTCCAATCGCATCCCAGCTCACAGATACAATATATAACACATGTGATTGGTCAACACAGATTACATCACAAAAAGAATTAACTCCTGCCTTACCAGGCAAACTCTACCGCTGCAGTGTTCCCCTGTGTTATGTAGTGACCTGCTGTGGGGTTGATCAGTCCCTACACAGGCTGCAAGCTACATGGTGGGGGGTATTCGCAACAACCCCTCTAACTTGCATCGGCAGAGGTGTTGCAAATACAAAAACTTTCACCCCACCATCAACCTGAAATGAAGCTATTCAGATGTGAAATACACTTTCTAGACACCACCACCTACATAAAAGACAGCCGTTTAACCACATCAATATACCACAAACCAACAGACAGAACTACCTACAGAGAATTGACAGCTTCAACCGCAAACACATAAGACATTTCTCTATATGGAGTCAGGCTACACAATACAAACATGTTTGCTCAGATAAAACACAAATGACATTTCTCCAAATGGTCTACAAAACAAATGTGATTGACAATTAAATAAGCAAAGCAGCAGGCATCAGCAGAGACAGCTTACTCACATATAAAGAGATCCAACAGTAAACCCAATTTGTTACCTACAGCCCACAGCTGGAGATTGTATGTCATATTGCCAGACAAACTATTTTACAAAAAGAGGGTTTCCTTTAGGTCTTCCATTGTTGTATGACTTGTTATGTGAGTACAATGTCCCACCACAGGCCTCTATGTGTGAATTATGTCTTACCACAGGCCTCTATGTGTACAATGTCCCACCACAGGCCTCTATGTGTGAATTATGTCTTACCACAGGTCTCTATGTGTACAATGTCCCACCACAGGCCTCTATGTGTGAATTATGTCTTACCACAGGTCTCTATGTGTACAATGTCCCACCACAGGCCTCTATGTGTGAATTATGTCTTACCACGGGCCTCTATGCGTACAATATCCCACCACAGGCCTCTATGTGTGAATTATGTCTTACCACTGGCCTCTATGTGTACAATGTCCCACCACATGCCTCTGGGTGTGAATTATGTCTTACCACAGGCCTATATGTGTACAGTATCCCACCACAGGCTTCTTTGAGTGTACTATGTCCCACCACAGACTTCTTTGAGTGTACAATGTCCCACCACAGGCCTCTATGTGTGAATTATGTCTTACCACAGGCCTCTATGTGTACAATGTCCCACCACAGGCCTCTATGTGTGAATTATGTTTTACCACTGGCCTCTATGTGTACAATGTCCCACCACATGCCTCTGTGTGTGAATTATGTCTTACCACAGGCCTCTATGTGTACAATGTCCCACCACATGCCTCTATGTGTGAATTATGTCTTACCACAGACCTCTTTGTGTACAATGTCCCACCACATGCCTCTATGTGTGAATTATGTTTTACCACTGGCCTCTATGTGTACAATGTCCCACCACATGCCTCTGGGTGTGAATTATGTTTTACCACAGACCTCTATTTGTGAATTATGTCTTACCACAGGCCTATATGTGTACAGTATCCCACCACAGGCTTCTTTGAGTGTACTATGTCCCACCGCAGACTTCTTTGAGTGTACTATGTCCCACCACAGGCTTTTTTGAGTGTACCATGTCCCACCACAGGTTTTCTATGTGTACAATGTCCCACCACAGGCCACATGTATGTATTATTTCCCAACACAGAATACTATTAATACATTGCCTACCACAGGCCTCTGTGTGTAAAGTGTCCCACCTTAGGCTTGTATGTGTATACGTCTTCTCTCTGAACTGAATTAGTTACTAGCCAAGAGGCTGATGACTTTTTATTTCTTAGCACACAGAGAACAAATCCAGAAAATTATAATGTTACAATGACGCCACACTCTTACATTTTTCATCTCTTCCTACCTGTCTCTGCAAGGAATGGTATTACAGGCAATCCCCGGGTTGAGTACAAGATATGTTCTTTAGGTTTGTTCTTAAGTTAAATTTGTATGATAGTCAGAACTGTATATCTTCGAATTGTAGCTTCAGACAAAAAAAAAATTGTCCCAATGACAACTGGATTTTCAAAACATGTTGCTGTAATGGGACCAAGGATTATTAATAAAACTTCATTATAGACACCTTACAGCTGATCATTGCAGCCTGGGAGTAAAGTAACATCCAGAGATCTTCACTAGAGGTCTTTAAGTCAGGGACCGCCTGAAATTCAGTAAATCACATGACATTGAGAAGAAGTAAAGCAGGGAAACAGGTAACTGTGAAACAGGTATAGCAGGGCATCAATTGTCACTGACTGACTGATGTGCATGTAGGAAGAAAGCCTCCCTATTTCTTAATATTGGGCATGCAGAGCCAGCATTTTGTTCCACAAGAAAAAGTAACCATCATGTTCCCCCTTTGTCAAAGTGTCAATAAAAGTTGCTCAGTCAAGGGCATGAAAGATACTGGGGCACATTTACTGAGAACAGAGCAAACTGCACTAAATGCAGTTTTCCTGCGTATAGTGCAGGGTGGGCCAGATTCAGGATATCTGGCACCCGTTCACCTACTTTCCAATGTTGCACCTTTAACATAGAACGTGCAACACATTTCTTTCGGACTTTGCATGATAAATCTGGTGCACGGTCCAACTAAGCATCGGAACTCCCCCTAATTTGTGAAGCATGATGCCTAGTGCAGCTGCACTACAAAAGGCTCGCATGTGACACTTTTCTGGTGCAGACAGTTCTTAAATACCTGTGTAAGCAGTTTGCACCTAAAAGATTGGGGCACATTTACTTACACGGTCCTGCGCGTTTCCCTGATCCGGAGTGTCCAACATGAATGCACTCTGCCGCGATTCACTTACATTGTGCACCTGATATCCTGCAGGTGTCGCTTCCCCGCTCAGGTCCGCCAGAGTTTGCCTTCTTCTTCATCCTGCGGTATGTCCGAATCCATCGGATCATGCGACAGCCCCCACAGCAATGAGTGTTGCATGAAAGCCGGCGCCAAAATCCGATCGAGTGCAACACAATGCCCTTCTAAATCCTGTCCTGGCGGCGCGATCTCTGAAAACCGGATGGAAATGCGACCGTGGGACCCTTAGTAAATAAGCTCCATTGTGGCAAACTGGCGCAAGGGCCTTAGTTAATGTGCCCCAATAACTTTGGCATTGTATCAAATACACTAAAAAGAAAATGAGTAAGTGAAGCAAAATACCATCAAAACAACTGAGGCAGCACCTCAGGCACTTTTAGGTGCTTTCCTCCTACATAATAAAAATCAGTGCATACGTAGTGTCATAGTAAAAGGGATATATTTATGATCCTTATCTCAGTCATTTAGATTTTTTGAAGTATTAAAAAAATCTATTGTTACACAAACATACTCTAGGTAGATGTATATACAAGGCAAAGCTGCACGTAGCATTTATGCTGCCTGATGTAAAAAGTTAAAGGGGTTTTCCCACAGACAAAAGTTAGGACCCCATCCACAGGATAGCCTGGCGCTCGGCAGTTTCTGTCAGCTCCATAGCGATTAATGGAGCAGAACGGTCATGTGCGGCTGTCTGCTCCATAACTCTGACGGAGCGACGAGGGGTCTGATGGAGGTACGTGGCACCCCATCATATCTCTCGTTTTTGTGATCTGTGGGTGTCTCATCACTGAGAACCCCACCGATTATCAAGTTAGGTCCTATCCTGCGGATAGGGTGTGAAGGAAACAGTGACGTTTTGGACTCCTGAAGGTCACGCAAGATGAATTAGTTATCCTTTTATAGACATTCCCAGAACGAACGGGTTCTGAGAGGCGCAGGAAGTAATTTAAGGTTGTCCACACAACTTACGGATATGGCACAACAATAAATCACAGCCCTGAATGGCTATAAGACCCCTCTCACTAGCCTCAGTGAAACAGAATCTTATCAACCTAATGAAGCTGCCACCAGTTCTCCTTTAATATGAGCCCGGTCAGTAACAGGATTATATAGGGTGATAAACCAACCCAGACGCATGTATATGAGCGAAGCACGAAAGTTTGGGTTCAGTTTCTAGATAAAAGAGCAACACAGGTTAAATTTTATATTTATTGCCTTAAGGGCACACTAGACAAAACAATATATACAATAAAGATATATACAGTTAGCAGAGTACAAAATACCAAGGCAGCACTACAAGTATCAGCAGGTCAGTAAGTTAGTTACCTTGTGTGTGGGCCTAATGGAACCTAATAGTCTAAACCTTAGGATCTTCCTCTGTTCTTGATGTTAAAAATGGTTCAAAGAAAAAAGGCAATGTGGCCTTAGAGGTGTCTGATTATATCAGGTGCAGACACACCTCTGTCCACCCCCAGAAGGGGTCATGGGTCCCTCCTACCTGGTATTACGTCCCGAAACCCTGAAGAAGTCAGAGCTTCTCAATGGGAGGCCTTAGGGTCATGGTTCTCATATCAATGGATCCGGGTGAATCCCTGGTTTGCACTGATACCAAACTTTACCCATTTGCTATGGTCCTATCCAGAGATATTTATATCTGTGGACCCAAGGATGCTAGAGCATTGGGGATTGGGCTACTGTGATTTCCTAACAATAAGAAATGCAAAAATGTAGTTGCCTATGGGCTGTGATGGACCATAACTCCATAACTGTCCCTATTCAACATTGGTCTTATGGGTTTTATGGCCCTTTGTCTCCTGTTTGAAAATTGGAGGGAAAATCAGCTGAAGTCCCTAGAGACGATGCAACGACACCCACCGTGTTAGGTAACACTAGCTAGCTCCATTAGGCTAATTAGGCTGAGGCTGGGGGGGGGAGTGAGGAGTTTGAGTAGTATAAGGCCTCCCTCCCTCAGGCCATATTTATCACATAGGGCATAACTTGTGTTTATGGGAAAACCCCTTTATGGGTGCTTGGAACTTTGGAGCTCAGCCAGAATAACCATTAGGTTCGCGTCACCTCCCTTACCAAAGCTCTACACTTCCAAGTTGGTGGCGAGTTTTTGGGATGCTACTTTTAGTGCAGTTTCTACATGCAGTTCATGGCTTGGCTTTTGCTTGCATGCCTGTTCCGGCAAGTGAAGCCGGCATATTACACCCAAGCCACAGCACAAGTGCCTTAGAGCGATTGCATGTGTCTTGAACAACAGTTGACAGCCTGTACCACCCAACTTTGTGTCAGACATATAGGGGCAGATTTATCAAGCTGTCTGAAAGTCAGAATATTCCTAGTTGCTCATGGCAACCAATCACAGCTCAGCTTTCATTTTACCAGTGCTCATTAATGTTTTAAAGGGGAGCTGTGATTGGTTGCCATGGACAACTAGAAATATTCTGACTTTCAGACAGCTTGGTAAATCTGCCCCATATTGTTTTAAAAAAAATGCATGAAAACCAACATTCCGGCATAAAACTGAGATGCAAGCAGATATTTACACACAAATAGCTGTAAGAATAGGAATGTAAGAATAATAGGTCAAAATGAGCAGATTCATATATATAACACGATACTCATCATCAACAAGATTTCACACTAAAATTAAAGTCATGCAATATTTAGTTATAATCCACAAATGTGTTAAAAATATATACTGCACAAAGTAAAAAGATCCTATTATGTCAAAACTACTGTGATAAGGAAAAGAACAACCTACCATATACAAAAATAAAAAATATATATAACTTTATAATTAATACACACAATATATCATTAAAGCAACTTCATACATTACCATATAGAATATAGGGAATAGTTGACTGTATTTCACCTACATAACTAAGGATCAGCTGAAGTTGTAAAGGTTTGTAAGGGACCCGTACAGCCGGCCATTACGTATACTCTTAGAAGAAGCCATAATAACCTATGAGGGAAAGATGCAATTGTATGGCATCTATCCCTGGCCTTTGATGACCATCTGCTCTATTTAAGGACAGTTAAAGGAGGTCGGGGTAGAACAGGAGGATGTATCCCGCTATATGAGAATATAATAATACTTCTGATGTATCCTTAAAATGGAATACTAAAAATAAGATGTAAATGTAACATGAATCAATGAAATGAATCATGAAAGCATTTATTTTTAGGATTCTTAAAAATATTAAAAAACTTTGACTTAGATATTCTTTCGAAGTAACTCCAGCAATGGGTTTGTAATTACATCTCTGAAGCTTGGTGCTCCAGGATGAAGGAAAGATTGCAGTTCCTTCAGATTGGTGAAAACAAATGTGTTTTCCAATTCTGAGTCATCTAATAAGAGCACACTTGCTTCATTTCCATTACATTGGATATCCAGAAACCTGTATTAATTATTTGGCTTTTTATAGATTAGCTACCAGAGAAAAAGCTTTATAGGGTCTAAATCTTTCAAAATAGGTGGATTTAATTTTGAGACATCTCAAAGAGACTGTCCGGGATCATGATTTATTTTCTATGGGCCCCAGGTGGTGTGAAATGTATAATCAACCTATTCTTACCTCTGTCCTTACCTCTCATCACTGCCGGCCTTGGTATACAGAAGCTGTAAGAGGACCACTCTGACATGGTCCCACCAACAGAGGCTACTAGATGTGTTGCCGGAAACAACACAAGTGAAGATCGTGAGTCCTTACTCCGTAGGTCTACTTACCTTAAAAGTACTGTGTTTGACCGGGTTAATTTTGCCATTCTTTGGAGGAACATTGATAGTATAAGGGACATATTTGGTTTTGGCTTTAGATTTTATATGCGGAACTGACCTATATTTGCTTCCCATCTAGCTCTGTTCTTCTTCTGTTTAGAGTCCAAATGTTGTGTTGGCTTTTTTCCTGTGCATTATTGAGATCTGGGTGTCATTAGGTTTTGTATTACTGGACATAGTGTTAACTTACACCTATTTTTCTTTCCAGGGTGTGTTTTATATCCAGCACAGAGCTTTGGCTATAGGGTGAAATGTAGCCCCAACCCATGCCAAAATTTTTATGGCATTTTTTGAAGAACATTTCCTCAGCATGGATGGTCAGATGAGGTACATAGATGATATTTTCTCTCTCTGGCATGCGACTAGTGTGCACTGGTTGCATTCCGTAATGAGAGTAATTCTCACTTAACAGAGTTGCAATTCACTATGGTTTGATCCAAAAATAAGTCACAGATTCTTGTGGTGCAGAGAAAAAGTATTCACAACTGATTTGCATGTAACAGTTACTGACAAAACAAAATACAATTCACTATAGGAGTAACCATCCATGCAATACAGTTAACTCTCTACCGTATATTCAACTCTTGCAAGTGAAAGGTATTTGAGGAGATTTAGCAATGTGTCTATGCCAGAAAACTGGAGTAATTTGCACCTTAAATGCTGTGCGCCTTATTACTAAAGATTTTAGACCAATTTTAGACTGTCTACCGTCACCTATGAAAAAGGGGCATGATAAAGGACAGAAAATTCAGCCTTAGGCCCTACTATTCCATAGGCACAGGCTACTTTACATCTGAGGCATGGATATGTTTTAAAAGACTGTCAAATTTAAAGGAAATCTACCCTTTATTTACAATGTGAACCAAACATACCTTGAGAATGCTGTAGCTACATATCTTACACATATCTTGTTTAATCCCTGAACCGAGTTATTTAATCATAAAGGGAATATATGTATATATATATATATATATACACTCACCGGCCACTTTATTAGGTACACCATGCTAGTAATGGGTTGGACCCCCTTTTGCCTTCAGAACTGCCTCAATTCTTCGTGGCATAGATTCAACAAGGTGCTGGAAGCATTCCTCAGAGATTTTGGTCCATATTGACATGATGGCATCACACAGTTGCCGCAGATTTGTCGGCTGCACATCCATGATGCGAATCTCCCGTTCCACCACATCCCAAAGATGCTCTATTGGATTGAGATCTGGTGACTGTGGAGGCCATTTGAGTACAGTGAACTCATTGTCATGTTCAAGAAACCAGTCTGAGATGATTCCAGCTTTATGACATGGCGCATTATCCTGCTGAAAGTAGCCATCAGATGTTGGGTACATTGTGGTCATAAAGGGATGGACATGGTCAGCAACAATACTCAGGTAGGCTGTGGCATTGCAACGATGCTCAATTGGTATCAAGGGGCTCAAAGAGTGCCAAGAAAATATTCCCCACACCATGACACCACCACCACAAGCCTGAACCGTTGATACATGGCAGGATGGATCCATGCTTTCATGTTGTTGACGCCAAATTCTGACCCTACCATCCGAATGTCGCAGCAGAAATCATGACTCATCAGACCAGGCAACGTTTTTCCAATCTTCTACTGTCCAATTTCGATGAGCTTGTGCAAATTGTAGCCTCAGTTTCCTGTTCTTAGCTGAAAGGAGTGGCACCAGGTGTGGTCTTCTGCTGCTGTAGCCCATCTGCTTCAAAGTTTGACGTACTGTGCTCTTCTGCCTACCTTGGTTGTAACGGGTGGCGATTTGAGTTATTGTTGCCTTTCTATCAGCTCGAACCAGTCTGCCCATTCTCCTCTGACCTCTGGCATCAACAAGGCATTTCTGCCCACAGAACTGCCGCTTACTGGATGATTTTTCTTTTTCGGACCATTCTCTGTAAACCCTAGAGATGGTTGTGCTTGAAAATCCCAGTAGATCAGCAGTTTCTGAAATACTCAGACCAGCCCTTCTGGCAAAAACAACCATGCCACGTTCAAAGGCACTCAAATCACCTTTCTTCCCCATACTGATGCTCGGTTTGAACTGCAGAAGATTGTCTTGACCATGTCTACATGCCTAAATGCACTGAGTTGCCGCCATTTGATTGGCTGATTAGAAATTAAGTGTTAACGAGCAGTTGGGCAGGTGTACCTAATAAAGTGGTCGGTGAGTGTATATTTATATTTTATATACACATATAAAATATATACATGTATGTGTATATATATATATATATATATATATATATACACACATATATATGTGTATATATATACATATATATATATATATATATATATACACATGTATAAGTACATAAGGACTGTACATGGAAACGGAACCAAAACCAAGCTCAATGTTGTGTACTGAGTACATCAAGTGCTCCCATGTAGTCACAGTGCTGCTTGCAGGTCCCTGTAGTCAAGGTGCCACCCCCAGTAGCCAATAACTGCAAATTTTTTTGGGGGCAGGCTGTATACTACTGGGAGCAAGCTGTATACTACTGGGGGCAGGCTGTATACTACTGGGGGGCAGGCTGTATACTACTGGGGGCAAACTGTATACTACTGGGGCAAACTGTATACTACTGGGGGCAGGCTGTATACTACTGGGGGCAAGCTGTATACTACTGGGGACAAGCTGTATACTACCGGGGGCAGGCTGTATACTACTAAGGGCAGGCTGTATACTACTGGGGGCAAGCTGTATACTACTGGGGGCAGGCTGGGCTGGCTGTATACTATAGGGGGCTTGTTGGCTATATACTGGGGGGGGGGGGGGTCTGTGACCAATGCATTTCCCACCCTCGGCTTATGCTCAAGTCAATAGTTTTTCCCAGTTTTTGGTGTTAAAATTAGGGGTCTCGGCTTATACTCAGGTCGGCTTATACTCAAGTATATACAGTACCTAGCTTCTTCAAAGCTCCAGTGCAGTTGACGTTTGACCTTTTGCCTTTGACCCGGCACATGCTTTCATGCCATCAAACATCGCCTGCACCCGCATCTACTATCACACTCACCGCAGTGGCAAATAGCCCCTGGAACACTCCCACTTCTCCCTGCTTTTTCTTCCCGCAAAATCTTGATGCAGCAGATACTCTGATACATTTGTTTCAGTGCTCTGGGAGCCCCCCAGGGCATTTGCGCTTGATTTACACAAAGATTAAAGTTTATTTTTAACCAAACTGAAGGAGTGCAGAGACCTACCCAGCAGTATTAAGTGTCAATACAACTTTAAACCTGTGGTATATTTACTTTAGGCCTATTGCCTACAAGCTAGTGTGATGTGATTTACTTGCATTATAAGCTTTCCTGAATGTACGACCCGAATGCTCAGAGACCGTAACTAGAGATGAGCGAGCACTAAAATGCTCGGGTACTCGTTATTCGAGACGAACTTTTCCCAATGCTCGAGTGCTCGTCTCGAATAACGAGCCCCATTGAAGTCAATGGGAGACTCGAGCATTTTTCAAGGGGACCAAGGCTCTGCACAGGGAAGCTTGGCCAAACACCTGGGAACCTCAGAAAAGGATGGAAACACCACGGAAATGGACAGGAAACAGCAGGGGCAGCATGCATGGATGCCTCTGAGGCTGCTTAATCGCACCATTATGCCAAAATTATGGGCAACAGCATGGCCATGACAGAGTGACCGAATGAGGCTAGATAGCATCTAAAACATCCAATAATTGACCCTGACACTATAGGGGACGGCATGCAGAGGCAGCGGCAGCAGTGGCAGGCTAGAGAGTCTCATGGCGACATACCCTAAATGGACTCAGGTTTCACCAAAGGAGGTGAAATGATTTCCTATGTGAACAAAAGGTTGACGGTATATTTAGTCAATAACACAGCATGGTGGCGACATAGTGACCAAGTTCCATAACGTATCTGGTGAAACACCCGAAAAATGAGCCTGACACAGCTCTTTTGATAAGGGGACGACATGTGGAGGCAGCCATGGAGACGACTTCCATGATTAAGAGCGACAGTATGGGGCATTCATATTGCGCTGCTATGATTGCAACTTCAGGTCTCCAGCATGGCGGCGACAGATGGGCCGAGTTCCACTATGTATCTGGTGAAACACCTGAAAATTCTGCCTGACACAGCTCGTTTGATAAGGGGATGATGTGCTGCATATCCTCTCGTGCTCCAGCGTCTGGGGTATAGAGAGTTGAAATGAGACATTGGTGGACGCTGTGGAGGATCGTGGAGGCAAAATGGACAGGAAACAGCAGGGGCAGCATGCATGGATGCCTCTGCGGCTGCCTAATCTTGGGATGGAGCTGGCGGTCCACTGCCAGGCGAGCTTTCGTCTGTCCAAGCCCCTGTCTCTCGGCTCCTCCCCACCCAAAATGGGTCTGGGGGCCAGAAGCGTTTACTTTGAAAAAATTATAATTTTCAAATCAGGCCGGGTCGTTTGAATATTTACCTAGGAATAATGTAATAGCATAGTGGTTCTATTTTTAATTGTTTTTACGGAAATGGTTCCATGATTAAGAGTGACAGTATGGGGCATCCATATTGCGCTGCTATGATTGCAACTTCAGGTCTCCAGCATGGCGGCGACAGATGGGCCGAGTTCCACTATGTATCTGGTGAAACACCTGAAAATTCTGCCTGACACAGCTCGTTTGATAAGGGGACAATGTATGGAGGCAGTGATCTAGTAGTAGATTAAAGGTGCTGCAGTTAAAACTATGTTAGTTGGATCTTGAGATGGAGCTGGCGTTCCGCTGCCAGGCGAGCTTTCGCCAATCCAAGCCCCTGTCTCTAGGCTACTCCCCAAACAGCACTTCTAAGAACCTTTTGTATAAGATCAAGTGTAGTAGCGTTCTTATAAGTTTAAGATATGGCGGGTGAGGGGAATGTAAACAGATGCGCAAGAAGCGCTGAAATAATATTGGTAAATGATAAAAGTTTGCCAGTATATTTTGTGGATTACACAGCAGGGTGGCGACAAAGTTATATAGTTTGATGTGGAAGCCATGAAAACAACCCAAAATTCTGCCCGACACAGCTCGTTTGATAAGGGGACCATGTATGGAGGCAGTGAACTAGTAGTAGATTAAAGGTGCTGCAGTTAAAACTATGTTAGTTGGATCTTGAGATGGAGCTGGCGCTCCGCTGCCAGGCGAGCTTTCGCCAATCCAAGCCCCTGTCTCTAGGCTACTCCCCAAACAGCACTTCTAAGAACCTTTTGTATAAGATCAAGTGTAGTAGCGTTCTTATAAGTTTGGGATATGGCGGTTGAGGGGAATGTAAACAGATGCGCAAAAAGCGCTGAAATAATATCGGTAAATGATAAAAGTTTGCCAGTATATTTTGTGGATTACACAGCAGGGTGGCGACAAAGTTAACAAGTTTGATGTGGAATCCATGAAAACAACCCAAAATTCTGCCTGACACAGTTCACTTGATAAGGAGACAATGTATGGAGGCAGCTATATGGACGACTTTTGGAGGCAGCTATGGCGATGACGTGTGGAGGTAGCAATGGAGACAACGTGTGGAGCCAGCTAAAAAGACGACATGTGGAGGCTGCTATGGAGACAATTTAATTTGGATAGTGCCTGTATGTGGCAGTCCAAAAAAGTTTTCAAACCAGAGGAGCAGGTAGGTGGTCCTCCAGAAAAATTAAATAAATTGAGTGCCTGTATGTGGCAGTCCAAAAAAGTTTTCAAACCAGAGGAGCAGGTAGGTGGTCCTCCAGAAAAATTAAATAGATTGAGTGCCTGTATGTGGCACTCCCAAAAATTGCTTAAAACAGAGGACCGGGTAGGTGGCCCTTCAGAAAAATTAAATACATAGAGTACTATAGCTAGAGCCAGTTGGCCCTGGCAAAAAATAGCCAGTTTCCTATGCTTTAGTGTACAAAGAGGAGGAGAAGGAGGTCAATGAGGAAGAGGAGTGCATACATTATTCAGGTTGAGCTTCTTTCACCTGGTGGAGAATGAAAATCCGGAGAAATCCAGGCTTTATTCATCTTGATAAGCGTCAGCCTGTCAGTCGACAGGCGTGTACGCTTATCGGTGATGATGCCACCAGCTGCACTGAAAACCCGCTCGGACAACACGCTAGCGGCAGGGCAGGCAAGAACCTCCAAGGCGTACAGCGCCAGTTCGTGCCACATGTCCAGCTTTGAAACCCAGTAGTTGTAGGGAGCTGTGTGATTATTTAGGACGATGGTATGGTCAGCTATGTACTCCCTCACCATCTTTCTGTAAAGATCAGCCCTACTCTGCCGAGACTGGGGACAGGTGACAGTGTCTTGCTATGGTGACATAAAACTGGCAAAGGCCTTGTAAAGCGTACCCCTGCCAGTGCTGGAAAAGCTGCCTGCTCGCCTACTCTCCCTCGCTACTTGTCCCGCAGAAGTACGCCCTCTGCCGCTAGCGCTGTCAGAAGGGAAATACTGTTTCAGCTTGTGCACCAGGGCCTGCTGGTATTCATGCATTCTCACACTCCTTTCCTCTCCAGGGATGAGAGTGGAAAGATTTTGCTTGTACCGTGGGTCCAGGAGAGTGAATACCCAGTAATCGGTGCTGGAATAAATTCTTTGAACGCGAGGGTCACGGGATAGGCCAGAGTCCCAACGCGCAAGAATTCACTCCCCTCACTGGCCTGACTGCCCATTTCCTCCTCCTCCAACTCCTCTTCTTCTGCCCATACACACTGAACAGTGAAGGACTGAACAATGGTCCCCTCTTCTGTCTCGCCAACATTCTCCTCCTCTTCCTCCTCATTCTCCTCCGATATGCGCTGAGAAACAGACCTAAGGGTGCTTTGGCTATCAACAAGGGAATCTTCTTCCCCCGTCTCTTGTGATGAGCGCAAAGCTTCCGACTTCATGCTGACCAGAGAGTTTTTCAACAGGCCAAGCAGCGGGATGGTGAGGCTGATGATGGCGGCATCGCCACTGACCATCTGTGTTGACTCCTCAAAGTTACTCAGCACCTGACAGATATCAGACATCCACGTCCACTCCTCATTGTAGACTTGAGGAAGCTGACTGACCTGACTACCAGTTCTGGTGGAAGTTGACATCTGGCAGTCTACAATCGCTCTGCGCTGCTGGTAAACTCTGGATAACATGGTTAATGTTGAATTCCACCTCGTGGGCACGTCGCACAACAGTCGGTGAGCGGGCAGTTGGAGGCGGCGCTGTGCTGCCCTGAGAGTGGCAGCATCTGTGCTGGACTTCCTGAAATGCGCACAGATGCGGCGCACCTTCGTGAGCAATTCAGACAGATTGGGGTATGTCTTGAGGAAACGCTGAACTATGAGATTTAACACATGGGCCAGGCATGGCACATGTGTCAGTCTGCCGAGTTGCAGAGCCGCCACCAGGTTCACCTGGTTTCTTAGCCTCATCAGTAAAAAAAACATGTTTTATCGATTTTTTTTTTCGCGGACCCATAGACTTCTAGTGTCTTCAGAGATCCCCATCCATGAAAAAAATAGTACATTCAGACACGTTAGTGTAAATCCAAGCTAATGAGAAAACACCCATAGAAATCAATGGCTTTGTGAGACATCCCTGGAAAACAACACCAATGTGGAAGAGCCCTAAACCTGTTCAATATTTCCTGACCCATCTCTTTTCTGTAATCTGATTGAAATACTCAAATAATTAATGTTTAATATTAGTAGGCAAGAAATATCTTCCAGTTTTGCAAATGAGTAATCATGTCAATTAAAGATAATTAAGTATTTTGCCTAGGCAGATTTTAGCATTCACTATATATGATTATGATAGAACAAAAGGAAACCAAAGAATAGACTTGTACAGATAAAACTGTACTTAAAGGAAACCTATCACTTGACGTGGTAGGTGTAAGATGCACAGGGTGAGCTGGTGCCGGAGCTTACTTTCATTAGTGTCCTAAACCGCTGTATCGCGGTTTAAACACTTTTTAATCTTTACAGCCAAAGGAGCTTCTGCGCACTAAGTGCGCAACCGTGCTCTCCTTCACTTCATATGTAGGCACGCACGGTCGCTCGGCCTCGTGCACCGAAGCTCCTTCGGCTGTTAAGAATAAAAAGTGTTTAAACCGCGAAACAGCGGTTTAGGACACTAATGAAAGTAAGCTCCGGCACCAGCTCATCCTGAGCTGGTGCTCGGTATCTGCATCTTACATCTACCATGTCAAGTGGTAGGTTTCCTTTAAAGGGGTTCTCCCACGACAATGGGGCCTAACTGGCTGAGCAGTGGAGGTTTCAGTGCTGATACCCGAACAGATCACGATCTGTGGGGGTATACATGGGTTGAAGACAATGCTTGGGACTTCGGACTCTTTCATGCGTTGATGTTCAGCTTCAGTTGCGCATCCATTGCGTTTTGTCTCTGTTGTGTCTCCGTGATGCATCTGTTTTGTCTCTGTGTCTGCAAAAAAAGAAAAATTGAAGGTGTAACATTGCTTTGAGAACATCACACCTGGTTTTTCAGCCTCTTCAGTGAAAAAAAAAATTGGCAGACCCATAGACTTTTATTGCCTTCTAAAAAATTCATCAGCAAAAAACAGGACATGCTTAATAATTTTTCCCACAGAAAACGGATCAGTGAAAATACAAGCCAATGTGAAAACACCCATGGAAATCAATGGCTTCGTGAGGCATCCATGGAAATCACTGAACCACAGACTTGAAAAAAGATGCCAATGTGTTTCCCATTATTTCTTTATAAGTTCTCCAAAGTTTTATCTTCGAAAACTGCAATACAGGAGTGAATTGAAAATTGCATGTGTCCATATATCATATATATATTTACAGCACAGCCTGCCCTAGCCACAGGGTCTAAATATGCCCATATTAAAGGAAATCTACCATCCATGACCTCCTTCTTTCAAAAGTCAACTTTTATGATTTTTCTAATAAGCTTTAAGGGATCTGGGGGGGAGTTTCTGTTGCCGCTCAGTGCTGTAGCTTCACAGGCTGTTACAATGACCCGAAGCAGGTCTCCCCTCCACTGCACTTGCTGTTACTGCTAGATTATACAGGCATATGGAGGTGGGAGAGAGAGGTGGTGGGGTGAGACATGTTCTGCTCATTGTAAAAGCCTGTGAATCTGCAACACAAAGCTTTTATGATAACAATCATGGTATGTAGCCAAAAAAGTAAAAATGTTATGCCACTTGGAAGCCGGCAATGCAAAAATGATAGATTTTTTCCCCACATTAGGTTTTATTTTGCAAATTTAGTAAAATGTAAGAAAAAATATTCAACTATGGTATCCCCGTAATCGTACTGACCCATAGAATAAAGATAACATGATTATTAGGCTATACGGTGAACACGAAAAAATTTTCAACAATAGGGGATACCAACCCCAAAATGGTAACACTGGTAAAAGCATCTCATCCCGCAAAAAAATTGCCGTCACATGGCCCCAATAACACAAAAGCTAAAATTTTATAGCCTGCAAAATGGGCCAATGAGGAAACTACAATCCTGGCAGCTGCAGGGCGCTCCTCCCCTTCTGTGCCTCGCTGTGCCCCCAACAAGTCACGGCCACATGTGGGGGGTCTCTGTACTCAAGAGAAATTGCAGAACAATTTGTAAGATGTGTTTTCTCTTTTTGTCTTTTGGAAATGTGTAAATTTTAGGGCTAAATGAACGTATAACCGACAAAATTTGACCATTCTAAATTTCACCTCCATTTTGATTCAATTATTATGAAGATCTCAAGGGGTTAACCATCCTCCTAAAAGCTGTTTCTGATAGCTTGAGGGGGCAGATTTGAAAATGGGTTGATTTATAGTGGGTTTTGATGTTAAATATGTAAAATTTCATTCAAAACAGTATTTATCCCCAAAATAGTCAATTCTGAAAATACAGAAAACCGATATTCAATTTGTAAGCAGCGTGACATCAAAATAAATTATCCAAACATTTCAAAAATTATGAAAATGTAAAGTAGACAAATGGGAAATGTTATCCAGCAATTAATTTAGGTGGTAAATCTATCTGCCTGAAAACGCAAAGATTTTGGAATTTGAAAATGGCAAATTTTTCAAAAAATCTTAATTTTTTCTTTTTTTCGTAAATAAACGAAAAGTGAAGTACAGCATGTGGGGAAAACAATCTCAGAATTGCTTTGACAAATAACAGTGTTCAAAAGTTATAACCATATAAAGCGACGCAAGTCAGAATCCAAAAAATGGGGCTGAGCCTTAAGCTACAAACTGGCTGCGTCCTCAAGGGGTTAATAACAGTAGGGCAGTAATATAAATCACTGCAAGTTGGTGATATTTGGTCCCAGTACAGTGATATTATGGGTAATATATCTATATAGAGGACATTTATGTATAAACAGAAAGAGATTAGTGATGAATCAATATTCGTGTCCAGCAGGTTTGGCAAAATGTGTCCCCGAATCTGAACCCCCGCAATAGGTGCCTGCACTGGTCAGAGGTGTGAACCTAATAAATGGTTCTGCTTACCCACCTGCGATCATCAGAAAGATCAACAAGACTGCTACCAGAATGATGGCACAAAGTTTTTGACTACAGCAGGTAAAGGATAACACCTGGGATTGGTGCCAGCAACATTCAAAGGTGTTATCAGTGGGAGGTTGATCCAAACCCAAACTTCTGACCAAAGTCCAGTACAGGTTCTGTAGACACGAATCCGCAGTTTTCGTTACAAACCCAAACATTGTGTAGCTCTCATCTGAGTAATATAATGGGGGAATTTAACAATGTGTCTCAGGTCCCGCCAGTCTCTAGTTGGAAAACACTAGTCTTTCCCTGCTCCAGTTTTTTCACTGTGATGATGAATTCTGGTGCAGTATAAGACTGTCGGTTCCTACTTTAGACCTAGTTTTAGTCGGTCTAACCTGTGTGCTAGAATTTTGGGGGCCCCTTTCTCATGAGGCCGCCCCCCCCCCCACCCCCACCTTAATCGGACGAGTCGAGAAAGTGCCAAAAAAGGTTTAAAAGCCTTTACAACCGTTGTGCAAGGCATTTTTGACAGTGTTTTTGGCGAAAAACCACCAGAATTGTGGCGCTAGTATCTTTATAAATCCCCCCCAATGAGTGACAATAAGGTTTTTTAATAGAGGGGGCGACCCAAAGCTGACTTTTACTATGTGGCCATGTGATTTCTATGTACGGCCGTGCTCACATCGATGAAACACAGGCCGCAAACAATGGACCATTGGTTCATTATTGAGGCCCAAATTTACACACCTTTGTGTGGCAGTAGCCTTGAACCAAAATTTTGCTGCAACAGGATAGAGTCAGTAACACTCGTCCCGTTTGCCCCCTGGCCATAATTGCGTGTTTGCTCATGCTTTTTTAAAGGAACATAATAAAGAAGAATGAAGTTTTACTGTTGTGTGCCACATTTGTTCTTGTTATTACAGTTTTCAGGGAAACACATGTGATCGGTAACCAGCACCCGGTGTCTTGCATTTAACCCCTTAACAACCTGGCCCTTTTCTGTTTATCATTTCCATTTTTACTCCCCACCTTCAAAAATCTATAACTTTTTTATTTTTACACCTAAAGAGCTCTGTTATGGCTTGTTTTCTGGGTAACAAATTGCACTTCATAGTGATAGTATTGAATATTCCATGCTATGTACTGGGAAGCAGGAAAAAAAATCCCAAATGCAGTGAAAATGGTGAAAAACCGCATTTGCCTCGTTTTTTTGTGGGCTTTTATTTTACGGCTTTCACTGTGCGCCCCAAATGACAGGTCTCATCTATTCTTTGGGTGATACGATCACCTATTTGTATAGGTTTTATAATGTTTTCATACATTTACAAAAATGAAAACCTCCTGTACAATTTTTTTTTTTATTTTGCCTTCTTTAGGCACTAATAACATTTTCATACTTCAGTGTACGGAGATGTGGGTGGTGCCATTTTGAGAGACTTTAGATGACATTTTCAATGCTTCTATTTTTAGGACTTCATGACCTTTTGATAATTTTTTATAGAATTTTTAATATTTTTCAAAATGGCAAAAAGGGCCATTTCTGAGTTTGCTGCTATTTTCTGTTACGGGGTTAAACGCAGTAAAAAAACGTTATTATATTTTGATAGACGGGCATTACCTAATGTGTTTATGATTTTTACTGTTTATTTATATTAGTTCTGGGGAAAGGGGGGTGATTTGCATTTTTATGTTTTATTTTATTTTTACTATTTTTCAGACTCCCAGTATTGCAGCATATGGGGATTTTCATCCTCATTCATTAAAATGTGCAATTTGCACATTGTAATAAATGGGTTAAAACAAGATGGCCTCGGTTCCTCGGAAGACCCGAGGCTGTCATGGCGACGGACCATTATTCCCCTATGACGTTATGGCGAAGATGGCGGTGCCCATGTGCCGCCATCTTTTTGAAGCCGCTGGGAACTTTGCCGGGGGCGATCGCGAGGATAACACCCGCAAATGGTGCTAGCCCTGGGAACTTTGCCGTGGGTGTTAAGGTTGGGTTTAGGCACCTGGGTGCAAAATCTGGTGGAGGCCCCCATTGAATGTAGTCTAGACAGGGAACAGAAATCGCTATACACAGGTCCCCAGCAATAACTATACACAGCCCCCTATAACTATTTACAGCTCACAGTATTCACTATATACAGCTCCCCCAGAAACCACTATATACAGCTCCCAGTAATCACTATATACAGGTCCCCCAGAAATCACTATATACAGCTCCCAGTAATCACTATGTACAGCCCCCCAGCAATCGCTATATACAGCCCCCAGTAATCATTGTATACAGCTCCCCCAGCAACCACTATCTACAGTTCCCCCAGCAATCACTATATACAGCTCCCCCAGCAATCACTATATATAGCTCCCAGCAATCACTATAAACAGCTCCCCCAGCAATCACTACATATAGATCCCTCAGCAATCACTATATAAAGCTCCCAGTATTCACTATATACAGCTTCCCCAGTAATCACTGTATACAGCTCCCCTGAGAAACCACTATATACAGCCCCCAGTAATCATTATATACTGCCCCCAGCAATCGCTATATGCACTCACCGGCCACTTTATTAGGTACACCTGTCCAACTGCTCGTTAACACTTAATTTCTAATCAGCCAATCACATGGCGGCAACTCAGTGCATTTAGGCATGTAGACATGGTCAAGACAATCTTCTGCAGTTCAAACCGAGCATCAGTATGGGGAAGAAAGGTGATTTGAGTGCCTTTGAACGTGGCATGGTTGTTGGTGCCAGAAGGGCTGGTCTGAGTATTTCAGAAACTGCTGATCTACTGGGATTTTCACGCACAACCATCTCTAGGGTTTACAGAGAATGGTCCGAAAAAACATCCAGTGAGCGGCAGTTCTGTGGGGGGAAATGCCTTGTTGATGCCAGAGGTCAGAGGACAATGGGCAGACTGGTTCGAGCTGATAGAAAGGCAACAGTGACTCAAATGGCCACCCATTACAACCAAGGTAGGCAGAAGAGCATCTCTGAACGCACAGTACGCCGAACTTTGAGGCAGATGGGCTACAGCAGCAGAAGACCACACGGGTGGCACTCCTTTCAGCTAAGAACAGGAAACTGAGGCTACAATTTGCACAAGCTCATCGAAATTGGACAGTAGAAGATTGGAAAAACGTTGCCTGGTCTGATGAGTCTCGATTTCTGCTGCGACATTCGGATGGTAGGGTCAGAATTTGGCGTCAACAACATGAAAGCATAGATCCATCCTGCCTTACATCAACGGTGTAGGCTGGTGGTGGTGGTGTCATGGTGTGGGGAATATTTTCTTGGCACTCTTTGGGCCCCTTGGTACCAATTGAGCATCGTTGCAACGCCACAGCCTACCTGAGTATTGTTGCTGACCATGTCCATCCCTTTATGACCACAATGTACCCAACATCTGATGGCTACTTTCAGCAGGATAATGCGCCATGTCATAAAGCTAGAATCATCTCAGACTGCTTTCTTGAACATGACAATGAGTTCACTGTACTCAAATGGCCTCCACAGTCACCAGATCTCAATCCAATAGAGCATCTTTGGGATCTGGTGGAACGGGAGATTTGCATCATGGATGTGCAGCCGACAAATCTGCGGCAACTGTGTGATTGCATCATGTCAATATGGACCAAAATCTCTGAGGAATGCTTCCAGCACCTTGTTGAATCTATGCCACGAAGAATTGAGGCAGTTCTGAAGGCAAAAGGGGGTCCAACCCGTTACTAGCATGGTGTACCTAATAAAGTGGCCGGTGAGTGTACAGTTCCCCCAGTAATCACTATATACGGCTCCCCCTGCAATAAATATATACAGCCCCCCAGTAACTACTGTATACAGCCCCCTAACAATAACTATATATAGCCCCCCAGTATTTACTGTATACAACTCCCCCAGTAATCACTGTATACAATCCCCTAACAACAATTATATACACCCCCTATAATAACTAACTATATACAGTCCCCTATTATCACTATATACCCCCCCATAATAACTATATGCACCCCCCTACAATAACTAACTATAAACCCTCACCCCCATAATAACTATTTACAGTCCAAGGTAAAATAATAAAATTGTACTTCACCTTCCACCATTCCCCCGATGTACACTGTCCTCGTCTTCTTCCCTCACAGTTATCCTTGGAGGTGTACAAAGTTGGCCGCGCCCTGCTGATGATGTCACACACTAGCAGCAGGGCACGGCCATCTTAGTTAACCACTGATCGTCAAATGGTAGTACAGGGAAACTATTGTTCCCTTGCTCTGCCACAGGCTTAATTCGGGGAGTGTCTTTGAACCGTGTCCAATAATTGACCATATACAAAGTTTTCTTCTTTTAAACAAATATTTTCTTTACTCCAATATCCACGCCAATGATGGCTTGTTACATTGTTATAGCATAGAAAGTGTCACTATACAAAAATTTTTCATTCGCAAAAACAGCGTAATTAGGTAAATGTAGTGTAGACACTCACTTGAAGTTCAGACCTCGGGCAGAGACCCTGTCTGCTAGTTACGGCCTGGTCAGCCCGGACCCAGATACACAGTGGGCTAATCGGGCGGTCATGCGAGCACTCGAATCGCCCACATTTGGTGGGGGCCCCTTTAAGGACAAAGTGGTGGGGGCCCCAGGGCGCGTGCCCCGGGAGCCTTCCCTATAATCCTGCCCTGGTTACCAGTAAGTCTTTGCTGCAATATGCAATATGCAGCAAAGACTTACTGGCTATGGAGAGGGCTCAGCCCCGAGCCCTCTCCAAGTACCCTCACCGGACACACGCTGTACTATTATGGCGCGCGTCGGTAAGGGGATAAATAATATAAGACACAGGGTGCTTGTTACCCGTCACATGCATTTCATTTGAAACGCATATACAATTGGGCCAAGGCCTGGGGCGCTATTATTGCGTTTGTGTGAAAGTGCCCTTCTGCTTTGGGATTTGGATGTGGATGTGATTTGTATAAATCTCATCCACTGTTGCTACTGTAAATTAGGTAGACAGCCAACCTACCTGAACAACCAGAAGTAGAAGCTGAGACTCTGCTATAGACCATATATACTTTGCTCCTAGCTTTAGACAAGGGTACCGGACTTCTGAGAAAGCGAGAGACCGCTAGCCCAGGCCTTTCTCCTGCGTTGGAGAAGTCAGCCCTTTGATTTGTTTGCATTGCTTTGCACCTGAATTTCTTCAGTAACGAAGGTAACTACTTACTACAGACCCTTACTCTGGGCTTATTTTCCATTGGGGTGCACCAAGCCTCACCATCCCTTCCAGAGAGTGGGACCAGCATAGCGTTGGGGCCACCCCTTATCCGGGCACTGAACTATGAGTACCCAATGTTACTCTGCAGCACACAATGTAAACTTGTCTTTCCTGTCACATTACATTGCCTCAGGTATATAAAGAATCACTTGTGTTTATACAGCACAAATGCTGCTCATTGAATGCAATATAAACACCCAAGAAGACTTCAAGAAGTGGACACAGGAAAACAATGAACGTTTGTAACAAAAGTGTAATGCAGGAAGGTGATTATAATTATCAGAGTATTATAGTCATGGAATTACAGAAGTCAATGGGGCATTTATATCAGTCATCAACAGCTACACCTGTAGGCATAGTTATAAAAGAGAGCCTTTAAACCATTAAAGGAAACTTACCACTTCCGATGGTGGGTATTAGCTGCAAATGCCGTGCACCAGCTCAGGGTGAGCTGGTGCCGGCGCTTATTTTCGGTATGTTATTAAATAGATGTAAAGCGTTTAAATGCTTTATTAATCTTTATATGAAAGTAGCTGCACCACACCGTGGTCCGCGCTCGGTGCACCATGCGCACAACCACTTCCTATTCAGGCGCACAAAGTGGCCGCACGCATGGTGCGCCGAGCGCGGACGACGGTGCGGTGAAGCCGCTTCCTATAAAAAGATTAATAAAGCGTTAAAATGCTTTACATCTATTTAATAACATAACGAAAATAAGCACCGGCACCAGCTCACCCTGAGCTGGTGCAGGGCGTTTGCAGGTTATACCCACCGTCGGAAGTGGTAGGTTTCCTTTAATAGGAGCACATTCTTGACTTGGCAGAATGAAAAAATAATAGATCAGTCAGCTCAGCTCCTACTGTTCTATAATATTCTGCCTGCAGATTATGCTGCAGTATCACTCCCTTTAAACAGGCGCCATTTTAAGTGGACCTTTAATCACCTACATCCCAGTCCAACTTGTTTATCCTTTGATAAAAGCTGCTCTATCATAGCATCATAGTATATAAGGCTGGAAAAAGATGCAAATCCATCAAGTCCAACCTTTAAGAATTAAATAAATGTTTTATCCCCATAACCCGTGATATTTTTTCTCTGCAGAAAGGCATCCAGGCCTCTCTTGAACATGTACATAGAGTCGGCCATAACAACCTCCTGCGGCAGAGAGTTCCATAGTCTCACTGCTCGTACAGTAAAGAACCTTTGTCTATGGTGATGGTAGAATCGCCTCTCCTCTAGGCGTAGAAGATGCCCCCTTGTCCTGGTCACAGGCCTAGGTATAAAAAGATCTTTGGAGAGATCCTTGTACTGTCCGTTCAGGTATTTGTACATTGTAATGAAGTCTCCCCTCAGTTGTCTTTTTTCTAAACTGAATAATCCCAAATTTTGTAATCTGTCAGTGTATTCTAATCCCCCCATTCCCCTAATAATCCTGGTTGCTCTCCTCTCCACCCGTTCCAGTTCTACCATGTCCTTTATATACTGGTGCCCAAAACTGTACACAATGGGGCAAATTTACTTACCCGGTCCATTCGCGTTCCAGCGGCGGCTTCTCCGCTCTGGATTCGGGTCCGGCCGGGATTTAATAAGGTAGTTCTTCCGCCGTCCACTAGGTGGCGCTGCTGCGCTGAAAGTAAACTCATCGCGCCGGAATGCACCGAGCTGGACCAGGTGAAGGTAAGCGGTCCTTATGCGACACATTTTCGGTTTTTAAATGCGTCGGTTTTTCCGAATACGTCGGGTTTTCGTTCGGCCACGCCCCCCGATTTCCGTCGCGCGCATGCCAGCGCCGATGCGCCACAATCCGATCGCGTGCGCCAAAATCCCGGGGCAATTTAAGTACAAGCGGCGCAAAACGGAAATATTCGGGTAACACGTCGGGAAAACGCGAATCGGGCCCTTAATAAATGACCCCCAATATTCCATGTGTGGTCTGACCAGGGATTTGTATAAGGACAAAACTATGTCTTTATCATGAGAATCTATTCCTCTCTTGATACATCCCATGATTTTATTTGCTTTAGCAGCAGCCGCCTGGCTCTGGTCACTAAAATTAAGTTTACCATCCACCAATACCCCCAAGTCCTTTTCAGCTCCAGTTTTACCAAGTAATTGACTGTTCAGAACATAATTATACTTTTTTGTTTCCATGGCCCAAGTGCTTAACTTTACATTTATCTAAATTAAACCTCATCAACCATTTCTCTGCCCACTCCTCAAGCTTCCACAAATCCCTCTGTAATGCTAAACTATCGGCCTCAGTATTTATTACTTTACACAGCTAAGTATCATCTGCAAATATTGAAACTTGACTGTGTAAACCCACTGCAAGGTCATTAATAAAAAATATTAAAAAGAAGTGGCCCCAATACTGACCCCTGTGGCACTCCACTAGTAACCTCAACCCAATCTGAGAATGTGCCATTAATGACCACCCTCTGTTTTCTATTACCAAGCCAATTACTTACCCAAATACACAGATTTTCCCCTAGTCCCAGCAGTCTCATTTTATGTACCAACCTTTTATGTGGCACAGTGTCAAATGCCTTTGAAAAGTCCAGATATACAACATCCACAGAGTCCCACAGCGTTATTCCTAAGAGGGCCCACACTCTCCGTTTTTAGTTTCTTATCATTTACTTACTTAGAATTTGGGATTATCTTTGCTCTCCCTGGCAATATTTCTCTCAGTCTCTATTTTTGCGGCCTTTATCTGCTTTTTACAGGATTTATTTTTCTCTATAATGCTGTAATGCCTCATACTTTCACGTTTTAGCATCTTAAACGCCTTATCTTTCTCGCTTATTACTTTACTTTGCTCTACTAATTCAAGCATAGTTGTAATTGTATCTCTAGTCCCCACTGTTTCCAAGTAATCTGTCAGATCTACTGTCAGATGGGCCGAGCTTTGCTGTCTCCTCCTGCCTGGGACCGCCCATTTGACAATAGAGAATTATATTAGCATAGTTTTAGCACCCAATATGATAATAAGGCTCTCTACTATTAGATGAGAGATCCTTAGCTTGAGAAGACAGTCTGGCCCCGCCTATTTGACAGTACAAATCCAAAAATAATGACATTGATTATTTGGGAATTGTGAGGGCTAAAGATAAAATTCCATGTACACCAGAATCGACAGAGTGGCACCTATTAAACAAAGCAATGAGTTGAATTTAATGGAGGTGGTGAAAGGTTCTATTTTAGTTCATTTGTGTCCAGATGAAAGTTTAATTTCTATCTTCTCATAAATCAGCCTCACCGTCTGATCTAAAGAGTAGAGAGAAGGGCTGGAGGAGGAGCAGCGAGGAAGTTAGTCTGTACACAGAGCACTAATAGCATCAGTACATACTAGTTAAATCGCACGTAGAAGTATATAGGTGCAGCTAGACAGTTCATTCATCCAGAGCTGAGCTGTGTATGGACTCATTTACCTAACTTTAATTAGCCTAAGGGTAAGCTCACACAGCAAAGAAATTATGCCAAAATCCACTTTCAGCCAATATTTTTTATTTACACATGGCAAGTGCACTAAAATATGCTGTAAAACAGTCTGACAGGCATTCTGTGTGACTTCATTCCTACATCCACCCCCATGGGTTGCACATTACCTGTGCAAATTCTGTGCTGCAAATCTGCAGGTCTTCTGCTACATGTGAAGGTGCCCACATGTACCCCTAATACTGTGTTTACAAACACTACACGAATGCATGGGGGCAGGCCTTGACCCAATCGAATATAGGTTTCCAGTAAAATGCATGGGTGATAGCATGCGTTTCACTGGAAACATGCAATTGAGACAAGACTCCCCCCCCCCCCCCAGCGCTAGCATTGTGTTTGTAAACGAAGCGCTAACGTTCTGACCGCACCCTCAGGACTCAGTGTTAGTGACTGCAATCACAATTTCTTGCTAATTGCCATGCTCAAAAAACACCCAAAAAAACAATATGGCACAGTAACAAGTAAACAAAAATAACTATAAAGATTGGAATGTACCCTTGAATAGATTAACCATTACGTGCACCTGGACGTTATAGTATGTCTTTGCAGGAGTTACTTCCCACACGGGGACGTTCTATAACGTTCAGCTTCTGGCAGTGGCTCACAGACCAAGCCAGCACCAGAAGCAGCGGCTGTAAGCTGTATATTACAACTGACACTGCGCTCTAACACCAGTGATCGGAGCCGGCTCCAATTGCGAGTGTTAATTCCTTACACGCCGCGTCCAAACATGACCGCGTCGTGTAAGGATCTTCCCCCTATGGATCTGATCCCCTGTGCCGCTTACCGGGGGATCCGATCCCCTTCTGGGCAGCCCCGAGGTCTGCCAAGTGCCCCGGAGCTGCCCAATGTTCTTGACCGTCACACCCCTTCCGGGTTTGACTGTAAACTCTCTGCGCATGCGCCTGCATGCTCAGTCATTTTACACAGCTCTACAGTGACAATCTGCATAATAAAACAGGATCGATATTAGATCCGCAAAGTGAACCCTGTAAAATAACCCCCAAAAAACGCTAAAAAAAGATGATTTTTAATTAATACCCTTTACAAAATGCTCTAAAAAGTGATAAAATCTTACGCACTCTTAAATAAGACCACTAAAAAGAACAATCCTTCTCACAAAAAATAAGTCCTTAACCAACATTTTCGCCAAATTACTTTTTATTCAGTAAAAATGGGAAAACATTATTTAAAAAATCTATATAAATGAGTTATTTCGTAATCCTGGTGACCCATAGAATAAAAATAATATACTACTTTTATGTTATAGTAAATGGCCAAAAAAAACACAAAAAAATCTTCTTAAAAATTGATGATTCTCATTTCCTCAACCAACAAAGAGTTAATAAAATCTCACCAATTAGCTGTAGATGCTCCAAAATTATGTACCAGAAAACTGCATCTCATGTGGCAGAAAAAGGTCCATATTAAAAAAAGCAAAAAAAATTATAGCCTGTACAATGTGACAATAGAAATCTGCTCTGCATGGCGCCTCCTTCCTCTCTATGCCTGGCCGTGCGCCCATACAGCAGGTTACCACCACATACTCGGGAGGAATTGGGTATCAAACTTTGTGGAGCCTTTTTTCATTTAATCCATTGCAAATGTTTAATTTTCCACCCAAAATAAATGGGAGATGGATGGTATAATAAAAAAATATTACAATTTGTAGACCACACCTCCATTTGTTTTTACCCCTATAAAACACCTAAACGGTTAACAAACTTCTTCAAAGTGTTTTTCATACGTTGAAGTGTGTAGATTCTATAATGGAATCATTTACTAGTATAGCTATTACTTAGGCCTCTCACAGTCAATTAAGCAGGTCCATCTAAAAACGGGTTTTGGTGAGTTTCTCAAAAATTTGAAAAATGGCACCAAATTCTGAGCCTCATAAAATTCTAGTAAAATATGTGGACTCTTAAAAAACCACGACGACATAAAGCAGACCATTTGGGAAATGTAAGTTATAAATTTATTTGGGTGCTATGACTATCTGCATCAAAAGTAGAGAATTTAGAACTATGAAAATAAAGATTTTTTTTCAAAACTTTTGCCAATTTTTTTCATAACTAAACACAAAAAATATCATTTTTAAACTAATTTGAAGTACAATGTGTCACGAGAAAACAATCTCAAAATCCACTGGATATCTTATAGCGTTCCAAAGCTATAACCACTTATAGTGACACGGGAGATTTGAAAAATGGGGCCGCGTCCTAGAGGCCAAATTAGGCTCCCAAAGGAGTTAAACTACACCAAACATGAAACTTGGAGGAAAAGACACCATTTCATATAGCTCAACAAAATTGTAATAATAAAATGGTATATACTTTAGTTTACCTCCCTCCTGCTAACAATGTGACACTAACAAAATAAAATACATTAAGGGAACTTAAGGGAAAAATTACTCTTCATGAATCTGGCACCGCCTGCACTGCTCTGACAACTTTTTTTTGTCCACCTTTAACAGAGCCTGCGACACGATTCTTTTGGACCTTGCATGATAAATGTGGCGCACGGTCCAACTGTGCACCAGAACGCCTCCTTTTAGTGCAGAATTTTGTGTCACATCGGGCACTTTCAGTGCAAAGTCAGACAAAAAAAAATGGTGCAAGGCTTTAAAAAATGTGGGCCACTGTCTTATTTTTGGGGAAACACGGTTGATATAAGTGCTTCTCAATAGATTAAAATATTTGAAAATGTAATATTTTTATAGTAGTTCACTGATAATGAGATAACAGCCCACATTTATTACAGCATTTGTGCCAGTGTTCTTAAAGAACGTGCAAACTGCTTGCACATATATTTATAAAGTGTCCGCCACACGTTTGTGTCAGGGCTACACTATACGCAATGCGATGCAAAATTCTGCACTAAAAGCACCATTCCGTTGCAGTCGGCCGTGCCCCATATTAAAGGTGCCTAAAAAAAAGGTTGGTGCACTCTGTCCGAGCAATGCAGGGGGTGCCGGAGTCATGGAGAACAGGCGACACAATTCATGAATCTGGCGCCCTATACACACTACACAGGCAGCATTATTTTTTGATAAATGAGGGCAATGACTTTTGGCTTTTTCCTAGTCTGTAAGCCAGAATTATCAAGATTAACAGAAATAACCACTTGAAAAAGTAATGACTCACTTTTTGAATTGAATTACTGAAAAAAAAACCTTTTTGCTGCTTTTCTTATGTCTTGAGAAGCGCTTGTATGAACTGTCATTGAGGTGAAAAAATACAGAAAGTAACATTCAAAAGTAACATTTAAAAGTTTAAACACCAAGGAAAAAAAAATACTACACCTTGAGAGTAATGGAGAAGACTTCCCATGCATGTTTCGGATTGCTCCTTCATCAGGGGTTGGTGCCAGGTACAGAGGAGGGACTTTAAATATGTGAAGACCACAGGGTAAGATCAGGCCACCGCAAGGGCCCTGTTCACTGTTTTATTGCTTATTTAACTTGAACATTCAAGCTACAATCAAATTCATGCTTGATAAACCAAGGACTCTTAGGCCCGTTCCACACTCGCAGTGTGTGCTGCTTCAATCTTTCGGCCCGAACACTGCAAACCGACATTCTGAGTTCAGTTCCAGTTTGCAGCGTTCGGGTCGGGAGATCCAGGCAGCACTTGCTGCAAGTGTGATGCGAGTTCAGCATATCACACTCGCAAGTGTGGAACGGGCCTCACTCATAGATCCAGGCACAGTGATTGTGATAATCTTCTTATATTTGTTAACCTTGGCCTCCCTCCTTCTAAAATTAACTTTTAAACTACGTCAGAAGGGCTCTGTGGGTGTTACCAGAGCTCCTCTGTGTTGTTGGCAGAGGAAGGGGGAAAGTGCAGAGGAACGAGGGCAGAGGAATGTAGATGTGCTTCTGCACAGTGTAACAGCCCGTGAAGCTACGGCATGGAGCGTCTTTGGTGAAGCCTTCCTGAGCCCTTAGAAGAATAATTTTGGAAGGAGCCCATGGATAAATATAGAAAGATTACCACAGCCAAGGTATATACCATTTAGTCAACAAGATTTTGTTATACAGTACTATATGTAATGGTGTATTGCCCTCTTTTTTTATCTGCATGCATACAACTTAAAACAATGCATGAATGAAAAATCTTCTGGTCGCCTCCTGTTCCTCATAAGTTCAATCAATGGAAGGCTAGCTCATTTATACCATGAAATTTTCGGGGGCTGCTGCAGATTTTTAGGCTAGAAATAGTGGAAGGACAGGTGGTTAAACTATATTAGAGGTATAATCAGACTTGTAGTCATCAAGAGACTGCGACCGAGTCAGAGTCTTAATATTTCTGTCTATAAGCACAAACCACTAGCAAATCCCAGATGGAAACAGCTTTAAATAGAATTTACAGCTAAATAATTGCATTTGTTGACTTTGTATATTCCCTGTGCATAGAAATCCTAATGTAATGAGATTTGGAAAGTTACCAATTTAGTTATGTGTGTCTCTTGTGTAAAACACATGACTCGGCCAAGGACATCTCATTTACCCCTTTAGGCTCATTTACCTCACCCTCCCAGCAGTACATTTACCTTGCACCCACTCTCCCTGGTATCTTTTTGCTTTGTTAAAAACAAAAAAGTGGATGTTTACCACTAGGTGGCAGAAGGGAGTTAGGAAATCATTATACACAAATCTTTATTTGTATAGCGCCATCATATTCTATAGCGCTGTGCACTGATTGGGGCGGACATATACAAATAAATTACAGATCACAAGGGAGCATTGGATCTTTAACACTGTAACAGCAGGGACTCCTCTGACTTGTCTGCTTAGTCAAACCTTGTATTCCCCACAAAATAAGCTTACTGCTAAGTCACTGCCCAAGTCTGTGCTGTGATATTCAATTATTATTCCTCACAGGATGAGGCCCCTCTGTTTGTAGCAGGCGTCAGCTGTATTTTGCAGCCTCTGCGGTTGAACCACGTTCTGCATCTATAAGCCCCGCTCATGGGCATCACCATTTTTAAATGTGGGTTGGTGCCCCCCTGTGACGTCAACGGTGGGGGTGGAGATCAGATGCCATGACAGCTAGGAGCTGGCATTAAGCAGTTTGCATTACAGTCCGCCAGAGGCAAACTGTAATACAGAAGCAGTATATTCACAGAATACTACAAAACGTTGTATACCAGTATATTGGGATCAATCCCCTAGAGTTAAAATACCTTAGGGGTCCTGAAGTAATAGTAAAAAAAAAGGAAAAAAAATTAAAGTATAAACCTTAAAGATTAAATTAGATCTTTTTGAAAACTTAATTGAGTTTTTTTTTCTAGTTTTTTCTAAATTAAAGGAAATCTTCATCAGAATGAAGCATGATAAACCAGGGCCTCTTATGCCTAGCCCCAGGCACTGAGACTGTGGTAATCTTCTTATATCTTCCTATATTGATGGCCTCCTTCCTTCTAAAATCACATTTTAAAATTATTCTAATGAGCCCTAAGGGCTCTGGGGGAGGTGTGCTCTGGCTGCCAAGGCTTTTTCAGTGTCTTCCCCTCTCCTCGCCACTTCCCACCTCCCTCTGCCTGATGTAATCTCACTGCAACATGGGCAATTCAAAAGGAAGGCTCCTTGCACACTGTAACAGCATGAGAATCTACAACACAGAGGGGCTCTGGTAACACCCCCCTATAGCCCTTCTGGCTTGTGAGCATAATTTTAAAAGTATATTTTTTGAATGATGGAGACCATGGATAACAAATATAAGAAGATTACCACAGTCACACTGCCTAGATCTATGAGTAAGTGCCCCTGGATTATCATGGTTCATTTTGATGGCAGATTCCCTTGAATTCATCAAATGTCAGATATATTAATATGGAAAACCCACATCTGACCAGCAGAAAATCCAACCAAAAAATAAAAGCAAGCGCACAAAGCCCAACTTATGATATCAATGGGATGGCAGAGGAGCAAACACTGCCAAGAATTGGACCTACTCTAAGTTTTTTTTCTCTGCAACACAATGCTCAAAAAAGGATGCTGAGGAATACCTTAACTCATTGGAGTCGTAAAGTCACTAGGGCAAGGGACGTGCATACAAAATGCTGTTTTATTTGGTTCCCTTTGATCTGACATTTTCCTCTTAAATTACCTACATAAGGTGGCAACTTGTACAAGCTCATCCCTTCCACATTTCTTGTGTACCTGTAGAGTTTTAGTTGTGCCAAGTATTGTGCACCCCTAGGCCAAACTTCATCAGCCTTTATAATCAAGGTCAGCTCCAGGTTTCAATAGTCCCCTGGGCAACAGTACCTCAGTGGGCCTTTTAGCAGTGAACTCATGGGGCACCATTAAAAATTCAAAAACTATAGTAATTCAAATATTCCCTAGATTATCATTCCCAAACAGCCCTGTCATGGTTATTTTATATATAGCCCCCTCATAGTTTATTTATATACGGCCCCATCACAGTTCTATTATATACAGCCCCCTCTCCTCACCAGGCGCTGCTAGGGACTGAGATTCAGCCACAGGGGCCCCCACCAGCAGCTCTGGGCCCCGGCACTTGCCTGGGTTTGCCTGGTGCTGATGCTGACCCTGTTTATAATCCGTAACCAGGACCAGAAAACAAAATTTTAAATGGGTACGTACAGATTTGTACCCCATCCGTGTTTAGGATACACTTTTGGCTTGTAGAACAATGGCTAGAAAATGTGAAAATGTCTGATAATATGTTACTATACTATAAGAAAGCTTTAGGCTTTGCCTGACTGACACTCATCTCCCCAGACTCTCTTGGATCAGCATTTTTATTGCCACATGGGATAAGCCATGCCAGACAACTCTGACACTTGCATATCTCAGGGGATAAAAGGGATCCACATTGTTAAAATTTAGAATGCCCAACATTTGCTTCCTTATACGACTATGTTCGGTATGGGAGAATGCTAAATATATACACTGAAAAAAACAATTACTATTTTCCCTTAAAGAAAAACAATATGGTAGATCTTTCATACACACAATTGAGGCCAAAGATTAAATGCAGGAAGATTTGCCGACAGGTTGTGGACCATTGTGGCACCTAAGTAATTTGTGTTCAGGCTACTCTATAGGATAGAGCAGTATCCTATAGAGTAGCCCATATGACCCCTTTAGTTTTCTCCCTTTCTCCCCGGTACAAGCATCTGGACATAAGACATTGGGGGTCATTTACTAAGGGCCCGATTCGCGTTTTCCCGACGTGTTACCCGAATATTTCCGATTTGCAACGATTTTCCCTGAATTGCCCCGGGATTTTGGCGCACGCGATCGTATTGTGGCGCATAGGTGCTGGCATGCACGCGACGGAAATCGGGGGGCGTGGCCGAACGAAAACCCGATGGATTCAGAAAAACCGCAGAATTTTTTTTAAAAAATGTGTCGCAGAGCTTGCACTTACCTTCACTCAGCTCGGCTCGGTGTATTCCAGTGCGTTCCGGGGAACTTCAGCGCAGCAGCGCCACCTGGTGGACGGCGGAGGAACTGCCTTAATAAATCCCGGCCGGACCCGAATCCAGCGCAGAGAACGCGCCGCTGGATCGCGAATGGGCCGGGTAAGTAAATCTGCTCCATTGACTACATCAAGAGATGCTTGTGTGAAGTAGCAGGAAAATCATCAGGAACAAGATGAGATCTGGAAGAGCAGCGTTCTGGCATAGTTGATGTACAGGCAATCGGAATAAATAAAAATCGGGGGTAAAAGTAACGTTTAGGCCCCTACCACACAGGATAGGGCCTAACTTTCTGATCGGTGGGGGTCTCATTGATGGGACCCCTACAGATCACTAGGTCCGAGTTGGACCCCTCAATGCTACCTGAGATGAGTGGAGGAACAGGACGCGCATGTCCAGGCTTTCCTGTTCACCTCTATGGAGCTGCCGGAGATTGCCAAGTATGGTGCTCTGCAATTTCCGTCGGCTCCATTGAGATGAATGCAGCAGTCCAGCCATGCGCAGCCGGCTGCTCCGCGAAAAAGGAGTCCAAGTGGAGTACATAGGACTGACGGACCACCGTTCTCAAAATCATGTGGATAGGGCCTAACTTGTTTTTTGGGAAAACCCCTTTAAGTTGTATTTGTATGTAAGTCGGAACTGGTATACTTTGTAAGTGTAACTCCAGACAATATATGTTTAGTCCCTGTTATAATTAGATTTAAAACATTTTGGGTTGACAAGGGAACAAAGATTAGCAATAAATTATAATAATGCTTCATTGCAGACACCCTAATGTTGATCTTTGCAGCCTTTGACTAAAGTTCAGTAAATTACCAGCATCCAGAGAGGTGAAAGTGGGCAGAGAGGTCCATTTGTAACTAGGGGTCGTTTGTAGGTCAGATGATCTTAAAGGGAACCTGCGGTCACATTTTTCACAAATACAGATAGTGACAGGTTCCTATAGAGGCCTATTAGCAAATGACACCCTTCTTTTACCTGTTTCCCTCACATCCCCATAAAATCAACTTTTTTTTCATACAACTGGACATCAGAGGGGGCGTGTTCTGCTTGGCAGGTCCCTCCCATCTACTCCTCCCAATGCCACATGCCTTCCACCAGTATACACGGCCTCCCTCCTGTATACATGGCCTCCCCGGTATACATGGCCTCCCCCTGTATACACAGCCTTCCCCTGTATACACAGCCTCCCCTGCAGCTTCTCTCCCGCCGGCAGCCGCATCTCCTGTATAGTGACACAGGCTACCGCCTTAAAGAGAACCTGTAACCAGGGACCTCATTTTCACTAAAGACAGGTTGCAGAAGCCCATCACACCTGCAGTGCGAAAATGCCTCTCTGCCTTTTATAAGCATTTGCATTACTATATCATTGTGTGTTATAACTTACCTTGCACCCTTACAAAATCCTGGGGTAGTCACAGGGGCAGGACTTTGGTTTAGATGCATTTAAAAAACAACATGTGACTTGTCTGTGTTACTCACTCCTCAGATCTCAGCCCCCACCTTTGTGTTCCTCTACAGCTCCTCCCTCTGCCACTGATGTCATCTCACCAGACTGTGGCTGTGGCGGATGGAAGGGTTCCACGACCGTGCCCTGAAGCACAAAAAGTAGAAAGGAGATAATGGCTATAATTTTGCCGGATCAATGCAATACCAGGGACATTGCAGCTCTTGGTGAGTGTTAATTACCCTACACTGCAGCCAAGTGCATACCACAGCCTGCCGATAACTGCAGCCATGTGCATAACATTACCCTGCGGACATTTGCAACTCTTAATCCCTTCTGCCATGTGCCCTGTATCACCCCTGCAGCCATGTGGCCTGTGTCACCCCTGCAGCCATGTGCCCTGTATCACCCCTGCAGCCATGTGGCCTGTGTCACCCCTGCAGCCATCAGACCTGTATCACCCCTGCAGCCATGTGGCCTGTATCACCCCTGCAGCCATCAGGCCTGTATCACCCCTGCAGCCATCAGGCCTGTATCACCCCTGCAGCCATGTGCCCTGTATCACCCCTGCAGCCATCAGGCCTGTGTCACCCCTGCAGCCATGTGGCCTGTATCACCCCTGCAGCCATCAGGCCTGTGTCACCCCTGCAGCCATCAGGCCTGTGTCACCCCTGCAGCCATCAGGCCTGTATCACCCCTGCAGCCATGTGGCCTGTATCACCCCTGCAGCCATGTGGCCTGTATCACCCCTGCAGCCATGTGGCCTGTATCACCCCTGCAGCCATGTGGCCTGTATCACCCCTGCAGCCATCAGGCCTGTGTCACCCCTGCAGCCATCAGGCCTGTGTCACCCCTGCAGCCATCAGGCCTGTATCACCCCTGCAGCCAGATAATGGCTATAATTTTGCCGGATCAATGCAATACCAGGGACATTGCAGCTCTTGGTGAGTGTTAATTACCCTACACTGCAGCCAAGTGCATACCACAGCCTGCCGATCACTGCAGCCATGTGCATAACATTACCCTGCGGACATTTGCAACTCTTAATCCCTTCTGCCATGTGCCCTGTATCACCCCTGCAGCCATGTGGCCTGTGTCACCCCTGCAGCCATGTGCCCTGTATCACCCCTGCAGCCATGTGGCCTGTGTCACCCCTGCAGCCATGTGCCCTGTATCACCCCTGCAGCCATGTGGCCTGTGTCACCCCTGCAGCCTTCAGACCTGTATCACCCCTGCAGCCATGTGGCCTGTATCACCCCTGCAGCCATCAGGCCTGTATCACCCCTGCAGCCATCAGGCCTGTATCACCCCTGCAGCCATGTGCCCTGTGTCACCCCTGCAGCCATCAGGCCTGTATCACCCCTGCAGCCATGTGCCCTGTATCACCCCTGCAGCCATCAGGCCTGTGTCACCCCTGCAGCCATCAGGCCTATGTCACCCCTGCAGCCATGTGGCCTGTGTCACCCCTGCAGCCATCAGACCTGTATCACCCCTGCAGCCATGTGGCCTGTGTCACCCCTGCAGCCATCAGACCTGTATCACTCCTGCAGCCATGTGGCCTGTGTCACCCCTGCAGCCACGTGGCCTGTATCACCCCTGCAGCCATGTGGCCTGTGTCACCCCTAAAGCCATCAGGCCTGTATCACCCCTAAAGCCATGTGGCCTGTATCACCCCTGCAGCCATGTGCAACATCCCCCACCGGGGCCTAGCCTTAAAGGTGAGGCCTGGAGTCAGCCGGGGCCCGCTGTACCGGAGTGGCTGGCGGTTGCGGCCTAAGCACGCTTGTGTCACGGTGCTTGGTACGGGGGAACCGGAGGGCTGTCCTACAGCCTGGCAGGTCTCCAGCAGGGTGGTGTTGGCAAGAAATGATGAGGGAGAGGCTGCTATAGCGGATCTCCCTGGGGCAACCCCTTAATGTCCCGAGTGTGAGTCTCTGGGTGATGGACAGGGTGCCGGTGATGAAGGCAGCCGTATTAGCAGGGACCAGACGGAGACAGAAGTTGAAGAAAACAACTTACAGTTCTTTATTTGAACCGCAGGAACCGCAGCAAACGTGCCTTTAACAGGTAGGTAGGGTGCCAAGATGTGAGTTGGAGGGAGCCTCAGGAGATAGTTCACCAGCCTGGATGTAGAGGGCAGGCTGGGAGGCAGCTGTGTCCTGGTAGGAAGCTTCAGCTTGTCCTGTAGGGCTTCAGGTATCACCTTCAAAGGTAAGATGATACCCCTTTCCTCACTACACTAACTCTAGTCTAATGCTCCACTCTTCAGAGGCAGGGGCTAGGCTCTTCCTGCTCTGGTATGGGCTAGACAGAGATTACTCACTCACTCACTGATTCTCCTACAACAGAATCCTCCAGAATCCTTACTAGAATAATCTAGTCTCCAGAACATTCCTGGCCAGAGGTTTTATTACCTCCCTTTGGTCAGGTGGTGGCTGCTCCTCCAATCACATCTCAGCTTACAGAGCACAGGATGTAACACATATCATTGGATAACAGCATCTGGCATTATACAAAATACTTAACCTCTGCCTTGCCAGGCAGGATTCACCACTGCAATATCCCTATGTCCTATTAGAACCATGTTGTGTAATGGGATTACATGCAGGTGGGACGTATTCGCAAGCACTACCTCGCCATTGCATCGGCGAGGGTGTTGCATACCCCGGGGGCAATTGAAAGAGCCGCCCTCGGCTCGACTACAGATGTTTTGGGGCACAGAGGGGGCTAAGGGCACTTCTGGGAAGTGCAGGCTATGTGAGGTGTAGGGACAAACCGCCCATGGTCCTGGAGACAGGCACCTGGGTTGGTGTCGGACTAAGACAAAAATATAGCTGTATGACAGTTGGTCGCTGACGCCATTAAACCGAACTGTACAGTAGGAAAGGTGTGGTGTCATGTCCTGTAATCCACTCCTTGCACCAAGGCCTGTATATTTGTTTGATCAACGCTTCTTCCCTGGCGGCAATTATATAGTGTGTCTATCTGCATTGCGTTAGCATATGCGACACGAGTACCTCCTGACTGGCATCCTTACCCATGTATGGGTGGCATCCAGGTGCTACCTGTGTAACACCCCCGGTCCCCTAAGGACCCGCAGTTTACGGACTACCCCCATGTGCAAACCTCAGTTTGAGGGATCAGGTAGCGGTCAGTGTTTCACATAAAAGACGGTCCGACACAGCCACACTACAACCTGAAAAGCCTATGAAAGGGTTAATGCAGACTACTGGCAGATATGACAGTGTGCAAATATTTGGCAAAAATCACATTGGCTTAGGAGCCCAATGGGTACACATCTTATAACATTGCAAACGTTACAGAGGTGGATAGGCTACTCATGGTAGCACGATAGTAAATGTCTCTTTTCCTGCAAAGGAAAGGCATAAAAAGTGCAAACAGAATGTCCGTACCTAAAAGGAAGGCATTAAGTGCAAAATAGTAGTCAATGGCCACTTTTCCCTTGTAGTATCTGGCAAAAGTCTCTCAGAAGGTCTCTAGTGACAAAGTCCATCTTCTGGGTACAGCCCTTGATGTGGGGAAAAGTGCACTGAGAAGCAAAGGGTCTCCTCTATGTGTAGAGGGACAGAGTCCTTTGAAGAAATTATCTCTGCTGTGGCAGAGGAAGGGTGCTATCATAGCACAGGACAATAATCAGTTCAAGGTATGTCTCTTGACTGAGATAAATAAGGGTAAGAGTCTCAGGAAAGTCTCTGGCTCTATAGGGTAAGGACAGAAATATACAATATGTACACAGTACAGTACCTGAAGTGGGCTACAGCCCTTCAGGGGTTAGTCTGCATCTTCTTCGGTGGTAAGTACTTCGGTGTCAGAAAAACGTACCTGCCTCCTGCTCCTGCGTGTCACCAGCTGGTACTCCTGCAGGTACGCAGGAGCTTTACCTTTTGTTTCCCTTTGAGACCTTCGAAGTTCCGGCCTGGAGAAGATAACAACCTCCTCATCGTCCTCCTCTGAGTCAAGCGCTGGAGTCGGAGTCTCAGCTGCCTCTGATGCTTCAGGGGTTGCAGACACTGGAGCCGGATCATCCTCCACAGGCAGCAGTATTGGAGACTGCGGTGGGGATGATGGTCTCTCTGGGGTACCTTTTACTGGAGTGGAAACAAAACAGAATTGAGGCACAGTCACAAGTTCCAAGAAACTGGGGGTAGGCGAACACAAGGAGGTCTGTAAGTTGGGAGTCGAGGTGAGAGGTGTGGACATAGGGGCAAAAGGACGAAGACATCTCTTCAGCCGGTTCCTATGTACCCGGAGTGGTGGACGGTCTCCTCTTGAAATCTCGTAGACTTCAGGGGAGAGACTGTCCCTAACTAGGTATGGCTCACGCTCCCAACGCCCATCTAGCTTATTGGTAGGATGGTTGTTGCGCAGCCACACTCGATCTCTTGGGGCAAAAGGCTCAGCACAGGCATTACGATCGAAGTCCCTTTTTTGTTTCTCTCGGGCCTCTTCCAAACGCAGATCCACAACTTCTCTGGCATCCGCCAGGCGCCTCTGGTGTTCGTGAACCCAGTCAGTCTGGGGGAGTAAAGACTGGGAATCAGGGGACTCCATGTCCCAGGTCATATCCGCAGGGAGATGTCCGTGTCTCCCGAACATCAGATAGTACGGGGTGTACCCTGTGGAGCAATGATTGGTATTGTTGTACAGGTACACCAATTCGGGCAACAGCTTTGGCCAGTCAGCCCTTTTTGCAGGGGTCAGAGTCCTCAGCATATTGATTAGAGTCTGGTTCATCTTTTCACAAAGCCCATTGCCTTGGGGATGATAGGCTGTGGTCCTCAGCTTCTTGCAGCCATATAGAGTGCACAGCTCCTGGAAGACTTGGGACTCAAATGCTGTTCCTTGGTCTGTAAGGATCTGGTCCGGACAGCCATAGGGGAGGATGAAGCTCTTCCACAGGGCCGCTGCGGTAGTCCTTGCAGACAGATCTCTGACAGGTACTGCAACCACAAATTTGGTATAGTGGTCGATGATAGTAAGGGCATAACTGTGACCGGATCTGCTGGGCTCCAACTTCACGTGGTCCAATGCCAGGATCTCCAAAGGCCGTTGGCTCACAATGGGACGTAGAGGGGCCCTTTGATTGTGTCGCTCTCCTCGAGCGATGGCGCAGGCTGGGCATTCTCGACACCAGGCTTCAATGTCGGACTTCATGTTGACCCAGTAGAATCGCCTTCGGAGGGTGGCTTCAGTCTTCTGAGCGCCAAAGTGTCCGGACTGGTCATGGTACATTTCCAGTACTATTTTGGCATCCCTCCTGGGAATCACAATCTGGTACAGCCGGTCATAAGTGATAGGGTCCAGAGTTCTTCTCTTTAGCAGACCCTGGTGCATGCTCAGAGTCTTTCTCTGGCGCCACAATTGAGACAGTTCTCCATCAGCTCTTCTGCGCCGGATTCTTTCAGGCACTCGCCCGCTAGAGAGATAGTCCATTACTTCTCCTATGGCACGGCTATCAGCCTGAAGACTCATCCAGAGGTCCTTTTCCGCAGGGGGCTCTGACTCTTCTTGAGGAGTAGCTGGCTCTGCCTCTGTCGGTAGGGAGTAAACTCTCTGGGCATCTTGACGCACAAACCGGGCATAGAACGCTGGCATCTCCACATCTTCCCACTGAGCATCCGTGGAGGGTCCCTCCCACTGGTCAGGGAGACGGGACAGAGCGTCGGCGTTGTCATTGGTCTTACCAGCCCGGTACTTGATGGTAAAGCTGAAATTGGCAAGTCTGGAGGCCCACCGTTGTTCCAGTGCTCCAAGACGTGCGGTGTTCAGATGCGCCAACGGATTATTGTCTGTGAAGACAGTGAAAGATGATGCAGCTAGGTAGTCCTTGAACTTTTCGGTCACAGCCCAGACTAACGCCAGAAACTCCAACTTGAAGGAACTGTAGTTCTGGTCGTTTTGCTCCGGTTCTCGGAGGGAACGGCTGGCGTAGGCTATGACCCTTTCAGTTCCGTTTTGGAGCTGGGATAATACCGCCCCTAGACCTTGCTTGCTGGCATCAGTGTATAGGGTGAAAGGCAGACTATAGTCTGGATATCCCAACACCGGGGGCTCAGTCAACCGTTGCTTGAGCATCTGGAAGGCAGCTTCTCGTTCGGCCGTCCACTCAATGGCTACTCGGGAACGTTGGCTCTCTTTTGGCAGGCCCCTTAGAAGCTCTTGCAGGGGAGCCGCCAGCTGAGCAAACTTCGGGATGAAACGCCTGTAATAACTGGCAAATCCCAGGAAGCTTTTGATGTCCCGTACGGTTGATGGGGTAGGCCAGTCGTAGACAGCTGCAATCTTCTCTGGATCTGGCTCAATTCCATGAGCGCTCACCACATGTCCCAAGTACTTGACGCTAGGTTGTAGCAGGTGGCACTTGGATGGCTTGACCTTCAACCCATGTTGGGTCAGGATTTGGAAGACTTCCGCCAGATGGTGGAGGTGGTCTTCATAAGTCTTGGAGTAGATGATGATGTCGTCCAAATATAGCAGGACGGTCTCGAAGTTGCGATGACCCAAACATCTCTCCATCAGCCGTTGAAATGTGCCTGGGGCGTTGCATAGTCCAAACGGCATGTTGTTGAACTCGAACAAGCCCATTGGGGTGGTGAAAGCCGTCTTCTCTCTGTCTTCCGGCGCCATGGCCACTTGCCAGTAGCCACTGGTCAGGTCCAGGGTGGAGAAGTAGGCAGCTGACCCTAGGGCTGCGAGGGATTCCTCGATTCGAGGCAGAGGATAGGCGTCCTTGTGGGTGATATTGTTGATCTTCCTATAGTCAACACAGAATTGAAGGGTTCCATCCTTCTTCTTCACAAGGACCAGCGGGGCAGCCCATGGGCTGCGACTCTCCCGGATAACGTTGGCTGTCTTCATCTCTTGTACCAGCTTCTTCACCTCTTGGTAACGGGCTGGAGGTATGGGCCGGTATCGTTCCTTGATAGGAGGATGAGAGCCAGTAGGGATGGTGTGTTGGATCAGAGTAGTCTGCCCAAAATCCAGTGGGTGTTTGCTGAAGGCCTGGTGGTGCTTCATAACGACATCCAGGACACCTTGTACTTGGTCTGCAGGAGTAAAATCGTCGTCTCCAATATTGAGCTCAAGCCACCAGGATTGCTCGGCAGGCTCATCTTCAGCACCTGGCTTCACTTCCAACTGTTGGGAGGCAGACAGAGAGGTTTCCACCAAGTCTTCAGGATGGACACTGAAGAGAGTGGCTACGGCTTGGTACTTTCTCAGATCCACTGGGGAGTCTCCCACATTTAGTAGTCGAATGGGTACTTGTCCTCGGGATACAGTGACTAGGCTCCTGGCGGCTAGAATGGGCAGGTCTTCATCAGCTGGTAGAGGTTCTACTATCGCCTGGTAGTCTTGACCTTGGACGCCCATGCAGGCTCGACACCATACTAACGTCTCAGTCCCAGGTTGAAGGCGGACAGGTTGGGGATCCTTGATCCGGGCTCTGCAGATTTCCCCATTAGGGCCAGCAAACTTCTGTTGCGCCGCTAGAACCTTCATAGTCTCCTGAATTACCTTCCGGGAACCGTTGGGCACTGTTGGCAGGGAGTCGTGGAGAGCCTTCAGCACTTCAGGGTAGCAATTGCGGAGGACATTGGTACCCAGTACCAGGGAGAAGTTACCGTTTTCGGGCACACGTGTCACCACTACGCCCTGTCTGGTTAACTCAGTGTCTCCAATGGTTAGCGTGGGTTCCCAGTAGCCGCGGATGGGTACGGGTTTTCCGTTCGTAGCAATAATGTTCAAGTAAGCCTTGGGAGGCTGGATTAAGGATGCTTTTCCTCAGCATTTCTCGAAGGCCGGTAGGGTAACTCCATTGATGGTTACATGAACCATGGGGCGAGTCCCCACGAACCTGGGCATCCAGCTAGCATCTCGGGGACTTACAAGTTCTTCCCTTGGAGGTCGTCCCTTAGCTCCAAGGGTTTGTCGTTTAACTGACGACAGTCATTCTCTTCATGCCCATATTTATGGCAGTAGCTGCACCGCTGACAGGGTTTCTTCTGACTCCAGGTGCTTAACGACTTCGCTTCTTTTGGGCGCTGTTTAGTCGGAGAGTCACGAGGAGTAGCTGACCGTACCGGGTTCTCTGGAGGTTTCCTCCTCATAGATAGTCACTTCCACCTGGGTCAACCGATCGAGGATTTTATGCAGGGTGTCCGCCAGATTAGAGACCTGTCCTGCTAAGTCAGCAACTTCCGTAGCCGCAGGAGTAGGTGATGTCGACTGCGTTGGATAGCAAGCTAGAGCAGATTCCTCCATTTCCACGGACTCAGGCTCTTTCTGCGGTCCAGTAGGCGGTCGGTCCCCTAATATGTCAATGGCAGTTTCCTTAAACTCAAGGAAGGAGGCCTGGGCATGTTGAGAAGAGATGATCTTTAGTTGACACCTTTGATTTCTATCAACAAGTCCATTAATAAATTGTTCCCTTAAGGTTTGATCAGAGGTTTCAGCGTCTTTGGGCTCCAGGCAGGTGATGGCCTTCCATGTCTCCTGTAGGGAGAGGGCAAAGTCTCGGAGGGACTCTTGGGGCTTCTGTCTTTTCCCGAAGAATTTCTGCTTCAACTCGGAGACAGTACACTTGTCAAAGGTGTTACGTAGCCTATCAAGAATCTGGACCACATTCTGACACTGTTCTCGGGGCCAAGACTTGACTTCCCGGAGAGCGGGTCCTTTCAACTGCCCGATGAGGATGCCCACTTTCTGTTACTCTGTGAATGGGAGCAAGGCGAAGGTGGCTAACAACTTGTCCCTGAATTCAGGGAGAGTATGTGATTCTCCCTCGTAGTAGGGTAACCAGGGGGCCCCCAGATAGTAGGGCATAGTCAGAGGCATCATGGTGGGAGTCCCAGGGACACTAGCTGTAGCAGGGCTGAAGGGACTCTCTGGAGGACTTAACATGCTCCGGTACCCTGAGGAGGGACCAGGGGACGGGACTTGCGCCAGTCCCGTATCTTCGTCCTGGGCGGACATGACTGGCCTAGCTGAGGGAAGCCTGTAGGGGTACACAATGTCCGTTGCTATGGGCGATGGCTAGAATGGGACGTGGGCACTTTAAGACACAGTCACTATTCCCTGGGAGGTGAGCCAATAACCTAGCATCGGAAACAATCTCTACCCCCCTTTAACTTCCCCAGCGGTACTCACTCAGGATCAGCCGCGGTGACAGGACAGCTCCGGTACACGAAGGTCTCCGTTCCCGATGTCCGGCAGGCAGCAGGGTTCAGTGATGCTCCGCGGTGTTCTCAGTCGCAGGACACGTGCGCCGGAACTCCGGATGAGGCGCACACTGCTGGCAGGCTTCAGACGCGGCCTGCGCCGAAATCCAAGATGGCCGATTAACCCTCTTCGTTGCCGGCCGCACTCGCTCCAGCTCCTCCTCCACGGTAGTTCGCGCCACTCGCGCAGGGGGCGGAGCCTAGTGACGCCTCTGGAGTTCCCGCCAGTGAGGATTTGGCGGGCTGGAAATACTTGCTGCGCCACACGCCTCTGAGGTAAATACTTCAGGCGCAGCAGCGCCGGATGTAGCAGAGCTGAAACAGTTCTTGCAGGAATTAACCTCTTGAGTGCTGGAGCGGCGCTCGACAGCACGTGGCAGCAGTATAAAGTTCAATGTAGAAACACACAAATACTTGGGCCTAAACCCGGATGGCAGCAGGGTTAGGCAGCACAGTCTTTTTCTTAATAAAGTACAGTCTTTAGTGCCAGGATAAGGCACAGAAGTATATATCCTGTGATTCGTGACGCCACTTGCAACATCCCCCACCGGGGCCTAGCCTTAAAGGTGAGGCCTGGAGTCAGCCGGGGCCCGCTGTACCGGAGTGGCTGGCGGTTGCGGCCTAAGCACGCTTGTGTCACGGTGCTTGGTACGGGGGAACCGGAGGGCTGTCCTACAGCCTGGCAGGTCTCCAGCAGGGTGGTGTTGGCAAGAAATGATGAGGGAGAGGCTGCTATAGCGGATCACCCTGGGGCAACCCCTTAATGTCCCGAGTGTGAGTCTCTGGGTGATGGACAGGGTGCCGGTGATGAAGGCAGCCGTATTAGCAGGGACCAGACGGAGACAGAAGTTGAAGAAAACAACTTACAGTTCTTTATTTGAACCGCAGGAACCGCAGCAAACGTGCCTTTAACAGGTAGGTAGGGTGCCAAGATGTGAGTTGGAGGGAGCCTCAGGAGATAGTTCACCAGCCTGGATGTAGAGGGCAGGCTGGGAGGCAGCTGTGTCCTGGTAGGAAGCTTCAGCTTGTCCTGTAGGGCTTCAGGTATCACCTTCAAAGGTAAGATGATACCCCTTTCCTCACTACACTAACTCTAGTCTAATGCTCCACTCTTCAGAGGCAGGGGCTAGGCTCTTCCTGCTCTGGTATGGGCTAGACAGAGATTACTCACTCACTCACTGATTCTCCTACAACAGAATCCTCCAGAATCCTTACTAGAATAATCTAGTCTCCAGAACATTCCTGGCCAGAGGTTTTATTACCTCCCTTTGGTCAGGTGGTGGCTGCTCCTCCAATCACATCTCAGCTTACAGAGCACAGGATGTAACACATATCATTGGATAACAGCATCTGGCATTATACAAAATACTTAACCTCTGCCTTGCCAGGCAGGATTCACCACTGCAATATCCCTATGTCCTATTAGAACCATGTTGTGTAATGGGATTACATGCAGGTGGGACGTATTCGCAAGCACTACCTCGCCATTGCATCGGCGAGGGTGTTGCACATGTGGCCTGTGTCACCCCTAAAGCCATCAGGCCAGTGTCACCCCTGCATTCATGTGGCCTGTGTCACCCCTGCAGCCATCAGGCCTGTGTCACCCCTGCAGCCATGTGGCCTTTGTCACCTCTGCAGCCATGTGGCCTGTGTCACCCCTGCAGCCATCAGGCCTGTGTCACCCCTGCAGCCATGTGGCCTGTGTCACCCCTGCAGCCATGTGGCCTTTGTCACCCCTGCAGCCATCAGGCCTGTATCACCCCTGCAGCCATCAGGCCTGTATCACCCCTGCAGCCATGTGCCCTGTATCACCCCTGCAGCCATCAGGCCTGTATCACCCCTGCAGCCATCAGGCCTGTATCACCCCTGCAGCCATGTGGCCTGTGTCACCCCTGCAGCCATCAGGCCTGTGTCACCCCTGCAGCCATGTGGCCTGTATTACCCCTGCAGCCATGTGGCCTGTATCACCCCTGCAGCCATGTGGCCTGTATCACCCCTGCAGCCATCAGGCCTGTGTCACCCCTGCAGCCATCAGGCCTGTGTCACCCCTGCAGCCATCAGGCCTGTATCACCCCTGCAGCCATGTGCCCTGTATCACCCCTGCAGCCATCAGGCCTGTGTCACCCCTGCAGCCATCAGGCCTGTGTCACCCCTGCAGCCATATGGCCTGTGTCACCCCTGCAGCCATCAGACCTGTATCACTCCTGCAGCCATGTGGCCTGTGTCACCCCTGCAGCCACGTGGCCTGTATCACCCCTGCAGCCATGTGGCCTGTGTCACCCCTGCAGCCATCAGGCCTGTATCACCCCTAAAGCCATGTGGCCTGTATCACCCCTGCAGCCATGTGGCCTGTGTCACCCCTAAAGCCATCAGGCCAGTGTCACCCCTGCATCCATGTGGCCTGTGTCACCCCTGCAGCCATCAGGCCTGTGTCACCCCTGCAGCCATGTGGCCTTTGTCACCTCTGCAGCCATGTGGCCTGTGTCACCCCTGCAGCCATCAGGCCTGTGTCACCCCTGCAGCCATGTGGCCTGTGTCACCCCTGCAGCCATGTGGCCTGTGTCACCCCTAAAGCCATCAGGCCTGTGTCACCCCTAAAGCCATCAGGCCTGTGTCACCCCTAAAGCCATCAGGCCTGTATCACCCCTGCAGCCATGTGGCCTGTGTCACCCCTAAAGCCATCAGGCCTGTGTCACCCCTAAAGCCATGTGTCCTTTGTCACCTCTGCAGCCATGTGGCCTGTGTCACCCCTGCAGCCATCAGGCCTGTGTAACCCCTGCAGCCATGTGGTCTGTGTCACCGCTGCAGCCATGTGGCCTGTGTCACCCCTAAAGCCATCAGGCCTGTGTCACCGCTGCAGCCATGTGGCCTGTGTCACCCCTAAAGCCATCAGGCCTGTATCACCCCTGCAGCCATCAGGCCTGTGTCACCCCTGCAGCCATGTGGCCTTTGTCACCCCTGCAGCCATGTGGCCTATGTCACCCCTGCAGCCATGTGGCCTGTGTCACCCCTGCAGCCATGTGGCCTGTGTCACCCCTGCAGCCATGTGGCCTGTGTCACCGCTGCAGCCATCAGGCCTGTGTCACCGCTGCAGCCATCAGGCCTGTGTCACCGCTGCAGCCATCAGGCCTGTGTCACCCCTGCACCCATCAGGCCTGTGTCACCCCTGCAGCCATGTGGCCTGTGCAACATCCCCCACCGGGGCCTAGCCTTTTCTCGGGGCCTGGAGTCAGCCGGGGCCCGCAGTACCTGAGTGGCTGGCGGTTGCGGCCTAGGCACGCTAGTGTCACGGTGCTTGGTATGGGGAACCGGAGGGCTGTCCTACAGCCTGGCAGGTCTCCAGCAGGGTGGTGTTGGCAAGAAATGATGAGGGAGAGTCTGCTATAGCGGATCTCCCTGGGGCAACCCTTTGATGTCTAGAGTATGGGACTCTGTGTGGTGGACAGGGTGCCCGTGATGGTGACAGCCGTAGTAGCAGGGACCAGACGGAGGCAGACGTTGAACAAAAAACAACTTACAGTTCTTTATTGGAACCGACAGGAACCGCAGCAACGTGCCTTAACTAAATGGTGGAGTGCTGAGATGCAGTTGGAGGGAGCCACAGGGGGGATCATCAGCCTGGATGCAATGGCAGGCTGGGAGATAGCTGTGTCCTAAAAGGCTGCTTCAGCTTGTCCTGGGTTGCTTCAGGTATCACCCTGGAAGGTAGGATGATACCCCTTTCCTCTCTCTGTCTAACTCACTACACTCTACTGTCTCACTGCTTGATCTGACTGGCTAGTCTTTCTGACTGAATCCTGTCAGACTCACTTCTCTGACTGAACTGACTGTTGGAAATCTCCAACCGTCACTTTTTCTCAGCTCTTGGTCATGTGGTGGTTACTCCTCCAATTACATCCCAGCTTACAATACATTAGGATAATACATGTGATTGGATGACACATCTTACATCACATCAAAGAATTAACTCCTGCCTCTCCAGGCAGGATCTACCACTGCAGTACTCATCTGTGTTATCTAGTGTTATGTAGTGACATGGTGTGGGGCTGATCAGACCCTACACAGGCTGCAAGCTACATGGTGGGACGTATTCACAAACACAGCTCTGCCTTGCATCGGCGAGGGTGTTGCATACCCCCGGGGCAATTGAAAGAGCTGCCCTCGGCTCGACTACAGACTGATTGGGGCGCAGAGGTAGATAGGGGCACTTCTGTGGAGTGCAGGCTACATGATCTGTAGGGACAAACCGCCCATGGTCCTGGAGACAGGCACCTGGGTTGGTGTCGGACTAAGACAAGGACATGTGTGACAGTTGGTCGCTAACGCCATTAAACCAAACTGTACAGTAGGAAAGGTGTGGTGTCATGTACTGTAATCCACTCCTTGCACCAGGGCCTGTATATTTGTTATATAAACACTTCTTCCCTGGCGACAAATATATAGTGTATATATGCATTATATTGGCATATGTGACACAATGGGGCAGATTTACTTACCCGGTCCATTCACGATCCAGCGGCGCGTTCTCTGCGCTGTATTCCGGTCCGGCGGGGATTTAATAAGGTAGTTCCTCCGCCGTCCACCAGGTGGCGCTGCTGCGCTGAAAAGCATCTGAACGCGCCAGAGTTCACCGGCTCGGGCTGAGTGAAGGTAAGCGCGTCCCGAGTGACACATTTTCCGTTCTTAAATGCGGCGGTTTTTCCAAATACGTCGGGTTTTCGTTCGGCCACGCCCCCCCCGATGCGCCACAATCCGATCGCGTGCGCCAAAATCCCAGGGCAATTCAGCTACAATCGGCGCAAATCAGAAATATTCGGGTAATACGTCGGGAAAACGCGAATCGGGCACTTAGTAAATGACCCCCAATGAGACATTATACAAATGTATAAGTACCTGCCGACTGACATTCTTACCCTTTTATGAGTGGCATAAGATAGTGGTCAGGGTTTACATATTAGACGGTCCGACACAGCCGCACTACAATCTGAAAAGCCTATCAAAGGTTAGTGCAAACTACTGGCATAAATTGACAGTGTGCAAACATTTTGGTAAACTCTCATTGGCTTAGGAGCTCAATGGGTACACATCTTGAACGTTACAAGAGAGGCTACTCAGGGTAGCAGGATAAAATGTCTCTTTACCTGAAAAGGAAAATGCATAAAAGTGCATGCAGAATGTCCATACCTAAAAGGAAGGCATTAAATGCAATCTAATAAGAAGTCAATAAAGTAGCAGCTTTTCCTTGGAGTTGGCAAAAGTCTCACAGAAGGTCTTTAATGGCAAAGTCCATCTTCTGGGTATAGCCCTTGAGGTGGGGAAAAGTGCAATAAAGGAATAAAGGGTCTCCTCTATGTGTAGAGGGACAGAGTCCTTTGTAGGAATCTCTGCTGTGGCAGAGGAAGGGGTGCCATCATAGCACATGACAGTGGGCAGTTCAAGATATGTCTCTTGACTGAAATAAATAAGGGTGAGAGTCCCAGGAAAGTCTCTGGCTCCATAAGGTTAGCGGGCGCTCAGCCCAAATGGGAGTAGCAGAAATAAATATACATATGTACACAGTACCTGGTAAGGCTTTCAGCCCATCAGGGGTTACTTAGTATCTTCTTCGGTGGTAAGTACTTCGGTGTCAGAAAAGCGTACCTGCCTCCTCCTTCTGTGCGACACCAGTTGATACTCCTTCAGGTACGCAGGAGCTTTACCTTTTGTCTCTCTTTGAGACCTCCGAAGTTCCGGCTGGGAGAAGATAACAACCTCCTCATCGTCCTCCTCTGAGTCAGGCGCTGGATTTGGAGTCTCAGCTGTCTCTGATGCTTCAGGGGTTGCAGACACTGGAGCCGGATCATCCTCCACAGGCAGCAGTATTGGAGACTGCGGTGGGGATGATGGTCTCTCAGGGGTACCTCTTACTGGAGTGGAAACAGGGGTAGGTGAACACAAGGAGGTCTGTAAGTTGGGGGTCGAGGTGAGAGGTGTGGACATAGGGGCAAAAGGACGAAGACATCTCTTCAGCCGGTTCCTATGTACCCGGAGTAGTGGACGGTCTCCTCTTGAAATCTTGTAGACTTCAGGGGAGAGACTGTCCCTAACTAGGTATGGCTCACGCGCCCAACGCCCATCGAGCTTACTGGTGGGATGGTTGTTGCGCAGCCACACTCGATCTCCTGGGGCAAGAGGCTCAGCACAGGCATTACGATCGAAGTCCCTTTTTTGTTTCTCTCGGGCCTCTTCCAACCACAGATCCACAACTTCTCTGGCATCCGCCAGGCGCCTCTGGTGTTCGTGAACCCAGTCAGTCTGGGGGAGTAAATACTGGGAATCAGGGGACTCCATGTCCCAGGTCATATCAGCAGGGAGATGGCCGTGTCTCCCAAACATCAGATAATACGGGGTGTATCCTGTGGAGCAATGAGTGGTATTGCTAATTCGGGCAACAGTTTTGGCCAGTCAGCCCTTTTTGCAGGGGTCAGAGTCCTAAGCATGTTGATTAGAGTCTGATTCATCTTTTCACAAAGCCCGTTGCCTTGGGGATGATAGGCTGTGGTCCTCAGCTTTTTGCAACCATATAGAGTGCACAGCTCTTGGAAGACTTGGGACTCAAAAGCTGTTCCTTGGTCCGTAAGGATCTGGTCCGGACAGCCATAGGGGAGGATGAAGCTCTTCCACAGGGCAGCTGCGGTGGTCCTTGCAGATAGGTCTCTGACGGGTACTGCAACCACAAATTTGGTATAGTGGTCGATGATCGTGAGAGCATAACTGTGACCGGATCTGCTGGGCTCCAACTTCACATGATCCAATGCCAGGATCTCTAAGGGCCGTTGGCTCACAATGGGATGTAGAGGGGCCCTTTGATTGTGTCGCTCTCCTCGAGCGATGGCGCAGGCTGGGCATTCCCGACACCAGGTATCGATGTCGGGCTTCATGTTGACCCAGTAGAAGCGCCTTCGGAGGGTGGCTTCAGTCTTCTGAGCGCCAAAGAGTCCGGACTGGTCATGGTACATATCCAGTACTATCTTGGCGTCCCTCCTGGGAATCACAATCTGGTACAGCCGGTCATAAGTGATAGGGTCCAGAGTTCTTCTCTTTAGCAGACCCTGATGCATGTTCAGAGTCTTTCTCTGGCGCCACAATTGAGACAGTTCTCCATCAGCTCTTCTGCGGCGGATTCTTTCAGGCACTCGCCCACTAGAGAGATAGTCCATTACTTCTCCTATGGCGCGGCTATCAGCCTGAAGACTTATCCAGAGGTCCTTTTCCGCAGGGGGCTCTGACTCTTCTTGAGGAGTAGCTGGCGCTGCCTCTGACGGTAAGGAGTAAACTCTCTGACGCATCTTGACGCACAAACCGGGCATAGAACGCTGGCATCTCGACATCTTCCCACTGAGCATCCGTGGAGGGTCCCTCCCACTGGTCAGGGAGACGGGACAGAGCGTCGGCGTTGTCATTGGTCTTACCAGCCCGGTACTTGATGGTAAAGTTGAAGTTGGCAAGTCTGGAGGCCCACCGTTGTTCCAGTGCTCCAAGACGAGCGGTGTTCAGATGCGCCAAGGGATTATTGTCTGTGAAGAAGGATGCAGCCAGGTAGTCCTTGAACTTTTCGGTCACAGCCCAGACTAACGCCAGAAACTCCAACTTGAAGGAACTGTAGTTCTGGTCGTTTTGCTCCGGTTCTCGGAGGGAACGGCTGGCGTAGGCTATGACCCTTTCAGTTCCGTTTTGGAGCTGGGATAGTACAGCCCCTAGGCCTTGCTTGCTGGCATCAGTGTATAGGGTGAAAGGCAGACTGTAGTCTGGATATCCCAACACCGGAGGCTCAGTCAACCGTTGCTTGAGCATCTGGAAGGCAGCTTCTCGTTCGGCTGTCCACTCAATGGATACTCGGGAACGTTGGCTCTCTTTTGGCAGGCCCCTTAGAAGTTCTTGCAGGGGAGCCGCCAGCTGGGCAAACTTCGGGATGAAACGCCTGTAATAACTGGCAAATCCCAGAAAGCTTTTGATGTCCCGTATGGTTGATGGGGTAGGCCAGTCGTGGACAGCTGCAATCTTCTCTGGATCCGGTTCAATTCCATGAGCGCTCACCACATGTCCCAGGTACTTGACGCTAGGTTGTAGCAGGTGGCACTTGGATGGCTTGACCTTCAACCCATGTTGGGTCAGGATTTGGAAGACTTCAGCCAGATGGTGGAGGTGATCTTCATAAGTCTTGGAGTAGATGATGATGTCGTCCAAGTATAGCAGGACGGTCTCGAAGTTTCGATGACCCAAACATCTCTCCATCAGCCGTTGAAATATGCCTGTGGCGTTGCATAGCCCGAACGGCATGTTGTTGAACTCGAACAGGCCCATTGGGGTGGTGAAAGTCGTCTTCTCTCTGTCTTCCGGCGCCATGGCCACTTGCCAGTAGCCACTGGTCAGGTCCAGGGTAGAGAAGTAGGCAGCTGACCCTAGGGCTGCGAGGGATTCCTCGATTCGAGGCAGAGGATAGGCATCCTTGTGGGTGATATTGTTGATCTTCCTATAGTCAACACAGAATCGAAGGGTTCCATTCTTCTTTTTCACAAGGACCAGCGGGGCAGCCCATGGGCTGTGACTCTCCCGGATAACGTTGGCTGTCTTCATCTCTTGTACCAGCTTTTTCACCTCTTGGTAGCGGGCTGGAGGTATGGTCCGGTATCGCTCCTTGATAGGGGGATGAGAGCCAGTAGGGATGGTATGTTGGATCAGGGTAGTCTGCCCAAAATCCAGTGGGTGTTTGCTGAAGGCCTGGTGGTGCTTCATAACGACATCCAGGACACCTTGTACTTGGTCTGCAGGAGTAAAATCGTCATCTCCAATATTGAGCTCAAGCCACCAGGATTGCTCGGCAGGCTCACCTTCAGCACTTTGCTTCAGTTCCAACTGTTGGGAGGCAGAGGAGGTTTCCACCAAGTCTTCAGGATGGACGCTGAAGAGAGTGGCTACGGCCTGGTACTTTCTCAGATCCACTGGGGAGTCTCCCACATTTAGTAGTCGAATGGGTACTTGTCCTCGGGATACAGTGACTAGGCTCCGGGCGGCTAAAATGGGCAGGTCTTCATCAGCTGGTAGAGGTTCTACTATCGCCTGGTAGTCTTGACCTTGGACGCCCATGCAGGCTCGACACCATACTAACGTCTCAGTCCCAGGTTGAAGGCGGACAGGTTGGGGATCCTTGATCCGGGCTCTGCAGATTTCACCATTAGGGCCAGCAAACTTCTGTTGCGCCGCTAGAACCTGCATAGTCTCCTGAATTACCTTCCGGGAACCGTTGGGCACTGTTGGCAGGGAGTCATGGAGAGCCTTCAGCACTTCAGGGTAGCAGTTGCGGAGGACATTGGTACCCAGTACCAGGGAGAAGTTACCGTTTTCGGGCACTCGTGTCACCACTACGCCCTGTCTGGTTAACTCAGTGTCTCCAATGGTTAGCGTGGGCTCCCAGTAGCCACGGATGGGTACGGGTTTTCTGTTCGTAGCAATAATGTTCAAGTAAGCCTTGGGAGGCTGGACAAAGCATGCTCCTCCTCGGCATTTCTCGAAGGCAGCACTCCGGAGGATGGTCACTTGAGAGCCGGTATCAATTAAGGCCGGTAGGGTAACTCGATTGATGGTTACATGAACCATGGGGTGAGTCCCCACGAACCTGGGCATCCAGTTAGCATCTCGGGGACTTACAGGTTCTTCCCTTGGAGGTCGTCCCTTAGCTCCAAGGGTTTGTCGTTTAACTGACGACATGCATCCTCTTCATGCCCATATTTATGGCAGTAGCTGCACCGCTGGCGGGGTTTCTTCTGACTCCAGGTGCTTAACGACTTCGCTTCTCTTGGGCGCTGTTTGGCCGGAGAGTCACGAGGGGTAGCTGACCGTACAGAGTTCTCTGGAGGTTTCTTCCTCATAGCGGAGACAGTCACTTCCAACTGGGTCAACCGATCGAGTATTTTATGCAGGGTGTCCACCAGATTAGGGATCTGTCCTGCTAATCCAGCAACTTCCGTAGCCGCAGGAGTAGGTGATGTCGACTGCGTTGGATGGCAAGCTAGAGCAGAGTCCTCCATTTCCACGGATTCAGGCTCTTTCTGCGGTCCAGTAGGCGGTCGGTCCCCTAATATGTCAATGGCAATTTCCTTAAACTCAAGAAAGGAGGCCTGGGCATGTTGAGAAGAGATGATCTTTAGTTGACACCTTTGATTTCTATCAACAAGTCCATTAATGAATTGTTCCCTCAGGGTTTGATCAGAGGTTTCAGCGTCTTTGGGATCAAGACGGGTTATGGCCTTCCATGTCTCTTGTAGGGAGAGGGCAAAGTCTCGGAGGGACTCTTGGGGCTTCTGTCTTTTCCCGAAGAATTGCTGCTTCAACTCTGAGGCAGTACACTTGTCAAAGGTGTTGCGCAGCCTATCAAGAATGTGGACCACATTCTGACACTGTTCTCGGGGCCAAGACTTGACTTCCCGGAGAGCGGGTCCTTTCAACTGCCCGGTTAGGATGCCCACTTTCTGTTCCTCTGTGAACGGGTACAGGGCGAAGGTGGCTAACAACTTGTCCCTGAATTCAGGGAGAGTGTGTGATTCTCCCTCGTAGTGGGGTAACCAGGGGGCCCCCAGATAGTAGGGCATAGTCAGAGGCATCATGGTGGGGGTCCCAGGGCCCTGGCTGTAGCAGGGGTGAAAGGACTCTCTGGAGGGCTTAACATGCTCCGGTACCCTGAGGAGGGACCAGGGGACGGGACCAGCTCCAGTCCCGTATCTTCGTCCTGGGCGGACATGACTGGCCTAGCTGAGGGAAGTCTGTAGGGTTACACAATGTCCTTTGCTATGGACGATGGCTAGAATGGGACGTGGGCACTTTAAGACACAGTCACTATTCCCTGGGAGGTGAGCCAATAACCTAGCATCGGAAACAATCTCTACCCCCCTTTAACTTCCCCAGCGGTACTCACTCAGGATCAGCCGCGGTGACAGGACAGCTCCGGTGCATGAAGGACTCCGTTCTCGATGTCCGGCAGGCAGCAGGGGCTCGGTGATTCTCAGCGGTGTTCTCTTGCAGTCGCAGGAGCTCCGATTGAGGCGCACGCTGCTGGCAGGCTTCAGGCGCGGCCGAAATCCAAGATGGCCGATTAACCCTCTTTGTTGCCAGCCGCACACGCTCCAGCTCCTCCTCCACGGTGCTTCGCGCCACTTGCGCAGGGGGCGGAGCCTAGTGACGACTCTGGAGTTCCCGCCAGTGAGGATTTGGCGGGCTGTAAATACTTGCTGCGCCACAGCCTTGTGAGGTAAATGCTTCAACCACTCTGCACCAACTGTAGTTGAGCTAACAGAGTCCGTTGGCAGGGATTAACCCCCTGATTGCTGGAGCGATGCTTGACAGCGCTTGGCAGCATTAATAAAGTCAATGTGAAATATAGCACAAAATCACTTGGGCCTATACCCGAATGGTAGCAGGGTTAGGCAGCACAGTAGTTTTTCAATAAAGGATAGTCTCTAGTGCCAGAATAAGGCACAGAAGTAATGATCCTGTGTTCGTGACGCCACTTGCAACATCCCCCACCGGGGCCTAGCCTTTTCACGGGGCCTGGAGTCAGCCGGGGCCCGCAGTACCTGAGTGGCTGGCGGTTGCGGCCTAGGCACGCTAGTGTCACGGTGCTTGGTATGGGTAACCGGAGGGCTGTCCTACAGCCTCGCAGGTCTCCAGCAGGGTGGTGTTGGCAAGAAATGATGAGGGAGAGTCTGCTATAGCGGATCTCCCTGGGGCAACCCGTTGATGTCTAGAGTATGGAGTGTGTGGTGGACAGGGTGCCCGTGATGGTGACAGCCGTAGTAGCAGGGACCAGACGGAGGCAGACGTTGAACAAAAAACAACTTGCAGTTCTTTATTGGAACCGACAGGAACCGCAGCAACGTGCCTTAACTAAATGGTGGAGTGCTGAGATGCAGTTGGAGGGAGCCACAGGAGGGATCATCAGCCTGGATGCAATGGCAGGCTGGGAGATAGCTGTGTCCTAAAAGGCTGCTTCAGCTTGTCCTGGGTTGCTTCAGGTATCACCCTGGAAGGTAGGATGATACCCCTTTCCTCTCTCTGTCTAACTCACTACACTCTACTGTCTCACTGCTTGATCTGACTGGCTAGTCTTTCTGACTGAATCCTGTCAGACTCACTTCTCTGACTGAACTGACTGTTAGAAATCTCCAACCGTCACTTTTTCTCAGCTCTTGGTCATGTGATGGTTACTCCTCCAATTACATCCCAGCTTACAATACATTAGAATAATACATGTGATTGGATGACACATCTTACATCACATTAAAGAATTAACTCCTGCCTTGCCAGGCAGGATCTACCACTGCAGTACTCATCTGTGTTATCTAGTGTTATGTAGTGACATGCTGTGGGGCTGATCAGACCCTACACAGGCTGCAAGTTACATGGTGGGACGTATTCGCAAACACAGCTCTGCCTTGCATCGGCGAGGGTGTTGCACCTGTATCACCCCTGCAGCCATCAGGCCTGTGTCACCCCTGCAGCCATGTGGCCTATGTCACCTCTGCAGCTATGTGGCCTGTGTTACCCCTGCAGCCATGTGGCCTGTGTCACCCCTGCAGCCATGTGGCCTGTTTCACCCCTGCAGCCATGTGGCCTGAGTCACCCCTGCAGCCATGTGGCCTGAGTCACCCCTGCAGCCATGTGGCCTGAGTCACCCTTGCAGCCATGTGGCCTGAGTCACCCCTGCAGCCATGTGGCCTGTTTCACCCCTGCAGCCATGTGGCCTGAGTCACCCCTGCAGCCATGTGGCCTGTGTCACCCCTGTAGCCATGTGGTCTGTGTCACCCCTGCAGCCATGTGGCCTGTGTCACCCCTGCAGCCATGTGGCCTGCATCACCCCTGCAGCTATCAGACCTGTATCACCCCTGCAGCCATGTGGCCTGTGTCACCCCTGCAGCCATGTGGCCTGTATCACCCCTGCAGCCATGTGGCCTGTATCACCCCTGCAGCCATGTTCCCTGTGTCACCCCTGCAGCCGTGTGGCCTGTGTCACCCCTGCAGCCGTGTGGCCTGAGTCACCCCTGCAGCCGCGTGGCCTGAGTCACCCCTGCAGCCGCGTGGCCTGAGTCACCCCTGCAGCCGCGTGGCCTGAGTCACCCCTGCAGCCGTGTGGCCTGAGTCACCCCTGCAGCCGTGTGGCCTGAGTCACCCCTGCAGCCGTGTGGCCTGAGTCACCCCTGCAGCCGTGTGGCCTGAGTCACCCCTGCAGCCGTGTGGCCTGAGTCACCCCTGCAGCCGTGTGGCCTGTGTCACCCCTGCAGCCCTGTGGCCTGTGTCACCCCTGCAGCCATGTGGCCTGTGTCACCCCTGCAGCCATGTGGCCTGTGTCACCCCTGCAGCCATCAGACCTGTATCACCCCTGCAGCCATGTGCCCTGTATCACCCCTGCAGCCATGTGGCCTGTATGACCCCTGCAGCCATCAGGCCTAAGTCACCCCTGCAGCCGTGTGGCCTGAGTCACCCCTGCAGCCGTGTGGCCTGAGTCACCCCTGCAGCCGCGTGGCCTGAGTCACCCCTGCAGCCGCGTGGCCTGAGTCACCCCTGCAGCCGCGTGGCCTGAGTCACCCCTGCAGCCGCGTGGCCTGAGTCACCCCTGCAGCCGCGTGGCCTGAGTCACCCCTGCAGCCGTGTGGCCTGAGTCACCCCTGCAGCCGTGTGGCCTGAGTCACCCCTGCAGCCGTGTGGCCTGAGTCACCCCTGCAGCCGTGTGGCCTGTGTCACCCCTGCAGCCATGTGGCCTGTGTCACCCCTGCAGCCATGTGGCCTGTGTCACCCCTGCAGCCATGTGGCCTGTGTCACCCCTGCAGCCATCAGACCTGTATCACCCCTGCAGCCATGTGCCCTGTATCACCCCTGCAGCCATGTGGCCTGTATGACCCCTGCAGCCATCAGGCCTAAGTCACCCCTGCAGCCGTGTGGCCTGAGTCACCCCTGCAGCCGTGTGGCCTGAGTCACCCCTGCAGCCGTGTGGCCTGAGTCACCCCTGCAGCCGTGTGGCCTGAGTCACCCCTGCAGCCGTGTGGCCTGAGTCACCCCTGCAGCCGTGTGGCCTGAGTCACCCCTGCAGCCGTGTGGCCTGAGTCACCCCTGCAGCCGTGTGGCCTGAGTCACCCCTGCAGCCGTGTGGCCTGAGTCACCCCTGCAGCCGTGTGGCCTGAGTCACCCCTGCAGCCGTGTGGCCTGTGTCACCCCTGCAGCCATGTGGCCTGTGTCACCCCTGCAGCCATGTGGCCTGTGTCACCCCTGCAGCCATGTGGCCTGTGTCACCCCTGCAGCCATCAGACCTGTATCACCCCTGCAGCCATGTGCCCTGTATCACCCCTGCAGCCATGTGGCCTGTATGACCCCTGCAGCCATCAGGCCTAAGTCACCCCTGCAGCCATGTGGCCTGAGTCACCCCTGCATCCATGTGGCAAATATACTTGAGGAACTCCAAGCTCCATTAACGGTTATGATACCTGGAGCCCCGCAGGCACATTTGGATTATATCCTAAATATCAGGACCAAGCTAAAAGAAGAGCAGATATGGCCATATTTTAAAATTTTTTTTGGAAGATTTTTACATTCAAATGCACACATTAGTATCCCCCTTCATAACCATACAATCAAATTGCTAATGTCTTTGAAAAAAAAAACACTTGACAAAGTGTGTGTATAATTTTCTTAAAAAAAAAAAAATTTGATGAGGTCTTAGTTTACTCCTTTGACGCATTTTTCAATGTCAGCCAAAAAGCAACTATTCAAAAATGGGTCAAAGAAGTAGTAAGCTCACAATCCGCGTCAAGGGGCCCCATCTCTTGCGAGTCCCTACACTAAACTGCCAAAACAAAAATGGTTCAAAATTAAAAAAAAAAACACTAATCTAAAAGTCCACCCTCCGAAGAAACAAAGTAGGAGGCAAACAGTCCAACCACTCTGGGTTGTCCTTGGAGAGGGGAATAGGCGCTGTTGGATGTTGTCCCTCCAGGTCACCATCTGAAGCACCATCGTGGATCCGAACGAAGTTGTGAAGAGTAACGCAGGCTTGTACTACCTTCTTAAAGTTGTCTGGATCCATCTGAATGGAGCTACGTAGAAACCCCTACTTGCTGCAAAGAATCCCGAAGGCACACTCCACATAACGTCTCGCTCGGGTGAGCCAATAGTTGAAAATGCGCCTTTGTTAATTCCAAACCACGCCGAGGGAATGGCCGCAACACATGATGGGAAAGTCCAAACCCTTCATCAACGACGATAACAAATAGTGCAGGAGGTCCAGTAGATCCAGGTAGACATCTCGGCTCGGGCAAGGTCAGCTGGTTGATACGAAGCCGTTCACCCATTCTGGAAGTCCTGAAGACCGCTGCATCCGCACACCTTCCATAGGCCCCAATGTCCACAATTATAAACTTGCAAGTCACTGTCAGCCAAACCCAACAAAACCACAGAAAAAAATACATTTAATATTTAAAGACACGGGGGCACATTTACTTACCCAGTCCAGTCGCGATCCAGCGGCGCGTTCTCTGCTCTGCATTCGGGTCCGGCCGGGATTTATGAATGTAGTTCTTCCGCCGTCCACCAGGTGGCGCTGCTGCGCTGAAAGTCATCTCATCGCGCCGGAATGCACCACCTTGGACCAGGTGAAGGTAAGTGCTCCCCAAGCGACACTTTTTCGGTTTTTAAATGCGGCGGTTTTTCCGAATACGTTGGGTTTTCGTTCGGCCACGCCCCCCGATTTCTGTCGCGCGCATGCCGGCGCCGATGCGCCACAATCCGATCGCGTGCGCCACAATCCCTGGGCAATTCAGGTACAATCGGCGCAAATCGGAAATATTCGGGTAACACGTCGGGAAAACGCGAATCGGGCCCTTAGTAAATGACCCCCACAGTGCAACTTGAAATAATGAAATGTATATACTTGAAAAAACTTACTGCAGTGTCACGATGAGCCGTTCCTCTGGTGTCACAGAATGCCCCATGTTGGTATCCTGGAACTGGAGCCCCGATCGCAGGTCCGCCAAAAGACGATCAAATGAAGTCACAGTCATCCGAACATAGTTGTAAAACTTGTCCGGATGCTGCAGGTCAGCATACAAGTTCATAAAGTGACCCCTCCTAGGCCACTCGGCAACAATGAGATAAACTCAAAATCGCCTAGTCGCCTGCGGCTCCTCCTCACCCATTGCCTCGGAGAAACCGCACCTTCAGAGAAACTGCAGAGCAACCCAGTATAGGAGCAGATCGTCAGTGGGATTGTACGCCATCGTAAGAGACAAGAAGCGGCAGAAACCACAGCCAGTAGCAGCAATGGAGACTAACCACTCAGAAAAGTCAAAATGGAGTCTGGGCTATTCAGGAGACCAAATTTATGGATGGGCAAGTGTTGTCATCATTTGTCATCATTTGCTAGCCCACCGTATTTTATACGGACACGGTACGGAGCCATACAGTGCAATATGTGCACATACGCCAGAAAGATACACAACGTGAAAAATCACACGGTCGTGTGAATGCAGCCTGACTTGAAGTACAAAATGTAACGGAGAAACAAACTCAAAAACACTTAAGTTAATGGGGCAGATTTTTCAAGCTGTCTGAAAGTCAGAATATTTCCAGTTTGCCCATGGCAACCAATCACAGCTCCCCTTTAAAATATTTATGAGCACTGGTAAAATGAAAGCTGAGCTGTGATTGGTTGCCATGGGCAACTGGAAATATTCTGACTTTCAGACACTTGATAAATCTGCCCCAATGTGTTCTAAAGTTATAACTGGATAAATTGACACATGCTGGTTTTGAAAAATAGCTCTTGTTCATCAAGGTGCAAATGAGCTTGGTAACTGAGGGGTTAATTCACCCTCCTTTCCCTAGAACATGCGTAAAAATAAATAAAAAATCACAAACGTTAGGTATCACTGCATCCCAAAATGCCCGATCTATCAATATACCATATATACTTGAATATAAGCCTAGTTTTTTAGCACAAAAAAAGTGCTAAAAACCATAACTCGGCTTATACTCGAGTAAAAAAAATATATGTTTTACCAGATTTTTGTGGTAAAATTAGGGGCCTCGGCTTATACTCGAGTATATACGGGTATATAAAAAATATTATTCCCGTGAACACTGTAACAGAAAATAGCTCTAAATCGCCATTTTTAATCCATTAAATAAAAATGATAAAACATTTACATAGGTCCCAAATTGATATGTGTACATCAAAAAATGACACCTTACACAGGTCCGTACACAAAAGTGTAAAAAAGTTATTGACCTCAGAATTTGGCAAAATGGCAAATATCCTTTTTTTGTACAAAAGATTTTAATTTTTAAAAATCAACTAAAACCTATACAAATTTGATATCTCTGTGATTGTAGCGACTCAAAAAATAAAGAGCAAGTGTTATTTGGCGCTGAAAACAGAGCGCATAAGAAAACACTGCAAATGTGTCTTTTTGTTAATTTCACCACAATTGGAACTTGTTCCCAGCTTTCCAGTACATTGCATGGAATACTAAATGGTGCCACTAAATAGTACAATTTGTCCCGCAGATAACAAGTCCTCACACAGGTCTGTAAACTGAAAAAGATAAAAGTTATCTCTTTTGGAATGAGAGGAGTAAAAAAACAGAAATGCAAAAATAAAAAAGGGCTGAGTACTGTAAGGGTTAAGTGAGAAAAGCCCCTGACGGATTGGGCACATCTACTGTGGAGTTTTTGGATATGGACTTTGACTGGCAGGTCCTAACCTCTGAGGGCGCGTTCACACGTTCCGCTATCGTCGCGTTCATAACGCGACGCTAGCGCACAGTGGGCGGGGCTCGGGCCGATCGCATATGCGTTTCTCTGGAAACGCATATGCGATCGCCCCAAACTCCGCCCCTGTGCGACGCTAGCGGAACGTGTGAACGCGCCCTGAGCAGCATCTGCGCCTCCACAGTGATTTCCATGGCAGAGGGGTACGGGCACAGGTTTTCATGATGGAATTTCTGTGTAAACATATGATTAATGTATTTGTGAGGATCTCTCTGAGACATATGAGAGGGGACGTGACCCTTGCTGGATCAGTACCAGGCCAGGGAACCAGTACCAGCAGATCCCTACATGTTTATGGGGGTAGATACCGGTGGGTACAGGACCAGGGCGATGCCACTGCCGCACCCATCTTTAGTTCAGGCTCTGGTTATGATATGGTGCCACCTCACTACACTTTAGGATGATAATACATGGGTACATGGGATGGGCACCCCTGGGCAGAAGTGACAAATATGTCCCTGTGGTGGCACTTGTCATGTATCTATGTGCCTGGCACACGTTATACGGGCGGTATACGGAGCTGCCGCCTCCCGCACATGTGAACAGTAGCTCTGTGGAGGCGATGGGGATGGATGGATGAAGGAGGAGGGGATGTGGCGGTCTCGCGTTTGATTATCTCCCCCTCCTTCCCTCCCTCCTCTCACGCTGCCCCATGCGGATGTGACATTTCACTGAGCCGCCATTTTGAGAGCCTGGTGTCCAACACACACACAGGCTGAGGAGAGGGAAAGAGCCCGGCACGGCGGGGGGACAGGAGACGCGGGATTGTGTGACGGTGCCTGCCGCCCTACAGTGGGATAGCCAGCGGCCCGGGCGCTAGTGTGTGCGGGGAGCGGGTACATGAGACGCGGGGGCTGCCGGGCAGTGTCAGGCCGCAGAGCTCCCGCTGCAGCGGCTGTGCTCTCCTCACGCCAATGAGCGGCGGGGCGACCCCTGAGAGCAGCACTAGCGCTGTGCCCGGCCCGGAGCTGCGCGGCCCAGTCCCGGTTCTGCGGAGCCGCGTGCGCCACTAGCCCGGCCGCTGCCGCCAGGGCCCCCGGGGAGCAGCATCCCCTCACCCTACCCCTATAAAGGCGCCGAAATTGGGCGAATAGCGAGCAAATACGTGCGCGTATCCCTGCCGCCGGCTCCCTCCGCTCTCCCGCCTCCAGCGCATCTGCAGGCGCCCGCGGGAAAGGCCCAGGCTGCAGCCGCTGCGCAGGCCCTGCCGAGGCCGCTCTCCGCCCCATCACAACCGGGCCTGCAGCCCAAATCTACGCCGGCGCAGCGAGCAGGATTGATCGAGGCCTCAGAGGCCGGAGCCAGAGACATGAACCACCATCAGCAGCAACAACAGCAGCAGCCGAAGCCCGGGGAGCAGCAGCTCAGTGAGCCCGAGGACATGGAGATGGAAGGTACCGCGCATCATTGTACTGCCAGTCATTGTGCCCCTCACCGGCCATGTGTCCCGCACCCATCACCCACCATGGTGCAGAGTCATCACCAGCAGCAGGGGGGATAGGGACACCCAAGGCCTGTACCAGGTGATAACATACACCGGGGTACCAGGGGGTGATGGGTGTATATAGCATCTCCTACATTGCTACATGATAACATACACCGGAGTACCAGGGGGTGATGGCTCTATATAGCATCTCCTACATTACTGCCTGATAACATACACCGGGTACCAGGGGGTGATGGGTGTATATAGCATCTCCTACATTACTGCCTCATAGCATACACCGGCGTACCAGGGGTGATGGCTGTATATAGCTTGTACCATGATAACATACACCGGAGTACCAGGGGGTGATGGGTGTATATAGCATCTCCTACATTACTGCCTGATAACATACACCGGAGTACCAGGGGGTGATGGCTGTATATAGCATCTCCTACATTACTACCTGATAACATACACCGGAGTACCAGGGGGTGATGGGTGTATATAGCATCTCCTACATATTACTACCTGATAACATACATGGGAGTACCAGGGGGTGAGGTCTGTATATAGCATCTCCTACATTACTACCTGATAACATACACCGGAGTACCAGGGGCTGATGGGTGTATATAGCATCTCCTACATTACTGCCTGATAACATACACCGGAGTACCAGGGGGTGATGGCTGTATATAGCATCTCCTACATTACTACCCGATAACATACACCGGAGTACCAGGGGGTGAGGTCTGTATATAGCATCTCCTACATTACTGCCTGATAACATACACCGGAGTACCAGGGGGTGATGGCTGTATATAGCATCTCCTACATTACTGCCTCATAGCATACACCGGAGTACCAGGGGGTGATGGCTGTATATAGCATCTCCTACATTACTACCCGATAACATACACCGGAGTACCAGGGGGTGATGGCTGTATATAGCATCTCCTACATTACTACCTGATAACATACACCGGAGTACCAGGGGCTGATGGGTGTATATAGCATCTCCTACATTACTGCCTGATAACATACACCGGAGTACCAGGGGGTGATGGCTGTATATAGCATCTCCTACATTACTACCCGATAACATACACCGGAGTACCAGGGGGTGAGGTCTGTATATAGCATCTCCTACATTACTGCCTGATAACATACACCGGAGTACCAGGGGGTGATGGCTGTATATAGCATCTCCTACATTACTGCCTCATAGCATACACCGGAGTACCAGGGGGTGATGGCTGTATATAGCATCTCTTACATTACTGCCTCATAACATACACCGGAGTACCAGGGGGTGATGGGTGTATATAGCTTGTACCATGATAACATACACTGGAGTGCCAGGGGGGTGATGGGTGTATATAGCTTGTACCATCTCCTACATTGCTACCTGATAACATACACCAAAGTACCAGGGGGTGATGGGTGTATATAGCTTGTACCATCTCCTACATTACTACCTGATAACATACCCCGGAGTACCAGGGGGTGATGGGTGTATATAGCATCTCCTACATATTACTACCTGATAACATACATGGGAGTACCAGGGGGTGATGGGTGTATATAGCATCTCCTACATATTACTACCTGATAACATACATGGGAGTACCAGGGGGTGATGGGTGTATATAGCATCTCCTACATATTACTACCTGATAACATACATGGGAGTAACAGGGGGTGATGGGTGTATATAGCTTGTACCATCTCCTACATTAGTACCCGATAACATACACCGGAGTACCAGGGGGCGATGGCTGTATATAGCTTGTACAATGATAACATACAGCGGAGCACCGGGGGGTGATGGGTGTATATAGTATCTCCTACATTACTACCTGATAACACACACTGGAGTACCAGGGGGTGATGGGTGTATATACCATCTCCTACATTACTACCCGATAACATACACCGGAGTACCAGGGGGTGATGGCTGTATATAGCATCTCCTACATTACTGCCTGATAACATACCCCAGAGTACCAGGGGGTGATGGCTGTATATAGCATCTCCTACATTACTGCCTGATAACACACACCGGAGTACCAGGGGGTGATGGGTGTATATAGCATCTCCTACATTACTACCCGATAACATACACCGGAGTACCAGGGGGTGATGGCTGTATATAGCATCTCCTACATTACTACCCGATAACATACACAGGAGTACCAGGGGCTGATGGCTGTATATAGCATCTCCTACATTACTACCCGATAACATACACTGGAGTACCAGGGGGTGATGGGTGTATATAGCATCTCCTACATTACTACCCGATAACATACACTGGAGTACCAGGGGGTGATGGGTGTATATAGCATCTCCTACATTACTACCCGATAACATACACTGGAGTACCAGGGGGTGATGGGTGTATATAGCATCTCCTACATTACTACCCGATAACATACACCGGAGTACCAGGGGCTGATGGGTGTATATAGCATCTCCTACATTACTACCCGATAACATACACTGGAGTACCAGGGGGTGATGGGTGTATATAGCATCTCCTACATTACTACCCGATAACATACACCGGAGTACCAGGGGCTGATGGGTGTATATAGCATCTCCTACATTACTACCCGATAACATACACCGGGGTACCAGGGGCTGATGGGTGTATATAGCATCTCCTACATTACTGCCTGATAACATACACCGGAGTATCAGGGGGTGATGGGTGTATATAGCATCTCCTACATTACTACCTGATAACATACACCGGAGTACCAGGGGGTGATGGGTGTATATAGCATCTCCTACATTACTACCTGATAACATACACCAGAATAACAGGGGCAGATGGGGACGCCCATAGCTTGTAGCATCTCCTAGTTGTATTACATTTGCATCTCCTGTGCATGTCCTTTCCGTTACATTGTATCTTATGTTCTGTATCGGTCCCTATGCACTATGATCATTGTGTAAGAATAAATCTGTGTAGATGGATTGCTCTCTAGACACAGGGGTGTAGATTTGTTAAGTCCAGAAATAAGTGATCCACAGAAGGGGAAACTAGGATTTGTTTGTAAATAGCCACGTGTGATTTTTAGGACATTGTGCGCCTCTGGGATGAGGTCTATAGCTTGTAACTGGGGTCTAATAGACGACATTGTATGTCCCATATCAAAGCCACTTCTCGGGTGAATTTTCTGATTTTGGTGAAAATTTATTATGTTATAAGAATAATAAGTGAGCAATATCAGATTGGGAACAGGGGTCTGACACCGGGCATCCCCTGCCAGTCATCTGCTTAAAGTGGTTGTGGCACAGGCCATTCACATCACATCCACTTGTGGCCTGTTTACCGCTCTGTCTAATTAAACAGAACAAGGCCTTACCCAAATACTAGGCCCGATTCCTGAAAGATGTTTGGTAGAGTTCTGGGCTAGTGAAAAGAGGAACCAGTGGTCTGCTATTGGTATTCCTATAGAAGTGGATGGAGAGTGATGCATGCACCCCCACTTTTCCACTGCAAGGAACCTCTATTCATAAAATCTGCCAATATTAGTAGGCATTGATATGCAGTTTAAAGGGAACCTGTCACCAGGGACCTCATTTTTTTACTAAAGACCGGTTGCATAAGGCCATTACAGCTTGATTGCAAAGATGCCTTTCTCCCTTTAAATGTGCATTTGCACACATAGTGTGCTTTAACTTGCCTTGCACCCTGACAGAATAATGTTCTGAAGTCCCAGGTTTGTTTTGGTTTGACTTAAAAAAAAAAACGTGATTTGTCTGTTCTGCTCACTCGTCTCTTCTCAGCTCCTGTACAGCTCCTCCCTCCTGCTCCTTTACTCATACAAGGACTAAGCTCAAGGCCTGGTGAGCTGACATCAGTCGGAGGGAGTTTTACAAGAGCACAAAGATGGGGGCTGAGAGCTGAAGAGTGAGTGAGCAGCACAGACAAGTCATCATTGCAATACAGTTGTAATGAGTTTCTGCAACTTGTGAAAATGTGGTTCCCTTTAATGAAAATCCCAGTTAAAAATAGACTGGATCTCTGGATATAGTATTGAGATCTTACATTGACCTTTTCAGACTAAGAACTGGTACCAACAAGGGGCTCTCATTTCTGCACCGAGGATACAGGGATTCTTCAGTGTAAGAGCAGTCAGACTATAGGACTCAAGATCTCGTAATCTATATTTGAGTTGGGATGGGATTCTCTCCCTGATTTTTTTTTTTCTCATTTTCTCTGTAATAGTATTTTTTTCCCCCTCTGGATCAGTACTGTACGGTTATAGGTTGGATCTGATGGACCTGTCTCTTTATTCAACCTCATCTACCTTGATACACAGGATTTACAGCTCTGTATTAGTTTGGACACAAGGAGCCATTATCTCACATTATTGGATATCCTCTGTACTGTACCCCAAACGTCTAAAACTTTCAAAGGTCAAATTCCGTCAGTAAAGAACATCTACCACCAGGATGGAGAATTGTAAACCAAGCACACTGGCCAGCTGGTGTATGCCCCCCTGGCAGAATATTCTCTTCCTTTTTAGCTTCGTATGCCCTTGTTTTTACAAAAAAGGCTTTGAAAATTACACAAAGGAGGCTGAAAGGCGCCTGGCTCAATTAATACCTATGGAGCCTGGAGCCCCCGAGGCTCAGTTGCTTAATTTTAAAAATTTCTTTTCGTGAAAAAAAAAAAGAGCATAAGAAGGTAAAAGAAGAGCAGATCCTCCCCCATGGGACATACATCAGTATGTCAGTGTTCTTGGTTTACAATTCTTCATCCTGGTGGTAAAAAAGTGACAATACAAGTTAGAGTACCGCTAGTCAAACCCAAGGATTTTGGCTAGACTGACCCCATCCATGTGTATGAAATAGTATCCGTTCCATTGGAAATTTCTACATACTCCCCTGGGATAGTTCAGAAGGAATTGTTATTCACTCATCTCTAGTCACAATATTTAGCTATGATTTTTCTTAAATTTAAGCTACCAGACCACCTATCTATCCTGCAATCTCATAGACAGCTGCTCATCGGGACCTACTGGGAAACAGATCAGATTGGGCTTAACCTTTAAAACTTGGGCCTTTAACATTGTGATCTGTTTATCATGCGGGAATCGTATTCAATTCACTTACTAAATGTACTCGCCTCATACTATTTGTATCAGGTTTTAGTGCCCTATACAATCCTTTTACGCTATTACATAGTGATGGCCGGGATTACTATGTAGTTTAGGTTTATCCTTGTTTATTCCTCCTTTCCTCATACAGGGTTTGCATGTTCTCTCTAACATCAAATGTAGAGTTTTGTGAATGTGTCCTGTGTGCAGGTGATGGTCCACCCCCCGAGCAGATTACAATAATGAAGGCAATAATGTCTGTAGGGATATTCCATGTTTAGACCCAAGAAAAACATGTCAGATCTAATGCATATTTTGGGGTCATCGGCATGTGCCTTGTAGGTGAAGTAGAATGAAGAGATCATGGCTAAGCTCTAAATAGTTTCTTTATCAAGTTGCAATATTGCAATTTCTAACCTATTTGTTAACCTAACATAAATCATTTCTTACTGCTAAACTAAGGGGCCACATAAGCAACCAGCACCCTAGCTGCACCAACAACCACAGTACGGTACAAAATGCCACCCCAGAAATGATAAATACCATAGTACAGCAATAAATACCACCCCAGCAACCAAATACTGCATTCAAGCAGACAATTATAGTGGAGACCCCCTCCCAGTGTATACAATAATACTGGAGACCCCATAGCACACTGATAGTACTGAACACACCCAAAACACTACAAATACTGGACAAAAATAAAAATAAACGAATCCCTCTCCTGCTGGCTCCTCCCTGCAGCATCTCCTCCCCTCCATGTGCTGCTCTACTCTGTTCCATGCTGGTTGTATGCATTGGGATCTGGATCTAGAATGGAGCAGCTCCAAGAGCAGGAGAGGACATGGAAGTACTTATCACTCCTGGGTCGTGAAGGGCCGTGAAGTCTGAATCCTTGACCATGTTGGCGGGGTTGGAGTCAGAGTTGGGGAAAATGAGGAGGCTGAGTTGGAGTCACTTTCAGCATGTTGGCTTATATGTAAGTGATTTACCACTGCTTGTTGTAGATGTTTATGTAGGATTAAATTGATCTGTAGTCTTTAGGATTTGTGATCTGCTATGGAGTGCATTCTTGATCCAAAATACCAATATACTTCCTCCATTGTGCAGCTTATGCTATATTTCCCCAATTCAGCAGCACAAATGATTATAAATGTTTGGGACAACTTTTAATAAAAGGTACCTGCAAAGTATTTAGCCCATTAGGCCTCAAGTCAATGCTATTCAGAAATTGAACAGTTTTGAAATGTTTTTTTTTGTGTATAATCTGGAATGTCACCTATGTTATATTTTTCTTTGAAGCAATATTGATTTATATTTCCTATTCCATGTCACAATTGATTTGCACACCTGACCTCTATATAGATAACACTGACCCATCATTACATCACTACTGACAATAGATGATATCACAGCTTATCTCCTCCCCCTCCCTGTACAATGACCTCTATATAGATAACACTGACCCATCATTACATCACTACTGACAATAGATGATGTCACAGCTTATCTCCTCCCGCTCCCTGTACAATGACCTCTATATGGATAACACTCCATTATTACATCACTACTGACAATAGATGATGTCACAGCTTATCTCCTCCCCCTCCCTGTACAATGACCTCTATATAGATAACACTGACCCATCATTACATCACTACTGACAATAGATGATGTCACCGCTTATCTCCTCCCCCTCCCTGTACAATGACCTCTATATAGATAACACTGACCCATCATTACATCACTACTGACAATAGTTGGTAGAGCAGACTGACTGACAGATGTGGGGTTACCTGACTGCTTGATGGAACGGCTCCACCTCCTTGACTTCAGCTTACAAAAGAATAAAACATGATTTTTCATTTAGGCAGCAATGTAATAAAAATGAGGACCTCCAGGTGATGTACATGTTACAGAAGAAGATACTGTTTGGGGGGGGGGGGGGTGGTGACAGGTTAAGTGAAAGGAAAAAAAATGGCCATAGTGCTAGTTTATTTGCCATCTAACTTTTGCAAAAAACATGCATCTATAAGGCTGCAATCACACGGCATATATGCTGAGCGTATCCTTGGACTTGTACTGGTATACAAAGGCATTGTAAACACAGGATGGAAAGATGCAGCAAGGTGTCTTCCATGCTGCTCCATCCTGTTGAGCCATATAAACTGGAGATTGAAATGAAAGAAAAATGTATGATCAGTTGATCAGCACAAAACAGTGTTTTAAAAAAAAAAAAAATAACCATATAAACATAACCCTTTAGGTTGCAAAAAAAAGCAAGGATCATAGTTGGAGAACAGCAATGACTGTAGCACAGATAAAGAATATAACAAAATTTCCTGATGGTTCCAGGAGTCGCCAATCAGTAGGAAGTGTTCAGGCCATTGCTTCAGCACATCTGCGGCTCTGCTGGGATTGTAGTCCACACTCTTCCCTCTGTGACTGTTGTGGGTTTCTTGGGCATAACTTTGTTACCAAGGCTTTTCCAGAGGTGTTCTATTCGGTGTGGATCAGGACTCTGGGCTGTGGCTATTTCATTGTTTACTGTTTAAGGAACTGCTTTAGCCATTTTGCTGTGTGCTTGGGGGCATTGTCTTGTGTGAAAATTGTTGGATGATTGAGTAAAGAACACAGGGAAGAAACCACATGTTGAAGAATGTTCTGATACACACTTGCCATGTAGCTGTATGAGAGGCCCAACTCCTGCTGCCCAACATTTCCCAAACAACTTTTCACTGACTACTTTACACACTTTGGGTTCAGTATTTTCCCAGTTTTTTGACAAACAAAATGTTTCCCATCTGACCCAAATAAATTGAACTGGCGTTCATCACTAAAATGAACTGTGGACCATTTCTCCTTAGTGCATACAGCATAAGAGGTGAGTCTAGTCTCTGGATTCTTTCCGCTAGTGTGCGATTTGGTCACTGCAGTGGCCTTTCAGTCCAAATGCTTTCAAACATTGAGTCGTAAGACGGGACAAAGACCGTTATTTCCCCTGTTCAGACCTGAACTGGTGAGCAATTGCAGTGTTGAGACAGTTACCCATGGAGTTTCTCTGCATTATTCTTTCCTCTCTTGCCTTTGTATTTTGCGTGTGACCAGCTTTCTTGGGAAACTTGAATGTGTTTAAGATGTTGTAATTCTGCAATATTCTAGAAATCACAGACTAGGAATAACTTCTCTTGCTATGGTTGATGGGGTCACCCTTTTGGCTTTATCTGTACAACCTGCTGCCGTAGGGTTTCGGTCACTTTGGAGCGGCACAACAGATTTGCACCGAGAACTGGAAAGTTGCCAGATCAGCAAATCTGTGCCAGATAAACACCAATAACTTGCAGGTGTTTGAAAGTTTTCTCAAATTTTTTAATCATTTTTCATTTACTTTTTTTATTCGGTGCTTTAGAATATATACAATTTATGAAATAAGTGCAAAATATTCTCATGTTAGGATACATTCACATAGGGCTACACAATGACCTTGACATTTAGGAAGTTGTGTGGTGTTGTATAATTTTGATTGTGTATACGCTCTGGGAGGTCCCCAGTGATGTCACTATTTATATAAGGAGAGTGTCATCGCTGGGGAAACACCGTGAACATGGACCAGAGCCAGTCCCTGGCTGCTGCTGATCCTCACTCCTGCTTTCTGGGGGAGGAACCGGACGTCTTATTCCACTGTGCAAACATTGGGATACATCTAACCCTTCTGTTTCAAAGACACATCGGGAATCCTCCCGACATATCATGATAATGGAGGCAATAAACACTCTATGAATGTAGCCTAATGCCGAAAACTAATGCATTTTTTTTTTTGCTGATGTGAAATGGCACAACCTTTTGGATAATCCCTCTGAGAGACTATTACCCGGCAGTGCAGCCTCCTATCTGATACCCCAGCTCAGGATTACTCCTCTCTGCCTACTAGCAGGACAGGGGTGGCAAAGCCTAATGACCAGGAGATCTGATACCCCCGCTCAGGATTACTCCTCTCTGCCTACTAGCAGGACAGGGGTGGCAAAGCGAATGACCAGGAGGTCTGATACCCCCGCTCAGGATTACTCCTCTCTGCCTACTAGCAGGACAGGGGTGGCAAAGCCTAATGACCAGAAGGTCTGATACCCCCGCTCAGGATTACTCCTCTCTGCCTACTAGCAGGACAGGGGTGGCAAAGCCTAATGACCAGGAGGTCTGATACCCCCGCTCAGGATTACTCCTCTCTGCCTACCAGCAGGACAGGGGTGGCAAAGCCTAATGACCAGGAGGTCTGATACCCCTGCTCAGGATTACTCCTCTCTGCCTACTAGCAGGACAGGGGTGGCAAAGCCTAATGACCAGGAGGTCTGATACCCCCGCTCAGGATTACTCCTCTCTGCCTACCAGCAGGACAGGGGTGGCAAAGCCTAATGACCAGGAGGTCTGATACCCCCGCTCAGGATTACTCCTCTCTGCCTACTAGCAGGACAGGGGTGGCAAAGCCTAATGACCAGGAGGTCTGATAACCCCGCTCAGGATTACTCCTCTCTGCCTACTAGCAGGACAGGGGTGGCAAAGCGAATGACCAGGAGGTCTGATACCCCCGCTCAGGATTACTCCTCTTTGCCTACTAGCAGGACAGGGGTGGCAAAGCCTAATGACCAGAAGGTCTGATACCCCCGCTCAGGATTACTCCTCTATGCCTACTAGCAGGACAGGGGTGGCAAAGCCTAATGACCAGAAGGTCTGATACCCCCGCTCAGGATTACTCCTCTCTGCCTACCAGCAGGACAGGGGTGGCAAAGCCTCATGACCAGGAGGTCTGATACCCCAGCTCAGGATTACTCCTCTCTGCCTACCAGCAGGACAGGGGTGGCAAAGCCTAATGACCAGGAGGTCTGATACCCCAGCTCAGGATTACTCCTCTCTGCCTACTAGCAGGACAGGGGTGGCAAAGCCTAATGACCAGGAGGTCTGATACCCCAGCTCAGGATTACTCCTCTCTGCCTACTAGCAGGACAGGGGTGGCAAAGCCTAATGACCAGGAGGTCTGATACCCCAGCTCAGGATTACTCCTCTCTGCCTACCAGCAGGACAGGGGTGGCATAGCCTAATCATGTGTCATGACTTATAGGCCACCCCTGATACACCTCTCCATGTTATTCCTCCATGCTCGCAGGTGTCACACAGGCGCTTGTCACTCTTGGAATTCTCCATCCCCAGCGCCGTCTATCACATCTGCCAAATCATGATTTGCAAAAGCGCCGAACAGTGTTTTTTCCATTTTACAAGCACATGATGGTTATCTTGTTAAATATACATGTCTTTTGTGGCTGCTGTGACATTTGGCAATGTGGAAAAGTTCAAGGGGTGTGAATACTTTTGCAGCTCACTGTGTGCATATATAATAAATATTATAAATATATTTTTTGTGGAGGGAGTGGGATACTCTGTCCAGTTGTTGGTTTCATAGCTGCACAGGAGGCTTGTGAAGTCAATGAATCACCTCAGTAATGAATGGGTAACTTCATTCCATTAATTAAGATGAATATTCCGGTATAACCAGATCTGCAGCCACGTATTCCAGAGACTACATGTAATGGGTGACTCCACCAATATTTTTATCATCATTATGATTCTATAATGGATCCCAAATAAGAAGCTACTTGCAAAACAATGCAATCTGTTATATGTTATTACTTCTAAGGGCTTCTCCCGAGAAATCGGTAGAGCTGCAGAGTATTCACTTGTACAGTCTGATACTTACCTATTGCCATAGCAGAGAGAAGATGTAAAACTTGTATGAATGGCTATAGCTGTGTACGCGTAGGGGTCTAGGGTTTTATTAATGGATTTTATATAATGACCTACGGCTTTGGATTAGGGTGTACCCTTTTAAAAGGTCAATATTATGTTTGTCAGGTATGGCCTCTTGTAGGAGGACTATATGCACATATATCATAGGAAATTCATACATCATTGTGTGTGCAGTGCTGGAGTTAGATGTACTGCACCCCGTCAGGATTTGTACAGTTATGGGGGTCTTTCTGTAGATGCTGTGTTCTGTATGTAGCTAAAAGGATATTAAGAATTTTTTGTTCAATTAAAATCTGTCACTTCTGTGTATGGTCCAATGTTCATAACCAAAGCCTTGTGGTAGGTAAAAATATAAAATTGGGGCTTTGAAGAAAGAAAATAAAAAAATTCTATATTATACTAGATGCTAAAAATAGACATGTAGTATGACTGCAAGGAAGCCAGGAGCATGAGGTTTGCAGGGAGCAGCCTTTCAGGTGTCACAGAGACCTGATGGGGGAGATTTATCAGAAGAGTCTGAGAGCAAAACTGTTCTAGTAGCTTATGGTAACCAATCAGAGCTCTGTTTGGTTGCCACTGGCAACTAGAACTTTTTTTTACCTCAAACTTCTGATAAATCTCCCCCCGTTTTTTTTTTTTTTTTTTTTCACTACTGATAATCTAATCTCTATGGAGCAGTGTCGTAAGGTTAGACAATGCAGTGTTAGACTAGTCTTATTCTGCACCAGATTTATATAAGCATCTGGTGCTGGATGATAAATCTGTCCTGGTATAAGTCTAGTCGTACTCTGCAGCTCCTATTAGCTGGTTTACTTTACGCTAGAAAATTAGGACAAAATTATGTTGGATTAGCTGTATTTTTTTGAGCACAGACAGTTTTTTGTGTGTGGAGCCCCGCCCCTTTTCACAGGCCATTTCCCTTATGTTGAGCTAGTTGTAGGAGAGCCCGGACAAATTCTTAGGGGGAGAATTATTAATCTGTCTATGTATCTTACATTGTGGCCCAGCTATAAGCCAAATGGTCAAAACGGTGTATACAAATATGCACATATGGAGGAGGATTAATGTGCTGGTGTGTGATGTTGAGTTCATGAAGAATCTGCTTAGTCATGTGCCATTGGCCTGAAGCCGATATCACACAAGCAAGTTTGTTGTCAAACCTCTGTCTCCGTGACTTCTGCTGGATTATAAAGCTGCTGAGCTGATGTACTGAAGTCCATTCAGCCACTCAGTGTTCGGGTTGGGTAACCCCAGCCTTGAGTTTGATGGAAGAAACGAAACTTGTCTCCATCCCCATACAGTGTATAATACCAAAGGCCGATGATATGGGGTGCACGTTGGACCCCACCAGTCTATTATAGTAGATCTATCTTAAGCATAGTTGATCAGTATAAAATTTCTGGAAAACCCTGTCATGAGGGTTTGGTCCACAAGCCTTTACTAACGTGTTATGCAGGAACAGGATCACAGTGATGCCCTTCTATTTTCTGGGAAATGGGGCATCTTTTAGAAAGGTATTTTGCATACAATGCTGGTAAAGAGTCCACGGGGTTGAGACGTGTCTGGGAGGACCTCTCCTAGCTTCTCGCACAGTATTTGCTCCACTGGTTTCTGATTTGGGCCACACACTTGAAAAGCTGCTTTCATGCTTGTTGTAAAAACCTCCTAAGACCACATCAAATGTTGGAAAGTATCTTTTACATGGAAAGTAGGAGTCTGATCCTTTCTGGGAAATGATTCCACGTTTTATATGGAGATTCTCTGATCCCTTTAAATCTACACGTCCTCTTCAGAACTGTGTACACCCATAGAATGTGTCATTTTTCTAATCAATGGGATAAATATGAAGGTTAGTGACACAATTAGGACTTATGTCTGTGGAAAAATATAGATATTCTATTTAATAAATTATTTCAGTTTCTGTGCATTTTATACCACAACTACGGTATGTATTTAAAAAAAAAAATTCTTAAAGGGGTTTTCCCCACGATCACAAGTTAGGCTCTATTCACAGGATGAGGCTTAACTTGCTGATCAGTGGGGGTCTCTGTGATGAAACCCCCACAGATCATGAAAACGAGGGGTCCGATGGTGTCCCACCTGTGGATAGGGCCTAACTTGTGTTTGTGGGGAAAACCCCTTTTAATTTTGGTGACTCTTTTCAACCCACCTGTGTCCGCAACAGAAATCACAATCTATAGTACGTAGGGGCTGGTGTTGATTTTGTGTGTATATATGGGCTTTGGTATATTACATACGTGGCCTTATAGCAGTCTGGGGATTTGGGTATTCCTCTCTGGGTGCTTAGTGGACTATTTTTTTGTTAATGTTAGTAAGTGGCATCACATTTATTGTGACTGTATAGTCATTGAGTTTAACCTCTTGCAGTGGTCCTTCTGGGAAGCCCTGGGTTTTCATGACCATGCTAATAAAGGGCCTCGACCATTGTATACAGCTACAATTGACCGAAGTAGCACACTACATATCGGAAAAACTATGTTAAAAATGTGCAAATCCCTTAAATTTTTTATACAAAGGGTCGTTGTGGTGGACTTCCATTTAGATTGTTTTTGTATTTTCAGCTGGCGATGCTGATGACCCTCCAAGAATCACACCTAATCCTGTAATAAATGGAAATGTCGCAATGGGTGATGGCCACAATAACGCAGAAGAGGACATGGAAGACGGTAAGTCATGCAGGTGGCACACAAGCGTGGAGATTGGCTATTCTCATCCTAAGGAAGTCAACTCTCAAGGGAACTTTTATAAAGGAAGTTCCTTTTAACACAACATTGCAGAGATTACTAGATTATCTCCTAGAACACAGATTCTATGCCTTTCTTGGGATTGTAAAGAGGCAATAGTCGCAATTGACCCCCGGCCTGTGATAACCCCAGCTTCTAAATGGCAATCCCACAAGATTCTACGAGATGGGACTACCCTTTTATATAAAAATTTACCATCAAAATCCATCATGATAAACCAGGAACATTGACGGATAGATTCAGGCACAGTAACTGGTAATCTTATATTTGCTATCCATGGCCTCCTTGCTTCTAAAATTATACTAATGAACCTGAAGAGCTCCTGGGAGAGTTGCTAGAGCTCTTCCTCTTTGCTGTAGCTTCATAGGCTTACACTTTTTACAAGAGCACTTGCCGCACTGTGTGCTGAAACATCATCTTATGCAATGGGAGGGGGGAGTGCAAAAGAAGCAGGAGGAGGGTAACACCCAGCGGATCCCTTCAGCATAATTTTAAAAGTTGATTCTTAGAAGGAAGGAGGTCATTTTTTTTTTACAAATCTAAGAATATTACCACTCACGGTGTCTGGATCTATGAGTGTCCCTGGTTAATTTCTTTAAGCTTATAGAATCCATCCCTGTAGTGTAGCATTGTGGGAGTAGATATCTACAATGCAGGAGCATGTTGCAGCTCGTACCCCAGTGACATTCTTTATGGTCTTAGTTAATGTTTTTATGAACCTCATCATGGTGTCCTATAAATGTCAGATACTGTGGAGAAAACATTTGTGGTCACTTTCTGCTTTTCAGATACCAGTTGGCGATCGGAAGCGACATTTCAGTTCACGGTGGAGCGCTTTAGTCGACTTAGTGAATCTGTACTGAGCCCTCCTTGCTTTGTGCGAAATCTGCCCTGGAAAATTATGGTGATGCCACGATTTTACCCAGATCGACCTCATCAGAAAAGTGTGGGATTCTTTCTTCAGTGCAACGCTGAATCCGATTCCACGTACGGACATTTTATTATTGTTGCTTAGTTTTTGTGTTTTGGATGTTGAGGGGGTTTGGGCCATTTTAATGTCAGCTGCTTCATCTGTCTGAATGGAGGAGCCGTTTGCACGTGGACTCGGTGTATGGAACAGAGGGAGGTTCTTAGTACAACACATGCAGCTCTACAGAGAATAAATGAGGCGGCTCAACCTGCTACCACATTCAGACAAGGGAATAGGACCCTGGTTCCTATTGGACAACTGTATTGTAATTGTAGACAACTTATGTTACAATTTACACCATAACCCTTTAAAGATTTAGGGTTTAGTCAAATTGATCTAAAAAAAAAAAATACCATTGATTAAATCCCCCAGCCCCTTTTGGCTGCCTTCAAGTTTGCAGTTTTCTATTTTTTTTTTTCAGCCTGTCCATTTTGATTCTACAGAAAATCTGACATTTAATCTGAAGCCAGTTCTCACTGACTTGATTAGTCCTTTACTTAATTTTTTGTGAGGTCTAAGCAACTTTGAGTGACCTTACATTGCTGCAAATATATCTGGTCAGGGATTGCACCGAAGGTATATTTTCCCATTAGGCCTTAATACATATTAAGCAAATCGGAATGACTTTAAAGGGGTTGTCCATGAATTCAATAACAAGCTTGATTTTATTTCACTAAATTTATGTTCTTTGAATCATGGACGACCCCTTTAAATGAGGTTACAGGAATACTGTGTTCTGTCATCTTGTGAGCTATAGTTATTACTTATTTAAAGCTTAACTAAACTTTTGAAGCTAATTTTTATTGCAGAAATGAATAAAGGACTAAATTGTAAACTATGTAATATATTTCATTTAGTTAAGACTCATTTCTGCTGCTTCTTTCTCTTGTAGTGAGTAGTGTATCCAAAGTCCTGTACAAAGCATAGAGATAAGGAAAGGAGGCTAAAGATTAACTCTCCATATATGGAGAATATTCCCCCTTAAGGAGTAATCTCTTTGAGGAGATATGAATATCTTTGCTCTGTCTGTAAAGAGTTAAAAGGTTTGTTTTTGGGAATCGCATTTGGAAAGGTAAGTAGCCTTGTAGGGGTGTCTTTCACATTGACTTCATGACTCTGGCTCCAGAAGTTGATCGAGATGGATACCTTTTCTAAATGCAATTTCTCAAAAACAAAGCAGCTGAATTCTTTGTGAAGTACAAGTTTCTGTTGTGTATAATGGGACCTGCAGCAGCATTGCTGTTATCCTGATGGGTTACATCATTTACACCCTAAGTCAATTGTCAGTGGCTACAGGACAGAAAGCTGATTTACACAAACAGTTGAAATAAGGTAGAAAGGCAGGGGAAAAGAAACACAGGAACAGAAGCATATTACAATATTTACTTTAAGCTGCACTATTCATTTAATGAAATTTTGTTAACGGTTTAGTTACACTTTAATAATCTGGTGCATTACAGCAAATCTCCTTGTATTACGTGTGTTTCCTTTAGTCAGATGTGCCATTGTCTCTTGCAGGTCATGGTCGTGCCATGCACAGGCAGTGCTGAAGATAATTAATTACAAGGACGATGAAAAATCTTTCAGCAGACGCATTAGTCACTTATTTTTTCACAAGGAGAATGATTGGGGATTTTCCAATTTCATGGCTTGGAGTGTGAGTAGCGTTTTATTTAGCCTGCACTATTTGTTTACAGGGAGTTTACCCGCTCCTCAATGTCCCCTCATGTATATCTGGAAATCTACACTATTCAGTGTTCACATTTCCTTTTTACCAGGGATCTGTCAATATAAAGGGAAAATCACATCTTATCTTTATGAAAATAAACATTTTGGTGCAATACGTTTATTGGTTCGGCCATTTTCATCACCCAGCATTGTGAAAGGGGCAATTCAATAAGAAGTAGCTCAGACCTTGGTGCCCCAAGAGGCTCATTTGCATTAATCTAGAGACCAAATTCTTTCTAAAGTGACAAAACGCTGGGAACAGGGAAAGATGCAGTCAAAGCTTCTACAATTCCATACACGATTCTGGGTTTACATGTATGGAGATTTGGTAAAATCTCTTAACGGAAATCTACCACCAGCATGAAGGATTGTAAACCAAGCACACTGACATAGTGGTGTCTGCCTCCTCCAGCAGGATCTCCTCTTTTAGCTTTTGATGCCCTGGTTTTTACAACAAAAAAGCTTTAAAAATTATGTACATGCCTGAATGGCGCTGGTCTCAATTAACATCTATAGGGCCTGGAATCCCTCACTTGCAAACTTTTTTTAAAGCCTTTTTGTACAAATAAGGACATCAACAGCTGAAAGAAGAGCCCTTTTAAAAAAGGGCTCTCCAGTCAGTTTCAGTGATTTACCCCTTTTTTTTTTTTTTTTGTAAAGGACATGAAAGCAGCTTTTACTGTTTGAGGTTCTGTAAAATCACAGGTTGTGTCCCAAAACATGCAGAACTCTGTTGTGTTGGTCGGCTCTATTCCTCAATGCAAGAGATTTGTGTTGAGTTTCTCATAGACTTGCACTGAGTTTAACCTTCAATCAAATGGGAACAAAGATAAAGTTTTGCTGGAGTCTTCATTTCAATGCAGAATATTTATAATATCTACACAAGACACATTCACATGATTTCTTGTCCTCCTCTCATCTTTTAATTAGTGTTGTACACTCAGGTGTACGTTCCTACTGAGCTCCCACCCAACAGTAGCCAATACAGTGTCCTGTGTCAAATCGTTGTAGTGTGTGGTATTGTTTTTTTTAATAAATGGAGATGATGCAGCACCTTCTAGAATATCATATTTATTAATTGAATTGAATGTATGTGCCAGGATAACTGACCAAAGCGGCGGCGAGTTGTTCAGGGGTGAAGTTAACAATTTCTAATTCTGATTGATTCTGTCACTTTTACAGGAAGTTACCGATCCAGATAAAGGTTTCATAGAGGATGATAAAGTGACTTTTGAAGTTTATGTGCAAGCAGACGCTCCTCACGGTGTTGCGTAAGTAGACACATTGCTTAATTTACTGTACTTATGTATGGAAGTAGGTGGTGGTGTTTTTTTGTTTTGTTAATCCTAGCATAGACCTGGCATGGTTTTTAAAAATACATCAAGAGGCCTAAGTCTTTATCCTATGCCAGTGCACAATAAATTCCCCCATGCTTTCCATGGCCCTGTGTGTGTACCCCATGCTTGAGCTGCAAAACTCTGTGTAGGTCCTGTACTTACCAGTATTAGCATGCGAGTGGTCCGCGCATGCCATAGACACGGGCTGCAAACAATGGACCGTGCATGTAGTCTGTGTCTTCTCTGCATGTCTGTGTTTAGAGATGGCTGGTTACTGTGACATGATGGGCAGATCCAATTAACTGAGTCTTTGCTTCAGCGGACCTGCAATACCAAACACGTCCATACAACAGGTGTGGCACTGTTTCTCTGTGCTAGTTATCTAATTCCTACTTCAATTTACAGTTGGGATTCAAAGAAGCACACAGGTTATGTTGGCCTGAAGAATCAGGGAGCGACATGTTACATGAACAGTTTGCTGCAAACGTTGTTTTTCACCAACCAACTCCGTAGGGTAAGTGTTTTTTTTTTTTTTTTCCATTCCTCCTCTCCCCGACCCCCCCCCCCCCCCCCTTGATTATTTGTGATTAACATTCTAGCATTGTTCCTTACATGTCCATTTTATGGGAATGTGGGGAATTTAGGATTTTAGCAACTTCTATGGAAATATTTTATCTACAAAATTATGATTCATTGGGTTTCTAATTCTGGTTTGTGCCCATCAGTTGTTGTTAATAAAATTTTATGTATTTCGAACCCTTGATCCTAATGTGAAAATTGGAAGATTGGTTTTAGATAACATTTTCATGACTTCCCGTAAGCAGCTTCTTAGTGTTAAAGTGTGTAGGACTATTAACTGGTCAAGCTAAGAATTCACATTATGTTCTGGAATTTTATTCTTCTAGGCTGTGTACATGATGCCCACAGAAGGTGATGATTCCTCCAAGAGCGTTCCTCTAGCTTTACAGAGGGTGTTTTACGAATTACAGCACAGTGACAAACCTGTGGGAACTAAAAAGTTAACAAAATCTTTTGGGTAAGCTATTGGAGATGCAATGCAGTGTCTCGGCACTGGAGACTTATGTGTTGTGCCCGCAGCATAGATGTGTAGATAGGTCTGCAATAAGAAGAGGTGCAGCACAAGACCCTAAACAAGAACCAGTTTTCTTTAGGCTCCTTTCACACTAACCTGTGATTATCCCCCGAAGCTCATGTGAGCACATGGCAGCCTGCAGGAGAGGAGGGGGGCTGATCGTGGCGGTACATACAGGGAAAGATGGGGCATGCTCTATTTTTTTTTTTCCTGTGAATGGTAAGGTACAGTGCCACCTCCAGGCGCCTATAGCCATCTATGGGGACATATATCCCCCCCGCAATCTTGCCACACATGCTGTGTGAAAGGGGCCTTTAGTCTGGTATTACTTGGGTCAAACAGCTGCCAGATGATCCACACTTCTGAATATAGGACTGGATGCTACACCTGCTTATCTTTAGGCTGTCTAGTCCAATTTACAGACGCATATTAGCTTCCCTTTTCACAAATTCTAGGCCGCATTATACAGTTATCAATTCCTACCTTATTTAAGCTGCTGGTTCTTATTTAAAGACCCCAACAAACCTTAATACTGTTTGTTCTTTCAGTTTTGGCAGAAAATGACTTTGTATGAATTTGTTTATTATCAGGTGGGAGACTTTAGATAGCTTCATGCAACACGATGTCCAAGAGTTATGTCGAGTGGTAAGTTTTCACGGTCCTTTCATATATATTACATATATGATATGTAAGATACAGAAGGTTCTGCCCAAACTTTGAAGGATGGCCTTGCATGAAAGGACAGGTGGTAATGTTCTTTAATCTTATATAATAATAATAGATCTCTGGCCTCCTATCCTCTAAAATAAACTTTTAGAATTATTCTTATGAGCATTAAAAGCTCTGGGGGGGCTTTACCAGAGCCCCTCCACACTGTAGCTTCACAAGCTGTTACTGTGCACATTTTAGAAGAAAATATCCAGCTTATTAAAGCAGTCACTGTATAATAGTTTTTCTATTTTTCCTTGGCAGTTACTGGACAATGTGGAAAACAAAATGAAAGGAACTTGTGTAGAAGGGACCATCCCAAAGTTGTTCAGAGGAAAGATGGTGGTATGTGTCTTATTTTAGTCACTGATAAGAAGGTGATGAATTGTTACTGGTCAGAGGCTCACACTGTTTTTCTCCTTCAGTCTTACATCCAGTGTAAACATGTAGACTACCGATCAGAGCGGATAGAAGACTATTATGATATTCAACTAAGCATAAAAGGAAAGAAAAACAGTAAGTACCAAATACAAGTGAGCGGTGCGGTTGTTAAAGAAAGCTGGAACCCAAAGTGCAGCATCTGATATTTTTACCTTGTTCTTGCTGCTTTTGGTTGTGGCAGCAGTATATGGGCATCTGATTATATGTGTTCAGTGACTATTATATTGTAGGGGTTCTTTAACATGGCCAACTAACCTGCGCACAATGTGCAATGATCAAGGATATAGATGGTGGATTGGTGTGTGTTGCCCTCATACAGTCACCGTTAGGCCCCTTTCATATCCGCATATATACACGAGGATACGGCTGCCATAGAAGTGCATTGTGCACACCACTGTGAGAACACATTTGTCACTGCGCCGCTGCCAGAAAGAGAATCTGTACGGCCCGGCAACACAGCTTACCTCCACCTCTCCATCCAAACCTATGCAACGCCCAGGACCCAGCCCGGGTGTAGCATATGTGTGTGTCAACAATATTGGTCTAAAAACTACCCTCCCTGTTTACACAAGGGGGATGTGCTGCTGACATTTAGTAAAGTTCATGTCCTCATAAAGATGCGATAAATGGTAATCAAAGGTTTTATAGTTTGTTGGTCAGCCTCTAAGGAATTTTTATTTCTACTGGAAATCTACTATTAAAATCCAACATGATAAACCAAGGACTGTAGTAACCATCTTATATTTGTTATTCATGGCCGCCTTCCTTCTGCAATCAACTTTTACAACTATGCTAATGAGGTTGAGAGGCTCTGGTGTATCCAGTGCCCCTCGGTGCTGCATATTCACAGGCTGTTACACTAAGCAGAACATATCGCCCCCTCCCTCACCCCTGCTCTTTCTCCTTCTGCCTGTGTTATCGAGCAGCAGCAGGAAATGCAGGTTACATTGGTTTTGGGTACTTCCTGGCACATTGGGGCAGATTTATCAAGCAGTCTGAAAGTCAGAATATTTCCAATTGCCCATGGCAACCAATCACAGCTCAGCTTTAAAATATTCATGAGCACTGGTGAAATGAAAGCTGAGCTGTGATTGGTTGCCATGGGCAACTGGAAATATTCTGACTTTCAGACTGCTTGATAAATCTGCCCCATTGTCTGTGGTCTGATACAGATACAAAACCTCATGCACTGGCCAGATTTCAAGGAAAAACCATGGGGACGTGTCCTGTATCATAGCAGTGCATGTAGTCCCTGCGGAATTACAGCGCTGAACTCTAATCACAATGGTGCTGTTCATACTTGCCTTCACCCATCTTCTTACTCTCCCATTTGGATCAGTTCAGTTAACCCATTGCTGGGATGTGACCTCGCGCTTCTGTGCTGGGCTTCTCAATATTTCTCTCATGGATTACCTTCATTGTTTGGAATTTTTGTAAATGTTTAGCATCTTTATTATTTTTGGTTTCCCTAGTTGCTGTTTTGTGGAGTTAGGTAATAGGACTTGCTTTAATATTTTTGCTGACCTGTCTAATTCTACATGTGCTCTCTGGCCGCAGCTCTGCAGCTCTACTGTGTTAATGCTTGGCATTGAACAGGGAGATTTCTTCAAGGCTTCTTTGAAAACCTTGGTGAAGGGGAAACATGACTTATAAGCTGTCCCACGTTTTCTGATGACATTGAGGATGACTTCTTGTCTTGGGAAGTTTCCAGTTTGATTTTCAGCAGTTTTTGCTATCGACCTTTACATTGCGGCTTTCAAATTTTCTAGTTTTGGCTTGTGTGGGGCAAAGCATTGCCCGTTCTTGAAGTCTGTTCTGACACTGACTGCACTGGACAGATCCTATTTACTTATAGTGGAGTCAGCTTACACAACTGTGTCCATTCTTAAATGGGAAAAATTGTGTTAAGTGAAACCGTATTTTTTGGAATATTCAAGCGATGCGCTAAATGGAGAGTCTGCAATTGGTAGGGGCAAAGCTCGGTCTTGCAGGTTGTTATAGCCATGGATACCTTATGTAGATGTGAGCTGTGGTGGGCTCAGAGGTCGCATTAACGCCTCACCACGCGTCATAGACGCGTGATGAGGCGCCATTACCCCCCAAAATAATTGCCATGCGTAAAAGAACGCATGGCAATTATTCCCTGTAGCGCGCAGGCTGAGCGGTTCAGCGCGCGCTGCAAATGAGGTACATGTCAGTAGCGTGATCGCAGCGCGCGCTGGACCGCTCAGCAGGACACGTGACACAGTGTCAGGGGCGCGCCGGAGAGACCCGAAGTGAGTGCACCGGCCCCAGGGGAGACTTGTGGGCTGCAAAGATGATGCTCTCCGTCCTGCTCTACCTGCCCGCAGCTGCCTGCATTTATGTGATCGGCTGGACCTACGATCAGTGCTGGGTGAGTGTGTGCAGTGTTGTGTGAGTGCAACGTTGTGTGTGTTGTGGTTGAGTGTGCTGTGTTGTGAGTGTGTGCTGTGTTGTGAGTGTGTGCAGTGTTGTGAGTGTGTGCAGTGTTGTGAGTGTGTGCAGTGTTGTGAGTGTATGCAGTGTTGTGAGTGTATGCAGTGTTGTGAGTCCGCAGTGTGTGTGCAGTGTTGTGAGTCCGCAGTGTGTGTGTGTGCAGTGTTGTGAGTCCGCAGTGTGTGTGTGTGCAGTGTTGTGAGTCCGCAGTGTGTGTGTGTGCAGTGTTGTGAGTCCGCAGTGTGTGTGTGTGTGTTTGTGCAGTGTTGTGAGTCCGCAGTGTGTGTGTGTGTGTGTGTGTGTGTGCAGTGTTGTGAGTCCGCAGTGTGTGTGCAGTGTTGTGAGTCCGCAGTGTGTGTGTGCAGTGTTGTGAGTCCGCAGTGTGTGTGCAGTGTTGTGAGTCCGCAGTGTGTGTGTGTGTGTGTGTGCAGTGTTGTGAGTCCGCAGTGTGTGTGTGTGTGTGTGTGTGTGCAGTGTTGTGAGTCCGCAGTGTGTGTGCAGTGTTGTGAGTCCGCAGTGTGTGTGTGTGTGTGTGTGCAGTGTGTGTGTGTGTGTGTGTGCAGTGTTGTTAGTCCACAGTGTGTGCTGTGTTGTGTGCGTGCAGTGTTGTTGAGTCCGCAGTGTGTGCTGTGTTGTGAGTCCGCAGTGTGTGTGTGCTGTGTTGTGAGTCCGCAGTGTGTGCTGTGTTGTGAGTCCGCAGTGTGTGTGTGCTGTGTTGTGAGTCCGCAGTGTGTGTGTGCTGTGTTGTGAGTCCGCAGTGTGTGTGTGCTGTGTTGTGAGTCCGCAGTGTGTGTGTGCTGTGTTGTGAGTCCGCAGTGTGTGTGTGCTGTGTTGTGAGTCTGCAGTGTTGTGAGTCCGCAGTGTGTGTGCAGTGTTGTGAGTCCGCAGTGTGTGTGCAGTGTTGTGAGTCCGCAGTGTGTGTGTGTGTGTGCAGTGTTGTTGAGTCCGCAGTGTGTGTGTGTGCTGTGTTGTGAGTCCGCAGTGTGTGTGTGTGCTGTGTTGTGAGTCCGCAGTGTGTGTGCAGTGTTGTGAGTCCGCAGTGTGTGTGCAGTGTTGTTGAGTCCGCAGTGTGTGCTGTGTTGTGTGCGTGCAGTGTTGTTGAGTCCGCAGTGTGTTTGCTGTGTTGTGAGTCCGCAGTGTGTGTGTGTGTGTGTGCTGTGTGTGCAGTGTTGTGAGTCCGCAGTGTGTGTGCAGTGTTGTGAGTCCGCAGTGTGTGTGTGTGTGTGTGTGCAGTGTTGTTGAGTCCGCAGTGTGTGTGTGTGCTGTGTTGTGAGTCCGCAGTGTGTGTGTGCTGTGTTGTGAGTCCGCAGTGTGTGTGCAGTGTTGTGAGTCCGCAGTGTGTGTGCAGTGTTGTTGAGTCCGCAGTGTGTGCTGTGTTGTGTGCGTGCAGTGTTGTTGAGTCCGCAGTGTGTTTGCTGTGTTGTGAGTCCGCAGTGTGTGTGTGTGTGTGTGTGTGTGTGTGCTGTGTGTGTGTGTGTGCTGTGTGTGTGTGTGTGCAGTGTTGTGAGTCCGCAGTGTGTGTGCAGTGTTGTGAGTCCGCAGTGTGTGTGCAGTGTTGTGAGTCCGCAGTGTGTGTGCAGTGTTGTGAGTCCGCAGTGTGTGTGCAGTGTTGTGAGTCCGCAGTGTGTGTGCAGTGTTGTGAGTCCGCAGTGTGTGTGTGTGTGCGTGCAGTGTTGTTGAGTCCGCAGTGTGTGCTGTGTTGTGTGCGTGCAGTGTTGTTGAGTCCGCAGTGTGTGTGTGCTGTGTTGTGAGTCCGCAGTGTGTGTGTGCTGTGTTGTGAGTCCGCAGTGTGTGTGTGCTGTGTTGTGAGTCCGCAGTGTGTGTGTGCTGTGTTGTGAGTCCGCAGTGTGTGTGTGCTGTGTTGTGAGTCCGCAGTGTGTGTGTGCTGTGTTGTGAGTCCGCAGTGTGTGTGTGCTGTGTTGTGAGTCCGCAGTGTGTGTGTGCTGTGTTGTGAGTCCGCAGTGTGTGTGTGCTGTGTTGTGAGTCCGCAGTGTGTGTGTGCTGTGTTGTGAGTCCGCAGTGTGTGTGTGCTGTGTTGTGAGTCCGCAGTGTGTGTGTGCTGTGTTGTGAGTCCGCAGTGTGTGTGTGCTGTGTTGTGAGTCCGCAGTGTGTGTGTGCTGTGTTGTGAGTCCGCAGTGTGTGTGTGCTGTGTTGTGAGTCCGCAGTGTGTGTGTGCTGTGTTGTGAGTCCGCAGTGTGTGTGTGCTGTGTTGTGAGTCCGCAGTGTGTGTGTGCTGTGTTGTGAGTCCGCAGTGTGTGTGTGCTGTGTTGTGAGTCCGCAGTGTGTGTGTGCTGTGTTGTGAGTCCGCAGTGTGTGTGTGCTGTGTTGTGAGTCCGCAGTGTGTGTGTGCTGTGTTGTGAGTCCGCAGTGTGTGTGTGCTGTGTTGTGAGTCCGCAGTGTGTGTGTGCTGTGTTGTGAGTCCGCAGTGTGTGTGTGCTGTGTTGTGAGTCCGCAGTGTGTGTGTGCTGTGTTGTGAGTCCGCAGTGTGTGTGTGCTGTGTTGTGAGTGTGTGCTGTGTTGTGAGTGTGTGCTGTATGTGCTGTGCAGTGTGTGCGGTGTATTACCAAAATATTCATACTCCTCCTCGGGTAAAAATACTCCTCAAAAATGGTGAGAGGAGTATTTTTACCCTTTTGAAAAAATGTTAGTGCGACCTCTGGGTGGGCTCAACATTGGCTTATTCAATATGAAAACTTTGGAATATGGGTTGGGATACTTATTTAAGTTTTGCAAACAATATGCAAGTGGTGGCCAGGAATAAGTGAAAGGCTCCTGGTCCCGTATGTGCTCTACTGCACTGTTCACCATGCACAGGACTTGGTGCGGATGGATTATCTCCTTTGCTTATTTTCAGAAATGCCATAGACTTTACATGCACATACTCTGCCCCTGCTCCTTTCATGCAGGGGACTTTATAAATACTTATTTATAGAGGACCTGTCACCCATAAATTCGGCACTAGGAGCTGCTTACTAAAGTAAGCAGCTCCTAGTGCTTAAACAAACGCTGCAGCGTTAGAATAATACCAGAAACCTCCGATAACGCTATCTAACACTGCTGCCGAGTAAAATGTAAACGCCAGACCGCTCTCAAAGTATTCATGAGGGGTCGGTCCGAGGCCCCGCTCCCTACATAGGCTGGTGGTGACTGCCGCGTGTCATGCGGCAGTCTCCCACCCCATCAAGAATACATTTTACTCCGCCGCAGTATTAGACAGCGTTATCTGAAGTTTCCGCTAACGCTATCATTCTAACACTGCAGCGTTTGTTTAGGCACTAAGAGCTCCTAGTGCTGAATGTATGGGTGAAAGGTCCACAGGTTACCTGTGTCTTCCTGTGTCTCTTATGACATACAAATTTTATACTTTTAATGAGCACTGACCCTTCATTAATTTTTTTTTTCTTCTTTCTCTCCAGTCTTTGAATCGTTTATTGACTATGTTGCAGTTGAGCAGCTAGATGGTGACAACAAGTATGATGCAGGGGAGCATGGCTTGCAGGTGAGTTATCTTTCTCTGGAGAGACATTGGGGGGAAATTCATAGGGGGAGATTTATCATAAGTCTCTTAGAGCAGGCCTGTTCTAGTTGCTCATGGCAACCCATCAGAGCTCTGCTTTCATTTTCCCACAGCTGTTTATAAAATGAAAGCTGAGCTCTGATTGGTTTCCATGGACAGCTAGAACAGTTTTACCTCAGAAACTTGATGATAAATCTCCCCCATTGTGCCTTCTCCTGCATTATTGTGCAGGCGAAGGCAGAGGGAGCTCCTCATCCGCATCAGTTTCCCACAAGACGCTCTGGGCGTGTCGGGGTGGGGAGTGTGACAGGGGCATTGACACCCTGGCCCGCAACATTTACTATAGTCTACGCTGGTGCAGATCATACCTGGTCTTCGGTCTGATCTGGTGGAGATGTCGCCATATCTGCTAAGAGGGTAGAGGCTATTAAAAATCCCCATGCTGCTAGAGCTGTCTAAAATTCACTGCGCTTGACATCATTGCTCAGGGTGCTATGTGCCTCCCCTTTTCATAATCAAATCCTGCAGTGATGGTGCATGAAAGGGTTTTTTGGGGGTTGTCGAGGTTTCTAATCCCTCCCAACGTGACCACTGTAGTCATTCAAAAGATGTGTCAGTAATATGTCAGGTAGTATGGTGGGGTGCGACATGCTGATGATTTGCTGGGATGGGCTCAGGCCACCCAGTTCATTACAGAAATCTAGAGCTGTGTTACTGCATCGACGAAGAGCAAAATAATAAAAACCTGGATAAACCATTGAACTCTCCTCTTTTGTAATAATTTAACATCTTGTGTGTGTTTTTCTTTTTAAACTAATATATTTATTGATTTACAGGAAGCAGAGAAAGGTGTCAAATTTTTAACATTACCACCGGTGTTGCATCTGCAACTAATGAGATTCATGTATGATCCACAGACAGACCAGAACATCAAGATTAATGACAGGTAACGCATATTCTCCTTATTGCATAAGGTATACTTTCAGGAGCATTCTAAAGCAGAACAACCACAATCTGTTATCCATTAGGGGTAACACTCAGGGAGATAAAATCTTTGGCTTTGATATATGTATTCCAAGATAATTAAAAGTTTGAACTACTTACATCAGACGTCTCCGGAAGAGGATTAATCCAGAGCAAAAAACAGACCTGCTCTAATTAATCCGAAATCCTGAATAGTCATCAAAATAACTGATTGCTGCAGACCATATTGACTTAGTGACCCTTATCCCCTTGAAAATTGAGGTTGTCCGCATAAAGGACAATTTATAACTGCAGGGCAAAGGCAGGCACCCCTGCCTAGCACCCCGGTGTAAATCAAAAGGTGTAGAAAGGATACCATTAGATAGAGCTCAGGCTTTTTGTTTAGTATAGTAGAGCCTGACCAATTTCCTAAAGTTAGGTCCTAGGCCTCAAAAAGCAAACTTTTTAAACCATGCTAATAATGGCTTTCATCGCTGCAATGAAAAAAACAAGACCATTTTAAGAGGACCTTTCATCACAATTTATCAAGAGTAGCCTTTGATGAAGCAGGTAAACCCATAGCTAGAGCCCCATGGAAGGGACCTAATAGTTATCCTGTGGGAGTTTTTCACCTGCACAGCAAAGTTTGCCACAACTGAATTTTCCAGTGTTATTCCTACTTTATCTTTGGAATCCAGATTTTGATGTATAATAATAATTGTGCAAAGTGATGCACAACGGTGCTCCATTCCTCTCCATACCCTTCTGGCATAAGAAAATATTAGAATGGGTTGCTCAAAAAGAGACTTAAAGGGAACCTGTCTCCAGGTATCTCATTTTCACTAAAGACAGGTTGCAGAAGCCTATCACACCTGCTTTCTTTAAGCATTTGAATTACAATATAATTGTGTGTTATAACTTGCCTGGCTTCCTGATGGCATACTCTGTGTAGTCCCTGGGGTTGGGCTTTGATTTGGATGCATTTCAAAAAACAAATGACTTGTCTGTGCTGCTCAATGACTCTTCAGCTCTCAGCCCCCACCTTTGTGCCTCTGAAGAGTTCTTCCCTCTCCCACTGATGTTTGTTCACCAGGCTGTGAGCTCTGTGCAGGAGGGAGGCGCTGTACAGGAGCACAAGGGTGGGGGCTGAGAGCTGAGGAGTCTGCAGCACAGACAAGTCACATGGTGTTTTTTTTAAATACATGCAAACCAAACCAACCCCTGTGACTAAACAGACGAGGGTGCAAAAAAAAATGCTGAAAAAAAGACTCTGATACTATAAACACCTTCAGAAGTCAATAAAACAAACCCAAAACCCAATAAAATAACTGATCAAACCAATGTGTGTTCCACAAAAATTAATGAAATAACTGGGATGTAAACTGGTGCAAGTAATATGGGGAAATTCTTCCACGTGCAATTCTGTTTTCTCTCTGAAGCGTGTCACAAGATAATCTGCACTTATTGAAGTTCACAGCTTAGAAAGGATCTTACCCATCATATTTCTCTGGTAACTTTTTAGGTTTGAGTTTCCAGAACAATTGCCACTGGATGAATTCCTGCAGAAGCCTGATGTCAAAGACCCTGCTAACTACATACTGCATGCCGTGCTGGTGCACAGCGGAGACAACCATGGAGGACACTATGTTGTCTATTTAAATCCCAAAGGAGAAGGCAAAGTATGTGAATTTTCTCTACTTTGACTATTTTTACTATTAGCTACAGCACTTTACAGACTATCATATAAATGCTCCAACGCTGATTTTCTTTTTTTTTTTTTTTTAATTGCCACAGTGGTGTAAATTTGACGATGATGTAGTGTCAAGATGTACAAAGGAGGAAGCTATTGAACATAACTATGGAGGGCACGATGATGACTTGTCTGTACGGCACTGTACAAATGCCTACATGTTGGTGTACATCAGGGACTCCAAGCTGAGTAAGTCCTTGCTTCCATGTATATTTTAGCAATATATATTGTACAAGCTGGAGCACAGTATTGGGAAACGATTGCTGTATAGCATTAAAACCTCATTGTCCTTTTGTAGATGAAGTCCTACAAGCAGTGACTGATCACGATATCCCTCAGCAGCTTGTAGAGAGGCTACAGGAAGAAAAGCGCATAGAGGCTCAGAAAAGAAAAGAGCGCCAAGAAGCGCATCTCTACATGCAAGTTCAGGTAGGTGCTGTTCGTTTGGTAACTTAATTTAATATTAACATGAAAATTATCCATTGTTTTATCTTTCTGTGTCAAGGCAGATGGTTTTAGTATGGACAACGGTGTCTATTACTGAAACTACTTAGAGTTATGTAAATGCTTGGGTTTTTTCTGGTGGCATAGCCGGAACCCCAGTGCTAATTAGCATAATTTTATAACTCTATTGCTGTGCATAATAAAAGAAGTAATGAGGGACAATGTTCCTCAGGAACTTATTAGGTCACTTCTACCATTGGTAAACTGCTGGTGGTAGATGTCCTTTAAAAGGATTCCCCCCTCCCCCCTAATAATCAAAGTATGGTCTCAAGAATGGGTGTCACATGACCTATTTGGGAACACTTTCTCAGTGCTTTCTTTATAAGGCAGATGGTTTTAAAATAATCTAAGTTTTATTCCCGCCCAAGACATTTATAGAATATCCATACAAAGTTACCCCAGCCCCTGTCCCTTCTGGTGAGGTGGTATCTGCATGGTGACAATCCTTTGATCTTCTCAATTGACATGTTGCCCATAGAAATTTTGTATAAAAATACAGAAACCATCTCTATTTGAAATATCCAAGATGGAAATGAACACATTCAAGAAGCAACTACTGTGTAGGGAATGTGGGTAGAAGATCACCGCTTATCTGCTAGGAATCTGCATCTTGTGCTCATTTTACAATTAATATCCTGTAAAACATTTTATTTCACTATTTTTTTTCAGATTGTTGCGGAGGATCAGTTCTGTGGTCACCAAGGCAATGACATGTATGATGAAGAGAAAGTTAAATACACTGTGTTCAAAGTATTAAAAAACTCCACACTTGCCGAATTTGTTCAAAATCTTTCACAAACTATGGTAAGCAAATGTACCGGAGCGTTTGTGTAATGTAATTGCTGACCGGTGACCAGCTTGTCATGTACAGAACATGAACCCAAATTAGCCCGTCAGCTTTACACTTTCTGAATCTTTGATTCTATTAAAGATATTTTTTTTTTTTAAATTAATCCTATTGATTATGTATACTAAAGATGTAGTGGGGGAGATGTATTAATGTGTCTGTAAAGAGTAGAACTACACGACTCTCTGTGGCACCATTAATCCCTGTGTCTGATACCTGCATGATGAATCTGGTGCCGTATAAGACTAGCAAGTCGTACTTGGCACCTCCTTTTGGTTGGTCTAGTCCGACCACACACCTTTTAGGAGCAGTCGAAAAACTGCCTAAAAATGTCTAAAACGTTCAGTAATTGTGGCATTTCGGGTGCAAATTACTCCATTTTTCTTGCGTAGACATCTCCCCCAATTAGTGTAATGGCCAGATGTTTTAATCCACATGTACTTACATGGCAGCTTATCCAGTGAAGTTATAGTTGGATTCCCTTTTTTAATACATGTATTGTATAACCTTCCTTCTTTTCTTGTAGGGATTTCCACAGGACCAAATTCGGTTATGGCCCATGCAGGCTCGGAGTAATGGAACAAAAAGGCCGGCAATGTTGGATTATGAAGCGGATTGCAGCAAAACTGTAAATATTCACTATATATTGGGCGCCTTCACTTCTCTTCAGGAGTCATTTGCTGAATGTAATTAGTGTAGTATCTTTACATGTAACTTATTTGTGGTCTTGGTGGGTCATTGACCTCTGTTTGAAGTCCACAGTGATCCAGAAAGGTCAAGCTTTGTACTTTTACATGTAGAATTACTGCTGTGGAATGGGTGTATATATATATATTTTTTTTTTATACACAAAATCTTATAATGCAAATAGTCCAGCTCTAGAAAATGGTAGCCAAAAGGAATTTTGTCTCCAGTTAATTCATTACATCTAGAGGTGGTGTGTTTTCTCGGAATAGGGGGATTGGGCCAACATTTTAGTATGTATGTAAATTTGGCTAAATTTTATTTTAAAGACCCATCCATGATGTTCAAAAATGTATTCACAATTTTTTCTTATTGAAAAATATGTAATGTTGTTAAGTAAAAAGGTTAATTTTCAACTTTATTTCCACTAATGTGCGTCTTTATTATACTTGTTATGTAGATGATTGAACTGAGTGACAATGAGAATCCCTGGACAATATTTTTGGAAACTGTAGATCCAGAAATGGCTGCTAGTGGGGCAACGCTTCCCAAGTTTGACAAAGATCGTAAGTGTAGGCTATCCTCTCTAAATATTTCTCTTTCCATATACTGGTATTGGGGATGGGGCGTTATTCTCTTCAGGTAGACTGAAATCTCAGTTATTCTAAACTGCATTCACTTTTTATTACTGATTATTTGTTTCATTTCCAGTCCACCGCCGAGGCCCCCAGCTCCATGGGAGGCTCTGTACAGGCTGGTTGTACTGTCTTTGCTGGGAACTCCTGACTTTTCTTGTGTGTGTATTGGGGCGTTTTAACTTTTTTTTTTTTTTTCCCCTCATGGTGACTGGATCCACTTTGTCTGTCAATATATAGCTACTTACATTTAATTTTCCCCTTTGAACAGAGAAGGCTCACCCCTTCTGTGTCTAAGCTTTTCCTTACTAAAGTTTTCTTCTCTGCAGATGACGTTATGCTCTTTTTGAAAATGTACGATCCTAAAAGCCGGAGCTTAAATTACTGTGGACATATCTACACCCCAATTTCTTGTAAAATACGTAAGTATGCTGCATATGTGATATTTGGATAAATATCCTCTTGTTGTAGTCCTAAATCTAATTTTTTTTTCCTACCTGAAACAGGTGACCTACTGCCAGTTATGTGTGAGAGAGCTGGATTTCCGCAAGGAACTAACCTTATCCTCTATGAGGTAAGTGGGCTTGAATTTTCTTATGCCAATCTCCGATGGTGTCATATTTGTGTACTGTCCTTGTCCATATGCCTCTGATGGGCTGCATTGGACGTTTCTGAAAATCCATCCATCCATCACACTTTTTTTTTGTGTGGTTTTTTTTTTTTTTTTTTTTTTTTTAAATTCGTTTTTTTTTTCTATCCATGACTACGGAACAGATGCTGATGTATATGGGGTCTAAACTTCATTGTGTACATATTGTGCTCCATCGTATGATTAAAACACAACTCTCCCACTGCTCCAGATGTATTAGGAGGCTGCAGCCAAGCAAATTCTACACCAGGCCTTCCCTTGCTTAACATTGGCCCACAGCACCACTCAGCACGGCCCCCATCACACCCCTCCATGCCCACTTGGTGTGGAGTTTGCGCAAGGGGGTAAAGAAAACAAACCCTTATAAATCTTCCCCCAAGTGCGTAGATGCTATTTCGGAACGTGTGGGTAACGTGTTTATCATTAGAACAACTGCTTTTATTTGCCTGGTCAGGGGTGAACCACATGATAGGGTGGCTTCTTATGTGACCCAGCGTAGAAATGATGCAAAATGGGCATAAATATATTTCATGTTTCCCGTTCCATCAGAATTTGACCCGTGTAGTACCACACTCTTACTGTAGGGACCAGCATGTACTTTCTCAGCAGATCTGTGTAGTCGTAGATCTCTTATCTTCATACAGCGTAATAGGAAATGTTAAGTTGAGAAAAGTAATACATGTTGAATTGTTTGCAGGAAGTGAAACCGAATTTAACAGAGCGCATTCAAGATTATGATGTGTCTCTGGATAAAGCACTTGATGAGCTTATGGATGGTGACATCATAGTATTCCAGAAGTAAGTAATGTCCTGCATTTACATTCTTTTTGACTCCCACGAGAAGCAAGAAAGTATTAGATGTTACTCCTAGTTGTATCCCTTATTTTATGCTGGAAACATGGAAATTAGTTAACCAGGAGTTGCAAGATGGTCTTTTATTAATGTAACTTGCGTTTTTCAGAAACTAAATCAAAGAATATTCAAAATAAATTGAAGGGGTTGTGCCAGGTTTATAAGTTATAACAAGGTTATTGCTGGGGGTCTGATTGCAGGGGTCTCGTTCTAATTGTTCTTTTCACTAAGTGCTGGGGAGATGGCTGAGCACAATCCTATGGCACTCCACTAGAATAGAATGGAGGCAGCAGGGCTCATTCTTTGCCTGACTCTCTACCCTTTCTCCAGATTGTAGGGTTCCTCTTGTGATTTGGCAAGAGTTCCAGCAGTCTCACCCTTACGATCACCTGCCTATTTTCTATTGTGCCAATGGGGTAACTTGTAAACTTGGGAAACTCATTTTAAGAGGACCTGTCACCCAAATATTGCCTTTAGGAGCTGCTTACTCAAGTAAGCAGCTCCCAAGCCCTACCCCAGTAATAGCTGTGTTAAACCGCTAGCTTTATTGGAACATACCGATAAAGCTAGCAAACACTGCCGTACATAGCCCTCCAAACATTGGACCACTGTAAGCTTAGTATTCATGTGAGGGTTTCCACTGTTTAACAAGCTGTGTATGCATGTGTTTTCACAGCGTTTTAAGGAACAAGCCGGAACAAAGAAGCGATCGGATTTAAATCCTTTTAAATTTCTATAACCTAACCTAAAAACGCCTATACTCCTGTGTTATGCAAAACTTATAGGAAATGAATACAAATCTGGTCTGTAGAAACCCAAGAAAAAGGGTTAAGCAAATATATTGTACATCTATGCTACATACAATATTTTAAAAAGGTATATTTTGAAGATGGATGTGGGCCCTTTTTTTCTTCCTGCAGAAAACTTTAGTAAAATTCTATTTTATACCTTGTTAAACTCATGAGTGACCTATGAAGATTAGGATCCATAGTGTGAGGTCTTGGTGCCCTCTTGATCTCTAAGGAAATTAATGATTTAGAATTTGTGGATGTCATTGTTGTCAATCGTTGAGGAATTAAATTTTTCCTTCTCCCACCTTCTTTTTCCTTATTTTGCATAGAGATGACCCAGAGAATGAGAACAGTGAATTGGCGACTGCTAAGGAGTACTTCAGAGACCTTTATCACCGTGTTGACGTCATTTTCTGTGACAAGACAATTCCTAATGACCCAGGATTCGTTGTTACGTTGTCTAACAGAATGAATTACTCTCATGTATGTATTTTTTGTTCTCTAGTTTAGGCAAAGTTAATGTACATTAGTAAGAACCATGATATTAGAAGAAAAAACATTTAGACCTTTAAATCTGGAGCTACACAGCAGACATGGCTGCAACCGAAGACCAAAGTTTAATGGGGTTCTCTGGTAATAGCAAGTCAGGCCTTATCTATCTAAGGCAGATAAGGTCTAACTTGCTGATCGGTTGGGAGTCTTATGAGACCCCCACAGATCTGGACAATGGGGGTCCGTTGTACCCTTGTTGGGCTTGAGATGACTGGAGAAGCAGATCACGCTGACGCATGGGGGACCTGCTGCTCTCTTGGTCTTTTTTTGCCCCTATGATGCTTTGTTCAGGAGTTCCACCAGCAGACTCTTTCGGGACCAGGTAAATGATATCCTGTTCATTTGGCTTACAAGTAAATAGTGTGTGTCCTTGGTATTGCAGGTTCATACAAAGCACACAATACCATTGGCCAGTTTACCCTTTGATAATTTGGTGCCCCCACAGTCAGAAACCAAACTTTTCTAAAGATGCAAATGAAAAGCAAGGGGTTGTTTTTTTAACCAATAATGGAAGTCTGACTTTCACTTATGCTATTTGGGATCTACTAAATCTGCCGTGGTATGTAAGCTCAGATTCCTTCAGTTTTGATCCTCTGACGTGTCTGCAGAGAATGTGTAGGCTCAGACACCAGGGCAGTTTCTCAAATGTCTGTCACTGCTTTTTAAACCTTGCAAGATACGTTCAACCTGGCTGCTACCTGCCTTAAACATCCCTTTCACAGGCATGAAGCTAACCTGGTTTTTCAGAATTTGGAAAATGGAATATTCACTTTTATATTTCTCTATTTCAGGTCGCAAAGACTGTTGCACAAAGGCTCAACACTGATCCAATGCTTCTACAGTTCTTTAAATCTCAGGGGTAAGTTGTGCATCTGCCAATGCACGCTTTATTCACGGAGCTGACTATGCATCCTTCATTGATCATTAGTAATAAAATACCTGAATATACCTTTAAAACTTTAGCACATGGTGCTGGAATCTCTTCTCCCCCTTGACGTTTCATAGCTCAGCAAGTGATTGGAGTAGATGCTCTCATGATGAACCTTTAGTTGATGTCACTTTATGATATTTTCAGTTACAGGGATGGTCCTGGAAACCCTCTTAGGCATAATTATGAAGGTACTTTACGGGACCTTCTGCAATTCTTCAAGCCCAGACAACCCAAGAAACTCTACTATCAGCAGGTATGCTCTTATATAATGTACTAATAATTTATACTGTCCTCGAACACCGATCTCCTTAACTACAACTTTTATATTTCTTTCAGCTTAAAATGAAAATTACAGACTTTGAGAATAGGAGGAGCTTCAAATGTATATGGCTAAATAGCCAGTTTAGAGAAGAGGTATGTATTACGTATTCACATTAAATGATGGGTATGGCTTTAAGGGTTATACCCATCCTAACTAGTAATATGGTATCTGTTTATGATTGGTTTGGATTCAACCTATGGAAACTCCACCAATTCAGATAATACGTTTGGCTCCAGCACTTCTATAGTGCTCCACTTCCCTATACAACATTTTCATTTCATCTGTAAAGTTTAGTATATAGTCAATCTCCTAATTCAGGACCATTTCTATTAAAACTGAGACCAAGGCCTATGCACACCCATTATACCCATGGCAGGCACATGTCTCCATTGCTGCTATGGCACCATGTTCAAGCTGACTACCCAAGTCATAAAACCCAGATGTACTTCTGTACATCTGTAGTGTAGGCATTTAGTATAGAACTCTTTATCCAATTGTTTAATGACTGTTTTATATTCTTAATATTTTCCCTTGTACAGGAAATAACACTATACCCAGACAAGCACGGTTGTGTCAAAGATCTTCTAGAAGAATGTAAAAGAGCTGTTGAACTCTCTGAGAAGGGATCTGGTAAATTGAGGTAAATCCTTGCCTTTTTCTCCCCCAAGTTCTTTTTATGGGGGGAACATTCATGGCTTCTCATGTATGGTGACACATTTTTGCAAAAAAAAAAAATCAAAGCTTCATGAATACTTGTATTTACTAAACTATTTATTTTGCCACTTAACTGTTAAGCTGTGTGGTGTATAGGACACTTTTACCAGTGACTGGACATAGGTAATTCACAATGAAGTTATAGGATTTAACAATTATTCTCATTTTTTATATTAAAGGCTGCTAGAAATTGTAAGCTACAAGATCATCGGGGTACACCAGGAGGAGGAACTACTAGAGTGCTTATCACCTGCTACAAGTCGGACATTTCGAATAGAGGTAATTTCTTCTAAATAATTCCCAAGTGTTCATACAAGGAGAACGTTTTTACAAATAATATTGTTATGCATCAGATCGGGGCATTGTCTACATTTATGTGCATGGATTTCTGCAAGCCCCTCTGATGAATGAGATGTCTCTACTGGTTGGTGTAAATGACTAATACTATATATTTTTTAATTCTGTAAAATTGCAGGAAATACCCTTGGACCAGGTGGACATAGATAAAGAAAATGAAATGCTTATTACTGTGGCACATTTTCACAAGGAGGTGTTTGGCACATTTGGAATTCCATTTTTGCTTCGGATACAACAGGTATGTGGATGGATATGGATGCATTTGTTGGGGAAGGTTTTCCTCTTCTGTGATGACAATGACTCTTTCTTCCTCTTAGGGCGAGCCATTCAGAGAGGTGATGAAAAGGATTCAGGCCATGCTGGAAATCCAAGAAAAGGAGTTTGAAAAAGTATGTTTGAGGTTTTATATCCTTGTGAATTTTGATTACATCTGCGTTTATCCAGAAAGTAATTGTCATGTTTTGAGTTATTGTATACATTTTCTATAAGATCGTTCGTGAGAGAGGTTTTGCTCTGCTGATTCCATCAGAAATCATAGACAAAATGAGACCAGAACAAATGCAGGCCCGATCATTCTTGATGGGATTTGTAGTCTCAGTCATATCCACTTTAAACATCTAGGATTTGCTATTTTTATCACTCTTTTCCTATATTGGATCAAAATAGAAGCCTTGAGCAAACCCTCAATATCTGTTTCTTCTTCCTACAGTTTAAGTTTGCAATTGTAATGATGGGCCGGCATCAGTACATAAATGAGGAGGACTACGAAGTGAACTTAAAGGACTTTGAGCCCCAGCCTGGTGAGTGCAAACTAATTCAGTCTTTGGCTAAGTGTTGGGCATTGAAGTGCTTTTATTTTAACATATTAAGGCAATGGAAATGATTATAAATTCTGATTGTTTAGACCTTTCTAGAAAAAAAACAAACTTCCTGTGCAGATTATAAGCTCCTTACAATAGTTTCTTCTCTTCTTGAGAGACTCTTAAATTAACGTAATGTAACTTGTAAGGCTTCCACATCTGTTCTGACCTGTCTGAAATCATTGACGTGAAATTATTTTATATCCTTGTACGTGTTAAAGATTTCAGCAAGTAACTGTAGACTCCATGTAAACTTTGACACCATAAGTCTGTGACAATGTGTTAATATTTAGCTTTTTGGGAAACTTTAATACAGATAGGCTCCACTTATTAAAACAATGTCCACCTGCAAGTAAGTGTTTAAAGAGAATCTACCATCAAAATCAAGCTGGAAAAACCAGGGGGGCACATAGATCCAGGCACCGGGCCTGTGGTAAACTTCTTATATTTATCCATGGCCTCTTTACATCTAAAATCAACTTTTAAAATTGGGCTAATGAGCCGAGGGTGATCCTGGGGGGTTACCAGAGCCCCTCTCCATGCTGTAGCTTCAAAGGCTGTTACTGCCTTACCCACTCCTTCTGCTTGCGGAATTTTCAGCACACAATGGGAGGAGGATGAGTTCTCCTTGCCCACTATAACGGTCTGTGAATCTGCAGTACTTATAAAATTATACTAATGAGCCTGAAGGGCTCTTGGAGTGTTACCAGAGCCCTTCAATAGGATAATGTTACAAATTGATTTTAGCTGGAAGGAGGCCCTGGATAACAAATATAATATGATCACCACATTCTTAGTGCCGGGATCTATAAGTAAGTGTCCCTGGTTTATCATGCTGAACTTTGGTAGATTCCCCCCACATCAGAGTTAAAGGAAATCTTGCTTAACATAGCAGATCATCATTTTGCCTAAAATATTTGAGCTCTGATCCTTCTACCATTGTTTGCCATTTCAGATTAGTGGGAATGGCATTTCTGTTCCCCCGATTAGTGTAGAACTATAAAATTTGGGACAACACCTGTAAATCTCCAGGTCACCCCCCTCCTCTCCATCTACAGTTGTATCCATGCTCAGGTTTACCATTTGTATAATTGCAAATCTCACTATGTCCTCTTCTGTTTCCCCAGGCAATATGTCCCATCCACGGCCTTGGCTAGGGCTTGACCACTTCAATAAAGCCCCAAAGAGAAGCCGCTACACATACCTTGAGAAAGCAATTAAGATCCATAACTGACTCGCCGTAACCAAGTTTATCCAAACCAAGGGACATATAAGTGTGTGTGTGTGTGTGCACCTTTCTAACAAAGCTAGAACTTTGGTACACGTGCACTATATTTGAAGTCTACAGCAAGAAGATTTGCTGCTGATGTTAATTTTATTTTGTTGAGGCTGTTCCGTTTGGCTTCTCTGTATCTATTGACTGCCCTTTTTGAGGAAAATGAAGGTGTTTTTATAAAGCTTGAATGCCAATGTAATATTTTATGGTAACTGTAAAGCAAGACAGAAAGGAGAACGTGGGGTAAATTTAAGTAGTACAATGGATTTGGCCCAATTTGTTCCTAGAAAATATTGTATGAGGCATAAGATGGCTGGCTGCACGCCGACCCTGGTGTTCCTATTCTACCTTCATTGCAGCAAGTTATGTTTACACTCAAGTTTCCTCCCTTTAAATCCCTCCCTTGTGCATTTGTAAATTCAGAAACCCTCACTTCAATAAATAGCAATCTCTACTTCATTGTGTACATTTGTCGGCACTTTTTTGGCAATCATCAAATACCCATCCGGCACAATAACCTTGAGAAGAAGTCTTTCTATTTTGTGGAGCGGTTCATTGCTGTCCGTCCGTAATGTAGAAGGACATCCAGATTTGGGGGAAGAATTTAAATTAAAAAAAAGAATTAAGCTAAATAATAAATCCTATGTATACCCACGTGTGTGTGTATATATAGCTGTTGATGCTGATTTGAAAAACACCATTTTCATTACCCGCCTTGAGCACAGAGGGCATGCTCACTAGTGTTTAGTAGGATAACTTTGTACAAAAACTACAGACCTAAAATGTATATTTAATGAACATGTACAAATTAACACATGGAGGTTCATATTGTTGGTTGAGTCTCGGTCTTTCACTGATGTTGATATTCTTGTGTGTAGTTTAATTTCCTCTTCCAGTTTTTTCCCCTCCCCTTTTATTTCCCCCAATCTGTTGTTTTTCCCTCCCATCACACATAAGGACAGAAGCGTGTCTAGTTTGAGTGCGGTAAATAGGTTACAGCCATTCAAATTAATTTTACTTTTGGTTCTGGTCTTTTATTTTTCTCCTGTTAGCAGCAGTGTACAACTCTACCTGTATATTGCCTTTTTTTGCTGGAAAATGTTGTCTGTTGAATAAAAATTTTCTATTAAAAAAAATATATATATATTTTCTTTGAATGATCTACAATGTAAATGCTGAGTTGCTTTATCTGCCCAGTCTGTAGGAACAAGAAAAAAAGTCTCCATTTCTGTATTAAATTAGCCCTTCAAAAAATTCCTTTAAATGGGCCACATTTTCTGTAGGAAATATTGGGAGAATTGCCCATTTGGCTTGGGGTTGATGACCTTGTAAGGGAGCCCCCTTACCATAAGGCAGGACTTTCAGGATGTGGCATTAAATCCAAACCAGTTTCTATTTCATAGATGATCTGCTTTGGAGTTAATGCCACATGTCATTAGGCTTCCTGGAAGTCATGCTTGATGGTAAGGGGGACTGTCTTGTTTTCATTGTCCCATTCTGGAAAACTTATTTGCATATTTCCCAGATTCCCCTAGAGGAGCATTAATGGCTATAAGTCTCTTGAGGCGGTCTTAAATTGCGGGTGGATATAGCTCCCCAAAGTGTCAGTGATGGCTTTTATACTGATGGTGTCTTGAGGGTCTGCACACCTAAATCATCTTCACCAAGGAAAGGCATTAACTGTATGACCTGGACCTGTTTGACAGGATCCCAAACACTTTTGAATTCCTTTAACGGGCCCATATATACAAAGGCCGTGACTCGTATAGATAGAGAAGGTCCCTCCTTCAAACCCCAAGTTTCTTGCGTCCACTGCCATGTTTCTGCGTCGGCACACTTTTTCATCTTCCCACTGCTACCCTATTGTTTTTTTATAACCCTTGCCTTCCAAAAAGCCATATGTTTTTGTCCCCCCACCAACACAACCACCATGACCGCACCACCATAGAGAGGAAGTCCAGTCAATACATTTTTGACTCCTTATGGTTTTCTGTCCATTGGTAGGAGTGCGGGGATGTAAGTATCAATAAAGCTGTATTACATACACCTTACAGCTGATCATTGCAGCCTGGGACTAAAGTAATATCTAGAGAGCTTCACCAGAGGTCACAGTGGGCAGAGGTCCGTCTGTAACTAGGGGTCGTCTGTAAGTCGGATGTTCTTAAGTAGGGGACCGCCTGTATTTTGGTTTACCTAGCCTTGTACCTTTCCCTCTGCTAGCTACCCTGTTTTCCTGAAAATATGCCGCCCCCCAAAAATAAGACCTAGTGCATTTTTTTCTTGAGTAGAAGTATAAGGCCTCCCCTGAAAATAGGATGAAGTTCGGATGAAGAAGGTATGATGGGAGTGCAGGGGTTTGGTTCCTAGGTGGTGGTGAGTACGGCCCTATTAAAAGGGTTATTGAGGTTTTTTTTATGCTTAAATGTGTTTTCTAGGGGGAAGAGGCCCATATAGAATCTGTGGTTAGGATTTATCATCTTCTTATTAGAAGCTGTTCTCTCCATGCTTGTGTGGCTTTTCTCCGGGTCCTCTGGTTTCCTCCTACACTCCACAACATACTGGTAGGTTGATTAGATTGTGAGCCCCATTGGGAATAGGGACCGATTTGGCAAGTTCTTTGTAGAACTGCAGGATCTGTGTGCGCTCTATAAATAAAGGAATTATTATTAATTAAGCGTAATAGTGATTCCCATAGTCAGTACATAGTGGCTCTGGAATCTCCTACATTTATTTGGTACCTCTGTAATCTGTTTTGGATGTTCCTGACTCTGTTGAGGGAAGAGTTAATTCAGATAATGAGTCTGATTCTGATTCAGAGGAGTTAGATCATTAAGGAGTCCCCTAATTTACTGTAGAGGATAAGGACCATTTTCTGAAGCTATTTAGAACCACATTGGAGGTTGAAGAGCAGGAGGAGCAGAAGACCATTCAGACTACTATACCATTTTTTTTTTCATTTTGGGGGAAAAAAAGTTGTTAATTCCAAGAGCGGTAAAACGCAAGTATCCTATATCTCCTCTAAAAGAAAGGAACAGAGAATTGGGATAGAACACCAATATTATATGTGGCTATATCTAAGGTATTAAGAAAGTCCTTACCATTTGAGGATTCTGATTTTTTTAAAAGATCCGATGGATAAAAAGGCAGACCGCTTTCTTTGCAGATCATAAGAATCTTCTTCCGCAGCGTTTAAGCCTAAAATAGCAGTAATTGTGTATCAAGGTTTCTTCTTTTATGTCCTTTGTAAATTCAATCCCGAGTCAGAAGACCAGAGATTAAAAGGAGGGACATTAGATTCTCAGGAGCCTCTAAAAAGAATCTAGTCAACAATTATAACAGGTTTCCAGTAGGGGGCAGGCTTTCTCACTTATACACAGGAAGAAAATGGATCTAAATATTGTTAAAGAAGGTTAAAAATTTATATTAAATATTAAAATTAATTTGGAAGTTGAGGGGCAGATAAAAATATTATCTGTAGGTCACAACGCAGGAAGCTTTGGCAACAGGGTATTTTTCATGTAAAAAAGTTGGATGGTTCGCTATGTACTACCATCAGTTTAAGGCTTCTAAACAAATACCTTCTAGTAGAAACCTTTACATCATCAATAAATCTGTTCTAAATTGCATCAAACCCCTCGGATGCTTATTATCATGTACCTTTCATCCCCATGACCAAAGATATTTAAAGGTGCCAATCTATCTAGGAGGAGTCTTAAGACACCTGCTTCTTCTCTTTGGGGTTGCGGTAGCTCCCAGCGTCTTCACAAAATTAGTATTGGAGAGGGCCTCTTTCATAAGGAAAGAAAGGTCATTCCATATTTGTATGATCTTTGCAAATCTTCTGTCATTAAAGGGAACCTGTCACCGCTGTTTGAAAGAATTCAGTTGTGGGCAGGTTCCCATAGAGCCCTTATAGCATTAGGGCGAACTTTCTTCAGCTAATAACATCACTGCTCCGAAAAGGAAAAAAATTAACATTTATTTTTACACAAATGCCTACTGCGCATGCTTGGCTTTACTGCTTAGCTTCCTGCTTCTGCGCATGCCCCGAACCTTTTACCGACCGAGTGCCCAAACTGCAACCACAAACACCCCTCTATCGCGAGGTGCCAACCAAAAATTAAAGCAGTAACTTATTGCTCCCTGTTCTTCAACAACGTTCAATCATACGGGCCTCCTGAGGACACCAACACAGTAGAAAGTAGGAAGTAAAATTTGCATCGTAGCTTCTTTCCAGTGTCCCTCTGTACACAGAGAACCAATGGGGCCAGCAGTAGCTTCTCCAAAGATAATTTGGCCCTGTCTACACATTCTCCCAGTCCTGTCTGGTGTGCTGGGGCGATGGCCTGGGTGGCCACTGAAAGAGCTTGGAGTGCCGCCTCTGGCACCCGTGCCATAGGTTCGCCACCACTGACGTAGGGCAAGGCGGTGTGAGCAAGCCGCCAGACTCGCATGTATGTATTCGCCCACCTTGACTCGCTAGACTCTCTGTCTGGTTACCAGGCAGAGAATAAATGTTCATCTTTTCCTTTTCGGAGCAGCGATGTTATTAGCTGAAGAAAGCTTGCACTTATGCTATTAGGGCTCTATGGGAATCTGCCCGCAACTGAATTTTTTCAAACAGCGGTGACAGGTTCCCTTTAAAGCAAGATCAAAGCCTGGATTCCAGCTGCCAAAAATCAGAAAGAAAATACAGATTGTGGTCCAACAGATGGTGGATTACAGAGCAAAACAGTCAAACATGAAAATCTGGGAGTACCCGTCACATGCCTGGAGTTGAGAGCTCAGTTTAAAGGAAACCTACCACTTGAAGTGGCAGGTTTCTGATGGAAATACCGTGCTCAGGGTGAGCTGGTGCCGGAGCTTATTCTTGTTAGTGCTTTAAACCGCGGTATCGCGGTTTAAAACACTTTTTAAACTTTATAGCCGGCGCAACGAGGTACGCGCTCGGCGCTTACCATGCGCGCGGCTCTCCTTCACTTCCTATGTGGTCGCGCGCATGGTAAGCGCTGAGTGCGTACCTCCCTGCGCCGGCTATAAAGTTTAAAAAGTGTTTTTAACCGCGATACCGCGGTTTAAAACACTAACAAAAATAAGCTCCGGCACCAGCTCACCCTGAGCTGGTGCCCGGTATTTCCATCAGAAACCTGCCACTTCAAGTGGTAGGTTTCCTTTAAGAGGACAGATATATCAGGGTGCATGGTAGTTTCAGTGGGTGATAGGTACTGAAAATACAGAGAGATAAATCAATTCTGGAGGTAGCTCTATCTTCCCTCCAAGGAACAGATCTAAACAGCCCAGTGGCTCTGTGGTTTGTAATGTAGTGATATTGTGAATTGTTTTCAAACTGGGGATGAAAATCTGTCTCAGCCATGTGATGATCAGATAAGCTCTGTTATCTCTACTGTAACTGTGAGATCTTCACATGACTGGGAGGCAATGAAGGGTCACACTGGATGGATGCAGGCAGAAATCCCGAAAAACTTGAGGAAAGGATTCATAAAATACATTGAAACTTTGTAACTTCTTATAAAGTGAATGTGGTTCTAAACATAAATGAGGGTGGAATAAACTTCTCCCCTAAATACTTAAAGGAAAAGAAACACTTTAAACCTGCTCTTTATCTCAAGGACTCTGTAACTTTTTTTTATCTGTCCTGTAGCTTGGACAGGATAGATAACGTATCATGTTATAGTCCCTATAAATACACGTACAAACCTGTCATTTTATGGTCTTCAAATGTTTTTCCAGAGAAAAATGTAGATTAAGGCTGCATTCAAATTGACGTATGCCTGCAAGGCTACGGCCGGACGGGCATATCCGTGCCATGGAGAGGAGGGGGCGTGACCCTTCCCCTCTCCATAGAAATGCACGGAATACGGGCCTCAACACTAGGAAAGATAGGACATGTCGCACGTGTGTGGCACCATATCGCTCCGTGCGGCCATTGCCGTCTATGGGGGAAGTACACTCACCGGCCACTTTATTAGGTACACCTGTCCAAATGCTCGTTAACACTTAATTTCTAATCAGCCAATCACATGGCGGCAACTCAGTGCATTTAGGCATGTAGACATGGTAAAGACAATCCGTATGGGGAAGAAAGGTGATTTGAGTGCCTTTGAACGTGGCATGGTTGTTGGTGCCAGAAGGGCTGGTCTGAGTATTTCAGAAACTGCTGATCTACTGGGATTTTCACGCACAACCATCTCTAGGGTTTACAGAGAATGGTCCGAAAAAGAAAAAACATCCAGTGAGCGGCAGTTCTGTGGGCAGAAATGCCTTGTTGATGCCAGAGGTCAGAGCAGAATGGGCAGACTAGTTCGAGCAGAAAGGCAACAGTGACTCAAATCGCCACCCGTTACAACCAAGGTAGGCAGAAGAGCATCTCTGAACGCACAGTACGTCGAACTTTGAGGCAGATGGGCTACAGCAGCAGAAGACCACACCGGGTGCCACTCCTTTCAGCTAAGAACAGGAAACTGAGACTACAATTTGCACAAGCTCATCGAAATTGGACAGTAGAAGATTGGAAAAACGTTGCCTGGTCTGATGAGTCTCGATTTCTGCTGCGACATTCGGATGGTAGGGTCAGAATTTGGCGTCAACAACATGAAAGCATGGATCCATCCTGCCTTGTATCAACGGTTCAGGCTGGTGGTGGTGGTGTCATGGTGTGGGGAATATTTTCTTGGCACTCTTTGGGCCCCTTGGTACCAATTGAGCATTGTTGCAACGCCACAGCCTACCTGAGTATTGTTGCTGACCATGTCCATCCCTTTATGACCACAATGTACCCAACATCTAATGGCTACTTTCAGCAGGATAATGCGCCATGTCATAAAGCTGGAATCATCTCAGACTGGTTTCTTGAACATGACAGTGAGTTCACTGTACTCAAATGGCCTCCACAGTCACCAGATCTCAATCCAATAGAGCATCTTTGGGATGTGGTGGAACGGGAGATTCGCATCATGGATGTGCAGCCGACAAATCTGCGGCACCTGTGTGATGCCATCATGTCAATATGGACCAAAATCTCTGAGGAATGCTTCCAGCTCCTTGTTGAATCTATGCCACGAATAATTGAGGCAGTTCTGAAGGAAAAAGGGGGTCCAACCCATTACTAGCATGGTGTACCTAATAAAGTGGCCGGTGAGTGTATGTACGGCTGCAAGCTTGCGGCCGTGCATATGTCCCCCATACGGTCGTGTGAATGCAGTCTAATGACGTATTATTGTAGTAATACATTAAGGCACCTTCCCAATTTTCTGTTTGAGAACATCCCACCTACACATTACATGGTTTTACATTAATCTGTTTCAGAACAGATATGATTTCCATTAAAGTAACTTGTTGTGCACACTGAGGTCCAGTTCACATCAAATTTAACATTTCCATTGACTTCAATGCCTTTTTATTGCGACCTGTCTACATACTTGCTGTTATTTTGGTTTTGTTTTGCTTATATTTAAAGAAAGAAAGATTTCTTGCTTATTAACAATTTGCTTATTAACTATTAAGGCTTTTGGGTAGATCCCAACGAAGCCCATTACTATAAAAAGAAAGTTAAGTTTTCTAAGTAAACCAAAAGAGCAAAGCTCCTAATAAACATAGGGGGTCATTTATCTTATCTCTGTTTGTTTTGGCTAGTTTTTGTCTGTCTTTTTGCCGTCTGCTACTTTGGTAATTTATCTATCTCACTTTTTCCTTGTGTTAAATGGGGTTTTTTTAAATCTCTTTTCGAGTCTCAAAAATGTTGCACAAATGTCTCAAGTCATTTCTTTCTGTTTTCAAAGTTTTCCCTAAGTATGGTTTTGTCTGGAGTTTTTTCTGCCAAAAATGTCACAAATTGTAGACAATTTGAAATGATAAATGTTATTTGCGACATTTAACACATCTGGAGTAGAAGATAAATGTGCCATACTGACAAAAACAAATGTCCGGCAAACATTTCAAAGTGTCCCCAAAAAGGCGCAAAAAAGGCAAAAAAACCCAGGAAGAAAATAAAGATAAATGACCCCCATAGTGTTACAACCCATGATGGCTGATGGGTTGCAACAGTAAATGTCCTTTAAATAAAAGGGTAAAAAAACAAAATAAGGAAATCTACCATCAAAACCAAGAATGATTAACCAGGAACAATTATTTCTTCTTACATCTGTTATCCATGGCATCTTTCCTTCTAAAATCAACTCTGAAAATTATGCTAATGAACCTGAGGGGCTATGGTGGCGTTACCAGAGCCCCTCTGTTATACTGTGCAGGAACACTTCTCCCCCCCCCCACACACACATTTATACATAAAAAGGAAATTTAGGTTTATATAGAACATTTTTAATTACAGAGTATAAACAATTCTGAAATAGTTACAGGTTACCAACATAATGAAAATAGAATGAATGCAGAATTATTGAATTCCAACTGAGAAAATAATGCTGTTCTCAATGGCGTATTTACATGATTATTTTGGGTTTTAGAAAGTTTTTTTTAAGTCATTTGAAATGCTGCACAATCAGAATGATCATTTGGGGGGATCCCCATAGGCTTCTTAATTAAATTTGTGCAGATTGTATCTTACAAATGTAATAGGAAAAAAGCCATAGCCAAAAAATGCATGAAAAAAAGTATATATTTCAGGGCGACCAAAGTTGGAAAAAAAGTAAATTCCACTAAGACTTTGGAGACATGTCTGTAGGATATGGAGTAAAACCTAGTGGAACTGAGTGCTCATAATTTCATCAGATGCAAAATGTCCTGTCTGTAGTAACTGAACCTAATCTGGCCGACAGAGGTGCTGCACAAGATGGGGATTCCCAAGAGAACCCCATGGACTACCTATAGCCTAGTATTTTTTTGGTCTCTCAATTATATAGAGAATGGGGTCCTAGTGCGGCAATTTGTATATGCACAACGCCTCTCTATTCATTCTCTATGTGATCGCCATTGGATATGTGACACGATGCTCAGGATCTATGAGGATCCTTTGGGTACATCACAACTTGAGGATGTGACCCCACCAAGTTGTATGCTGAATAATTTTGCAGTGGGCACTTGGTTACACTGAAAACTTTTCTTAGCACAAAGAATTGATATTAGCACCTGCAGTTCACAAGAATAGATATAACTCAATGGGGCTCATTTACTAAGGGTCCAGCGGCCACGATTCGGTTGGGTTTGCCCGAATATTACAGATTTTTGCCGTTTTGCACCGAATTTCACGCTCGCGATCAGATGGTGGCGCATTGGCGCCGGCTTTCACGCAACAGAAATCAGGGGGCGTGGCCGACCAAAAACCTGATGGATTCGGAAAAAACGCAGAATTTAAAAAACGATTTGTGTCACAAGACAATGCACTCACATGCACCGGGAAGAAGAAGGTGAACTCCAGCGGACCTCGGCGCAGCAGCAACACCTGGTGGATATCGGGCGCACGAGCTTAGTGAATCCCGGCAGACCTGAATCCTTGTCGAGCAACGCACCGCGGGATCGCGAGTGGACTGGGTAAGTAAATGTGCCCCAATGTATCCAAAATGAAATCAATCCGGAAGCATTTCTGGGCCCAGTTTGCCAATGATGTCCCCATTGTGAAGGTGCTTTAATATTAACTACACTTGAAGAAGACACAATGACACTTTAAGAACTACATTATTGCATCATTTGTATGAAAGGTAACTTTAGAATGCAAAGCTCTGAGAATTGGCTACTGCTCTGAGTAACTACTGCAGCTCCACGAGATGTTCTCAGTAAGTGAGACATCATTGGGTAATAGGAAACCGCCCATTCCAATGGTCATTAGGGCATCCCACAACTTCCCACTTTCAGGTCTTTAATTTTATATTACATACATATTACATGTTTTAATATTACGTGCATTCCTAGCAATATTATCATACAGCATTCATTTTTTTCTAGTGCAATTATGGTCATTTTCATGTGGAAAAATGCAGGAGATTTTTAGAACTCTTATAGACGCTTGTGTCGGTGGATGAGATGTTTACAATAGGGGCAGTAGTGGTTCACATCTTTGCAGCTTTTGATACAGCAAGGTATTAGGAAGCAACCTAACACACATCTGGAAGAAAGGAGATAAAGTCATATTTAAAAATAAACTGTTATTTTTGAAAAACATGTTATTAGCAATGAGTTTACTTGAAACGTGGCACTTACCACTTGTGTTAATTTGGTACAATTGGTGAACATGCACAGTAAGTCACTTTCACCTGTACCATAAAGCCCCATGCACACACCAGTCCTAGTGTAAGAGTTCTAATACTTTGGGGTACCAATACCAAACAAGGCTGGGTTTGTTTTCCAATGTATTTAGGAGCCCCTAAGTAATCCCACTAAAGGGGGAGTTAATCGGACATTGGCCAATAATTTACGCCAAGTATCCAAAGTACTGTCCTCCAATCCGAGAGGAAAGGTGGCATAGCCATGGGTGGTATTTACTTCCCAACTCCTGACCAAAGTTTTGAACAGGTTAGTATAGAGCAACATACTATTTGTAGTGGCACCTTTAATTGGGTGCTACTATGGGGGCTTAGTACTTCAGATAAAACTCTAGAAGTGTGTGCCAATGTTATGACAAAGCAATAATATGCCAAAGTTGCTTGCTTTAAGGTGGACCTGTCAGTTCATTAAGTTAAAACTCGTATTATTCATGAATAATTTTGTATCATCTTCCATTACAACTTCATTAAGCTGGTTCTCTGTTGTCAATTTAAGAATACATTGATAACTGGTAGTTTCCGATTTTGAATGTGCGCCATGTTGTAAAAATCGACACGACTCTTTGTCAAGGAGAAGAAGAAGGTGTGAAGAAGGATCTTTGGGAGCCTTGAGCCCCACATTGAGCATCATGTGGAGAAGTCGTTCCACAGCGGTTTGGGCAGTAGCCTGGGGCCTTGTAGGGGGCCATGGCCAACCAAACCACCAACCGAATTTTATACTGAGAACGACCTTCACCCATGAAATCCTTGTTCATCTGTTCTTGTTCTCAATACACATGTACACAAGAGACTTAGAAGGTGCTTCAACAGGTCCCTAAACCGCAGATTGAAAGCAGGAAGAAGGGACACATTCTCCATTCTCCAAGAAGGTGATTCTAGTACCATATGTAGGAAGTGAATTTCAGACATGTAGGAGCTATAATGATCATACAGCCCAGGGCCCTTGGCAGTCTAAATCCACCCCTGGTTCCGCTGCATGGAATAAAGGGTGGAATCCAGCAGTAAAATAGTTACATAAAGTGTATAGTTTGTATTGTGTGAACACTAAGGCTACATTCACACTACCGTATGAGGGATGTATATACGGCCGATATACGCCCCCCATAGACGGCAATGGGCGCACGGCGCTCTACGGGAGCGGTATGGTGCTGCACACGTGCGGCACCGTACCACTCCGTACCCCGGAAAAAGATAGGACATGTCCTATCTTTCTTTGTAGTACGGCGCCGTGCGCCATAACTTCCTATGGAGAGGGGCGGGGGTGAGCAGCGCTCACCTCCTCCTCCTCTCCCCATGCACTGCCGTTGCCCACCGTTGCGGCAGTGTGAATGTAGCCTAAGGGTGAAGACACACGTGGCGTTTTTGGTCTGTTTTTGGTCTGTTTTTAGTAGAGCGTTTTCAGATCAGAAAAAAACGCATGCGTTAAAAAATGCATGTGTTTATGAAAAACGCATGTGTTTTTGACCAGTTTGAATTAAGATAATTGGTCAAACCTTTTAAAAACACATGCGTTTTCAAAAAACGCATGCGCTTTCTAATAATCTGAAACCGCACTAACTAAAAACGGCCCAAAAACAGCCTAAAAACGCGTGTCTTCACCCTAAGGGTTGCATAGATCAAGTGCCCAAAGAGCAGGGGACACACCAACATGTAAGTGTGCTTGGTTTACAATCTTTGAACCTGGTGGTAGATGTCCTTTAAAAAAAAGTGTACTATGCCCCAAGCCTATTAACATAACCCCAACCTATATGTGCAGATCTTTAGAAATTTAAAGTTTTTTTAAATTTACACTTTTTTACTTACCCGAAGAAGAACAATAGGCAACACAATAGGGTAGTTAAGCAGCCTGATTTATATTCTATGGATGTTGTGCACTGCTTATTGCAGGCAGGACACACAGCCAGTCCTGGGTTATCTGACAAGTCAGTCTTGAAAATGACTTGAGGCATGAAAACTATTAAGGATGCAAAATAAAAAATTAGTGTCAACCACTTTTACCAAGACTAGTTGGGTTTATTTTGATGAAGTGCAGACCTACCGGGTGCCGACTGGATTCCTGCTTCACTGTATGGGGGTGGTGGTGGCATAAAGGCTGGATTCCACCCTACTACATAGATGCAAAATGTAAGTCCATTGTTTTAACCAATGCTTAGAGAATTAAAGGAAACCTACCACTTGTAGTGGCAGGTTTCCGATGGCAATATCGGGCACCAGCTCAGGGTGAGCTGGTGCCGGAGCTTATTTTAGTTAGTGTTTTAAACCGCGGTATCGCGGTTTAAAACACTTTTTAAACGTTGTAGCCGGCGCAGGCAGGTACGCGCTCGGCGCTTACCGTGCACGCGGCTACATAGGAAGTGAATGAGAGCCGCGTGCACGGTAAGCGCCGAGCGTGTACCTGCCTGCGCCGGCTACAACGTTTAAAAAGTGTTTTAAACCGCGATACCGCGGTTTAAAACACTAACTAAAATAAGCTCCGGCACCAGCTCACCCTGAGCTGGTGCCCGATATTGCCATCAGAAACCTGCCACTACAAGTGGTAGGTTTCCTTTAATGATACATGTCTAATGTTTACCTGCTAAGTCCTACTGCATGTTCACCGTATATATACTCAAGTATAAGTCAACCTAAGTATAAGCCGAGGCCCCTAATTTTGCCACAAATAACTGGGAAACTTATTGACTCAAGTATAAGTCTAGGTTGGGAAATGAATTGATCACAGCCTCCCCTCACTAATGAAATTCCCAGCAGCCGTCCCTATTAATGAAATACTGATACAGATCCCCCCCCCCCCCCCTAGTAATGAAACGCCCAATGCAGCCTCCCAGTAATGAAATACAGATACAGCCCCCTATAATAAAATGCTGGATGCAGCCCACCTAGTAATGATATGACCAGCAGCCCCCTTATGATGGAATTCCCTGCAGCCAGCCCCCTAATGATGGAATGCCCTGCAGCCGGCCCCCCAATGATGAAATGCCCTGCAGCCAGCCCCCCCCCCCTAATGATGGAATACCCTGCAGCTGGCCCCCAATCATGAAATGCCCTGCAGCCAGCCCCTCTGATGATGGAATTCCCTGCAGCCAGTCTCCCCTAATGATGAAATGCCCTGCAGCAAGCCCCCCTAATGATGACATGCCCTGCAGCCAGACCCCCTAATGATGGAATGCCCTGCAGCCAGCCTCCCCTAATGATGCAATACCCTGCAGCTGGCCCCCAATCATGAAATGCCCTACAGCCAGACCCCCTAATGATGGAATGACCTGCAGCCAGACTCCCTAATGATGGAATGACCTGCAGCCAGCTCCCCCAATGATGAAATGCCCTGCAGCCAGTCCCCCCAATAATTAAATGTCCTGAAGCCAGCCCCCCCTAATAAGGGAATACCCTTCAGCCAGCCCGCCCAATGTTGAAATGCCTGCAGCCAGCCCCCTAATGATGGAATGCCCTGCAGCCTTCCAGGGGTTTCTGGTGCTCTGAGCGGCTCCTCTTCCTTTTTCTCTTCACTGGAAATAGAGCGAGCAGAGACGTGTCCATGTGCTCTGCCCACAGGCGCACACTATGACATCATGAGCGGAGACACTGCCATGTCATAGTGTGGAAGAAAGGTAGAAAGAGAAGCCGTGTGGAGCATTGGGGACCCCTAGAAGGTGAGCATGTAAGTTTATTTACATGTATAAACCGAATTGGGGTTCTTCAACACATTTTTTATGCTAAAAAACTCGGTTTATACACAAGTATATACGGTAATATATCATTCCTGATGTGTGGCTATGTGTGGGTATAAATTATTAGGACACTGTGTGGTTCGAAGTGTGTCTTAAGAAAACAGATAGTGGAGTATAGGCTGATTACCAGTTTACAGGTTTGCATTGTATGGATCCATAACATACACAAAAGAAAAATTAATAATTAGTATTATACTATACCAATATTTTAATATACTTTATATATCCTACCTTCTGTATTGTCTGTGAATGGCACAGCCATTTGATAACATGGGAATGTTGCAGCAGTGGCTGTGTACATTGAAAAAGAATTGTGAATATGAAATATAGGTTAAATCAAATAGAATTTTGTATTCATTCTTAAAGCATAACTCCAAAATTATAATTATTTTACCAAATAGTCATATTTGATTCCCCTTTTAAAAACAAGCAGATTGATGCTCATATTAGGGCGGGTTACGCAAATTTTTCCGTTTTGCTGCGATTTTCCCTGTATAGCCCCGGGATTTCGGCACACGCGATCGGAATGTGACGCCTCGGTGCCGGCATGAATGTGACGGAAATCGGAGGGCGTGGCCGTAAAAGAAAACCTGACAGATTTGGAAAAACCACCGCATTTAAAAAAAAAAAAGTGTTACTCGACAACCGCTTACCTTCACCCATGATGGCTCGGTGAACTTCAGTGCATCCCGATGCTCTTCAGCACAGCAGCGACACCTATTGGATGTCGGAGGAACTGCCTTAGTTTATCCCGGCCGGACCCGAATCCACCACAGAGAACGCGCCGCTGGATCGTGAATGAACCGGGTAAGTAAATCTACCCCATTGTGTTACTCGCCCCTTTCAAAGTTATGGCATTTTCTGCTCTGAAAGTTTTTGACAAGATGTGAAGTAGGCGGAGACTAACCTCTTCCTGTACCTGCCCTGAAGCTGTGTCAAATTTACTTTTCTCATAGATCCCATTATACCTTCTGTTCTCTCTCAAAGTAATTTAGCATTCATTCCACTGAGATTCCTACAAGTAAAACCACTGAACATTGCACTGTGCACTTACAGGATGCATATGGTGACTTCCCTGGCAGCTTCCATCACATGGAGCAACATGAAACATGTAACAAGTGTGTGAAATCATAAGTAAAACAGTTACATGAAGTATATAAGGGATACTAGTTTCTCTGCACTGTGCACAAAGTGAAGGAGGGGTGCATCATGAATTCTGTAGAATCACAGACAGGGATGGAAGGACTGATAGGGAACAGGGGAGATTCTATCTCAATAACCTGTGTAGAAGACATTTGGATTCACAGCACTGAACACTGCTATATATATAGCTCTGCTATACACACAGAGAGAGCACTATCACATGACCTCCTTCTTCCTCTGTAATCAGGGAGAAGCAGCCTCCTTTACAATTTTACTCAGTTTTATTGCTATTACTTTACCTCATCACACTCAATGATCGTCAGTGTAAAATTCCAGAGGGTAGATGGGTACTCTCTAAGCAGACACATTTGGGCTTATTTACGAAGGGTCCTGCGACCACATTTCCGTCGGGTTTTCCGACTTTTCAGGGATCGTGCCACCGGGACAGGAGTTTAGAAGGGCATTGTGTTGCATGTGATCAGATTTTGGAACACTCGCGCCAGCTTTCATGCGATTCGACGGATTCAGACAAGCCGCAGGATTTCAAAATTGTGTCGCAAGCCAAGCACTTACATGCACCGGGAAGAAGAAGGTGAGCCCCGGCGGACCTGAGCGGGGAGCGACACATGCAGGATATCGGGCACACGATGTAAGTGAATTGTGGCACAGTGCACTCTCGCAGAACACTCTGGATAGGGGAACGCGCAGGACGGGGGAAGTAAATGTACCCCATGATGATCCCTCTAGTGCTATAAGATGCTGAGTGCATACACAGGCAGAGACGGAGTCAGGGACAGGCAAGAGGTCAGGACAGGCAGCACAGGATCAGAGTCAGGGATATAGCGGTAGGTCAGGACAGGCAGCACAGGATCAGAGTCGGGGATATAGCGGTAGGTCAGGACAGGCAGCACAGGAGTGAAGTCAGGAACGGAATCAAGGTCACAATGGGAAATCAGGATAAAAGCACAGGGCAACGAACACAGCTTTCTCTGAGTCATAGAAGCACAAAGATCTGGCAGGGGACACAGGAAGGGACAGGAATTTATCAGGATGAAATGCCCAGCAGCCACCCCCCCCCCCAATGATGGAATGCCCTGAAGCCAGTCCCCGTAATGATCAAATGCCCTTCAGCCAGCCCGCCCAATGTAGAAATACCTTGCAGCCAGCCCCCTCCTACCGATGCATGCAGCCTCAAGGTGTTTAAAAGTAAATAAACTTACATACACACCTTCCGGGGGTTTCCTTTGCTCTGCGCGGCTCCTCTTCCTTTTTCTCTTCACTGGAAATAGAGCGAGCAGAGACGCATCCATGTGCTCTGCCCACAGGCGCACACTATGACATCATGAGCGGAGACACCGCCATGTCATAGTGTGGAAGGCAGAAAGAGAAGCCGTACGGAGCATTGGGGACCCCGAGAAGGTGAGTATGTAAGTTTATTTACATGTATAAACCGAGTTGGGGTTCTTCAACACATTTTTTATGCTAAAAAACTTGGTTTATACACAAGTGTATATGGTAATATATCATTCCTGATGTGTGGCTCAGAGGGTATATAAAATATTAGGACACTGTGGTTCTAAGTGTGTTGTAAGAAAATAGATAGTGGAGTATAGGCTGATTACCAGTTTACAGATTTTCATTGTATGGATCCATAACATACACAAAAGAAAAATTAATTATTAGTATTATACTATAACTAGATTTTAATATACATTATATAACCTACCTGCTGTATTGTCTGTGAATGGCACAGCTATTTCATAAGATGGAAATGTCGCAGCAGTGGCTGTGTACATTGAAAAAAAAATTGTGAATGTGAAATATAGGTTTAATTGAATAGAATTTTGTATTCATTCTTAAAGCATAACTCCAAAATTATAATTATTTTACCAAATAGTAATATTTTATTCCCCTTTTAAAAACAAGCAGAATGATGCTCACATTGTGTTACCTGCCCCTTTCTTTTCAAAGTTATGGCATTTTCTGTTCTGAAAGTTTTTGATCCGATGTGAGGTGGGCAGAGACTAACCTCTTCCTGTATTTGCCCTGAAGCTCAGTCAAATTAACTTTTTCCACATATGCCATTATACCTTGTGTTCTCTCTCAAAGTAATTTAGCATTCATTCCAGTGAGATTCCTATCACTGTAAAACCACTGAAAATTGCACTGTGCACATACAGGATGCATATGGTGACTTCCCTGGCAGCTTCCATCACATGGAGCAACATGAAACATGTAATAAGTGTGAGAAATCATAAGTAAAACAGTTACATGAAGTATATAAGGGATACTAGTTTCTCTGCACTGTGCACAAAGTGGAGGAGGGGTGCATTATGAATTCTGTAGAATCACAGACAGGGATAGAACCACTGATAGGGAACAGGGGAGAGTCTATCTCAATATCCTGTGTAAAAGACATTTGTATTCACAGCACTCAACACTGCTATATATATAACTCTGCTATACACACAGAGAGAGCACTATCACATGACCTCCCCCTCCCTCTTCCTCTGTAAGCAGGGATCAGCAGCCTCCTTACTTTACAATTTTACTCAGTTTTATTGCTGTTTTACCTCATCACACTCAATGATCGTCAGTGTAAAATTCCAGAGGGTAGATGGGGACTCTCTAAGCAGACACATTGGGGCTTATTTACTAAGGGTCCTGCAACCGCATTTCCATTGGGTTTTCCAACTTTTCAGGGATCGTGCCACCGGGACAGGAATTTAGAAGGGCATTGTGTTGCATGTGATCAGATCTTGGCACACTTGCGCCAGCTTTTTATGCGATTCGAAGGATTCAGACAAACCGCAGGATTTCAAAATTGTGTCGTAAGCCAAGCACTTACATGCACCGGGAAGAAGAAGGTGAGTTCCGGCAGACCTGAGTAGGCAGTGACACATGCTGGATATCGGGCACACGATGTAAGTGAATTTCTGCACAGTGCACTCCTGTAGAACACTCCGGATAGGGGAACACGCAGGACCGGTTAGGTAAATGTGCCCCATGATAATCCCTCTAGTGCTATAAGATGCTGAGTGCATACACTGTGTTTATATTATCAGGGTACAAGGTTTATATACACTTTAATTTAGCCTCTGAACATTCACTGGTATCTGACACATAGAAAGAGCAATGAGACAGATCAGAGACGAGAGATGATGAGATCCATTAGATGCATAAAACACATGACATTCTCAACCCTACTATAACAGCGATAACATACACATAGCTCTGCTATATGCCTCATTTCCCCTCTCCTGGACAAAGACCTTATCTGCCTATAGCTTATAGCTGTACTCTCTTCATGCTGTTGCTTGCCGGCAGGAAGTCTCTGTTAGAGCTCATCTTGAAATTCAAGGGGGGGGTGGGGGCTGGAGTGCAGAGAGCAACTCAGTGCAGCGTCAGACAGGAGAACAATATGTCTACCAGACCCTAAAGTCAGAAGATTAATGGCCGGAAGCAGGGGAAAAATTGTGTACACCAGGACTTATAGAGACAGGTTGGAATTATGGAATAACAGTGAATAAGAGAATGAGTTATGTTGTTATCCTGAGTATATTTAAGAATCTTGTCTTCATGTGAAACTAACTATACCCACTAGCAAACCACTCAAATGGTCATTGACCATGATCCACATGTGTTTCTAACATATACCATTGCGATTGTTGTTGTTTGCCATGCTCATGAAATTTGCCAGACCAAATTACTGGATGAGCTTCTGTTTAGCTGTAGGAATCTTTGGGCTAGTGTCATTCAAAAGTGCTATTAAGAGGTCCCTCTCAAGTACCATCACTTAAAATTATGAATCAAATCCCACACTTCAGACTAGTAGGCTACCACTAAAGGGCAGCCATAGGACCTGTCACCTAGCTGTCCCTGAATTGACCATAAACTGCTTTGTATACCAGTCAATTCTGAGGTGATCTTTCCATGAGGTTTGACTGAAACTGGATCATGCAACTGACTAAAGATCCCTAACACACCGACATGGTTGATGTCAGGATCAGTGGTAGTGGACCCACTGAATCACCACAGACGATGACGTGAGCTGACACCTGGGAGCGGAGTCTAAGTGGTACCCGGTTTTCACCAGAGCCCGCCGCAAAGCGGGTTGGACTTGTTGTGGCGTGGTACCACCAGGTCACTCCACAGGTGTGACTTAGTCTGCGGTGGAAGCCAAGGTGAGGTGCAGAGTCTGGAGGGAGAGACAGAGTCAGGGACAGGCAAGAGGTCAGGTCAGGCAGCACAGGATCAGAGTCAGGGACGTAGCGGTAGGTCAGGACAGGCAGCACAGGAGTGAAGTCAGGAACGGAATCAAGGTCACAACGGGAAATGAGGATAAACGCACAGGGCAACGAACACAGCTTTCTCTGAGGCATAGAAGCACAAATATCCGGCAGGAGAGACAATAAGGGGTAGTAATTTATCAGGGCAGATGGCCCTTTAAATCTTACATAGCCGGTGCCCTTTTACACAGAAGTCAAATTGAATTGAACAATATATTGAATTTATACAAATACCCGTTTCTGAAGGTTGGGGCGCGTAATCCATATTAACGGTGGTGGGTGGATCCAATGTAGCTGTGCCTTGTGCGTTTTCTGCAATCATGTTCCTGAGGTCACTGAAGACAAAAAGAAATGATACTACCATGATATTTGTAAGGGTTAGCTAAGCAATGACTTATCAAATTACCAGTTAATATATGCCTGGAATAGAGCAGCCACCAAATGGAGAAACACTAAAATGCTTAAAGGGTTTGTCCACTTTCTGCAAATAATTCATATTGTTTGTGTGAGGAAAAGCTATATCATTTTCCAATTTATTTTCTTTATCAATTCCTCATGGTTTTCTAGATCTCTGCATGCTGTCCTTATATAGAAAGCTTCTATGTTTACTTCCAGTGGATAGAAATCTGTCCATGGTCATGTGATAGATACGCAGTTGCAGGAGCTGTTATTATCACACGGCTCCGATTACTCTATATTGGAAAATTGTCTAACTTTTTCTTACACACACCATATCAATTATTGGCTGAAAGTGGACAACCCAATTAAATTACGACATATCTGATAGCTTCTGCTCACCTCTCCTCAGTATATGTATAGGGACTGTTCTCACATAGAGACACTGCTAGGGGCTTTACCGGGGAATGAGGTAACCATTACGACAAGGCACCTCCTTTTGTGCTCCTGAACTCATACATCTTGATAAAACAGCATATGGACCTTGACACTGTATACACCATCCATAAAGGGAGAGAAGCTGGGGCTGGTTTGCTTATCTGCCCGGAAACCACCTGTTGTTACTGACACATAGTCATAGTTTTTCTTAGAAAAGAATATCTACAGTCCAGACACATGACTTTTATGGCAGTTGTTTTAGTCAGTAACAGTTAAGTCATGTCCTTGGGTTCATAAACTTCTGTCACCGATGATTTTAAGAATCAAGAGCATAAAAGACAACAATCTATAATTGGTGTAAAACCCAGTTTGCCAGTCAAGTACATTTAGTACAAGGAACACACCAATCTGTAGATTGAAAGACTATAATGATCATACAACAGTAAACAACGTATTCAAATGATATGTTACTAAATATTCAAACATCATTGTACCATTTGTCAACATTTTAATTCCATGCAATTGTCAAATTACACCAATTTATAGCCCTAATATACTTCAAGTTGTGTAATGTCTGTGCCTTTCGTAGCCAGGGCCAGCCATAGGCAGAATGGAGGATTGGGCAGAATCCCATCCTGGTGTCCCCTAACTTTCATAAGAAAAACAGGCTATACAATATATATATATACACTCACCGGCCACTTTATTAGGTACACCATGCTAGTAACGGGTTGGACCCCCTTTTGCCTTCAGAACTGCTTCAATTCTTCGTGGCATAGATTCAACAAGGTGCTGGAAGCATTCCTCAGAGATTTTGGTCCATATTGACATGATGGCATCATACAGTTGCCGCATGATGCGAATCTCCCGTTCCACCACATCCCAAAGACGCTCTATTGGATTGAGATCTGGTGACTGTGGAGGCCATTTGAGTACAGTGACGTCATTGTCATGTTCAAGAAACCAGTCTGAGATGATTCCAGCTTTATGACACGGCGCATTATCCTGCTGAAAGTAGCCATCAGATGTTGGGTACATTGTGGTCATAAAGGGATGGACATGGTCAGCAACAGTGCTCAGGTAGGCTGTGGCATTGCAACGATGCTCAATTGGTACCAAGGGGCCCAAAGAGTGCCAAGAACCAGCCTGAACCGTTGATACAAGGCAGGATGGATCCATGCTTTCATGTTGTTAACGCCAAATTCTGACCCTACCATCCGAATGTCGCAGCAAAAATCGAGACTCATCAGACCAGGCAACGTTTTTCCAATCTTCTACTGTCCAATTTCGATGAGCTTGTGCAAATTGTAGCCTCAGTTTCCTGTTCTTAGATGAAAGGAGTGGCACCCGGTGTGGTCTTCTGCTGCTGTAGCCCATCTGCCTCAAAGTTCGACGTACTGTGCGTTCAGAGATGCTCTTCTGCCTACCTTGGTTGTAACGGGTGGCGATTTGAGTCACTGTTGCCTTTCTATCAGCTCAAACCAGTCTGCCCATTCTCCTCTGACCTCTGGCATCAACAAGGCATTTCCGCCCACAGAACTGCCGCTCACTGGATGTTTTTTCTTTTTCGGACCATTCTCTGTAAACCCTAGAGATGGTTGTGCGTGAAAATCCCAGTAGATCAGCAGTTTCTGAAATACTCAGACCAGCCCTTCTGGCACCAACAACCATGCCACGTTCAAAGTCACTCAAATCCCCTTTCTTCCCCATACTGATGCTCGGTTTGAACTGCAGGAGATTGTCTTGACCATGTCTACATGCCTAAATGCACTGAGTTGCCGCCATGTGATTGGCTGATTAGAATTTAAGTGTTAACGAGCAGTTGGACAGGTGTACCTAATAAAGTGGCCGGTGAGTGTATATATATATATATATATATATATATATATATATATATATATATATATATATATATGCACAGTGGAGGCAAATAAGTATTTTATCCCACGCCGAGGTGCTAATTTCCCCACCTACAAAGACTGGAGAGGTCTGTAATTGGTTATCGTAAGTACACTTCAACTTTGAGGGACAGAATATAAAAAAATTCCAGAAAAACACATTGTATGATTTTTAAATAAAGAAGTTGCATTTTATTACATGAAATAAATATATGATACCCTAGAAAAACAGAACATAATAATTGGTACAGAAGTTTATTACATTTCCTTTATTTCTTTGCACACACTGCAGGAGGAATTTTGACCCAGTCCTCCATACAGATCTTCTCCAGATCTTTAAAGTTTCATAGCTGTTGCTGGACAACATTGAGTTTCAGCATCCTCCAAAGATTTCTGATTGGGTTCAGGTCTGAAGACCACTCCAGGACCTTGTAATGCTTTATACAAAGCCACTCCTTAATTTTCCTAGCTGTGTGTTTTGGGTAATACTGGAAGACCCAACCACTACCCACCTGCAATGCTCTTACTGAGGGAAGGAGGACATTACCCCATCTCTTCTCCCTTTAATGTGGTGCAGTCAACCTGTACCCTCTGCAGAAAACCAGCCCCAAAGTATGATGTTTCCACCTCCATGCTTATGACCATTTATGACCACATGACCTTCCCCCATGCTTCCTTTGGATCATCCAGATGGTCAGTGGGCAAATGTTTAACAGGCCTGGACATGTGCTGGCATGAGCAGGGGGACCTTGCAAGCCCTGCTTAATTTCAATCCATGACTAACGGTAATCTTTGAGACAGTGTTCCCAGCTATCTGCAGGACCAGGTCCCCCTGGTCAATGACTCTGGGCTGAGATCTTGCATGGAGCCCCAGACCAAGGAAGATTGATGGTAATCTAGTGTTTCTTCCAGTTTCTAATAATTGTGCCAATAATTGTTGTCTTCTCACTGAGCTGCTTGCCTATTGTCCTGTAGCCCATCCAAGTCTTGTGCAGATCTACAATTTTGTCCCTGGTGTCCTTAGACAGCTCTTTGGTCTTGTCCATGTTGGAGAGGTTGTAGTGTGATTAATTGGGTGTGTGGACATCTGTCTTATATACAGGAAACAAGATCAAACAGGTGCAATTCATACAGCTAATAAATGCAGAGTAGGAGGAGCTTCTTAAAGAAACTCTAACAGCACTGAGAGAGCAAAAATTCTTGCTCATTGGTAGGGGATCAAATACTTATTTCATGCAATAAAATGCTAATTAATGATTTAAAAAAGATCCAATAGGATTTTCTGGAATTTGTTTTAGATTCCGTCTCTCACAGTTGAAGTGCACCTACAATAAAATTTATAGACCTCTTCATTCTTTGTAGGTGGGAAAACTTGCAAAATCAGCCTGGGATCAAATTTTTATTTCCGCCACTGTATAGTATTTATTGAATTGATGAGCAGCCTGTCTATATTTTTCATGTGCCAGAAGCAAGGTTGCACATGAAAAATACTTGGGGTTGGGGAGTTCATACCAGATAAAAGCTCATAAGAGAAATCCAGTATAAGACGCAAGCATTGGAAATAATTATGTTAAGCTCAATAAGATATGGTACCAAAACTAAGCACCGCACCAGGACTAGGCATGGTAAATAAATACAGCACCAAAAAAAGCAAAGTACATGGACCAAAAATGTAAATATCTTTAAATGCACCTTCTTATAGAGGGAAAATGCTATCTAGTCTAACAAGCTTATTCACAGGTAGACCACACCAAGTAACTTCTCTAACTTGTAGATAGTTTCACTGTAGAGTCAGTAGGTAATTTCAGCCACAAATATTCCCAGTTTTATTGTCACAAATGTGGAATGTGACTGTAATGGAACAGTTTGGCTTATCTACAACATTGTATATTGTTACGGCTTTGTCTATAGAGGGTTAGTTTTCTTTACCTCAATGGTTCTTCTGTTTCAATCTACTAAATTGTGGGTTGTAAACTTTCCTTCTATGCAGGTTTGCAGGTGAATACCTGGTACTGCCGGGCACGAGGCAACATTCCTAATAAATGATAACACATTCTCACCACCCACTCGCCTCTCATAAACAATCATTAGTGACTCAAGGATCTTCTAAAGCCTCTGTATTATTAGTCTATTAAAATACATGAAACTTCGGGAAGAAATAAAGCTTAGTACATGTCACAAATGGAGGCCCATTGCATTGAATTACATAGATATCTTCATTATAGGAGCAAATAAGTATGAGATTCAAATTAGAGACCTTACCAAATATATCACAGTGCCTGATACTTAATAATGAATAAATTATCTATTATCTAAATTAAGTATCTGATTTTCCAATAGCTTAAAAATATTGAAAATCAACAAATAGTGGAAGATTTGTCAATCTTTTTTTGACAGAATTCTGTCTTACTTTCCACCATTACACGGTCTACCCCCCATTTAGGGGCCAGGGCTGGTTTTATGACCAGTCACACTCAGTAAGAGGCTCCCTTTAGTATGGTAAAGCAAACTGTAATATTGGAGAATATTATAGGAGATATATGATAGGGAGATGATAGACAGCATGGTGGCTCAGTGGTTAGCACTACAGCCTTGCAGCACTGGTCAACATCTGCAAAGAGGTTGTATGCTCTCTCCCACACTCCAAAAAATGACTGGTAGGTTGATTAGACTGTTAGGCTCATTGGGTACATGGACTGATCTGGCAGCACGGTGCAGCGCTCTGTAATCTGTGTGCGCTATATAAATAAAAAAATTATTAATTATTATTATGATAGAAGATAAATATGAAAGATGATAGAGATTTCTAGATGCAGAACTATAAAGTAAATGATATATACAGTAGATAGATATGAGAGATATATACAATAGAAGAGAAATAGAAGATTGATTAGTAAATAGAGAAAAACAAGATATATAAATGGGCAGATTATAGGAGATAGATAACTAGACATATAGATATATAGAAAGGAGATATATAATTAGACAGATAGATGATAGATATACAGACAGGAGATAGATGATAAGCACCGTCACCCTTGAATTAAACCAACCGGTATTAACCCTTTCACACACACCCCGGCATTTCTGGATATTTTGTTGCGTTATTGACCAGAGCAATTTTTACAATTTTGATGTTTAAAAATAAAATCAAAATTACAGCAAAAAGAATCAAAGTACATATTTTCTGGAAGAAGACACCCCATTTTCAAAATTGCATTAAAGAGTTTATAGACATAGGCGTCTTCATGCAATTTTGATTCAAACTGAAACATTTTCTAAAAAATACTTAAAATTTGACTTTGATGGCAAAAAATTTGCTCCAAACAGAAAATATTTACCTTCACATCTTCAAAATGTAATAGATGGACATGTGTAGAGTTCACAAATGTCCCATATTGATATGTGCACGTAAATAAATCCACATAATATCACTAAAACTGTAACTAGATATCTGCCTTTCAGCTAGAAATTTTAAGACAGTCATAACCTGCAAAATATAGCAATACAACAGAATAAAAAGTAAAGGCGCCATAAAACCTATATCATTTTGAAAGCAGACAACCAGGTGATGGATTTGGCAATTAACATTCAAAATTTCCTCTAAAATATGTACAAATCCAGATACTTGTATAAAGAAAATCTACTTTCCTAAAACAGTAAGATGTGAGGAGATCATACAGACCCCACATGTGGATATTCACCAAAATATGCAGCAAAGGGAACGTTACATCCACAGGGGACACCAAACTACTTTTACAGAAAATTTCACTGAGCTTCCCACAGATATATAATTGTATCTCCCTTACACAATTGTAACCCAAATAAAAAAACTATATATCCATAAACCAAGATAATGAGATAAAAAAAAGTCAAATTTGGCACTGTTTTCTGCTGTAAACTACGAAGTACGAATATACATGAATATGGGAAGACTCTGAGAGCAGGCATGTTCTTGTTGAACATACCAACCAATCAGAGTTCAGCTTTTATTTAATTTCCATTGGTTTCCATTTTTACTTCAGACACTTCTGATAAATCTCCCCCTCATGTGAAACTGTACCGGATACCTTATCATCCAGCAGCAGACACTTTGATAAACCTAGTGCAGCATAAGTCTGTCTAGTTAACTTTGAGACACTTTTTTTTTTTTTTTTAAACATTTTTTATTAGTTTTACAACCATAAGAAATTTAACAGACAATATATGCCCCGTGGGCACCTATTACAATCTTTTTAAGTAACAAATGAACTTTGAGACACTTTTGAAAGATAAGCCTCAATTAAATGTTATGAATACCAACTATCCAGGAAAATTGAAGAAACACAAGACCTGCTACAAAACAGATATATTATGCCTATATCCAGACCTTATAAAAACCATCTAATTAAATAGACAACAATTGTTGACAAAATATATGTTTTATTAATAGTTAATACACAAATTTTACAGACGTATGATCACCAAGATTAAAACCAGCCCATTAAAATAATCCCTGGTGGACTAAAAAAAGTGCATGGCCATTCCTGTAATAATAGTATCATAATACAAGTAAATACATAGCCAGAGGGACAATAGATATAATATTACAATCAGGATAATTAGAATAGACAAGTTGAAGAAATGTTACACCGGTCACACAATATAGTGCTAATGAACCTCCAAAATATATAGTTTCGTGTGAACACTATTACCCCTAGTATATCACTGGCTATATACAGTATGGATCCTGGTAGGCAAACGCCTAGTAAACACAAATATATAAATATATAAAGTGCATAGTGCAGAGAAATTCATGTATACCGACCAGGCTGCATCATGCTCAGGAAAAATGGCGATGAACCACAAAAACCCCGACGCGCGTTTCGCCGTCGCTTCCTCAGGGGGTCAATTAAATGTTAACCCCTATAGGACCAGGCACTTTCAAAATTCCAAATACTGTGACTTTTTCAATTTTTCCCTTTACATGAGGGCTTGAAGTAGAACACACTGTGCTTCCAAAAGGAGCCAAATAATATTATGAGCTATGTTTCTAAAGATGAAATAAAATACCAGAAGTGGTGGAATTGACAAAAACCCACAATTGCAGTATTTTCTACGGTCCTCCTGTACATATTTTTACTCTCACTAAAAAACCCCATTCCCTTTATTATTTGGGTCAGTGGGATGACAGAGATACCAAATTCTCATGAGTCTCTTTTTGAATACATATCTTTGTTTCACCATATTCATAACTTTTCCTAATATGTCTTAGAGAGTTGTGTAAAGAGGGAATTTGTATTATCACCAAGATCACTTTTTATTAAAATTTTCATTGGTTGGCAAAAAAAAAGTTGTGATTGTGACTTTTCGATAGCTGGGATGGAACAACTTTAATGTTTAAAAAAACGGGCACATGAAAATATCGGGAATATCTAATATCAAAGACATTACAATTTTATATTTATTTTATTTTTTTCTGGCCTAGGGGGTCTGATTACTCATACAATAAACTGCAATATTTTTGTATAATACAGCAGGCACCTTCCATGTACTTGATGTGTTTAGAGAGCCCTCTCCATACATCTGCATGTCACATGTCATTAAAGGGGTTTCCCATAAACATAAGTTCAGCCTAACTCAGAGTATTGACGCAGACGGCCGTGCATGATCGTTCTGCTCCATTAATCTCTATGGAGCTGACGGTAAGTGCGATTGCCACACTCAATGATCTCTGCCAGCTCCATAGAGATTAATAGAGCAGAACGGTCATGCACCGCCATCTGCTCCATTACTCTGATGGAGCGACGAGGGGTCCGACGGAGGTACGTGGGATCCCATCGGACCCCTTATTTCCGTGATCTGTGGGGGTCTCATCAAATATGACCTCTCTGAATATCTATAACTTTTCCTCACCTTTAAATAGGCTCCAGCCGTGGTATAAAACAGATTCTTGTTGCAGAGAAACGTACAAACAATTACGCTACATGTTCAAGTCCTCTAGGAGGATTGAAATCACAAGCCTTTCAAGCTAAAAAATGACATTTTTGCATTTGTATATATAAAAAAAAGGTAAACAATATAAAGTAATTTCTATTGCCACGTCGGACAATCATGCTATGTATCCTGTTTTACTTCAATAAGCACAGCACCAAATTTTCTCATTTGTGTTCCTTTTCTTCCCCCCAAAAATGTGAACATTAATGATCAAAGTCTTGTTTACTCCAAAATCACCACTAGCAATGATATCTAAAGAATAAGCCTACATGCTGAATCATAGATAAAAATATTATTATGGGTCTCAGAATATGGTGACACGGAGTAAAGAGAACAGAAGGTTTAAGAATTTTTTAAAACGTTATATATTTTAAAAACTTTTTCAAACATTATAATTTGAAATTAATAATTTTCTTAAAACTAACCCACAGATTAAAGTTCTAGGTTTTCTTTTACAGCATAAAGAACTCTGTGAAACCCCCAAAGAACAATAATCTTTTTTCCATATAATACCCCAAATCTTATATAGAACTCTAAATGGGGTCATTGACGTTGATAAAGCTTGTCTGAATTGGCTCGGCAGGAAATATACAAATGTTCTGACTCTTGGTTGGATAGGATGAAAAATATTAAATCGAGCGCAACAAGAAGGGATTAATAACTACTGTTATATATTTGTTAAATTGTTATTTAGGACATCAGTTTACAGGGAATAAATAATAATATGATCCTCACCTGCTAGTTTTCAGATCTTCTGTCCACACTAGCTTCTGAATAATCTGAAGTCAAACATGTCATAAAGTAAAGGAGAGGACAGTCAAAGTTCAACCAGGTAATCTAATGACTTAATAAAGAACGGAGATAGAGGGCCACTATTACACAATTTATTACTGTACTTTCACAAGTGCTGTTGTGGTTACCCTGTAGTGCCTGTGCCTGCTGTGTCCCAGCACCTGGTACTAATTTGACCTGGTTTTATATATTGCAGAAATACAATACCTGACTGTGGTCTTATCCAGTGCAACTATTAATAAGTGCAACTATTTAAGTGCACAGAATTATTCCAGAATTGAACCAGAAGGGAACAAAGGAACATTAACTGTAAGAACATGTCTAACTCTTGTCTTTAAAAAAAGCACAATAACTTCTTTCCTCCATCACCTTTCCACTTCAAATCTTGTGGACATGTGGTGGCACTTAGAAAAGATGCACTGTCAAGATGGTGCCACTGTAGGCACTGCCTGTGCATTGGCTCTGGGTTTTAGAACACTGGGTTTCAGAACACTTTATATCAACAAATCTGCACAGGGGTGGGGCAATTCCTGCAGGTGCATTTTTCTTCTTTTATGCCTTCGTTTTATGGAGGATGTCTATAATGATCTAAAGAGATAGATGTATAGAGGATAGGTAGCACTGGGCAGTTTGACAGCAGGAATTGCTCTACCTGTGAGAAATAGAAATCTATTTGGCATAAAAATAACACCATATTTTTTCTAACATGACAAGACATAACTGAGAAACAGGAAATGTATATAAAGTTTTTGATTTTGGAGAAGGAAGACTTCCTTAAAAGGCAAAGGGGCACATTTACTTACCCTGTCATCGGAGTTCACAGAAAGTGCAATTGTCTGACTCCAATGCACTATGTTGCGATTCACTAAGATCGTGCCCCCGATATCATCAAACTGTCGTTTCCCTTAGTGGTGCATCTAAGGGCTAGGGCTTGCGACACTATTTGAAAGCTAAATCCAGTGCTCAATCCGAGTCAGTCAGATTGTCCCACGGCACACGTCGCATGGAAAGCTGCGCCAAAAAAAGGTTTGCGTGTGACACAATCACAACGCACCCATTACTTAAATACTTGTGCAATCCATTTTCCCATTGAAGATAGGGCACAGTCCAAAAAAGTGCATCGCAAAGCGGCACAAAGCCTAATTAAATGTGCCCCAATGTGTTAAAAAAAAGAAGGAAACAAAAGAAAGAATGGAGATATTAATAATTGATAGCTGGGAATGGAGCTGTGTAAAATTAGCATGATGCTTTGCTTACACCTGTTAAATAAGGAAAAGAGGAAACATGCCAACCTGTTGTATCTGCTCTAGGGTCCTGCACCTCTGAGGAAGTTGTTAGTTGGTGCGTCATGAGCCAAAAACGGTCCTATCATGAGCCAAAAATTGTGCCAAAAAAGTGCCAGGAAACTAGAAGTGCAGAAAAAGTGTTGGGCTTAAAGTGCTGCACCCAAACTGAGTGAGAATAAAATTACTATGAAGATCCCAAGAGGTTAACAATCTTCCTAAAAGCCGTTTCTGATAGTTTGAGGAGTGCAGATTTGAAAATGGGTTGATTATATAGGGGATTTTAATGTTATATATTTAAAATGTCATTAAAAACAGTAATTATCCCCAAAATAGTTAATTCTGAAAATACAGAAAATCGATATTCGATTTGTAAGCCGACATTTTTTAAAAAAATGAAAGTTTAAAGTAGACATATGGGAAATGTTATACAGCAACTAATTTAGGTGGTAAAAATATCTGCCTGAAACACAATTTTGAATTCTGAAAATGGCAAATTTTTCAAAAGATTCATCGTGGTTTCTTTTTTTTGTAAATAAACGCAAAACTTACCGGATGAATCGCGTCCCTGGGTGCAACGCTGTCATTTAAGTTTTTTGTGATGTCCTGCACTTTTTGTCCTCCTCTCCCCTTTGTCACCATGCTTTTGTGAGTATTTAAAAATAAATGCCTAAGAAGATCCCAAGGTGGTGAGTGCCATTTCTTTTTTCTTCTACATGCCTGTGAACTGCAATGAGGAATAGAGCACCACAGCAACCTTAAAGAAACACTGCGATCTTCACTACTCCCATCTGTCACAGTTTTGATATATTTAATTTCAAGATATAGGCTCGACCTGTCTGGGTCTGAAGCAGTAGCCAATCTATATACTTCTTTTTGTTCATGTAAACGCAAAACTCCACTAAACCCAAAGTTTACCACTAAAATTAAGTAAACAATGTGAGGGGGAAAAAAAAAAAAAAAAAGTCTCAGAATCCCTTTGATAAGTAACAGTGTTCAAAAGTTATAGCCATATAAAGCGGCGCAAGTCAGAATACAAAAGAATGCGGCTGAGCCTTAAAGGACATCTAGCACTGGGATGAAAGACTTTATGCAAATGAGCTCCAGGCTTTATTAATGCCTATGGAGCCTGGTGTTCCTCAAGCTCATTTGCATACAGTCCTTCATTCAGGTGGTAGATACCCATTAAGCTACAAAACGGGGGTTAATAAAGCTGTTAATAAAGTCTACAGTTCGGCTGGTCCATTCAAGTTTCTTTCATTAGGTGTGAACTGGGACGAAGGCTGTTTTTATCATGCTTAAAGAGAACCTGTCACCAGGGGACCCATTTTTAGCACTCCCCCAGTCCCCACAGAGCATAGTACATACACTGCCAAAGTGTAGACATCAAAAGGAGATAAAAGGGTTGTACAGGGGTCTGTAGGTTCACCTGGCCTATGGGCCCAGTGGCAACTCTGACCACATTAAGTCCAACCTATAATTCTACAGTTCTCATCTAGAGGAATGCCATACATCTATAAGACCCCCTACACATGAAATGTGCTTAGTCCGTTGAAATGAACCCGTGTGCTGGTCAGATCCGAAAGGAGCACAGAGCAGTATAAATCACCATGGTACAAGGACTCCCGTCCAGAAATTAATTTTTTTTTTTTTTTTTAACACACCTTAGTTTTCACACCACTTTTGTGACCTATTTTTTGTGCTTCTGAAGAAGGAGAATTTCCCCAAGGCATGTTGTATTGGAACGCTGTTCAATAAAGTATTTTGTTCGCTGATGACAAGTTGTATTGGGACCAAGTGATTTTTTTTCCTTCTATTGAAATATCAAGATTAGTAGTCCTTTGAAGTTGAGCAAACCAGCGATGCATCCCAAGCAACAAAGAAGAAAGTTGTATCTAGAACAGGGCAAGATTAAGGTTGTTGGGGTCTCCTGAGCGCAAAATCTAGTGGGGGCCCATTGAATGTAGTCCAGACAGAGCACAGCAATCGCTATATACACTGCTCCCCAGAAATAGCTATGTACTGCCCCTATAATAACTATAGAGAGACTCCTATTATAAACTATATAAACACCCCCCACCCCCCCATAATAACTACATTCACCGGCCACTTTATTAGGTACACCTGTCCAACTGCTCGTTAACACTTAATTTCTAATCAGCCAATCACATGGCGGCAACTCAGTGCATTTAGGCATGTAGACATGGTCAAGACAATCTCCTGCAGTTCAAACCGAGCAGCAGTATGGGGAAGAAAGGTGATTTGAGTGCCTTTGAACGTGGCATGGTTGTTGGTGCCAGAAGGGCTGGTCTGAGTATTTCAGAAACTGCTGATCTACTGGGATTTTCACGCACAACCATCTCTAGGGTTTACAGAGAATGGTCCGAAAAAGAAAAAACATCCAGTGAGCGGCAGTTCTGTGGGCGGAAATGCCTTGTTGATGCCAGAGGAGAATGGGCAGACTGGTTCGAGCTGATAGAAAGGCAACAGTGACTAAATTCGCCACCCGTTACAACCAAGGTAGGCAGAAGAGCATCTCTGAATGCACAGTATGTCGAACTTTGAGGCAGATGGGCTACAGCAGCAGAAGACCACACCGGGTGCCACTCCTTTCAGCTAAGAACAGGAAACTGAGGCTACAATTTGCACAAGCTCATCGAAATTGGACAGTAGAAGTTTGGAAAAACATTGCCTGGTCTGATGAGTCTCGATTTCTGCTGCGACATTCTGATGGTAGGGTCAGAATTTGGCGTCAACAACATGAAAGCATGGATCCATCCTGCCTTACATAAACTGTGTAGGCTGGTGGTGGTGGTGGTGTCATGGTGTGGGGAATATTTTCTTGGCACTCTTTGGGCCCCTTGGTACCAATTGAGCATCGTTGCAACGCCACAGCCTACCTGAGTATTGTTGCTGACCATGTCCATCCCTTTATGACCACAATGTACCCAACATCTGATGGCTACTTTCAGCAGGATAATGCGCCATGTCATAAAGCTGGAATCATCTCAGACTGGTTTCTTGAACATGACAATGAGTTCACTGTACTCAAATGGCCTCCACAGTCACCAGATCTCAATCCAATAGAGCAGTGATGGCAAACCTTTTAGAGACCGAGTGCCCAAACTTCAACAAAGACCCGCTTATTTATCGCAAAGTGCCAACACAGAAATTTTATTTGTGATTTATACTCCCTTCTCCGTCACAGTTTTCATTGATACCAGCACTCTGAGGACACCAATAAAGCAGAAAATAGTCCCAGGTCGAGCTGTCACTTTAAAATATCTCTGTGCACAGCAAGTCCTGGGCTATCTGGGACTGCAGGAATATACCTGGAGTCATCTCTGGGGATGGTCTGAGTGCCCACAGAAAGGGCTCCGAGTGCCACCTCTGGCACCAGTGCCATAGGTTAGCCATCACTGCAATAGAGCATCTTTGGGATGTGGTGGAACGGGAGATTTGCATCATGGATGTGCAGCTGACAAATCTGCGGCAACTGTGTGATGCCATCATGTCAATATGGACCAAAATCTCTGAGGAATGCTTCCAGCACCTTGTTGAATCTATGCCACAAACAATTGAGGCAGTTCTGAAGGCAAAAGGGGGTCCAACCCGTTACTAGCATGGTGTACCTAAGAAAGTGGCTGGTGAGTATATACAGACCTAGAGAACCTCATCTTCCCTCGCAGTGTAAGGGGGGAATATCAGAGGTTCAAAAAGATGGTGGTGCCCTGCTGCAGGTGGCACCATGGGCACCACCATCTTGTTGAACTTCCGATCGTCTATGGCAGAGAAGGGAACTTCTTGTTCCCTTGCTCTGCCATAGATTGTATTAGGGCAGGTCTATTGTGTATGGCCCGGGGAGCCTGAACCCAAATATACTGTGGGTGATTTGGGTGGTCAGGCGACTGCCTGAAATTGCCCACATTTAGAGGGGGGGCCCCTTTAAAGGCAAAGTGGTGGGGGGCCCTGTGGCACGCTCCCAACCAATGATCCAGCCCTGGTCTCGAACTAGAAATTATGTGAAAGAACAATTTTAGCATCATATTATTTTATAGATTTCCAAATTACTTTACATTGTCAAATCTGTTTTGACAATGAAGAGATACTGAAAATACAACATCAGAGTCTTTCTATTTCTCTTTATACAAGTCATACATTTGAATATGGTTCATACATTTTGAATCATTTTTTTTTTTTCAATCTTCTAATGTATACTTAAATATTATGTGTTGTAATTGATAACAGGACACTACAAACATTCATACATATATAAATACATTTTTAGGATATAACAGTGCTAGAATTGTAACATAAAATTCTAGTAGAAAAATACAAAGTATTTACATATAAAGATCTACAATCGCTTACTGAACTGTACCACAAGTGTGAATCCAGGTGATGGTTAAGCGAGGGATGTTACAGCATTTAATAAATTACATATTGAAACAACAAAAATAAAAGAGCTGTTGCAGCTTTAAGTGATATTTATGTGAACATATTGTAATTTTAGGTGCTAAAGAACCAGTGAATCACTTTGTACACAATGTGCAAAGTCTGATTCTTAGTGAGGTTTGTGCATAATACCTAGAAGTATCTTAAAAAAACAAAAAAAAAAAACAAAAAAAAAAAAAAAAACCACACACGCTTCCGAGTCAGGCTTTGATGTTGGAGGATTTAGAGCCTTCTGTATTTATAGATGCAGCAGTTACAACGTGGGCAAAAATGATGCACATCTTTCGTAGCATTCACACAGAAAGGTATCAGGCAGCATCCAGCGAGAAACCTAGAGGGGCCAAATGAAGAGGATTATTTGGCATCACCATGAAAAACCAAATCTCAAAAAAAAAAAAAAAAGAGCCATTTCCAGAACAATTGATATATTATTGAGGATTGTTTTGTTATGCAATTTTAATCTAAATAATTAGCATAGTCTATGATTGTCAGATGTTGACCACCTGCCTTCACTGCACCATAGATAGTCTGAAGTTAATGTATTGGGGACAGCTTTTAAAATAAATGCATTACAAGGTGGATACAGCAAAATATATCAGACAACAGGTTTCTTAAGATACCGTAAACTTACCCCAAACACATAATGGCTGTACATAAGAGCCAGGTTAGCAGTCCTGAATGGAAGGAAACTGTTGTCACTACATTTTCATGGCATGAGGGACATGTTGAAAAACTAGGAGAATCAGCCAGACGTCTACCTGAAAAAGATTAAGATTTTTTAAAAGGGGTTGTCTGGGTTTATAGATTATATATTTTTATCTATCCATCCATCCATCCATGAGGGTGGTATTAAAAAAAAAAAAAAAAAAAAAATCATCATCATCTTATGCTCATCTCCTCCGGCACTGGTGGCCTCTTGGTTTCCTTCCCAACTACTGCCATCTGCCTGTTACAGCATCACTTTCAATGTGTGTATATGGCAGTGTTCAGATGGAACCACCTTCCTCTGTAAACAAACAGGAGGCTCTGCAGGACAGCAGGAGGTAGGGATAAGATCTTTAGGGGTAGGGGGTAGGGCTTAACCAGAGCCCAGCATATTTGCCATTATTTGCACCAGAAATTGACAAACTATTGTGCATCTCTATAACCGTTCTTATGCCAATGCGGATGGGAGTTTTAGGCACAGGAGGAGATGCATCCAAAATATTGCACATGCTATACTGATAAATGAGCCCCTTCCTGTGAAATGGGCTCCCTCTAGTGGTAGACAGCTTATCATTTAACTGTTTGGCTGAATGGAAGTAGGGGATGTAAAGAATGTTGGAGAATTCTATTCCAATTTAGAGTGAACTCATGTATAGCTCAACTATAGATGCAACCCCTTATCTCTCGACAATAACCTAAACAGTAATAAAGTGTATGATTAGACTGTATTGCAGCGAAATCACCCAATTGTACAAATACAGATGTAGCGGCGAGGTGCACTGCAGAGCCATCATACTCTTTGGACAGAGATGGCAGTTATTGTAAAGCGAGGGCTACACAGAATTAGTCAACATGGTGAGTGTTAATTTAAAACTTGATTATTCTGTATATAATATTAGACAATGGTACAAAGAGGAGGGTAGTGTAGAGTCCCTATTAGATCTACCAAAGTTAATGTAACATCTAAGTACAACTTAGATCGCTTTTAATTAGACTACCACACAAATATATATATATTATATAATGAGGAATAAATCTAAGAAAAGTTGTAGGTAGTGGTCAAGTGTGCACAATGCCATTCCATAATGGCACAAGGTCCAATTAGGCATTATTCTGAATGGACGCCTCTTTTCTTGCCCACTGCCTACAACTTTTCTCAGATTATCTGATATTGCCCACTGTTAACACACCGTTGCTAAACTGGATGTGGTCTTTAATGGTCTATTTTGCCCCTAATGAGCTTATGGTATACAGGCAAAACATGTCATGTAGGGTTGTGACCATAAAAACCTATCTATTCACATATGCCTGAACTCATCTGTCTGGGGATCTTCCCTAATACTTTTGACATATCATTTATCTGTGGAACTTTAATGTCAAAACTAGAGGATGGGCAAATCGATTCTAACGAAGTGGAGTTGGTTTAGAATTTCAGGAAAACTTTAGTTCCCACGGATCACCGTAAACTTTGTATTCATGCAGAACCAATTTTTGTTTTCCCCACTTTTCACGCGGGCATGTGCTGTCTCTAGGATCTAGCTGCTTGTACTCAGTAGCTGATGGAGTGATTTTTGCTGAAAGTCCAGGGGGTCCGTTTTTGGGGTTCTGTATTCCCCAAAATTTCATTTTTTTTGTTGCTAAAGTTGATATCAAGAAATCCATGTCTAATCAACATAGTTGATTAACCAACATGTCAGACAGAGGTGGCAGGTGGAGCAGGCAGCACAGTAAGGTGAAGTTGCAGCAGCGGTGACTGAGGCCAGAACCGCCGGTGTCATCTTGCAGCAGTGTGTTGACCAACAACCCAAAGGTTCTCGATTGGTTGACTAAATTGTCCACTTCATCCCAAATGATATCTGACAACCCCAGCAGAGAGTCTGTGGGTTCGTTAGATACAAGCCTTAGTTGGCATGGCCCAGGAGCAGGTCAGCGGCCCTCACCTGTCCTCAACCAGCCTCTGTCCTGTTCATTTCCCTCTGGCAGAGAGCTACTAGGTGGTCTGGGCTCAGCACCACTATAAAGCTAGGACAAATTCTTTGAGAACAGTCAGCAGCCGTTTCGTGAAAGTAGAGATGTGGAGAGTGGCACGGGAGGTTATGTTGCACTTGCAAGTAGTTATGCTGTGAATACTGAGACCGTTGAGAAAAGCAGTGACAGGGAAACAAATCGATGATGAAGTAGCCGATCACATTTGGGAGCCGGATGAAGCAAGGGCTTCATCATCGTCGGAAGAAGAGGCTGTCAGCTTGTGCGTCAGGCAGCAAATCGCTACTGTGGATGTCTGTCAGCAGGGTGGCACCAGTGCCATGGGAGCCAAACGGCTGGGGGTACAAACCCTGCTTCACAGGTCCAAGTAAGCAGTGGCACAGGAGCTGAGCGAGGAAGCGGCATTAGTAGTCACTCAGTGCAGAGTGTTGGCGGTAAAAAAATCACCAACTCGGCGGTGTGGCAGTTATTTGTTAAGACACCAGAGGAGCCGAGTGTGTATATGTAGAATTTGCGGGCAGAAAGTGAAGTGCGGCCAAGGAGCCAACGTTGGCACCACGCCCCTGCGTCAACACATGCAGAGTCATCATCCAATGGCCTGGGAGAAACGAGTCTCAGATGTGGTGGTCCATCCTGCAGGCGCAGCTACAGCACCTAGTAGCAAACATGCAGTTTCAACCAGTCAAGGCTCCAGCACCTCTGCCGAAGGAGCCATTTGTCTTTGACATCTCCCTGTCCAGATGCTCCTGCTCCTCGCTACACATGGCGCCAAGCCGAAATTTATTTTCCTAAAAGGCAGTACCAGCCCTTCACAAATATGTAAAACAGAAGGTGGACCATTCCTTGAGCTTATCGGTTTCTTCCAGGGTGCAGGGCAGCGCGACGTGTGGAGCTGTAACTATGGTCAGGGCCAGTACATGTCCTTTATGGCCCAATGGGTGAATGTGCTTCCTGCCCAGCCACACCAACAACTTGAACAGGAGATGCCGCTTTCTCCTGCACTTTTTCAAACTGCTGCTCCTGCGCCATTGTCCGCCTCCTCCTCCACAAGTCGAAATGCTGCTCCATCATACCACATGTGCAGGGCACAGCGGTGTCATGCAGTTCTACACCTGGTAGTCACACAGAGGAGGAACTGCTCTGTGCATGCAAAAAGAAATCAATGTGTGGCTTTCTCCGCGACAACTGCAAATCGGAACCATGGTGATAGACAATGGGAGGAACATGGTGTCCGCGCTGCACCAAGGAGGGATGGTCCATGCGCCCTGCATGGTGCATGTGTTCAATCTGGTTGTCAAAAGGTTCCGGAAGTCTTCCACCCATCTGCAAGACATTCTAAAAATGGCCAGAACACTGTGCATGCATTTCAGCCATTCTTGCACAGCCAAGCACACCCTTCAAGTTGAAGCGGAAGAACGGCCTCACCAAACATAGGCTGATATGCAATGTTTCCACCCGTTGGAATTCCAGCCTCCATATGTTAGACAGTATGAATAGAGAAAAGAAATTAATGATTTTTTGATCAATCAAGCAGACAGGAGTACTCCCCTGTGTAACTTTGATGTCAGCCGCTGGCAGCTCATGCGTGACACCTGCCGTTTACTCCGGCCCTATGAAGAGGCCACGCTATTGGTCAGTTGCCAGGATTATGGGAGGAATAACGTAATTCCACAGCTTCATGTCCTGGAACAGATGCTTCAAAATCTGTCTGTTCAGGGCACTGGAGAAGAAGCGACTACATCTCATGGCCACACGAGTCCAGTGGGGGCTGAACTGGAGGAGGAGGACATTGGAGCACAAGCAGAGTTTGATGAAATTAGTGTTTTTTCTAATCAGGTGACCAGAGAGGAGGAGCAGGAGCATCCGGAGGAGGTAGAAGCTGAGGCAGATGACCCAGAAGCATCGTGGCAGTATACAGTGGAGATGGAGGCCAGGAGCCCCTCAAGAGTCACTTGCGCAGATGGCCCACAGCATGCTGCTTTGCCTAAGTAGTGACATCCGGCATAGGGATGACTTTTGGCTCTCCACCCTCCTGCACCAATTTTGGACCGGTAGCGAGGGTCCCTTTATTCCAGCTGCCGAGGGGGAGGAACAACTGGAGTACTATAGAGAAATACTGTGCACACAGTTGGCCGCTGCCTATGTGCGCCATTGTCCAACCTCTGTCAGGTCTGACCGAGGGATTCCTGACAGTCATCGCTCACGTACTACTGCCACGGCTTCTGTGGAGAGATAGGGGGGGGGGGTAGGAGCAGTAGCAGCTCCATCAGCAGCAGCTTAAATCTGGAGTCCTTAATGAGCAGCTTCCTTCACCCGCCTAGTGAGGAGGGTGGCCGCCACCAGCAGCAAGACATGGAGCAGACCCTGAACCAGCAGGTGATGGCCTACTTGGACAGCACTCTACCACCCCAGGTAGAGGATCCCCTGGACTAAACTTGATGTGTGGCCGCAACTTGCGGAGTTTGCAGTAGAGAAGCTGTCCTGCCCAGCGAGTAGTGTGGCATCAGAGTGGGTGTTCAGTGCGGCAGGGGCCAAGGAGAACCCACTTTCCACCCGTATTGTGGAGAGACTGATCTTTGTCAAGATGAATCAGGCGTGGATCGGCCAGGATTTCAACACAGCAATGCCTTATGCATCAGATTAGATCAGCCATGACACCTCCCCCAAATGTTGAGAAATTTGTCTGGATTCCAACTACCTGCCTCAGCCACTATTCTGATGACGTTGCCACTAGGTTTGGTTTTCCCCTACATTTCATCTGTCAGAAGGATGAAAATCTTCATTGATAGCCAAAAGCAGGAGTGGATACAGAACACAGGACATGCAAATATCCCATTTACTGGTCATCTCTGTTCTGGATCAACTCCTGTTTGTTTTTGGCTTCAGCAATACTGATGAATTATTGACCGATTGAAAGGGGACACTGACTGATGAAAAGAAGGGCAAAATGGTCAGTGACGTCAATGCAAAATTACTGCCGACCCCCTCTCCACTCTTTGTACATGTATCCGCGTTTAACAGAACAGGTTCTGTCAATCTATATAATCATCTGATGTCAGTGTAAAAAGAATGCACTCTTTGATGTGATAGTAAGATCTTGGCCCTAAGATCAGTCCTTTCGAGCTGGCACAGATGTTACCTTGTCAGGCTGCGTTCCCACTTCGCTTATTTGGTGAAGTTGGCCCCTGTAAGTGCCCATGGAATTGAAGAGTGAAGCGATTCTAAGAGCAGCGGCTGTCACGTGCGTGTCATAAGAAAAACACAGCATTGTTTGAAGACTAAACCACGGTCCCTATGCATATATGAGCATGGCTCAACGTCAGGAAATACCTGTTTTTTAACGTGATTCATCATGATTCGATGCGGGTCAAAATGAATTTTGTCGGAAAAATCTAGTCATAACTGTAAATTTATAATCACCCCCCCCCCCCCCCAAATCCCTGCAATTAGGGATTGAGGGACAGGGTGGCAGCTGTTTAGGGCTGCGGCTCCATGTTGAGGCCAACAGTGTGGAACTGGACCCCTTTTGCTCACGGTTAGCGAGGTGTAGGGCAACCCTGCACTCAAGACAAAGAGTGCCTCCCGTTTAGAAACTATTTACTCTGTGATCCTTTCTTTTGCCTTCTAATGGTTTTAACGAAGGTCAATACCTTATATCCATACCTGAAGAATTTATACTTCTGAGGTATATTCAGTAATTGTCCACCTCAAACATGGACAAGTATGTGGCCCACCATATATATTCTGATATGCATATTGAGTACAAGGATGATTAGTAGTTTGCGCCTCTTAAGGAGCACATTATTTAGTCTTTGACATTTGTATTGCTTCTCTTAGAGTTTATTTCATACCACACATTTTTGTCTTAGGAATCTAATTAAAAGCCAAGTTTTAAATAAGTTATCCACCGATTTGTACTTCGAGTTTATATAATATTAAGTGTTAAAGTGTTTTAGCAGGAAATACGCAGCCACCGCATTGATCATCTTTTCAGCACTGGAGAAGTAAAGTATATGGACCTGGAAGCCGGTGGCTCTGTGTCACCAGATCACCATCACTGCTACTGCGGCTCCTATTGAAGTAAATGCCTCTGCCTCTCTTGGCTGTACTTGTGCGTCACTGAACAACTGATCATAGGGCCGATTGTCACCCCCTTCCCTTCTACCACTGAGGATAGGTCATCAATAGAAATTTCTGAAAAATCCTTTTAACCATCCTTAGCTTTAAGGCATACAATATAATTCAGTTAGTCAAAAGTTCCATGACGCCCAATTATTTCAGAAATGAAAATGAACACATTTATACCCAAACAAGTAAGTGAAGAAGGTGCTTATTTTTTTTAGATTATGTCCAGAACATGTCCGCCATCTTGAAAGTCACCTTATTGCATTGAGAGCATGTTTTTCCAAAGGGAAGGTGGTCGTCTAGCTTATTAAAGAAGAACAGAGTTGGTACAATCAGATTTGCTTGTGGTTTTAAAGTTAACACAGAGATTTCTCATAGATTCTCAAACAGATTTACATTGATTGGATCCCGCAGTCTCAGCTCTTAATTACCAGAGAAGACACATAAAATAGCTGTGCATCACAAGGAGGGTCTTCTGTTGTAACTTACCGGGGGGATTTATAAACACTTGTGCCACAACTCTGGTGGTTTTGCATAAAAAAAAAAAAACACCATGTAAAATGCCTTGCACCACAGTTAGAGGCTTTTAGACCTTTTTTTGCATTTTCTTGAATTGTCCAATTAAGGGGCATGGCCTTCGTGCGAAAGGGGCAATGCTTGTGCACCCAAAATTTTAGCCCACCGTTTAGACAAACTGAAAGCAGGTCTAAACTAGGAACCAACAGTCTTATCCTGCACCATATTTTCTTATTACAGTGAAAAATCTGGCGCAGGGAAAGACAAGTGTTTTCCAGTTAGAAACTGGCAGAACCCGAGACACATTTTGAAATCCCCCCCACTTGTGAACGGGGAAAAAAAACCTGATTTTGGCAGCCAATTATGCTACATGGACAACTTCCCATTGGAAAGACTTGGTCTTGAGGCAATATGGTCTTTCAAGATGACAGACATAGGCCCCTCACCCATTTTTCATATAGTTTCTGAAAAAAGAGTGTTTTGGGAATTTTGACTGACCCCTGTATGTAAGAATCCTAAACAAGCATGGGCAATAGATTCCAATATTACCCTGTCAACACCTTAGGCCACTGTAGATACCAAGTTAGTAAGAGCTCACATGCTACTCATAGTATAGATACTACTACTTACTATACTACGAAAATATGTGTATTATAGTCCATGTAGATAGGTTGACAAAGTGGGTGGTTTTTGACATTTCTGTTCTAGGCACCAGAGCATTTAGAAATTCCCTAGTATATTGAACTCTGCAATGGTCTTCTAATAAACCCACTGTAGAGTAAAATAATTGTTCAACATGCTGAGAACAGGGTCATAAGAAGCTGTTTTTTTTCTGTGTTATGTAGACTTCAATATATACAGATTATGAAACAGTGGAGTATAGGGAAAATCTAGCACTTACCTGTCTGATGCAAGCCTGCCTCCACAACGCAAACAGGAACCGGTTGTTGATAAATGACTTTTGGATGACATGGAGGAAAAACTTCCGAAATAGCTATGCAATAACAAAAGTAGGGGGCTGGAAGATAGGGTTAATGCATACACTAATTCAGACAGTGAAACAACCTAAACAAAATCTACAGTTAGTACCGCAAGAAATTAGATTTATATTGGAATACTCACAAATAAACAAATTATGGGGCATGCGTCTTAGATGTCAAGGGCAGAGATAACAAGCAAATATTACATGAGAAAAATGAACTCAACAAGTTTCTAGCAAAGTTGTCCTGGTCTGCGGCCAATTGACCTCCATATTTTAGACCTCTGCACGTTACATTTATTATTTATTCCTGCTCCGACTTTCTGTATTGACCAAGTTTGATCTGGAATATGTGCTGCCCACCCTAAACTTGACCTGTACCTTGACTCTGCAAAAAAACCCACTGACCAGACCTCGGCTTATCCCGGACTCTTCTCTACCAGACTCCTGGGGCTTTATAGCAAGACCTCTTAGCTTCTTCCTAGTATGAGAGAGTGAGCAACCGGGGAACCCTGTCTCCTGCAAGTCAACATCGCACGGGTATGAAGGTGGAAACAGACAGGTCGAAACCAGATAGCTTTTTACTGTTTTACTCTATTACCCTATTTAGATTTATTAGCACCTACACCACTGTCAAACTCCAAAAATAATGTTACTGAAGCAGATCATACACCAGTAACAGGTCTACCATTTCTCCTTACTCTAACATAAAAATTTACACTTTGCTGAGGGTGCAAGTTTATTTTAGCGAGGATAATTTCAGACGTACTGAACATACTATAAACATATTTTCCTGTTTATGTGATGTCCGAGGAAAAGGTAATAATAAAGCTTCCTTCATATGACAAAATAGAAGGAGTCTATGTATTCTCCCTGCAAAAAAATTAAAATTCTTCCTCACATGGAGCAAAATCTTTTAGAATCTCATCCAAGAGATAAAGGAAATGTTAATCATGCTTTGCGAGAGTATTCAGCCCCCTTTTGCCACATTTCAGGCTTCAAACAAAGATATAAAATTGAAAATTTTTTTGGTGAAGAATCAACAAGTGGGACACAATTGTGAAGTGGAACAAAATTTATTGGATATTTTAAAACTTTTGTAAAAATTTATGAACTGAAAAGGCGTGCAATATTATTAAGCCCTTTTACTTTCAGTGCAGCAAACTTCAGGGAGGATCTCCGAGGATGCGTTCACACGTCAAACAAGGAGAAGACTGATCAGAGATGCAGACAATAGGCCTACGATAACTCTGAATGAACTCCAAAGATCTACAGCTGAGGGGGGGGGGGGGGGGAGGGGGGGGAGGAAAGAGTCTGTCCATATGACAACAATCAGGGTGAAGACACACATGGCGTTTTTGGGCCGTTTTTGGCCCGTTTTTACTAAGTGCGTTTTCAGATCGTTAAAAACGCATGCGTTAAAAAACGCATGCGTTTTTAAAAAACGCATGCGTTTTTTGAAAACGCATCCGTTTTTGTCCGTTTTTCCGAAATTGCGCAATGAAAAACGGATGCGTTTTTAAAAAACGGATGCGTTTTTTAACGCATGCGTTTTTAACGATCTGAAAACGCACTAAGTAAAAACGGCCCAAAAACGCCATGTGTGTCTTCACCCTCAGGTGTACATTGAACAAATCTGGCCTTTATGGAAGTGGCAAAAAGAAAGCCATTTCTCCAAGATATCCATAAAACGTTTTGTTTAAAGTTTTCCACAAGCCACCTGGGAGACATCAAACATGTGGAAGAAGGTGCTCTGGTTACATGAAACCAAAAAGAAAACATATTGTTTGGCATTGTGGCCAATAAGTATGGCGTAAAATCAACACAGCTAAACAGCCAGAACACACCATCCCCACTGTCACACGTGGTGGTGGCAGCATCATGGTTTGGGCTTTTCTTGTGCAGGGACAGGGAATACATGATCATTCTGGAAGAAAACCTCTTAGAGTCTGCAAAAGACCTGGGTCAAATTCATCTTCCAACAAGACAATGATCCCAAACATAAAGCAAAATCTACAATGGAAGGTTCACAAATAAACTGCTGTTCACAAACGCCCTCCATCCAACATCACTGAGCTCGAGCTGTTTTCCAAGGAAGAATTTCAGTCTCGTGATGTGTAAAACTGATAGAGATCCGATTACAGTTGCAAGTCACATGAGTTATCAAAAGCAAAAAGGTGGCAAGCCCCACTTTTCAGTGTTTTAACAAAAGTTTAAAATATCCAATAAATTTCGTTCCACTTCACAATTGTGTCCCACTTGTTATTTATTCTTCACCAAAAAATGACGAGAGAGAGATATGTATTCCATTAGTTTTAGCTCACTTTGACTTAATTCTTTACAACCTTATTCATATGCAACTTATGATCCAATATTATATATATATAAAAAATATATATAATAGAGGATTATGGAAGTGTGAGAGGTTCTTACCTTGTGGCTGTGTGACCGTCATGGTGGGCACTGGCTGTATGCAGTATTGTGTAGCAGGCAGAGATGGAATAACTGCTGAAAAGTGAATCACAATAAATGAAGTTTATTTCTTATATTTAGTTTTCAAATAAAATTACATTTAGGCCAAATTCGCACAAACGCATGGGGGGGGTGGGGGCATACGTGCGGCCATGCATACGCCCCCCATAGACTGCAGTGGCCGCACAGAGAGCTGCGGTACGGCTCTGTACAGGAGCAAAAGATAGGACATGTCCTATATTTTGCCGTGTACACGACCATACTTCGTGCATCTCTATGGAGAGTGGAGGGGGGGGGTCACCCCTCCTCTTCAGCGCACACATGCTAGCCCGGCTACGGCCGGGCATACGTTTGTGTGAATGCGCCCTTATACTTGTGAACGTACACATACTTACGTTATGAACAAGAATATTTTATGGTTTCTTAACATTTTTTCGGAAAAAGTTTCACTTTAGGATAGAGTTTCTCACAGAGGGCCAAATCTATTAAACTGGCTGTGCCAGTTTTCTGTCGCACATAAAAGAACATCCTTGGAGCTTGCACATATATTTATGAAGGGTTAGCGACTCAGAATTATGTCACACGCAGTATGTGAAAGGACATTACCAAAAGGATGAAGGATTGTGTTACTGCGGCAGTTTCCAATGTAGTACTAAGAACCAAAGCCATAAGTGTATTAAAAAAAGACAAAAAGATTAAATGAATTATAAATTTGTTCAACTATACCTGAGGGCTGGTATGGTGGAGGCTCATTATCCATACAAGTTGTGCTAGGGATCCCTGCATCAAACATCTTTAGGCCTTTTGGACTAAGAAAAAAAAAAAAAAAAAAAAAAACAGGCTATCATTAGGATAACAAGATTATGTGTTAACGGCCTGAATTAAAATTTTTGTACATTTTATTAACTAAATCGCTAGAATCAACTACCATTTGGACAAAAGTTGAAAGCAGAGTTACAGATGTGCAAGGTACTGAACTTAAAGGACATTACCACCAGGATGAAGGATTGTAAACCAAGCACACCGACATACTGGTGTGTGCCCCCTCTGGCAGGAGCCTGACAGGCTTTTAAAAGTATGCAGATGAGCCAAAGGGGCTCCAGGCTCCTTAGGTGTCTATAGAGCTTGGAGCCCCAACTCATTTGCATACATTTTAAAGCCTTTTTTCTTAAAAACAAGGGCATAGGAAGCTTAAAGAAGAGCAGATCCTGCCATAGAGGGCACACACACCAGTATGTCGGTGTACTTGGTTTACAATCCTTCACCCTGGAGGCAGAAGCCCTTTAATAATTGCCACAAAGGCTTTTGGATCTAAGGGCATCGACACATCAGCATTGATCACAGCTAGACCACACTGGGGGAGACAGAACTCCATGCATCATATTGATAAGATCACCTATTATTTTTTATAGCGAAGTCAGACATATTTTTAGACATTTTACCCAATGTTCAAATAACATGTTCAAATAAAAAGAATACAATATTCTGCATATCTCACTCTAGCCTCAGTGTTTTAAAAACTGAATAGATAGAAAGCTGTGGGCACCAATAACTTGCAGAGGGATAAATAGATATTGGTTATTGTTTTTAATGATTTTTACAAAATTGTCTTTAAATGAAGATACAGAATCACAAAAAGATGGGGTAATACTAGAAATTGAAGTAATAAGTCACACATCCAAAATATTCATGTAAACACCAAGCAAAAAGCAGATGTGTATAAATGACAAATAGCTACCGGTAATTTTATTGTTGAAACAAATCTTTAAAAACAATTAAAAACCCAAAGAAGGGTTGAATATCAAAATACTTCCCCCAAAAAATAGAAAAAAAAAGAATGCATGACACCAAGATGTCAAAAACAATTACATAAATACCATACAGGATTGTATCACCTAGAGACTCGTGAAAACAAAACAAAAAAAAACATACAATAATGTTCCAACGAGTATACAATACAATAGCCCACTATATTGTATCAGAATTGAGACATAAATATATGGTGATATTACCGGGTTAAAGGTTCTGACTGGGGAGAGCAAATGCCCCACGTGTATCGCCTGCGTAGCCCGCGATCGGAAACGAGCCGCCGGTGTTTTGGGTTAATTTAATGCAAAACACCGGCGGCTCGTTCCCGATCGCAGGCGTTTCCATAGAAACGCTGATGCAATCAGGCCGCGGCCTGCCCCGGTGGGTGCGGCTTGGTCTCCATTTGCAAATGCAGACTGAACTGCATGTTCACACGGATGTGTTTTTTCAAGATGCCATCTGTGGCATCACCCTAAGGGCGTGTTCACACGTTGCGCTTTGGTTAAGTTTTCATCTTGTTTTAAAACGCATTACAACAGCTGAGATGAGGTGATTTGCCTAATTACATTGCTGTTAACGTTTGCATTTACAAAACGCATTGTCAACGTGATGAAAACGCAACCAAAGCGCCACGTGTAAACACGCCCTTAGGGTGAAGACACACGTGGCGTTTTTGGGCCGTTTTTAGTTAGTGCGTTTTCACATCGTTAAAAACGCGTCAGTTTTTTAAAAACGCGTCCGTTTTTTGTTGCACAATTTCGGAAAAACGGACAAAAACGCATGCGTTTTCAAAAAACGTACGCATTTATAAAAAACGGACGCGTTTCTAACTAAAAACGGCCCAAAAACGTGACGTGTGTCTTAACCCTTAGGGTGATGCCACACATGGCGTTTTGAAACCGTTTTTTGGTCTGTTTTTAAGCAATCCGTTAAAAAAAGCATCTGTTTTTAAAACACGCATGTGTTTTTTAAAAAAAAACAGATGCGTTTAACGGATTGCTTAAAAACAGACCAAAAACGGTTTCAAAACGCCATGTGTGGCATCACCCTTAGGCCCTGGTCAAACCTTCCACTAGCAGACGCTAACGCACAGGGCGGGCCTTAAAAACAGGCCAAAAACTGGTTCAAAACACCACGTGTCCTATGAAAAACCTTATACTTTTTGTCTGTGTAGCCGCTACTATGATCACAACGGTCTTCAAAATTGCCAGCCTGAAGCCAAAACTAGGATTCTATACAGAATATTCGATGCTTTTTTTTTTTTTAACTGGTGTTATGAAGCGCTATAGATAAAGAGCAGAGCATTCAGCATGTATGAAAAGAAAGCACCTGGTCAAATCAGCCCCCAAACACATGGATGCAGACGCTCTGCACCAGCTACACACCTGAAATCTGGATGGAAATATCGAGGTACTGAAATCTGTAGAGGATTTTCTGCACCAATTTCAAGTGAGCGCTGACCATATGCATTTACCCTACAATGAATAGGACTTTTTATTCTATTGAGTCCAAAATAGATGTTTGTATACTGCATGACGTTACATACTGCGATACTCATCCATAGGCTCCTGGGCATTGCCATTGAAGCTTTGTGCTTAGACCTTGCGCAGGGACCAAATAGTTAACACTATTAATTAAACATTTAGGTGGATTTACAAAAATACTTTCTACAAGAACAAATAAATTACAGCCAAACCTGCACTTCTATGGAACATTCCCTTCCCCTAATGTATGTGGCTTTGTGTCAGAAACACTTCTGACTTGCAGGGTCCAACCCCACACAGGTGCATCAGGATGAGTCTGCATGATATCTGCAGCTTCAGCCAATCACATAATTTTCAGGGTAAGGAACCTTCTATTCTATTTCAAGGATGTGTTCACACATGGCGTTTATGCATGCGTTTTATGCCGGTTTCAGTGCGCGTTCACACGTTCCGCTATCGTCGCGTTCATAACGCGACGCTAGCGCACAGTGGGCGGGGCTCGGGCCGATCGCATATACGTTTCCCAGGAAACGCATGCGATTAATAACCCGATTGCATGCGTTTCTCTGGAAACGCATATGCGATCGCCCCAAACTCCGCCCCCTGTGCGCTAGCGTCACGTTATGAACGCGTCGCTAGCGGAACATGTGAACGCACCCTCAGGGCGCGTTCATAACGCAACGCTAGCGCACAGGGGCCGGAGTTTGGGGCGATCGCATATGCGTTTCCAGAGAAACGCATGCGATCAGGTTATTAATCGCATGCGTTTCCCGGGAAACGCATATGCGATCGGCCCGAGCCCCGCCCACTGTGCGCTAGCGTCGCATTATGAACGCGACGATAGCGGAACGTGTGAACGCGCCCTCAGGGCGCGTTCACACGTTGCGTTTTGGTTGCGCTTTCATTGCGTTTCGGGCGCATGCGTTTTGCATGTGCGTTTAATTGCATGCGTTTGTAAACGCATTCTTTCTTTCAACAAACGCAAACGCATGCACTCATTAGTTCATTATTTCAAACAGCTGTTTAGCCAATATATTACTGCAAACGCACCTCCTGTATTTTGTGCTAGATGCGTCTGGTCCTGCTACTGTGTGCTCTTAAAGGAGAATAGTCTTTTGGAGAATAGTTTGCTGATTGTGTGCGTGACTGTTTGAAATTTGAAGATCTTTCACATTATCTTTTGATGTCCGCCATGCATCCCTTATTTATGGGTGGAGTGGCTATTCTTATGGGAATGGCGGCAAGGAGAAGGCGAATTCTGCAGGTATTTGTTTTTCAATTTTGTGTTAAGATTTTTGGTTTTAATCTGCTATTTGTCCCAACTTTACTGTAAATGTTTTTTTCATTTGTGTTTGTAGAAAAAGCGTTTGCAGCGTCTACAGCCAAAACGATTATGGATCCACCCTCTGCTCCAGATAAGGGATACCCATGGTCATTTTTGTAAAATTTATGCTGAGCTGCGAAGGTAATTTTTTATTTTTTTTTTTTTCTTTTTAATTTTTTAAATATATAGATCGTAATCTCTATTTTTTTGCTAAATACAGGTATCCGCTTAAATTCAAGGCATTCTGTCGGCTAAATGTCATGCAGTTTGACCTTTTACTGCAGTTGTGCTCTTCGGATTTATCAAAACAAGAAACTGTAATGCGTAGTCCGATTTCTGCAACGGAGCGTTTATTAGTCACTTTGCGGTAGGTTTTGCTTTAGTTTTTTACTGTGTTGAAAAAGTACTAATTTTAAAAAATGATGTCCCCTTATTAATTTGGCTTATTGTTTATTTTCAGGTTCCTTGCAAGTGGCGAAAGCTATGGCTCCCTGCATCTACAGTTTGGCAAAAGCACAATATCTTATATTGTTAGAGATACTGCCGTTGTCATCTGGCAAAAGCTTCAGCCAATATTTATGCCCTTTCCCGATCTGCAGGCATTTGATGTAATTTCTGCCAACTTTTTGGCTAAAACCAACTTTCCCAATTGTATTGGTGCTCTCGATGGCAAGCACATACGTGTCATCCAGCCCCCCAATTCTGGGTCCCAATATTTTAATTATAAAAAGTTTTTTTCTGTTGTGCTGCTTGCATTGGCTGATGCTGACTCCAATTTCATCGCAATTGAGACTGGGTCATATGGCAGCACCAATGACTCGCGCATTTGGGAGACCAGTGCAATGGGGAAACAATTAATTGGGAATCACATTAATGTCCCAACCCCCAAAACACTGGCAGGAACAAACACCAGTCTGCCTTTGGTGTTTATTGGGGATGAAGCTTTTGGCCTTTCATCCCATTTGGTTGGTCCATTTTGTAGCAGAGGACTTACTACTCGTAAGCGCATATTTAATGTCAGATTAGCCAGAGCACGCAAAGTTATTGAATGTGCATTTGGGATCCTGGCTAATCAGTGGCGCATTTTTCGTGGTTCCCTGTGTGTTCATGTGGATAATGTGGATATTTTGGTCAAAGCCTGCTGCGTTCTTCATAACTTCATACGTCACCCCAATTTTGAAGCTATGATGCAAGTGCGTACAGAGGAACCTGTAAGAGAACCCACCAGGGACCTTTGTAATTGCCATATTGTTTCGGGGTGGCGTGTTCGTGACGAATTTACAAATTATTTTTGTAGTGATGCAGGTGCAGTAACCTGGCAGTATAGCCAACTGTAGTTTTTGAGTTTTTATTAGATTTGTGTTCTTGCATATTTGTAAGTATTTTTTTGAAAATAAACTTGATTTTGGTGTACTTTTGATTTTATTAAAATACATGTTTTTCAAATAGTTTAGCGCTTTTTCAACATCAGTGAACAAGTTTGTTACACTTATTTCCTGTGGCTACATACTTTGCGCACAGGGACGTAGTTTAACTTCCTGCTTCTGAGCCCGGCTCACAATTGGATTCAGAAACAGAAGCAGCGGATGGCTTCTGCCTATCCCAGGTGACATTGCGCACTTACACCAATGTTTGGAGTTTACTCAGATTTAGGGGGTTAACCCACTTACATGTTTGGTCAAGTATGACCACGGCGTGTAAGTGTCTTCCTGCTATAGATAGTATCCCCGGAGCAACTTTTCGGGGGCTGTTATACGCTTTTGTGGAGGCACACAGTCTGCAGAGTTCTCTGGGGCTTCAAAATCTTCAGAGTAGTCATACCCCATCTATGTCTCACTGTATAGTGTCTGCGCATGCTATGCATGTTCCGACATTTTTCACTGCTGTACAATGTTCAATTATTTGAGAGCAGTGTATTGGACTTTACCCAGCGTTTTGATTTCTTATTTTGGAAGTTTAATTTTTGTAATATTTTTTTTTTTTTTTTTGTATTTTTGGTTTTTTATTAATTCAAAAACACAAAAAAAACAATTAAAATACATGGATATCTTATTGTGTTCTTAAGCTATCCTAAAATTTTTTTAAATCCAAAACGGCTGCAGTTCAGTGACAAAACTGGGTGTATTTAAAAATCTGTGCACAGGTTGGATTAAAAACACAGTTTTTTCAATGCACTGGAGTGCTTCAGTTTTAAAATTTTTATGCATCTAGGACTCTGTTGTTGAGAGTTGAGGATAGCACCCTATTGCTCATAATATTTTCGTCTTTTGTTTGTGCTGCTTGCCTTTTGTTTATTAAAGAATATAGTTAAATTAGAGTGACACAGGCCAGAATTTGAAAATGGTGCCACCTTAAGGTCCACAGAGTACCGTAGCGTGAAAAGTTCCATCATTTTGAACATTTCTCCTATTTTCAACACAAATTTTATGAATGTTCATTTAAAAAAATAAATAAAAAATTTCCTGGAAAAATAAGAAATTTTACCAAAAAATACTAACAATAACAGCATTTATTCAAGTTTGATTGTAAACATATTCAAAAATGTATGTTCCAGCACACATATTTTTGACACATAAGATGTATATTTTAAATTTCTAAACAATCTCAAATGTGGGAAAATAAAATTTAAATTTAAATTTTGGAGGATTCAAGTGCCAAAAGAATATTTTCATTGACATATTCCCATCCTTTTTTTTTTCACTGTTCCAAATTCAAGTTCTCAAAACATAAATATAAAATACAAATTATAAAAATGGCCAGTACCTTATGGCTGGATACTTGGGTTCTTGCATCAAAACCCTCGTATCATTGTCTCCACATTTTCAAAGTGAATGTTTTTATATTTTAAATTTTTTTTACTTGAAATAATTCAAAAAGTTAACATTCAACAATCTATGCAACTTAGTCAACATCACTCCACACACAAAAAAAAAAAAATATATTAAAAGTATCACATTAACTTTTTCGTATCCCAGAGACAAATAAAATTTGTGTAACAAAAAATATATTAATATCTTTTAAATGTAAACATTCTGCAACATAAAGGTATTGCAAGACCAAAAGTTTTATCAAAACTATTCAAAAAGATTCATTTTTTTTTTAACTTTGTCAGGAACATGGCTCAAACCGGCAGATGTTGAGGGGCCAAATTCAAATGTGGATATAGGGAGTGGGGTGACAGTTTGCAAATCGTGTGTTTGCACCTCAGTGCCCCATGAACTGAGATCCGCATTTAACAATCCTAGGTAAGATGTGTTTGAAGCGGGGTCATATGCCTGTGGTTGCACTTGTGTGGGAATAGTACTGCGCTGTGTAACATTTACAGTTGCTGCGGTTGCTGAAGGCTGCCTATGTGTGACGGGTCGGATTTGGCCTTGGATGGTGTTTGAACTTGGCGTTGCTAGAGCAAAACGTATTTTACGCTCAAGAACAGCTAGTGGTGGTAATATTGGTGTTTTTGCAAAATATTCAGCAATTATCATAACAAATGACATAAATGTGTCTCTTTTTGTTTCATCTAGTTTCCTGCACTGTCCTGCAACAGCAGTACCAAACCCATCATACATATCTGGTGTATTAACTCTTTGCATCATGCGCACAGCTTCAGTTTCTATTGGAGAAATTTCATCAACTGAAGGGCGACTGGTCCTGCGACGACCCCTGCGTGACGTGCTTGGACGTTGAACAATTTATTCGGTTTCAGGAGGGGAATCACCAAGCACAGTATAGTCATGCATTGGTTGCTCGGGTTGCTCCTCATCTGCTGATGCGGGGCTTACATTCGGCCTAATATCCTCTTCTTCGTCACTGTCCTGGTTTTCGGGGGTTGGTTCTTCTGAAATGTTGCCTTGTGTTCTGTAGAACATGACAAATTTTTAACTTTGTTAATTTTTATTTGCATTTTTAAATTTAGGAAGAATGTAGTCACATAAATCTTGAGTTTGTAATCAATTTTCGTAAGTGGATATACACAAGTAAAAGACATACAGAGAAAAAGCATTTAGCTCTTGAATTTTGCGTACGCCAGGGGTACCTAATGCATTTGTCTCAGTCTCAAAGTATCTAGGCTGCCAGCCACCTGACTTTTTTCAAGAGCACAGCTAGAACATTTTTAACATTCTAGAATATAACTACTCTGAATCCATTGCACCCTTGTTCATTGTGGATCACACTCATAGTTGTGGATGCATGAGGATCCTCTTTGGTCTTCTCTCTGCTCACTATGATGCTGCGTAGAACATGACGTCATAGTGTTGCGCTTGACGTCAGATTTTATGAAAATGTTGCTGACGGCTAAGGTGGCTGAGAGAAGATCAAAGACAAGCCTCAAAATGGATGAACACACATGAACTCACACAATCCTTATTGGTGGACAAGTGTAAATACAATGATTAAAATTGTTAAACCAAGTCATGTTTTGTAATATTCAAATGAACTTACGGACGTAGGGAACGTGTTGGAAGCAGGAAAAGCAGTTCTTCAAAATGCGGATATGGACGCTTGCGAGATGGTAAAGCCCCACTTTTCTCATTTTGTGCAACCTCACGGCGAAAACGATCACGACAGGATCTCCACCGTTTGCGAAGATCATTTTCTAATAAGTCCAATATTTTAAAAAATTAAAAATACATTAACATGTTGGATATTCATTTTGTGCTTGCTTTTAATGATCTGACAATAATTACCCAATGTTTCTTTTTCACGTTTAGACAATGTATCCCACGTTGAATGGACTTTGGTACAAATTTCTATCCATGCCAATTTGCGCTTTGCATTATCCGCATAGGACTTGTGTTTTGCATTCCACAGAAGAGGTCGTTCTTTCACCTTCAAATTAATCAATTTATTGTATTAATAAGATTCAGCATAGAAATATTGTAAAATAAGGACTACCATAGTAAAGTGCAACGTCATTGATTTTAAATTTAAATAAACATGTTAAAATAACAAATTTTGTTCTGATTGTGATTTGTGAAGCCGGGGTTGAAAAAACAAACCCTTTTTAGGTTAAGTCTATTTTTATTTTAAAAATTAGTAAACAAATAACCATATCTACTTGAGTATAAGCTGACACGAGTATAACCCAAGACACATAATTTTACCTTCATTAACTTTGAAAACATATTGACTTGAGTATAAGCCAAGGGTCGAATATGCATTGGTCACAGCACCCACCCCCTGGAATATAGGCAGCTTTCCCACAGTAGTATACAGCCAGCACAGCCTGCCCCAATAGTATACAGCCTGCCCCTAGTAGTATACAGCAAGCCCAGCATTTTTTTATTTTCTAAATTAGATACTCACCCTCCCGTGGCCGCACTATGCAGCGCTGGTCGTCTTCTGGGCCATCTTGTGTCTTCTGCTGGGCGCCGCCATTGATATTCACCCGGCCGGCGCCTAGTATGATGGGCTGCTGCTGACGTCATGCTAGGTGCCACCCTGGAGAAAAAAACTGGCGACGCCATGTAGAAGACAGAATACAGGCGCGGATGCCTGAAGAGGAGCCGCACGAACATCGGGGGAGCAGTGCTACGCATCGGTCCCACCGGAGGTTTTTTTTTTTATTTGTTAAAAAGTAAACATTGACTTGGGTATAAGGTGAGGGGACGTTTTTCTGCCCTTTTTATTTTTCAAAAAGCACAGCAATCCATTAAGCCATGAAATTCCCCCCCCAAAAAAACAGGGAAGATTTGAAACCTGAAGCATCATAATACACAAATACACTGCGTACCATAGGGGTTAAAGTAGCACACCATTTACACGAGAACATTGCCAACATGAATTTGATGGAACAACTGCTATTCCTTCTGAAGGGAAAATAACAAAAAAATAATGAATTTTGGCAATGAGACACACATTGATCATCAAGTTAGGTATCAATCACACCGACGTTCATGGGTACGTACATGGACAGGACACAAATTTGAATCTGCATATCTGTCAACAAGTGTGTGACTGTGCAACGTTGTTTAACCCCTGAAGGACACTGTGGGGCAGATTTACTTACCCGGCCCATTCGCGATCCAGCGGCGCATTCTCTGCTCTGGATTCGGGTCGGGCCGGGATTTAATAAGGTAGTTCCTCCGCCGTCCACCAGGTGGTGCAGCTGCGCTGAAAGTCATCTCATCTCATTTAGGGGGAACAGTCAAATTTTGTTAAAAAAAAAAAAAAAAGAATGTGAAGCACGTGCAATTTTTTTGGGTTTAAAAAATTTGAATATTTATTACGCTTTGCAGTACCCGTAATATAAATTAAAAAAAAAAAAAAATAGGGGAACGTAAAAATTGCTCTGCACAAAATAAGCCCTCACACAGCTCATTACACGTTAAAATGATAAAGTTGTCTTTTTGAAGAAGGAGATGGAGAAATTAGATGAAAATCAATGCACCCTTAAGGGGTTAAAGTGCCGCCGGCGGAAACAAAAAAATTACCACACGCGATTGGTGCAAGGACAGACCGCGGATGATAGCAATGGGACTTTGCAGCGAGATGCAGCAAAGCCCATCTCGGTATGAAGAGGGCTCAACCTGTGAGCCATCTTCATACAACCTTCACAGCTCCGTGGCGGATATATCTGCAAAACAACGTAAAGGGGTTAAACATCCCCCTCCAGACCTGCCCCAAGCCAGCATACCGTGTGTGAAAAAAATAAATAAATAAAAAAATAGGATTTGCAGTCATCCAGAATTTACATTAAATAAAAAAAAGTCATAGACAAGTCCATTACAAGATATCAAAAAAAAATTCAAAAAAAAAAAAAAATAAAAAAAAAAAAATAAAGGTTCCCATCAAAAGATACTACAAAAATGAATAACATTTCACACAAACAGATGGTGGACATATATACGTTAAACAGATATTAGTGGCACATCGACTTCTCTGGCCTCACAGGCCTGTATGTGAGCGGAACAGTGCAGCAGACATATGCAACAATGTAACACTGTATCCCTATGAAAAAAAAAAAAAATGCACACTTCCAACGGGATACAACGCCAAGCGCAGTATAGTGCAATGTAGAAGGGTGGATGTGAGCTGCGCTAATCCTATGCGCCTTTCCACAGCAACATGGTATACATGCTGTACTACGGTCATACATTGTGTAAATTAAGCCATAGACTGGAGAGAAGATATCATTTTGTTGTGAGCATGAGGCCTAGCACATAAATCAAAAAAATATACTAGAGACATATCCAAAAAAAATACATGTGACAGTGTGAATTTTCAAACGGACAGAATCAAATTACCTTTTAAAAATAAAAATAAAAATTTTTTAAACTTATTAAAAAACAATATAGACAGGGACACATGTCATAACTTAAAATTGGAACAAAAGCAGCAAATTTGAACACCAAAATAAGGGCAAAGAAATAGCCAAAAACATACATGAAGATGGGCAAATATTCCTAACACTAATCCTGCCAAAAAACCACATTTAAAGTTGCAAATACCAACAGATAATTAAATCTTGCTTCACAGCCCAAAAATAACTTCAAAAAGGACATTAAAAAGTACAATGGCCTTCCTAAAATACATAAAATTCATACACATTGTACTAACCAAAGATATTAAAAAGGAAACATCCAAATTCAAGCGGTGGTATGCCCACATCCTTGTGAGAGAAGTTTCTACTTCACTGCCCCGTCATCAAAATGGATGATGTAAGGTTGTGAGGTAAAAATGCGGGAAAAAGTAAATAAACACTGTCCATGGTAGCTGGTCGGCGCGTTGACGCAGGCGTCATCAGACGCATGCGTCTTTGACAAAAATCAAAACGCACACATTTAAAAGTAACATCACAAACGCATCCGTCCATCTTTAATTCCTAAACGCAAACGCAACCAATTAAGCACTTCACTGCGTTACAGACGCATCCATAAAACTGAAACGCATCAATTGAACAAGTGCACACCAAACCCATTACGAATCATTACAAAGAAATCGCTTGCGTCTCCGACATGACAGGTAAACGCATGCGTAAAACGCAATGAAAGCGCAACCAAAACGCAACGTGTGAACGCGCCCTCAGGGTGCAGTCACACGTCGCATTTACTGCATGCTTTTAAAACCGCATTGCAACAGCTGAAGAGAGATTTGCAGACATATGTTAACATTTGCATTTACAAAACACAACTGTTAATGCATTGTTAACGTGTGCATTAACATTGCATTAATGCATGCAGCAGTTAACAAAATGTTAAAGTACGTGTTAACGTGAACGTTAACAATTTCATTTTGTAAGCACAAGTGTTAACAGCTGTTTAATTAGGCAAATCTCTCGTTTTTTAAACGCATGCCGTAAACCCGGCGTGTGACCGCACCCTCAATCTGGAAAAACATAATGTAATTAGGCAAATCTCCTCAGCTGTTGTATTACGTTTTCAATACAAAAAGATTCCCATAGTCACTGTGCCTGGATCTATGAGTGACCTCCTCCCACAATCGTGTCCTGTCCACGGATAGGCCGTGGTCACAAGTACCGCTAGGCATCCGTCATAACGCGACGCTAGCGCACAGGGGGAGGTCCTCGGCCCCAACGCACATGCGTTTCCAGGGAAACGCATGCGATTGTTAAGCCGATCGCATGCGTTTCTCTGGAAACACATGTGCGTTCGGGGCGAGGACCTCCCCCTGTGCGCTAGCGTCGCGTTATGAACAGACACCCAGCGGTACGTGTGACCGCGGCCATACAGGACTGTGGGGCGCATTTACTTACCCGGTCCATTCGCGTTCCAGCGGCGGCTTCTCGGACGAGCGTTCGGGTCTTCCGGCGATTCATGAAGGTCCTGCGCCCGATGTCCACCAGGTGTCGCTGCTGCGCCGAGGTCCGCCGAGTTGCATCGGAGTTCACTGATCTCTTCCTGGTGCATGTGAGTATGGCCCGTGTGACCAATTTTTTGTTTTAAATGCGGCGGTTTTCCCCAATCCGTCGGGTTTTCATTCGGCCAAGCCCCCGATTGCCGTTGCGTGCATGCCAGCGCCAATGCGCCACAATCCGATCGCGTGCGCCAATTCATGGAAAATCGTCGCAAATCGGAAATATAGTAAATGACCCCCTGTATGTCAGCCTGGCCCCACTGACTGCAGTGGAAGGGAGTCCTTGCACTTTTTTCCCCGCATCCGTTTTTGACCGTTTACCATGCATTATCTATTAAGATGAACAGGTTTAAAGCAGCCAAACGAATGAAAAACGGTAAAAAAACGGATGTGTTTTTAAACGGACTGAAAACACATGCTTAAAACGGACCAAAAACGCCACGTGTGGCATAACCCAAAAAGGCCTGTCTGAAAACTTATTGAACTCTGACTCACACGTTCCGCTAGCATTGCGGTCATAATGTGATGCTTGCGCACAGGGGGCGGACCTCGGCCCAATTGCATATGCGTTTCTAGGGAAACACATGCGATCAGTTATTGATCGCAAAGGATGATGCCCCACACGGCGTTTTGAACGAGTTTTTGGGCCGTTTTTGAGCAGTCCATTAAAAAACGCATGCGTTTTTGACAGGTTTGACCAATTATCTTAATTAAAACTGGTCAAAAATGCATGCGTTTTCAAAAAACACATGCGTTTTGTAAATGGTAGGCGGAGTAACGTGGGTACTGGGGGGTGGAGTAGCCACGACTAGTAGCCTCATGCTACTCCACGCCCCAGTAGCCTCTTAGTAAAATGTACATATGCCTGCAATATGCCTCCCTGGACGTGAGGATTAGCCCAAAAAAGGGCTATCCTCACGTCCCATTCATCCACCTACCATCCCTTCTACCTTTATAGGTAGAATCGGGGTGGTAGGTGCCCTTTAAGTAATTATATGGGTCCCTGTCTATATTTTATTATAAAAAGAAAATACACTATGTGCATTTTGTTAATGGAACTTTGATTTGGGCCTTTGGATAATTCGTACTGTCACATGGATTAATTTGGTAAATGTATCTTTGAGTTATTATTGATTTCCGTACTAGGCCTCATGCTCACGACCGGATTATATTTTAATTGCAGTCTATGGCTACATTCACACAATGTATGGCCACCGTACAGCGGGTATACAACGGCGCTGCGGAAAGGAGCACCGGATTAGCGCAGCTCACACCCGCCCCTCTCCATAGGAATATTCTGCGCTTGCTGGTGTGTCCCGTGGAAAGATCGGACATGTCTTATTTTTCATAGGGCTACAGAGAGTTACATTGATGCACGTGTGCTGCACTGTCCCGCTCATGTACAGGCCCGTGAGGCCATAGAAGTGTATGTGGCACGTATATTTGTTGACCGTCCACATTGTGTGAATGTATCCTATATCTGCTGTTTTTTTTTTAGGTAATCAGGGAGTTTGTATGATTCTTTTTGCATTGTTTTGCAACATATCTGTAATGTATATGTTTTAAAGAAATTGTATATGCAAATTACATTTTTCTTTATCTTATTTTTATTTTGGATGACTGCACATCCCATTTCTTAATAAAACTGCATTTTCTTTTTGAACATTCACACACGGTATGCTGGCTAGGGGCTTGTGTGGAGGCGGATTTTTAAACAGCGTTGCACGTTCACACACTTGTTAAAAGATTGTGAATGCTGTATCTTTTAGCGTAGAACGGCGTGGAATGTTGACACATATGTATGGCACTGTACCATTGCTGGGCTGCCATTGTCGTCCATGTTGACATATATGCAGATGCAAATTTGTGTCCTGCGCATGTACGTACCCATGAACGGCTGTGTGATTGATACCTAACTTGCTGATCAATGTGTGTCTCAGTGCCGAGACACATGTATTTTTTCAATGCAATAGTTTTGAATGATTCCTTGTTGTTCCATCCAAATAATGTTGGCAACGGTCTCGTGTGAATCTTGTGCTACATTAACCCCTACGGTATTCTGCCTATTTTGGCCTTTAGGATGCTTAATCATTTTTATAATCTGCCCTGTGTCACTAGAAATTCTTTGATTTATTTTTTTTCTTATTTGAAAATAAAACAAAATTTGGCTAAAAAAAGGGGCTTTTTGGAAACCCAGGGTTCATAAATCACAATCATACAAAAAGATGCATTTTTAACATGTTTTTTTAAATTTAAAAATAACTGATGTTGTACTTTACTCTGGTAGTCCTTTATTTGATAATTAATTTTTTGGATTGGTAATCAAAAATTATTTGATTAATTTTAAGGTGAAAGAACAACCTCTTCTGTGGAATGCAAAACACAAGTCCTATGCGGATAATGCCAAACGCAAATTGGCTTGGCTTCAAATTTGTAAAAAAGTCCATTCAACGTGGGATACATTGCCTCAACGTGAAAAAGGAAGATTGGGTAATTTTTTTACAGATCTTTAAAACAAAAACGAATATCAAAAATGTTAATTATAAAACAATAATTTATCCTATTGTACTCATTAGAAAATGATCTTCGAAAACGGTGGAGATCCTGTCGTGATCGTTTTCGCCGTGAGGTTGCACACAATGAGAAAAGTGGGGCTTCACCCTCTCGCAAGTGTCCATACCAGCATTTTGAAGAAATGCTTTTCCTGCTTCCAAGACGCTCCCTATGTACGTAAGTTCCTTTTTTTAATTTCTTTTTTAAAAAAAAAAACATGACTTAGAAAACCTGGTATTACAAGGATAATCTCTGTACTTACACAGGGCCACCAAGAAGGAGTGCGTGAGTTCATGTGTGAAGATCCGTGTGGAGGATCGTCTTTGGTCTTCTCTCAGCCACATTAGCCGGCAGCGACATTTTCTTGCAATCTGACGTCAAGCGCACCACTATGACGTCATGGGCGGTGACATCCGCTGGATCATAGTGAGCAGAGAGAAGACCAAAGAGGATCCTCCTGCATCCACAACTAGGACCGTGATCCACAATGACCAAGGGTGCACTGGAGGCTGAGTAGGTATATTTAAAAATAAAAATAATAATGTGCTAGCTGTGCTCTTGCGATAAGTCAGGGGGCTGGCAGGCTAGATACTGGGAGACTGAGACAAATGCATTAGGCACCCTTGGCTTATGCAAAGTTCAAGATTTAAATGCAATTTTAAATTTAAGAAATCCGGGTCAAAGCTTATACTAGTGTATGTATGCTTAAGAAAATAGATTAAAAAGTCGTGATTTTTGTGACTATTTTTTAAAAAAGAAAAATAAAAATGTGGAAAATTTACATCAGTAAAATAAATAAAAAAATTGTTCATGTTCAACAGAACGCAAGGCAACATTTCAGATGAACAAACACAAGAAATCCACGAACAAGAGGATAGTGGGCTGAATGTAAGCCCAGAATCAGCAGATGAGGAGCAACCAGAGCAACCAATGTATGACTACACTGTGTTGGGTGATTCCCCTCCTCAAACAGAAGAATTTGTTCCACGTCCAAGCACCTCACGCAGGGGTCGATGCCGGACCAGTCGCACTTCAGTTGAGGAGATTTCTCCAATAGAAACTGAAGCAGTACGCATGATGCAAAGAATTACTACACCAGATATGTATGATGGGTTTGGTACTGCTGTTGCAGGAAACTACCTGAAACAAAAAGAGACACATTTATGTTATTCGTTATGATAATTGCCGAATATTTTGCAAAAACTCCAATATTACCACCACTAGCTGTTCTTGAGAGAAAAATTTGTTTTGCTCTAGCATTACCAAGTTCAAACACGGTCCCAGGCCAAATCCGACCCATCACACATAGGCAGCCTTCAGCAACAGCACCAACTGTAAATCTTACACAGCGCAGTACTATTCCCACACAAGTACAAACACAGGCATATGACCCCGCTTCAAACACATCTTACCTAGGAATGTTGAATGCGGGTCTCAGTTCATGGGACATTGATGTGCAAACACACGATTTGCAAACTGCCCGTATCAACGTTTGATTTTGGCCCATCAACATCTGCACGTTTAAGCCATGTTTCTTCCAAAAAATTACTTTGAATCTCTTTGAATTGTTTCCTAAACTCTTTTGGTCTGGCAAGACCTTTTTGTAGAGTAATGTTCATATTTTCAAGTTTTTAATATATTTTTATATAAAATTTTTTTATTTGTCTCAGGGATACTAAATACTTAATGTGATACTTTTTATATTTTTATTTAAAAATACTTTATGAATATTCTCAAAAATCCAAATTTTAAAAAGAAAAAAGCATATTTGACAGTCATATGCCTAAAAAAAAAGTGACAAATATGATTCAAAATCCTTTTTTTTTATTTTAATTTTCAAACACTGACAAATTAAAGGAAACCTACCACTCAAAAATGGTAGTTTTTCACACAGATACACGGCACCAGCTCAGGCTGTTCTGGTGCCGAAACATATTTTCATTAGTCTAACAAAGCAAGTATGAAAGATTTAAATGAGAATCAAAGTTATATCTTGGTGCACCACACTAGGGCACGGCGCAACATGCGTGCGCCCATGTTTGCGCAAGATTCAGAAGTGCTGGAGAGCCGTTGACGTCACTGAACTCTCCGGCACACTTATGCCTGCGCAATTTAGCACGGCCTGTTTCCCCGTGCAAAGTTGTGCATTTGCAAGTGTGCCGGAGAGCTCGGTGACGTTAACGGCTCTGCGGCACTTCAGAATCCGGGGCACACATGGTGCGCCGTGCCCTAGTGTGGTGCGCCGAGATATAAGTTAGATTATCATTAAAATTTTTCATACTGGCTTTATGAAAATATGTTATTTGCTCAAAATAACTTTAAACAAAATGGAATAGCTAATATACTGAAAACGCAACCAAAGCGCAACGTGTGAACGTGCCCTCAGGGCGCGTTCACACATTGCGTTTGGGTTGCGTTTTCATTGCTTTTGAAACGCATTACAACAGCTGATGAGAGGTGATTTGCCTAATTACATTACTGTTTAAGTTTGCAATAATGGCATTAACAATGCCTTTTGTAAACTGAAATGTTAACTGTAATGTAATTAGGCAAATCACCTCTCATCAGCTGTTGTAATGCATTTCAAACGCATTTTTGTGACATATAAGATTCTTGCGCACTGCAAGAATTTGTGATTACTAGCGACTACGCTACATCCACGCATAGTGGCCGTGGAGAGGGGAATAGAGGGCACATCAGGTGTTCCGTGCCTGCATACTTTTTAAAAGCCAAGAAACATTTTTGTGCAAAATTATGGCAGGACACGGGGGTCTTTATTATACACCGGCGTATGATAAAAATCCCCCATTGCGTGCATGTTGGGGCTGACATAGATTGCCAGTTAGGGGCCCTGCAATGCTTAGTGGTAGCTCTGGTTATGACTCTTGAAATACATGAATGAAAAATTGGAAAACACTTCAGATAACATCCTAAACTTGCTTGGTCATTCAGAGGTTAAGTTCCAAACATACTTCATAATGCTAAAAGCCATGTTGCCGGGATTGTATGCAAATATACAAACACTACCCCTGTTCTACTGGTTTGTGCATAACTGGATTCTGAACAAACTTGAAGTGTTAGCATCTTCTTGTCATTACTAGGTAGTCCCACCACAAGATCTTACCCTTTCAGGTATGTACATGGAGTTTACCGTTTTTGCATTGGGCTTCTGCTGTAGATTACTTTACTTTAGTAGCCTTCAATGTTTCCAACAAATAGCATTTTGCAATTTTGTTCTTTACATGATATGTTTACTATTTAGACTTTCCATGGAAACCTTCTATTGTTGTGCTTGTTGCACTATTAGTTGGTGAGTAGGGGGTTATTGTTGTGGGCATTGAGAATTAGGTGACTATAACTAAAGTACACATTTTCTTTACAAATGAAATATAATAGCAATTCGTTTTTTGAGCCTGTATTATGTTCCCTTACAGTTAATACATTTCCTATAGTTGTATCCAGTTTATTGGGATAAATTACATAATAATAATTCTTTATTTATATAGCGCACACAGATTACGCAGCGCTGCACAAAGCATGTCAAATTGGTCCCTGTCCCCATGGGGCTCACAATCTACCAGTATGTTTTTGGAGTGTGGGAGGAAACCGGAGTACCTGGCGGAAACCCACGCAAACACGGAGAGAACATACAAACTCTATGCAGATGTTTACCTGGGTGGGATTTGAACACAGGACCCCAGCGCTGCAAGGCAGAAGTGCTGCCTTAATTACATGCCATGTAGTAGATGAGCTTTATACTGACAATATGAACTTTGCTATATCAAATTGCAAATGGTACTGGTCATTTCTATTATACTTATGCTTATGTGCTTTTTCAATGCTCTAATGTTAGCAATTATTGTAATGGTCAATAGCTTTTCAGGGAGCCATAAAATTTAGCAGTATCACTCGGTGGACAAAGATTTAGGGTGATGCCACACATGGGGTTTTTGGTCCGTTTTTAAACTTCCGCTTTCAGTCCGTTTTTGGCCGTTTACCATGCATTTGGCTGCTTACACCCTGTATATATATTAAGATAATTGTAAAAAACAGACCAAAAACGCCATGTGTGGCATAACCCTTAGGCCACGGTTACACGTACCGCTAAGCATCCGTCATAACGTGACGCCAGCGCACAGGGGGAGGTCCTCGGCCCGAACGCACATGCGTTTCCAGGGAAACGCATGCGATTGTTAAGCCGATCGCATGCGTTTCTCTGGAAACGCATGTGCGTTCGGGCCGAGGACCTCCCCCTGTGCGCTAGCGTCGCGTTATGAACGGACGTCTAGCAGTACGTGTGACCGCAGCCTTATTCAGCCCATTGCCCATGTACGTCTGAGGTGTAGCCAGGTGTTGGTCAGAGATTTTTCAGCACACATCCACCTGTCAAACAAACGGTGCATTCTTCATACATTTTTACACACATTAAAAACTCATGTTTTGAATCCGTTTTTTTTGGCTTTGCAAAACAAAAGTTTGTGATTGCCAGAGAGCCCCATTTAGCCGATGTTCATATGTGGCATTAACATTGCATTTTAAAACGCAATAGAACGGCTGAGAAGGGGAGACTTACCTAATTACATTACTGTTAACATGCATATTAACACATATGTTAACACAATGTAAACATATCATGTTAAAATAGCATTTTTGTAAACACAAAAGCATGTGTTAATGCATTTTAAACAAAATGTTAATATTAATGTAATTAGGTAAATCGTCTCTTCTAAGCTGTTGTGATGCATGTGAAAATGTATGGGTTAATGCCATGTGTGAACGCACTCTCCTTGAGATGGTTCTACTCCTTCATTGGAGCCCAGCTATGTTTAATTATACTGATTGGACTTGATTAAAAAAGGCACACACCTGTCTGTACAAACCTCATGAACCACAGTTCATGTCAAAGCACATGAGAATCATGATGTCTAAGGAGCTGCCCAAGGAGCTCAGAGACATAATTGTGGCAAGGCACAGATCCAGCCAAGGGTACAAAATAACTTCTGCAGTACTCAAGGGTCCTAAGAGCCGTTAGGCCAAACTAAGCAATTGTTGGAGAAGAGCCTTGGTGAGAGAGATAAAGAAGAACACAAGATCACTGTGGCTGAGCTCCAGAGATGCAGTAGGGAGATGGGAGAAAGTTCTACAAAGTCACCTATCACTGCAGCCTCCACCAGTCAGAGCTTTATGGCAGAGTGTGCCGAAGGAAACCTTTCCTCAATGCAAGACATATGAAAGCCGCAAACAGTTTGCAAAAAAACATATGAAGGACTCCCAGACTATGAGAAATAAGATTCTCTGATTTGATGAGATGAAGATTGAACTTTTTTATGTTAATTCTAAGCGGTGTGTGTGGAGAAAACCAGGCGCTGCTCATCATCTGCCAAATACAATCCCAACAGTAACAGCAACATGCTACGGGGGTATTTTTCAGCATCAGAGCGACTGGTTGAAATTGAAGGAAAGATGAATGCGGTAAAGTACAGAGAGATCCTGGATAAAAACGTCTTCCAGGTGCTCTGGACCTCAGACTTGGCAGAAGGTTCCCCTTCCAACAAGACAATGACCCTAAGCACACAGCTAAAATAACACAGCAGAGGCTTCAGAACAACTCTGTGACCATTCCTGAATGGCCCAGCCAGAGCCCTGACCTAAACCTAATTGAGCATCTCTGGAGGGACTAGGAAATGTCTTCCACCAACATTCACCATCCAACCTGAGGGAACTGGAGAAGATTTACAAGGAAGAGGCAGAGGATCCCCAAATCCAGGTGTGAAAAACTTGTTGTATCTTCCCAAGAAGACTCCTGGCTGTACTAGCTCCAAAGCTGCTTCTACTCAACACTGAGCAAAGGGGCTGAATACTTGTGTCCATGTGATATTTCAGTTTTTCTTGTTTAATAAATTTGCAAAAATATCTACATTTCTCTTTTTTTCTGTAAAGATGGGGACAGAGAGTAGATTAATAAGCAAAGAAAGAACTTTTTTGATCTTACCAATTACCTGCAATGAAACAAAGAGTGAAAAATGTAAAGGGGTCTGAATACTTTCCGTACCCACTGTATATATTTAATACCTCTATCTTTACATATATTTTGGTAAGGGGAGGACAACCATAATATTTGCCATTTACATGTTACAATTGTTCTTGTTGCCATGTTTTATGTTATGTTGTGCCCCTCATGTTTGTGCGCCTGGTAAATCTGGTAATTTAGATGTTAGGGAAAATAGCAGCACCAAATTTGTTTTCCGCTGGTGTTCTGTTGTGGCCCACAGCCAGTACACGGTTTGTTTTTCACGAACTGACCACAGACATGTGCCACGAGACAAATAGCCTTTGGTAATTTAGTCACCTCAGATTCAAGCGCAGTGACATAATAGGACACAATGATTATTTGAATGCATGTCATACTGCACCACACAATTACATGAGGGATATGCTACCGGCACTGATGACATTTCAAGCAATATGTAATTACTTTATGATATATTATTTCTGATTTCTTTTTTCTCTTCCTATGTAGGTGACAAATAAAGGATCATGACTGATAAAGTGCACCCATCAGTCCCACAGTACTCACAACAAGGTGGGTATAAAATGTCCAATGCTTTTAGTTTTTTATTAGGCGGCTGTTATAATGTTTTTAAGAATAACTGTATTAGAGGCAGAAGTCCAAAGCTAAGACCAATTGTTTAATGCAGAGATCTTGCGTTCCTTTGAAGAAGTCGAAAAATCGTAACATTTTATGGTTTTTCCCTTTTAACAACTTAAAGATCTATAAAGATGCATGGTGGTAGTCAGAAAGTATCAGTAATTTGGATTTTTTGAGACATGGTCTCACATTTTGGACTTGCATAATTCCATCCCTGGCATATGGAGATTGCACATGAGATTCAGTTATGCTTGGCATTGTTTATATAATTTAGACCAAATGGAGTTTTTAGGGTTTGCTTATAATAAGGAACCCTCTTAACTATTTGGTGGTATTGTGCCTCAGATCTGTATAGTGAAACGGGAAGGGGGGTAGATTAATTTCTAGGGCCATATGCTTTTAACAGTTGGGAAATTTCAGCTCCAGGGAGCGTGATGTAAACTTTTTGGTAGATGGTACAGGGACTGTACAAAATAGTATTTTCCCACAAGTCCCTGTTACGTGTTAAAGATGTGGGTAGGAGGAGAGAACTTTGGGCATGCGCAACGTTATAGCCGGCGCAGGCAGGTACGCGCTCGGCGCTTACCATGCGCGCGGCTCTCATTCACTTCCTATGTAGCCGCGTGCACGGTAAGCGCCGAGCGCGTACCTGCCTGCGCCGGCTATAACGTTTAAAAAGTGTTTTAAACCATGATACCGCGGTTTAAAACACTAACTAAAATAAGCTCCGGCACCAGCTCACCCTGAGCTGGTGCCCGGTATTGCTATCGGAAACCTGCCACTACAAGTGGTAGGTTTCCTTTAACAAGTTTTATAGGTTAGATTTGGCATTAAACCCTTCAGGACGCAGCCAATTTGAAACTTAATATTTTGTGTCTGACATGCTTCGCTTTATATAGTTTTAATATTTGAACACTTTTGCCTATTTAAGCAATTTGGAGATTGTTTTTTTTTTTTTTTTTTTTTTTGTCACATATTGTAATTCATTTTAGTGGTAAATTTTGGCTGTAAAGTTGCGTTTATTTTTTTTAAATATAAAAAAATGGTGAATTTTAAAAAAAATTCTGCACTTTCAAAATTCAAAGTGATCTAGTTTTCAGGCAGAGAGTTTTACCACCTACGTTAGTTACTAAATAACATTTCTCATATGTCTACTATGTTGTAATGCGGATTACATTGGTTTTCCGTTTTTTCCAAGGAGACTTCAGAATTGACTTCTTTTAAGGATCATTATTGTTTTTAATGAAATATGAAATATATAATACTAGAAACCCCCCTATATATCACTTTCAATTTTCAAATCTGCACCCCTCAAACGATCAGAAACAGCTTTTAGGATGATTGTTCACCCTTTGAGACTTCATAGTAATTAAAACAAAATGGATGGAAAATTTAGACTGGTTCGATTTTGCCGGTAATACGTACATTTAACCCTAAAATGTACACATTCACAAAAAAAGAGAGAAAGCCAATCTTAAAATTTGCTATGCAATTTCTCCCAAGTACAGAGACCCCCCACATGTGGACGTTACTGGTTGTATGGGCGAACAACGAGGCGCAGAAGGAGGGTCAGTTATGCCCTATAGAATTTAGTGGTTTTTAGTTGGTTCATGTGCGCACTTTTGTGAGCTATAAAAAATTAGTTTTTCTGTTAATCTTGCCATGCGAGATGCATTTTTCAGTGTTACTATTTTGGGGTGGCTTTTCTCTATTGCTGAAAATTAACTTTTCAATTCTGTAATTGACTTTTTACTTTTTTAGCATGTTAGATTTATTCTATAACTGCAATACCAAATTTCTATATTTTTGCTTACGTTTTAATAATTTTGTAGAACAAAACCTAATGTGGGGGAAAAAAATCTATAATTTTTTTCCCCCCCATTTTCCTAGTGGCATGGGGAACTCTTTTAATTTTTCGTCTATATAACTAGATGAGAGCTTGTTTTTTGCCAGACATGTTTTGCTTTACAACAGTGGTTTTTTTGTATTGATACTTTTTTGATCACTCTTTATTGCATTTTATGTGGGAAAAACCAGGTAAAACTCATAATTTTTGGTGGGTTTTAAAAAATTTTTTTTACACCGTTCATTGTGCAGATTTAATAATGAGTTTTGTTTTATTGTCAATTTTGGATGTGGTGATACTACATATGTGGGGTTTGTATGGTGATTTTTCATTTTCATCTTTATTAATTTATTCAAAACTTTTTAACATTTTTTTTAAACTTTTTTATTTGTCCTACCATGGGACATGAACAAGCAATTGTTCAGTATTAGAATGGTTAGCCAATACTGATGCATTTAATATGGACAGAAACAACAGGTTAAAAGAAATCAATCACTCCCCTGAAGTGAAAAAAACCTAACCATACTCACCTGTCCTCTTCATCTCGATCACCTAAAAAAATGACTTAAATAAAGGTGCGTGAGGTTGTGATGTCCAGCGCTTCGGGTTGCTAATTATTCATGCCTCTCACACTTCCCTCTCCTATGCTGGTAGAGGGAGGTGACGTCAAGTTAGAGGCGTGAAGTAGCGTTACCCAGGGGGTGTGAATAATTAGCAGCCCAGAGCGCCGGGCATCGCGTCCTCACACTCCGGGCAGCTTTTTATAAAAATTTTTTCTAGGTGATCCCAGCGTGTCAAGATTAGAGAGGAGAAGCGTCTGGTGTTCTTTTTACATTTCAGGAGTGGTAGATTTCCTTTAAAGAGGCAATTTCATAGCCCACCACAGGTGGCTGCTAGTTTAATGGCTTAAAATCTGATAACAGGTTCCCTTTAACTTTGCTTTCAAAGTTACAATAAGGTGGGAAGAACATTGTAAGTGAAAAAACGAGTTTCTGGAGTTGAAATAAGCTCAGATTCCACAAAGTTGTTTCTAGTATCGGAACCTGCAATGTTTACTTTAGGATGAGTTATTTCAGCAATGACAAAGGAAGGGACATTGTACGTGGGACAAAGAGTATGAGACTCAGGAGTTATTTGGGTTATGTATGAAAACTATTCAACAAAAGCATAAAAATGAATTTTCTAAAGGTTTTTTTTTTCCTTTAACGGTCTGACCAGACCTGCTCCAGTGATCCATGCTGCAGCAAGAGAAAGGGCAGCGGCACAGAATGACGTTATTGTAGACATAGGTTGGTGGGAGGTCATCATGAGGTTATAAGGAATATGACACCAGAAATGTATTCATTTTTCAACCAAGGTTGCATGTTAGACTCGGCTCCCACCTGCATTCGGCAGGTTAATGCTCCTAACTCCACTATGAAATTAAAACAGAGAATGTAAAGAATGCCCCGACACCGGTGTGTACTGAGCCTTTAATATATATCTTTTAAAATTTTAATGATTTAAAACAAATCCCATTTCATTATTTATATTATAAAATTATTATATCCTGCAATTGTCACCCTGGTCATTGGACTTAACAATAGAAATACCACTACTTGGAGCAGGGCCGGTATCAGCACTAGGAATACCTGGGCAAGTGCTGGGGCCCAGAGCTGCTGGGGGGGGGGGGGGCACATAAGTCTTTACATAAAGAATCCATGAGGTTCCTTATGAGGTTCCATATGAGGGGACTGTATCTAATGAATCCATAGGGTGTAAGGGGTCTTATATAAAATAACTATGTGGGGGTTGATTGGTATGATAAACTAAGGAACAGGAAATTGCTTTAGTTTCTGAATTTTTTTTTTTTAATGCCGCCTCGTGTGTTCACTGCAAAGGGGCCCACTGAGGCTCTGTCGCCCAGGGGCCTCCTGAAACCTGGATCCGACCGTGACTTGATGCTGTTCTGACTGTCCTTTTGTCCTTTTGTTTTTAATACAGGACCTGGAGAAGTAAACCCACAGCCATATGCACCTGGAGGTGTATACCCTGCAGGTATATCACAGTAATTACATTTTTTCTAGAAAGGGGGGTGATAATATGATAAATAAACAATAATATAAAAGCGTGCACTTCACTAGAGCTTTTGGAATTATTCATCATAAAAGGTTTTCTTCCTGGAAAGACATTTATCTTAAAGGCATATCCATAGGATAAGTAATACAGTATCAGAAGAGTGAAGAGGATTTATTCAAATCTTGTTAAAACGAGGCATAAAAATCTGCAGCATAATCTGCTTTACACTGTGGATTTATAATCTGTAGCATGTCACTGCAGATTCTGGTTCTATTTTATTCCACTCTTGTGCTGCAGTAACAAAAAAGCAAAATTACCCTTAGCTAAACCTTGCAGCCATTCTGCATCATGTAGAAATACTGTAAGATAGAAGCACTGAAATAAATTTGAATTAATTATGCAATTTTTCATTCATCATTCTGCTAATAAAAACCAAGACAACACATGTTGCTGAATTGTGCTTTCTGTAGAGATGATTTACTTTAGTCAGTGTATATGGCTGTCACTGGCAGAACAAAGGTCAGGGAGTAAGAGACTCCATACAGAACCTAGAAGGCGTGTGGAGACTTATAGCCATCAGGGTATTATGGGAAATGTGCAGATAAGATTTCCAGAATGGCATAAGGACAACCATGCTTTTTTGGCAGCCCCCTTACCATCAAGCAGGCCTGTTTTTTCTTAAGGCATTCTGGAAAACGTATTTGCATATTTCCCAGAACCCCTAATGGAGCCTCAATGGCTATAAGTCTCCACACGCCTGCAAGGCGGCCTTAATTGGCAGAGTCTCTGTAAAGACAAATCTTACTCCCGGGCCCTAGTATAAAGCTTGCCACTCAGCTAAACCAGTTCCCTACACTGTACTGACGAGATGCAACCACTTTGAAACAGCAATATCTACAGATGGAAATCTGTTCTTTCTGGAATAGTTACACTGGTTTAGTTTTAATTCCACTTCATGTCATTAGGCTTCCTGAGAGTCATGCTTGATGATACAAGGTAGCAATAGAGGTGTGGTTATCCATACTGGAAAACTTATTAGCATATTTTCCAGAATGGCAGGACAAGTGATAAACTTGATATCCTACTGCTATTTTACTACTGATCTGTATTGAACATGCAAAGTGTAACAACAGCAGTGTTATTTATCCAGGATGTTTTTATTTATTCACCATTCCGTGTCCATAACAGTTTATCACTAAGGCCCCTTTCACACTTGCGTTTTTCATGCGCGTTTTCTACACATGCTTTTGACGTGCAGAACTTGCATTGCACTCTGACGCATTGTAATTAATGGGTCTTTTCAGACTTGCATTTTTATCACGCGCACACGCGCGGTTTTTTTAACGCGCGTTGAAATCTCGCATGCTCTACTTTTGCAAGTCACGCACGTGAAAAACGCAACATACAAATCTATAGAGATGCATCAAAAACGCATTGCACTCTGAGACACTTGCAAGTGCAATTCAAGTGCAATGCATTTTTCACGCATCAATTGCCATAGAAAAGATAGAGCTCAGTCCTCAGTCCAAAAACTGAATGCAGTGGAAGCCTGGGATCGAGGGACTCTGGGGGCAAGGCTCCAGGTCCCAGAAAGAATGACAGGAGGTAGAGACAAAGGAAGAGAGGCGCAGCTATCGTGTGATATCGTAATGGTCAATTAATGTAGAAGAGTAAGTGAAGACTCTCACCTTGATGAAGATGGTATAGGCATGTAATGAAATAGCTACCAGCAGCTGCCACTCCTGGGAGACCACGTTTGCCAAGGACCAGGATCCTGGAACGATGTGGAATGGAGGAAGAGCCCGACGAGAGGTTCAGGAAGGCGCTTGGTGCAAACAGCAGACGTAGAGATCCAATGGATAAAGGAATCTCTTTTATTATTGTTAAAAATATTTATCTCATAAAATGAGCATATGCATAACGTATTAAAAATACAGTGCTACGCGTTTCAGCTCTGGACTAGAGCTTTCATCAGGCATGGTGTAAAGAAACAATCCAACAGATTTATAGCTTACCTCGTGATGAAAAAAAAAAAAAAAAATGTCACGTGACCTACCGGGGGTCAAAGTTCAGGGTTTTTCCGTTCGTATACGGAACCCTCCCGGTGTTCTTATGGTGAAAAATACATTTGATCTATATAAGTAGACAGGATTTATACATAGTATTGTTTCTAAGATATAGCGGTTGCAATTTGAAGAGAACATGTACATTGTGACAATAATCTATCTATATAAACCAGCGATAGATGCATACAACAATCGATGTATAAACTTATGAATGAGGACATGCTAGAAGAGCAGAGGCACATACATAGTGTGATGAAGCGAACCTAAGAGGATATAGTGTCTTGCGGGGTATTCCGAGGCAAACCGCTGTGGTGGCGTCTGGATTGGGTGCCATGGATACCCAAACTACGGAAAGCAGTATGTGACAATCTTAAAAAGGCAAAAAAAAAAAAAAAAAAAACGGGCTACAAGTAGTCAAACGGATGGTAAATGAAATGAAAACTGATCTAGAGTGATCTGGGGTGAACGCTACTCTTTTAGCGAAACCCGGACCACAAATAGTCATGCAGATAATAAATAGATGAATAAATATATAAATAAATAAATAACTAAATGAGCACAAAGGTTATATGGCTTTGGATGATGGAACTACTGTTAAATGGATTCTATGACTTCATTCAGACCATGTGGGCTGAGAGTATCGAATTTATATATCCAATATGACTCTCTTCGGTTGAGCCTTTTGATTCGATCGGGGACTTTTTTTGATATTTCCTCGATCGGGGTAACTTTTATGCAGCTAAAATTGCCTCCATGTACCTGTGTTTGGAGAGGCTTTGTTTTAAAAAACCAATTTTGGTTTTATGTCTGTGCCCATTTATTCTCATTCGTAATGATTGAATAGTGCGGCCAACATATTGTTGGCCACATGAACAGTCAACCAAATATATAACGAAGCTGGACGAGCAGGAGAGGGTGTTTTTGATTTTAAATATCTCTCCTGTTCTCCTGGAAACAAATGTATTAACGCCACTATTGATGGTATCACAGCAGAGACATAGTTTGTGTCTGCATTTGGTTACTCTTGGGGCTTCCGGGCTCGAGGTCTGCGTGACAGACTTGGTAGCATTTTTGCTTTTTAATCTGCTGGGTGCGATCAGATTCTTGATTGTTGTGGCTTTCCTAAATGTAATTTTTGGCTGCCTTGGCAGTATCTTCTGTAGAACAGGGTCCTTTCTTAGGATTCCCCAGTGTTTGGCCAGACATGCTCTGATTTTGGTGTTACCTCTATCATAGGTGGTGATAAAGTTGAGAGGACGTTTCGTATCATTTTCCACTCCTTTCCGTGTTTCTGCACTTTCTAGACATTCCTTCTGTGTTTTTTTAGCATATTTAAGATACGCTTGTTCGACTAGTTCCTTGGGGTATTTCTTCTCTCGAAACCTTTTCTTCAGTATCAGGGATTGTTTTGCATAATCTGTCTGTTTTGTACAGTTCTTACGGATCCTGTGGAACTGGCTAAAGGGAACGTTCCTCAGCCATTTGGCGTAATGTGCACTATGGAATTCTAGGAAACTGTTGCTATCTACGCTTTTGAAGTGGGTGATAGAGATGATTTTCCCACTATTTTTTATCAGTTCTAAATCTAAAAATACTATTTTTTCTCGACTGAGATTCATGGTAAACTTGAGGCCCCAATCATTATTATTGAGTTCCCCGACGAATTCTTTTGCCTCAGCCTCACTACCTTGCCAGATAAAGAACAAATCGTCGATATAACGACGAAAATATACTATATTCTTTGGCCAAAAGGTTGAGTTGTAGATAAAAAGGGATTCAAAGTGTCCCATAAATAAATTTGCGTAGCTGGGGGCCGCTCGGGTCCCCATGGCTGTTCCGCGACACTGATGGTAAATTTTTTCTTGGAATTCAAATGCATTGTGTTTGAGGACGAATTCCATTCCGGCTGTGAGAAATTCTACTTGTTTGGAAGGAAGGGTAGTGTAATTAGACAGATACCATTGCATGGATTGCAGACCTAGGTGGTGAGGTATATTGGAATAAAGGGACGAGATGTCTAGTGTCAAAAAAAGGTATGTGTCTTTCCATCTGAAATCTTCCAGATCTTTGATCAGACTACTAGAGTCACGGAGATATGAGGGAAGTTTCGTAACGATAGGCTGCAAGAAAAGGTCGACATAATGCGACAAATTACATGTGAGGGATCCAATTCCCGAAATGATGGGACGGCCTGGGGGTTTTTCTTGGTCCTTGTGTATTTTTGGTAAATGGTAAAATGTGGGCAGTGGTGGGTGGCTTACAGATAAAAAACCTTTTTCTTTTTTATTGATTATTTTGGATTCGTAGGCTTCTTTGATGAAAGCATTATATTTCTTTTCAAAGGAGGGATAGGGGTTGTTCTTCAGGAGATTATAATAATTGGTGTCTCCTAGTATATTATATGCTTCTGTCAGATAATCTTCCCTATTTTGTATCACCACTCCTCCCCCTTTGTCTGCGGCACGTATTATAATTTACAGATTGGAGCTGAGTGTCCTTAGTGCCTCAGACTCCCCCTTTGTTAAATTGTTGTTGGTGTTCTGGAAAGATTTAATATTTTTAAAATCATTGGCCACCAACGAAAAAAAGGTCTCTATGTGGTGACCTCTTTGGGAAATAGGGTTGAAAGTGGATTTCTTGCTCACACTTTGGTGTGTATAAGGATCAGGGTTAGGTTCGCTCTCCGTAGGGTTCTGTGTTCTTTTGGAAATATGAAAGTATCTTTGTTGTGTTAGTTTCTTTATGAATACGTTTAAATCAATAAAGAGCTGGAAATCATCTGTGGTTTTTTCGGGACAGAAATTTAGTCCTCTTGATAGTACTGATTTTTCATTATGGGACAGTAGGTGGTTAGACAGGTTAAAAATTTTTACCGTTTCACTGGTATTTGACTTATTGTTTGGGAAAGTGGGAGTTGTTGTGTCTGCAACGATTTTCTGGTTCTTTTCCCCTTTTCTAAGTTTTCTACCTCCCCTGCATCCTCTGTACTTCTTTTTCTTTTTGTCATTTTTGGTGTATCTAAGGGTATGAAGTATTTCAAGATTTTGTTCTGGAATGCTGGGATCCAGGGGAGGTTGTAAAGGGGTGTTTGGGCGGGTTGGTCCTAATCCTAAAAAAGAGGAATTGCTAATGGGTGAGGAAATATCACTGACAGATGGAAGTTCTTCAGCTTCTATGTTTTCCTTGGGGTCATGGTGGCATGAGAAAGAGCCCGCATGATCGTGAGTGGAGAGACTAGACAAATTGATCAATGAGTTGTCGTAGATGTAGGTGTGTGTGTGGTCTCTGAGTGGAGGGTACGTATTGACTAGACAGTCCGCATCTTTCTTCCTAGCAGGGGGGATGGGGACAATGGTGTGAGCATTTAGGTTTCCTTGTGTAACTGTGTTTTTATCTTGGCAGGAACGAAATGCTTGTCGAGAGTTAGGGACTGAATTAATGGGGGGCTGAGATTTGAAATTTGAGTTATGGAACGTTCTCCCGTTGTCCCATGGTTCTGGAACACCCGGTATGGTGGTGAGTGTTTTGGGAGGAGGGGAACGTGTTTGACGTGTTTGATGTGTTCTATCAGAAGGAATCTCTCTATGTTTGGAGCGATATGTTTGTTTATGATGATTGGTATCTCTCTTATTGGTTTTTTGGCCGTGTGGTGCATCTCTCTGTGTCAATTTTCTGATTTTTCTTTCAGAAATTTCTTTTTCTAGAGTTAGTAGCCTATCCTGAATATTCTGGTTGATTTTAATAAACTCAGGGTGTTTTTCAAAAGTGTGTAGTTTCTCACTTATGACAACTAATTTGTCTGCTAGCTGTGAACATTCTGAGGACCTTTTGTTAATTACACGGGATACTAGACTTTTAGAAAAGTTTGATAGGTGTTTTTCCCATTCATCTGTGAATCTAGTATCATCTGGAAAGGCAGAGGGGATATTGATTCTAAGACCCCTTGGTATAATATCTTTCTGTAAATACAATTCTAAAAACATAATGTCCATACTATGTAAAAGTTCTTTTCTACTAAGATTTTCAAAGTCTTTGAAAAGTAGGGACATCTGATTGAAATTCCACCGACCTTCATTGTTCTTATTATCTGGATGATTGTTAGTCTGGAAATCCACGTTATTTTCGTTCAAAAGTCTTGTGAGTCGGTTCTTTCTGCTTTGGATCCGTCCCTTGAAGTATTCCATTGTTGCAGTTGCAGCCTCTCTTTTTATTCCCCTTTCTTTTGTTACCTCTTGCTCACAAACCAGTGATCGGGTCTCGTGGTTCGTGTAGATGAATGCAGTGGAAGCCTGGGATCGAGGGACTCTGGGGGCAAGGCTCCAGGTCCCAGAAAGAATGACAGGAGGTAGAGACAAAGGAAGAGAGGCGCAGCTATCGTGTGATATCGTAATGGTTAATTAATGTAGAAGAGTAAGTGAAGACTCTCACCTTGATGAAGATGGTATAGGCATGTAATGAAATAGCTACCAGCAGCTGCCACTCCTGGGAGACCACGTTTGCCAAGGACCAGGATCCTGGAACGATGTGGAATGGAGGAAGAGCCCGACGAGAGGTTCAGGAAGGCGCTTGGTGCAAACAGCAGACGTAGAGATCCAATGGATAAAGGAATCTCTTTTATTATTGTTAAAAATATTTATCTCATAAAATGAGCATATGCATAACATATTAAAAATACAGTGCGACGCGTTTCAGCTCTGGACTAGAGCTTTCATCAGGCATGGTGTAAAGAAACAATCCAACAGATTTATAGCTTACCTCGTTATGAAAAAAAAAAAAAAAAATGTCACGTGACCTACCGGGGGTCAAAGTTCAGGGTTTTTCCGTTCGTATACGGAACCCTCCCGGTGTTCTTATGGTGAAAAATACATTTGATCTATATAAGTAGACAGGATTTATACATAGTATTGTTTCTAAGATATAGCGGTTGCAATTTGAAGAGAACATGTACATTGTGACAATAATCTATCTATATAAACCAGCGATAGATGCATACAACAATCGATGTATAAACTTATGAATGAGGACATGCTAGAAGAGCAGAGGCACATACATAGTGTGATGAAGCGAACCTAAGAGGATATAGTGTCTTGCGGGGTATTCCGAGGCAAACCGCTGTGGTGGCGTCTGGATTGGGTGCCATGGATACCCAAACTACGGAAAGCAGTATGTGACAATCTTAAAAAGGCAAAAAAAAAAAAAAAAAAGGGCTACAAGTAGTCAAACGGATGGTAAATGAAATGAAAACTGATCTAGAGTGATCTGGGGTGAACGCTACTCTTTTAGCGAAACCCGGACCACAAATAGTCATGCAGATAATAAATAGATGAATAAATATATAAATAAATAAATAACTAAATGAGCACAAAGGTTATATGGCTTTGGATGATGGAACTACTGTTAAATGGATTCTATGACTTCATTCAGACCATGTGGGCTGAGAGTATCGAGTTTATATATCCAATATGACTCTCTTCGGTTGAGCCTTTTGATTCGATCGGGGACTTTTTTTGATATTTCCTCGATCGGGGTAACTTTTATGCAGCTAAAATTGCCTCCATGTACCTGTGTAATGTGTTTGGAGAGGCTTACATGGTCTGAATGAAGTCATAGAATCCATTTAACAGTAGTTCCATCATCCAAAGCCATATAACCTTTGTGCTCATTTAGTTATTTATTTATTTATATATTTATTCATCTATTTATTATCTGCATGACTATTTGTGGTCCGGGTTTCGCTAAAAGAGTAGCGTTCACCCCAGATCACTCTAGATCAGTTTTCATTTCATTTACCATCCGTTTGACTACTTGTAGCCCGTTTTTTTTTTGCCTTTTTAAGATTGTCACATACTGCTTTCCGTAGTTTGGGTATCCATGGCACCCAATCCAGACGCCACCACAGCGGTTTGCCTCGGAATACCCCGCAAGACACTATATCCTCTTAGGTTCGCTTCATCACACTATGTATGTGCCTCTGCTCTTCTAGCATGTCCTCATTCATAAGTTTATACATCGATTGTTGTATGCATCTATCGCTGGTTTATATAGATAGATTATTGTCACAATGTACATGTTCTCTTCAAATTGCAACCGCTATATCTTAGAAACAATACTATGTATAAATCCTGTCTACTTATATAGATCAAATGTATTTTTCACCATAAGAACACCGGGAGGGTTCCGTATACGAACGGAAAAACCCTGAACTTTGACCCCCGGTAGGTCACGTGACATTTTTTTTTTTTTTTTTTTTTCATAACGAGGTAAGCTATAAATCTGTTGGATTGTTTCTTTACACCATGCCTGATGAAAGCTCTAGTCCAGAGCTGAAACGCGTCGCACTGTATTTTTAATACGTTATGCATATGCTCATTTTATGAGATAAATATTTTTAACAATAATAAAAGAGATTCCTTTATCCATTGGATCTCTACGTCTGCTGTTTGCACCAAGCGCCTTCCTGAACCTCTCGTCGGGCTCTTCCTCCATTCCACATCGTTCCAGGATCCTGGTCCTTGGCAAACGTGGTTTCCCAGGAGTGGCAGCTGCTGGTAGCTATTTCATTACATGCCTATACCATCTTCATCAAGGTGAGAGTCTTCACTTACTCTTCTACATTAATTGACCATTACGATATCACACGATAGCTGCGCCTCTCTTCCTTTGTCTCTACCTCCTGTCATTCTTTCTGGGACCTGGAGCCTTGCCCCCAGAGTCCCTCGATCCCAGGCTTCCACTGCATTCATCTACACGAACCACGAGACCCGATCACTGGTTTGTGAGCAAGAGGTAACAAAAGAAAGGGGAATAAAAAGAGAGGCTGCAACTGCAACAATGGAATACTTCAAGGGACGGATCCAAAGCAGAAAGAACCGACTCACAAGACTTTTGAACGAAAATAACGTGGATTTCCAGACTAACAATCATCCAGATAATAAGAACAATGAAGGTCGGTGGAATTTCAATCAGATGTCCCTACTTTTCAAAGACTTTGAAAATCTTAGTAGAAAAGAACTTTTACATAGTATGGACATTATGTTTTTAGAATTGTATTTACAGAAAGATATTATACCAAGGGGTCTTAGAATCAACATCCCCTCTGCCTTTCCAGATGATACTAGATTCACAGATGAATGGGAAAAACACCTATCAAACTTTTCTAAAAGTCTAGTATCCCGTGTAATTAACAAAAGGTCCTCAGAATGTTCACAGCTAGCAGACAAATTAGTTGTCATAAGTGAGAAACTACACACTTTTGAAAAACACCCTGAGTTTATTAAAATCAACCAGAATATTCAGGATAGGCTACTAACTCTAGAAAAAGAAATTTCTGAAAGAAAAATCAGAAAATTGACACAGAGAGATGCACCACACGGCCAAAAAACCAATAAGAGAGATACCAATCATCATAAACAAACATATCGCTCCAAACATAGAGAGATTCCTTCTGATAGAACACATCAAACACGTCAAACACGTTCCCCTCCTCCCAAAACACTCACCACCATACCGGGTGTTCCAGAACCATGGGACAACGGGAGAACGTTCCATAACTCAAATTTCAAATCTCAGCCCCCCATAAATTCAGTCCCTAACTCTCGACAAGCATTTCGTTCCTGCCAAGATAAAAACACAGTTACACAAGGAAACCTAAATGCTCACACCATTGTCCCCATCCCCCCTGCTAGGAAGAAAGATGCGGACTGTCTAGTCAATACGTACCCTCCACTCAGAGACCACACACACACCTACATCTACGACAACTCATTGATCAATTTGTCTAGTCTCTCCACTCACGATCATGCGGGCTCTTTCTCATGCCACCATGACCCCAAGGAAAACATAGAAGCTGAAGAACTTCCATCTGTCAGTGATATTTCCTCACCCATTAGCAATTCCTCTTTTTTAGGATTAGGACCAACCCGCCCAAACACCCCTTTACAACCTCCCCTGGATCCCAGCACGCGTCCCACTCCCAGGAAAATAGAGCAAGCCCTAATGACACCTATAAAAAGAACGCCATTCCAGAACAAAATCTTGAAATACTTCATACCCTTAGATACACCAAAAATGACAAAAAGAAAAAGAAGTACAGAGGATGCAGGGGAGGTAGAAAACTTAGAAAAGGGGAAAAGAACCAGAAAATCGTTGCAGACACAACAACTCCCACTTTCCCAAACAATAAGTCAAATACCAGTGAAACGGTAAAAATTTTTAACCTGTCTAACCACCTACTGTCCCATAATGAAAAATCAGTACTATCAAGAGGACTAAATTTCTGTCCCGAAAAAACCACAGATGATTTCCAGCTCTTTATTGATTTAAACGTATTCATAAAGAAACTAACACAACAAAGATACTTTCATATTTCCAAAAGAACACAGAACCCTACGGAGAGCGAACCTAACCCTGATCCTTATACACACCAAAGTGTGAGCAAGAAATCCACTTTCAACCCTATTTCCCAAAGAGGTCACCACATAGAGACCTTTTTTTCGTTGGTGGCCAATGATTTTAAAAATATTAAATCTTTCCAGAACACCAACAACAATCTAACAAAGGGGGAGTCTGAGGCACTAAGGACACTCAGCTCCAATCTGTAAATTATAATACGTGCCGCAGACAAAGGGGGAGGAGTGGTGATACAAAATAGGGAAGATTATCTGACAGAAGCATATAATATACTAGGAGACACCAATTATTATAATCTCCTGAAGAACAACCCCTATCCCTCCTTTGAAAAGAAATATAATGCTTTCATCAAAGAAGCCTACGAATCCAAAATAATCAATAAAAAAGAAAAAGGTTTTTTATCTGTAAGCCACCCACCACTGCCCACATTTTACCATTTACCAAAAATACACAAGGACCAAGAAAAACCCCCAGGCCGTCCCATCATTTCGGGAATTGGATCCCTCACATGTAATTTGTCGCATTATGTCGACCTTTTCTTGCAGCCTATCGTTACGAAACTTCCCTCATATCTCCGTGACTCTAGTAGTCTGATCAAAGATCTGGAAGATTTCAGATGGAAAGACACATACCTTTTTTTGACACTAGACATCTCGTCCCTTTATTCCAATATACCTCACCACCTAGGTCTGCAATCCATGCAATGGTATCTGTCTAATTACACTACCCTTCCTTCCAAACAAGTAGAATTTCTCACAGCCGGAATGGAATTCGTCCTCAAACACAATGTATTTGAATTCCAAGAAAAAATTTACCATCAGTGTCGCGGAACAGCCATGGGGACCCGAGCGGCCCCCAGCTACGCAAATTTATTTATGGGACACTTTGAATCCCTTTTTATCTACAACTCAACCTTTTGGCCAAAGAATATAGTATATTTTCGTCGTTATATCGACGATTTGTTCTTTATCTGGCAAGGTAGTGAGGCTGAGGCAAAAGAATTCGTCGGGGAACTCAATAATAATGATTGGGGCCTCAAGTTTACCATGAATCTCAGTCGAGAAAAAATAGTATTTTTAGATTTAGAACTGATAAAAAATAGTGGGAAAATCATCTCTATCACCCACTTCAAAAGCGTAGATAGCAACAGTTTCCTAGAATTCCATAGTGCACATTACGCCAAATGGCTGAGGAACGTTCCCTTTAGCCAGTTCCACAGGATCCGTAAGAACTGTACAAAACAGACAGATTATGCAAAACAATCCCTGATACTGAAGAAAAGGTTTCGAGAGAAGAAATACCCCAAGGAACTAGTCGAACAAGCGTATCTTAAATATGCTAAAAAAACACAGAAGGAATGTCTAGAAAGTGCAGAAACACGGAAAGGAGTGGAAAATGATACGAAACGTCCTCTCAACTTTATCACCACCTATGATAGAGGTAACACCAAAATCAGAGCATGTCTGGCCAAACACTGGGGAATCCCAGTGAAAAGGACCCTGTTCTACAGAAGATACTGCCAAGGCAGCCAAAAATTACATTTAGGAAAGCCACAACAATCAAGAATCTGATCGCACCCAGCAGATTAAAAAGCAAAAATGCTACCAAGTCTGTCACGCAGACCTCGAGCCCGGAAGCCCCAAGAGTAACCAAATACAGACACAAACTATGTCTCTGCTGTGATACCATCAATAGTGGCGTTAATACATTTGTTTCCAGGAGAACAGGAGAGATATTTAAAATCAAAAACACCCTCTCCTGCTCGTCCAGCTTCGTTATATATTTGGTTGACTGTTCATGTGGCCAACAATATGTTGGCCGCACTATTCAATCATTACGAATGAGAATAAATGGGCACAGACATAAAACCAAAATTGGTTTTTTAAAACAAAGCCTCTCCAAACACATTACACAGGTACATGGAGGCAATTTTAGCTGCATAAAAGTTACCCCGATCGAGGAAATATCAAAAAAAGTCCCCGATCGAATCAAAAGGCTCAACCGAAGAGAGTCATATTGGATATATAAACTCGATACTCTCAGCCCACATGGTCTGAATGAAGTCATAGAATCCATTTAACAGTAGTTCCATCATCCAAAGCCATATAACCTTTGTGCTCATTTAGTTATTTATTTATTTATATATTTATTCATCTATTTATTATCTGCATGACTATTTGTGGTCCGGGTTTCACTAAAAGAGTAGCGTTCACCCCAGATCACTCTAGATCAGTTTTCATTTCATTTACCATCCGTTTGACTACTTGTAGCCCTTTTTTTTTTTTTTTTTTTTTTTTTGCCTTTTTAAGATTGTCACATACTGCTTTCCGTAGTTTGGGTATCCATGGCACCCAATCCAGACGCCACCACAGCGGTTTGCCTCGGAATACCCCGCAAGACACTATATCCTCTTAGGTTCGCTTCATCACACTATGTATGTGCCTATGCTCTTCTAGCATGTCCTCATTCATAAGTTTATACATCGATTGTTGTATGCATCTATCGCTGGTTTATATAGATAGATTATTGTCACAATGTACATGTTCTCTTCAAATTGCAACCGCTATATCTTAGAAACAATACTATGTATAAATCCTGTCTACTTATATAGATCAAATGTATTTTTCACCATAAGAACACCGGGAGGGTTCCGTATACGAACGGAAAAACCCTGAACTTTGACCCCCGGTAGGTCACGTGACTTTTTTTTTTTTTTTTTTTTTTTTTCATCACGAGGTAAGCTATAAATCTGTTGGATTGTTTCTTTACACCATGCCTGATGAAAGCTCTAGTCCAGAGCTCAAACGCGTCGCACTGTATTTTTAATACGTTATGCATATGCTCATTTTATGAGATAAATATTTTTAACAATAATAAAAGAGATTCCTTTATCCATTGGATCTCTACGTCTGCTGTTTGCACCAAGCGCCTTCCTGAACCTCTCGTCGGGCTCTTCCTCCAGTCCAAAAACTGAGACACTGAACAAACTCTGACTGAAAACTGATTGAACTCTGATGAAAAATGTCAGTTTTTCACTGACCAAACCCTGATCGCCCCCTGATCAGACTCTGACGTGATCTGCAACGCAAGTGTGGAAGGGGCCTAACTTGTGTGAGTTATATGTACCCCAAGCCTTCATTTGACACAGACAAACAATATATTTACATTTTTTCCTTATGTATTTGTTAAGTCATTTGGGACATTACAGACAATAGATGGATACGATGTCATGGAAAATAGTAACCTTTATTGTTACATGCAAATGTTGCTATCTCAGTTAATCCTTTCATGTCCAATATGATTCCTTTGTTATCTAGTATTTCTAAAACTTTCATATATTTTTTTTAATAAGATGTTGGAGCAGCTTACCCACCCCCACCACCATATGCAGCTCCCGGGGCACAGCCTATAGGTATGGTACAATATATATGCGTGTGTGTGTAAATATATAAGTTTTTATTAGTACTACCATGTGAATACCCACTTTCAAAAATCTATAACTGTTTTATTTTTCCATGTAAAGCATGTGTGTGAAGGCTTGTTTTCTGCGTAACAAATTGCACTTCCCAGTGATGGTAATAAATATTCCAAGCCATGTGCTGGCAAGCGGGAAAAAAGAATTCAAGTGCAGTGGACTTATAAAAGTGGGTTAAAAAAATGCATTGCGCCATATTTTCTTGTTGGCTCGGTATTTTACAGATTTCACTGTACGCCCCAAATGTCTCCTTTATTCTTTGGGTCGGTACGATCATGGGAATGCTACATTTATATAGGTTTTAATGTGTTTTAATACATTTAAAAAAATGTAAACCTTCTGTACAAAAAGTACACCTTCATACTTTGGTGTACGGAGCTGTGTGACATGTCAATTATTTGCAAGATGAGATGCCGTTTTCATTGCTACTGTTTTGAGGACTGTGCGGCCTTTTGATTATTTTATATAAATATTTTTATATGTTGCAAAATGACACAAAATAAGCTTTTTGGACATTTGGGCTCTATTTTATGTTACAGGGTTAAACTACGGGAATAACTGTTATCATATTTTGATAGATGGGACATTTTGGGAGGCGGCTATACTTAACATGTTTATAATTTGTACTCTTTATTTTTATATAAGTTCTAGGGAAACGGGGTGATTTGCATTTGTAACAATTATTTACTGTATATGGCAGTATATGGGGTTTTTACCTATCATTTATTAGAATGTGCAAGAGGCAGAAAGCATAAAGCCTCAGGTCTTTGTAAGATGACGTCCCGAGGAGGGATAATCTAACCCAATATGGCAGCGCCAACGAGCCACTGCTGCCGGCAGCTTTGCTGGCACTGATCGCTGGTGTTACCGGTGGGTGTTTGCTACAATATGCAGCAAATACCCAATTTGAATGAAGAGGGCTCAGCCCAGGCACCCTCATCATTTACCTGCAGCTGACATGTGACCTACTAATACGTCACACGTCGGTAAGGGGTTAACATACTGGGGAAGATTTATTTAAAATGTCAGTGCGAAATTGGATTAGACAGTTATATAAGGCCAGATTTATCAGTGTCTGATGCAACTCTGCACTTCCTAATTATTGGTTTAGTTTAGATTGTGGTGCACTTTTATTATATTTTTGGAGCAACTTTGTTAATGCTCTTTTTGTTGTACTCATTTCTGGCCCATTTACTTGCTCGTTTCTTCTCCTGCAGTGAGCAGTATATCTGGAAGGTCTCAGGTGCTTGAAAAGCAGATAGATAAGGAAAGGGGGCTAAATATTAATTGTTTATATACCTAGAAAATATTTAGCTTGATGATAAGACTATCCAGTAAGAGTTATGTCATTAGAAATTTGTCTTTGCTTGTCAATTTCAGTATGTCTTATTGTCTAGTCTTTCATATTTAATTTTTTTTCCAGGTGTTGCTGTAGCTCATTCAGTCCCATCACAACATGTAATTGGAGGGCCACAGCTAACAGGTATAGTGGAAATAGTGGGGCAGATTTATCAAGCTGTCTGAAAGTCAGAATATTTCTAGTTGCCCATGGCAACCAATCACAGCTCAGCTTTCATTTTACCAGTCAGTGCTCATGAATATTTTAAAGGGGAGCTGTGATTGGTTGCCATGGGCAACTAGAAATATTCTGATATTCAGACAGCTTGATAAATCTGCCCCAGTATGTCTATGTGTACGTTTTTGTTCTATGTAAAGAAAATGTGGGGGATTAAATAATTTTAACAAATATTGTTCATATTGTTCATACTGTTCATATTCTGCTTAGTATTTAGTTCCAAAACCAGGAATAAAATCTAAATAACATAAAGATATATGAAGACCTCCACACAAAAGGTCACAAAATAGGGATTGCACTTTTTTGGGTGGTAGAGAGGGCACAGTTATCCTTTGAAACCGATGTGCACCAGTTTTATAATATGCGCCCTTTTAAATAAATTTTCACTTTCCTAGTCTAGTACGTTGTGATATAAAATGACAAAAAATTAACATAACAAAAGACCACCCGGAGAAGAGGTCCTCCTCTCCTGTGGACATGGCTCATCATTTAAGGGAAACTTAGCCATTTGGGACACTAAACCACTCACTTAGGTACTGGTGGTTAATTGTCCCAAATCGCCATGTATTATGGTTAAGCTTGCTCAAGCACCGTAAGTACAGCGCATGCGCAGTGAAACCAGCACATTTTCCCGTCTTCGCTTACATTGCAAGAGGAGGCGCCGGTGTTGAATCTTCTGATATCAGTCCGATGTGCCTCATCTGACTCATATCAAAGTGAGTATAAAAGTTTACTATTTTCATTTTTTGGCACATAAAGACAAAAAGTTTGATTTGGGACCCTAAACTACAATTCCATAAGTACCTGTAGTGGGTTTAGGTATCAAATAGACCTGACAGGTCTTCTTTGAGTTCAATGTCTAGCAGAGCATCTCAGCTTCAGTTTCCAATGTAACAAAACATCAAAGAAACAGGACATAAGTTGCCACCATCATTTTTATTAAGCAAATACAAAATATAGTTTTACCGCTGATTCTAAATCACCACCGTCTGGAGCCTCCTGATATATCCAGGCCGCCATCTGTATGAGAATTTTAGAATTGCGCTAAGACCACCGTCCATTCATGCTTGAAGGGCTTAGTGAGTGCCCCTCCACACCCTCTTGGTCTAAAGGAGAAAATAATCAGCACGGTTTGAAGTTTGTGAGGCATTGCTATTTATACGCCTGAAAACTGGCATATAATCCCTGATAAATGTCACCAAAAGTGTATGTTCATAAGCAATATTCTGCTCAGTTTAGCATTATATACAGAAACAAGGAATGGAATCTACAGACAAAAGTGCTATAGGCAGATTTGTTCCTCTAATGTGTTTTAGAGCCTCAACATTTTTTAGTTTATAAATACTGACTGATCAAAATGCTGAGCAGAATTCTGTAGTGTGAATGAGGCATCTCACACAACTGTTTGACCTACTATAATGACCAGCACCATAATAGCATATTGCAGAATCAGCTAGGCTAGAACACAGAGGGGGGGGGGGGGGGGGGAGAGGGAACTTACTAATTCTGGCGCAAGCACGACTGTCGGCATTGGAGATCAGTCTCCGGAAAGCACAGCCCAATAGGGCAGATGTATTATTGTCTCTGCACCTCAAAATGCCGGGAGCTTTCTTTTTTGGGAGCGCAGAATTGTTGCGGATCATTGACAACTGACACCCTGCTGTAACACCCTCTCATCACGGGTGTTAACCCCTTACATGCCGTTGTCAAGCATGTAGCACAAAACAATAATTGCTGCAGTGGAAGGGACCATGTCTGGTGGCATCATGCTATCTCCCAGAGAGCTCTGATTGACCGATCTGTGCACCCACTGTTGAAAAAGGGTTACCACTTGTATGTGGATAACTTTTATCCAAGCCTTCCACTATTCCAATCCTTCAGTTCCAGAGGTTCTGTAGAGTGCGGCACTTAACACAAAAGCCAGAGAGGCTTCCCTGAATCCCTCGTTAGGGAGCCACTAAGGGTAATCAGAACATGGTGTTGGTCAAGTATAAAGACAAAAGGGATGTCCTTGTTCTGACCACAATTCATGGTGACTCCAACACCCTCACCCTGTACAAAGTACCACCACCGCTTCCCCCAAGCCAGGCGGCATCCTGGCTTACAATAAATACATGGGTGGGTTTGATCTGTCAGATGAGGTGCTGAAGCCGTACAGCGCCCTAATGAAAATGAAGATATGCTACAAAAGCGCTTGCTGTTTACCTTGTGCAGATGATGCTGTACAACTCTTACATGCTGTTAAAAATGTGCAGGTCAGGCCGTATAATGTACCATTTTTAAGAGGTGGGGATTAGGGAAATAATATTTGGACAAGAAGGACAGGGCCCCAGTACCTCTGGATTAGATGTTCCCTGTGCTTTGCCAGAGCAACATTTCCCCGGTGAATTCCTTAAGTCTGATTCTTACGAAAGGAAAAAGAAAAGAGTCTATTGTAAAAGAGGGGTTAGGAAGGACACTATATACTACTACAAGACCCTCGAGAACTCCAGAGTGACAAAATTTTAGTTAGTTCCCTGCTATATTCCACCACTTCATACGCATCACATTCACAATTTACGTCCAACCTTTGTTGTGAATGCATTTTAGTAAAGGGAATTATTGTAACTGCTCCCTATACCCCTTAATTATTTCCCTGAGGGATGTAGTTTGCAAACTAGGGTCACTTGTTGGTTTAAATTTTTTTTAGGTTTTCTATTTTGCATCCAAGTCTTTGGATTTGTTAGCACATCCTTTGTAATTCTCCAAGTTCTGCCTGGAATATACTTGGTGCTTTATTATTCTGTAGCCGTGTTGTATTTTCTGGCTAGCATTTAGGATTACATGTTGGGTTTTCTCATGTCAGGAAACATGGCTTCCTAATCAGAGAGCTGACATTTCACAGTGGCACAAACTGGGCATCACATAACGGGAACCAATCTTGTGTATTTGCAGAAATAATTGCAATATCCATCTTGGGCATCCATTGAATATCTTATTTGGAAACCACATACATGTATGTCCAAAATGCTCATTTCACCAGGTGTATTACACTACACCGCATATTACACCTTGCTAAATTCTCCAAGGAATGTGCGTTCAAAAATTAGGGTAACTTTTAGGGTTCTTCCCTGTTTTATACCACTAGGGCTCTCCAAATGCATCCTGACACATGTGGGGGGTTACTACATTTTTTATCCCTTGTGTCTATGAAAAAGTAAAGAATGTTTCCTTTTTGGGGCCTAATTGAATAAAACAACTTTACAGACTGATACACATATTATATACCTTGTTAAATTCTCCAAGGGGTGTACTTTCCTAAATGTTGTCACTTGTTGGGGTTCTTCTCAGTTTTGCACCACTAGGGCTCTCCAAATGCATGTAAAGGATTTCTGTCAAATTTGGCTTCTAAAAGGTATTTCCCTTCTGAGCCCTACTGTGTACCCATACAACATTTTATATGCACATGTGGGGCAATTCTTCACTCGAGAGAAATAGTATTATGCATGTTTGGGGGGTTGTTTCATCTTTTATCCCTCGTGGCTTACAACATTTAGGGGTAAAAGTGACTTTTTTGTGAAATATTTTTCCATTTTTGGGGAAAAATTAAATCGAACACCTTTATGGGCAGATATACATATTACACCTTGCTAAATTCTCCAAGGGCTGTACTTTCCAAAATGGTGTCACTTGTTGGGGTCTTCCTCTATTTTGTACCACCAGGGCTCTCCAAATGCATTTTATTTGCACATGTAGGTCAATTTTACGCTCGGGGGATTGTTATATCTTTTATTGCTTGTGGCTTAAGGGGTTAAAGGAGCAATATATCGTCTGTACACAAAGGTGCACATGCAGGGGGGGCGGTTGAGGATAAGGGACCTGGGCAAGTCCCCTGATTGCCGGCCCCTTACGCCGGCCCTGGTAGTATCCCAGGAGAGCATGCAGCCGTGAGGCATGGCACCCAGCACCCAGAGCGGGCTCTGTCTTTTTCCTGTGCATGGTATGGTAAAGTGGCACAGGTTTGTGAGCAAGGTACAATAGCCAGATGCCATTGGCGTCTATGGGAATGTATGTATGGCCGCAATATACATCCCCACAACGGCAGTGTGACAGGGGACTAGGAAAACCCTTTTACAATCTATCATGCAGCATAAATGTGAACACTTATTTGTTATGATATAATGATACCAAATCATAAATCATTGCTTATCAATTGAAGTGTCCTATGTTGTTAACCTTTTTTAAAACTTTCAAATATTTTTTTTTACAGTTGTTGGACCACATCCAATTGCATCGCCAAATGTTGCAGTTACTGGGACACAGCCTGCAGGTAAATTGAGATAACTGAACACTGAGAATAGGTGAGCGGGGTTGAATTATTGCCACTGAAGATTTGCCTACCAAAAATGAATAGATTTTCCAGTAGAAAATTCTGTGGCAAAATCTTCCATGTGAACTAGCCCTTACAAAGGCATGGGTGAAATACATCTCTAATGACCATTTTGTTGCTTTTATTCTTTAAGATTTGCCCATGTAGGAATATGAGGGTATGTTCATGATATAGGATATTGGAACCTGTCTTTAAGTAAAAATTACCTTCCCAATGACAGGTTCCCTTTAATCCAATCAGAAAACATGGCACACACGTTCTATATTCTTATTTCTCTTTTTTTATTTTTCAACAAATATTTCACATGATAAAGCCTTCACCTCAAAGCAACAAATCAGTGAGGATTTTTTTACAAGAATCAGATCAAAATTACGACGTTTCAGGGGCTGTATATAGTGATTGCTGGGGAGCTGTATATAATGATTGCTGGGGGGCTGTATATAGCGATTAATGGGGGCTGCATACAGTGATTGCTTGAGGAACTGTATGTAGTGATTACTGGGGGAGCTGTATATAGTGATTGGTGGGGGAGTTATATATAGTGGTTTCTGGGGCAGCTGTATATAGTTATTGCTGGGGGGAGCTGTATATAGTGATTGCTGGGGGAGCTGTATATAGTGATTACTGGGGGCTGTATACAGTGATTGCTGGGGGGGCTATATATAGTAATTGCTGGGGGAGCTGTATATCGTGGTTGCTGGGGGGCTGTATATAGTGATTACTGGGGGCTGTATACAGTGATTGCAGGGGAACTGTATTTAGTTATTGCTGGGAGCTGTATATAGTGGTTGCTGGGTGCGCTGTATATAGTGGTTGCTGGGAACTGTATATATTGATGTCTGGGGGCTGTATATAGTGAATACTGGGTGCTCTATGTAGTGATAGTTGTATATAGTAATTGCTGTGGAGCAGAATATAGCAATTGCTGTTCCATGCAAATCTGGGTGATTACAATTTTATTATTTTTCCTAGGACTGAATATAGTAAATATAGGGGGACTGTATATTGTTATTATAGGGTGGCTGTATACAGTTATTATAGGGGGACTGTATACAGTTATTATGGGGCTTTATACTGTTATTACATGGGACTGTATGTCATTATTATAGTGTGTTGTATATAGTTATTATAGGGGGGCTGTATACAGTTATAGGGGGACTGTATGTCATTATTATAGTGGGTTGTATATAGATATAGGGGGCTGTATATAGTTATTATAGGAGGACTGTATATTGTTATTATAGGGAGACTGTATATAGTTATAGGGAAGCTGTGTATAGTTATAGGGGGCTGTATGTAGTTATTATAGGGAGGCTATATATAGTTATTATAGGGGAGCTGTCTATAGTCATTTTAGGGGTACTGTATATAGTTATATGGGGACTGTATATAGTTATTATAGGGAGGCTGTTTATAAAAAAAATCCAAAACAACAGAAGAATCAGGAAAGGAGAGAGAAGGGAGATGAAGGTATCAAACCTATATACCAAGTAAGTCCAAATCCATGTGGTACGTAATATAGTGTGTGGGTCAGACCGGTATGGTAAGTGACACACCAAAGAAAGGCTTCCCATGAGCATGCACAAAAACAAAAGGTACCCCTTTAAGGAGGGACAGGGAAAAGGGGGAGGGGGGGGAGGAAGCACTATGAAAGACCAAATGGAGTCTAAATGATTGTAATAAAAAATACTTTATTAATGACTACATAAGACATAATAATAAAATCAGGATGAACATCCTCAGACAATGCTGAGGGGGAATGACAGTGCAAGGCGGCGACAACAAATGAGAAAGTCGTCACCCAGGGCAGACATAGGAGGAATTACGCATGGACAAAGCATGTACATGTGATGGGTAAGGACAGATGGTACATATCATGAAGGCGACAGGTGTAAGGTAGCACACAGTTGCTTACATGCATAAACATAGGTAATGCGCACAAACAGGTAGAGGTAATGCCTTACCAATGAACAAAAGGTGAGATGAAGTGGGCCTCCACTGTCCGGGATGGCGATATCCCCGACACGCGTTTCGGCTCGTAACAGAGCCTCACTCCCAGATGAAGGCTCTGTTACGAGCCGAAACACGTGTCGGGGATATCGCCATCCGGACAGTGGAGGCCCACTTCATCTCACCTTTTGTTCATTGGTAAGGCATTACCTCTACCTGTTTGTGTGCATTACCTATGTTTATGCATGTAAGCAACTGTGTGCCACTTTACACCTGTTGCCTTCATGATATGTACCATCTGTCCTTACCTATCACATGTGCATGCTTTGTCCATGCGTAATTCCTCCTATGTCTGCCCGGGGTGACGACTTTCTCATTTGTTGTCGCCGCCTTGCACTGTCATTCCCCCTCAGCATGGTCTGAGGATGTTCATCCTGATTTTATTATTATGTCTTATGTAGTCATCAATAAAGTATTTTTTATTACAATCATTTAGACTCCATTTGGTCTTTCATAGTGCTTCCTTTCCCCCCTTTTTCCCTGTCCCTCCTTAAAGGGGTACCTTTTGTTTTTGGAGGCTGTATATAGTTATAATAGGGGATGTATATAGTTATTATAGGGGACTGTGTATAGTTATAGAGAGGCCGTATATAGTTATTATAGGGGGATGTATAAAGTTATTATAGGGGGCTGTATGTAGTTAATGCTGTGGGACTGTATATAGGTAATGTTGGGGGGCTGTATATAGTTATTGCTAGGGGGCTTTATATAGTGATTGCTGGGGGCTTTATATAGTGATTGCTGGGGGCTTTATATAGTGATTGCTGGGGGCTTTATTTAGTGATTGCTGGGGGGCTGTATATAGTGATTACTGGGGGTTGTATACAGTGATTGCTGGGAGAGCTGTATATAGTGATTGCTGGGGGAGCTGTATATAGTGATTACTGGGGGCTGTATATAGTAATTGTTGGGGAGCTGTATATAGTAATTGCTGGGAGAGCTGTATATAGTAATTGCTGGGAGAGCTGTATATAGTGGTTGCTGGGGAGATGTATATAGTGGTTGCTTGGAACTGTATGTAGTGATGTCTGGGGGCTGTATTTAGTGAATACTGGGTGCTGTATATAGTAATTACCGGGGAGGCTGTAAATAGTTATTTCTGGGGAACAGTATATAGCGATTCAATGGGGGCCCCCATCATATTTTGCACCCAGGGACCACCACCAACCTTAATCTGGCCCTGGTTTTCCCTACTAACCTAAGGGTTCAACCTGCGAGGATTCTTATAATCTTTCCCCATCCGAGTTGTCTGTGGCATCTGTGGGTTGTCCATATGAGCTTCTGATGTCTCATTCCAAGGCTCACATCTTTGCTTGGTGGCTGCACAGCTCCCCATGTCGCCTGGACTATAGGAGAACGGCCAGAACGGCCAGCAGGTAGAGGTGTTTCACAAGCAATGCCAGGGTCACAGCTCGGTCCCAAGGTGAGAGGAGTTTCCTGATGTCCATGGATCTGTGAGAGCCTACAGTCCTCGCAGTCCGGGTTGTCCCGCTAGCACGATTTCCTCGTGCAGAGTGTACACTAATAAGCAAAAAAAAAAACTAACTTTTTTTAATCTTACTAATTGGCTGCAATCAAATGAAAAGTGAAAATTTTAAAGCGGTCTGCATACTTTCCGTACCCACTGTATAAATCGATAACTTTTTTATCTTTTCTCTCACAGTGTTAGTGGCTCCTACAACAGTGATTGTGGGAACAACATACGCTGACACTCCAGTATCATGCACATGTCCAGTTTGTCAGCAACGCATTGTGACACGTATACAACATAGCAATGGGCTCCTTGTCTGGGCTATCTTTGGAGTTCTACTTCTTTTTGGGTAAGCACTATCAGAAATTCTATAATTAATAATATAGCAAAGACTGAATATAATAAATAATATGAAGCAATGACTAAAGAAGGAATATAAAGCATTATATATGGCATTACTAAAACTGAACAAACTCATTCAGTTGCACCAAAGTTCTACTTCTTAATGGGTTGTTTTTTAGGCCTCCTGAGATTAACAGTTATCACATAGCACTAGATCCGTACCAGGACCTGACAGTTCCATATTAATGTATGTATGGTCTCATTGTGTTTTCTTCCATAGTTGCTGGTTAGGATGCTGCCTGATTCCCTTCTGTGTAGACGGCTGTAAGGATGTTGACCATTATTGCTCCAACTGCAATCATCACCTATCAAAATACAAAAGAATGTAAAATTTACATCAATAAAGTCATATTCGGTACATAAATGATCCCTTTGTATGAGATCCTGGTCTTGTGTAAACTGGTTTACTGATCATATGCCTTGTGGATTATATATTAAAGGGGTATTCCGGAAATATGAACGTCTGGGAAAAAAACCCATAATGCTATAAATAAATGAATATAATAAAACTCAATGGGGGTCATTTACTAAGGGCCCGATTCGCGGTTTCCCGACGTGTTACCCGAATATTTCCGATTTTCGCCGATTTCCCCCGAATTGCCCCGGGATTTTGGCGCATCGGTACTGGCATGCACGCGACGGAAATCGGGGGGCGTGGCCGAGCGAAAACGCGACGGATTCGGAAAAACCGCCGCATTTAAAAAAAGAAATGTGTCGCTTGGGACGCGCTTACCTTCACTTGGTCCGGCCCGGAGAACTCCAGCGCGTTCAGATGCTTTTCAGCGCAGCAGCGCCACCTGGTGGACGGCGGAGGAACTACCTTGATGAATCCCAGCCGGACCCGGATCCAGCGCAGAGAACGCGCCGCTGGATCGCGAACGGACCGGGTAAGTAAATCTTCCCCAATGTCATTAGTCACAAATTGGAGCTAACGCTTTCTATAGTAGGTGGAGTTATCACTAAGATAGTCGTCCCATGATCCTTTAGTTCTCAGTAACTCCTCCTCCTCCCTGCAGTGCTCTGCTCCCAGTGATGATATAACAGACTTTCTTGCCCCCACTGAGGGGCCCACTGAGGTTTTGTTGCCAAGGGACCCACTAAAACCTGGAGCTGGCCCTGTCTGTTACCATAGTAATGATGTGTAACTGCCATCACTGCACATTGCCTCACGGAGATGACGAAACCAACTACTATTTAAAGGGCCAGTAGCATTTTAACCCCTTACCGACATGTGACGTAGTACTACGTCACATGTCGGGTCCCGGTACATGGAGAGGGCTCGCGGGCCGAGCCCTCTCCATAGCCGGTAAGTCTTTGCTGCATATTGCAGCAAAGGCTTACCGGTAACACCTGCAATCGGTGCCGGCACCGATCGCGGGTGTTTTACCGCTGATCGCCGCCGGCAAAGGTGCCGGCGGCATCAAAAAGACGCCGGCGCGCATGCGCCGCCATCTTTCCGTGGATTGTCGCTCCCCGTGACGTCATCGGGGATCGGCGATCCGTCACCATGGTAGCTTCGGGTCTCACGAAGACCCGAAGCTACTTCAGGTTAACCCATTCATTACCATGTGCTGTCAGCACATTGTAATGTATGAGATGTAAAATCCCCATATACTGGCATACTGTAGTATGGCAGTATATGATAGGATCGTACAGACACCCTAGGGTTAAAGTACCCTAGGGAGTCTGAAAAATAGTAAAAATAAAAATGAAAAAAAAGTTAAAATAAAAAAATTATAATAAAAAAACCTAAAAATTCAAATCACCCCCCTTTAGGTATTGCCGCGTCCGAAAATGCCAGATCTATCAAAATATGATAACGGTTTTTCACTGCGTTTAACCCCGTAACGGAAAATTGCGCCCAAAGTTGAAAATGGCACTTTTTTGCCATTTAAAATTTTTTTAAAAATTCTATAAAAAGTGATCAAAAGGTCGTACAGTCCTAAAAATGATAACATTGTAAACGTAATAAAAATCCGCAAAAAACTGCACCACCCACAGCTCTGTACACCAAAGTATGAAAAAGTTATTAGCCCCAGAAGATGGCAAAATCCCCCCAAAAATTTTGTACAGGAGGTTTTAATTTTTTTAAATGTATGAAAACATTATAAAACCTATACAAATTTGGTATCCCCGTAATCGTACTGACCCAAAGAATAAAGTAGACATGTAATTTGGGGTGCACAGTGAAATCCGTAAAATCCAAGCCCACAAAAATACGGCACAAATGCGTTTTTTTACCAATTTCACTGCATTTGGATTTTTTTTCCCGGTACACGGCATGAAATATTAAATACCACCATTTTGAAGTGTAATTTGTTATGCAGAAAATAAGCCATCACACAGCTCTGTACATGGAAAAATAAAAAAGTTACAGATTTTTGAATGTGGGGAGTGAAAAATGAAAACGCAAAATCGAAAAAGGGCCGCGGCGGGAAGGGGTTAATTCTTTATTACATTGTATGTCAACAGCATTTTTCTGCTAAGGGGACCTAAATTTTAAATAACTAATTAAATATTAACTTATATTTTGAAGGGATTTGCCTTTAACATAAATTGCCTATGTGCCTTTACTGTGTTAATAATAATCCCTGAATGCTCACCAATTGATTCATCATCCCTGATGCTTCCTTTATGCTTCCTTTATGTGTGCAGACTCTCTGTGGACTCTGCATGGACATATAAACAAAGACCCTACACTAATAAATAGGAGGGACCTGCAGCAGGACATTAAGACTCATGGTGCTGCTTCACCTCCCACCTCCCTGTGTCTGCCATGACAGATGGACTGAAGGAGTGAGAAACAGGAAGTTGTGTGGAGATGCAAAGTGCAGCATTGGGAGAACAGGGGAAGGCTAAGGTGATCACATGTCTTATGGAAGAGATTTATTGAAATATACAAAGAACGCTTTGTATATGTGAATTATGCTTATTCCTGGAATACCCCTTTAACTGTTACATTGTTTTCTCTTTCTTTATTTGTGTTAATGTTTCTATTAGAAAATATTTTCAAACATTCAAGAATTATTTCGTTTTTTCCAACAATTTCTATTGTTTTTATTTCCAAGCAAAAATTTTTTAAAAAATAGACATACGTAATGGTCCTCAGATCAATAAAGAATTATGTATAATATGGTTGTGTGATTTCTCATTCAGGAATAAATATTGCTAGGCAAATGTAATAAGTCTGAGACTTACATGTAAATCATAGTTTTTTGCTGAGTAGAACTTTGTTAAGGTCTCTAACCTTGTACCACTGATCTTTCACTGAGATCTGTGGACTAGGATCAAAATATTCAATGTCTCAATGAGAGATACACCAAAATATGTCCCCCAGTCCAGGTAGTTGGGCATGGCCTGGCATAGAAATAAACGCAGCCAGCGAATTTTCACATATGAAAGCTTCCCTCGCCGGCCCACTCCCCACCGCCCAGACGCGCCCCTCCATACCTCACTGGCGTGAAGGTGGTGGATTGGTACATTAGGGTGCAGAAGTCCTGATAAATACCTCCCATTCTGTGTATACATACAGAATATATACACATACAGTATATACAGCATCTACACATATACTGTGTATACATACAGCATAAATACACATACAGTATATGCAGCATCTACACATATACTATGTATACATACAGCATATATACACATATAGTATATACACAGCATCTACACATATATTGCGTATACATACAGAATATATATACATATACAGTATATACAGCATCTACACATGTACTGCGTATAAATACAGTATATACAGCATATATGCATGTACTGCGTATACATACAGCATATAGACACATTCATACAGAAAATATACACATTTATACGTACGCACCATATACACTCATACAGAATATACATCAATACTCATACAGCAGATACACACATAGGCATACATACATACATATGACGAACAGGTAGGGGGACATGCTGGCGGGCGGGCAGGGGGACATGCTGGTGGGCAGGCAGGGGGACGTGGAGGGTGTCGGGAAGACATGCCGGTGGGCGGGCAGGGGATTGTGGAGGTGGGCAGGGGATCATGGAGGCGGGTGGTTGGGTAGGAGGTTGGGTAGGAGGAGGTGGAGGCAGGTGGGCAGCAGGATATGGCATCAGGCGGGCAGACATGCCAGTGGACTGGAAGGGGATTGTGGAGAGGGCGGGCAAGCAGGAAGACTTGCTGGTGGGTGGGCAGGGGATCGCAGAGGCGGGCATGCGTTTGGGTAGGAGGATGTGGAGGCGGGTGGGCAGCAGGATATGCCGGCAGGCGGCCAGGGGCACGTGCCGGCAGGGAGGATGTGTTGCCGACTGTCGGGGGGGGTGGGAGAGTGTGTGGCCGACACAGGTGGGCGTCTCTATGTTTAGCACAGCAGGCGTTACTGCTGTGCTGTTCACAGGCAGGGGAGGGGAGAACAGCACTAAATTTTGGGTGCACGTCCATACCGGGCCCCCTAGCAGCAAGGGCCCTGTAGCAACCTCTACGACTGTTGTTACGCCACTGTGTGTAATGCTAGCTCGTAGCTGCCTGCTTTTGCTCCCCCCAAAACTCATAGAAAGTGGTTAGTTACAGTCTTTGGTATTCCCATACAGCCCAAGTAATTTAGGTTTCGAGCCTAAGTGTTTCTATCCACAATATTCTGAGCTTGATAAAGGTGTTTCACACTGAAACGTCGCCACTTATAAATAAAGTTCACCTTTTATTTTGAAATTTGAACCATTGAGTGCTGCCCGCTTTCTACTTTATATTTCTACGAGAGGATCAAGCCAGAACCTTTGGGGGCGCTGCACCCCTCATTATTAGGAGTCTATAAGATTGTGCTGATTTGGACTTTACTTCATTCACAATATTCTGAGGTTAGATGCTTGACAGGAACCCCTGAATAAAATTGTCTCCAGAACAGCATCAACACAGATTCAGCAACAACCTCTGTTTGTACTGAAGATGCAAATTTCATCACCTTGAGCTTATAGGCGAGATTACCCTTTAGAATGACTTAACCTTACAAGCCAAGGCCTAAAAGGCCAGTACAAAGATGAGGAAAACTACAGAACCTGAGAAACTTATTGAGACTTTATTCGTGGTTCCTGTTAGCACCTGTAATATTTTGTCATTTCAATCACAACCTCAGGAGTGGCAGTCAATTGGGAGAGATCTACCATACAGCTGAGGTTCAAACCATTATATAATCAGGCAGATCTATTGTACACGTTATAAACCTTCAAAAAAGAGAACAGGATGCAGAAGTAGATAAAACTATTTCTCAAAGTCATTATTCATAATATCATAGAAAGCACAGTATACCAGCTATAGATATATAGACACACCACCAGACACTAGATGGCAATATATGTCAAGGTGAAGGTCTAATGCAGGGGTGGGTAATGAGAAAGTGGAAAGGTTTTAGAGGGCTGGACTAATCTACTTAGTTCTACTCAATACCTAATGCCCATCTATTTATGTCCCTCTTCATAATACCCCATCTTATTACACCCCCATTTATTATGCCCCCTTTTATAATGTTCCATGTATAATGTCCGATTTTATAAAGCCCCTTTCCTTATGCCCCCTTTTATAGTGCACCCAAATATAGTGCCCCCTTTCCTTATGCCCCCTTTTATAATTCCACCTCTCATTATGCTCCCATATATAGCGCCCCCTCTCCGTATGCCCCCTTTAATAATGCCCCGTCTTCTTATGCTGCTCCCATTATGCCCCATATAGAGTGCCCCCTCTCCTTATGCCCCCTTTTATAATGCCTCATCCATTGTGCTCCCATATATAGTGCCCCCAATCTTTATCTGCCCTTTCATAATGCCCCCTCTCCTTATGCCTCTCCCATTATGCCCTTGTATATAGTGCCCAATAGTGGGATAGTGAAGAGTGTCCTGACAGAAAACTCAGTTTGCAAAAAATTCATGAAGGACTCCCAAACTATGAGAAATACAATGCTCTGGTCTGATAAGACCAAGATTGAACTTTGTCAAGAAGTTGATTGTGCGAAACCCAGGGTCGGGTGGACATGTGGCTAGTATCCCGTTGGAGATTTTTATCTTTAAGTTTGTGAGTATGATAATTGGAATAAATTTTAATCTGTTTGAACGTACCACACCATTTGCCTGCATATTTCTTCTAGTGATATCGTATAATAAAATACTTGAAGAAAAGCAAAGAGACGTGATGGTGCTGGTCTGACCGGTGGCATGGTTTCATCAGAAGGATCTGTGGACTTGTGCGGTTTATTCACAAAGAATTTTATATGGGAAGGGACGTTTATAAAAGAACCATTGGGAGCTCCGGTCAGAGTTAAATATTACTTCTTTTCTCTGTATTATTAGACTTTAAATGGAGACTTTTTGGACCGGTCTTGTACCCTGAGTAGCTCCGAGTGGCAAATAGTGCGCCACAAAAAAATTGTGATTAATTCTAAGCATAATGTGTGGAGAAAACCAGGCACTGCTCATCACCTACCAAATACAATCCTAACAGTGACACATGGTGGTGGTAGCATCATGCTATGGGGGCAGGAACAGGACCACTGGTGGCAAATGATGGAAAGATGAATGTGGCCAAGTACAGACATATCCTGACTATCTTCCATAGTGCTCTGGACCTCAGACTGGGCTTAAGTTTCACCTTCCAACAAGGCAATGGGGCACATTTACTTACCCGTCCTATGCGCTATCCCTGATCCGGACAGTCCGACGATCCTGTGTTGTGGCGCGATTCACTAAGATTGTGCGCCCAATTTCCTGCATCTGTCACTTCCCCACTCAGGTCCGCCGGAGTTCACCTTCTTCGTCCCGGTGCATGTAAGTGCTTAGTATTGTGTCACAATTTAATTGTTAAATCCTGCATGTTGTCCGAATCCCCCGGCCCGCCCCTGATTTGTGTCGCATGAAAGCCAGCGCCGATGCGCCAAAATCCAATCGTGTGTGCCAAAATACCCTTCTAAATGCAGCCACATCGGAAATCGTCGGGTATTCCGAGGATAGTGCGGACCGCGGTCCCTTAGTAAATGAGCCCCAATGACCTGAAGCACACAGCTAAAATAACAAAGCAGTGGCTTCAGAGCATTTCTGTGACCATTCCTGACTGCCCCAGCCAGAGCTCTGACCCAAACCCAATTGAGCATCTCTGGAGAGACTTAAAAATGGCTTCCACCAATGTTCCCATCCAACCCGAGGGAACTGGAGAGGGTCTGCAAGGAAGAGGCAGAGAATACTCAAATCCAGGCGTGCAAAACTTGCTGCATCTTCCCAAGAAGACTTCTGGCTGTACTAGCTCCAAAACTGCTGCTACTCAACACTGAGCAAAGGGGCTGAATACTTATGACCATGTGATATTTTACTTTTTCTTGTTTTTCTTCAGTATCTACATTTCCGTTTTTTTCTGTCAAGATGGGGGGCAGAGGGTACATTAATGACCAAAAAAAACTTTTTTGATCTATCCAATTGGCTGCAATGAAACAAAGAGGAAAACATTTAAAGGGGTCTGAATACTTTCCGTACCCACTGTACATAGCTGGGGACAATGATGCAAAACGTATTTTATGTTCATAGAAGTATCTTGTAACCACTAGGCGGCAGTAAAATACTATATATTACAAACTTAGAAAAATAAACATAAAATGACAAAGGTCAAAAACATATTAAAAAATTACTTATGCAGAAATGTGTAATTGGTGTTTCTGAGAACAGCTGAATGGGATCCAGTGACATTTCTTTTTATCTTTTTATCTTTTTTAAAGAGACTTGTCAATGTTAGTTTTTGTAGATTAGCATTTACTAACCAAGCCACATGCTTCCCAAGGGTCTAAGATTTTTGGCTCTGTCTTGCCAACCCAGGTCAGATCAGATTTTTTTCTACACCAAAAAGGGAAATGGGGTGGCTTAAAGTAAAGAGGCATTTATAAATATGGAGTATTATAAATGGGGATGCTACATGAATGGGGGACAATTCAGGGGGTTGTGGAAAGGACGGATTTATAAAGTGTGGTTGGGCCACAAGAAGAAGGAATGATAAAAAAGTGGGTTGTCACAGGAAGGAGGCAATATTCTTTGTAAAGGGCCAGAACGGGAAGGGGGTTTTATACTTTGTGGGCCCACTATGGGGTAGAGTTAGCGATGGGATAAGTGTGGGGCTTGTATCGTGAACATTTTGGGGCACATTTACTTACCCGGTCCATTCGCGTTCCAGAGGCGGCTTCTCTGACGAGCGTTCGGGTCTTCCGGCGATTCATGAAGGTCCTGCACCTGATGTCCACCAGGTGGCGCTGCTGCGCCGAAGTTCGCCGAGGTGCCCCGGAGTTCATCGTCTTCATCGTGGTGCATGTATGGCCCGTGCGACCAATTTTTTTTTTTTGAATGCGGTGGTTTTTCCGAATCCGTTGGGTTACCGTTCGGCCACGCCCCCCGATTTCCATTGCGTGCATGCCACCGCCGATGCACCACAAACCGATCACGTGCGCCAAAATCCCGGGGCAAATCGGAAATATTCGGGTAACACATCGCGAAAACGCGAATCGGGCCCTAAGTAAATGACCCCCTTTGTCTCTCCGAGATGTAGGAATTCTAGAGACCTGAGCATCAGAAATGTGGCACTGTGTGGTGACATCAGAGTGACACTATGGGGCACATTTATTTACCCAGCTGCTGGAGTTCATCCAAAGTGTATCGTGCGCCCGATATCCTGCATGTGTCGCTTCCCCGCTCAGGTCTGACAGAGTTCACCTTCTTCTTCCTGGTGCATGTAAGTGCATTGTTTTGCGACACAAATTGTAATTTAAAGGTATATACCCACTTCAGCATATTAATGTTACGGTTTGTATTATAAAAAGTCATACAATTTTCCAATATACTTTCTGCACCAATAAGTCACGTTTTTTTGCTTGCTTTCTATAGAAAGCTTCTATGTTTACTACAGGACTATGGACAGAAATCTGACCATGGTCACACAGGTGCGCGACTCATTGGGGCTCATTTACTAAGGGTCCGCGGTCCGCACTATCATCGGAATATCTGACGATTTCCGATGTGCGCCGCATTCAGAAAGGGTTTTTGGCGCACGCGATCGGATTTTGGTGCGTCGGCTTTGGCTTTCACACGACACAAATCGAGGGAGGCCTGTCGGATGATCCAAAGGATTCGGACAACGCACTGGATTTAACAAAGTAATTTGTGTCGCAAGACATGCACTTACAAGTACCGGGAAAAAGAAGGTGAACTCCGGCGGACCTCAGCGGGGAAATCACGCCAGACTTCATCTTTGTCAGACAGTCCGGATCGGGGATCGTGACAGGACCAGGTAAGTAAATTTGCCCCATTATATCACATAGCTCTGATTACTCTCTATGATACTAATGAGCCGTGCACCTGTGTGACCATGGTCAAAATTTCTGTCCACTGGAAATAAACAATGCAGCTTTCTATAGAATGACAGCAAGCAGAGAACTAGAAATCCACAAAGAATTGATCCAGAAAGTATATGGGAAAATTGCATAACTTTTTATAATACAAATTAACTTTAACTTGCCAAAGAGGGAATACCCCTCTATGGCAAGGCCCACCCCCCGCTATCTGTCGCATGAAAGCCAGCGCAGCTGCGGCACAATCCGATCGCGTGCGAGACTACTGTTAAGGTACAAGGAGAGAATACTGCAAAACTGACCGTGAAAACATTTCACATTTTTATTCTAGCTCTGACAAAAGAAATATCTACTCAAAAGTCTGCTCCAACACCAGGCACTGCCACACACAATGACCCCATTTTACTAAGGGCCGTGCGCCAGTTTTCTGTCTGATTTTGCGCGTCCTTTATAATGCAAACCACTTGTACATGTATTTAAGAAGTGTTTGTGCCACAATCTTCTAACAAATATGTTTGCAGAACTGTACTTGACCTATTAATTTGGCTGGTCTGGTACATCCATCTGGTCTGTATATAACGTATTGGGGCAGATTTATCAAGCAGTCTGAAAATCAGAATATTTCCAGTTTCCCATGGCAACCAATCACAGCTCAGCTTGCATTTCACCAGTGCTCATGAATATTTTAGAGGGGAGCTGTGATTGGTTGCCATGGGCAATTGGAAATATTCTGACTTTCAGACACTTGATAAATCTGCCCCATTGGGGCAGATTTACTTACCCGGCCCATTCGCGATCCAGCGGCGCGTTCTCTGAACAGGATTCGGGTCCGGACGGGATTTATGATGGCAGTTCCTCCGCCGTCCACCAGGTGGCGCTGCTGCGCTGAAATGCATCTGATCGCGCCGGAATACACCTTGCTGGACCAGGTGAAGGTAAGCGCTCCCCAAGCAACACATTTTCGGTTATTAAATGCGGCAGTTTTTCCGAATACGTCAGGTTTTCGTTGGCCACGCCCCCCGATTTCCGTCGCGTGCATGCCAGCACCGATGCGCCACAATCCGATCGCGTGCGCCAAAATCCCGGGGCAATTCAGGTACAATCGGCGCAAATCGGAAATATTCGGGTAACACGTCGGGAAAACGCGAATCGGGCCCTTAGTAAATGACCCCCATTGTGTCCATGTATTTAACTCATCCTTCGTGTACTAACACAATTATTTGATTGTGTACATGTTCTGTTCTGACCTCAGGATGTTACCTTCTCTTTGGTTATCCCCAATCTTTTTAAACTCAAAAAAAAAATTCACAAATCAATAGCTCTTGAGATGTAAACTAACTTTGCCTATTATTTTGATTACCTATATCCCACTGGTTTTTTGCTGTCCTCCTCAGTTTAACCCAGTCCTAAAGTAGTTACTTTGCTTGTGTGTGCTGATAAGCTCTGTCTTGTAAATAACTCCATGGACTCACAGATGGGGAGAGGCTGCTGATCTCTACTCACTCTGGAGGGAGGAGGGGGGAGGTCATGTGGCAGGACAAAAGCCCTGGGAGCCACTCGGTGGAGGAAACGGGGGAAGGGCTTTGCTGCTGCCAGCATCTGCCCCAACACATGAAAAAATCTCAGTACTCACCTTCCATGGCTCCTCTTCTTTCTGGGATTCTTCAGCAGGTTCATGCATTCTGCCCACGCTACTGCTACTGCTGAAGAATCCCACAGAGAAGAAGAGCTGTGAGGAGTGCCAGAAGGGGAGCAATCAGTTTATTGTTTCTGAGTATTTCTGCTGGGGGCAGTGTGCTGGATACATACATACTAGTGGCATCTGCTGGGACTACCTATATACTGGGGGGGCAGTGTTTGCTGGGATTACTTATATACTAGGGGGCAGTGTGCTGGATACCTATATACTGGGGCATGTGCTAAGGGGTACCTTCATACTGGTGGAATAATCTGGGGCTACCTATATCAATTGGGCATGTGCTGGCTACTTTTATACTGTGGGTCAGTTTGCTGGATATCTACATACTGGGGGCATGTGCTTAATCCCTATGTATTTGGGGGGAAGTATGTTGGCTACTTATATACTGGTGGGGCAGTGTGCTGTGTACCTTTATACTGGGGGGGAGACAGTGCATGCTGGGACACCTCTATACTGGAGGGAAGTGTGCTGGCCACCTATGTACTGGAGGTCAGTGTGCTAGGTTGCCCATATACTGGGGGAGGGGGGTGGCAGTGTGCTGCCTACCTATAAACTGGGGGAGTGCTGGATACCTGTATACTGGGAGAGGCAGTGTGTGCTGGGCTACCTATATACTGGGGGAAGTGTACTGGCTACCTATACACTGCAGGGGGCAGTTCAGGATACCTGAATACTAGGGGCAGTATTCTGGCTACTTGTATACTGGGGGGCAGTGTGCTGGTTACCTCTTTACTAGGGGGCTGGGGGTTGTGTGCTAGATACCCATATAGTGGGGAGGGGGCAGTGTGCTGCCTACCTATGTACTGGGGGGCATTGTGCTGGCTACATATATACTGGGTTGGGCAGTGTGCTGGCTAGCTAAATACTGGGGAGGGGACAGTGTCCTGGTTACCTGTATAATTTTTTCTTTACTTTACTTCTTTCAGCCACAAAGAATAGTAATTAAATATTATATATCCTTTGATGGGGAAGCTACATCTAATAAAGGGAGGATGGTATTTAATAGAGGGGCACAATAAATAGCTAATACAGGAGGCACAGTATGAATTAAAAGGGGGCTGCATGTATTCATTAGTTATGGGGGTATACATCTACATTACAGAGAGCCCTGTACATATGTAAAATGTAGGGACCAGGAATTGGTCTTGGTGCTGTGTTTTTGTACCAAACTTGGTTCTAGTACTGTACTTATGTTTTGGACTCCATACTGGTGCTGCATTTATGTACTAAGCTTTGTTCTGGTTAAGTATTTATGTAAATCGCTGTAATAATAATTCATGACAGGCACACTATCGTAATTTGAAAGACACTGTACATTTAATTAATTAGAATTAATTAATTTGGGGGGAGCAATAGTCTAACCTAACTTAGTGGAATAGGCTTCATAAACTATAATCCATACATAAATGCATGTATCTAATAGTTTTAATTTGGTGGGAGGGGCTTATTATGCTAATATTTGGGCTCATTATATATATTTAAATGACGTCTGGGTTGGTTATCTTTTTAGATTCAATCTGTACTAGTACACAATACCTAGAAACTGCCCTAGAGCTAAGTGTGTGCCAGGGGCGTAACTAGGAGAGGCTGGGCCCCATAGCAGATTTCTACATGGGGCCCCCCGTTCCTCCAAAAAATATATACATATTTAGGCTGCATTCACATAAACGTGTGCGTGCCCGGCTATAGCGTGGCAGGCACATGTCTGGCGCGCTGGAGAGGAGGAGAGGTGATCACGGCTCACCCTTCCCCTCTCCATAGAGAATAGAGACACATGGTCGTTCTTACAGCCATAGATACGCTCTCTTTCTTTTGCAGCCACGGCTCGAAACAGTGAGTACAAATTTGCAGCCAGATATATATGTCCCTCACACGTTCTTGTGAATGTACCCTTATACAGACATGTTTATACAATTAGACAAATTTATACTCTCATATATACATAAATTTGTATACTTATATACACACACAAAAAATCTACACTCATATACTCGCACCTATATACATACAAGTATACACTTATACAAGCACATTTATGCACTCTGTTACACTGTATATACAAACTCAAAGTATATACACACATACTGTATATAAACATCACACATACTGCATACACATTATATACTATATATTAAACACACATACAGTATACACTGACTATATATACACATACACGTAGTATAAAAACGCCATATACACACATGCTGCATATACATACAGAATATACACACATACAGCATATACACACACATATGGGAAATACACACACACATTCAGTATATAGGGCATATACATACATACCATATACACAGCATATGCAAAAACACACATACATCATATATGCGCATATATATATGTTTATATAAATATGTGCGTGTAGAAATACAGTAGATGCATATATACACAGTATATACACAGTATATACTCCAGGAAAATACAAACAGCACACGCAATATATAATCACGTACAGGGCCGATTCTAGCATATTTGCTGCCTGAGGCGAATATTAAAATGCTGCCCCCACCCCCCGCTGCTCCCTGTTCAGTAAATACTGAAAACTTTACTAACAATTAACATCCCAACAGACAGCTTACTGACACTGTGTGACTGACTACAGGTTCTGGGAGTCATTAGTGGCATCTAGTACCTTATAGATGACAATCTCTTCCATCAGGAGGACTTTATTCCGGGTTCTTCAATCCATGACGTATCACTGCTGAATTCACGGCCAGATATCTTCAGCTCCGTGCAGCATCTCCACCCGGCATCCCTAAAAATACCACAGTCACTTACAGTATGAAGTCTCCTGGATAACAACACTGCGCTCCTAAATAATATATACCCCTCACAACGTAATGGACGTCAATCTCCCCACATATAAAACATCCCTTCACTATAATATATACATTCTATTGGAATTATAGCATGCACAGCAGCAATCAATATACAACACCCCCAATTTATTGTATCCTATTGTATCCTGTAACTAATATATCCCACCCTTTTACATAAGATTTTATATATATTTTAATGCACAGCACCCCCCCCCTTCCCAGATAAAAGGATTATGGCCCCATATAAAATGCACAGCACCCTCCCCCCTTTCCAAGATAAAAGGATTATGGCCCCATATAATATTAATAGCATCACCCCCCCCCCCCCCCAGATAAAAGGATTATGGCCCCATATAATATTAATAGCATCCCCCCCCCCCAGATAAAAGGATTATGGCCCCATATAAAATGAACAGCTCCCCCCCCCAGATAAAAGGAATATGGGCCGATATATATAAATATATAGAAAAACCTCCCCACCCCTACACAGCTATATTAACTATATAATCCTATATCCCCCCTTATTGGCCACATTTAATTAGTAGCGGGACATCAAAAATAATAAAACTTATACTTACCTCCGGCAGGGTGCTTCCACGGAGCGCAGCTCCCATCTTCTCGCGGCTCTCCTGTCAGCCGCGGCTCTGATCAGAGACACAGGCGGGTGACGTCATCATCCGCCGCCTGTGTCTCTGCTTAGAACGGAGCGACGCCAGCAGCAAGATAGGCGCTGCGTCGCTCCGCTAATAAATCGCGCCTGTCTCTTAAAGAGACAGGCGCGTTTTATTTAGCTGGTGGGCAATTCGGGCGGCAGCGGGCGCCCGAATCACCCACATTAGAGCGGCGAATATCGCCGCCCTTTACAGGGACCCGCAATCTGCCGCCTGAAGCGAGATTTTCATCTCGCCTCATGGCAGATGCGGCCCTGATCACGTATACAGACAGCACTCCAAGACGTCCAGCATTAGGTGAAAAAAATGTTCTTCTTTATTCCATGCTTGAAAAAGGCTCCTAACGAGCCGAAATGTGGCTGTACTTTGTTGTACTTTTTAAACATGGAATAAAGAAGAACATTTTATTCACCTAATGCTGGAGTGCTGACTGTATACGTGATTTTATACAGTATATACACATATATACAGTATATACATGTATACTCATATACACAGTATATACATGTATACTCCTATACACAGTATATACATGTATACTCATATACACAGTATATACATGTATACTCCTATACACAGTATATACATGTATACTCCTATACACAGTATATACATGTATACTCATATACACAGTATATACATGTATACTCATATACACAGTATATACATGTATACTCATATACACAGTATATACATGTATACTCATATACACAGTATATACATGTATACTCATATACACAGTATATACATGTATACTCATATACACAGTATATACATGTATACTCATATACACAGTATATACATGTATACTCATATACACAGTATATACATACCCTGTTTCCCCTAAAATAATACATCCCCCGAAAGTAAGACCTAGTACAATTTTGTTCAGGCTTAGAAATATAAGGCCTCCCCTGAAAATAAGAGCTAGTGGCAGTCATTGCAGCAGCTCCCCCGTGCCGTACATTAGTATTAGTAAATAGATGCTGCAGAAGGCTGTGACATGGGGAAGAATTCATGGAATTAAATCACTGGCTGTTGTGCTGCAAATGTGATATCAGCAGCGAACAGGATAAGAAGGGTCATTTATGGAAAGTGCTTTTACTAAACATGAGAGGTCGCGGCCAATGATTCTAATAGAAATGGAGTCACAAGAAATACAGCATGAAATTCAGAGTTTGGAAAGTCATAAGGATAATAATAAGGATGTTAGAGAAGTTGGTTTTTTTGTTCAACGATAAATTAAATTTCTTGTTCGTGGAAAAATATGATGTCCCCTGAAAATAAGACCTAGTGCCTCTTTAGGAGCAAAAATTAATATAAGACACTGTCTTATTTTCGGGGAAACAGGGTATATACTCATATACACAGTATATACATATATGCTCATATGCACAGTATATACATATATACTCATATACACAGTATATACATGTATACTCATATACACAGTATATACATATATGCTCATATGCACAGTATATACATATATACTCATATACACAGTATATACATATATATTCATATGCACAGTATATACATATATACACATATACACAGTATATGCATGTATACACATATACACAGTATATACATATATACTCATATACACAGTATATACATATATACTCATATACACAGTATATACATGTATACTCATATACACAGTATATACATGTATACACATATACACAGTATATGCATGTATAAACATATACACAGTATATACATATATACAGATACACAGTTTATACATATATACAGATACACAGTATATACATATATACTCATGTACACAGTATATACATATATACAGATACACAGTATATACATATATACTCATATACACAGTATATACATATATACTCATATACACAGTATATACATATATACTCATATACACAGTATATACATATATACTCATATACACAGTATATACATATATACACAGATACACAATATATAAACAGATATACATATATACACACATATAAATACATATGTATATACTTACCTATGTTTTGGGGCTGTATTGGTGACCTGGCCACCCGGCCGTGGCTTCAGTTGTTTGTTCTGGCAGGTAGGTGGGTGATCGGATGGGTGCTTGTTCGCCCACGGGAGGTGGGGTTGGGGGATTGGGATACACTGTGCCGTGCGGGGGGCCTTTGCTTGCTGGGCCATGGGGGGGGTGTAAGATTGGGGGGGGAGTCCGGCGGCAGCTTGTTCGGCCGTGCGGGGGGGTTTTCGGGCGGGCGCTTGTTCAGGCACCGGGGTGGGGGGTTGGTTAGTAGGACGACTGCTTGTTTTGCCGCGGGGGTGGGTTGTATAGTGGGCTGTAGAGTGGGGAGGTGGGGCATCCGTCCGCTCTGTCAGCGGCCGGCTCCAGCATGCAGGGGGATGGGCGGGAGGTCACCTGTGCCGGGGGGTGTCACCTGTTCCATGGGGCGGGGGGGCAGGCGTGCGGCTCACAGAGGGAGGGGGTGGGTTTACGAGTGGACACAGAGGTAGGGGCCCGGGGGCACAATATGGCAGACAACGACATTACAGGGACACACGGAGTCCGTGCCCGTTGACCTCACGGCCCCATAGCAACCGCTACGGCTGCTATGGTGGTTGTTACGCCACTGGTGTGTGCAGATCTACAGAAGTTTCCTACACAGAATAGTGAGATACAAGATATCCCCTGTTCCCTATAAGTCCCTCCATTCCAGTCTGTGATTCCACAGAACGTCCTCTCTCTCTCTTTATAAACCTCATCTATCTAGGCCGTTCTTGTCCAATCATCCAATAGTATCATTTGCTAAAACCATGGACAACTATTCACGATTGAACCACATTTTTGGTTCTATATTTCCATCAGATCATAATGTAGATTTACTAGAAGTAAACATACACTTCACATGACCCTCATGGAACCTCAGTGCTGTGTGGTTTTCAGAAAGTCAAGAGTTGACAGCAGACATTTATCACATGCCATTTGTTTATGAAAATGTTGATTTCACAAGTTCTGATTCCCTTATTTGCAAAGTCAAACATCATTAGTTTCTTAGTCCTGCACATAACACACATTGGGGCACATTTCACTTTCATTCCCACTGTAGTTCACAGAAAGTGCATTGTCCGCCGATAACGCCACTTTTCACTAAGATTGCGCACCCGATATCCTGCAAGTGTCGCTTCCCCCGCTCAGTCTGATGGAGTTCACCTTCTTCTTCTTGTTGCATGTAAGTGCATTGTGTTGCGACACAATTTTAAAGTTAAATCCCGCGCTCAGTCCAACTTACGCCCTTTAAATTGTGTCGCATGGAAGCTGCACCAAAAACCATTGTGTGTGCCAAAATCCCAGTGCAGATCCCAGCACAGCCGTGCAATCCCCGAAAAAGGTGCAAAGTCCGACAAAAGTGTGATCTGTGACCCTTAGTAAATGAGTCCCATTATATATCCTTGACATTACAATTAAACCAAAACTTTCTGTTTGCAAGACACAAGGTTGTGTCTTGGAGAACATATGTTAATTCTGTGTTTGTTAATACAGAACTTAGTAAACTTTAATTAATTCCATTATTTATAGGGTAGTCTGAGATTTGGCCACCATCTTCAAAATATCATGGAGTTTACAGCTAAAAATGTGCTCACCTATCCTAAACCAAAAAGAAATTATATAAAGACTAGATGTGAAATACGTGAATTGTGAAATACATGAACAGGTCAACAATACTTGTATTCCTCACGGTGACTATTTTGAAGGATCTATTCTCACAACCTAATTGTGCCATTCCTCTGAAAGTTATAATTAAATTGACAAAAGGGTTTTGAGTTTTCCATGTCAGCTGGGTGTGTCCTTACATATTCTGACATTGTGAGTACTGATTGGAACTGATTGTTTACAAATGGTGGAATGAACCTATCAGTTGTCAGTGCAGTCTGACGATAGAAAAATAACAAACATTTCAGTGCTTCAGAATTTTTACTTTATAAAGAATGTTAGAATTACTCCCAATATTGAAAACACTTCAGGAAAGTATGATGCATTTTCCACTACCTAGCTCCTCTACCATATAATGATCTATAATTAGTTCATAAAATCGTTTACTTGCAGCATGCTGTAGAGAAATTCACTGTGATTCCCATGATACCTTAAAGGGGTTGGCCTCTCTTTTACATAAATTGTCAATGTGCTTTTACTGTCTTAATAAACATCCCTCATGCTTCCTTTATTGCTGTGTGCAGACTCTCTGTGCACTGTGTAGGATGTTGGTTTACATGTCTATACACTAATAAATAGGAGGGACCTTCAGCAGGAGATGATGACTCCTCCTGCTGCTCCCCCTCCCCTCTCCCTCTGTCTGTCAGTGAGATGGAAGGAGAGAAAAAATATACACTGGAGGCTGCCATTACAGACGGCTGAAGGAGTGAGAAACAGGAAGTTGTGTATGTATGTATAGTGCAGCATGGGGAGAACAGGGAAAGGCTGAAGCTTTCACGGGAGGCAAAGACACAGGTAAATCAACATGCAGAGACCTGACTATTGGAACATATTTATTGAAAAGTGGCCAACCTTTTAAATTATTTGTCCATTGTGCTGTTTCCAAGACATTCTCATTTTAATCTGTATGCTAATGATACAGATTGGTTCCCCCTTAGCACCAGAGCACTGCCATTTGTACAATTTGTACAAATCAAATCCCTCTTTTTCCATGGCTGCCCCTCATTACTCACAAGATGAATCCCCTGCGTAGGCCTCTTTCACACTGCCGTATGCTCGGCCGGCTGTAGCACTGGCAAACGTGTAACCCTGGAAAGCATGGTAAGGCCATGGTGGGTGGCTGTAAACACAGCAATAGGACATATGTCCCCACAATGTGGGTGTGAAAGGCGCTTAATCTGGGGAGGTTAGTGGCCCATGTAGGAATAACAGTGCTCCAGTGCTGTGGACACACCTCAGATGCACCAACTGCCTCATTAGCATGTGGATTAAACTGGTAACATCTTGGAAATGGCATAAAGGACAGAAATAAAGGTATGTTGGAAATCACAGTTCATGTACCTATAACGTGCTGCCACATATTAGTAGGCTTCATTAGTGTGCTTCGAACCTTCATATCCACATATGAACTGGTTATTTGGACACCAGGTTTTAATGGACAAGGCCTGGCACAAGTCTGTGCTTCACAAATGTATAATGATTCATTGTCATTGACATTAATCCAGTTTTTCTGGTCTGGCATTTACAAAAGGAAAGTGAATATTAAATATTAGATTTTTCTTGAGAAAGAACAGAAGCATGTGTCCATCTATGGAAAGAAATTCATCATTTAAAGGGATTATCCACAGGACAGTTGTCATCCCGCAGTTCATAGACTATGTTGTGACACTCCACAATCAGACATTTATCCTGTTGTTTATAGGAAAACACAATTTTAAAGAAGTTTTCCCACTACTAGGACCCCCTCCCCCACAATCACAAGTATGAGGCCCACGAGTGACCTGCTTGACCAGTGGTCTGTTTATTTCTATTGGCATGCAGGAGATTGCCATCCCAGAATCCTGAAAGAAGTGAGAGGAGCACTAGCACAAAATGCACACCAACTCTTCAATTATATGGGCACCTATAGGAACTGTCCTTGTGATTGGATAGCTATGTATATAGAATAACAACTCCTTTAAAGGCCCCTATATTTTTAATGGGAAATTGTGAATTCCATTGTTGTAGGGCATTTTGATTGATAAAAATGCATCCCCATCCTACAAATATATTGCAATTAATGTTATGGCAGTGACCCGGTGCTTTGTATTCTAACCACCTTTCCAATGAAGCTGCACAGAGAAAATGGTGAGATTCCAGAATCAGATTCTGTATCTGTCAAACATTGGCATATTATGTGGGTGTTTAAATAAGACCCTTTATCTCATAGTCCTCACAGGGTGGCACTTCTGTAGCTGAGGACATATGAGATACGTCCTGGGTTATTAAGCAATAACTTTGGATCCCTGGCACCTAGAATCTCCTCTTTTACATGAATTTAATTGTGTTTCTAGCTGCCAGGAATACAAAGGTATTGCTCCTGTAATTTTCTTATTCAAGTGACAATTAAGATATATATATATCACTCCTGACTGGCACTTTAACAGCCAATATCTCTGGTTCCCTGGCTTCTAGAAAAACACAGTTTTACATTACGTTTAAAGAAGATACACATGCCAAGGATCCAAAGTTAAATCCCACTGTGCCTATCATGACTCATCATGACTAAGGCAGCCTTTGCCGAAACGCGTTGATCTATGTTGCAGCTATGTGTGTCCGCATAATTTTTAATCTTAATAAAGGAAGATTTGTTTGACAACGGACCGTCTCCTTGTATGGTACAGAGTGCTGGATCCCAAATTCGTTTCTACTGTTTGTTTGGCCTGTGGACGGAGGCCGGCTTCCGGAGCACCTGCCGTGATTTGGAGTACGGACGCACTATTGACACCTTCAGTACGGGTGAGCCGGCGTTTTTTCTATATTTTTTGTTCCGTAATAGAGGGAGAGGATGAACATTCGACATTCACCTGTTATTGACACTGCAATCCAAAAAGTGCCATGTAACATGAAAAACATACACATTCCTGAATAAAGTTTTAATTTCACACCATCCCTCCATTATCTATACCTACCTTATAGCATTCTTACTGAAAGCCTATAAGGCAGCACATTAATTTTTGCAATTTATCAATGTTTGCTGAAAAGTTGCAAGAGGGTGTTTGTGTGTATTAATGGAAAAGTTATTTTTTGTGTACATTGTAGGTAATGTTTTCTGAAAAAAAATGTGCAGACACGCATTTTTTTTATTCCAGCCACATATTGCGTAGCTTATATTTTAGCATTTGTGGGACTGAAAATTCTTGTTGATTCTAAGTATTGCGGTATATTGATATCTGCTTACTTTGACTTATTATTTTTACATCCCTATTTGTGAATCAATGTTGTGAGTTTTATGTAAAGATATAATAATTAGTTTTTGTCACAAAGTTGCATAGTGGTGGTATGGGCTGTCAACTGTTAATCAAGAGAAATGCAAGGTTGTCTGGAAAAAATATAGGGGTTTTAGGGGTGCCTTTACATTTTAATCTGTTTAACTTCTATATTCTGCAGATTGTGGCGGTCTTAAAACTTCTACCTAAAAAAAAACTAATTTCTGGTTATTTTAGTTTTAATGATTTTATGAACCCATTACCCGGGTTGCAGGCCCCTCCCCGCTGCTCCTGGCGTTCCACTCACCTCGCGTGCACCGCAGCAGCTTCAAGAAATTTAAAGGGCCAACGCGACGATAATTGGCGCTGGCTGTCCAGCCATACTGCTTAAATTCCAGCTCCTTCCTGTGTCCCCTGCCGCCTCTTTGTACCTCACAGCCTTAGAGAAAGCTCCATAGCGATTATCCTGCATTCCTGTGTCACCAGAGTCCCTTAATGTTCCTGTTACCGTAGTCCCTCCGTGTTGCTGTGTCCCGTGTGCCTGTGTTCCCTTAGCCATCTGCCTGGACCTCCCCTTGCTGACCCTGGATAGGACTTGACGTTGCATCTCTGCCGCCTTCCCGGACCTTGTGCCTGGACCTGACCACGAGACTGTCTCCTGCTTGGTTGCCATCGCGGGCTAGTCGCACCTGTGGAACGACCTGGTGGTACCCTGCTGCGGCAAGTCCGACACGCTTTGCGGCGGGCTCTGGTGAAGACCAGGTGCCACTTAGACTCCGGTCCCACTTAGACTGAAGGTCCCTATGTCCATAAACTCCTTAATGCAATTTTGAAAATGGGGCCAGTATCCACAAACAAAAATTTCCAGAAATCCCTTGCAGGGAAAAGTTTAAACCGAGCATTATTTTATTTTTCCAAAACAGCACCAATCTATTAGGAGGTAGTGCTTGGTATTGCAGCTCCAACAAAATAGATAGGGTAAAGTCACAAAATGGCACAAAATCTACAGACAGCTGGAGCACTGTGCGATAGTTCTCATGCCATGAATTAAAAAATGCGTATTTGAAGTTTTTTTAAGGTATTAAGACATAACCAAACAATCTAAATAAAAAATAAATGAAAGCCTTAAAACAAAGGCCATCATAAAACTATGCAACTTAGATTTTTTGCTAACGTCATCACATTTTCAATTTTTCCTACCAGCACAGAATATTAAAAGGTGTCACTAGAAACTATAATTTGTGCCGCAGATAACAAGTTTCTATAAAGCTAATGGGAAAAATCTAAAAGATATGGCTTGTGGAACAAGCGCTGGGAATAGGGACGGGTGAGTGTAGCCAGCCACCTCGGCCAGAAGCCGAACTCAGCAGAGCTTCCATGCCCCTGTACACAAACAGAGGCACTGACTGGGCAGCATGGTGGCTGAGTGAGTAGCACTTCTGCCATGCAGCGTTGGAGTCCTGGCTTCGAATCCCACCCTGGTCAACATCTGCAAAGAGTTTGTATGTTCTCTCCGTGTTTGCGTGGGTTTCCTCTGGGTACTCCGGTTTCCTCCCACACCCCAAAACATACTGTTAGGTTGTTTAGATTGTGAGCCCTGTTGGGGACAGGGACCAATTTGACACGCTTTGTGGAGTGCTGTGTAATCTGTGCGCTATATAAATAAAGAATTATTATTATTATTACTAGCGAAACAGCGGCGCCGGACCCCGGGAGTGTTGGAAGAGGAGAGTACAGTTTTCTTTTTTTCAAACTTACCTCCCCAGCCCGCCTGCTAGTTTTTTTTAAAGAGTCAGACAACCCTTTAAAGTACAGAATGCCATTGACTCCATCCAGTGAATAGTGGCAAGTTTAATGTGACCCACAGCACTACCAAAAAAACTATACAAAAAAACAATACAGCATTTAGTAAAAAGCAAGTCTGTATAGAGCTGCATACCGGACCAAGCAATAAAAGAACAAAAACTTTGTGCCCAAAATTGGCTTTATCCGGGTAGGATAAAAATAGAATTCCCAAGTATCCTTTCAAAGCAATAATAACAGCCTTATTTTTATATGAGCTATTAAGTAGAGAACAAAGAAACGCACATAACATAAAACAGCCCTTTCGTTTCTTCCTGCTCAGAGATCTATTGTAAATGCTAATGGCGTCAGCGAGCCAAACTCATCCCTAGTAACTGCCTTCAGAAACAGAATCTGATCTGCTATTGTGAGGAACAGAGTGTTACACGTCACAACTAGACCTTTTTCTATGAAGAACATGACTCAGGACTTAAGATGATTGTGTTTGGGAAATTACCTTAGTTATTCTATCCTGAGTCTTACAGGGTGAAGAACCAGCTCTCCTGACACAACGCTTTATACTTGTATTACTCATAATATTCAGGAGCATCTTTTCTAAGAATTCTGTTTTGTGCAGTTACTTATGTTATTCCTTACAAATCGTCAACTTGTCAGTTCTTTTAATTTTATGAGTAAGGGTGGAAAGTAAGAGTTCTCCTTAGCTAATTGCTAATTAAGGCCACCTTGCAGGCGTGTGAAGACTTATAGCCATTGATGTTCCACTAGGGGATTCTGGGAAATATGCCAATATATTTTTCAGGATGGGACAAGAAAAACAATGCCTCCTATTGCTTCCTTCTAAGGCAGCCTCCTAAACATTAAGCATAACTTTCAGGAAGCCTTATGACCTGATGTGGAATTAAAGCCAAACCAGTGTATCTCTTGTTTTGTTAAGTTTGCACATCTGTATGAAACAAAAAAAAGGAAACATGAAGGTACAGCACTGGCCTTAAAAAATATTCTTAGCATTAGTGTATATATTCATCGGCACAGTTGTCATTCTTCCTAACCTGCAAGTTACTCCACAGTATAAGAAGTGGAACACAGTTCAGTAATAGAAGTAATTCAGCAGAGACAGAAGAAGAAACCTGACAGCTGAGTTAGGGAAAATTCTTTATAAAAGTTGGATATCATTTGAGAATGAACATATAAAGAAATAAACAAAAAGCCAAACAATTTGACATGTACCATATGATCCACATTGCAAAAGATTAGTAAACCAGGTGACTTATTCTCTGCAGCTCATACAAGGTGATTTTTTTATATTCTGAATAGGACTATACTGGTGTAGAACATTCACTTTCTTGAACAAAGAGTAAATTTCATTTGATTCTTCTAAGTTGAAGCATTTTTTCCTTTTTCAAAGCCTTTTGTATTTTGATAGGTGGTGATTGCAGTTTGGACAAAAATGGTCAACATCCTTACAGCCGTCTACACAGAAGGGAATCAGGCAGCATCCTAACCAGCAACTATGGAGAAAAACACAATGAGATCATACATGATATATAGAGATATAGATATTAATACCATTGAGGGTTACTAGTGCAATATCTACAGATACCACTGGAACCAAAGGGGTGCTTTTAGGGAGGATGGGGGCTTTGTCTTTATATATGAAAGCTGCCCCTTCACAGCTTTTCCAAATGTTTCCATCATATGACAGGCCCATTCCTGACTTTATTGCTTACATAATAAAAACTGTAAGATGGAAATAATGGAATGAAACAAAAAGAAGATGCGAATACTGGCTTACAAAAAAGAATTTTGCAAACAAAAAAAAAAAAATAATCTAATGGATACAAAAATTAGATAAATGAAGGTCAAAATCAAACATCGGAGGCTCCATCACAGACCTGTAGACCAGATCGGTGCTGGCAGAGTTTTCTACATCAAAAATGGTTTTCCGCCCCGGAGTAGCCATAAAACTGTCGGAGAAGCCAGAATAAATTTCCCCCATTATCTTGCACAACTCTTTAAGCTTGTGTGTTAATCATGCCGTGTTCTGTTGTTGTCTATTATTTTACATTATCCTGCTCTTAAAAGCCGTTTTATTATTTGCTTTGAAAAACCCTTTAAGTAGATGTTTGGGATTTCAAGAATCCTTTCTTTTGTAAGCAGTGTCACACCTGATAATTTGTGTCAATATTGCATAGTGCTGTTTATGGAAGAAAGCAGATATGTCTTTTAAAATCCAGAAAACCTCTTTAACCTCCTAATAGTACATCACAAGTCGGCTGTGAGTGTATGGAGCGGGCTTAGGGCTGTATGCAGCAAACACTCACTGCTAGCACCAATCATGAGTGTTAGCCCTTTGAACGCCACCACCATATTGAGTTAGATCTTCGCTCCCTGTGATGTCATAAGGGAGGGACGATCTGTCTCCTGGTTTTTTTTTTTTAAGAACCGAGGCTGTATGTTTTCTAGCGATTTGTTAAAATGTGTCTTTGACAACCTACAGTTAAAGTACCCTGTGGGGGGGGGGGGGGGGGGGTGGTGTCTGAAAAATAGTAAAAGAAAAAAAAAAAATCAGATCACCCCCCCTTTCCCTTGAACTGATATAAAGAGGCAGTAAAAAGCATAAAATGTTAGGTGTCACCACGTCCCAAAATGTCAGATTTATCAAAATATAATAACAGTTATTCCCAACGTTTAACTCCGTAATGGAAAATAGCTCCCAAATGTCCAAAACGCCACTTTTTCAACATATAAAAAAGTGATCAAAAGTCCATACAGTACTCAAAATGGTAGCAATAAAAATGTCATGTCACGAAGCTCCATGCAACGTGGAATGAATTATTACCAGAAGATTGCAAAATGATGATTTTGTTTTAAAAGAAATAGTTTTTAATGTATTTTAATACATCTTAAAACATCTAAATTTGTATCTTCCTGATCATACCGACCCAATGAATAAAGGAGACATGTCATTTGCGGCACATAGTTAAAGCTGTAAAAACCATTCCACAAGAAAATGGCGTGTTTTTTATCATATTTCACTGCGTTCTAATTTTTTTCCCCTCTTCAAAGTAAGTGGCATATTAAACACCGGCACTGCAAAGTGTAACTTGTTACGCAGAAAACAAGCCCTCACGCAGCTCTTTAAAAAGTTCTAGATTTTTGAATGTGGGGAGTGAAAAATGAAAATGCAAAATTGAAAAAGGGCCTGGTCGTTACGGGGTTAAATGAAATTTTCTTCTAAGCTTTATTACCCTTGTAAGATTATTATAATCATTCGGGGGTATCAATCATTTAGTGCTTACCCAATCAGAAGCAGGAGTCCAAAGAGAAGCCAGGTCAGCAGTCCAGTGTTGTATTCTACGCGTGACACTACGTTCTGACGACAGACAGGACAGGTGCATGCTGCTGGGGTGTCCGCAAAGGTCCCCACAACCACAGTTGTGGTTACTGGAGACACAATCACTGAGAGGGAGAAGATAAAAACAGTTTTGAAAGAACTTTGTATACTAGAAGAATAATTGCCCTTGAGCAATTGCAGTGCCGGTTCCAGCTACAACCACATCACACCAGTACTGAAACAGGAAACGGTTCCAAGGATCCTTGGGTAAGAGAACCACACCTATGTACACATGTATAAAACAAATACACTATATACCTGGGAAAGTATAAATGCATATAACTATTAGCGTTTATTATGATCTACAGTGAGATAAGTAGACTTTCTGAAACTGGTCTTACATTTCCAGTTAAGAAATATCTGTATATGGTGCATTCTGATGACAAACATACAAAGCTCTCTGGATAAGAAAGAATCCCATAGTTAAAGGGGTTGGCCACTTTACCTCATGTTTTTTGTAATACAAGCAGTCCCTGGGTTACATACAGGAAAGGTTCCTTAGGTTTGTTCTTAAGTTGAATTTGTATGCAAGTTGAACATACAACATTTTATAATTGTAGCTCTTGACAAAAATCTATTTTTGTCCCAGTGACAATTGAATTTTTAAATTTTTTTGCCATTATCAATAAAACTTCATTACAGACACCTTACATCTGATCATTGCAGCGTGGGCCTATAGTAAAGCATCCCTAGCTTTACTAGAAATTTCAGTGGACAGAGGTTTGTCTATAAGTCGGGTGTCTTAGGGGACCACCTGTATGTATGTAAATGTGGGGCAGTTATTAAGCAATTTACCAATATACATCTATTAATGGTTCTGCATCACTTTCCCTAGTTCAGAAATATATTTTACCTCATCAGCTGGACATTCCTGTCCATAAAATGTCCACAGATCTCCATGTGTCATGTGATCTCTAACTGTCCATGACAATCTACCTTCCAGGACCTTCATAAATACTGTCATAAGGTTCTGGAAGGGAGATTATCTGTCGATGACCAATCTGCCTTCCAGAACCTTATGACAGTATTTAGGAATATAAGTTTAAGGTCCTGGAAGATAGATTGTCATGGACAGTTAGGGATCACATGACCCTCCATCTGTGGCCATTTTATGGACAGGAATGTCCGGCTGAGAAGGTAAAATACAGGAGGCTTCACTTTACATATCAAAAAAGCAGAGCAGAACTATTAATAGATGTATATTGGTAACTTACCTGCTCCCCACACATATCACAAAAAAATGTGATAAAGTAGCCAACTTCCTTAAGGCTTCTATAGATATATACTATATAAATACTTCTATAACTTGCTGTGGCTAGTTAGAGGCACTGACCAGTCCCTACTGCTCATCACTATTCTGTGTCTGTATTGCGTACTATTATTAAACCAATTAGAATATCTTATGTACCAATAATTCATGTGTAAAATCATTGCACTTTACCTGTAGGCTGTGCACCTCCATATGGTGGTGGGGGTGGATAAGCTCCTCCAAAACCTGCTTGAAAAAACATGCAAAGTTTTATGAGGAATGGACATTCAATAAGATTTACGGTACAAAACTAAAATTCCAAAAACCATCCCATAAGGATGATGACAGCCTGCAATAACAATATATAGGATAACAAAAGTTGATGTGCAAATGCTTCTGGCAATAAACAACCCCCATAGCAGGACTGCAATAAAACCGCACACAAACCGCCCCAGCTCACATATAACAACACCTCAATTTGCAGAAAAAAGTGACATCTAATACATGCTGCAGCAGATTAAAAAGGACACAGCGATTTGGGACACCATTTACGAAATCACCATTTACCAAGTCCCTATGTGCCCACAAAAAAAAAAAAAAACAACCTTAAAGGCATTCCCCGGGTTACGTACAAGATAGGTTCCGAAGGTTTGTATGCAAGTCGAAACTGTATATTTTATCATTGTAGTTCGCGGCAAATTTTTTTTTTGCCCCAGTGACAATTGGAGTTTCAAAATTTTTTGCTGTAATTGGACCAAGGATTATCAATAAAGCTTCATTACAGACACTTTACAGCTGATCATTGCAGCCTGGGACTATAATAAAGCTTCCAGAGAGCTTCACCAGAGGTCACAGTGGGCAGAGGGGTCCATCTGTAACTATGGGTCGTCTGTAAGTCGGGTGTCCTTAAGTAGGGGACCACCTGTACTTCACTAGAAATGATGAGACGAACTTGAACAATCTCTTGTTCTTCCAGGACCTGCGAAATAGTGTATGTGCATTATGCAAGTTCCGTAACTATGGCGCATGCGCAGTGAAGCTGGGCTATAGTACACTGGCCCCGGTATGTCACTGTGCAGGCATGGGGGGCACCAGACCAAGGCAAGTATAAACATTTTTTTTTTATAGCGTGCACATAGGGACTTGGTAAATCACCCTGACAAGTCCTCCTTAAGTCCCCCATATATACATTTAATATACAAATTCCACAAGAGAATGAAACCCCATTCCCTTTTTACTAGCAGCAACATTATCACCCATCCACTACTTTTCCTAAATGCAGCTACATTTTCACATTCATAATTGTCCCCCAAGACCACACTTCTTCAACCGTAAGAAAAATCCGCTCCATTCCTACATTTCCAGGAGATACAGAAGGTAGAAGAAGGAAGTCAAGATACCTCTCCAGTCTCCACTACAACACGAAGACCTATACAAGTCCCCAACAAGCTCCAGAATGATGGTCTTGTTCTCAATCATTGATGGAGTGGCTGGACGAGTTGCATCCTGGTGCTCCATTCTATTATACGGGTACATCAGTACCCAGTGCTCAGTTATCTCCAGCACTCACATTCACTGTCTATGAGAGTGCTGCAGCTAGTCCGGTGCTTGGCAATCTCTGACACACCCTAAGGGCAGTTTCACATTGATGTTGGTGCTGTTATGACTATGTTTTCGCAAAAAAACCCTGAAGATTTAGCATTGGTTTGAAAACTAACACTAACGGTCTCTCGCCCTCATCAGTGAAAAAAAACAGTTTGACCTGTAGATCCATCAGTTAGTGAAAATAGGACCCTCATGGTGATGCCACACATGGCGTTTTGAACCCATTTTTGGTCCGTTTTTAACAGTCCGTTAAAAAACGCATGCGGTTTTTTGAAAGCGCATGCATTTTTTTTTTTTTTTTTTTTTTTTACAGGTTTTACCAAATATCTCAATTAAAAATGGTAAAAAACTGATGCATTTACAAAAAACACATGAGTTTTTAAAAAACTGATGCGTTTAACGGACTGCTTAAAAACGGACAAAAAACGGGTTCAAAACGCCATGTGTGGCATCAACCTCACTCTCAAGAATGTGAGGGTCCTGATGATAGTACTCCCACCAAACAGATTTTTACAATTGAACAGATTATTACAACTGAAATAAAAACTGTAATAACATTGTTAATCTCACCAGGTTGTGGGTACCCCTTATCTGAATCGTACATGATAATTTATTTTTCACCTGCAAGAGAAGAAAAGGAACACATAAGCCCAAGGGTCATTCCCATATCATAAAGGCATCGCACATTCCTAGGATATGACATATGACATCATCATTTAAACCCAAAGACCCCTCCTCCCCAGACATAAACAAAGTGGTTGCATCACAGACGTGTGTTTGTTTTTTTTAGAAAATCTGAAAATGAAGAAAGAGCGAGGAAAACACACAAAAATGTGGCAAATAACAATGGCATTTTTTGAACAAAGAGGGGGAAAAAAAAAAAAAAATTCTACCCCCATCAGTTTTGCATATTGGTCTTTTTAAAGTAAAACCTTCCACTTCCGATAGGGCTTTTAAGCAGCAAATGCCGTGCACCAGCTCAGGGTGAGCTGGTGCCGGGGCTCATCTTCGCTATGTTCCTAAATGGTTCTAAGGCATATAAACACTTTATTAATCTTTATATCCGAAATAGCTTCCCCTCACCGTGGCCCATGCTCGGTGCACCATGCGCGCGACTACTTCCTGGCATGGTGTGCCGAGCGCGGACCACGGTGCGGTTACCAACTCACCCTGAGCTGGTGCACAGCTTTTGCTGCTTAGAAGCCCTATCGAAGTGGTAGGTTTCCTTTAAGGGTGATGCCACACATGGCGTTTTTAGTCCATTTTTAACCCCTTCACGCTCTGCGCCGTAGCTCTACGGCGCAGAGGTGCAGGGAATATATGAAGAGTCCTCTTCATACAAGGGTGGGGGTTGTTGCATATTGCACCGATCGCGGCTATTAACCCTTCCTATGCCTCCGGCAAAGTCGCCGGCGGCATTTAAAAGAGGGCGGCACATGGGCGCCGCCATCTTTATTACGATCGTCGCTCCCCTGAACTTCATCAGTAGTTACCATGGTAGCCTCGGGTCTTCGTTTGACCCAAGGCTAAATGGCTTCTGCAGATTCGTTACAATGGGCTCATTGTAACGAATAACATGCAAAAAGGCCATATATTGCAATACAGAAGTATTGCAGTATATGATAGGAATGATCAGACCATCTAGGGTTAATGTACCCTAGATGGTCTAAAAAAAAAGTGAAAAAAAAAAAAGTTTAATTAAAAAAAGTTTATAAAATATTAAAAATCACCCCCCTTTCTCTAGAACTGATATAAAACATAATAAACAGTAAAAATCACAGACACATTAGGTATCGCCACCTCCCAAAATGCCCAATCTATCAAAATATAAAAACGCTTACGGCCAGCGGTGACCTCCGAGACGGGAAATGGCGCCCAAATGTCCGAAATGCGACTTTTACACCTTTTAACATCACATAAAAAATGTAATAAAAAGTGATCAAAATGTCGCACAGACCTCAAAATGGTAGCAATGAAAACGTCGCCTCATTTTGCAAAAAATTACACCTCACCCAGCTCCGTACAGCGAAGTATGAAAAAGTTATTAGCATCAGAAGATGGCAAAAAAATGTTTTTCTTTTTTGTACACATTAATTTAATTTTTGAAAATGTATTAAAACGCAATAAAACCTATATAAATGTGGTATTACCGCGATCATACCGAACCAAAGAATAAAGTAGAGGTGTTATTTTGAGCGCACAGTCAAAGTCGTAAAAACTGAGCCCACAAAAAGGTTTTTTTTTTCAATTTTTCCACATTTGGAATTTTTTTCCAGCTTCGTAGTACACGGCATGTTAAAATAAATAACATTACGGGAACATTTACGGGAATTTGTTACGCACAAAATAAGCCCTCACACAGCTCTGTACACGTAAAATTAAAAAGTTATGGATTTTTGAAGGTGGAGAGCGAGAAATGAGTGAAAAACCCTGCGTCCTTAAGGGGTTAAGCATGCATTTTTTGAAAACGCATCTGTTTTTGACTGAAAATGCTGTGTGTGGCATCACCGTTTTTAAGCAATCCGTAAAAAAATGCATACGTTTTTGACAGGTTTTTCGAATTTGCGCAATAAAAAACTGACAAGAACGGATGCGTTTTCAAAAAACGCATGCGTTTTTTTAACAGAGTGCTTAAAAGCTGACCAAAAACTGTTTCAAAACGCCATGTGTGGCATCACCCTCATTTGTTTTTGGATGAAGTGTCTTAACTTTGCATTTTCTCCCTTGCGATTTTTTGTTGCGTTAATAAAAATACAAACACAAGCAAATATTTGAAAAATGCATGCGCTTTCAAAAATCACCACGCGTGTCACCGGCATAAGGGAGGATTCCTACATGGCATTTTTGTTGTGTTTTTAAATGCATCCAATACGCAGGTTGGAGGGATTTGGCCAAAATGCATATGCATTTCCCCATGAAATGTTGCGTTTTTGAATGCGTATAAAAACTCAACAACAATGCCATGTGGGAATCCGTCCTAAGAGAAAATTCTGCACTTGTGGCTATTGGGGGTGAATTGCATTAAGGATTATAAACAAGATCCATCAGAGCATGGTATAAGCAGGCAACAAGGCACAAGTGGACACATAGGAAAGAACCTTAGCATTTTTGCAGCAGATCATATAGTAATGTGGAGATTAAGACACTGAATGTGGTCTAATAATCATTCATTCTCACCAATGTCGCAGACACTTCATAGGATGATATTTTTCAGGTACGGCTCTTCCTCACAACCACACACATGACTGCTGCCTAGTAATCCAATACCTAGTCACACCTGGGCTCGTAGCACAGGAGGCGGATTATAGGTAGGTCGCTTTTCCCTCCCAGTCACTGACTAATCCATATGACACATTTACTCACAGTTTTATCATGTAAATAACCCATGAATGGAGCGCTGCTCTATTTGTTCTATATAGGGCTGCTAGAGATAGGGAAGCAATGTCAGTAAATGGAGTGGCCAGGCATGTGATATACAGAGCCCAAGGTGAACAGGACCTGACTCACGTTATCTCCTACTTACACAGAAGGGAGGAGTACACAGGATGGTCTTGGCAGAAAGAGATGAAGTTACTTGTAGTTAGGGAGTGTGATGGGTCTCACACTGATTTTAGCTATTAACTGTTTAAATGCATTGAGAGGGCCTCATCAGGTGGAGTTAACACCTGCATTTTGAAACGCAATACAAAATGCAACCATCAACCCGATGTTAACACAGACATTAACATCACACAAACACATACCTCTCAACATTTGTGAAAGGGAAAGAGGGACATAATGGCGGCACGCTAAGCGTGCTGCGGCAATCCTCCTAAGCCACACCCCCAATCACTCCCTGGCCACGCCCCAAATTTTAGCCATATTATAATAATAAAAATCATCTCAATAAAAAAATTATCCTCATTGGGATTTGAACCTAGAACCTGCAGTGTCCATGTACATTAATGTCACAGTGCCCCAACCAACTGAGCTATAATCTCAGTGATTGATAAGGTATAGAATTTTGGTAACTAAGAACTATGACTACTGTTACACTGTGACACAGATTTACTGCCTTGGTATATAGAGGGATCTTCTCAGAGATTATTGTAATTATTGAGACTATTATTATTATTCTGGAGATTATTATTATTATTATTGAAATGATTATTATTATTTTTATGGAGATGATTATTATTATTTTTACTATTATTAATAATCGTCTCCATAATAATAAAAATAATAACATTTATAATAATAATAATAGTCTCAATAATTACAATAATAACCTCTGAGAAGATCCCTCTCTATATATCAGTGCATTAGTCTGTGTCACAATGTAACAGTGGCAGATAACACTTCTTAGTTACCAGAAATCCTCAGCTCTATATCACTGGGCTTATAGCTCAGTTAGTTAAGGCTCCTGTCTCCAGTGCAGAGGGTCCCAGGTTCGAATCTCAGCCTGGGCAAAACTTTATTTAATTAAATAAAGAGCTTGTGTCTGGGGAAGCCCTGGAGACCATATATGGACAGATCCTGATCTGAAGCTGATGACGTGGTCCCTGCTCTCTCCGCTAACCCGACACTTCTCTAAAAAGGATTCCCTGCCCGATGTCTGCTCTGGGGAACCCTAGGAGATGCAGTGACCATATATGGATAGATGCTGATCTGAACCTGATGACGTGGTCCCTGCTCTCCGCTAAGCCCCGACACTTCTCTGAAAAGGATTCCCTGCCAAGCCATTCTGTACTATCAGTTCAGGCTTTAAAAGTATTTACTATGCGGACACAGCAGCGGGACCTGGGGAGAAAATCCGTGACAATCTCATAGCTGCCCGTGACGCGGGGCAGAGTTAAGAAAAACGGGACTTTCCCGGCAAAATCGGGACATTGGGAGCTATGACAAACAAGATGCAGACATTTATGTTCTGTTAGGGTGATGTCACACATGGAGTTTTTAGCCCCAAAAACTGCCTAAAAACGCCATGTGTGACATCACCCTTAGGGTGCGTTCACAAGATGCGTTGCGTTGGCCCCAATATCAAAAAAGCAAACAGTTTATAGCCTACAAAAGGGACCAATGAGGAAACTAAAATCCTGGCAGCTGCAGGGCGCTCCTCCCCTTCGGCGCCTCGCTGTGTGCCCATAAAACAAGTCACGGCCACATGTGAACTTATGAAATTATAGAACAAATTGTAAGATGGTTTTTCTCTTTTTTGGGGTTTTGATGTTAACTATGTAAAATTTCAATCAAAACTGTATTTATCCCCAGAATAGTCAATTCTGAAAATACGGAAAATCGATATTCAATTTGTTAGGTGCGTGACATCAAAATAAATTATCCAGACATTTCAAAAATTATGAAAATGTAAAGTAGACATATGGGAAATGTTATTCAGCAACTTATTTGGGTGGCGATGAGTTTGAATTTCGAAAATTCATAATTTTTTCTTTTTTTGGTAAATAAACGCAAAACTTTTCAGCCAAAATTTACCACTAAAATGAAGTACAACATGTGAGGGAAAAACAGTCTCCTAAAAACTGACTGAAAACGCGGCTTTAAAATGGTCCAAAAACGCGATGTGTGGCATCACCTTGAGTTGTTGTATTGCGTTTCAAAACGCATGCTTTTCAGACCCTTACTGTATCACCTATACCCTGGATATGTTATGATTGCTGATTCTATAACAACCCCTTTAATGTCCACTACCCGTGTGTTACTATGTACTGTAACTATGTAAGGTATCCTTTTCGTTTAATTCGCCTTCTGAGAAATACAATACATGTTTTTGTACTTTGTGGATACAAATATAGTGTCAGTGAAATAGTGGGAAGTAACGACATGATGTTTGCCTGCCAAACACCCAAGGAAGAAATATCACCTGCCAGGTCCATCTGCTCCATGTGTAAAGACCCAATGCAGGATCAACAGTGGTGTGAAAAGGTATTTGCCCTCTTGATTTCCTAATCTTTTGGATGCTTCAGATCACCAAACAAAATGTAAAAAGTAGGCAAATGTAAAAAAGCACATTGAAAAGAATGGGTCAGTAAGGGATCTGTGAGAAATCACTAAAACCAAGAAGGGAAAACCAATTTGTAGTTATCCATAAGTCAATATGGGTTCAGTGGAAAATCACTAATGTGAAAAAACGGCAATGTGAGTTCACCCTTTTAGGATGCGGCCACACAGTGCGTTATTGGACAGTTTTTTAAACTGACTGAAGCAGCATGCATCCTACACCTAATCACCGGTTGGCCTTCCAGACCACCAACAACTGCAATCAAGCATTTCAGATAAATGCCCATGAGTCTTTTAGACTCTGGAGGGATTTTTCATAATTGTTGTAATTTGCCCACTTTAGAGGGTTTTTGAGCATGAACCGCCTTTTTAAAGGTCATGTCACAGCAGAAGTTATGGTATCAGACCATTGCACTGCTACCACCATGTTTTACTGTTGGTTCCATATTCCTTTTCTGAAATGCTGTTGCTTTTACGTCAGATATATCATGATTTACAACCTTCAAAATCTCATACCGCAGTCATTGACTGTCTGATATCAAATGGTCTCATACTGAAGTCATTGACTGTCTGATATCAAATGGTCTCATACTTAAGTCATTGACTGTCTGATATCAAATGGTCTCATACTGAAGTCATTGACTGTCTGATATCAAATGGTCTCATACTTAAGTCATTGACTGTCTGATATCAAATGGTCTCATACTGAAGTCATTGACTGTCTGATATCAAATGGTCTCATACTGAAGTCATTGACTGTCTGATATCAAATGGTCTCAAATTGATTCACTGTGATAGCTATTTATAGCACAGAAACATTCACAGCTTTTTATTTCATTTTAATTTACATTTTCAATTAATTAATTTATTATTATTTTATGTAATTTTTCTAGGCCAGAGCCCTGTTGTAACCCCCATTTTGCTACCCCTTACTACCCATTTAACAGCCATTTTTAGGTTTCAAAGTGCTGGTCCCCATGTATTTCAATGGGTTTTTGGGATCATAGGCCAAATCCAGTTATTGAAAAGAACTTTTTCTCGAAGTTCAGCAAAACTAGAAGCTTGACAAACCCTCATTACAAGTTATGAATATTAGGAAAAAAATGTTTTACCCAGGTTTACCAAACTGCTATAGATGAATGTCATCATGCTAACATGCTGGGTTCCTTTGTCATAGATTTAAAGCTTCCCTTTTCTGTTTACTAATTGAAAATTCAGTTTGTTTAATGAAAACTTGATTTTCTTGGTGACCTTTATTCTTGGGTGTGACATTCTGAATGTCCCAGTGTGAAATTACACACCTCTGACTATAGGAATTCTAGAGGGAGCTATTGTTTGAGTATTTTGTACAATGACCCCTTTTGTACGCTGTTTGTATATTATATCTACATTGCATGGCTTTATCTTATTACTGAGCTAAATATGACATGTATTTATAGCAGGGAAAGTGGCATAAATCCAAGTTTACATGTTTTACCCAATTTATTGGGGTTTATCTTTTGGCTTTTCTGTATTGAATGAACATTCTCATTCTCCCTATTAAAGTTTTTTTCCATAGACAGTCACCACTTCCATTGGATGTGCAATGATCCAAGTTATTATATGGAATTTTTGCACAGGCCATTTTCTGATGATGTATGTTAGAAGAGTTGACGATGAGGGATGACAGTTTCTATGACTGCAATCCAGACAACATGGATCCCAAGCACCGAGAATTCATCAATGATTGATTAGGGAGTCTGAATTGTATTCTTATGTGTTCAAAAGACTTAAATTCCCGTCTCACAAAGACACTTGACAACTTAAAGGGGTTGTCCACTTTCAGGGAATAATTGATATGGTTTGAGTAAGGAAAAGTTATACAATTTCCCAATAAACTTTCTGTATCAATTCCTCACTGTTTTCAAGATCTTTGCTTGCTTTCCTGCTATAGAAAGCTTCTAAATTTACTTCCAGTGGATAGAAATCTGACCATGGTCACACAGGTGCGCAGCTCGTTAGTGTAACAGAGAGTTCTCAAAGCTGTGTAATATAACGAGTCGTGCACCTGTGTGACCATGGACAGATTTCTATCCACAGGAAGTAAACATAGAAGCGTTCTATAAAAGGACAGCAAGCAGAGATCTAGAAACAGTGAGGAATTTATACAGAAAGTATATTGGAAAATTATATAATTTTTCCTTACACAAACCATATTAATTATTTGCTGAAGGTGGACAACCCCTTTAAATATTGCTCTATCCACCCACACATCCAATCATATATTTGGAGCAAGAAGTTCAAGTGCCAATATGGACATCTCTCCTCTATTTAAACCTAAACTTCCAGTTACCTTCCTCCATAAGGATATAAACTGCTGTAGGTTGGGAATAGAAGGTTTGCAATTAAAATCTTTCAAACATAACGCTTCCATCATCAGTTGGATGGATCTGCCAGGAATAAAGTTATTTTCAATTTTAGATCATTTGTATTCAATTCATGAGTTCCAACATTCTGTGACAGCCAGATAATAAGCCTGAATGTTTGGCAAGGCCTTAATTGAGCAAAATAGATATTCTTTGGCTACCCACAGATTTTTATTTCTCCAGACAAGACCCAATAAAAGGCAATTCAAACAGTTTGCAATAATTTCCACAATAGTTTCCTATTGCTCGAGTGCTTTGTTTGGGAAAAGGAGAAAACGGAAGCGGTAAATATCGTTTCTGTCTCCTTCCCAACGGATCCTCTGCAGCTGCCTGTATTGGAAATACCAACCAACTGCTTGGGCAGCCTTCTAAAGAACTCAACGTAAAAAATTATATGGCGCAGGTTTTAGGGACCCAGACTGTCCACATAAATACACAGTGAGAGGTCAAGAAGCTTTTATTTGTTTTTATGCATTGTGAACCCAACTTATGAGAATGCTGTAGCAACACTGATGCAGAAACATGTTGTTAATATATTGTTTAATCCCTTTGTACATAAAACAATTATAAAATTCAGGATCTTGGGAAAGCTGGGTGCCCCAGCTGCCATACATAAACACATTACTTCCACATACACAAGTTGCCCGAACTGTCCAGACAGGACTGGATAACTCATACACAGCAGCTGAGGGATGGTGCAGTGATAGAGTACTTCTGCCTGTTAGGGACAACACAGTGATGACAAATTTTTGGCTAACGCTAGGCAGGACAAGGCTGGAGAAGTGCATAATTAGGGTAAGAGGAGAGAGCTGGGGCAGCCACAGGAGTGACCAAGCCTCATTATCATCATTTTATAATTGTTTTTTCAGCAAAAACACTCAGTTCAGGGATTAAACAAGATATGTTTCTGCATCAGTGTAGCTACAGCATTCTCAAGGTATGTTTGAATCATAATGCATAAAAGCAAATAGTAGATTTCCTTCAAGGAATCAGGGGGCAGAGAAGAATCAAGCTAGGATGTCCTTTAGTGGCTTAATAGTTGTCATAATAAGCGACCTTACTCTTCTGCTGTCCAACAGATGATGTGAGACTAATGAGATGTCGGCCTAAAATTTACTATGCAGGGCAGGTTTCTATATCTTGGCGTTCTAATATTTGCTCTTCCATGCATAAACTAGTGAATGGAGCCATTATTTAAGTTTCTACCCATATATTATTGCAGTCACACAAACGCAAACAGCCTTGTTCCTTTCCGTCTGTGACTCATGCCATGTGATCCCTGGTAAGTGCTTTACAGACTACATTACTCCACCTAATTGCACCACTAAAATGGCATGATAATAAACATTACATTTTAAATTCCACTCTAGCTATAAAACCATTAGCCCAAACAAAGACAAGTGATAACAATATCTCAAATGACATGAGAACAAAAGAAAAATGTCTGTAATGTAGGTATTATAACTAAAGGATTGCTTGTGCAAAAACTAAATCTTGTCACCAGCATTTTCACCACTAAACCACAAGACTCTCAGCTTGCCTAAAAAATCTGATGCCCCTATCCTTTCCTCCCCAGCACCTTGGAACCATGCTTCTGGTGTCAGGTGGTATCATAAAGATGAGAATCTAAGCCTTAAACATGCAACAGGATAGGAGTTCTGTGTGCTATAGATACTTCCAACTCTGTAGGGAAGATTTATCATACGCCAACATATGATAGCGGGTATGACCCCCCTTGGTGCACCGGATATATCAAGAGGCGCAGGCCGCGGTATGGCAGCCAGGCAAAACTGGTTTCAGGTTTCTCAAAATAACGCAGGCTGCTGCGGCCCTCAGGGGGTATTTAGGGGGAATTTGCGATTAACATTGCGAATATGCAACCTCCGCTCCATGCGGACATAGAAAGGGAAACTCTCTATGCCCGCATGGTGTGGAGGTCGCATATTCGCAATGTTAATCGCAAATTCCCGCTGAAAACTCTAGCTAGCTACATCTGCCCATATCTCATTTTCTAAAGCACCAAGAACAGTTTTTTCCTCTTTTTTATTAAAGCAGATTCTAATATTCAAAATGATACCAGAAGCATGATACTATATACTTCACAGCTGATGTCAGTCTTAGATCTTCTGCATCTCTGGCACTTCATTGCTCCAAAAATTTTAATTCCTTAAAAACATATTGCAGCATAAATAATGAGGTCGCAGTGATGGAGGGTATGATAGGACTGGGCCCACAGGCGAGGGGGGCCAACAATCTACGTTTAATCTACCTTCACAATTTAAACATAGCAAAACCTTTAACCTTATGTGACTCAAAATAGAGGTGGAGATCTATAACACTTTAAGAGCAGTATAGACCCTCTCACCTGTCTCAACTCTACAGTTGTCAAAGGTATCTGCAATGGAGTTTTATGGTTAATCCTTGTTGCTGTGACAACTGGAGTTACCTTTACAATATATACATACAAATTCAACTTAAGAACAAACCTACAGATCTGGTACGTAACCCAAGGACTGCCTGTAGTTCAGTACACAGTCAAGTAACTCAGGGTTTAGATCAGGGCTTCTTAACTTTAAATGGTCAGAGGGCAGCATTGTCATAACACTCCGCCGCACTGGATACCAGCACCATAGATGCAACAACAACCACAATACTACACAAAATGGCAGTATTGTATTGTAGTATTAGAGAATGCCACCACTATATTTTCTTCCTATCACCCTCGCAATCCGTGTCTGATGAAGGACCTGATGGGGCCCGAAACATTACACAATTAAGTTTTGAATTTCTGTACTACTATTAATAAAACCTAAAGGAAATCTACCCTTTGAAAACGGTCATTCTGACCCAAACATACCTTTACTTTAAGGTAAGGTGTTGCTGGAGGTTGTCTTGATAAGGCACAGAAATCAGCAGTTTCATCAAAAAATCGATTTATACAATAGGCAAATGACCCATTCGGCACTCCTGGGCCACACTGCAAAACAGACGGTCATGCGTAATGAAGATACAGTGCGTAAGCACCAGTGCTTCTGAGAGTTTGGTGACGTCTCTGGAGTGAGGAAGGGTGGGTGAGAAGTTTCAAGCACGCAAGGCACGTGCATTGTTATGATCGTGACCAAGTGCTGAGCGCCCTGGGTCAGAGGCTCAAGAGAGGCGAATGGGTCATTTGCCTATTGTATAAATCGATTTTTGGACGAAACTGCTGATTTCTGTGTCTTATCAAGACAACCTCCAGCATCCCTTACCTACCCCTATGTAAAGTTATGTTTGGGTCAGAATGACCATTTTCAAATGGTAGATATCCTTTAAATTTGCATTATTCTGGCATGATTTATATTTGGAGATATATGAAAAAAACTGAAAACATACGGATGCAAAAAAAGAAAACAGGTGTGGATACTGCTGTGTGAATGAGCCCTAAAATGTATAATATAAAAAAGCGGTGACAAATAGAATAGTAAACACATAGATTTGCAATGGAGCTGTATACATAAAGCAAGACTATATACAGATATACTATATGCATATAGATAGATATACTATACATAGATCTGTTGTCAGGTTGTGTATCAATATCCTATGAAAAGCAGGTAATGACTCAAGTGGAAACTTTATTTGCAGCCCATCATTTGTCACATGACTATTTGCATACGTGATCCAGTAGTATAACTTCCTCTTCTGGAGAAAGTGTCCTTTTGTCTTGTGATAAATTTCCTAGGATACATAATACTACATTGCAGCATAGTCATATGACGTGTAGTGATGGATTCCTCATGCAGTTAAAGATATACAGGCAGTAGAGTTATACTGTAACAGAGCAGCACCACTTACAGGCTCCAATAAACAGCTAAAACAGAAAAAGTTAATCATTGAGCTTAATAGTTTTACTATATGGGAGTGTTCTTGTAAGTGTCAGAATAAATCAAAACACTGATCTGTAAATCTTATCCTTTACAAGCTTTGTACACACAAGCAGTAGTGGGTTATAATATTGGTGGTAGCCAGGGTCCGATGGTCACCCCAAACCACCAACAAAATTTTATATTGAGAGAAATCTTCACCCATAAAATCCTCATACATCTTTTCCTACTCTCAATATAGATGTAAACAAGAGCCATTTCTGGACCTATAAAATGCAAAAATGCAGGTCCATTCCCCAAGAAGCTTGATTCTAGTACCATATGTAGGAAGTAAATTCCAGATTTGTCAGGGCTATAACTCGAATATTCATACAGCACAAGGCCCATGGTAGTCTTAATCCGCCCCTGCATACAAGACCTGGCTCCTTGGCTCACTGTTTGACTTTAGTTATGTCATGATTGCCATATCACTTCATCTTATTGTATTTGTGTCAAAATATGGTGATTTTTTTTACAATTTCCATGATCCTTTAGTTCTCAGTAACTCCTCCTCCCTCTTATGCTCTGCTCATGGTTATGATCTAACAGGTTTTCTTGCTCTGTTAGCATAGTAATGATGTGTAACTGCCATCACCACACACCGGCCATACTGGATGCACTGCAACCAACCGACTACAGCCAAACATAGTGGTGATCACATGACCTGCCCAGGCAGGTGCAGGACATGTGATGTGGACATGTGACCAGCGGCCATCTTCTGTCCTGTGTCTTCTCCTCAATGGACCGCGCGGAGGAAATTAACGGACTGATTAAAGGGCCAGCAGCATTTTAATTCTTCATTACAGTGTATGTCAGCAGCATTTTTCTGCTAAGGAGAGAAAAATTTTAAATAACAACTAATTACACATTAGCTTCTATTTTGAGTACCCATTTCTATATGAATTATGCTGATTCCTGGAATACCCCTTTAAGTTAAGTAAGTCAATGTTGCTCATAGCCTTTATATGGCCAAAACAAACACTTAACAAATGGTATTTTATAGATTGATACACAACCCCTGTAGATGCTCGTGTGTTATATCCATTGGTTTAGGCTCGGTATAAACCACATTTTTGCCCTGCTCTGTAAGGATACCCCTAGTGGATTCCTGATGTACTCCTACAGTGGAGGGCTGTGTAATCCCACTATATGCACATTCAGTGGCATATGTCATCCGATTACTCCCCTCCCCCCTGAAGGAAAGAGGAGGAGTGAGCATCGGCTGCAGCCAGTGATTGGCTGCTGCTGTTCTTTCCTTATATGAACAGCATATGCTCAGCAGAGGTCAGGGGTTGGATGACATACATTGCATACATTCCTAATAAGCTTCAATGGTGTTCGCCAAGCGTATTCATAGTTTCATAGTTTCATAGTTTATACGGTTGAAAAAAGACACTTGTCCATCAAGTTCAACCAAGGAAGGGTAGGGATTGGATGAGGAAGGGATTTAGGGGAAACAATCCTATATAGCATAACAATCAATGTTATTTAGGTGTAAAAAGGCATCTAGACCCTTCTTGAAGCTCTCCGCTGTCCCTGCTGTGACCAGCTCCTGAGGCAGGCTATTCCACATTCCACAGTATTAATTGATCAGCGGGAGGGAACAGGATGAAAAGACGTAGCTTGCTTAGTCTTTGCACCTTGTTTTTCTCAAAGGATCAAACTCTACTCAAAAAGGACAAAAAAAAAGAAACAATTTTGAAAATGGCTGCTCTCTTTTAAAAACGGTGCCAAGCCTTTCACCATCTTTTTAGTAGTGCTTGGGCTTGCGACACAATTTGAATGTTAAATCCCGCGCTTAGTCCAAATCAGTAGGATCGTCCGACGGCACGCCCCCTAAATTGTATTGCATGGAGCCAGCGCAGCTGCGCCAAACACCGATCGTGTGCAACACAATCCCACAAGCGACACCTGTTAAATACCTGTCCAAGCCATGCAATCCCTGAAAAATAATGCAAAGTCCGACGAAAGTGCAGCGTGCAACCCTTAGTAAATGAGCCCCACTGTGTGAGATGTGGCAGCACAACCCCTTTCACTTGAATATAGTATTATATTTTCTTGGTTTTTTTTGTGGTCCTGTCAGGTACATTTAGATTTCATTGTGTATGCAAATATTAATATACATTATTCATTATAATGTTTTCCTGTTGCATATTTCATGTCCTTACATTTTATAATTCTATAAGTAGATCAAAATGGACAGCTTTATTTTCAAAAATGTGCAGTATATAGGAATACATCCCTAGTGATAGACTTGATATGTCAATATAACCATCCTAGCAAATTATAACTTCATTATATAAAACATCAAGAAAGTCCATGAACACTGTGATGATGGGTAACGGAATGGACTGGTGAAACAGACAAAGACAGTGGACCCTTAGACTAACTGCCCTTCCCAGCTGTCCCTGCCTAATTGCCCTATCTACCCTAAGGTAGTAGTAGACAACTCCCTTCTGGTTGATGTTTCCTTCTGGCGCCAAAGTGCAAACACATAGGCAAGACAATACAAACAGAGAATATTAATACAGGTCAGAACCAAGAGTAAAATGCAGTACAAAATCACAAGGTAAACAGATAGTCAGAGAATCAGACATAGGGTCAAAGTTAACAGAAGACAGAATGAACACTAGTTAGCTCAGTACAAGACTATAGCAAGACGGAGAACTGGTCCAGAAGAAGTTTGGATCAGTTCTCTAACATCAAAAAAGCAGCAATGAGATATGAGGGGGAGGGATTTGACATCAAATTACCTGTTTATAACCCAGAGCAGAGATCACAGAAGATGGGTGTGGTGGAAATCAATTAAGACTGCTAGGAAAGGAGTACAGGTGTGTTTACACTAGGAGGGAACAAAATGGCACTTATCAGCGCATCCTCAGCCATGTTTTACAGGGGATAACGCAGACACAGATGTCACATACAAAAACCATAGCTGAATGACTGCCTGCAGGCAAGCTATTATATGTTATATGTATAAGGAGCACCAAGAAGTCCATACGTCATAAGACTAGCACTATCATTACATCATTACCTCTTTATAGGCCTTAATGTTATGTAATCACTATTTTATATATATTACATTTATACACTTACAATAGCTACTCCTCCATTGCAGAATATACCAAATTTGTTTTCGTCTCAATATTCTAACCAAATACTTAAATACTTCCTGGTAAGTAAGTTTATAAGCGACTTAATATTAAAAAGACAAAGGTTAAAGGCTTTTTTTAGGATTATGTTATTTCTCTATAGCAGTGATGGCAAGCCAATGGCACAGGTGGCCGTGGTGGCAGTCAGAGCCCTCTCAGTGGAGACCCAGGCTCAACTCAAAGTTCACCAGACAGGACTCAAGGCCCCCTCTCCTGCAGTCCAAGGGCACTCAGGATGTGCCGTGGATCAGTGTTATTTTAAAGTGAAGCATCCTTGACTGCCTGGAACTACTGGAGGAGCGATAAGGTGTGGACAATGCTGGATTATCATTGGGGCTCCTGCTCTGGGTCCTGCAATTCTCACTGTTCAGGGGACCCTGCAGGGAAGCTACAATAATCATCGTAATTTCTGCTGTATTTGTATCCTCAGGACACTGATACGATTGAAAGCTGTGACAAAGCAGCAAAAAGTTACTGCTAATTGCGACTTTGTTGCAGTTTGGCCACCTGGACTCTAAAAAGTTCGCCATCACTGCTCTATAAGATTTGTCACAATATCAAAACAGCTGGAAGCTTAACAACTGGCTTCCCTACCAATGTCTTTGAAGATTTTGCAGCATTTACGAAATTGTTGTCCTCTTCACTGCTTATCAATCACAGCCCAATACATTGTATAGTTATTGCAGCTCAGCCCCATTAAATTGATCGTGACTGAGGTACCCATAGGGTATATGAGAAATAACTGTGATAGAGCAATCTGAGACTATTGATTAGCAGTTACTGTTACCAGCTAATATTGATTATTAGGAGTCCCAGGTGTCAGACCTTCACTTATTTGTTATGACTGACCTATCCTAAGGTTAGGCGATCAATATTTTATTTCCAGAGAATCCCCTTAAACAAAGGAAGAACAAGTGTAAAATCAAGAAGAAGTATAGGAACAGACATAAATAGCAATGTGTTCTATCAATGATATAGATGTATGTCTTTTTGAGCCACTGGTGCACATTTACTTACCCGCTCCGAGGAGTTCACTGAAAGTGAATTGTCTGATGATAATGGGCTCTGCCATGATTCACTAAAATCGTGCGCCAGATATCCTGCATTTGTCGCTTCCCTGCTCAGGTCCGCGACACAATTTGAAAGTTAAATCCTGCGCTCAGTCCGAATCAGTCGGATTGTCCAATCCGATTTCTGTTGCATGAAAGCCAGCGCAGCTGCACCAAAATCCGGTCGTGTGCAACACAATCCCCTATTAAATACCTGTCACAGCCATGCAAAACCCGAAAACGTCGGAAAATCAGACAAAAGTGCGTCCGCGGACCCTTAGTAAATAAGCCCCACTGTCTCTGTTGTAGTCTCTATGACTCCTAGGTGCAGCCACAATTATTTTATTGATACAAGCACAAACAAAGCAGAAACATAAGGTGTTAACTTTGCTTATAGCATTTTCCATAATTCAGGAACAACAAGTTAATTCCTGTATAATCTTACAACATATGTGAGATCCGGGAATACCTACTCAAAGGGGTTGTACTTCTGGAGAAATAATAGGACTCACTATTTTGAGAAGAAGGGATATGATTTTGCAGTCCCTATGCAAATATTTTAGGGACAATATTAAATAGTTATAAAAAAGATATCATATCCGAAGCTGCTAAATAGTAAAGTCATTGTAAAGATATGTAAAGTCACAGCAAAGTTTACAAAATGATTTGAGCTATTGTTTTTATGTTTCAGGCGTTTACTAAAACATACTAATACAATATCACACAAAGATAGTATACATTATTCACACACAGGTACAATAAAAAACAAGCAATAATACAGTGCAGACAATGCAGAGTATTTTCCACAGTAAGGGAGCGACTCACCAGCAGACTCCTCAGACTCTGCAGTTCAGGAAGGACTGGCTGATCTTTGTAGGCAAGTAACACAGTAATGAGGAGGGAGTGTAATTTACTGTGAAGTCACTTTCTGGATTACAGCCCAGGATGAACTCTGTAACATTTCATCATGGAAGGCAGGATATGATCAGCTATTAAATCTGATATATTACCATCACATGATTTCCAACATGGTTATCCCATGATTATTTCTGAGGTAACAAATTATGACTTGCTTCTGAGAGCAACTATATAGGGGCAGTAAATCCTGACCTTGGAACTGTTAGGGAATTCCTGAACCAAGTGCATCTAAGGGTACATTTACACAAACGCAATGGCAACCGATATGCAGCTGCACCAAGTATTGGTTCCCATTGAGGCCTATGGCACTCGGTCACTGTGTCTGTATGGGACATTCCTTACATTTTGCCATATTGTGGTGCTTAACCTGCGCTGCTCTATGGAAATGGGAGGGGTGAGCAGTGCTCATCCAACTGGGCCGACACATGTTTGCGTGAATGTACTCTTAATCAGTCTGTCAGGGTCGGGGTAGTGGACCCACTGTACCACCGCAAGCAATGACGCAAGCCAGCACCTGGGAGTGGAGTCTAAGTGGCATCCGGTTTTCACAAGAGCCCGCTGCTGTGAAATACCACCAGGTCGCCCCACTGGCGCAACATGCTTGCGGTGGTGGCCAAGGCGAGGTACAAAGTCAGCAGGCAAAATCGGAGTTGTTGTCAGGCGAAAGGTCAGGACAGACGGCACAGTATCAGAGTCGGGGAAGTAGCGAAAGGTAAAGAAAGGCGGCAAAGAATCGAAGTCAGGAACGTAGCAGGAGGTCACAACGGTTAATACACAGACAGTCAGAGAACACATTCTCAATGGCATAAGGGCACAAAGATCCGGCAGGGAATGAGGAAAGATGTTGGCTATTTATAGATTGTCAGGTGACCAGGGCCAATTAGCGATGCGTTGGCCCTTTAAATCTCAGACAGCTGGCGCAAGTGCTCTAGGAGGCGGGGGCACTGCTCAGGAGCGAGGAGACCATCGCTGGAGCACGGCGAGGTAAGTGAACCTGCTGCTAGTGTGAGGGGCACCGGGAGGCAGACAGGTGTGCCTGCCACCCGGGACATGAGTCGCAGGAGCACCCATGACAATTTCTTTATTATGTCCAAGATTTGATGATGGCTTTTCTTGTCCCTACCACAAAAATGTGTGTGCTGTTTCTGTAGTTAAAATTGTCCACAGTTGAGGAGTATTGCATTAAGGTGTCACAAAAGCTATTTAGACATGTAGTCCTCACTCTCTGTCTCTACTAAAGCAATATTATACTCCTTTCAGTATGTATTTGGAGTACTGGAGGGAAGTGAGTGGTTTGGTGTGTTCCTTAGTTTTCACAATGCTGTTTGCTGACTAATGTTCTCTAACAAAACTCTAAGGCCTGTATATATAATGAAAATAAACTCCATATAGATGCATTCTATTTACATGTGGTGTTTACAATGAAACTCAACACAGCTAAGCAGAGGAACTTTGCCTAATTACAGTAGGTACAGAGTATGCAGAACCCTTTATATTTTTTACTGTTCCCACGCAGCTTTCCATGCATCGGCTACTACCAGGACTTTTTTCTATAAAAGTTCTTTATTTTTGCTCTGCACCCCATCTTGACTGAAAAAAAATTAAATGTATATTGTAAATATGTAGATATTTTTGCTAATTTATTAAACAAGAAAAACTAAAATATCACATGTACTAGCTTTTGAGCTAGTACAGGCATGAGTCTTCTTGGGAATGATACCTGGATTTGGGGATCCTCTGTCTCTTCCTTCCAGATCCACTCCAGTTTCCTCAGGTTGGATGGTGAACGTTAGTGGAACCCATTTTCAAGTCTCTCCAGAGATGCTCAATTGGGTTTAGTTCAGGGCTCCGGCTGGGCCAGTCAGGAATTGTCACACAGTTTTTCTGAAGCCTCTGCTTTGTTATTTTAGCTGTGTGCTTAGGGCCTTTGTGATATTGGAAGGTGAACCAGAGAGTGTTTTGGTTGTCCCAAACTAATTTCATTTGAGGATTTCGGAGGCCACTCTTCCTTTAGGCACATTGAGTATTGCAAAAATTCTTTTGTAGCTTTGGTCAGATTTATACCTTGCCAAAATTCTGTTTATGAGCTCCATGGGCAGTTCCTTAGACCTCATGATTCTCATGTGCTCTGACATGTGCTGTGAGGTCTTATATACACAGGTTTGTACCTTTCCTAATCATTTCAAGTCAGTTTAATTAAAGGACACCTGTCATCAGGTCTGTGTAACTAGTCCTGTCACTACTACCTGTTGGAGCAGCTCACAAGGATCCCATCCCAGCCTTTTTCTAGTCAATTCATACATTAATCATTGTAAAATCATCTTTTCTTTATTATGTAAATGAAGCTGGTCACATGGTCAGAGGCAGTGATGTCACTCCTGTTCCCCTCCCCTCTCCTCCCCCTGCTCATGTCTGTGTGTAATGTATAGTAAAGCATTGCTAGTGTGTGTGCTGCATCTGATGACATGCTGCATATTCCTAATACACAGAGACACAGACATCAGCTACACAAGTATCTGACATGTTCTGCTAAAACATGGCTGCAACCTGGAGCTGTTGTATCTCTTCTATACACACACACAGACTACAGGGGGCGGGGCCACCAGCAAGCACATGGAAACATTACACTATTATTCCTCACATATGACACATATTCAGGGATACGTGAACATTATTCTTATTTATCTTTCCAGTAGTGCCTGCTCTAATTGTAGTATAACCATTAATCCTCACATCTTTATACATCACATCATTGTAGAGGCTGTCAGTCAAGCACTGGGGGTGTGGCTGTACCTCCCACTCATGAATAAGGTGGACAGCTTGAATATGCTAATGACTCATTGGACATTTCACAGGTCATTTGCATACAGCTTTAGGCCCTCATTGCTTAGGTTTATAGACATGTAGAGGCACAATGAAGGGATAGAGGCAATGCTTTCTAATGGCAGTTTATGAAAATATATTTAGATTAGGGGGTTATTTTGCATGACGGGTTCTCTTTAAACATAGCTCAAATCCAATGAAGTAATAGAACCATCTCAAGGAGGATCATAAAAATGGACAATGGACAGCATGCAAGTGGCACAGTAAAGGGTCTTAATACTTATGATCATGTGGTTTTTCTGGTTTAATAAATTAGCAAAATTATCTACATTTTATTTTTTTCTGTCAAAATGGGATGCAGAGTGTACATTAATGGGCAAAAAAGAACTTTTTTGATCTTGATCCAACTGGCTGCAATGAAACAAAGAGTGACAAAATTACATTTTTGTACCCACTGTTAACATTTGGATATACAAAATGCTATGTTAACACATGCATTATGTTTTGTTAACACCCAGTTAACATATTGGGGGAGATGTAATAATCCCTTGCCTCCTAAGCCAGTTTTTACCTTTGTGACAAGTGATAAGTTTTGCGTTTCATTCCGAAAAAAAATTGGCAAAAATAATATTTCCGGAATGTCTGCTTTATTTAGGTATGGTGTTTTATGTGTTCTCAAATTTTTTTAGGATGTTATGAGGCTTAAGACTTTAGGTTGACCCATTTCGTGCTGCTACCTCTCAATGTAGCCCTATTACAGTGATGGCGAACCTATGGCACGCGTGCCAGAGAGGGCACGCAGAGCCCTCTCTGCAGGCACGCGTACCATCTCCCCAGTCTCACGAAAGTGGGCCCCGATGCCTGCTGGGTCGCTGCGCTCCGATACCTGCGCAGACTGCTCGTCTCCGGCGCTGTGATGACTGCGCATCCCAGCACTCCACTGTATGCGCGCCCCGGCGCTCCGATTCCTGCGCGGCCCCGCGTTCCACTTCCTGTTTGTTCACGGCGCGCCGACGTCTGTGCGGCTCCGGCGTCCCGCTACCTGCGGGGTCGCCGGGTCCTGGCGCCCGATGCCTGCTGCCTGCTCCCGTGCTCCAGCGTGACGTCACCGCATCCTCGCCGGTACTTGAGATGGCGCGTTTCGGCTGCTGCACTTGGTAAGGCCCTCTGTGTGTGTCTGCCTATACTGGGGTGGGGGGAGGCCCTATTTCTATCGTGGGGTGGGGGGTGAGGCCCTGTCTCTATCGTGGGGTGGGGGGGAAGCCCTGTGTCTATACTGAGGTGGGGGGCCCTGTCTCTATAGTGGGGTGGGGGGGAAGCCCTGTGTCTATACTGAGGTGGGGGGCCCTGTCTCTATAGTGGGGTGGGGGGTGAGGCCCTGTGTCTATACTGAGGTGGGGGGCAATGTCTCTATAGTGGGGTGGGGGGGTGAGGCCCTGTGTCTATACTGAGGTGGGGGGCAATGTCTCTATAGTGGGGTGGGGGGTGAGGCCCTGTGTCTATACTGAGGTGGGGGGCCCTGTCTCTGTAGTGGGGTGGGGGTGAGGCCCTGTCTCTATACTGGCTACTAGAGGGACTGGGTATTACCCCTAAACTCACAATGCTGCAGCATTTCTCCGTGTTGTGTACGTTATTTTCGGAGAAAATAAAACTTTTACTTAAAGAGCGACAGCCGCAGTACACAGCCATACACATAGCTACAACCGCAGTACACAGCCATACACATAGCTACAACCGCAGTACACAGCCATACACATAGCTACAACCGCAGTACACAGCCATACACATAGCTACAACCGCAGTACACAGCCATACACATAGCTACAACCGCAGTACACAGCCATACACATAGCTACAACCGCAGTACACAGTCATACACATAGCTACAACCGCAGTACACAGCCATACACATAGCTACAACCGCAGTACACAGCCATACATGGAGCTACAGCCGCAGTACACAGCCATACACATAGCTACAACCGCAGTACACAGCCATACACATAGCTACAACCGCAGTACACAGCCATACACATAGCTACAACCCCAGTACACAGCCATACATGAAGCTACAGCCGCAGTACACAGCCATACACATAGCTACAACCGCAGTACACAGCCATACATGAAGCTACAGCCGCAGGCAGTAATACAGTATTCATCACTACATTAGCTTCTAGTATAGTGTTATTATTGGTGATATGGGCCTTTCTATAGTGGTCTTTATAACCAGAATTCTGCTATTTATGTGGTTGTAATGGTGGCGTCATGATGTCAAAGTGTTATATGTCTCTTGTATAGTGGTATTGTGGCACTATGGGGCTAAATTGCTGTGTTGGCACCTTGCGATAGAAACGTCGGCTTTGGTTTGCAGTTTGGGCACTCGGTCTCTTAAAGGTTCGCCATCACTGCCCTATTATATGTAGCAGCTTACCCAGGTGGATTTATAGATCCCACATCAAAGCACCAATGAGTCACTGAATAGTCAGGAGCAAGCCGAGGTAGAGATCTAGTTGAGTCAAGATACAAATTTGAAAAGTGAGGGCTGGGAAAACCTATTTCTAGTCATCTTAAAGTGGGGTTATCAGTACAGCAGCTGAGGAGAGATATACATAGTCATAGTCAAAAATAAGCAAAAGGTTATGAACAGTCAGTCAGCAAGCAGAAATCAGGAGTGAAAAAGCTAAGCACTGATACCCTAACCCTCGTAGATTTCAATGACTTATCCATTAAAATCAAAGGGAAACTGACCTAGAACCAATTGCAAGTGTCACGGGTGTCCCTGCGATCAATGCCTCGGATCGCAGACACACCTGTGCCTCTCTCCGTGGTGCTGCCGGCCCCGGCCCTCACTTACCTTGCCACGCTCCTGGTCCCATCCCGGCTAGGCTGCACGTGCGTTCCCGCTCCCTAGGGCGTGTGCACGCCGGCATTCGATGATTTAAAGGGCCAGCACACCTCTGTTTGGCGCTGGCACTTCCGGGTATCGACAAAAAGACTGGCTGCTCCCATCAACCCCCACTGGATCTTTGAACCATACACCTTAGAGAAAGCTTCCTAGCTAATGCTGTTCCTGTTTCTTTCCTGCTCTGCTTGATCTCCTGTTGTTGACCCTGGACCTGACCTCTGACCTAGCATCTCAGCCACCTGCCTTGACTACCCACCTGTCCCTGACCTCGAGCCTGGATTGTGATTCTGTACTTCTACCTTAGCTGCCACCGCGGGCTAGTCGCACCTGTGGAACGACCTGGTGGCACCTCGCCGAAGCAAGACCATCCTGCTTTGCGGCAGGCTCTGGTAAAGACCGGGTGCCACTAAGACTCTGGTCCCAGGTGTCAGCTAGCACCATCTCCCGCCGTGGTCCAGGGGGTCCACTGACCCCGAACCCTGACAGCAAGTATGTTGTCCTGTGGCCTAACGCCTTACAGTTCATTATTTTGTATGGCACAACGTGGTGGTATTGTCCAGAAAATCAGCTTTGAAATGAGATGTAAATTGGTTGCAACATCAAGGAGGCTGGGAGCTTAGCAATGAAGTCCAGTTCTTCTCACCATGAATGCCCTCTCTGCTGTGATTGACATCATACATCAGACTTATGTATGTCCTTGGGACTATCATAGATAGACAGGTTATGAGCCTAAATCCTCATGAAAGAATACATATATCTACCATGGAAACCAGCAATTCTGACAATACATGGGAAACCCAGGAGTCAGATTGAAGAAGTAGAAGACACTTTGTTTTGCAAACTTTTTATGGTATCAGACCTCTGTTTGATGTAACTTTTATGATGCCTTGCCCATGTGTACACTACACAAAGCATCCTTTAATTCCTACATGTTTTAATATGTTTTCTTGTTCAGTTTCAATAAAAATATGTTACGTACCTGTATTTTATTATTATCATTTATATAATCTATGTATGCAAAAAGAAACTGGATAGACTTCTTTTGTTTCCGGAACGCTATGCAAATGCAGTCATGGCTGGAGCCAAGTCTTACTAAGCTGAAAGGGAGTCTGGTTTATTAGAGGGGTTGTCACAAAAAAAGAGAATATTCTAAATAAGGCATAAAAAAGAATTCAAGGATATATATCTAAAGAATCATAATTTCAATTACATAACTGGCCAAAAGTTTATTTATCGCATAAATACATATCAAGACACAAATATAAAGTTAAAACACCAAAAAGGTGCATACATACGCACATCGGGAAGGTTATAATATGTCCCTGTGGGAGCCCTGTGACTATTAGCTACAGTGGGGACAGTGTTCCTAAAATGGCCAAAATGGAAGAATTGTTTCTATATTGACTTCTGCGAGGGAACTCTTACTATATTGGCTACTGTGGGAAACTGTGACTATGCTGGCTTTTGTTAATGTGCTGTTATTCTATATCAGCTACTGTGGGGGAACTGATACTATATAGGCTACTGTGAGTGCTGAGCTCACAATTCTGCCCCATCATCCCTGAGAGGAGACTCTCTTATCTCCTATCAGGGGGGATTTACATTAAAGGAAACCTACCACTTGAAGTGGTAGGTGTAAGATGCACATACCGAGCACCAGCTCAGGGTGAGCTGGTGCCGGTGCTTACTTTCATTAGTGTCCTAAACCGCTGTATCGCGGTTTAAACACTTTTTAATCTTTACAGCCGAAGGAGCTTTGGCGCACCATGCGCACGACCGCGCACGCAGCTCCGCGGCATTTCCTATGCAGGCGTGTGCACGGTGCGCCGAAGCAGCTTCAGCTATAAAGATTAAAAAGTGTCTAAACCCCGATACAGTGATTTAGGACACAGATGAAAGTAAGCACCGGCTCCAGCTCACCCTGGATAGTTTTAACCCCTTAACGCTCTGTGCCGTAGCGCGTAAGTAAATACTAATGGATAAATATTGGTCTGGCGTACAAACCTTCAAACAGTTTTCCACCACCATGCCAAGTATGTGTGGTGGGGCATGAAGGGGGCTGTGCGGAGTGGCGAAGTGGGTCATCGCAGGGCATTCTTGCGCAGATTATAGTAAAATTGTATTCCAGACAGGGCCCGGCGTAGAATTTTCTTCTAGTACAGCCATCTACCGGGTTTATCAGGAGGCCCGAGCCTCCTAATATATCCAGCGCAGCAGAAGGGGGTAGGTTCAGGGCCGGTGCTAGACAAAGTGGGGCCCCGGGCAAAACTAAAAGTGGGGCCCCAAAATAAAACTATTTTAGGACCAGTCACAGTCAGCAAGAGGCTCCCTTTAGTATGGTAAAACAATCTGTAATATTGGAGAATTTTATAGGAGATAGATAGATGATAGGGAGATTGATGGACAGCACGGTGGCTCAGTGGTTAGCACTACAGCCTTGTAGCGCTGGTCAACAGTTTGTATGTTCTCTCTGTGTTTGCGTGGGTTTCCTCCGGGTCCTCTGGTTTCCTCCCACACACCAAAAAATTACTGGTAGGTTAATTAGACTGGTCCCTGTCCCCAATGGGCCTCATAATTTGGCAAGCTCTGTGCAGCGCTGCGTAACCTGTGTGCACTATATAAAGAAATTATTAATTATTATTATTTTTGGATTCTGACATGCTTTGCTTTATACGGTTATAACTTTTGAACCCTGTAACTTATCAAAGCGATTCTGAGATTGTTTTTTCCTCACATGTTGTACTTCATTTTAGTGGTAAATGTTGGATAAGTTTTGCGTTTATTTACAAAATAAAAACGATACATTTTTTTAAAAAATGTGACATTTTTGAAATTCGGAATAATCACGCTTTCAGACACCTAAACAAGTTGCTGAATAACATTTTCCATTTGTCTACTTCACATTTTCATAATTTGAAATGTCTGGATAATTTATTTTGATGTCGCACGACTTACAAATCGAATATCGGTTTTCTGTATTTTCAGAATTGACTATTTTGGAGATAAATACTGTTTTGATGAAATTTTACATACTTAACATCAAAAAACTCCTATATAACCAACCTATTTTCAAATCTGCCCCCCTCAAACTATCAGAAACAGTTTTTAGGAAGATTGTTAACCCCTTGAGATCTTCATAATAATTACATCAAAATGGAGGTGAAATTTAGAATGGTCAAATTTTGTCAGTTATACTGCAATTTACACATTTCCAAAAGATAAAAAGAGAAAACCCACCTTACAATTTGTTCTGCAATTTCTCCCGAGTACAGAGACCCCCCACATGTGGCCGTTACTTGTGTTATGGGCACACAGCGAGGCGCAGGAGGGAAGGAGAGACCTGCAGCTGCCAGGATTTTAGTTTCCTCATTGGCCCCTTTTGTAGGCTATAAAATTTTAGCTTTTTCGTTATTGGAGCCATATGACGGCATTTTTCTGCGGGATGAGATGCTTTTTCCAGTGTTACCATTTTGGGGTTGGTATCCACAATTGTTGAAAATTTAGGAACTTTTTTTTGAGGGCAGGAGTACAAAAGCATCAATTCTGTACTGGAATTTTTACTTTTTTTGTGCATGTTCACCGTATAGCCTAATAATCATGTTATCTTTATTCTGTGGGTCGATACAATTATGGGGGAAACCAGACTTGAATATTTTTTCTTTGATTTTTCCCCACATTAAGGTTTTATTTGGCAAATTTATTAAAATATATAATTTTTGCAGTGCCGTCTTTCAAGTGGCATAACATTTTTGGCTATGGAGCTGGTTGATGGCTTCTTTTTTGCGGGACATGTTGTGCTTTGCAAAAGTATCATACTGTATTACATCTGTTTTTTGATCACTTTTTATTGTATTTTTTTGTGGAATTCAAAAGGTAAAGATCATATTTTTCGTCGGATTTTTAACAACGTTCATCACGCGGGTTCAATAATTATTTACTTTTATTCTACGGGTGATACTATATATATAGGGTTTGTGTTATAAAGAGTCATAAATCATATGTTATGGGAATAATGGGCATTTTTATTGCTTTTATTTTTAATATTTTTTTTTTTACTTTTTGCACCATGGGAAATAAGCAAGCAACATCTGATTGATTCCTCATGATAATATCATGTGCTTTTAAGATGACGTCACTGACGCCATCTTTCAGGCACTGCCTGGAGGTAGCTCTATGGTCCTGATCAGACCGGGGGCCAGGGCCGCATCTGCCATGAGGCAAGATGAAAATCTCACCTCAGGTGGCAGATACCCAAGCCCTAAGGCAAGCGGCAAAATTTGGGTCTGTAATGTGGGTGATTTGGGTGGCCATCGCTGCCCGAATCGCCCACATGACAAAAAAAATGATTAAAAAAATTGTGCATGTCTTTAAGAGACAGACGCGAATGATGTACAGAGCGACACCGGCACAGATCCTTCTGTCCGTGTCGCTTTGTTGCTCTGGGGGACTCAGGCAGCGTGCAATGACGTTACGCTGCCTGTGTACCTTCACAGAGAGCAACACAAGGCAGCCAAAGTGCCGGGAAAATGCAGAGGATGCGAGCGGCGGCAGGGGGCTGACTGAAGGCAAGTAATTTCTTTATTATTTTATAAAAAGGGGGCTGCATAAGAGGGGGGCTATATATAATTTTCGCCCCAGGCAGCAAATACCCTAGAATGGGCCCTGCTTAGAGCTGCCATTGCAACGATTGGTGCCCCCCAAGAAAAGACGGCACGGAGGGAAAGACCCCCCCCAAAGGCAGGTTAAATGCCGCAGTCGCGCTGACCGTGGCATTCAACGGGTTAAACACCCGCGATCAGATCACTCCGACTGCAGGTGTTGGTTGTTAGTTACAGCTGGCACCCTGTGTATCCCGATTCGGCTCAAATCTTGAGCTGAACCAGCATCAGTGCAGCGTCCAATATAAGGGACGCTGAGAGCCAAGTCACTGTGCTTAGTGTGCGATATATTGGACGTAGAGCGTGAAGGGGTTAAAGTGGGCAAAGGGGTCTGTGCTATGACACACAATATGCTTATGTATTATAAGTGTAAGTAACGGACTTATGCTTTTTCAATAAAGCAAGGTGGCTCAGTGGGTAGAAGCGCTGGGGTCCTGAGTTCAAAGTTTGTAGGACCTGTAGGGTCCCACACAAGCACGGAAAGAACATAGTTTCCTCCCACACTCCAAAACATACTGGTAGGTTGACTCGATGGTGTCCGATAGGGACCGAATTGACAAAAAGCTCTACGCAGCGCTGCGTAATCTGTGTCCGCTATATAAATAAAGGAATTTATGTCTGCAATAGTTTTACTGACACAAGGGGGAGAAAATGGAAGGGGAAACTCCCGGAAGTCCACTTTTTGGCAGGGAATTGTGGGTTTCACATTATGCAAATCACACAAATCAACATTCAGAATGGATGAAAAATGGAGTATTTCAGTGGCACTCTCACCGAGGAAGGTGGGGGTGCCGTCGCAGCTCACAGCAGGGGGTCCACCAAGTCTGGCACAGCATAGCATGCTCTCATTGCTTCAATATGCAAAACCAATCCTAATTTATTGTATGCTTATGTACCAACCCCATGCAGTTTTTATTTTATTATTATTTATGTGTATATATAATCTATACTGTATTGTAAATATGTAAGGTTGTTATAAGAGGAGTGGCTATTCTCTAATATTGAAAACTTATTTGCTCATTTCCTACATATTCTGAGGGTACTGTGGTGCAAACAGGGAAAGGCTGGGGCTCTTAGAGCTAAGCACACATGCAGAGACTTATAAACAGAGTATTTCTTTGGTGGCAGGGCCACCACTACCATCTCGAACCGCTACTATCTCAAACATGACTGACTGTTTCAATCTGTTCATCGTTGAACCCCAAACAAATCTTAAACACAGTCCTGGTAACAGGGCCGGTTCTAGGGCAAAATTAAAAGTGGGGTCCCAAAATAAAACTATTTTATGACCAGTCACAGTCAGTAAGAGGCTCCTTTAGTATGGTAAAACAAACTGTAATATGGGAGAATCTTATAGGAGATAGAAAGATGATAGGGAGATTGATGGGCAGCACGGTGGCTCAGTGGTTAGCACTACAGCCTTGCAGCGCTGGTCAACATCTGCAAACAGTTTGTATGTTCTCAGCATTTGTGTGGGTTTCCTCCGGGTCCTCCAGTTTCCTCCCACACTCCAAAACATACCGGTAGGTTAATTAGATTGTAAGCCCTATTGGGGACAGGGTCTGTGTAGTGCTGTGTAATGTATGCGCTATATAAATAAAGGAATTATTAATTATAATTATTATGATTGAAGATAAATATGAAAGATGATAGAGATTTCTATACAGTAGATGGAAATGAGATAAATACAGTGGGAGAATTAGAAAAATAGATAGAAAAAGCGAGATCTCAGATTTTATGAGATATACATATAGACAGGAGATAGATGATAAACATCTTCACCCAGGAATTCAACCATGGGGTGTTAACAAAATACAAACAAAATCAAAATTACAGCAAAAATAATTAAGTAAACTGCAGCAAAGCACATTTTCTGAAAGCAGACACTTGCAGACCCATTTCAAAATTGCATTAGAGTTTATAGACATAGGCGCCTTCATGCAACTTTGATTCAAACTGAAACATTTTATAAATACTTAAAAGGTTACTTTGATGGAATTATTCTTACCGTTAATTCCTTTTCCATTAGTCCACCATGACGGCCCCACATTGAGGATGACCCTTGACCCTGCAGGGACAGGAAGCGGAGAGGTTAAGCCCCCCCCCCCCCCCTCTGCATCCACATAACAGTGGCCTCCAATAACGAACTTTGGCAGTGGATACAACCCATTTATTATATGTTTCATTCACATACAACATAGGTATAAACATTCAAATCATCAACAATATGACATAGGGTGGGAATATACATGGGCCGTCATGGTGGACTAATGGAAAAGGAATTAACGGTAAGAATAATTCAACTTTTCCCCTAGCGTCCCCCATGACAGCCCCACATGGAGACATAACGATTAACCATCTTTTTTAGGGGGGGACAACAGCCTGTAAAACCTTCCTACCGAAGGCTAACTCTCTAGAACTCTGTAAGTCTAGTCTGTAATGTTTTGCAAAAGTCATATGGTTGGACCAAGTAGCAGCCCTACAAATTTCCTCTATTGACGCTCCTCTCTTCTCTGCCCAGGACGTTGCCATGGCCTGAGTTGAGTGTGCTTTAACCTTCCCTGGAGTTTCTAATTGTTGAGCTGCGTATGCTGCTTTGACGACTGATTGAATCCATCTTGCAATTGATGCTTTGGAGGATTTTTTGCCTTTATTTCTACCCCCATATTGAAGAAGGATATTGTAATCCTGACGCCAAGATTCAGTCTGTTTGAGGTATCGTAACATAGCTCTTTTAACATCCAAGGAGTGCCAGGCCATCTCTTTTGGATTCTTCGGATCCTGGCAGAAAGAAGGCAAGATGATTTCCTGATTTCGATGAAAGTCAGTCGAGACCTTTGGGATAAAAGTTTTGTCTAGAGTTAATGTTATTCTGTCATTGGATACTTTTAAATACGGCTCCTTAATGGAGAGGGCTTGTATTTCTCCCAATCGTCTAGCTGAGGTTATTGCTACTAAAAATGTTACTTTTAAGGTCAGATCTTTAATGCTAGCCGATTCTAGAGGTTCAAACGAGGGCCCGGTTAGGAAGTTTAGGACTAAGGAGAGATCCCTGGTAGGAACTCTTTGTTTGAGTTGCGGCCTCAACCTGGAGGTGGCCTTAATGAATCTCTTAATCCATCTATGTTCTGTGAGAGATATATTGAAAAATGCCCCTAAAGCTGATATCTGTACCTTCAGTGTATTGGTTTTTAGCCCCTTTTCAAATCCTGCCTGTAGAAAATCCAGGATCTGAGAAATATTGGGAGATAATTGATTAGGAGTTGCTGTTCCACAAAAAGATACAAATCTTTTCCATATTTTATAATATATAGCAAACGTTATCATTTTACGGCAGTTTAAGCCTCTTGACCTCAACAGTCCCCATTCAGGATCCAAGCCAAAAGTTTCAGGTTTTGCGGGTCTGGATGAAGAAGATCCTTCCGACATAGAAGTAACATTGGCTCTGCTATTGCTAAATCTTTTAGTGTTGCAAACCAATTCTTCTTGGGCCAAAAGGGGACTTTTACAATCACTTTTGCTCTGTCCACGATAATCTTTTGTATCAACTTGGGGATTAACGGCATTGGAGGAAAAGCATACATTAAGGATGCGTCCCACTTGTGATTGAATGTATCCTTCTGACAGATCGAAACATCCCTTTGTAGCTAAAAGAAAAGACCTGTTTTGGTGTTCTCTCTGGTAGCAAAGAGGTCTAACATTGGAACTCCCCATCTTTGTGTTATCTGGCCATAAACTTCTTGGTTTAGAGACCATTCGTGATGGTCTATCAACCTTCGACTCAGAAAGTCTGCTATTCCATTCTGACTCCCTTTTAAATGTATAGCTGTTAGGGATAAGAGATTGTTCTCTGCCCAGGTGAAAAGTTTCCTCGATAGATGTAATAGGTCTTGACTCCTGGTGCCCCCTTGATGGCGGAGATAAGCTACCGTCGTTACATTGTCTGAGTAGATTTTGATATGGGAGTTTTCCAGATATTGGGAAGCCCCCTTCAGTACTTCCCAGACCGCCTTTAATTCCTGATAGTTTGAGGACCGCTTCGGAGTCGTCAAAGGCCATTGCCCTTGAAGGTATCTTCCTTCCAGATATGCTCCCCATCCTGACAGGCTTGCATCCGTCTGAATGACTTCTACTGGCCAAGGAAACCAGTGAACTCCTTTTTTCAGATGTTGTTCTTCTGTCCACCATACTAGGGATGACTTTATGGATGGAGGTAGCTGGATCCTTTGATCCAGGTGTAAGGGATCCTTGTCCCAGGATGACAGAATCCAACTTTGAAAGGTCCTCGTATGACTCTGGCACCACTGGACCGCTCCTATGCAGGCGGTCAGATACCCCGACACTTTCATTGCCTCTCTTATTGTGCAATACTGACATTGCAGGAATAATAACATTGTTTGAATCATGAGGCTCCTTTTCTCCTCTGGTAGAAAAGACATCTGGAGACTCGAGTTCAGTTGTGTACCTAGAAAGACAGTCACTCTGCTGGGAGTAAGATTGGATTTCTCCCAATTGATGATCCATCCCAGGTGTTGTAGGGTTGAAATAGTCAGATTCCTGTGTAAGATCAATTCTTCTTCTGTAGTCCCAATTATTAGCAGGTCGTCCAGATATGGAATGATCTTGACATTCTTCATTCTCAAATGGGCTATTATTTCTATTACAATTTTTTAGGCAGTCCTTGGGGCTGATGAGACCCCGAGCGGTAAAGCCCTGTATTGGAACCTGAATATTTCGTTTGTTGGAGAGGGAATTGCAAACCTGAGGTATTTTTGGGATTGCAGACAAATGGGTACATGGTAATAGGCATCTTTCAGATCTATAGTACATAGGAATGCATGTCGAGGAATGAGATTGGTGGCTGAACTGATCTTTTCCAATTTGAATTTCCTGTAGAGGATGAACTTGTTTAGTAAATTTAGATTGAAGATAAGTCGGAAGGAGCCATTGGGTTTTTTTTTAATCAGAAATAGAGGGCAGTAATGTCCGGTCAATGCTGTATTTCTCGGTACCGGCACCACAACCCCCATATTTTTTCAGTTTCATGACCTCCTGCCATAATTGAAGAGAGAGGGACTGATTTTGTAGATTCGTCTCTACAAACTTCTTGGGAGGAAGGGTTGTTAACTCCAATTTGTAGCCATTCTCCGACAGATTCAGAACCCAGGCATTCGATGTTATTTGTGCCCACTGTTGGTAGAATCCTAGGAGTCTTCCCCCCACTCTTCATTTTCCTCCCTTGGAATAGCTCTAGATCTTCCTTGCTTGCCTTTCCCTTGGGTAACAAAAGGGTTGTTTCTTTGGAATAGACTTTGTTTCTGGAAACCCTTTTCTCTTGTCTGCAGACTTTTCTAGAATAGCATCTAGTTCTGGTCCGAAAACATATTCTCCCTGGAATGGAATGCCACACAATTTGGCTTTGGAACGAAAGTCCCCACTCCATTGTCTCAGCCACAACGTACGTCTGGTTGAATTTGAGAGAGCGCCCTCTTTCGTGCTAAACCTTACTCCTTCTGCTGATGCATCGGCTATAAACGCTGTTGCAGATTTTAAAGTTGGTATAGTATCTAAGAGGACTTCTTTTGGGGTTCCACTTCTAATATGGTTTTCCAATTCCGTCAACCAGAAGAACATTGTACGCTACTGATGTTGTTGCTATATTGGCTTTAAGGTTCAACATACTAGACTCCCAGGTTTTCTTCAATAAGCTGTCTGCTTTTCTATCTAACGGATCCTTCAATTGTATTGCATCTTCAAACGGAAGGTCCGTCTTCTTTGCAATTTTTGTTACCTGTATGTCTACCTTAGGAGGGTTATCCCATAGGCAAGAATCCTGTTCATCAAATATTAATCTGTTTTTGAATTCTCGGGATACCGACATCCTATTCTCTGGTTCCCTCCATTCTTCTAAGATTAACTGTTTTAGGGTTTCGTTAACAGGAAATACCCTCCTTTTTGCTTTTAGAATGCCAAAAAGTTCATCCTGTACCAATTTAGATTCTTCAATGTCTTCAATTTTAAGCGTATCTTGTACAGCTTTTAGCAGAGCATCCAAATCTTCAGACACAAACATATATTTTGACTCCATTTTAGATGCTGAGGAAGAGGGAGGTGGTTCCATTTCAAATAGCTCCATTTTTGATGTGGAAGCCTGTTCTGCCTCAGATTCCGATTCTGATAGGGATTCTACCACTCTGGGTCTTTTGTAAGGTGGCTGTAATTGTGGGATTAATGCGGAAATGGATGAAGATACTGACTAGAGATGAGCGAGCACTAAAATGCTCGGGTACTCGTTATTCGAGACGAACTTTTCCCGATGCTCGAGTGCTCGTTTCGAGTAACGAGCCCCATTGAAGTCAATGGGAGACTCGAGCATTTTTCAAGGGGACCAAGGCTCTGCACAGGGAAGCTTGGCCAAACACCTGGGAACCTCAGAAAAGGATGGAAACACCACGGAAATGGACAGGAAACAGCAGGGGCAGCATGCATGGATGCCTCTGAGGCTGCTTAATCGCACCATTATGCCAAAATTATGGGCAACAGCATGGCCATGACAGAGTGACAGAATGAAGCTAGATAGCATCTAAAACATCCAATAATTGACCCTGACACTATAGGGGACGGCATGCAGAGGCAGCGGCAGCAGCGGAAGGCTAGAGAGTGGCATGGCGACATACCCTAAATGGACTCAGGCTTCAAACCAATGGGTAGCAGAGAGGAACCAAAGAAGGTGAGCAAGAAGCGCTCAAATAATATTGGTACATGATAAAAGTTTGCCAGTATATTTTGTGGATTACACAGCAGGGTGGCGACAAAGTTAACATGGAAGCCATGAAAACAATCCAAAATTCTGCCTGACACAGCTCGTTTGATAAGGGGACGATGTATGGAGGCAGTGAACTAGTAGTAGATTAAAGGTACTGCAGTTAAAACTATGTTAGTTGGTTCTTGGCATGGAGCTGGCGCTCCGCTGCCAGGCGAGCTTTCGCCAATCCAAGCCCCTGTCTCTAGGCTACTCCCCAAACAGCACTTCTAAGAACCTTTCGGATAAGATCAAGTGTAGTAGCGTTCTTATAAGTTTGGGATATGGCGGGTGAGGGGAATGTAAACATCTGCGCAAGAAGCGCTGAAATAATATCCGTAAATGAAAAAAGTTTTCCAGTATATTTTGTGGCTTACACAGCAGGGTGGCGACAAAGTTAACAAGTTTGATGTGGAATGCCCTGCAATAGCTCTTGGGCGGTGTGCCTTTTATCACCTAGGCTCAGCAGTTTGAGCACCGCCTGCTGTCGCTTAGCAACGGCACTGCTGCTGTGCCTAGAGCTACCGACTGATGGCGCCATGCCCACGGATGGTAATTCGGAGGAGGAGGAGGTGGAGGAGGGGTGGGAGGATTTGGAGGTATAGTAGGCCTTTGAGACCTGGACCGAGGTAGGCCCCGCAATCCTCTGCGTCGGCAGTATATGACCAGCCCCAGGGTCAGACTCGGTCCCAGCCTGCACCAAGTTAAGTGTAGTAGCGTTCTTATAAGTTTGGAATATGGCGGGTGAGGGGAATGTAAACAGATGCGCAAGAAGCGCATGATGCGCATGGAGCTGGCGCTCCGCTGCTAGGCGAGCTTTCGCCAATCCAAGCCCCTGTCTCTAGGCTACTCCCCAAACAGCACTTCTAAGAACCTTTTGTATAAGATCAAGTGTAGTAGCGTTCTTATAAGTTTAGGATATGGCGGGTGAGGGGAATGTAAACAGATGCGCAAGAAGCGCATGATGCGCATGGAGCTGGCGCTCCGCTGCTAGGCGAGCTTTCGCCAATCCAAGCCCCTGTCTCTAGGCTACTCCCCAAACAGCACTTCTAAGAACCTTTTGTATAAGATCAAGTGTAGTAGCGTTCTTATAAGTTTAGGATATGGCGGGTGAGGGGAATGTAAACAGATGCGCAAGAAGCGCTGAAATAATATCCGTAAATGGTAAAAGTTTGCCAGTGTATTTTGTGGATAACACAGCAGGGTGGCGACAAAGTTAACAACTTTGATGTGGAATCCATGAAAACAACCCAAATTTCGGCCTGACAAACCTCGTTTGATAAAGGGACGATGTATGGAGGCAGCTATATGGACGACTTTTGGAGGTAGCAATGGAGACAACGTGTGGAGGCTGCTATGGAGACAATTCAATTTGGATAGTGCCTGTATGTGGCAGTCCAAAAAATTTTTCAAACCAGAGGAGCAGGTAGGTGGCCCTCCAGAAAAATTGAATAGATTGAGTGCCTGTATGTGGCACTCCCAAAAATTGTTTAAAACAGAGGACCGTGTCGGTGGCCCTCCAGAAAAATTAAATGCATAAAGTACTATACCTAGAGCCAGTGGGCCCTGTCAAAAAACAGCCAGTTTCCTCTGCTTTACTGTAGAAAGAGGAGGAGAAGGAGGAAAATGAGGAGGAGGAGGAGTGGATAAATTATTCAGGTTGAGCTTCCTTCACCTGCTGGAGATTTGAAATTAGGAGAAATCCATGCTTTATTCATCTTGATAAGCGTCAGCCTGTCAGCGCTGTCAGTCGACAGGCGTGTACGCTTATCGGTGATGATGCCACCAGCTGCACTGAAAACCCGCTCTGACAAGACGCTAGCGGCAGGGCAGGCAAGAACCTCCAAGGCGTAGAGCGCCAGTTCGTGCCACATGTCCAGCTTTGAAACCCAGTAGTTGTAGGGAGCTGTGTGATCATTTAGGACGATGGTATGGTCAGCTACGTACTCCCTCACCATCTTTCTGTAAAGATCAGCCCTACTCTGCCGAGACTGGGGACAGGTGACAGTGTCTTGCTGGGGTGACATAAAGCTGGCAAAAGCCTTGTAAAGCGTACCCTTGCCAGTGCTGGACAAGCTGCCTGCTCGCCTACTCTCCCTCGCTACTTGTCCCGCAGAACTACGCACTCTGCCGCTAGCGCTGTCAGAAGGGAAATACTGTTTCAGCTTGTGCACCAGGGCCTGCTGGTATTCATGCATTCTCACACTCCTTTCCTCTCCAGGGATGAGAGTGGAAAGATTTTGCTTGTACCGTGGGTCCAGGAGAGTGAACACCCAGTAATCGGTGCTGGAATAAATTCTTTGAACGCGAGGGTCACGGGATAGGCAGCCTAGCATGAAATCTGCCATATGCGCCAGAGTACCAACGCGTAAGAATTCACTCCCCTCACTGGCCTGACTGTCCATTTCCTCCTCCTCCAACTCCTCCAACTCCTCTTCTTCTGCCCATACACGCTCAACAGTGTAGGACTCAACAATGGTCCCCTCTTGTGTCTCGCCAACATTCTCCTCCTCTTCCTCCTCATCCTCCTCCACCTCCACCTCCTCCGATATGCGCTGAGAAACAGACCTAAGGGTGCTTTGGCTATCAACAAGGGAATCTTCTTCCCCTGTCTCTTGTGAGGAGCGCAAAGCTTCCGACTTCATGCTGACCAGAGAGTTTTTCAACAGGCCAAGCAGCGGGATGGTGAGGCTGATGATGGCGGCATCGCCACTGACCATCTGTGTTGACTCCTCAAAGTTACTCAGCACCTGACAGATATCAGACATCCACGTCCACTCCTCATTGTAGACTTGAGGAAGCTGACTGACCTGACTACCAGTTCTGGTGGAAGTTGACATCTGGCAGTCTACAATCGCTCGGCGCTGCTGGTAAACTCTGGATAACATGGTCAGTGTTGAATTCCACCTCGTGGGCACGTCGCACAACAGTCGGTGAGCGGGCAGTTGGAGGCGGCGCTGCGCTGCCCTGAGAGTGGCAGCATCTGTGCTGGACTTCCTGAAATGCGCACAGATGCGGCGCACCTTCGTGAGCAAATCAGACAGATTGGGGTATGTCTTGAGGAAACGCTGAACTATCAGATTTAACACATGGGCCAGGCATGGCACATGTGTCAGTCTGCCGAGTTGCAGAGCCGCCACCAGGTTACGGCCGTTGTCACACACAACCATGCCTGGCTTCAGGTTCAGCGGTGCCAGCCACAGATCAGTCTGCGCCGTGATGCCCTGTAATAGTTCTTGGGCGGTGTGCCTTTTATCGCCTAGGCTCAGCAGTTTGAGCACCGCCTGCTGTCGCTTAGCGACGGCACTGCTGCTGTGCCTAGAGCTACCGACTGATGGCGCCATGCCCACGGATGGTCGTTCGGAGGAGGAGGTGGAGGAGGGGTGGGAGGAGGAGGAGGCATAGTAGGCCTCAAACACCTGGACCGAGGTAGGCCCCGCAATCCTCGGCGTCGGCAGTATATGACCAGCCGCAGGGTCACACTCGGTCCCAGCCTCCACCAAGTTAACCCAATGTGCCGTCAGAGATATATAGTGGCCCTGCCCGGCAGCACTCGTCCACGTGTCCGTGGTCAGGTGGACCTTGTCAGAAACGGCGTTGGTCAGGGCACGGATTATGTTGTCTGACACGTGCTGGTGCAGGGCTGGGACGGCACATCGGGAAAAGTAGTGGCGGCTGGGGACCGAATACCGAGGGGCGGCCGCCGCCATGAGGCTGCGAAAGGCCTCGGTCTCTACTAGCCTATAGGGCAGCATCTCCAGGCTTAGCAATCTGGAAATGTGCACATTAAGGGCTTGGGCGTGCGGGTGGGTTGCACTATATTTGCGTTTCCGCTCCAGCGTCTGGGGTATGGAGAGCTGAACGCTGGTGGATGCTGTGGAGGATCGTGGAGGTGACGATGGGGTTTTTGTGGCAGGGTCCTGGGCAGGGGGCTGACTATCAGCTGACACAGGGGAAGGAGCAGTGGTGTGCACGGCCGGAGGTGAACGCGCTTGTTGCCACTGAGTGGGGTGTTTAGCATTCATATGCCTGCGCATACTGGTGGTAGTTAAGCTAGTAGTGGTGGAACCCCTGCTGATCCTGGTTTGGCAAATGTGGCACACCACAGTCCGTCGGTCATCCGGTGTTTCCTTAAAGAACCTCCAGACTTCTGAAAATCTAGCCCTCGCCGCAGGAGCCCTCGCCACGGGAGCTTCACTAGTTGACACATTTGGCGCTGATGCACCAGCTCTGGCCCTGCCTCTCCGTCTGGCCCCACCACTGCCTCTTCCAACCTGTTCTGGTCGAGGACTCTCCTCCGTCTCAGAAGCACTGTGTTCACCCGGCCTCTCAACCCAGCTTGGGTCTGTCACCTCATCATCCTCCGATCCCTCAGTCTGCTCCCCCCTCGGACTTCCTGCCCTGACAACAACTTCCCCACTGTCTGACAACCGTGTCTCCTCATCGTCGGACACCTCTTTACACACTTCTTCCACTACGTCAACAAGGTCATCATCACCCACAGACTGCGACTGGTGGAAAACCTGGGCATCAGAAAATTGCTCATCAGCAACCGGACAAGTGGTTTGTGACTGTGGGAAGGGTCCAGAAAACAGTTCCTCAGAGTATGCCGGTTCAAATGGCAAATTTTGCTGGGAGGGGGCAGACTGGGGGGGAGGAGGCTGAGGTGCAGGAGCTGGAGGAGTGCCGATTTCGGTGACATGGGTGGACTGCGTGGAAGACTGACTGGTGGACAAATTGCTCGAAGCATTGTCGGCAATCCATGACATCACCTGTTCGCACTGTTCTGGCCTCAACAGTGCTCTACCACGAGTCCCAGTAACTTCAGACATGAACCTAGGGAGTGTAGCTCTGCGGCGTTCCCCTGCTCCCTCATAAGCAGGTGGTGTCTCACCCCGCCCAGGACCACGGCCTCTGACCCCTGCAGTAGTTGGACGCCCACGTCCCCGCCCTCGTCCTCTACCCCTAGCCCTCGGGTTAAACATTTTGAAAATGAGAGTTATAACTTGTATTTTTTTTTTAACTTTTTTTTTTTTTTTTTTTTTTTGTGTTTTTTAGTTTTTAAAACCAAACGATGCTATCCTATTGCTATGGCTATTTTCTAGCCAAGTATTACAGCACACTACTATGCCAGATGAGATGACGCTGAGTTATGAAAAAAATAAACGTAAAATAAAAAAGGAAATGGCAGACTGTGCCTAGTTGAAATACAACCCCGGGCCCTAATAAATTTTCCCACTTCGGTCTTTGCGATGGATATGTGCGTCACTAAAACACAGTGGTCGCAAGTCTGACTCCAAATTGCTCCCAATTTGATAGTAGATGCACTGCAGCAAGTACAGCCACCAGCAGATCAACCAGAAATCAAATATATATAACGCTACTGTAGGCGTAATTAAGACGTTTGTATTCTCCTATGGCTATTTTCTAGCCAAGTATTACAGCACACTACTATGCCAGATGAGATGACGCTGAGTTATGAAAAAAATAAACGTAAAATAAAAAAGGAAATGGCAGACTGTGCCTAGTTGAAATACAACCCCGGGCCCTAATAAATTTTCCCACTTCGGTCTTTGCGATGGATATGTGCGTCACTAAAACACAGTGGTCGCAAGTCTGACTCCAAATTGCTCCCAATTTGATAGTAGATGCACTGCAGCAAGTACAGCCACCAGCAGATCAACCAGAAATCAAATATATATAACGCTACTGTAGGCGTAATTAAGACGTTTGTATTCTCCTATGGCTATTTTCTAGCCAAGTATTACAGCACACTACTATGCCAGATGAGATGACGCTGAGTTATGAAAAAAATAAACGTAAAATAAAAAGAAACTGGCAGACTGTGCCTAATTGAAATACAACCCCGGGCCCTAATAAATTTTCCCACTTCGGTCTTTGCGATGGATATGTGCGTCACTAAAACACAGTGGTCGCAAGTCTGACTCCAAATTGCTCCCAATTTGATAGTAGATGCACTGCAGCAAGTACAGCCACCAGCAGATCAACCAGAAATCAAATATATATAACGCTACTGTAGGCGTAATTAAGACGTTTGTATTCTCCTATGGCTATTTTCTAGCCAAGTATAACAGCACACTACTATGCCAGATGAGATGACGCTGAGTTATGAAAAAAATAAACGTAAAATAAAAAAGGAAATGGCAGACTGTGCCTAGTTGAAATACAACCCCGGGCCCTAATAAATTTTCCCACTTCGGTCTTTGCGATGGATATGTGCGTCACTAAAACACAGTGGTCGCAAGTCTGACTCCAAATTGCTCCCAATTTGATAGTAGATGCACTGCAGCAAGTACAGCCACCAGCAGATCAACCAGAAATCAAATATATATAACGCTACTGCAGGCGTAATTAAGACGTTTGTATTCTCCTATGGCTATTTTCTAGCCAAGTATTACAGCACACTACTATGCCAGATGAGATGACGCTGAGTTATGAAAAAAATAAACGTAAAATAAAAAGAAACTGGCAGACTGTGCCTAATTGAAATACAACCCCGGGCCCTAATAAATTTTCCCACTTCGGTCTTTGCGATGGATATGTGCGTCACTAAAACACAGTGGTCGCAAGTCTGACTCCAAATTGCTCCCAATTTGATAGTAGATGCACTGCAGCAAGTACAGCCACCAGCAGATCAACCAGAAATCAAATATATATAACGCTACTGTAGGCGTAATTAAGACGTTTGTATTCTCCTATGGCTATTTTCTAGCCAAGTATAACAGCACACTACTATGCCAGATGAGATGACGCTGAGTTATGAAAAAAATAAACGTAAAATAAAAAAGGAAATGGCAGACTGTGCCTAGTTGAAATACAACCCCGGGCCCTAATAAATTTTCCCACTTCGGTCTTTGCGATGGATATGTGCGTCACTAAAACACAGTGGTCGCAAGTCTGACTCCAAATTGCTCCCAATTTGATAGTAGATGCACTGCAGCAAGTACAGCCACCAGCAGATCAACCAGAAATCAAATATATATAACGCTACTGCAGGCGTAATTAAGACGTTTGTATTCTCCTATGGCTATTTTCTAGCCAAGTATTACAGCACACTACTATGCAAGATGAGATGACGCTGAGTTATGAAAAAAATAAACGTAAAATAAAAAGAAACTGGCAGACTGTGCCTAATTCTACTCAAACCCCTAATAAATTTTCCCACTTTGGTGTTTGAGGTGGATATGTGTGTCACTAAGAGCTAAACACAACGGTAGCAAGTCCCCCTGCTAATTCCTCACAATATGGTACTAGCTGCAAATAAAAAAAAAAAAAAATTATAACGTTATTGTAGCCCTAAGAAGGGCTGTTGGGTTCTTTAAGAATCACTCCTGCCTAACAGTAAGCTAATAGAACACCCTAACGCTTTCCCTGAGCAGCAGCAGCTCTCTCCCTAGCGGCATCCAGACAGAGAATGATCCGAGCAGCGCGGGCAGCGGCTAGTCTATCCCAGGGTCACCTGATCTGGCCAGCCAACCACTGCTATCTACGTGTAAGGGTACCACGTCATGCTGGGTGGAGTGCAGAGTCTCCTGGCTTGTGATTGGCTCTGTTTCTGGCCGCCAAAAAGCAAAACGGCGGGAGCTGCCATTTTCTCGAGCGGGCGAAATACTCGTCCGAGCAACGAGCAGTTACGAGTACGCTAATGCTCGATCGAGCATCAAGCTCGGACGAGTATGTTCGCTCATCTCTAATACTGACGTCTGAATTTCACTCTTTATGAATCCCCTCATTTCATCCATAAATGACGTTCTTTCTTTGATTAACCCATCAATACATTCTTTGCAGATTGGTTTTTTGTAATTGTGTGGTAGTTTATTATAACATATATTGCATCTTTTAGATGATGTTTTCTTCCTCTCCACCTCTTTAGTTTTCTCCTTCTCCTTAGGATCCTGCTAAAGAGATGGAGACCAGGAATTTAAAGAAACTCTCGGTAAGGGAGGATAATTTCCTCTAAAATATGTACAAATCCAGATACATGTATAAAGAAAACATACTTAAAACAGCAAGATGTGAGGAGATCATACAAACCCCACATGTGGATATTTACCAAAATATGCAGCAAAGGGAACATTACATCCACAGGGGACACCAAACTATTTTTGCTGAAAATTGCACTGAGCTTCACACAGATGTATCATTGTATGATCCTAACACAATGGTGACCCAAATAAATAACTATATATCCTTAAACCCCTCTAATGAGATAATAAAAGTCACTTTTAGATGTACGCCATTGTATTAGCTGCACAATAACAGAACCCTCCGTGCTTCATAAGAATGAGAGTGAGAATCTCATAACATAATGGAGGATGGTGTGAAATAAAAACTATTCCAGAACATGTGAGTGTTTTTGGTGTTACATATAACTTTATGGACATGTTCTATGTTGCTGTGTTAATATGTCACCACAAGGGGATTGAATGTTTATTGTAATCAATTTTCGCGAAAAAAAAAAAACTTTCACAAAATAAAAGGCAATAAGAGAAAGTTGTTCTTAGATAGTTCTGGATAGGAGAGGGTTAAAAACATGAATATTAGTGGATATTATTCCTATCAGAATGTAGTTACATATAAAGTGAATATTTCCATTATCTGTGAGGTGCAGCAGCTCCTGTGTGCAGCAAATTCTCCCTGCAGCCTGATGGCTAAGAATATGGAGGGGGGGGGGGCACATTTCAGAGGACTGTATCTCTGGCTCTGAGACACATAGAACCTCACTTCCTTTTTCGTATCAAAGAAGAGAGTCTCTTTTATATGAATCTAAAGTTGAGTTTCTTCGTTTCAGGAGTTTCAGGAGTTAAAATGCTGTCGGGAGTGATTTTTATATATAAGAAACCACACCTAATATTCCCACTTCAAACCTGAATATCTCTGGATCCAGGGCACCTAGAAACACAATTCTAGATTCATTTGAAAGAAGAGATGCTCCCCTTTCAGGGGGCCCTGGGCAATTGCCCACTTTACCTACCCATAGCGCCGGACCTGGGTAGGTTTAATAATTATGCACCATTTCACTTATCGTGCATCAGCATATGATAAATCCCTTCACACACACACCCCCCTCGGGGGAAGAAATTAATTGTGTATTAGTAGAAGGACGAAGCACCTAATATTTCTGTATACACTGATAGGGTTAATCTTCTTATATTGTACAATGAGGGGACTTTTCAAAAAGTTTGAGGATCTTTTGGCTCACTGGTTAGATACATCAGGCATAGTGCCATCAACGCTTACCTGACATGGTCGCCTCTTTGGTCAATTATTGAATGGTTCCCTTTACTACTGAGAACAGATAATGTTAAAGTATATCTACTTCCCTTTCCAGCACAATTACTGGCAATTCACAATGGTCATGTATACTTACTTCTCTCTATTCAAATAGCATGCCTTGACCTTGAAAACTAATGACATAATGGGGCACAGTTACTTACCTGGTCCATTTGCGATCCAGCGGTGCGTTCTCCGACAAGCATTTGGGTCTTCCGGCAATTCACTAAGGTCGCGAGCCCGATATCCACTGGGTGTCGCTGCTGTGCCGAGGTCCGCCAGAGTTCACCATCCTCTTCCTGGTGCATGTAAGTTTGGGTCAAGCGACACTTTTCTTTTTTTAAATAGCGCAATTTTTGCTGTAAAGTATATATCACTAAATGCTGTTCACAGCGGCAAGATGACAACTCCTATAACAAAGGAGACAAAAAAGACTTCAATCAGAAAATAAAAACAGATTACAAAAAAGTGATATGAATGGATTTCTTACTGTGTTGCAATTTTCAGTATACAGATGGTCCCCTACTAAAGAACACCTGACTTACAGATGACCCCTAGTTACAAATGGACCTCTGGATGTTGGCAACTTACTGTACTTTAGCTCTAAGATAAACTAAATTGCTGCAACAGTTATCACAGGTGTCTGTAATGAAGCTTTATTGTTAATCCTGGTTCTTATAACAATCCAACATTTTTAAAATCCAATTGTCACAGAGACCAAAAAATTTTTGGCTGGGGTTACAATGATAAAATATACAGTTCCCACTTACATACAGATTCAACTTAAGAACAAACCTACAGAACTTGTACGTAACCCGGGGACTGCCTGTATTGTAGGTATATTTGCTACTAACGTATGAACGTTGTAATCTTTTATGACAGAGAAGGTATTTTGTTCAATGTTATATTGTAACTGGGGGCGAGAAAGAGGTTGTGGAATTCACTCTTCTAGATTTATAAACTTTTTTTTTTAAAACACTTTAAAATATTCAATAAAAAGGTTCAAAGAATCTGTATACAACTGTCCATGACTTTTTATGAGTACAATATCCTTGGAACTTTGCTTCCTCTTTGGTGTTGACATGAGAACAGGAATGTCCTGCAGTACCTGGTGTCCTTGACAATATATGACGTACAATGTGCGATGATGAGTGATATAATTTCTCCTATCATTGTTATATGGTAAGGTATTCACACTAATTAAATAATCCCTTTAATTGAATGAGCTGAACCATTACAACAGGCGTACACATATGTGATAGTTCCCACATTTTATTGCATTGCAATCCTGGATGTGCTATTAACAGCTCCACCCAACAGTTCACAAAGTTAATCTGTTTTCTGTTGAAATACTTTTATAGTTCGCGTTGTCAGCAGCGACGCACACGCCAGAGATCAGCAGACAAAATGTCAGCTGGAGAGGTGTTATGCAATTCTATTGTAGCAGATGAACACATGCTGGTGTCTCTCAGTTCCCCATTCTGTTATCTGAACCTCTATGTCAGTGATGGCGAACCTTTTAGATACAGAGTGCCCAAACTACAACCAAAACCCACTTTTATGTCGCAAAGTGCCAACGTGACAATTTAAGCAGTAACCTATTGATCTCTGCTGTATCACAAGTTTCAATCATATTGGCGTCCTGAGGACTACAATACAATAGCAGGAGACATTTGGACTGTAGTCTCCCTTCAGGGTTCCCTGAAGAGGAAGAAACAGGGGACCCAAAGCAGGAGCTCCAATGATAATCCATCTCTGTCCACACCTTCTCGCTCCTTTTGTAGGCCTGGCAGCCAAGTAGGTGTCACTTTAAAATAGCACTGAGCGTGGCGCCGTGGGCGGTCTTGGTCTGCAGGAGGAAGCCTTGAGTCCTATCTGGTAGATTATGTGCTGGGTGCCCACAGAAAGGGCTCTGAGTGCCACCTTTGGCACCCGTGCCATAGGTTTGCCATCACTGCTCTATGTAATGGCTGAAAGAGATCCTTCACCACCTCCACAAACCCACTTCCTGTAATAGGGTCTGTTTCGGTGATTCTGGTGTGAATTTATTTTGTCTAGCTCCCATCATTCCCGAGTAATCTGTGCTCTTATTTTTTGCAAATTATGCTCCAACCTATAACCTCTTGTCTGGCACTAGCGATCTCAAATTTGCATACTTTGTGCTCTAGCTAATCATGATCTACTCTCTGTTTTCAAATAAACAATTGCTGAAATGGGCATGAAAATACTACCAGGTTTCCCATTCTTACTAGCTTATAGAATTTTAAAGTATAAATATTATACCAACAGTCCCCGGGTTACATGCAAAATAGGTTCTGTAGATTTGTTCTTAAGTTGAGTTTGTATGTAAGTCAGAACGGAATATTTTATAATTGTAACCCCAGCCAAAAATTTTTTCGACTGTATTTTAAAAATGTTGGGTTGTCATAAGAACCAGGATTAATAATAAAGCTTAATTGCAGAATTTCGTCGTAGCCTGGGACTGAAGCAATGTGTATGCTCAGCAGTGGCCATAGAACTCTTTGGTTGCAGATGCAGCAGATTACCCTGGCCTCCGCTGAGCGTATACGTTGCTCAGCAAAAAGGAGGACTCCAGTGATGTCAATGTTAATAAATGGAGAGTGACATCACTGGAGGATCTCCCCAAACATCTGCAGCAGCCAATCACTGGCTGCTGCTAATGTTTACTCCTCCCACTGAATTCAGGGGGGTAGTAGTAGGCACTGGGCGGCTTATCCCACTGTATAAGAATAAGGCAGGATAGGTCTGTGACATCCCCTTTCCCTCCATGTGTAACATCCACTCATTATTCAGTCTTTCCTCTCCCACCTCTAGCAGTATTTGTAGATAAAAGTCAAGATCATGGGGTAATCAGTTCCCAGTATAACCAGGGAATGTCTCACAAGCCAAACTCTCAACGCAGAAGAAGTTTCAATTCATAATTCATGATTAATAAATGCAAATGAAAAGCTAAGTGCAAAAACAGCTAAGTGCGTCTTCTTTTTCTACAAGAACCTAGGCCACGTGTTTTTTTTGTGATTTTTTTTTAAATTTTTGCTCATAGCTGTTCATATTCTTTAAAACCCTTTTTCTAAAGTTTTTCTAAATTACATTTATACTATTTGTGCAATGATTGGAAAAGTATGTTGTTTTCTATACTAGCTTCCTGCATCACAATAGTGTGATTGCTACAAATAAAATATTTATAACATTTCTGTAAATCGTGTAATAGCTAATAGTTAACATTTTGAATTATTTAATATTTTTGAATAAAATCCTCCTTAGCACTCATGGTACATTCACTTTTCTACATCTAGCTGGCATTGGAAAGCACCACATTTAGTTTTGATGGGATCTATGGTTCAGGTTTTTTACTGGTGAAACATTTTTTGAGCAGGCAAAGCACATTTATTGAACATTTCTTATGTAAAATAATACACTGCACCAAAGACACATAAAACTGAATGTGGTTATTTCCAATGAAGTTATAGCACTATGTGCATGCATTCAGTGTTATATTACAAGCTTAGTTAAAAAAGTAGCCTTTAAAGTGCCTCTTGATGGCCCATTGTGAGACTCCACCTATATCCCCTAGAGACCAGTCAGTATAATAGAACATGGGGGCACATTTACTAAGGGTCCACACACAGCATTTCCGTCGCGTTTCCCCGACTATTTCCGATTTGTGCCACATTTAACAGGGGTTTTTGGCGCACGCAATCGGATTTTTATGCAACACAAATCGGGGGCGTGGTCGTCGGACAACCTGACTGATTCGAACTAAGCGCGGGATTTAAAATTCAAATTGTGTCGCAAGATCAAGCACTCACATACACCGGGAAGAAGAAGGTGAACTCTGGTGGACCTGAGCACATGCAGGATATCGGGCGAACGATTTTAGTGAATCGCGCCGGACTTCATCCTCGTCGGACAACGCACCTCGATGATCGCGACAGGACCGGGTAAGTAAATGTGCCCCATGGTCTCTAGATGCCAAAGATGTATTAGAAACCATGTAGGGACCGCCAACGATTGCACAATGGCCCACATTTACTAAGAGCTGTGTGGCAGTTTTCTGTCGGACTTTGCAAGTTCTTTTCAGTGCAAACTGCTTGCACATGTATTTAAGAAAAATTTTGTGGTGCGGCCGCACTATTCTTCATGCAGCACAAATTTCTGCACGTTTCAGGCAGGCATTTATCATGCAAAGTCCGACAGAAATGTGTGTGCACGTTAAAGGTGCACCAAAAAAAAGTTGCACAAACTGCACATAGTACAGACTGCGCTGTTCTTAGTAAGTGTGCCCCAATGTTCTGTATGTTGTAAAACAGGGGTCGGGAACGTTTTTGACTGAGAGTGAACCCCATATATTTTAAAATGTAATTCCATGAGAGCGATAAAATATGCACATGCCCCTAGTAGATAAGTAGTGTCCAGCAGTGGCGATTGCGCTTGGGTCGCACAAAAGATGCAGGCAGTGGTAGCATTGTTTGCGTCCAGTAATCAGCACTGTATGAGTCTTAGACCAACAAATCAACGATCGCTATTTAATAAAGGAAATTACCAGTAGGAAAATTTTTTTAAAACACTCCAGATACTCACCTACGCTCCTGCTCCTCTGGATCCCAGAGCTTGTCTTCACTGATCTTGAAACGCCGGGATCATCTAGACAAGAAACTTTTAAAAAGCAGCCCAGAGCAAGATGTCCGGCACTCCGTGCTGCTAGTTATGTGTTTTTTAAATTTTTTTTCCTACTGGTTGATTTCCTTCAAAGGTTTGTCTTCGAGTCAGAGACAGCCATAAAAAGAGCCACATCTAGCTCCCGATATATAGGTTCACTAGTGCTGTTGTAGAAGCATGTCACCTACTTGGGGGTGTTTGAGGACCAAACAATGCTATCCAAACATTTTCTAAAAGAAAATGTAACCATTTAAAGGAAATCTACCATCAGAATCAGGGTAGACCACTAATGCCTACCTGCGTGTCTCATCATGTGCAGTCCTGTGATGTGTTTTTATATCCTGGAATGCCAGCAATTTGTTACAAACAGTTTTAAAAAATATGTAAATGAACCTAAGGTGCACTTTGGGTGTGAACAGAGTCCTTTCACACTCTGCCATATTTTAATCGACTGTATACACTCTGCCTGTACAAGGCTGACCACCCGGCTCCTGGCAAAGACCTGGTGACATCACCCGGCGCTCTGCAGATCTTAGTCTGTTCTAATCAGCCGGCTGTACAAGGAAGATGCTAACACTTGAAAATAGTAGAAATAGGACCGGCACTCCAATCTGCTAAAAAATCTTGATGCTTTATTTTATATCCATAAAACGAGGTTCATAATATACAGAGACCTACACGTTTTGAACTATTGTATATCTGTTCTTACTCATGGTCTATTTTCAAGTTTACTCAGAGATCTCCGACAAATCTTTTTGGATGACTCGTGCACCCGACTACACAGAGGATATGGCGTCCTACATTTAATGGTTGACGTGAGTGAGTGGGCAGCTCAAAGCACTTTTTTTCTAAGATTCTAACCTGTCTGACTGAGATTTACAGAAAGCTGGGTGACGTCACCGACTGAAGAAGTGAATAAATCGAAATAATGCAGATGAGGGAGAGGCTTCGTTCATTCCCACAGAGCACCTAAGGCTCATTTAAGTATTTCTTAAGACTCTTTTTTTAACAAATTGCTGGCATTCCAGGATATATAAAGACACATTACAGGACTGCACGTGATGAGACACACCGGTACGTGTCAGTGGTCTTCCATCAATAATTGTGATGGAGATTTCCCTTAACCTGATGATTAAAGCGGTTGTCCACTTTCCGCAAACAATTGATATAATTGAGTAATAAAAATGGTTTTCTATATCTCTGCTTGCTGTCTTGCTACAGAAAGTTTCTGTGTTTACTTTCAGTGGATAGAAACCTGCCCATGTTCTTGCGATGAACAGCCCTGGTGCACAAGCTGTTATTATCACAGAGATAGTAATGATTTGTAAAGTGCTACGGAATTTGATGGTGCTATATATATAAAGATTATTATTATTATTATAGTAACGACTTGTGCACCCACCTGTCCATTGCAAGACCATGGACAGTTTTCTATTTACTGGAAGTAAACAATGAAGCTATCTATAGAAGGACTGGAAGCAGAGATCTTGGAAAACCGTGAGGAACTGATACAGTAGGCATATTGGAAAATTGTATAACTTTTCCCTACTCAAGCCATATCAATTATTTGTTAAAAGTGGACAACCCCTTTAATTATCTGATTATTACTGCACAAAGAAATTAATACAACTATTTTTGTTTTGGTTCTGTGAGAAGGAAAATCTTAGTATGGCCTAAAAATACACCTGTACCCTCTGGGGCTCATTTACTAAGGGTCCGAACGCCGCACTTTTGTTTCCTGAATATTTCCGTTTTTAGCCAAATTGCTGCAACAGAAATCAGGGGGTGTGGCCGTCGGACAATCCGACGGATTCGGACAAACCACAAAATTTAAAAAAGGATTTGTGTCGCAAGATCAAGCACTCACATGCACCAGGAAGAAGATGAACTTAAGAACAAACCTACAGAATCTTGTACGTAACCCGGGGAACTGCATGCATAAGGATCAGATTAGAGTAAAAATATGTTGCACCCTTGAGGGTTCTACTTCTTTAAAGAAGGAAGAATTCAATTTGAAAAGTAAATACTTGCTAATACTGGATTTTTACAAGCAATTGGCTTTATTATGGTGAAACTTCCTGTTAATACCAAGGGTTATGCCAAGTTTTAAGCACAAATGACAGATGGATTTTCCCCATACTTGTATAAATATGCAGATGAACTATTTTTGGCTTGCTTGTGTACTTCCTGATCCCTTTATAAAATACTGTATTTTCCGGGCCATTAGGCGCACCGGAATATAAGGCGCATCAGTCCGATGCGCCTTATATATGTAATAATTCCATATATAAGGCGCATCGGACTATAAGGCGCAGGGTCCGGGGGCGTGGCGGAGGTCTGGGGGCGGGGCGGAGACCCGACGAGAAGAGACGCGACGCGACCCGAAGACGAGACCCGACGAGACGCGGCGACGCGGGGAAGGTGAGGGGGAGGTGGAGGAGGGCAGCGGACCATACTTACATAGGTCCCCGCTACCGGAGACAGCAGATCTCCAGCGGGAACTGCAGACCGACGCGGCAGAAGTTGTTTGTGCCGCATGGTCTGCAGTTCCCGCTGGAGATCTGCTGTCTCCGGTAGCGGGGACCTATGTCCGCTGTCCTCATATAGGGCGCACCGGACTATAAGGCGCACTTTGGATTTCCAAGGAAATCCAAGGCTTTTATGTGCGCCTTATAGTCCGGAAAATACGGTACTTTTGGATACGTTGGAAAAACTGTTGCTCAACATTTGATTACACCAAGCTGTAAAGCCAGATTATGTTCCATTGTATAAAACAATGTGGTACCTGCACCACCGATAATTAAAATGTATACACTGTATCTACAAGTATGCAGGATATCGCAGCATTGGTATCATTAGTACATACTGAGTGACAAATATAGTCAGGTATAGATGGTACTGTAAATATCTTTATGTATGGTATATAGTGGTACCTTTGTTGCTGCAGGTTCCTTTGTCTGGGTAGATTTCCAGGAAAAGAAATTCCGTTGTACTTGTGTTCAGAAGTCCATCAAGATGCTGTTTCTTAGGAGTAATCCGCTCGATGTTTTAGCAAGAGGCTATACAGCGTTTGACTGCACGAGGAGTGGAGCTCCGGCCGGTAGCTGCACACTCCGATCACAAATCTGGTGGATTCCGTATGGTGACGTCACCAGGTTACGGTGGGGCCAGAGGGACAAAAAATCCTCCAACGCGTTTCGAAGACTGATACTGTCTCCTTACACACTTGATTTTAGTGGCTCCTTTATTAGGCGACACACTCTATAGACTGGGTGCAGGTCACCACCTATTAGTACCAGCGACTCCCCCAAAAATACTCATTATATACTTACACATCAGCGCCAAATCCCAAAACGCTTTATGCTTTATTGTAGTTTGGCTACAGCATGAGTTTTTAGAGAGGTTTACTATACAACTACAGCATCCTTAGAGACTTTGAATATCATTGTACATGGCTGTTAGTTCCAATTCAGTATAATTAAAATTTCCACCTTAAATTACACTGAATGGTATATTTACCAGTTACATGTGTTGCATATAAGATAAGAGAAGTGAGTTTTTGTGGATCAGTTTTAGTGTGAATCTCCCATTATGATGGAAAAGCTGATCCATTTAACACAACTATATGTGGCGGCTATGAGCTACCATGCACAGTCATGGTACAGTTAGGCTGTTGTGTCTCACCACACCATGACCAGGCCTCTCCGTGTTGTGGCGCGGCTGCCCAGCCAGCTCACCCTTCCCACCTCTACCCGGACAAAACGGGTTGAAAACATTCTACTGTTGGTGGTGCTTTTCAGCACATAGTTGTGTTCATGAGGCATGAGGGTGATGGCATATGTTTTTGACAGGTTTGACCAATTATCTTAATTGAAACTGGTCAAAAATGCATGCGTTTTAAAAAAAACGGCCAAAAAAATGTGTTCAAAACGCCACGTGTGCCATCACCCTGAAGCTGTGTTTCACGCCGTGTTTTGTGAACACTTTCAGCGTGTACACCAGGAAAGCTCTTGGTGTAGATGCTGAACATGCAGGAGCGTAACTTGAGGGGGTGCAGAGGGTGCAGTCGCAAACCGGGCCCATGATATTTAAGGGGCCCATAAGGTGTCTATTTCCCATGTGAGAAGACTAGTACTATATACCATACATTATAGTCAGGGGCCCATCCGCTTCAAGTTACGCCACTGTGAACATGTCCATAGAAATGTACAGGCAGAGGCATCCTTTATGCCTACGCTCTGGGCCCATAGGGGCCCTCTTCCCACTTAAACATATAATATTACACTCATATATACACACACATTTATATAGATAAACATACACCTTACCCCAGCTAGTTTTATTTGGCAGTAATACTAAATACACAAACATCCAAAGCCTAAACCTCTCCGCCACTCACTATACACAGAGGTTCCCTACCTCACCAGATGCTGGCCTACTGCCAGGCACCACAAATACTCACAGTATATCAGTTCACAGTCTCAGCACCAAAGGCCTTTGGCATGGCTTGTCTCTTCCCCAGGGTGGAGCCATTGTAGGAAGTCTGCACCAGGTACTTATGCAGGACTTCCATCTGGATGCTAATTACTCCTCATTTGTAGCAGAACACCCACCTTTCCCACATCCAACCAGTTTTCCATTGGACAACATACTCATTCTACACCAAAACGTACTATAGTGGCCGCTACCCTGCCACAAAACAGCATATACATATCACAGATCTACACACATATGCAGCATATACGGATCACAAATATGTAATATACATATTATTCTGTACACATTGCAGTATAATATGTATATAATGGTGCATATCATCCATTCTTTAGTGTCACGACGGATGACGGCGCCCCATGACACTGCGGGCCCCATAGCAGCTGCTTTACTGTACTTACGCCCATGGCTAAGCTGCTGCCCTTTATTATAACAATATCCTAACAAATCTTTACTATTAAGAGCAAACATGATATGAATGTAGCCTGTAGATTGACTTTGACTAGGACACTGTCATGGGTATCAGACTAACAAGGGCGGCATTTACACTCCTTGGGGGTTTTATCAAGCAATGGTGTATACGAAGAATGGTTTGATGAAGAACAAACATCTAGTGAAAGGAGATCCTGTACATATAAACAGCTTGCTGACACAAAGAATCAGAAGAGGATCTCAAAAATTATTCCGACAGGCAGTGAATTTGTGGCTGAATACAGCACTATTGGTCCAACTCAGTGGAGAAATTTATCATATATTTGACTCCAGTTTCTGTTTTTATGACAACATTTGCAAGTTTTGGTAAGTCTACACTCCACTCAACACTTTTGTTTAAAGTTTGCAATTTTAGAAAAGGACTTGGTGGGAGGGGAATGTATTCATAGTATATAAGGCTGGAAGGAGACGCAAGTCCATCAAGTCCAACCTTTAAGAATTAAATAAATGTTTTATCCCCATAACCCATGATATTTTTTCTCTCCAGAAAGTCATCCAGGCCTCTCTTGAACATGTACATAGAGTCCGCCATAACAACCTCCTGCGGCAGAGAGTTCCATAGTCTCACTGCTCTTACAATAAAGAACCTTTGTCTATGTTGATGGTAAAATCGCCTCTCCTCTAGGCGCAGAGGATGCCCCCTTGTCCTGGTCACAGGCCGAGGTATAAAAAGATCTTTGGAGAGATCCTTGTACTGTCCGTTCAGGTATTTGTACATTGTAATGAGGTCTCCCCTCAGTCGTCTTTTTTCTAAACTGAATAATCCCAAATTTTTTAATCTGTCAGTGTATTCTAGTTCCCCCATTCCCCTAATAATCCTGGTTGCTCTCCTCTGCACCCGTTCCAACTCTACTATATCCTTTTTAAACACTGGTGCCCAAAACTGTACACAATATTCCATGTGTGGTCTGACCAGGGATTTGTATAAGGGCAAAACTATGTCTTTATCATGAGAATATATTCCTCTCTTGATACATCCCATTATTTTATTTGCTTTAGCAGCAGCCGCCTGGCTCTGGTCACTAAAATTAAGTTTACCATCCACCAATACCCCCAAGTCCTTTTCAGCTTCAGTTTTACTAAGTAATTGACCGTTTAGAACATAATTATACTTTTTGTTTCCATGGCCCAAGTGCATAACTTTACATTTATCTACATTAAACCTCATCAACCATTTCTCTGCCCATACCTCAAGCTTCCACAAATCCCTCTGTAATGCTAAACTATCAACCTCAGTATTTATTACTTTGCACAGCTTAGTATCATCTGCAAATATTGAAACTTGACTGTGTAAACCCACTACAAGGTCATTAATAAAAATATTAAAAAGAAGTGGCCCCAATACTGACCCCTGTGGCACTCCACTGGTAACATCAACCCAATCTGAGAATGTGCCAATAATGACGACCCTCTGTTTTCTATCACTAAGCCAATTACTTACCCAAATACACAGATTTTCTCCTACTCCCAGCAGTCTCATTTTATATACCAACCTTTTATGTGGCACGGTGTCAAATGCCTTTAAGAAGTCCAGATAATATCCAAAGTCCAATAACATCCACAGCGTCCCCCAGATCCAGTCTTGAACTTACCTCCTCGTGGAAACCAATCAGATTAGTCTGACAGGACCGATCTCTCATAAACCCATGCTGACGCTGGGTTATAAGGTTGTGCACAGTGAGATACTCCAGGATAGCATCTCTAACAGATTTATTACAATTTGTGTTACAAAATGATTTGTATGCAAGGCCAGTCCCAGGCAGACCCAGGCTACCAAATGGTAAGGCTGGTACCACATTAGGGGACAATAAGGGTGTGTTCAGAACAGCTGCGAGAGGCTACCATGTGTTATCAATTCAATCTAAACCAGCATCATGACAACTCCTGATCATGTAGTTTCTATGCAGAACATCCAGACACTTAGACCATGACTTTTCAAGCATCCTCAGATGGAAACATTTACACACTCACAACAAAACAGGGCAATTGTCCAAAAAGTAAGAAAATACACATATTAATTATCATGAGTGGGTACCCCATGTTGTTGCTTGAAAAATGTTTTAGAAAATCGGCCACAAATAAAAAGTATAACAGCTGCTGTGCTCCAATATTTTGTGATTGCAAAGACAAGTAATAAAGTTTAAAAGTTATAAAGTTTAAAACTGTAAAGACTTTGATTTGGCTTTTCAAATTGCAAATGTGCCTCAGGGGCTCCTGTCTACATCACAGGAGCCCCTTCCGACTCTGTTGTCTACTAATTATTAACACTCTGGCTGGGGAGGGAGGAGGCGAGCAAAAACACCAAATGGAGGTGTGAGAAATGATCAAACGACAGAGCCACAAAGGGCTCCTGTGACGTAGACAGGAGCCTCTGAGGCTCATTTGCATGATTTTATCAAATAATTTTCTTTACAACTAAGCTATAAGAAGCACAAAGAAGTCCAGGTTTTGTTTCTGGAGGCATAGTCACACTCTGTATTTTGTGTACATTATTTAGTTGACCAGCAGCAGCATGGTGGTTGGAAATCTAGGATTAAAAACATTTTTTTAATTATTTTAAACCTTTTATTTTTAATCATGTGAACTCTATTAAACCTTTTTTGTATTTGAGTCGATCATTGGTCTTGTTTAGGATAAACATTGGTCAAATAAGTTTGACTGGACTATGCTAAATTATTATGTCGCCATCTTGTGGTTGTAGACAAAAGTTTTTATTTTTATGGCTCTTCTCCAATGTGAGTGTAAAGGGCTCAGTCCTCATCCTCTTCTGTCTCTTATAATTGTATGTCAAGGGGTGCAGTAATTTAATGAACATAATTCAGTTATGCCACACGGGTCGCACAGGCTTAAAAACCTCTCTGAGGTTGTTACAGAGGATCTATTATGTACCTGGACGTCTGGCTATCCTCTACCCACATCTTTCAGGCCACTGTTTCGGGGATATGATGCCCATGGTGATATGGCCCTCATTTGGTGGCAATGCCCTGTGGTACAATGTCTCTGGAACAATGTGAAGACCCTCATTCACTCCTGTAACGTTGGCAGTACTTTTGCTGCGAGATAAACCAGCTTGTGTGTAATAAGGTACATCGCTTAGTCCAGTTTATTGCTCTGGCTACCAGGATTCATATAGCAGCTATTGGAAAATACTTGAGTATAAGTCAACCAGAATATAAGTCAAGGCCCCTAATTTTGCCACAAATTACTGGGAATGTGGGAAAACTTATTGACTTTAGTATAAGCCTATAGTGGGAAATGCATTGGTCACAGCCTCCCCCAGTAATGAAATACCCCATGCACCTCCTGTAATAAAATGCCCTGCAGCAGACCCCCTTAGTAATGAAATGCCCCACAGAGCCCCACTAGTGATAAAATTCTGATGCAGCCCGCCCAAATAATTAAAGAGGACCTGTCACCCATAAATTGGGCAATAGGAGCTGCTTCCTTTAGTAGTGCTTAAACAAACGCCGCTGTGTTAGAAGGATAGCGTTACTGGAAACCTCTGGTAACGCTATCTAACACTGCGGCGGAGTACAATGCAAACGCCGGACCGCTCGCAAAGCGGTCCAACATATTCATGAGGGGGCGGGGTTGGGGTGAGTTAGGGGAGTTAGCACAATATATAATATTCATTATCAAGAAACAATAAATAAAAGTAATTAAAGGGGTTGTCTGACTGTTAGAAAAATGTAGCAGGTGTGCTGGGGAGGGCTTTAAAAAAATAAATGTCTTTGGAGCCATGCCCCTGTTTGTTTACTCCACCAGACAGCATCCAGCGGCCTGGCATGCCCACCCGTGTCTGATATAGCGCTGGGACATGGGGATGGGTGTGGGACCCTCCCAGATGGTGAGGGCCCTTTTCTTACATGCTTCCAAAGATGTGTAAATTGCACCATTGACTGTAATGGTCCATGCATTATCGGTCTATATTTTTTCAATTTCCGCTGTGGTTCACTACTCCTGTATTTCTGGTATTTGATTCTTGGCTTGTTTTTGTGACTATTATTTGGAATTTACAATCCTGTTCCATATGCTCTCTCTTTTGTGACCCTTTGTGTTTACTACTCTTTATTGTGATTTTTCTGTTTGTCTTGTTGCGTGTCTGCAATGTGACCTAGAGTGGGACTGTCTTTGTGGTTCTCCTGTATTAATAAGATATGCAGAGGCAAGCAGGCAGGGCTGTTGGGGGCTAGAGCTAAGGGCTCGCTGTCTTGTCTGTTGTCCCTAAATATAGCGTCCTCGTTACAAGTCCAGTTTGTTAAAAAACATAAAGGAAGAAGTGCATTGTCTACTGTGACAGCTAGGGGGCAGAGGACAACTGCATGTAAAGCCACATGGAATAAAAGCATACTGCATGTATATAGTATATCCAGCTCCAGATTTATGTGAAAAGTCATATACACTCTGTAAACAATGGATCCTAGTGAGTCAGTGTTTAATTAATGATGATGTCGCCTTGTTTCTTCAATATTCCTTTTTTTCATCCTACTCATCTATGAGTGGATATGTTCTAGGTAGATAATATGTAAATCATTGTTGTATTTGAAAGGCACAAACATAAAACACGAAACAATGAGATGACTCAGTTATAAAACTAAGAAAACCGGGTACCACTTAGACTCCGGTCCCAGGTAGTGGCTTGTGTCATCGTCTGCAGTGGTCCAGAGGATCCACACCCGCAAGCCTGACACCCACTCACAAACAGTTAGGTCCATAAATATTTGGACAAAGACATTTTTCGAATCCTGGTCCTGTACATCACCACAATGAATTAAGAACAACACAAGTCAGGTGCAGTTGAAGTTCAGACTTTAGTTCAGTTGGTTGAACAAAATGATTGCAAAAAAACATGAGGAACAATTTTTTGTAATTGGGCAAATTAAGAAATTGTATATAAAATGTTGGTAAAATACTTGGTTGAAAACCCTTTGTTCCTAATGACTGCCAGAAGTCTTGAACTCATGGACATCTCCAGACATTGCTGTGTTCCCTCCTTGCACTGCAATACTAATGCATCACAGTACAGTGTAACCTGTCTGAGCTGTGTCGTTGTGCAGCCCCAAGAACCCAACAGACCCTTGAGCTGCCATGAAGAGTATCGAAACTCCACCAGTAAGTGGCACGGCGTTTAAAGGGTTAACACCTGTGATCTGAGTTCTCTCTGACTGTGAGGGTGCAGTCACACGTTGCAGTTAAAACTGCATCTCAATCAGCTTTGAGGTGGTTTTAGGTGCAGTTTTGTCAATTGAACAGGTGAAAGACATGAACTGAACGAGTGAATGACATTTGTGGAGCAGTTTTCCCCTTCAAAATCAAATTCACTCGTTCAGTTCATGTCTTTCACCTGTTAAATTGACAAAACTGCATCTAAAACTACCTCAAAGTTGATTGCGATGCAGTTTTAACTGCAACGTGTGACTGCACCCTGAATGTTAGAAGAGGGTGTCAGCTCTGTATCTGACACCTGCAGCTTCTGGCACCGACTCCGACACCTGTGCCAAAAGTAATAGTACTGAGGTTTGTGGGAAGTCACTTCAGCTCAGTACTATTATGTTCAATTGTGGGAAAGGGTTAAGGCTCCATGTTTTACAGATGATGTGCTATACTTTGGATCATGAGCTGTACTTTTTATGTTTATTTAGTCCAATCTACCCTTTTTATTCTTGAGGCTTATGAGTGGCTTGCACTGTACAGTGATCACTGTAGTGACTATCATGCAGTCTTTTCTTTATGGTAGATTTGGATATTGCTCACTTGGTTGGCTGCTGTGAAGGGGTTTCTCTTTACCATTGAAATTATTCACCCCAGTTCTGTGGGCTTCTGGGTCTTTTTGCAATGATGAGTTCACCAGTGCTTTCTTTCTCAGGATGTACCAAACTGTAGGTTGTGGCACGTCTAATATTATAGCAATTTCTTTGATGTTTTTTTTTATTTTCTGCATCTTAAAGGGGTATTCTTGCCTGGGCATTCACATCCAGATTCATTTATCTGCCATATATAAACATTTCTTCTCGCTGTCTTGTCTGTTGTCCCTAAATATAGTGTCGTCATTACAAGTCCAGTTTGTTAAAAAACATAAAGGAAGAAGTGCATTGTCTGCTGTGACAGCTAGGGGGCAGAGGACAACTGCATGTAAAGCCACATGGAATAAAAGCATACTGCATGTATATAGTATATCCAGCTCCAGATTTATGTGAAAAGTCATATACACTCTGTAAACAATAAATCCTAGTGAGTCAGCCTTTAATTAATGATGATGTCGCCTTGTTTCTTCAATATTCCTTTTTTTCATCCTACTCATCTATGAGTGGATATGTTCTAGGTAGATAATATATAAATCATTGTTGTATTTGAAAGGCACAAACATAAAACACGAAACAATGAGATGACTCAGTTATAAAACTAAGAATTTAATCAGCTCATAAAGAGTTACTCATGCAACACACAGGCGGCACCTTGAGAATGTATGCGTGCGTATTGTTGTGGGTTAGTGCTATATGTATACTTGTACTGAGTAAGTATAGTGTTTAATGGGTTTGCTGTACGTTTGTATTTCTAGTATTGTGGTTTGCAGATGTACAGTTAGAACCATAAATCCAAAGATTTTGCTATGAAGAAAACATAAGGTTAAAGGAGCTCTCAATGCAGGTTAAACAAATTATCCTTAAAGGGGTATTACCATCTGGACTTTTAATTTAACTTTAATTTAATTAATTTGCCATATGTAAACATTTCTTCAATTGGATGTTATTAAAAAAAATGTTCCTGTGTGAAGATAATTTCTCATAAATGTAGTTAAGTTACCCGTTAGAAACGAGATGGCTTCCTCGGATACGACCACCTCACATTTAGGCAAAAGTGCCCAGACATACGCTATTGAGTCCTGCCTGACCCCTGGATTCAGCAATCATTACCACAGGACGGCTATGGGACCTGCAGTAACTCCTGGACATTACATATAGAAAAACCTTTTGTTTCTTTGTGCAATCCCTCCAGCAGAGGTGGCCGTATCCAGGGACACCCTTGTGTCTAAGGGACCATATCACTACATTTATGAGAAATTATCTTCACCCAGGTACATTTTTTTAAAAATGACATCTAATTGAAGAAATGTTTATATATGGCAGATATATGAATCTGGATGTGAATGCCCAGGTGAGAATACCACTTTAAGATGCAGAAAAAAAAAAAAAGCTAAGAAATTGCTATAATATTAGACGTGCCACAACCTACAGTTTGGTACATCCGGAGAAACAAAGCACTGGTGAACTCATCATTGCAAAAAGACCCACAGAACTGGGGTGAATAATTTCAATGGTGAAGAGAAACCCCTTCACAGCAGCCAACCAAGTGAGCAATATCCAAATCTACCATAAAGAGAAGACTGCATGATCGTCACTACAGTGATCACTGTACAGTGCAAGCCACTCATAAGCCTCAAGAATAAAAAGGGTAGACTGGACTAAATAAACATAAACAAAGTACAGCTCATGATCCAAAGTATAGCACATCATCTGTAAAACATGGAGCCTTAACCCTTTCCCATAATTGAACATAATAGTACTGAGCTGAAGTGACTTCCCGCAAACCTCAGTACTATTACTTCTGGCACAGGTGTCAGAGTGGGTGCCAGAAGCTGCAGGTGTCAGATACAGAGCTGACACCCTCTTCTAACATCCACAGTCAGAGAGAACTCAGATCACAGGTGTTAACCCGTTACACGCCGTGCCACTTACTGGTGGAGTTTCGATACTCTTCATGGCAGCCCAAGGGTCTGTTGGGTTCTTGGGGCTGCACAACGACACAGCTCAGCCAGGTTACACTGTACTGTGATGCATTAGTATTGCAGTGCAGTGGCTTGTGCTTGAACACCCACACGGTAGAGGTGTAACCATTTGGAAAAAAAGGTTAAAAAGGAGGGAACACAGCAATGTCTGGAGATGTCCATGAGTTCAAGACTTCTGGCAGTCATTAGGAACAAAGGGTTTTCAACCAAGTATTTTATCAACATTTTATATACAATTTCTTAATTTGTCCAATTACTTTTGCTTAAAAAAATTATTCCTCATGTTTTTTTGCAATCATTTTGTTCAACCCACTGAACTAAAGTCTGAACTTCAACTGCACCTGACTTGTGTTGTTCTTAATTCATTGTGGTGATGTACAGGACCAGGATTCGAAAAATGTCTTTGTCCAAATATTTATGGACCTAACTGTTTGTGAGTGGGTGTCAGGCTTGCGGGTGTGGATCCTCTGGACCACTGCAGACGATGACACAAGCCACTACCTGGGACCGGAGTCTAAGTGGTACCCGGTTTTCACCAGAGCCCGCCGCAAAGCAGGTTAGACAAGCTACGGCGTGGTACCACCAGGTCATTCCTCAGGCGTGACTTGTCTGCAGTGGCGGCCAAGGTTGAGGTACAAAGACGGCAGACAATCTCGTGGTCAAAGTCCAGGCACAAGGTCGGGGCAGGCGGCAGAGATGCAACGTCATAGTCCGATCCGGGATCAGCAACAAGAGTAAGGGAGCACGGCACACAGGACAGCAGCACGGAGGAACACTGGTACACAGGAACGCTGGAGACACAGGAACGCTGGAGACACAGGAACGCTGGAGACACAGGAACGCTGGAGACACAGGAACGCAGGAGACACAGGAACGCAGGCAAATCACAGAAGAGCTTTCTCTCAGGCTGTGAGGCACAAAGATCCGGCAAGGCAGTAAGGAAGGTGCTGGCTTTTAAAGGGGAAGTTCAGCCAGCGCACCAATTAACGATGCGCTGGCCCTTTATTTTTCCTGGAAGTGCCACGCGTGCCCTAAGAGACGGGGGCGCGTGCGCATGGAGCTCGGCAGGGAATCGGGCACGGGGAAGGGTAAGTGCGAGCCCCGGGAAGCACGGGTGAGCCCGCGACCCGCGATATGGGTCGCGGGACCACCCATGACAGTGGGTAAGAATCTGTAGGATTACTGTTAGGCTACATGTACACAAACATATGCCCACCGGGCCGTAGCTGGGTTGGCATACTTGAGCCGCACTGGAGAGGAGGAGGGGTGACCCCTCCTCTCTTTATTGAATATAATGGTGCACGGCGGTAAATATGGCTGAAGATACAGCATGCTCTATCCTTTTGCAGCTAGGGAGACGTTGTGATCACCGGACCGTTCCGTGCGGCGCAGCCGTACATACATTCCCTGCACGGTCGTGTGAATTCGGCCTGTTTCTGTATGGTTTATGTGTAGGTCTTTTGGCTGATGGACCATGGTTTCACGGTTTTTGGGGATATTCAGTGGTGTTTTTGCAGATAACTTGTTTAATATTGTAGCCTTTATTATTTGTGCAGTGTTTGCTTTTCGATAACACTCACCAGAAAACAGATTGGACAGAATGAAAAAAAGTACTTTACGTATTGAGTTTCTGATAAACAGCTTAGTCCTGTGTGTTTGATTTGCAGCTCCTAAGAGCTAATACCACATCAGATATCTGCTGATTGATCTTGGTGGGTGCCTGGCGACATCATTGTGAGATGTGACGAGGTGCTTAAATCTCATTGATTTTCACTGGGTTATAAAAGAAACAATCGTCATCGCTACTTCTCAGCTTTTTTTCTCTCCCCTTCTCATTTTCAGTTGTTAATAAAGAATAGAAGAAAAGTCCAATGTCTTTCATTAGACAGTCACACACTGCTAATCCATAACACTAGAACAATAACTCAATACAATGGTAGCTGTCATGGGCTAGATGTAATAGGTGGCAAGTCAGCTATTAATTTGATGTTTATAATAAGGATAAATTGACACATGTAAGAATCTTAAAATTCTACCAAGCACCAAATTTTGATGGGTACATAGTTGGATCAGGGCAGCTTTAAAGGGCACCTACCACCCCGATTCTACCTATAAAGGTAGAAGGGGTGGTAGGTGGATGGATGGGACGTGAGGATAGCCCTTTTTTGGGCTAATCCTCACGTCCCGGGTGTCTTTTACAAAACTTTATTACATCTGTATGCTAATTTTTTTATGCGGCTGCTGGGGCGTGGAGTAGCCGGACATGAGGCTACTAGTCGGGACTACTCCACGCCCCAGTAGTCGCGTTACTCCGCCTACCAGGAGCTGCGCGCCCTCGTCCGAGTCCCCCGGCTACTGCGCATGCGCAGTAGTTCTGGCCCCGGAGCCGCGGCCGCGCAGCTGAAGGCCAGGGGACCCGGACGAAGGCGCGCAGCTCCTGGTAGACAGAGTAACAGATTATCTGGTAGACAGAGTAACGCGGCTACTGGGGCGTGGAGTAGCCCCGACTAGTATCCTCATGTCCGGCTACTCCATGCCCCAGTAGCCGCATAAAAAAATTAGCATACAGATGTAATAAGGTTTTGTAAAAGACACCCGGGACGTGAGGATTAGCCCAAAAAAGGGCTATCCTCACATCCCATCCATCCACCTACCACCCCTTCTACCTTTATAGGTAGAATTGGGGTGGTAGGTTCCCTTTAAAGCACATGGGCATCGAGGGGGTGTTCCCGAGGGTTGGTTTTGGTACTACCCTGTGTTATACATTTAGTTATGTTAGATTTTCTTTGCAGCAAGTTTTGTTATATTACATATTTATGCACTATACATCAGATCATATAAAAACTCTAGACATTGGACTATTTACAGTCCAGGGCCACAATAGCATTAATCATACAATACATACAGTTCTGGTGGAATTGATATTATTTAGGATGGACCCCTAAAATCTGTTTCACTGGTAGGCGACGCTGCAGACATGTTTGCTATACAGTATCCAGGAAATATTTGTTCATGTATGCTCCACTTACAAGGAGTGTTCAGTTTGCAGAAAGAAAAGTTAAAGTGAAACTGTCACCATATTTGCACATATACAGCCAGTGACAGGTTGCTTTAGAGCTCTATTAACTAAGTGATATCCTTCTTTTAGCTAAAAATTGTTTCCCTTACATCACATAAATCATCTTTTATCTTATATTACCTGGCATCAGAGGGGGCGTGTCCTGCTCGGCCCGACCCTCCCATTTAATCCTCCCCATGCCTTATGCCTCCTTACTGGTCACAGTTTATGTCATGTAACCAGAGTGACATCATCTCAGGTCCTTTAGCCTCTTAACAATAGCAAACTGCACCCCATGCATGTATCTGACCACGTGAAGTCACAGCAGCCTCCATGGACTTCTACTCCTGTCCATGGAGGCTGCTGTGATTTCATGTGATCACATGCAAGGGGCACAGCCCCTCTGTGATCTGGCTTCAGAGGCTGTTACACTGAATGGGCACCTCCCTTTGCCCTGAGAATAAAGTAGGAAGAGTGAGGGGGAACTGCCAGGGAGCATAGGGAGGGGAAGGCTGGTTGATATTAGAAGGAAGGAGGTTATGGATAATAAATATAAGAAGATTACCACAGTCACGCTGCCGGGATCTATGAGTAAGTGCCCCTGGTTTTTCATGATGGATTTTGATAGTAGATTTCCTCTAAAACATTTGCTGGCCCTAATCCAAGCCCATCATCACCTATGATTATTTCTATGTCTACAATTTTTATGTCATTATTTTAATTATTTTTCATCAACATATTTATTTGCTCTTATTCATTTGGGTATGGGTTTCTTTCAGTATTTTATTTCAGGTATTATATTGTGTGAAAAAGATAAGTTACCCTATAACGATAGTTATATGTGATCTCTTCTATGTACATGATCTATTTGTGGAATAATATGTGATCTCCTCTCCATAGTTGGTCCATGGGTGGAGTAATCTGATAACTCTGCGTGGTACCTGGCTACCTTGGTATCTCTGTTTGGTCTATGGCTAGAGTTACCCCCAACAGCAAAAAGATAACAATGTTTTGACTTCAGACTTTTGACTGTACTTATCTTTTGAATTATTGTATCTCCTCATCTCAGCAATGAACATACGACTACCATCCCGGTATAGACAATCATTTTGTCAATCTCATAAATAACTATTTAGCACATGCTAAGTAATTCAGATCCTCATCATGTAACTGTATTGTTAATGTTTGGTCCTTATGGTCTCTTTCAAATATCAACCTGTTCTTACATTACCTAATAGCTCAGTGGGGCTTATTTACTGAGGGTCACCCTGCTCACTTTCATCAGACTTTGCACCTTTTTAGGGGTTTTCACAGCTTGGACAGGTATTTAACAGGTGTCTGGGATTGTGTCGGTTTCTGTTGCAACTGCGCTGGCTTCCATGCAACAAAAATTGGGGGACAATCTGACTGATTCGGACTGAGCGCGGGATTTAACTTTCAAATTGTGTCGCAAGACAATGCACTTACATGCACCAGGAAGAATAAGGTGAACTTCTTTGTGAATTGCAGCACAGTTCATTATACACGGACAATACACTTTCGGTGAACTCTGCAGACCAAGTAAGTAAATGAGCCCCAGTGCGTTATTAGATTGATTACCCAGTGAAAAGTTAATTGTGAAAAGTGATTCCGTCAGGTTACCCGAATATTTCCTTTTTGCGCCAAATTGCCCAAGGTGTTTGGCACACGCGATCGGATTGTGGCTTTAGAGTTTGTTTTTTTCCTCGCAAAAAAACCTGCAAAAAATTTGCAAGAATTATACGCCAGGAAGCTACATAGGACTAATGATAAATCTCATGGAGTTAAAGCAATGATGATGTAGAGAGCTGATATAATATAACGTTATCTCCTGCCTGCCTGTTGTACACAGCAGCAGAGAAGAAGAGGAGCTGCTAAGGAAGGTGAGAATGTGGTGTTTGCTTTTTCAACTGCGTAACAAAGAGGAGGGGACCCATAATAAGAGAAGGAGATACAAGGGGCAACATTAAGTGGAGGGAGATGAAAAAAACACAAATAAGAGGTACAGAAGATGAGGGGGGGGGGAGGGAAACAAGATAGGGAGAGATTAGAGTGCCCCCAGTATGTAGCCCCTGCCCCCAGTATATAGCCAGCAGCCGCTGTTCCCCAGTATATAGCCAGCAGCCCCTGCCTCCCAGTATACAGCCTGCAGCCCCTGCCCCCCCAGTGTATAGCCTGCCAGCCCCTGCCCCCCAGTATATAGCCAGAAGCCCCTGCCCTCAGTATATAACCTGCCAGCCCCTGCCCCCAGTATATAGTGCGCAGCCCCTGCCCTCCGTATATAGCCAGAAGCCCCTGCCCCCAGTATATAACCTGCCAGCTCCTGCCCCCCCCCCCCCAGTATATAGCCTGTAGCCACTCCCCAAGGAATGCCCAGAAAAAAACAAAGATGTGAAAAAAGAAAAAAACTAATGTGTACTTACCTTTTGCTGCCCCCTCTTCTTTCCATCGATGCTTCGGCTCCGGGTCCCTCGTCCGCTGCTTCAGCACTCACAGTAACGCCAGCTGCTCGTTGACATCATACTGTGTGCCGATGGCGGCGCACACACTATATGTCAGCAGGCGGCTGACATCATGACACAAGCAGGGGGCATTGGAAAGTGAGTACATGGGATTTTTTTTATAGACCCGAGTATAAGCCGAGTTAGGTTTTCAGCACATTTTTTGTGTGAAACACTCAGCTTCTACTTGAATATTTACAGTATATTTAATATTCCCATGTAGCAGTAGGTGGGCCCCCAAAATCAATTTCACTGGTGGGCCCTTGTTCCCCCATCCGACCCTGTCTATAATAGTTTATGTCACATGACCCGGCTTCCTGCCAGCAGCATGTGGTGAGTCTCGGGGGAGGGGCAGCTGCAGCCTGTGTCTCCTCATGCATTTTTCCTACTCCTCCACACCCCCCCCCCCCTCCCCTGCCTGCTCAATGCACATGACAGGAAGTGGGGAGGGGGCTGCATGAGCTGGGATTAGTGATGGCTTGTTCAGTCAGTTCTTTATGGTGAACGATGAGAGTTGGCTCTTGGCAGAGAGACAACGGCTCACTTAGCCCCAACCTTGAATGAAGTGGCCCCGCCTCATATTTTGAGCCATGTCCCTTTTAACTCCAAAATGTATGTAATTACATAAGGAGACATTCAGGAGCCAGAAGAGCTGGATATTCACAGTGAGCAGGGCCTAACGATTCAGCTCATTATAAAGAGCCAGACTAGTTTGGAGGAGAGAAGACTGACACAGGTACACACAGGCTGCAGCTGTACTAAACCGCCGACCCCCAGAACTCACCACATGCTGCTGGCAGGGAGCCAGGTAATGCGAATTATACTTATATACTGAAATGTTTCAGAAAGGCATTTTTAAATTCAGCATGACAGAGGCTATTCCTTCTAAAATCAACATTTAAAATTATGTTAATTAGACAAAAGGGCTCTGGGGGTTGTTCTAATAATAATCATCTTTATTTATATCGCATCATCATATTCCACAGCACTTTACAAATTATAGGGGACACATACAAATATAATATTACATGAGCTTACAGTCTATGAGACAGCAAAGGGACTTCACAGGCTGTTACACTGCCCCCCCCCCCTCACCTTCTTTCTCAGGAAGTGCTTACTGCACAAGTGCTGAGGGAGAGGGGGCTTGTGAGACAGTGTTACAGCCTGTAAAGATAGAAACAAAGAGAGAAGGACAGCAATCCTGGGTACTCCTAGAAGGTTTGGGTAGTGCTCGCGGCTAGGGATCCGGTGCTTAGAGTCCTATAAATAGCATCAGAGTGGAGAGAGCCACAGCACACGGTACGGTTCAATTCCAAATCGTCTTTATTGTAACCATTTTATGCCTGATGATGTTACAATAAAGACGATTTGGAATTGAACCGTACCGTGTGCTGTGGCTCTCTCCACTCTGAGCCTGTAAAGATAGATCACAGGAGGGGCTAGATTAGCTCATTAGCATAATTTTAAAAGTTGGTTTTAGAAGGAATGAGGTTCCCTTTAGTGCTCAGCCTTCACTTCATTCACTTTTCACTACTGTCCTGTGCACAGAGCTGTTCCCTTACCCTGTACACAGGGATATACACAGGGGTATGTATACACAGGGGTATGTATACACAGGGGTATGTATACACAGGGGTGGGATATAGCGGAGTACATGTCCCTCATCTCCTCTCCTCAGTCCCGGCTCATGTACAGGAAGGACTGCTCCACTAGCGGGGCGGGGGGAGCCGGCATATTGCCCGGCGGTGATGACACGAGTGGGTGTGCGCTGATGTCACAGGGGGAGGAGGACAGGAAAGCCCTGAGGGACAGTTTTCTGGTGAGATAATTTCGGTGCTGGCTGGAGCTGGTGCGGGCTCTGCCTCAGGTGAGGGGCTGCGCGGAGGTTCCTGAGGTGTCGCCATTAGCTTCGTCCGTTCTTGTGTAAAGTTCAGTGAGACTCGGAGTTGCCGCCGCCTCCCCCGGCTCAGGTGAGTGCGCCCCGTGTCTCTGCACATATTCGGGTGTATGGACCGGGAGGCGGACATGTTGTAGCCTGTGACGCCTCCACCATACACGGTCATATACCTTCTATTACTTATACCCCATGTGTCTCGTATGTCTCCATATTCCTCCCTATCAGGCTGCTCCTCTGTTGTATTGTGGGACAGTTACTTTATATATGTCAGTGTCTTCCATATAAGAGACCTCTCATGTGTTTCCCTCTATAGCAATGCATGGCACATTGCTGTCACAGGAAAATTGTCTTTCATTTCCTTTTTTTTTGGTTGTTTATCCACTTATAAAGTCTCCCCCTGGGGGCGGCCATATGTGCTGGGTGAGTACATGGACATGGAGGGAGTCAGAGAAAAAAAAATCTATGATTTACGGAAAGTGGTAAGATGTCTTCTCTTACCCAGACGCAAGGAAGATGAGTACAGAGCCTAAGGCAGCGTTCACACAATGCGTTGCGTTTTTGACGCATTCCAAAGGCTTGAAACGCACATCTGTACATCCGCACATCCGAAAATCACATGCTGAGGTTACGTTGTGTTTTAGCAAAAAGCTTTGGAAATGCAATGTAACCTTAGCAGGTAATCAAGACTGAAGCCTTTGGAATGTGTCAAAAATGCAGCAAGAAACGCAGCGCATCGTGTGAACGCACCCTAAGATCGGCCACAGGTATTAGGTGTAAGGTAAGTGTCATGCTGCCGGTCACTTCTCCCATGTGTGGACGTCATACAAAGTAGATAATCAACTAAACACATTGCAAGCAGAGGGTTCAGCTGATACTGTATGGGCAGCCTTGTATGAGTATAATAATTACACCGTCATCTAATATACGTACAGCAGAGCTTACCTTTGAGGAAATTTCCTTTAATGTGAATGGTGTGAAAAATGCAACAAATCAAGATCTGCTGATGGATGAAAACATAAAAACAGGGAAAACAATTTAAATGCCATTTTGTGACAATGGCTTTTAGACTAGATTCATTTCACGTATATGTGATACACTGTGTATATGCTGAACGTATCCATAGATGTATATTGGAAGACTGAAGCATAATTTTTGCCTCTGCACAGTGTATACATTGTATAATGTGTAAAACGCGGCTTTACTGCATCTTTCTATCCTTCTCCCTTCTGCTGAGCAACATTTATGCTCAGCAGAGGTCACTGGAGGCAATGAGGGACAGATGCCACGTATGTATATCACTCAGCACGAGGAAGATCCTCATTGATGTCACTGTCCATAAGAGGACGACTTCATGTTGCTATGAAGCGGCCAAACGCATAGTTACACAAAAATGCATTTGTCTAAACCGCATGCGCCAGGATGCCACATGTGATGCCACAGCAGCCAATCGGCTCACTCCTCCTTCCCCTTTATGAGCATACAGTGGGACAAATATTTGCCGTCATTTAAGGGGGAGGTTACACCCCCCATCCCCTAATATGATCCTGCTCCTGCTGTCTACCAGTTGTGCAACGTTGTATTGTTATCTTCTGTTACAATGTTTTCAATGAAGTCTATTGAACCATAAGTATTTGCCGTCCGTTGTAAGGACACGTTGGGAATCCATCTGATATATTCTTAAATATTCTTATATTCTTAAAACAGAGGGCAAAAACGAGGTGTGAATGGAGCCTTACTTAAACTATCACAAGGACAAGGTGCAGTGCTACAGAGATGCATGCGAGCTTCTATCTGTGATGTATTTGAGACTTCTTCCAGCTCACAATACAGATGTCTTATCACCTGGCTTTTGCATTAGGGTAACCTATCTGACGGTTCTAGCCAGCTAGAAATGAGGACAATGGGACAAGGAGAAAATATTATTGCAGCACAGTTCTGGTTTGTTTCAACACTCACAGAACTGAAACAAGCTACAGCCCCAGAAATGAGCTCTCAAGGGGGATGTGTTTATTTGCTGCACACGACCCAGGACCTGGTATAAGCTGCAGTCTTTGTATACGTCTCTTCTAGGAGATGCATTTTACATCAGGGGGATGATGGTGTTATAGGTTGTATAATGTAGGTACTATCCAATGCATCTGACACAAGTGCCCAGCGATGCCCTGACTGTAACTAGCAGGAGCTCTGCAGACTTTCTTCCATAACATAAGATTGCACAGATTTTGTATCTTTAGACGTTCTGTTGAATGTCTCCATTGGACAGAAGTTCTGTCACAAGTCACACATTCAGTCCCCCTCCCCTGGTCTTTCCTGCTGTATTTGCACTGGATGTTTGTGTTACACTGCAAACCTTTTTGTAAAAGGAAGCATTGTAGGACTAGAGCAGGAACTTCTACCTAGTAGGGGACAAACTCTTCTAGGGAAAAATTGACAGACCACAAACAAAGAATAGTTCACTTAGAAGCTACATTTTTATCTGTACAGAAAACAGCTCGAGAAAACCAATTGTTCTGGAGACATCAGTAATATCAGTGATATTTCATGTAATGATTTTCTGCCAAATTACTAAATTCATGCAAGTTGCAGCAAAGTTGTTGGTAGTGAAACTAAGTTGCCATTAAGAAGCAACGGCTTGTGTTATAACCTCGCTGACCTCCAGCTATAAGATATGATCCCTTTCCAGTCATTACTGTGCAGTGTTACATGTCCTCGGCTTAATGACCTGGAACCGGAGTGTGGGAAAATATTCCACATTCTGCAGATGCTGACTTCTCTGTACCTGCCATGGGAATGACCAAGTAAGGACAATCCCCCAGACTAGATCTCGGGGACTGATTTAAGAAGATCCAGGGCTATTATGTGTCTCATCACTATATATTCTGCTTACATTTGAGAAGTAGTGAAGCATAGGATGATCACTATGGTGTCAGCAATATTTGCTCAGCACGTTGCCCCTGCCTCCTGTGAACGCACATCTGCCATGCTTGTATTATGTTGTGGTTGGCCGCTCAGGACCAGCGATGACGAATGTTTACAGGAAAGCTGATGACGTACATACATATAGACTGCAAGGTTGTAGAGAACGCAGATTGTTGTCAGTGAGTGACACAATCGCTTGTCATCTCTGACATTTGCAGATAATAGCATCCCCCCGCCGCCCCTCTTTTTAACAAAATAATTTTGTTAATATCCTCCAGGTCTGTGAAAGCTGACAATCTGCGCTATTCTGGGAAGGGAGAATGAGAATCTGCAAAAACCTTGACCTTGCTTACGTGTGTACAGTGTCTGATGTAGCGTTTTATGAAACGACAGGATGTGCTCTTCAGGGTCCTTTGTCGTTCGCTCGCGCTTTAGAGCTGCAGCAGGACTTGAGAAAATTCAGTGACAGTGTAATAGGCTTGTGGTGCTGCAATGCAGGAGCTTACAGTGCATTGTTTCTAGCAGTCTCCGAAGTCTTTTATGAGTGACACATAAATTCCTGTAAATAATTTACTAATCGAAGCAGAAGATTTGGTTGCAATCTGATTGTTCCGTTCATCAGAAGTGATAAGCGGGCCCGTGGAGTTCGACCGAACTTCTAAAATCCTGTTCCACAATCGGTACCAGTTCTGGTAATGTTCTGTGCGGTTTCTAGTTACCTCTGACACCTCTTGTGCCTCTGGTTATCTTCCTTATCCAGGAACTTTGACCCTGTATAGACTGGTAATTTCCACAGACTGAGCTGATAGACTCCCCCTTTTTTTGGCCAGAGGAAAGGTAAGTCAGTTTTATGCATTTATTCATATATTTTTTTGGAGGAATAACAGAGGAATGTCACCAATGTGTATAAATCATCAGTGACATGTGAATGTAGACACACACCTCACTGTATGTGCAGCTGGTTTTTCTCTCTGTTTACCAGGTGTCATCCGCTCCGTGTCTGTTCCCTGTGTATTTACATGATGGGGAATCTGCTGACTACTGGCAATGGTTATCAGCACTGGTCCGTGCTGGTAAAGGGCATGTACACAGCATTTATTATTTACTCCAGCCTTCTGTTTCACTCACACCAGGATCATTTACTCTACTGTAGTCCCTGTGGTCCTGGTATCCAGGCTGCTGTAGTTTTATTTTTTCACCTCTGTCTCCAGCTGATGTAATACTATCGCTGATAATAGTAAAACAATACCGGGGATGCAACTCTGTAATCTCTAGGGTCACTGTGGTGCTAGACTAAACAGGTGAAACTCTTACATAACAAAGACCCAATATCCTGTGTACTAAGCATCTGTTATTGTAGTAGTGGCTTATATCCTCAATTACCATCTTAATATTTTCCTCCAGGACACACAGACGTTGGAAGTGTGTGTGCGCGTGCATGCATGCCTGTGCTTCAGGGGGTCCATGACCACCGTTGCAGAGATAAGATCTTTATCCCGTGGGAAACCCCCATAAACCACTGACTGTAAATGATGTTTCACTTCATGTTAGACTGATCAAATTCTGATGAAGTGAATTTAAAGGGAACCTGTCATCAAGAATGGAGACCATAAACCTCACTTGCTTCCCCACTGTGCTGTTTTTTGAGTGCAGTACAGAGGCCACAGTTTAAATCTGCCTCCTTCCATCTGTAAAATCCCCCCCCCCCCCCTTAAGGTTTTCTACCCTAGTCTGTTGGTTCAACCCATGACTGTTTGCATGAAGTGAGAAGATCCTCAGTTTCCCGCATAGTGCTGACTATGCACCATGCAGTCAGTGGGACAGCATTCTGGCAAGGACAGGGACAGGACTTCCTGTCTGCTCAGGCGGAGATATAAACAGATGCTGTCAATCAAAAGAGGGAGGTGGGGTTCGCTGTCAGCCTGGAGAAAGCGTGACTTTTCTAGTCAGAATATGACTCCTCTCTTCTCATTGCATATCAGATAAACAGCTGTAATTATGTTATAGTACCTCAATGGCAGATCATTTTAGGTGATATGGGGAGGACTTTTAACCCTTTACCATGAGGTATTACTGGTGTGAGGGGTATAATTCTGGTGACGGGTCTTCAAGCCAACTGCAAGCCTATTTCTTCAGTTGAAATTTAGGGAAGGGAATAAACTCCCTCTAATACTTGTGCCATACTCCACTTGGCAGCTTGTTATAAGATATGACTTGTACAAAGTCCCGCTTACATTCTTAGTCACGGCGGATGCAGTTACATTGTATAAGTGAGCTCCTACGCATTGTGTTTGATCTGTTTGTCGCCTTAGTTCCTGAGTTATCTTTTAGTTATCATAGTTTATTATATAGTGCTAGATGAATATCCGGTAGACACGGCTTGTAATGTAGAGACTGAGCCTCCCTATGGCATTTCACTACTGAGCTGGAGGTAAAGTATCAGACATGTGTGAAATGAAATAGAGATTTGATGTCTTGAAATGTAATTGTAATGTCTCAGAGCAATTAGGGTAACGAGATGCTAACCAAGTGGAAGAGGACAAGCCAGACATAATGTGTAACTGAGTGAAATATGATTTGTAGGCTTGATGTGTGGAAACTCAATCAGGAAGCATTACACTGATAGAAACCCAGCTCTGCAGTCATTACCGTGTTATTGCTGTTGAGGAACATGCTGCAGAGGCTGTATCCTGTGTTATCAGAACAAATATGATCTTTCAGATGTTAATGATCAAGCAAAGCGAAAACCGTTTAATATTTTCTTTATTAAAGTGCTGTTTTTTTGGGAAACTTTGTTTCTTGCTATAATGGTTATAGTTACTTTTTTGATTGCCGTTCTAGGTTTTTATTGATGGCGGGGAAGATGGGGGAGTCACACATCGTGTGTAATAATATTCAATGCAGACACTGTATCCACATTATATTTTATACCCACCCATATAGGGGTGGACACAAGGCATTTCCATCCCTGTGCTAGGAGTTCCCTGTAATATGTTCAGATAGTAGGGTACATAATCTGGCAACCATGTGCCAATGTTATCCTGACATGCTACAGTGGCCAGTCGCCCTTGTGGGGGATGAAGCTTCAGGCATATGAGGTGGTCACACTACTGCCACATATTCAGAGAACCTCCACAAATGCCCCAACCCAAGAATAATGTATTCGGCAACTACTGATATTGTACTGAGCCTCCTATTTACATTCGCAGTCATTAATAATTCTTTAATAATAATAATTCTTTATTTATATAGTGCACACAGATTACGCAGCGCTGCACAAGCATGTCAAATTGGCCCCTGTCCCCATGGGGCTCACAATCTAAACAACCTAACAGTATGTTTTGGAGTGTGGGAGGAAACCAGAGGACCCGGAGGAAGCCCACGCAAACACGGAGAGAACATACAAACTCTTTGCAGATGTTGAGTCAGTAGCACAGGTTGTCACCACTCATCTATGATTCCTCAGTGACCGCTGCACAGTCAGGGCTCCAGTATTCGGCCTGCGTTGGACTTGCAGAACTTGTGATATTAAAATTTGTGTACAGCCAGAGCTCACCAGGAATGCTGGAAGGTTTTATTTGTGTGGATTTGGGATTGATTATGTGATACTCTGACCACAAAAACTGGAAAGTGAAACCTATTCTTTCACAGAAGCGTAAATCTTAATTTTACTTGGATTTTACAAGGTTTGACATTCCCGCACAAAAAAAGTTTTCCACCCTTCCTCCTCCACCCAGAGCTTCCTGCGCCTGAATATAGTTCTTATCTGTACAGCTTTGTGTGCACTTTATATGCAAATTATTTATCCCAGAATAAAGCAGTACTGGAGTGTACCAGGAACAAGGGGGCTGTATTGTACCGAACATTGGCACAGTCTTTAAATAAGAACATTGATGCTTAATAAACATTTCCCACTAAAAAGTATGAGCAAGGACACACATTCAGGGTTTTTAAAGCAATTTCTGAAGACAAAACCAGATCACAATAAGAACTTATGAAGGACAGACTAAACTTCTTAACTTTGACTTCAAAAATGGCATTTACAAACCTTTTTTATATATATTTTTTTTCCAAATCAAGTTGTCTTTATTCAAAGGTAATCTGTCACCAGCGAGACGCCTGTTAAACCCATAAACATACCTTATAGGCTGCATTAAATGTTGTCCAGGCATGTCCTTATAATGATGATGTGCGGGCTGCATGCTGAAATAATTTATATTCCAAGCTCCATTCCATACTGGCTCCCAGTCAGGGGGATGGGCTTCGGGTTCGAGCAGTCAAGCGTGCGTCAAGCCTCCGGCCAGCTGCGTCGTCGAGACTCCTCCTACAGTTCTCTTTTCAACCAATTCCTGCCCTGCCTCCTGTGCCTCCCCGAAATCTCGGACATTCTACCACATTTGAGCATGTATTTTCACCAGTAGTGGCGCCAAATTCAAATAATGTGTGTAGTGTACCAGAATCGCCGTTATAATATAGTTGTAAAAATTATTCTAATTAAAGGACACCTGTCATCAGGTCTGTGTCACTATTTCTGTCACTACTACCTGTTGGAGCAGCTCACAAGTATCCCATCACAGCCTTAATCTAGTCAATTCATACATTAATCATTGCAAAATCGCCTTTTCTTTATTATGTAAATGGGGCTGGTCACATGGTCAGAGGCAGTGATGTCACCCCTGCCACCCCTCTCCTCCCCCTGCTCATGTCTGTGTGTAATGTATAGTAAAGCATTGCTAGTGTGTGTGCTGCATATGCTGACATGCTGCATCCTCCTAATACACATGTGTGAGACACAGACATCAGCTACACAAGTACCTGACATGTTCTGCTATAACATGGCTGCCTGGAGCTGTTGTATCTCTCCTACACACACACACACACAGGCTGCAGGGGGTGTGGCCACCAGCTAGCACATGGAGCAGCAATCACACCATTATAAAGGCTGTCAGTCAAACACTGGGGGTGTGGCTGTACCTCCCACTCATGAATAAGGTGGACAGCTTGAATATGATAATGACTCATTGGACATTTCACAGGTCATTTGCATACAGCTTTAGGACCTCATTACTTAGGTTTACAGGCATGTAGAGGGACAATGAAGGGATAGAGGCAATGCTCTCTAATGACAGTTTATGGAAATATATTAAGTTTAGGGGGGTTATTTTGCCTGACGGGTTCTCTTTTACCTTGGCCGCTCCCGCTACATCAATGTAGCGCCTCAGAATGCCTAGTATTTTAATTTATTTACACCCCCTCGATCCTGCCAATCACCTGCTCTATGCAATGTCGGGGGCCGGACTACTAGCGCAACAGGGGAGTGAATAAATTAAAATGTGAGGCGCTCAGTTCAGACCAGAAAAAAAACGAGCCAGTGTAAAGTGCATTTACCCAACATTGGGCAACACTGGGATGCTGAAGCCAGGTAAGTATAGTCATTTTTTTCCTGGCCCCATCAGTTTTTTTGTTAAAGTGGACTAGGTCATAGATTACCAAGAAATGAAACGCTCACAATTACTGGCTGTAGTAACTACTATGAGATTGACAAACTTCAGTGGCCTTTATCTACTCTGGACGCTGGCAGATACCAGAATTCCATAGAGATTGAAAGGAATGTGGAGAGAATTGTTTGGACTTGCCCATATTCGGAAGGTAAACCCTTGTCATGTTTGGCTTTTTCATCTTCAGTTTACAATTATTTTCCATTTTTTTTCACCAAATGTGAAAGATATAATTGTATTGAAGGTAAGTGTCAAACATGAACTTGAACAAAATTTTTAATGTCTGCTTATAAACTACAACACCCAGAATTCTGGGAACCATAGCATTGAGAGAATCATTGTGGGTGTGCATAGCATAGAATATCCTTTAAGATTTAGTGTTGGTCAGTAGATTTTCTTTTTTTTTTTTTTTTACAATATGGACTTGGACTTGGGTTAAACTCATTGACAGTAGCTTATACTTTGTTAGAAGTTTATTCCCAATATTAGACAAGCCAAAAGGGATAAATATTATGGTCACAACTAACCTTACATACAGAAGGTGTATATGTTTTTAAGAGGGTCAACTACCATAAGTAATTGGCCAGGGAAAACGCACACTAATGTAATAAGAAAAATATAATCACTTTAATTTGGTATAATGAAACTTTTGGGGGGCGCCGATCATTAAAAGGGTTAAAGCCCACGATTGGAGCTTGTTCCTACTGCTGGTGTTACACAGGGATGTCAGTGGTAGATTATCGTTTACACCCCATGTATCCCAATGTTGGTTCAGCTCCAGTAAAGAGCTGAAACTGCATCGGATCCACAACAAAACCATTACGGCGTGGAACGCTATTAGTGGGACTCCACGCCACAATAGTATGGTGTTGGGCGAACCATACTATTATGGCGTGGAGTCCCACTAATAGCGCTCCACGCCGTAATGGTTTTGTTGTGGATCCGATGCAGTTTCAGCTCTTTACTGGAGCTTGAACCAACAGGGCAAAGGGAACCTGGATCACACATTTTCACCTAATGAGAGATTCCCATATACTTTTTAATACTAATTCCCAATCTGGTTTTATCATTAATGTTACTGCTTCCACTCACTTTTAAAAAGTGTTTTTTTACTTGTAAAAATATAGAGTATCTGACTCCCTGCTAGTCACACGGACACCTGCTACAAGGCTGCAATCATCATCATCATCATTATTATTATCTCCTAAGCTCTCCCCCTCCCTCCTTCCTCATGCAGCTCATGTCCCAGATAGCAGGGACTCGGGCACCCCAATGACTCAATGTAGTTCGCTGCTAGGGAGCTTGGTATTACTTTTATCAACTTTTAAAGTAAGTGGAATCACTGATGTTAATTTTGAAAGCAGATTGGCAAATAGCATTAAAATGTTATGGGAACCTGTCATTGGGTAAGTGTGTGATCCTGATTACAGCTTCCCTTTGAGTTCAGCTATTGAATTATTCATTGGTTTGTACATTGAGTTTAATGTGCATGTCTTTGAATGTAAATCAAAAGTAAAGAGAATGTTCTGCAGCTTGAGAAACATTGAGTGGTTTATTAGGATGCTTAATGGCAAAATGGGACACTAAATTTAAAATTTCTTAAAAGGGTTGTCCAGGGTTTTAAAAACATTGCTTTCTTCAAACAATGCATAGTCAGGTGCATGATGCTTTGGGAAGAAGTTTACTGCTTTTGATTTTACTCTAGTGATCCTACTGCCGTAATGATTTTAAATTCCTGCCTTCACTTAACATGTCAACAATTTTATGACTGTTGTAAATCTATAAATTGCACTTAACGAAAACCTACCATTTGATTTGATGCATTATGAAGCAAACATACCTTGAGAATGCTGTAGCTACACTGATGCAGGATCATATCTTGGTTAATCCCAGAGCTGAGTGGTTTTGCTGAAAAAAAAAACAATTATAACATTCAGGACCTTTGGAAAGCTGGATAAAGCTGGCTAACGTAAACACATTACACACGGAGTTTGTAATTGTAATTTGTGTCAGCCAGGACTCTATCTCACTGGGTAAGAGACGTGACTGAGAACCCAGTGGTCCCTATTGCTGAGTTTTTTAGATCTTGTGGGCCGATAGGAGATATTTCCAGAGGGTGAACCAGAACTCCACCAATGTAGGTTTTATGACACTGGAACCAAAAAGAAGCTTTATGCTTGGTAGACGACACAAACAAATTGTGTCTGAAATCGTTATTAACCCCTTAAGGACGCAGGGTTTTTCGGCTCATTTCTCGCTCTCCAACTTCAAAAATCCATAACTTTTTCATTTTTCCGTGTACAGACCTGTGTGAGGGCTTATTTTGTGCGTAACAAATTTTACTTTCCCGTAATGTTATTTATTTTAACATGCCGTGTACCGCGAAGCTGAAAAAAAATTCCAAATGTGGAAAAATTGAAAAAAAACCGCACGTGCGTCACGTTCTTGTGGGCTCAGTTTTTACGACTTTCACTCTTCGCTCCAAATAACACGCCTACTTTATTCTTTGGTTCGGTGCGATCGCGGTGATACCAAATTTATATAGGTTTTATTGTGTTTTAATACTTTTTCAAAAATTAAACGAATGTGTACAAAAAAGAAAAAAATTTTTTTGCCATCTTCTGATGCTAATAACTTTTTCATACTTTGGCGCACGGAGCTGTGTGAGGGGTCATTTTTTGCGAAATGAGGCGACGTTTTCATTGCTACCATTTTGAGGTCTGTGCGACATTTTGATCATTTTTTATTTCATTTTTTATGTTATGTAAAAAGGTGTAAAAGTCGCATTTCGGACGTTTGGGCGCCATTTCCCGTCTCGGAGGTCACCGCCGCCTGTAACCGTTTTTATATTTTGATAGATCGGGCATTTTGGGACGCGGCGATACCTAATATGTTTGTGATTTTTACTGTTTATTATGTTTTATATCAGTTCTAGGGAAAGGGGGGTGATTTGAACTTTTAATATTTTATAAATTTTTTTTATTTTTTAAACTTTTTTTTTTTCTTTTTTTTTTCACTATCTTTTAGACCATCTAGGGTACATTAACCCTAGATGGTCAGATCGCTGCTACCATATACTGCAATACTTCTGTATTGCAATATATGGCATTTCTGCAGCACATTCAATACAATGAGCCACTGGCTCATTGTAACGAATCTGCAGCTGCCATATAGCCTCGTGTCAAAAGAAGACACGAGGCTACCATGGCAACCGATCGCCGCCCCCCGATGACGTTCGGGGGCGTGGCGATCGAAAAAAAGATGGCGGCGCCCGCGCGCCGCCGTCTTTTAAATGCCGCCGGCGACTTTACCTGCGGCAACGGGGGGGTTAATAGCCGCGATCGGTGCTAGCACCGACCGCGGTTATTAGCGGTGGGGGTTTTATGCATTATGCAAAAACCCCCACCTCTGTATGAAGAGGACTCAGCCCGTGAGCCCTCTTCATACATCCCTTATACCTCTGCGCCGTAGAGCTACGGCGCAGAGCGTTAAGGGGTTAAAGAATTAAGGCCAAAAAGTCCTGTTTTGGTTTTATCACATAATTTAGTTTTTTTCAGTCTTTAAAATGAAGCAAGGTGGTGGCAGCTGTGGGTTTTTTTTCTTTGTCACAAAGAGACTGATCGGCTTTGGAACAGATGTGAGGAGCTGAAAGTACCTACAGTGAGCCTGTCATCAGGAATGTCATTTTTAGCTGGTGACAGGTTCCAGAGAGGAAGAATGCATCGAGGAGACTGAGACACAGGCTGCTTTTAATTTAATAGTTGATTTTAGAAGGAGTGAGGCCATCACAGACTGTTACATGGTCTCCCTCTCCACAATTCCCCCTCTCCTTCTGCCTGATGTAAACTTACTTCAGCAGAGGAGGTTTCAGCACACAGTTGGAGGGGGGAAGTGCTCCTGCACACTGTAACAGCCTGTAAAGTGACAGCATGGAGGGTCTCTGGTAACCCCCAGAGCCCTTCACTCATTAGCATAATTTAAAAAGTTGGTTTTAGAAGGACATAGGCCATGGATATCAAATACAGGAAGATTCACAGTCACTGTGCCTGGATCTATGAGTAAGTGGTTTATTATGCTTCATTTTAATTGTAGTTTTCCTTTAAAGGAAATGCTGGTACAGCCGCCCTGGGCATGCGTTGCAGAGAGCCGGATGACATCAGTCTCTCTTGCTGGGGAGGGAGGTGCAGGCCCAAAGGGGATCTGGTAACCTCACCCAGAGTCCCTCAGGCTCATTTTCATATTTTTTAAAAACCCTTTTATTGTGGAAAAGGCCGAACTCAAGAACATGAATGGATCCTGGCTGAGGGCACACACACTACGTGTATCTGATTTACTACAGCTGATTCTGGTGCTAGAGTTCCTTTAAAAGGGTCTGCAGAGAGAAATGGCAGCCAATCCCCAAATCCTGAAGTGCGCACTCTGTGGCCTCATTCCCAGGAAGACTGGAAGCTGTAATCTGCTTCACAGGTTCTTCAAAGGGTCTGGATTCTGGTGTATAGACCCAATGTGACGCTTATGGTGATTGACATGCAAAGTGACTCTCCTCAGTCCATACATGTGTCCTTGGACAGCTGGGTCCTGCTGAGGGTGACACTATCAATGTGAAGGACTGCAGCATTATCTCTGTATACAGCTCCTGCCTGTCCCTATAAGGTAGTGCTGGATTATATTGTCCCTTCTGCTTTTTACTCACTTTATATTCATTATCAGCTTCCAAGTATGTGTAACGCAATCTTCCAGAGATAAGGAGGGAGACCTGTGATGTCCCCTAACCACAGGCATGGGGGAGGGGGTGTTACTATATGTAGAAAGCACATGGCACAAGCAGGAGTTAAACACCTGGATCATTCTCTGCAAATACTACGTTCATAAATGACTAAACTGCTAATTTCCACATACGGTAATATTAAAAAAAGAAAATGAAACACTCCTTTAACTAAAAAGGTCAACTAAAACCGACAATACTACAAAGTTTAGAGCGTGAACCAGTTTGTCCGCCCAGCATAAATGCCGCGTTACAACCCTTTAAGGGTCTTTGCTGAGCGTTCGCTTGTATCTGTATTTATAATAGATGGTTTCCATTTCTCAGATGAGAACAGGACTAGGTATGTAGGGTCTTGCTGAAGATTTTGGTAACTTTATTTGCATTTTTAAATTCCTAAAAACCTCTCTGATTTTAATCGCACACATTTTTCTTGTGGTCCAAGTAACATTATTGTAGCCTATTGCTAGTGACATAATGATGTCACTGGGGGATCATGAACGTTCTAATGCAGGAAACTCTTAATGCATGCGTTAACAATGCATTAACACTTGCGTTTTGTAAACGCAAGCGTTAACAGCTGTTTATTTAGGCAAATCTCCCTTCAGCTGTAGCAATGCGTTTTTAAACGCATGCAGTAAACGCGACGTGTGACCGCACCCTCACAGACCAGCCAAATTAAAAAATTTAATTATAAACGTGGGGGTAATGAGATGCAAGCCTTATATTTGGGGGTTGCAGCATTCTTTTACAATGCTGCTGTAACATACGTCTATAGTCTGAAGTAGAAGTGGAATTGTAATGATATCTAAAGCTATATCGATATCACCTTGCAAATGAAAATGCTCTGTTCTGATGCCTTTGTGTGAGTGCTAAATGCAAAATGGGTTAAACGTGTTTTGCTCATTGTAACAGCCTGTGAATCTTCAGCACTGAGGGCCTCTGGTAACGCCCCATAGCCCTTCAGACTCCTTAACTTAATTTTGAAAGGTGATTTGAAGGAGGCCACGGATAACAAATATAAGAAGATTACCTCAGTCATGGTGCCTGAGTCTGTGAATAAGTGCCCCTGGTTTGCCATGGTAGATTTCCTTTATATATTGGTAAGATCCCAGGAGGCACTTGCCATCCAAGGTCTCTTGTACATGGAGATGTTCAGCATCACTGTGCTGCATTTGACTATATGCCTGGAGCTTTTCACCACTAGTAGCAGTGCTGCATACCTCTACATATACACATTGTAAAGATAACTTACTGATATGTATACAGTACCAGGGTGTTTATACATTGTTGGGTTCCAAGGTTCCCTTTACTGAATGTTTGATTTCTGAGAAAATGATGAATCTGACGTGGGCCTCATTCCCCTGACTGTGCACGTCATATAACACAATGCAACGTTCTGCGGAGGAGACATTTTATTTGTTGCTTTGGATCCAATAATCCTCAGTCATTATTATAATGGACTGGTGAACTTTGCTGCTGTTCATGAAATCTGCCAATCAGCATTTGTCTCGCATGGTCTCATTTTACATTTTGGACGGGTCTCCAGTAACTGGATAGAAAGACCGGATTGAACAGACTTTAGAGTGACTCGTCTCGTGTTCCCACCACCCACTCTCCATGTGCAATGATTAAAAACTTCCGTTCCATGAAATGCCCTGTGGCCGGGCAACTATTCCTGATGATTCCTGAGCCAAATCCATGTATAAAAATACACATAGGACTGGTGATTGCTATCAAAGTGCAGTCTGAACAATTGGTGCACTCTACAAATGATTGTTCCCTGCCCTTTATACAGGTTTTTTTTTTTTTTTTTTGCCGCAGCTGAAGAGCTTTGCTTTTGTTGTTTTTAATTTATTTTTTAAATCCTGTTTTTGAAAGCCAATAAAATTGATTGAACATAATCACAGTGAATTGTCAGTCATAGTAAAGGGTATATAAGAAACCATACTAGTTAGCATATAGTCTGCTTGTGGATATATAATAGCATATTCAGTAAAAAGTGGTATTTTTTTTTTCCTTTAAGTAGAACTTGCATTAGAACTTGAGGATGTAAAACCTTTGAACGAAAAGGAGTTCTTTCATACGGTGGAACCCGTTAGTTGTGGTCTGGAGCCCCCGTACGGAGTTCCCTGAGCCGCCTCGAGAGAGGCAAAGACGAACTTCCAGGAATCAGGGTGTTGTCAGAATTTCCTTAATCTGGTGGTAAATTGTGGGTTGCAGTTCAAGTCTTGTGAAATACAACAACTTACGGGCTTCTACTTGATGATGGTGACAAGTTATAATGCAAAAGCCAAGAATTGCAACAGGCATTGATCCAAACAAAGAACATGGAGATTTATATACAAATGGGGGGGGGGTGTCCTATCCGCGAGTACATTGTTCAAGAAGCTGCGTGTGACTTAAAAGGCCTATCCATGGGGGAGAAGAGGAAGGACACTTGGGCCCAGACAACTGCCCCCCCCCCCCTCCTCTCCCCCACCGATCACCTAGTCAGATTCCAACAGTTCCCTGAAGGTCAGTGAGTCTCTAAACACTACCCAAGGCTGCCATAGCTTAAGGAACTATCATAAGCCATGATTTCATTGTTTTAATTTATGATCATTTGTACAGTGATTTGTAGTAGCTTTTAAGATGCTTGGAACCTATTTTGAAAATTCACCCCTGAACATCTGCAGCCTATGTGATCACCAGGAGGAGGAGTGATTGGTAGCGGCCAGTGATTGGTTGCTGCCGATGTTCAGAGTGTCTCCTGAGTGAAATGACTGTGCTTATATAGATAGTCTGAAAGTAAGACTGCCAATTTAGGTGGGTGTATGTGTTATGTATAGTGGTATCACTGGGGTCCTTCCAGAGCAGAAGCTCTGTGGAGGTCGGGGATGGATGCCATACAGTTAGGTGTTTCCTTCTGGATTCGACATATGCTGTGCAGATGGAGTCGAAATGGAGGCCTGCACCTGCCCGTGTAAGTCTATGGATACGTTCAGCTTATATGCTGAGGGCTCTCATGGTAAACATTGCCTGTTGCTTTTGTGGATCCTCTGAAGTTCAATTTCATCTTAATAGTTCACTGCTTCAACAGAATAAAAGACGTGTGGCCACGTGGCTGTGTCCCACTGACGAGATGATTTTTTGGGGTGGGAGTGAGGGAAGATTTTTCAGGTGTGTTACTGCAATGATCACTATTCATGATGCTGGTAAAGCTGTAAAGTTCTCCATGGAAACCTATTAGAATTTATTTATTTTTTTTACTTGCCTATAAACTTAGTCAGAAAATCCTTGGGTAGTACTTAGGGTGAGAAGTGCTTGACAAATACAAGGAAAATGCAGGTAAATATATTGTGTGTGGAGAATGAGGCAGCACTAGAACATTGATGATGTATATGAGGCGGACTGTTTTCTAGTGTTTCAGTAGATCTATTATGGATGATGCCGGCAATAGTCAGAAATGTTTATTTTATTAGCTCCTGCTGTGGTGAATAGTAAGGGATGGATCTATTCTACGTGTAACCTTTTAAGAACGGATTAAATGAAGCCCATGCATATATTTTGTTCTATGTGTTTCAGATAAGAAGCCGAAATGTCATCTGACTCAACCTCGCCTGTTACGGGCACATCCAGCGAGTCCCTGGTATCTCCTCAATCTCCTGAATCTCCAAAGACCTTGAATTTACCAGGCCCTCGACGAATAAGAGATCGCTCTCCTTCTCCTATGAGGCACCTCATACCCAGCCCACTCCCAACAAGACGTACAAGAACATTTTCCGCGTGAGTGTAGAATTCCTTCTTCTATCTATTTAAAAAAGCTTTTCGGGGCAGATTTATCAAGCTGTCTAAAAGTAAGAATGTTCTTAGTTGCCCATGACAACCAATTACAGCTCAGTTTTTATTTTACCAGTGCTCAGGAATATTTTAAAGGGGAGCTGTAATCGGTTGCCATGGGCAACTAAGAACATTCTTGCTTTTAGACAGCTTGATAAATCTGCCCCTTCATGTCTAACCCAAAGTCTTCATTTCTATGTGGCTGCAGGGAACCGGATTACTGAAAGTTAATTTGTAATGGTTAAATACAATCTGTGTTCAACAACACACAACCAATCCTAATTACACTTCAGTGCTGCTGTTTTGCTGGGAATTCCTTGAACCATATATCACTATGATACAGAGAGTTCCATCCAGGGCACAGTGGTTGGTCTGTGAAATCCGTCCTTTGCACAGTCCATGATTGTTGGACCAACCATGGTCGTCTGAAGGAGCCATTACTGCTGGCGCAGCAATAAGGCGGTTGTGTAGCAACCAGGTGCTGCTAATCAGATTCTCTTGATTGATGATCAGGAAGTATGTCACAATACACAATATAGATAATTTTAACCCCTTACTTTTTTACAATTTTACTCAGTTTTATTGCTGTTTTAGCTGCTATCACTCAGTAATGGTCAGTGTAAGACTCCAGGGTGTGGGCTGGGACTCTCTAAGCAGATACTTCATGATTCATCTAGTTCTGTGGGCTGACAATGCGGTTAGATTATCAGGGTGCAGGTGCATATACACTTTTATCTGCCTTCTGACATTGTACTGACACATAGAAAGAGAGAGAGATGAGACAGATGAGATCTATGAGAGAGATCTATCACAGAGGCCTGACGGAGGCAGAGTATTTCCCATTGAAATGAATGTGGCCTTATGCTACCTGTACCGTACAGATTTTATACATTCATGTGAAAGGGGCCTTAATGTGATTGGACATCAGGTGAGTTGCATACATTATACCCAAATGGTTCCTTTGTATGGTTCCAAAGGAAATGTGTGTTTTTGTTTTTATGAAGTATTTATTTTGGGTGGGTTAATTTGAATGAAAGGAATACAATGGATTGTCTGCACTTAGAGCAATTTAATATCTTCTTAGTATGCAGGGACTCTTAGGTCAACATTGTTTTACTGGAGATGTAATACAAAACATTGCATGAAATGGACCTTTTCTTGAAGCATGTCAGACTTGTAGTGATCTTGAAGTGAAATCTGGACGCTGGAAAAACAAACAAAAAAAGTTCTGCTGCTGCTGCACCCATTCCAGCACTACCGCTCTCTCTCAACATGTTATTGTGACCACGCTGGCAATTACTGGCCAATGATTGGCTTAGCAGTCCTATTTCTGGTACCCGAATTGGTATGGGACCTAAGAAATGTTGGGTTGACTTGAACCATGAAACGACTGATGGAGGAGCTTGTGAGTGCTTAAGTTTTTTCTGGCACATCAATGAAGCTTTCTTCCTGCATGATAGATGATATTCTGCCGCCATTCCTCATCATGATCATTTCTTTCCCACAGAACTGTCCGAGCTTCAGAAGGTCCGGAGTACAAAGGAGTATGTAAATCCTTCTCCCGTTCTAAAGGTCATGGCTTCATAACGCCTGAAGATGGAGGGCCTGATATCTTCGTACACATCTCCGAGTAAGTGCAGGAATTCTGCAGGAGAAATGGGGGACGTAGATCATCTGAGCTCAGGCATGGGCGTATATGACACCTTCATGGTTCAATCCTCATGTTCTTAAAGCATCATGGGAAATTTTATTTTAAGGCTTGTTCCACTCCAGTGCCAGTTATTGCATTACTATTCATTATTAGCTTGGGGCTTGCTGACGAGTCTAAGATTGATGGTTCCAGTTTACATCTTGTAGGGCCGGGGATCAGAAGCCCATTATATCGGTCTAATGATGGATTCACATCAATTATTTATAGGGTCATAAACCTTCACTTGTTTTATTGGCAATTGCTGTCATTTTTCAATTTAGATTTTTTTTTTTTTTTGGGATGTGATTTCAACAATATATGTATGTGGTAAACCATGGCTTTTTGCAAGTGAAAAAAAAAATCACCCTACAATGATTTATTATTATTTTGTAGAAAAGTGCAAGCAGGAGTAGACCAGAACTCCCACTACCGCTGGCAGGTTTAGGCATAATAACAGCCATGCTTCACCCATACAGATCAGCCTGTTAGTTGAAACCACAAATCTGCATCTATGAAAGCCCATTTTATTTTTCTCCCTATCGAGAGTTTTTGTTTTATGTATTCAATTTTAAAAAGAAAAAACTCAATGAGGGCTTTTTTGTGTGTGAAATATATAACCTTTTATGACCTTTTTGTTAAGTTTTGATGGTATTTTAGGGATTGCATAAAAAAGTGTAACACAAACCAGAAATGATAAAATTGGCAATCTTAAAAAAAAAAAAAAAAATGTATATACAAATATATAAAGATTTTTTTAATTTGGTATAATTTAGTATTGCAACATTTTTCACACTTCTTTTTTAAATTTTTTTGGGGTCGCTTCTTTACAGCGTAAATGAATTTACATAATTTGACATAAGAGTATGTCACGGGCAGCAGGGACTTACCGCAGAATGAAGTAAAATAACATCAAGCTTCTGGCATCGGTTCCAGAACGCAGCCGGCATCAGAAGCTGCTGATGTCTGCTGTATATTACAGCTGACACCCACCTGTAACACCCGCGATTAGAAATCACCGGAGCAGCTGGGGGGGCGCATGCTTGTCCTTCTGCTTCATTCATTTAGTGAGAACAGAACCCACATTCTCGTGAATTGTGGTTGTCCCACCAATCGGTTATGATCATTATCTCACGCCCTGTAAAGAATAACAATCAAACGAGGTACAACCCCTTTAATAGACATACGGTAATGCCAATTGTTTTCTTCAGTTTGTAAAATATTAAATACCCTTTCATTTAATTTTTAAGTTATTCTCAGTCCTCTAGCACAGGGCATTGTTTATTTTATAAGTTGGGTTTAGTTGTTTGACCACATAGTTGCATAGTTGGCACTTGGTGGTAATGTTAGGTAGGATTAGCTTTATAACCACTTAAAGGGGTTATGCCACGAAACAATTGACTACAAAAAGCTGTCAGAGGTTAAAATATTTCAAAAATCTACTTGTAATGGTTACCTGGAATTAAATATCCCTTTCTATTTGTAATTATGATGCTTGTTCAGCCTCTATTCTGCTCCACACAGAAGCAGATGTGGGAGGGGCCAGGCACATGCACAGCACTGACAGAGGCAACTCACTGGCCTCACCTCAGCGCTACAGAGCGCTCAGCCTTCAGAGTCTCCTTCCACCTGCTGTGCTCAAATAGTCCCTGGATTTACTCATCCAATAGAAGTCCAATAGAAATGTGTCATACGCCCCATGTTAAATGTGCACCAAAAAAAGTTGGTGCAGTCTGTCAAAGCAGTGCAGGGGGCGCCAGATTCATGAAGAACATGCGCCAGAAGTCCTGAATCTGGCGCCCCCTGCACACTGCACAGGACACTGCACATAGTACACATGTACTATGTATTCTCACAGCATCATGGTCGGTCAGGCGGACATGCATGGCGGAAGTCTAGGTGGGTCCAGGGGAGGCAAACCCCACGTGTATTGTCACTCCAAAGTCACACCCCTGAGGAAGTGACTTAAAAGTGAGGATACGCATGGAGTTTGCCGGCCCTGCATTTTCCTAGACCTCCGACATATTTACACTTTACTGTCCGCCTGACCGACCATGATACTGTGAGAATACATTGTTTTGCTCTACTTGTATGCATTGATTGTACAAAATTAGGTGCAATAACATGGACCTTTTGTTGTTTTTATGACTTTTACTAAGAAACTTTTGTATTTTTGTATGTTACTTTGGGGCGTTAATTGCATCTCTTTCTGTGTATTTTGTAGGGAATTGCAACTAAATCACTAGATAGATATTTATTAGATAGATATGAGATAGATAGATGACAGGTGATAGATAATAGGACTTGGATAGATAAATAGGTGACAGCTTCTCACATGTTACTGATCTTTAGCTACTCCTTTGCAGGACAGCAGTGTAGCATGGAGGGACAGTGAATGGTGGAGAGTACAGGAGGAGGACTGCAGGACAGCAGGGTAACATGGAGGGACAGTGAATGGTGGAGAGTACAGGAGGAGGACTGCAGGACAGCAGGGTAACATGGAGGGACAGTGAATGGTGGAGAGTACAGGAGGAGGACTGCAGGACAGCAGGGTAACATGGAGGGACAGTGCATGGTGGAGAGTACAGGAGGAGGACTGCAGGAGAGCAGGGTAGCATGGAGGGACAGTGCATGGTGGAGAGTACAGGAGGAGGACTGCAGGACAGCAGGGTAACATGGAGGGACAGTGCATGGAGGAGAGTACAGGAGGAGGACTGCAGGACAGCAGGGTAACATGGAGGGACAGTGAATGGTGGAGAGTACAGGAGGAGGACTGCAGGACAGCAGGGTAACATGGAGGGACAGTGCATGGTGGAGAGTACAGGAGGAGGACTGCAGGACAGCAGTGTAACATGGAGGGACAGTGCATGGTGGAGAGTACAGGAGGAGGACTGCAGGACAGCAGGGTAGCATGGAGGGACAGTGCATGGTGGAGAGTACAGGAGGAGGACTGCAGGACAGCAGGGTAACATGGAGGGACAGTGAATGGTGGAGAGTACAGGAGGAGGACTGCAGGACAGCAGTGTAGCATGGAGGGACAGTGCATGGTGGAGAGTACAGGAGGAGGACTGCAGGAGAGCAGGGTAGCATGGAGGGACAGTGAATGGTGGAGAGTACAGGAGGAGGACTGCAGGACAGCAGGGTAACATGGAGGGACAGTGAATGGTGGAGAGTACAGGAGGAGGACTGCAGGACAGCAGTGTAACATGGAGGGACAGTGCATGGTGGAGAGTACAGGAGGAGGACTGCAGGAGAGCAGGGTAGCATGGAGGGACAGTGCATGGTGGAGAGTACAGGAGGAGGACTGCAGGGTAACATGGAGGGACAGTGAATGGTGGAGAGTACAGGAGGAGGACTGCAGGACAGCAGGGTAACATGGAGGGACAGTGAATGGTGGAGAGTACAGGAGGAGGACTGCAGGACAGCAGGGTAACATGGAGGGACAGTGAATGGTGGAGAGTACAGGAGGAGGACTGCAGGACAGCAGGGTAACATGGAGGGACAGTGCATGGAGGAGAGTACAGGAGGATGACTGCATCAGGAGAGGTCAGAGCTCAGCCTGTTACTTGTGTTATCTCTGCAGCCTCCTGTGTGACCTGACTAATGGTGGAGGGAGGAGAGGGCTGCTGCATTGCTATGATCCATGTTAGGGGAGGACTCCTCTGAGCAGACATGTCTGGCTGCAGTTACCTTGTATCTGCTGCTGTAGGCTCCTGTGGAGCTGGTAAGCAGTGGCCATCACAGCACAATCTCTGCCCCTCCTCTCTCTCACTTCCTATTGGCTGCAGTGTGTCAGGTGATCTCTGTGTGGAGTGATCTGTAGTGCAGAGCAGCTGGGGGAATGTTTGTGCACAGACTCTGCCAGATCAGCTGTTGCTCAGGACAGGACACGGCTACCAGCAGGGGGCGCCAGCAACCAAAACAAAAGGAGTTATCTCAGTACGGGTGCAGATTTTGTAATAAGTGTAAATGGTGAAAGTACTTGTCACAATGCATTGGACCCAATTACAGCCATTTGCTATGGTGACACAACCCCTTTAAGGCCCGCGTTTAGAGGGCAGTGTGATTTAGTAACCTGCTTTTTCTTTCATTTCACGACAGTATCGAAGGAGAATATGTCCCGGTGGAAGGTGATGAAGTGACTTACAAAATATGCAGCATTCCTCCTAAACATGAGAAGAAGCAGGCCGTGGAAGTCAGGATCACCCATTTAGCTCCGGGATCAAAGCACGAGACGTGGTCTGGACATATCATCACTTCTTAGATACTATTGTGTTTTTTACCGTTTTGTTTTGTTTGATAACATACATTGTGTACTACAACATTTGGCTATAAACATTCCCTCCTATGGTGTTACTGGATTCTATGTTATAGTTTCTCCACACACCCAATATTTCCAATATTAATTCTGGATGAGAAACCTGTCTAAGGGGTGTAATGATGAGACCTCAGGTGACAAACTCTCTGGATTAAACCTGGATGGTAAAATATTATTTTTGAAGGTCGGTAGGGTCCAGCATTACACTGACATTTGAGCTCTTGTGGCTTGGTTTAGTTTTCTCACTCATATGTTATCATGCAAAGTAAATGATTTATCTCAATGGCTTACAGCATGTGCTAAACTGATGCAAACTGTGAGTAACATAGGAATGTATTTTACAAAATGTTTTGTCCTCAGTAAATACATTTTATGTAATAAAGGTCTATAAAAATGGAAGGATTCATGTCTAACCTGTGCTGTTATTTTACAGGTTCTCCATGATAAACCACTTCAGTATTTTTCCAGGTAAAGGCCTAACCTAGCAAAGCCATTGCACAACTCTTATGCATATATATATATGCATAAATGTCTCCTTCTCATGTAAACACACAATTTTTAACAGGGAATAGTATTGAATATCAGAAACTATACTAATTTTGGTTTTGTAATAAACTGCACTGACAAAACAAAGGTTGTTCTACAAAGTGAAGGCCACAAAACAGTGATGGAATTGTGTTTTGTTCCCCATTCCTCTTCAGAAAAACAGATTCCGATTCATATGAATAGTAAAGTCTCTGTAAAGAATCTGCTGATCCCCACACTGGTGGAGCGTATTTCTACATGCCAGCAAATATGCCGAGTCAAAGACTGAAGAATGTGGCTCACATACAAAAATGCATACTTGCCTCACTTCTCCCCCTCAGTCCAGTCTGGCAGCTTCTGTCACCGCTGCTTGAAATCTCTGCAGAAATGACGATGATGTAACAGACTGCAGAGACATTAGGCCAATTTTTTTTTTTTATGTAGAGACCAGGAGTTCTCCCTCCAGCAGCTTCCATAAGTATAGGATCTTTATAAATTGCCACCCTCTGCTGCTGGCCCCTAATTTGTCCATTCCATTCCATGCTATGGTGTCACTTCTATCAGTTTATGACCACACTATTGAAAGAACGTGTACACTACTACAACATTTGAGTACAATGTGTAATTTGAAGAAAAACTAATTTTGTGGAAAGACTCACTGGAAATGACACACAATTGCGGGATAAAAGGTTAAAATATTTTATTCATACAATTTGACCTCTTGGGGGGGGGGGGGGGTGAATCAACATATCCCTTTAACACAATGCCAGACATTTACTGAAAATAGTGCAGTCTGTACTATGTGCAGTTTGCCTGTGTGGTGTGTAGAGGGCGCCAGGTTCATGCACTGCTCAAACTACCTATAAAGGTAAATCGGGTGGTAGGTGGATGAATGGGACGTGAGGATAGCCCATTTTTGGGCTAATCCTCACGTCTCGGCTATGTTTTAGAAAACTTTAATGCAGGCAGTTTGCACGCTCTTTTTAGTGCAAAGTCAGACAGAAAACTGGAGCAGGGGCTTTAATAAATGTGGGCAAATATTTTATAATTTAGACAGAAGTATAAGATACATTTTTATGTTTTGTGACGTTGTAAACTACTTATCTTTTACTGATTACAAGTTGCACCCAATTAGTGGATTTTCTTGTGAAAATTCTGCAGCGTAATACAGTACAATTCAATTAAGTGTACATTCAGCCATCTGAGCCAGCGGCCATGAGGAAGCCTCAAAGATGGCAGCTAGCTCACAGCTGCCATTGCGTCTCTCCGAGCGAGCCGGCTGTTCCACTAAAAATAGAACCGGCCCTATTCCTGCCCCATACCTGCTCAGCTCGCTATGCTCCTCAGGAGAGCTCACGGGACGTGCGCATTTACACTTAATATGAATTTGCAAAATTAATGTAAACATTGCAAATTGCTTTTTTTACAACCGAAACTGGTATGTGACGCTGAAAATTAAACGTGACTTTTCTGCACATAGCAGACCGTGCATAACAAAAAGGTAAAAATCTGCACTATAAATAACAGAGATCTGCATGAAATACAAACAGAAAATGTGAAAATTTTGTAAGGTCTCCCATCCTCAACACATGTGCTCAGTCCATGGAATCTGACCAGCACATGGCCGGATTTAACAGACTGAGCACGAGTGTTAGCACCAGGCTAGAAGAGATCAAATGGGAACTTTCCAGTGGTTTATCCTCAACATGGACCAACTCCAATAATAACTAGTGCAGCTCGGCTGCCCCCTGCATGAGGTCACTGCCCTCCTACTATAACATGGACAGATTGTTTCCTGCCTGTAATCTACATACACGAGCCATGCCAACCTATTTATGACATGTTTATTACCCTTTCATCTTTCATAAGAGATCGAGACCAATGTGGTGCAGAGGTAAGGGTTGTGCATACAGAAAGAAAAAACTTAACCATTTCACTGCAAGTATAATGTTCACATAATGTGTTACTACTGATCAGAGAAAACCAACAATCCAGAAGGGGGCCATTACAGGCTGGACAGAGGTAGATATGAGAACCACGTGGTTGTAACAATGTGTTTATCCATAAAACTACAATAATGATGTGGTTATTCTCATCCTTGTGGTGTGAAAGATTTCTATATTGTACAGTATATTAGATTTTATAGCTGTTTAGTCACCTAGACACAGATGTATTCTGTCCATAAAGTATGATGGCTGTAACCCGAGGACTGAACACTGCCCAGGACATGTACTCCTGCCGCAGGAGTCTTAATGTCTTCTATGATGTTGGGGGTCCCAGGGAAGTGTTCAGGCTGGATGATACAGACCTCCGACTTTATGGGCTAAATACAGAGAATGTGAAGCCTGCACTAGGAAGAATAAGCAAGATCACTGAAACTAAGATGAAGACAAGATGCTCCTGCTACAAAACAGTATCCATATGTATTAAGAGGGAACTTAGATGATACCACACAGCAGCGGCTGCGGACCACTCATATGTTACAGACATTGGCGGTTAAGGTAAAATATACATAATCATCAGTACCAATCAATAAAAAGCATAACGTCCTATAATAAAGACTCAATCAGCCACCATTAATATTAAGTCACTGATGGGTTAATGTCTCGGCCAGACTCCCAGGACAGTGTTCCAGTGTCAGGAGGATGTTACTACAGGAAAAGCTGGGTGCAGATTGTGTGCGTCTCTTCTGGCGATGTCACTGAATGACCGATTGTCCTCAGGTCTGTGTAGATTTCATAGTCGTTCCCGCCCTGAGAATAAGTCACAGATAGAGGGAAATGTCACCATGATATGCAGAGAATATTGAACGCTAAATATGATTATCATTATGTTAAATATAGTTATTGCGATGGGAGTTAAGTGGGAAAGAGTTCTATGTCATGTAACCCTATACATCCCAGAGCTCAGAGGTGTAACAGATCGACTTAGCATCCACCTTCATCATAAAGGAAATTCTTATCTTATATAATCTCTTAAAGGAAACCTATAACCAGGGACCTTCTTTTCACTAAAGATAGGCTACAGAAGCCAATTACAGGTACATTGCACATCTGCCTTTTCTAAGCATTTGCATTACAATATAATTGTGTGTCATAACTTTCCTGGTTTCCTGACAGAATCCTCTGCATAGTCCCAGGTGTTGGGCTTTGGTTTGGCTGCATTTAAAATAAAACAACATGTGCCTGCTCTGCTCAGATCTTGGCCCCCACCTTTGTGCTCCTGTACAGCTCCTCCCTCTCCCACTGATGTCAGCTCAAAAGGCTGTGACCTCTGAAGGAGCAATAGGAAGGAGCTGTACAGGAGCAAAAAAGTGGGGGCCAAGAGCTGAGCAGTCTGCAGCACAGACAAGTCACATGTTTTTTGAACTAACGCCCAACCCCTGGGACTACACAGAGGATTCTATCAGAGTGCAAGGTGAGTTACAACACACAATTATATTGCAAATGCTTAGAGAAGGAAGAAATGCATATTTGCAATGTAGCTGAGATAAGCTTCTGCAACCTGTCTCTAGTGAAAATGAGGTCCCTGGTGACAGATTCCCTTTAAAGCCATCAAAGCTGTGAAACTGCTCCTAATCCACTGTATCGGTGTGGTTTTCTTTGGTGACTGGTTGATTACCTTTAAATCTACACACCCCTGTAATGGCTGCAAGGATGAAAATCTGCTGATTCTGAGAGATGAACCAAGAAATAAACCTTCTAATGTTTATTATGATGTAGACTGATGTTTCTTCCTAAGAAACCTGGTATTTAATTCCCAAGGTATCGCACACCTTGATGTAACTGTATGGTGTAATATGCATGGAAGGCCTATGCATAACAAAATCTACTGCCCTAAAGAGTAAAGGGGATGTGTCTTTTTGAGCGCACAGTGAAAGCATACAAAGCCTACAGGAAAATGTCAAAACGTTTTTTTTTTTTTTGGTCAACTAGAATTTTTTTTGTCTAGCTTCTCAGTACATGGAACAGAATACAAAATGCTGCCACTAGGAAGTCCTGCAGACATTAAGCCATCCAAGGGAGGGGGATAAAAAAAAAAAAAGATATAGCTTTTGTTATTAAGGGAAGTAAAAAAAAAAAAAATGGAAATAGCTTAATAATGGTGGACATTTTCTTTGTTCCCACGTCTCATATAAAATACTGTAACAGTTATTAGACAAAGCCATCATTAGGCCAAGCTGTGGGGAATAAGGAAAGCTTCTAAAACACAAATCATGTACAGCAGAGGGGTAAAGTATTGAATGACATAATGTATAGAGCCGTCTTCCTGTCTCCATCTGCTGGACATTGTCAGCATTAAAGCACATCTACCATCAGTGTCCTAATAAGAAGTTCCTGAGGAGCGATGTTTCTCTGGAGTTCTTTTATCAGAACTCTATGCGAAATATAAAGTTATAAAATGTATGCTAATTAGCCTGGGGGAGGGGGGTGTTTAAATGGGGACTCAGGCTACATCACCCGAGCGCCTCTGGGAGCGTCATAGTTATGCCCTCCCCCCGTAGCACTAGCAGAGGTGCTGAGGTGATGTAGCCCACCCCAAGGTAATCAGCATAAGTTTTATAACTCTATATTTCTGCAATCGCTACATTTAGAGTTATAATAAACCATCGCTCCTCAGGACCTTCTTATTAGGACACATCTAACATCAGTAAACAGATGGTACATGACCTTTTAACCAGGAATACAAGCAGAGGACGGCAATAAGGGCCATGCTGCCTGAGCCCCAAAACTGGACAACCCCTTTAATTCTTACTCTCCATCTGCAGACATAACAGTAAACGTGTGTGTACTTTTACTGGGGAATTTGGCAGGTCACATGATAAAGCTGGAAGACGACACCTTTGTGACATATTTCATCAATATTATATTGGTTGGGTATAGACATACACTTGGCACCCCCACCGATGGAATGGGACACAATGTATTGATTCTAAAACCTAACCACACTACTGTCTGCCCCACACAGGAGGGTGACAGCTAATAGCTTGTTATATAGGCCAGAGCCTTCTCTGCTAGAGCTAGAACCTGTATAACTATAATCGAAATTTTTTTTTTTTACAAATTTTTTCAATTCAGATCATAAAAAAAAAAAACTCACTGGCATTGTCTTATCTCCAAAGAAGTGGATTTGGGAAAATGCCTCCTTTTCAAGAATTCCTAGACAGTACGTCTTATCCCAGCCATTCGGGAACACGTCAAAGCTGACCTGACCACCTAGAAATAGGAAACAAATTGCTTTATTAGAACTCAATAATCTTATTTACCCTCGTCTTCACACCTTATAGTAAAAGTCATTCATTCTGCTCAATAATTTCACTGCGGGATCTGACCAAAACTGAAAAAAAAATTCATTACCTATTGAAAATGTGAGGCCTTTTCCATCAAACTCCTTCCGCAAATCTGCAACAAACTTGTCCCGAAAATGTTCTTTCTGAAAAAAAATAAAATTAAACATTATATAAAAAAAAAACTACTGCAAACAGCCAAAAATCAGCTTCCAGGTGAAGAAAAAAAAAAATCTAAAAAATATCTGTGTTAATGTTTTATACTCTCTGTAACAAATTTATTCAATTGCCCAAACAGTAACCCAAGAATGCAGGAAATAATCCCCCAACGATCTGGACAACCATGTAAATGAACAGAACTAGCGAGAATAGTAAACTTTGTGATCAAGTAAAACGGCTTCTCTGTGACCTTTCTGCTCATTTCTCCTGTAGCGACCATTGTATTTGAGAGTCTTTTGAGGTCCATCCACTTCAGGTAGATAAGAAGACTAATAATTAACATTTTCTATACCTAGAGAATATTCCTCTACCATAAAAATCCATCATGATAAACCATGGACACTTGCTCACTGTGGTAATTATCTTATAGCTATGGAATTGTTCACTGAGAGGCCTTGTAACCAACCTCCCCCCAAATCTTTTATGACTCATTAGCATAATTGTAAAAGATGATTTTTAGAAGGAAGGAGGTCACGGAGAACAAATATAAAGAGTAATTGGCCCTGGTTTATCTTGCTGGATATGGATGGTAGATCTGTGAGGAGATTAGGGTATCCAAGGACTGTCTTTAAGGAGTTAAGTCATTTTATCAGACTTCTTTAGCTTCAGCTGTCATTTGATACAGGACAGAAAGCAAAATCGACACAAACTGCTTATCTAAGGAAGAAAGGCAGAGGGAGAAGAAGGACATGGGAACATACCAATAACACAGCTCACCATTCACATCTGCACTAGTCATTTACAAATGACACAATCTGTTGAAATTTTAGTTACACTTTAAAGGAATATATTTATTTGATTTTTTTTTTATGTCCGACTTACCTTATCCAACTCATAGAACTCAATGCGTTCCTCTTGGGTGCAGTTCCTTCCAATAGGGGAGACGTTCAGCATGCCATTTCGAAACTCGACAAATGTTCCCCTAAAATCAGAACGTAGGTAGATGTCAAGAGTTGTGCCATCATACAAAAAACAATTTCTCCTTTTACAAACCTTTTCTTGGGTATCTTCATTTTGGCGATATATGCCAGGCAGTAGTTGATTACGTCTTGTAGTAAGTCCTCTCCCAGATGTGCATGGATGCTCTGAAATAATGGAAGCAGAAAGTAACCATAGAAGAATATGCAGTACAATGCTGTGGGGTGGCAGGGTGTGCTGGGCATTTTAGTTCTTCCGGCTACAGGATGCAGTAGAATTGGAAAATTTTGCAGCGTTATTAGAAACTACTGCAGAGGTCTTCATCCTGTAGCTTGAACTACATTGCCCTGGCAGGCCGGTGGTTATAGATGTGGAAGTCTCAGGTTAGTCACCACTGATATAGTAAATGCCGACCCCTGGAACTTACAGGTTACATTATAATTGTGCAGATTGTGTAATACTGTACAGAAAATGAAAATGGATGGAACATTATTACATCTAGAGTCAAATTTCTAAGGCTAAGGCCTCCCAGCTCTAAGCGCAGCTACTCGAGACCCAAACAACTGTGTGTACTGCTGTATATGTATCCAATATGTGCACACTCTATGTATGCTTGACAAAGATTCATGGTAAATCGAAACGTTGCAGTTTTTTCTATGCCTGTGTGAATAAAGGTTTAACCTTTTTTCATCATATTGGATGCTGTGGCCTTCTCTCTTTTTCTGGTTTTATTGACTGTTTCATTGCTCCCCCCCTGCTCCATCAGCACTAAGATTACAACAGGAAGTGATCACTGCATAAGTGCTAAGGGAGCAGGGGAGACAATGTCTCAAACTCATTAGCATACTTTAAAAAGTTGATTTTAGAAGGAAGACGGCCATGGAAAACAAATATAAGAAAATGACTAGTCGCAGTGCCTGGAGTAATTGTCCCTGGTTTATCATGATTGATATTTATGGTAGATTTCCTTTAATGTCTCAATAAGATAAATATATTTTCTTTTTACAAATCTTAGAATGGGGTAAAAACCTAAAAAACAACATTCACATTAACCGTGTCTACTCCTGTCTATATGGGCACAGTACAAAACTACTACTCATGTCTACATGGTGCGGTACAGCACTACTATTCATGTCTATATGGTATAGTGCAGTACTACTACTCCTATCTATATGGGCACAGCACAGTAATACTACTCCTGTCTACATGGTACAGTACTACTACTTCTATATGGGCACAGCACAGCACTACTACTCCTGTCTATATGGGCACAGTACAACACTACTACTCATGTCTACATGGTGCGGTACAGCTCTATTATTCATGTCTATATGGTATAGTGCAGTACTACTACTCCTATCTATATGGGCACAGCACAGTAATACTACTCCTGTCTACATGGTACAGTACAGTACTACTACTTCTATATGGGCACAGCACAGTGCTAGAATTGCACAATGTATAGAAACCTTGGTACTTGTTTGATACTTTCAAAGTCAGAACGCTTCAATACCAGGTTACTGCGGTACTGAATTCGGCAGATTTATCAAACTGTCTGAAAGTCAAAATATTCTTAGTTGCCCATGGCAACCAATTACAGCTCAGCTTTCATGGTTGCCATGGGCAACTAAGAATATTCTGACAGCTTGATAAATCTGCCCCAATGACTTCCACAAACTCTACAGACATCGGGCAGGGAATCCTTTGTGTAGATGTGTCGGGTTAGTGGCAGAGCAGGAACCACGTGATCAGGGAGAGGTCACCATCTGTCCATATATGGGGTCTATGGGAGGATTTTATGTAACTATGAGCTTCACTGTGACACAGGTGTAATGCACTGGTATATAGAGGAACATCTTCTCAGAGATTATTATTATTATGGATATGATAATATTATAAGCATATAATACAGTCAAATTAATGAAAATGTACAAGACAAAAAATAAGGGCTCATTCAGACGGCGTTGGTGATGCTCATCTGCAAAAAATCTGGATGTGATGTCTGTGATCAGTCCATATTGTATCCATACGCCATCCGATTTTTTTCACATATGCAAAAAAAAAAGCTGATGGGTTTCTAATCTACTTCTTGTCTTACCTAGTTGGTTGCATCATTGGAAGAAATAACACTCTGCATACGGATATCATGCATGTGCCGTCCATTTTTTGGGCGGATCCATTGACTTCTATGGATGTATGTGGTGCACATGCGAGACAAAATAATGCATGCTGCAATTATTGTCTGCACATCCGTGAAAAAAACGGACATGTGAACAGACCCATAGGAGACAGCGGCTCCATTTGCCATTCGCAAAAAAAGGATGGCACGCGGACATAAAAAACACCCGTCTACATGAGCCCTAAATTATACTATACTAGTATAGTATTTTCTGTTAACAATCCCAGGATAACCTTAACAACACATATACTACACTGTCATAAAGCACTAAAGCTTCTCCTGGCAGATCACTGGTGACCGTTACTGATCACATGAGTTTAAAAGGAAATGCAAATGTCATCAGACTAAGCCCCCGCCCCCATATGTTTGCATTGCATTTCTAAACGCAATGTACACGCCCCATGTGACCGCACCCTAAACATTCAGATAATACTTTTTTTCCTTTTTTTTGAAAGTATGGCAATACATTTCTGGGTGTCATATCACACTCAAAATTTTGCTATCGGTGCAACCCTAGCCTACAGTAATTGATTTTTTTAAAAAAACAGGGTAGATGAAGGCTGTGCAGGAGTCTATTGTTGGCGATGTAATCACACTGGTGCTGTAGTAGCTTTCCAAGGTTTTATAAACTTGTTCTACAACACGTTTCAATGCTCAGTATTGTCTCTATATCGGGTCTAACAGGAGTTACTTAGTAGTAGTTCCTTTTCACAGACATTGTATCTTAGGAAAAATATATTTCCAGACTAACCTGTTTGCAAAGAAACTTTCCATCCTTATACGCCACCAGGCCATTTTCAGCAAACACAAAGTCAAACTTTTCAACCACTGGAATGAAAATATAGATGGTTCAGGAAATGACTGACCTCGGAGGGCAGGTATACAATACATATGTATATACAAGAGAGACGACAGACAGATCTGATCCACAGTTACTTTACCATCATCTCCCAGCTGTTCTTTAATTTTATCAAAATCGGACCCTCCGACAACCCCAACCTTCACCTTCTTTCTCAAGTTCTGTAGAAATTCTGCCATGTCACTAGTGACTTTCTAAAATAAAACAGAGAAATAGGTTATTGGCCAGGTCCCCCCTGACCTTACATAGGTCTTACTGATCATATCTTATCATCTGTATCATAAAGGTGATAAGAGATTATAGAAACATTATAAACCCAACTAAATAAAAGAGAAATCCACACACAGCGCACACAATAAGGTATATGTGGAGACTCACTACTACTACAACCAATCCAAAAGCCCCCTAGTACATATCAGCAGAAATCCTGCTAAGTGGACAGAATCAAAAGGGGCTCAGCAAGAGGACAGTATGGAACTGTATGTATACAGACCAAAGGAGCCGATCTCCAACATGTATTTCACGTATACCCTTGACAAAGCACTCTATGGAAAATACATGTTGAGAATCGGATCCTTTGGTCTGTATACATACACTTTCATACTGCGCTCTTGCTCGGCCCTGTTTGGTTCCGTCCACCTAGCAGGAATTCTGCTGATATATACTAGGGGGCTTTTGGATTCTTTGCAGTAGGAGTGAGTCTTCCCATACATTTTGTTAGTATACATGGTGACCTTATGTGGGTCCTGTTTCTGTGTGTTGTTCCTCTTTGTTATGTGGTTTTAGATCGGTTATCCAATAAATTTATGCTTTTATTAACAATGTAATGTGTGTGCGGTCTTGGATTTCTTTGGTCTGGTACGCTATTTAGTACTGAAATCCTTGGGTCTATTCTAGGCTGTGCACACCTGCAAAAAACGGATGACATGCGGGTCAGAAACTGATGACACATGGACCATGAATCTGTAGAGTACAAGAAACATATAAATAACCAGTGTGGACGGTACAACAAGTGCACATTAGTTAGCGGCTTCCCCACAGGTTTATCACTAACCCCCTGGCGTATTACAGGTAACAGCCCTGCAGGGACTCTGCTGGGATACATCCCATTTTGTACATTTATGTGCTACAGATTTTCACCTTGATATAAATTCATCTATGGAGAGTTTGGTAATATCCGTGTGTGAACACAGCCTTAGACTGACTGCAGGTAAGTTATTCCCTCATCACATCTCTGCACTAGATAAGCAGAAAGGAATGGAAAAGAAATATAAAGTCACTTTTATGGCATCATTGTATAGTGTAATAGGATTTATGAAAAACTACAACTCCCAGCATGTTGTGGTTAGTGTGTAGCTCCCATCACATGCTGGGACTTGTAGTCTCATTATATATATATATATATATATATATATATATATATATATATATATATATATATATATATATATATATATATATATATGTGTGTGTGTATGTATGTATGTGTGTATGTGTGTGTGTGTATATTATATTATATCCTGGAGAACACATATGGTAAAGGAAACACTCCATTAGCGAGGTGAGAGCCAGTGTATAACAACAGAACTACATGCCCTGTCACAGGCTGATGGGAGTAGTAGTTCCCCGGGTCACCAGTACCTGTCGGGCAGCTGTCAGTGTCCCGTCCACATCAAACAAGCAGAGCACATCCCCTCGTTCAGCCATAGCAGCGCGCAGCAGTGGTCGCTCGTTTCCTTATGAATGAAGTGTCCTCTCTCAGCTTCCGTCGTCCGGCCACATCACAACTTCCTCATCACATGACCAGCTGAAACTACATATCCCACAAGCCTTCTCTGTGCGCACTGCATTATGGGATGTAGTCCCTGTATCAGTGCCCGGTGACAGGTATGTAACCTATCCTGTATGTGTCATGTCAGCGCGGAGGTGACACCTAACCGCAGGCTCCCGGCTCTGCTGCATGTCCTGTCCTTTATCATTGGGAGAAGCCTCTCAGGTCTCCGGCAGCCCGGACCCTGTAGCTGTTCATGTTAGTGTATAAGCCTGTGATAAGGGCGCCCATTACGCTTCATGTAGTTTTGCTTTTAAGTAGATTTCCTGCAAACAAAACACATTATAACTAAGTCCATGTTCACATCTGCGGTATAAACGCCTGTCAGTCCCTGGCAAAACAACCAGAGGAATAGAAGTGCCCTGCCGGTGCTATGGCTGCCCAAGGGCATAGAGGTTCCTGTCAGGGAGTCCCTCTCTTGGTGCTACACACAGGGGCACATGTGTCATAGTTTTCTCAAGTTATCCCAACCTATCTTAACCCCTTAGTGACGCAGCCTGAAAAGGCTTTAATGACCGGAGCATTTTTAGCGAATTATCGGAAGCAGCGTTTTAAAGAGAACCTGTAAAAACGGCACCAGGAGCCGCTTACTAGAGTAATGAGCTCCTAGTGCTACAACAGACGCCGTAGTGTTACACTGCTAGCGGTATCGGAAACATCAGATAACGCGAGCAGTCATGACCGGCCTAAGGAGTAGGAGGACGGTCCGGGCAGTCACCACCCCCTCATGAATGCGGTACAATTCTATTGTACAGCGCAGCAGTGTTTGTTAGCGTTATCGGAGGATTACGCTGCAGCGTCTGTTGTAACACTAGCAGCTGCTTACTTTAGTTCAGTTTTTACAGGTGACAGGTCATAACCTTTTTTTTTTTTTGTGTGTGTTGTCTTTAAAAATGTTTTTTTTTTCCAGGACACATAGAGCTAGCTAAAACGTAATAAAAGTTTAAACTTTTTTAAAACTTTTTATTGAAGGTTAAAAGTGGGGGGAAAAAAAAGGTTTTTTTGTAATTTATAGTTCTTTTTTTTAAAAATTTTAATTAACTCAAAATGAACATTATAAATAATTCCCTATTGTGTTTCAGTTGTTTTGATATATGATATGTACAGTCTCGGGCAAACAAGGCGACTATGGTGATGCTTTTTGTAGTGTAGCGGGGGATTTTTTATTTTATGGAGAAATGTCATTATTTTTTAAGAATATAATTTTTTTGTGTGTGTTTGCACTTTCTATGTCCCCACCCTGAGGTCATAAAAGACCCCTGGGGGACATTTTCACATTTTTATTTTCTTTCACAGTTTTCCTATGTCACTGAGGCATCTATAAGGGTGATGCCACACGTCACGGTTTTGGACAGTTTTTAAGCACGTGCTCTCAGTCAGTTTCAGAACGCATGCGTTTTTGAATGTTTACCATGTAATTGGCTGGTTTCAATCTGTTTTGCTTCATTTCTAGAAGTGTAGGCGGCTGTGAACCAGCTAAACACATGGTAAACATTCAAAAACGACTGAAAACACGTGCTTTAAAGTATTGTCATACTGTCACATGTTTCCTTTAGGTTTTGGGAAGAAGGTGCATTTCAGCTCCTAGTGTTCGACCTGAGGGAATATCCAGAAGGTTCTGCTCCTTTGATCCCAGCAGATGATGTTCTTGTCTTGAAGCAGGTGACGTCTCCATGGCGCAGCTCATCGTGAAGTCCTTGTGGATCAGACCTACAGGTCAGCGGTTTTCGGTACAACTGTGGAAGTGTGCGCTACCTTGCAGGACCTCGTGTATTGGTTTTGGGAGAGCTAATCGCCCTTTACATGGAGCAGTTTCCCCGTTACGGTCATCAGATAGGAAGCAGCAGATAGACTCCAGCGGCTTCTCTACATCTTCACCTCCGCAGACTGATGACTCCACCAAGTTCACGCTGATCTACAAGTTTCCCGGAATCCGATTCTGCCGGGCGGTGTCCAGGCTGAAGCTTGTGCAGACCACATTGACCGTCTTGATTCTTCCGCCAGTTTATTATTACTACTTCCAAGGACACATCACACATTTCTCTGCCATGTACAGCACCGGTACCGCTCTCTGTGCGGGCCTCATGCTGTATGGGCTCAGTTATTACCTGCGTAGACTCATAGGGATGATGTATGTGGACGAGGACCTAACAACGCTGAAGGTTTCCCACTTGACATTTTGGGGAAACAGAAGAAATCTATTTGTTCCAATTGAAGACATAAAACCGCTTTCAGAAACCGGAGACAGCAAGGTGGAGACTCTCCGACAGTTTGCCCGATACAGCGGACCCGATATACTGTACTTCACTACCCGCTATGGTCAGGTCCTGGAGAGAGAGAAGTTCACTATGGTTTTTGGAAAGTTAGAATAATTTATATATAAAAGAAGGGTCTCCATACTTTGTCTCACTGCGTTTAGTCAATGAATCTGTACAAATCCCATCCACTGCGCTGCCTATAGGTGCACAAGATATGACCGGATGTTACCGGGCCGCACCGGCTTTTGTAATATGTGGTAATGGGGGTGAGGTTACTGCACCAAAAACATGTAATAGCACCTAATATCTGCATGTAACTCGTTCAGACTTGGTCTTGGGTTTTGTAGCTTAGGTCTTCATATAAGGACTAAAACAGACGCCCATAGAACAGTCCATGAATCCCGGATCATGCAGTGTCCTCCTTAAAAGGCCAACCACAGTGAAGGGGACAGGGATATATACATGGAGCTCTTATTTCCCTGCAGGACGTCAGCACTGATGCAGAACGGTCATGAGACTTATTAGATCAGACTTCACTATGATGCAAGGAGTCCGTGACACTGGACACTTCATGGTCTGTGATTTTCGGACAGACGAGTCTTCTGAATCTGCCTTTACTTGAATAACAAACCAGACCAAATCCACAGCAGTAAATTGTACAGCGAGAGGTTATAAATCTTGTGAACAGTACTGCGTGTACAAATGTGTGCAGCCTGTGGAAATGGCCCAATATGTTGGCCCGATCCTATGACCATGGATTGGGAGTCCTTGCATTATACATCATCATGCAAGAACTTCCCATCTGCCGGCAGAACTTCAGCACTGGCGATGTAACAGTTAATACATTTCCATTTGCTGCAGTTCTGCCGACAGATTGAAGTCCTGACATCATACTGTATTTCTGTATGATGCATGGACTCCCATTCTGTGCAAGATGTCCAATACCTGGGATCAGGCCCACACAGAGACTTCACACAAAATTCAGACATGTCTTTACCCTACATGCGTTCTTGTATATTTACTATGTGGCTTCTTTGAACATTTGTGGAAGCCCTGGAATTATAAACTGGCAGATATTAGGATTACTCTCCCTTTCCACTGGCTCCATGCCAGCACCTGCTAACGCGTGAATGGCATGGTTTTTGCGTAAAAGTTGCGTAAAACTTTTGCGTTAGCAACGGGTGCAGTTTTGGCCACTGACGCAGCCACTTGCCAGATTCATCCGGTGGCTTGAGCCTCTTTGTGTATTCGTTGGCTCCATAGGGGCGGGGCTTCCGATAAAACTCCCCCGCTATGCATATAACAACTTTCAGGAAGAATTTTTCTTGAAGTGATGTTAGAGGCAAAAAAAAAGGTTTAAAATCAGAAAATCCACATCAAACCCAGGATATTTAGCCTGAAATAAAGAGACTCACAAGAATAAACTTACAAATACATTTTATTTCTTACTAAGTAACACATATAGCATTATTGTGAACATGTTTGGCACTGGAGACGCCTCGCCCGCTTCCCATGAGCACCCGGTACTCGTGCACATTACAGCCTCCTACATATTTGGTCAACAGAAAAACATGGGCTGCAAAGGGTCAACATGAAATTTACATTATGACTGGGGAAAAAAAAGCATAATTATTATTTGGATATTACACATTCATTACAAGCCTTGAACATGCCACATACACACAAGTATCCAATTAATCACATTATGGCAGGAACTGGTTATCAAATTCATTGTTTTTGGAAAAGCCGGTCTTAAAATAGTGTAGAATCGCCAGCAGGTGTGGCTCAGCGCTGGCTAGAAGGGATGTATGGCGGAGGATCAGGCATGTTGAATGTCATTATGCCCCATTCCTTGATAACCCAAAAGATAAGGTGCCTCCCTCAGAACAGCCGGACACAGCCTGTGGGGACCTTGTATGGAATGAGTGTGTACAGAAAGCTATTCACAGTATATGGCAACCTCAAGAGTAATAATAATAATAATCTTTATTTATATAGCGCCATCAAATCCGTATCCATTCTTCATGCACATGATGGGCCTGTTGGGGGGGAATGTGTAGAGTCCCAGGACATATGGCTCACGATGCAGATGTCATAAAGTCAGACTACAGTAAGTTGTAATGGTCCAGATATGTAAACATGAACTCAGCTGATTGGTTATGCTGAATGCTTCAACACAAGGCAGTAGCTGGAGACAATGGCTGATGTGCTGCTTAATGCATCAGTGTATGGAAATAAGTAAAAAAAATAGAAAAATAACATTGGTTCCTGCTTCAGCAGAAAAGGGAGCCTGCACGAGCCTAGAGCCAGGGGTGTCTTTTTTTTATAACTTTTTTTTTTTTTTTTTAACACTATGCTGGAATAAAACCTCTAATGCACATAAAAACCTGCAGACTTTTTTAATCTGCAGGTTAGCAAATTGATGTTAATTTTTCAATGATAGAAAGTTATAGACTTTCCAATCCACATTCTGTATCAATTCCTCACGGTTTTGGTTATCTGCTTATTTATTATTCTATAGAAAGCTTCTATGTTTACTTTCAGTGGACCATGGTCACACAGGTGCACGGCCTGGTAAGGTGATGTCACACAGGTGCACAGCTCGTGATATCCCTGGTCATGTGACGTGACACAGGTACATAGTCGGTTATATCCCTAGTCATGTCACACAGGTGCACAGTTAGTTATATATCCCTGGTCATGTGATATCTCACATATACATCTCTGAGTACTATTATAACAAGCTGTGCACCTGTGTGATTTCTATTCACTGGAAGTAAACATAGAAGCTTTCTTTAGAATGACAGCAAGCAGAGATCTAGAAAACTGTGAGGAATTGATACAGAAAGTGTATTGGAAAATTGTATATTTTTTTATAATGCAAAACAATAACATTGATTTGCTGTAATGGGAACACCTCCTTATGTTTCTAATATTTCTATTTTTTTTTTTAGTTATTGCTTTCTGTTTTAAAAATTCCTGCCATCCGTCACTTTAGTAGGGGAATGTGATCTCACATTGACCCCTTAACAATTTCATGAATTTAATTCTCTGGCCAGAGGTCACAACCTCCAATGATAAACTGGACCTTAACACTGCTGCTCCATACGAGGGACAGAAAGTTGTATCACTGTGACCGGATAAAATCATCAGGGGTAACAAAGTTGGTCCTCAGGCTGTGATCATGTGCCTCACTCGGGCCCAGAACCTAGACAAAGCACAGACTAGTTTTTCCCATTGTAATATGTTCCGCACATTTAATCCCTGATAGTAAGTCAGGGAAGGCTGCGGATACAGAACTTGTGCTCCTCTAGATACATCCTGTTCTGCAGGAATTACAAATCACTCGTCATAACTTAATCTGAACTAGTAAACTAGCAGGGGATGTCCAAAGTAAAGGCTTCCCCCACTCATGTGCTGGTCCTAGTATATTACTGCAATATTACACTGTGTCGATGGAAATGTCAAGCCGAGAGCTCATAGGCAGAATAATACTGAGCTTATACAGTGGGTTACAAATACCCATTTACCTTTATAACACTCCTAAAATAAACAAAATGTAAAATATATTTAATGGTCACCAAACAACCTAAAGGTCATCCAGAATCTAGTGATCAGGACGGTTTCTCCTAAGGGTAGATGGGAATCTGTCGGCAGTTTTAACCATACAAAGCTGCAGTGTTAGGTATTATGTGTAACCATATGTGTTTGTTGTTAGTAGCAGCAGGACTGTGAAAAATGCAATTGTATTCCAGGATTAGAGTTCTCAAAGTTGTCTACATTGAGATGCTCCGCAGCAGCTCCCTTCTTACTGCTGTTACTTACTGCTATTCAACCAAAAGCCCGCTATAGCTGTTACTCAGAGCAGAGGGGAAGGGCCATGGAGCAGGAGCACAGCAGTGTGAGAACACAGCCCCTTGGTAAACTAGCTACAATCCTGAAAATAAATCCATTTTCCCACATACACAAAAGAAAACTCTACAAGTCGGCATTTTGGAAAAGTCAAAATATAACGTAAAAATATCTTTGCTGTAGATTATACCATTTTCTAAATTTGCACCAAATATTAAAAGCTCCATATAAGTGTAGTGAAAGCACAATGGCAGTAACATGTAATGTCCTGTACAGTGAGGAGTGACTCCTTCCTGACAATCAGAAATCTGCTGCCCATCCCCCACACGTTACACGACAGAGCCATAAATACCACGTTATCATCGTACGGATTCTATGTGATCTGGTTACAAAAAAGCGTTTCATTAGAAGACACCGAATTAGGCAGCCATAAAATACTGTCTATACTTTAGAAATAGTTGTGATCCTATACTTGAAGCCTAAGAAATATCTATGTACAGTATAACATGCAGGTACAGCCGTTACATTGTATGGCGGTATTATATGAGCATATATAATCTCTTCTTATATTCTAATCTAACCATTAAAATCTGAATAGGGAATCAAACTCACAAACAAAAATGCTCACATTGTGGCGACAATACATGGTATGGGGGAGGAGAGAGAGGGGCAAAAAATTCTTAAATTCATCATTGATACAAGACAACGCAGACACAGATTGGACATTTTCTTAGTATTCATTTCACAGTCTTCGTGTTCCATAATTAACAATATTAATAATTTGTTACTTCATATCCCATAAGATCCCTGATAAGGGTAAGGTGTAGACTAGAAAAAAAAAAAAATAATTTTCCTATGAAAATATATATTGTGGCACATTAAAACGGCTTTTGGTGGAGACAAGGTTTTGGCTTGGGAGCTAAAATAATCTCCATCCATTGTAGTTAGACCTGAAGTGTGCGTATATGGTAGAGATTAATAAACACAACTTATTTTGTGACCTCCTCCTCTTCCTCACTTTGGACTAAGGCAACAAAGTGGAGAACACATCTACTTGAAGTCTGCCAAGATGTCATTGAAGATGTTTAAGAACAGGTGGGCGTGATGCTCCTTGAAAACCAGGGTGGGTCTAAAGCGAATGGACCGATCTCCAGAACCTCCCAGCACAACACCTGAGGAGAGAGAGATACACATCACTATTCACACTGTGCTATCGTTGTCAGGCTTTGTTCTCATTTATATTTAGGGGGCTTAAACTTCATTCTGTGGCGTTACTATAAGGCGCTATTTTCCGGGATGAAAGAACTTTAGACTTTCAAAAAAGTATTAAAATTTATAGGAAATATTTAACCTGATTCTAACTGTTGTCCACCAGATGGAGCTCCAGCTGTGGAAGTTGTCATTGTACACAGGCCATGGGAGAGTAGGGTCAGGAGACGACTCCATCTCCTAAACTAAAGCACTGAATAAGACCTGTAATGATGACATGATGGGTGACGAGCCATACATATTGCTGTCAGGTCTGTACCGATCTGCAACTACCTGATCAGCACCATGGGCAATATTCTCAGTCTTCAACATTTGTTCTATCAGGAGAACAAGAGCAGGACCCTCACACCCCTCTCCAAAAACCATCTGTGTCCTGTGTCTTGCACTGACACAGTACATACAATAATTATCTTTTTTTATATTTTGCAAAATGAGAAATATTTAAGGCCCCCAAAAACCCAAAATGAATAGTTGGATAAATTACAATTGTATACATTGTAGTCCGCGATCTCCATCAGTACCATAGAGACTGAATCTAGTAGCAAGCACATGTCTGAGCAATGCATGGTCCCCCTGTTCTTGTATATAGTACAGGTGGTTTGGTCGGATAGCAGGTGATGAATCCCTTGTGTAGAATGGGATATTTACGGTGGGACCACCCTTCATGGGGTTAGTACAAATACAATTTATTGCAGCTACGAAAACAGCGGGAATTTGCTTCCCATTAATTTTCCCATGACTTGTCAGAATTAATGCAAGACCATGGTGGATAAAGATAAATCCGATTCCACCCACAACGTAACCCGCTTTCTGATAGAGATGTATATATATCTCTCTATCTATATATATATTTTATAGCAGAAAGCAGATAAATATCTTTTTTTTTCTTTTTTAAGTTTACTTTTACTTTAGAACTTTAGGTTTACACTGCATGGATCAAATGTTCCCAATCATTCTGCCTTAAAGGGAACCTACCACCATGATTCTACCTATAAAGGTAGATTGCGTGGTAGGTGGATGTAAGGGACGTGAGGATAGCTCTTTTTAAAGCTAATCTTCACGTCCCCGCTAACTTTTGGTACACTTTATGGAACTAATATGTAAATTTCGTTATGCGGCTACTGGGTCGTGGAGTAGCCGAGCACGAAGCTACACATTACTCCTCCTACCCTGTTGCGTGCGGCGCGCAGCTCCTCGTAGCTGCGCGCCCTCGTCCGACAAGCCGGCTACTGCGCATGCGCAGTAGCTCCGGCCTCGGAGCTGCTCAGCCGCCGTCCTGCGCAGAACGCCATCATGACGGACGAGGGCGCGCAGCTACGAGGAGCTGCGCGCTGCACGCAACAGGGTAGGAGGATGTGGCTACTGGGGCGTGGAGTAGCCGCGCTGTGTAGCCTCGTGCTCGGCTACTCCACGACCCAGTAGCCGCATAACGAAATTTACATATTAGTTCCATAAAGTGTACCAAAAGTTAGCGGGGACGTGAGGATTAGCTCTAAAAAGAGCTCTCCTCACCTCCCTTACATCCACCTACCACCCGATCTACCTTTATATCTACAAGATAGATTCTGTAGATTTATTCTTAATGGGGACCTGTCACCAGGAATGTCATTTTCAGCTGGTGACAGGTTCCAATAGCCTCTGCTGTGCTTTATCAGCATTCTGAATCATTTCTGAAGTCTATAATAGTCTAATTTACATTACCTGGCGCCCTGCCATCAGCGTGTGGTAGTCCCAGAGGAGGGGCAGCTATAGCCTGCGTGTGCCTGCATCTCTGACATGCAGTCTCTCTCTCCTGCACACCATCCCCCTCCCTCCCCTGCATGCTCAATGCACATGACAGGAAGGGGGGAGGGTGCACTCACCACATGCTGATGGCAGGGAGCCAGGTAATGTAAAATAAACTTATAAAAACTATCAAAATTATTCAGAATGCTGACATAAATCAGCATTGCATAGGCTATTGGAACCTGTTACTACCTAAAAGTGACATTCCTGGTGACGGGTTCGCTTTATGTTGAATTTGTATGCAAGTCTGAACAGGTATATTTTGTATGTTTCACTTCCGGCAAATATTTTTTGGTCCCTGTGACAAATAGATTTTCACCATTTTGAGTTATGGGTAAAGGGTTAACAATAAAGCTTCATTGCAGAGATCTTTGATAACTCTTACAGCTGTTCTTGCAGCCTATAAATTACCAGCATCCGGAGGTCCATCTGTAATTAGGAGTCGTCTGTAGGTCGTGTGTCCTTAAGTCAGGGACCACCTGTTTTGCTGGATTGGCTGCCGAACAGCCAATCTGGCAAATAAACGCCCCTAGCAACCAGCCATGGTCATTATTGGTCAGTGATGTCCCCTTGGCCAATCACAGCCGTGGCTAGTAGATTGGGGGGTCAATTACGGTGATATTCTCCCGTATTATAGACCGGGTGCTTAGTCAGGTCAATCAGATGCTCACTTATATTAAGTTGTCTTACCTTTGTTTCTTGCTGTTGCTATCAACTTGGTTCGAGCTGCATCATTTGGAGTGTCAAACGAGCAGAATGTGCCCCGGCCCCTGGCCCTGCTCACAAGGTGCGGATAGCGGGACTGTAAGTACACAAACATTATGTCACACACAAGTCAGCATCCAAATGGTTACTTTTTCAGTGTATATTAAAGGAACTCTACCGGTACGTGGTGGTAAAGTTAAACTAAACATGATTGAGTTTATCATAAGCACTGATTTTTTTTTTTGTTTTATATGGCCATTTCTTTCTGGAAGTTTTAAAATTATCTCAGCTAAAAAAAAAAAAAAAACACCATGCACTACGCAGGCTACAAAAAGCAGAACATAATGCTACACCGCAAAAGCACTTTCCAAACCACAGGTGATCGTAGGGGTGCTACAAGCAGCTGGGTTACAGATTGTAAGAAGTCAAAAATGTGGCCCACTCGTTAGACATTACCATACTGTACTACTACATGTAAAACATGACTACCGGCAGTCCCCGGGTTACATACAAGATAATAATAATAATTCTTTATTTATATAGTGCACACAGATTACGCAGCGCTGCACAAAGCTTTCCAAATCAGTCCCTGTCCCCATGGGGCTCACAATCTAAACAACCTACCAGTATGTTTTGGAGTGTGGGAGGAAACCCACACAAACACGGAGAGAACATGAAGATGTTGACCTGGTTGGGATTCGAACCCAGGACCCCAGCACTGCAAGGCAGAAGTGCTACCCACTCAGCCGCCGTGCCGCCCTAGGTTTGTTCTTAATTTGAATTTGTATGCGGAACTGTATATTTTAAAATTACAGACAAACTACAGACAAAAAAAAAAAAACATTTTGTGCGGTCATAGGAACAAGGATCAACAATAAAGCTTCATTACAGACCCCTAACAGCTGATCATTGCAGCCTGGGACTAAAGTAACATCCAGAGAGGTCTGTCTGTAACTGGGGGTCGTCCGCAAGTCAGGTGTCCTTAAGTAGAGGACCATCTGTACACCATTTTTGAACAAAAAAATGGCACCAAAAAATAAAGTATAGCATGTTCTTTTCTCTCAATCTTTCACGTATTTTTGACCCTCTACATCCCTTTGGCCCCTGTATTCAGGATCATGCAGTGTGGGAATGTTAAAATGTATGGATTTTCTCTGCTGTCATCTTTCTATAGAAAGTCTAATAGATTTGCTCCTAGAACACAGGATTAAGGCATCGGATTCTCTACTTGGTTATACTTCTCAGGTGAAGAAGACCATGGATAAAGGCGGCAATGTGTCTTCTTACTCCCCGCTAATATTAAACCCTTATACCCATCATGGCAGGTAACACAGCATTAGCTGTGCTTGTATCCGCCACATAAAAGGAAGACAAGTCGTATAATGCAAGGCCAGAAAACACAAATCAATAAGCCATTATCTGACTGCACTAGGTTTTTGTTACAGCTCAATGGACTATGAGGATCTGAATGGGAGTACACACAAGCGGTGGCAGAGGCTGCAGGCAGCACAAGGCACAATCGCTTGCTGCAGCAATAAATCTCAGGGAGAGAGAGAACAGGATCATTATAACTCCCCATGTTCTGTGGAGCACGAAATACAGAGGGTGGATTAATCCGAGCCGTAATAAACAGAGGACGGATATTGGAGATACGTCTAATGTTCCCTGCCATTTATATCGGTAATGTTATCATTCCTCGTCTTTACACCCATCTCATTAGTGTCACTGCAGAGGAACTGCGTCACACGCTACACAAGGAAGACTTCAACATACTTCTACTCCTGACAAATATTGGCCACAGCAATGTGGTCACACACCAGGGATCGGCGGGTGACCTACAACCCTGGATTTAGATTGGTTTTACCTGCCTGGGATGGATGTATATATATTAGGTGTAGAGCACAGGTGTCAAACACAGGGCCCACGGGTCAAATTGGCCCATGGCCTAATGTTCTTGACCCCCTTTCCTTGCCTCTATGCTGCCCTAGTCAGGAAAGAAGCAGAAGGGCAAGGGTAACCCTGATACTTACCCAGGGGCGGACTGGGAAATTAAAGTGGCCCTGGAAAAAACTGTAAAAGTGGCCCCATTCTGTGGGCGGGGTCAAAACAAGTAGGCGTGGCCTTGTGATGTGGGTGGAGTTACTAAACTCCATGCAAACTGTTAATAGATGGTCTAAATCAATATGTACAGCGCAGAGAAAGAGACTCATACTGCCGCCTTGTAAAGGAATAACACTTCTATTTTAAGAGCACACAACTTAATACTGCCATATATGTACACTAAAAACATACTACAATACCTTCTCTGATAAACAAGAATGTAACTAATATAATACTGCCCCCCGTGTACAAGACTATAACTACTATAATATTGCCCCCATGTACAAGAATATAACTATTATAATACTACCCCCTATGTACAAGAATATAGCTACTATTACTAGTAGCCATTCCCCCCCCCCCCCCAGTATACATCCAGCCAAGTGTAGTGTAATAAATATATATATATATATCCAGCCAGCCCTCCTAGTATATTTAGTCTGCCCAGTATACTGCCAGACTGTCCCAGTATACAGCCCCTGAGCCCATAGCCCTAGTAGTACAGCCGCTGAGCCCCCCCACCACAGTACATAAAAACAATAACACATGAAACTCACCTCTCCGACGCCCCGACGCTGCTCCCATGCTTGATCCCAGTCCGGCCGCGGTGCCAGCTCCGTAGAGGCCGGCGTCACGCAGGCCATGACGTCAGCCGTTTGCCGACGTCATGGTCTGTTGTCACCGCGTCCGGACTGGGATCAAGCAGGGGAGCAGCGTCGGGGCATCGGAGAGGTGAGTTTCATGTGTTTTTTATTTTTACACCGGCCCCACCAGTACAGGACCGGCCCCGGACCGGCCCTAAACCATTTGGCCCACTGGGATTTCTCCCGGTGGGTCTTATGGCCAGTCCGCCCCTGTACTTGCCTCACCCCTCCAGTTGTCTTGTGCGGCGCCTGTATGTGGCTCAGAGCCGCACAGAGAAGGAGAAGAAGATAAGAAGACTGCTGCTGTCTTTGGGGATTAGGGAAAGGAGAGTACTTTTTTTTTTATTCCATAGTGGCATAGGAAGAGGGACAAGGGCAATTTGGCTGCTGGTATGGGGAAACAATGACTATTGGCTACGGTAGGGGCATGTATTTGCCATGCGGGCATGTTAGGTTATTTAACAATACGCTCAGCTGTGTGGTTGCCCTCAAATGGCTGATTGTAATTGTAGAAATGTAACTACTAAACGGGTAGAGTAGATACATTTATACTGTAGTGAAAGGACTTTCACTCCTTTACGAGCGCGATGCGTCCCATGATGAAAATAAGTTTGACACTCCTGCACTAGAGTTTTTGGGGACTATGTAAAGGGAGGCATATGTGATATGTTTCATCTCTACACATTTAGCATTTTTTTATATTCTCAGTACAGGATGTCTGGAATTATCAGATATAAAACAATTGTCACCTGGAAATCTAGAAGTCCATCTAGTAGAACTTTTCCAGCTTGGACAGCGTTGCTTAGAAGGTCTTCGCGTTTAATGACATTCAGAACTTCGGCCAATAGGAGCGTTTTCGAGGGGTCGCCAAGCCAGGTGTTGAAAATTCGGTACGGCTAATGCAATGCAAAAGTCAAAAAGTGTGCAAATTCATGAAAGAGCAATCTGATATTCATAGAATTAAAGGCAGGAATAAAAGAAACTCAACTTGTAATTCTCTATATAGAGAACTCGAAGGCCTAGTGTACAGTTCTCTCGTGTATCCAACTCCCAAAATCAAACGTCGGGGATCATTAGGGACATACAACTGAAAATCTTTATAAGAACATTTCCAAAGCCTGAAAAGTCACGAGTCTGTGAAATAATATATAGCCTGTCCATAGGAATCAATGTGAAAGTGACATGTAGAGCCATAGGGGACAGCGCATCTGATCAGACAGGTTGGATTTTAACCTTTCGGATCATTTAAAAAAATAAATAAATATGAGTCATATCATAAAAATAACTTCTATCCAAACATTATAACATTCCTCTGCTATCCAGCACAGCTCGGCTACATCTGATACAGCCCATGAAGCAGACATACACGCCAGTAGCGTTAATACCAGGAGTTTCCCACACTTATTCTATTCCTGCAGCTCCGATGCCCGGCACTTATACATATGATGCAATGATGAATTATGTGTTGTAGCCTCACATATACATGAGCAGCGCAGGTTTATCTACGGCTCTGTCCTGCTGACACTCGCTATTACGCGCACTGTATACTTTACACCTAATGCTTTTATGACAAAACAGAAGAACGAACAACCTTGAGAAAAAATAGGATGCTCTATCAAGTTTTCTGTATTGAAGCAACACTACACAAGCTGCAGTCATAAGATAACAAGCCCTTATATACAAGTCAGCGCCTATATAGTTACTCAGCCCGATGTTCACAGCACGTTCTGTATACAGTGAATGCCAGGAAAGGTTCTGATCCATATACTAAACTTTGGATACCTTTGCATATTTAGCTGTATTGCACGGATCCATTTACACTTTTAACATGGGAATCTATAGGCAACGTCTCCTCTGTCCGCAGATGTCTGGAGGTGGTTAAAAATGTATATAGTATATACTGACATTCAGACATACACATTACTTGTTCAGTCTCCATCACATCAACTAGTGAAGAGGGAGATAGAAAATACCTCAACAGGAAATATCTCTTTACTTGCAGGTCTACAAGCATTGTACATAAAGGAGCAAAAAGTAAGGTCTAAATATTGCGTTCAAATGAAGTCAGCAGTTTTAGGGATTGTCCATGGAGATCTGTGTGATCATACCTTTACGTGTGCTGTTACTATCGTCAGGACTGTGAAAAATACATTTATATTCTAGGATTGTAGCTGGACTTTGAGCAGACCTTGTTAGATCTCTCCATACAGCCACTCCCCTCTGCTCTGAGTAAGAGGGGTAGCAGGCTTCTGTTTAGGGAATGGATAAGGGAGCAGTTTGAATGCAGAGAGCACATAACAAAGCAGGGTGAGAAGACTCCCCCAGTGGCTCAAGTCCAGCAACAATCCTAGAATATAAATGCATTTTTCAGAGTCCTGCAGTTACCAACAACACACACCTTTGGTTACAATGCCCTCCCAAACTTCTACCCAATCTTCAACTTTGAATGGCCTAAACTTCTGACACACTCCCTTTCATGCTCTATACAAGTGTTTGCCTAAGCTTTTTTTTCTGGTTACCTCAATTAGAATACTCACCGCATCAGGCCGTAGTTCTTCCTTATGGTAAAAGCCCCCTGTCATCATTTTCTTACTGAAGGAAACCACGTCAGCTGGGTCATCCATTCCCCAGTGTTCATGGGCCCAAAATTTACCAGTTGCTCCTCCTCCTGTTTGAACTTCATCCACCAAAAATGCACATCCGTGCTGAAAAATACAGATTTGTATCAGAACAGCCATCACAGGAATTTGGGCTGCACATCAGAATACATTTTGGCCATGTGACCGGTTCCCTTTAAGTCATCAATACATCTCTGTACATAAAGAAGAACAGAGAGGATTCTTACTTTTCTGGCAATTGTCCTCAGCTTCCTGAAGAAGTCATCGGAAGCATGATTATCTCCGCCTTCTGACTGTATTGGTTCCACCACTATCCCAGCCACTGTCTTTTTCTTTTTCCTGTATTTTACAATCAGATCCTCCACCTAAATATGGATAAAACACAATTTGTATTTTTTTTCTTAATAATCCTGCCTTTCTACTGTTTTATTGACTCTCCTCCAAAAACTCTTAAGAAACTAAATTACAAATATTTACCAAAGAGACACGGAATAAGTCTGACCCAAGGGGCCAATGACCTCAATGACAATCCTACACATTTGTGCACGTCTGCACTGACCTGGAGGGCACTAGACAAGAAGCCACTTCTGCAGGGCCTGCCCAGTGCCATAAAGTAGGGCAGCAACTAATACTGATACATATTTGCAGCAGATGTAAAACCACCTTAAAGGGGTATTCTCATCTGGGCATTCAAATTCAGTTTGATAAACCTTCCATATATAAACATTTCTTCAATTGGATGTTATTAAAAAAAATGTTCCTGTGTGAAGATAATTTCTCATAAATGTAGTGATTTGGTCCCTTAGAAACGAGCCAGCTTCCTCGGATACGGCCACCTCTGCTGGAGGGATTGCACAAATAAACAAAAAGGTTTTTGTATATGAAATGTCCGGGAGTTACTGCAGGTCGCACAGCCGTCCTGTGGTAATGATCGCTGAATCCAGGTGGTCCGGCAGGACTCTATAGCGCAAGTCTGGCCACCGCTGCCAGTGTGTGACGTGGTCGTATCCGAGGAAGCCATCACGTTTCTAAGGGACCAAATCACTACATTTATGGAAAATTATCTTCACACAGGAACATTTTTGTTTAATAACATCCAATTGAAGAAATGTTTATATATGGCAGATTAGTGAAACTGAATGTGAATGCCCAGATGAGAATACCCCTTTAAGCTTTAGGGCAAATTCATGCGAATGTATTTCCATACGTCCGATGCGCTGGAGAGGAGGGGTGACCTCCATGACACGTGAGGCACCACATGTGTGAGGCACCTTATGGCTACGTGTGCCTATTGCCATCTATGGGAGGGGGGGGGGATGTACGCCCATATATACTTCCCCTATACGTTCGTGTGAATTCGGCCATACTCCATTACCACCTGCTTTTCTCACAACCATATCTAGGACTTCTCCTATGCATCTCACATACTTTTAATTTCAACAAGATTTTATTATTAATACATAGTCAATTATACCATTCTAAATAAATAAAACATTAGGGAGAGGTGGGAAGGAGGACACAGGGTAGGGATGAGAGAATACTACTATGCGTCACCAGATTCTTCCTCTACTGAACGGATCATGTAGGCCTAACATTTTAGAAGAAAGTTTGAGATTGTGAGGTTGTACCCCGGGGATTAATTGTACAAAATGTAGCAGAAGATTGTGTCAAAAGAATTCAGAATAAGGAGTTTCATATTTGGCAATAATAACATAGTATAGGAGATTGCCCCCTGACATTTAGTGGGATATACCCCTTGGTGCTCACCGTTTAAAGGCCACCAGGTCCCAGCCCGACAAAAATAGGGATTATGGAACAAAGGCAACAAGGGTGAAGGGTTAGATTGGAGCTTGTATTGAAACCTGAGAGATCACTAAAACTTGAAAGAATGGAGTGAGAAAGGGGACAGGTAGGGTGCCTGTCAGAACAGGGTTGGTCGTGATATCGGGTAAAGCAGTTGGGATTTGAGAGCTACTCATCTGGGGGAATCTTTAGTCATGGCTATAATATGTAGTGAATTGAGCCGCTCAAGCTGCTTAGTGGTAGAGGGCAAAATTAGGAAGTGATAGGCCGCATAATGCTTTATATCTAAACATAGTGGACAATGCTATGCGCTGGCGTTTATTTTATTGAAACTGGGATGGGGAGGGAAATGTATAGAAATCGCAGCATGATTTTTATTGTATGGCTGCAACCTAGCCAAGGAAGTTGGGGCTTAGTCCATTTGTTTAGGTCTGTGTGAAACAGTTCTATTAACCCCCTCATGCCTATTTTGGCCTCTCGGATGCGGCCCCTGCTCTGTGTCACTATAAGTGGCTATAGCTTTGGAAATCTTTAACATATCCAGGGGAATTTGAGATTGTTTTCTCGTGATATATTGTAATTCAAATTAGTTTAAAAATTTGGAGGATGTCTTTTGTGTTTAGTTATTACAAAAAATGAAAAATTTTGAAAAATTCTTTACTTTTGAAGCAGTATAGCATAGCATAGCATAGCACCCAAATTAATTCATAACTTACATTTCCCAAATGTCTGCTTTATGTAGGCATCTTTTTTTCAGAGGGGTTTTTGGGGGGTTTTTACGGTGTTCAACATGCAAGCCTAGTAATCATTCTGTTTTATAAAACAGATTGTTACAGACGCAGTGATGCACAAAACCCCCCACATATTTGGCATTTTATTAAATGTAACTGAATAAAAACCAATTTGGAGAAAATCTTGTTCATGTTAGCATCACCATCTCCAGTCGGCGTGTAATATACAGCTGACACCCGCTGCTACTGGTCCCTTTGTGAGCCGGTGCCAGAAGCTGGGCATAATAGAACGTCCCTGTATTATAAAGCCCTGGTGTAGGGGTTGGGAAGTTTTAACTCCCTGAAAGTCAGGTTTGATCCTGAAAGCTTCAACAAAAGGCTCCATCGCGAAGGCAAATACAGCTGGGGACAAGGGACAGCCTTGGAGAGCCTCTAGCAATGTATGGCGTGCTGATCATATAGAAGCTTAAGAGCAGCAATAAGATCCGGTGGGAATCCATAGTGCTCTAGAACTCTAAATAAATATGGCCATAGTACTGTGTCAGAGGTCTAGCGAGAGCAAAAGCAGTGGTGTCCAAAAATAAAATTTTCCCATCTTCTGGCAAAAGGTATCATTTTTTGCAACTTTTAATGAAGTTTTTAATGCTACCATTTTGAGAACTGTATGGACTTTTTATCACGTTTTATCAAATTTGTATATTTAGCAAAATGGCCAAAAAAGCGGTATTTTCGAATGTGGGCGCTATTTTCCGTTGAACTCTTGGAATAAGGTCATTAAGGGGTTAAACGGAAGCAGTTTGGCACAGCCACAACTGCTTCTTGACCTGGCCGTCCAGCAATTGGTGGAAAAGAGCCTTGGTGAGAGGGGTAAAGAAGAACCCCAAGATCACTGAGGCTGAGCTCCAGAGATGCAGTAGGAAGATGATAGCAGGTTTTGCAAAACAAAAGACCTCAATGGGTCATTGCCTCAACTCTAAAATAGAACCCCCCCAAAAAAATAAGTTAAAAATATTCTTTATTAGTTTCCACCTTAAAATCTATATTCCTACACACATTGGGGCAGATTTACTTACCCGGTCCATTCGCAATCCAGCGGCGCGTTCTCTGCGCTGGATTCGGGTCCGGCCGGGATTTATTTGCATGCCAGCGCCGATGCGCCACAATCCGATCGTGTGCGCCAAAATCCCAGGGCAATACAGGGAGAATCGTCGCAAATCGGAAATATTCGGTTAACACGTCGGGAAAACGCGAATCGGGCCCTTAGTAAATGACCCCCATTAAGTGTATAAGACGTGACTGACTACAAGTTTATATAGAACACATGCTTGTCCAAGCAGTTAAATACATGTGGGGCAAGTAGTCTCTTTACTACAATGCTTCCTCCACTCCCCTTTGTAAATTACCACAGTATAGTGGATATAACATAGTTATAGTATGCAACAAGGTAGGCTGGTTAAAAGTTCCATAAAACAAGTAACGTTCACATGTGGGGGGTCTCTGTACTAGGGAGAAACTGCGTAACAACTTTTAAAGAGGACCTGTCACCAGATTTTGACCCCCTTCCCCCCTGACTAACAATGTAATCTGATAAAGGATTACATGTCCTCCCCATATCACCTAAAATTAGCTTCCTGTGGGGCACTGTACATTAATTACAGCCATTTTTCTGATATGCAGATTATCTTTTGTGACTCATGTCAGGTGTTTGTGACTCTTCTCTCTCCTAGACTGGCAGTGAACCTCGCCCCATTATTCTGACTGACAGCTCTACGTCTTCAAGTCACTTCTCTGCCTCCTTGTACTCGTGCTGGAAGCTGCCGGGCGTATTCATGAGGGGGTGGGACTAGGAGGTGGGGACTGCCGCATGAAGCTTGGCTGTCACCACCGGCCTATGAAGTGGGTGGTGCGCTAGGAGCTGCTTACTTTAGCTCCTAGTGCTTTTTTATGGGTGACAGTTCCCCTTTAAGCACGGACAATGCAGACATTACCTCTTCCAAACAGCGCGCCTCTTCATCTTGATTTTCTCTAACAAAATTCTCAAGTGGGTACTTTAGTCGTGGAAAGGGGGCAATCGGCCAGTCAAAAGAGGGGATGTCCAATTTGTGTATTGCTTTAGAATGTGTTGTGGCCAAGCAACCTATATCAATGAAAATGAAAATTTGTACAAAAACTGAGACTAATGTAAACAGAGTCTATAAAATGGTGATTTTAATATAAAAACATTTCAACTGCTTAAACAATCATTAGGGCAAACATCCTCTCCTTTTCCCTACAAACATGCATGCCCGATAGGTAGAGTAGAGCGGGGTCATGGATTGTGCTGTAGGACATGGTAAGCAGCACAAATATAGGGTCAGGACTAGAGAGGAGCAGGCCCGAACTTTAAGTCCAGCATCCTCAGGTCGCCATCTTCATCTAACCCAAACACCTTGCTGCATGGTCTGCAGAGCGGCCAATCAGGCAGCTTTACATCTCTTACAAGTAGACATTGCTGTGATTGTAGCCATGGCTAGTTACTAGGGGCATAAAGCTGTCCGATTGGATGGGGTTGTCACAAAAGACGACAACCGGTCAGTAACAACATCCAGGAGCGTAATCAGAGAGCAAAAATTGGAAGGTCTGTCAGTATACATTTATATAGTATATCAGTATAACTCAGCATTTCATCAGCAGAGAGCACTGGATTGGTACAGTAGGCACACTGCCCCTATAAATATTGAAAACATACCCCCTATACACAGGAAGACTAGCTAATGTGCAAAACAGACTACACCCACTTTTTTTTCGTTGGGAAACGGCAGCAGCTCTGTTTGATGCTGCCACCTTCTGGCCATATTTATTATGTCTACTTTTGGTAGCAAGTTAGAAAGATGATGACCAAAGAGTAGGACTGTAACCTCCCTGTACAATGTACACACCGATACCTGCCAATGGCAGTTCAATTTATCGATCGATAAAATGCACCCAATGCTTTCACAAGAAAAAACAATTGTATATATTTATTTTAAAATAGGTTCGGCTCTTACCCATTGTTCGTCCATGAAAACCTCCCATAAATGATAAAATGCTGTAGTCTGGACAACCTGGAAACTGAAAAGACAAAAATATAACATTTTAGAATTAGGTAGAATTAATAAAAATGGATCTTAAAATGGACCTACAACCATATCTGTCAAAGAGACTGACCACATTAAAGGAAACCTACCACTTGATGTGGCAGGTATAAGGGGGAACTACCGAGCACCAGCTCAGGGTGAGCAGGTGCCGGAGCTTAGTTTTGTTAGTGTTTTAAACCGCAGCATCGCGGGTTAAAACACTTTTTAAACTTTATGGCCGAAGCTGCTTCGGCGCAGGGAGATACGCGCTTGGCGCACCATGCGTGCGACCGTGCCTGCGGCTCTCATTCACTTCCTATGTAGCTGCGTACACGGTCGCGCGCATGGTGCGCCGAGCGCGTACCTCCCTGCGCCGAAGCAGCTTTGGCCATAAATTTTAACCCCTTAAGGACGGAGGGTTTTTCGCCTCATTTCTCGCTCTCCAACTTCAAAAATCCATAACTTTTTCATTTTTCCGTGTACAGACCTGTGTGAGGGCTTATTTTGTGCGTAACAAATTTTACTTTCCCGCAATGTTATTTATTTTAACATGCCGTGTACTGCGAAGCTGAAAAAAAATTCCAAATGTGGAAAAATTGAAAAAAAAAACGCACGTGCGTCACGTTCTTGTGGGCTCAGTTTTTACGACTTTCACTCTTCGCTCCAAATAACACGCCTACTTTATTCTTTGGTTCGGTGCGATCGCGGTGATACCAAATTTATACAGGTTTTATTGTGTTTTAATACATTTTCAAAAATTAAACGAATGTGTACAAAAAAGAAAAAAATTTTTTTGCCATCTTCTGACGCTAATAACTTTTTCATACTTTGGCGCACGGAGATGTGTGAGGGGTCATTTTTTGCGAAATGAGGCAACGTTTTCATTGCTACCATTTTGAGGTCTGTGCGACATTTTGATCATTTTTTATTTCATTTTTTATGTTATGTAAAAAGGTGTAAAAGTCGCATTTCGGACATTTGGGCGCCATTTCCCACCTCGGAGGTCACCGCCGGCCGTAACCGTTTTTTTTCTTCTTTTGACACGAGGCTACTATGGCAACCGATCGCCGCCCCCCGATGACGTTCGGGGACGTGGCGATCGAAAAAAAGATGGCGGCGCCCGCGCGCCGCCGTCTTTTAAACGCCGCCGGCGACTTTGCCGGCGGCGTTTAGGGGGTTAATAGCCGCGATCGGTGCAAGCACCGACCGCGGTTATTAGCGGTGGGGGTTTTGTGCAAAATGCAAAAACCCCCACCTCTGTATGAAGAGGACTCAGCCCGTGAGGGGTTAAAAAGGGTTTTAAACCGCGATGCTGCGGTTTAAAACACTAACAAAACTAAGCTCCGGCACCAGCTCACCCTGAGCTGGTGCTCGGTATGTCCTTCTTATACCTGCCACTTCAAGTGGTAGGTTTCCTTTAAGAAATGGGCACGAAAAGAATCTAAGGATTAAAGGAAACCTACCATCAAAATCCATCATGACAAACCAAAGGTACGTCTGTTGAAGGACGTACCTTTGGAAACTGCCTATCCGTTACGGGAGGAAGCAGTGGAACACGGCAGCGGCATCAGGTCTCCATATAAACACTACGAGGAGTTGTGCCCTTCATGCACAACCCTGTCAGGTGAGTGTAGCTATACACGCTTCTTGTCGCTCCTTTTCTCCTCATTTTTCCTTGCATCATAATAAACCAGAGACACTTACTCATAGATCCAGGCACCGTGACTGTGGTAATCTTCTTAAATCTGTTATCAATGGCCTCCTTCCTTCTGAAATCGACTTTTAAAATTATTCTAATGAGTCACAAAGGCTATGGGCATGTTACCAGAGCCCTGCTGTGCGTCAGCTTTAAAGGCTGCTACACTGTGCACAAGGCACCGAGATGTGCTGCTGCAGCATAACGGCAGCTTGTGAAGCCAGAGCACTTCTGTAACAAACCCATAGCCCTTCCGCAAATAAGCATCATTGAAAAAGTTTATTTTAGATATCAAATATAAGAAGATTACCGCAGTCACTGTGCCAGGTGTCCTTGGTGTATCTGTGCTTGATGGTGATGGCAGATTTCCTTTAAATGCTTGTGATACAATTGTCTGTAGCAGCTACTATACCTGGTTCACCATGCAGGACTCCAGCTCCTCCTTTGTTATTCTGCTGTTCCCTCGTTCCTTGTTCTGAAACACATTCATTCAATAGAACATTGAAGAAACCAGTAATTTGGAAACCAATATCTATTCTTACTGGAATTCTGATATTTACTTTTTCATTTAATATCTACATTATAATTATATTTAATGGTTTTTGGGATGGAATGCCCATTTTTAAATATCTCATTAATGAATTTTCTGGAACCTCATATACTACCCATACTAGAGGTGAATAAATGCAAAAGAGCATCTCCTATTCTGGAGGACCCAGCACATCCTGGTATTATATAAATAGCATATTAATTATAAACAGGAACTGTGCAATACATCATTTTGGCCTGTGGTGGCGCTGCAAGGGAACTAAACCGTTTTTGCAGCTACACCACTTGTCAACAGGTTACAGTATTATCCTAATAAAACAAGATTGTACCAACAATTATATGGCATTGATTTTATTTTAAGGCATATTACAAATATCAATATGTATCTACAGATACTTACCCTATACCACATAAATATTAATTTAAATGCATTTTCATTGGAGCACGATCCACATGACATTGTCATGATTTGTGACATTCCTTTTGGTCCAACCTAAAATACAAAATAAATAAATGATCTAGCAGATAATGACAGGTTTCCATTAACCTCTCAACGATATCGACTGCACCAGAAGGACGCGCAGATAAGAGATGCTGAAAACCACTTACAGATAACAAGGACTGCTCCAGCTTCTCGGCGAAGTTCTCCGGAGGCAGGATCCCCAGTGCTGGTCTGTTGATAAATGTGCTCTAGGAGGAATTACACACTTGTGAGTTTAGCCAATTGTCAATAAAGAATGCCATTAATTAAAGGGATTGTCCGGTCAGTAATTAGGGTTATAATGGCAGATAGAAAAAAACCTAGAAATGATGCTAGCCTCCCTCACTTGTATCAGGTATCCACTAATCTCTACATCCTGGGACCTCGAAACAAACAGGAAGTGACTACTCAGCCAATCAAAGAAGACCGGCTTGGGTGAGATACATCTCTATTTCCCCCTTCCCTCATACTGCTGCTATCTGCTCTTTCATCAGATATCAAAAGGGAGGACGTAAAGAAGTTAGGCTAATATACATGTTAAAACTACAGCATGACATGCTCTTATTTAATTCTTAATATAGGTACAGGCGTTTAAGAAGTCTCCCTCCCCAAAAGACGGAGTACCGTATTTTTCAGACTATAAGGCGCACCAGATTATAAGGGGCACCATCAATTAATGCCTGCTTATACAAGGCTGGTGCCACACGTGCCGCTTTGTCTGCGTTTGCAAACGCAGACAAAGCCGCACCCACCAGGGCGGGCCGCGGCCCGATCACATCAGCGTTTCTATGGGAACGCCTGCGATCGGGAACGAGCCGCCGGTGTTTTGCATTAAATTAACGCAAAACACTGGCGGCTTGTTCCCCATCGCAGGCGTTTCCATAGAAATGCCGATGTGATCGGCCCGCGTGGCACCAGCCTAAGGCGCACCCGATTATAAGGATGAATGACCAGCAGGTGGCAGACCTGTGCACAGTTCAAGGCAGCTGTTTTCTGTAAGTATGGTTCATATATAAGGCGCACCTTTGATTTCTGAGAAAATCAAAGGATTTTTTATGCGACTTATAGTCCGAAAAATACGGAACCTTATTTTTTTCCGCATTATACTCTATGGAAGCTGCCTCTCTTTGAGCAGGCCACCCCTCAAGAAGAGGTTTCACTGAACATCCATAATGCACATGCTTTAAAAGGGAACCGTCACCAGGAATGCCTTTGTCAGAATTCTGAATCGTTTCAATAGTTTATAAAAGTTTATTTCACATTACCTGGCACAGCTGAAGCCTGTGTCTTAGTCTCCTCTCCTCCACACTCATCCAGCTTCCTCCTCATCCCAACTTCCTGTCATGTGCATTGAGCTGGCAGAGGAGGAGAAGAAGAATGCATGAGGAGACTCAGGCACACCAAGGCTGCAGCTGCCTCTCCAACCGTGACTCACCATACGCTGCTGACAGGGATCCAGGCAATGTAAAATAAACTATTAGAAACTACTGAAATGATTCACAATGCTGACAAAGGTATTTTAAAAATCAGCATAACCTAGGCTATTGGACCCGGTCACTAGGTAAAACGCACATTTCTGGTGACAGGTGAGCTTTAAAGTCACGTTTAGCACCTTTCATCCTAATCTAAGCTTCTTTGTATATTCCAGATGACTAGGAGTGAAAATGTGATGCAGCAATCCCCCTCCTCCCCAGCCTGCTACTCTTCTGATAACCTAGGTTTATATACTCATGGATCCTGCTGTAAAGCACATATTAGAGTATTAGAGACTTATGGAGTCATGTAAATAGATCCTTAGGAAGTAGAGTAGGTTTTAGAAGATCTTTATACACAGTGTGACGGGATTACAAGTTCTCTCGGATTTAACATTTCAGCAGAAAATCGAAAATGTAAAGATTTTAGTGCAGTCAAACTAAAACAAAACCAAAATCCATACATATATTAATGAAAAGCAAAATCTTTTCATTATTTTTACAGTGGGGAACGGTATTTCGCACAAGATTGTACCGCTGGAGCCTTAGACTGGGTAATATAACATTACACTATTGGAACAGGCGTTGAGCATGCATGTCCTGGCCACTAGTAGGCAGCACTTCTTTGATTTCTGATAACTGAACGAATTGGTTTCTCAATATAATCTGATTCATTTCAACAGTGTTAATGTTTAGGAGCTAAACTGTAGTGGAAAAGATAATTTTCTACAATTTTATTAAGATAGATGGATTGTTTTAATCATAATGAGGTTTCTCCTTCGCTATGCATTACTAAGGAAAGCCTGTTTCTTCAGTGCAGAGACCTGATCACTACCTTGAACACTTTTTTTAAATTAAATTCTATTTGTAACCTTAACCTATAGTCACTGTGCTCCACCACTACATGCTGACTATTTAGTTACAGCACGTTTTATCACGGAGGATCTCTGATACTCCACAAGAGGAGTGCCTTGCAGTTAGAGCTCAGAGCATCAACTGGTTAGGGACAGTGAAAAGGTTTTACCTTCCTTGCAGAATTTACTTAATAAAAGCTACAGTCAGATACAGGCAAAGCCTCTGCATATACAGCAACAGCCTGCAGTCTTATTCACCAAGTATGGCTTTAGAGCAGGGGTCTCAAACTCGCGGACAATATTTTGCGGCCCCCACCTGGAAAAGCACCGCCCACCGTGTATTCACGGCGGCGGTCGGGTCACGCTGCATGGAGAGGGCTCACGGGCTGAGCCCTCTCCATAGCCGGTAAGTCTTTGCTGCATATTGCAGCAAAGGCTTACCGGTAACACCCGCGATCAGTGCTAGCACCGATCGCGGGTGTTTGCACAGCGATAGCTGCCGGCAAAGCTGCCAGCAGCCTCAAAAAGATAGCGGCGCATGGGTGCCGCCATCTTACCTGGGATCGCCGCTCCCCGTGACGTCATCGGGGGGCGGCGATCCGTCTCCATGGTAGCCTCGGGTCTTCCGAAGACCCGAGGCTATTTCGTTTTAACCCCTTCATTACAATGTGCTGATAGCACATTGTAATGAATGAGGAGGAAAATCCCCATATATTGCCATACTGTAGTATGGCAGTATATGATAGGATCGATCAGACAACCTAGGGTTAAAGTACCCTAGGGAGTCTGAAAAATAGTATAAATAAAAATACAGAAAAGTTTAAAAAAAAAAAAATTATAATAAAAAAACCTAAAATTTCAAATCACCCCCCTTTCCCTAGAACTGACATAAATATAAATAAACAGTAAAAATCATAAACACATCAGGTATCGACGTGTCCGAAAATGCCCGATCTATCAAAATATGATAATGGTTTTTCAATGCTTTTAACCCCGTAACGGAAAATAGCGCCCAAAGTCGAAAATGCCACTTTTTTGCCATTTTGAAAAATATAAAAAATCTATAAAAAGTGATCAAAAGGTCGTACAGTCCTAAAAATGATATCATTGAAAATATTATCAAATTTCGCAAAAAATGACAGCACCCACAGCTCCGTACACCAAAGTATAAAAAAGTTATTAGCGCCAGAAGTTGGCAAAATCAAAAAAATAATTTTAGTACAGGAGGTTTTAATTTTTGTAAAAAACATTATAAACCTATAACAAATTTGGTATCCCCTTAATCGTACCGGCCCAAAGAATAAAGTAGACATGTCATTTGGAGCGCTCAGTGAAAGATGCAATATCCAAGCCCACAAGAAAATGGCGCAAATGCGTTTTTTCACCATTTTCATTGCATTTGGAATTTTTTTCCCGCTTCCGAGTGCATGGCATGTAATATTTAATACCATCACTATGAAGTGCAATTTGTTACGCAGAAAACAAGCCGTCACACAGCTCTTTACGTGTAAAAATAAAAAAGTTATAGATTTTTGAAGGTGGGGAGTGAAAAATGGACATGAAAAAACAGGAAAGGGCCCGTAACCGGTTAATCCCCTTCCCTCCGGTACTTGAAGAAGATGAAGTCGCCGCTCTGAACGCACATGGTGCAGGTCAGAGCGGCGACTTCATCTTCTTCGATGGGAGGGACACGGGGAGGCAAGTACCGGGTGGGGGGGGAATGGAGTGTCCCTGACTGGGCTCAGTGTGGTAGGAGCTTGGGACCCCTCGGTGCACAGGACCGTTCATAGAGAAAACACGTCTCCCAGCTTGGGGCTTTCCTTGCACTGGGAGACGCCGTGACATTTGAATCTGAATAATGATATTTTGTAAGTGCATTTTGTGTGGAAAACTTGATGCGGCCCAGCCTTACCCAGAATCTACCTCCAGCGGCCCCCAGGTAAATTGAGTTTGAGACCCCTGCTTTAGAGCGTTGCCAAGGAGAAACTTCACTTCTTCTTTTACATTGCCAAACTGAAGTAAATTAGAGAAAATAAAAAATCCTTTCCCCTACACATTTATTAGGTAAAAGTTCAAATGGCATTTAAAGTCTTCTGCATGGTCTATACAGACAAATTAGAAAGAAAGGGTATATCCACAATAAGTTTGCCTCTGTCTAAATGATAAAAGTAAAATTAAAACATGCGACATAAATCCTTCAAAAGCGTATGCCAGTGATCACTTGTCCCCCCTGGAATGTATCCTATACGTGATGATAACCTGGAAATGGAATTGCTTTCATTATATTTCAATGAAGTGGCCTATATTTGGCGATCCAAAAATATAGAATGGCTGGACCATTATACAAGCTCTTTACCTCTTGCGTCTCCCCCTCCTCCTAATAGACTATAAGCTCTTGTGATCAGGGCCCTCACTCCTATTGTTCCATATAACTGTTTGTTCTATGTAATGTAATATTATATTTGTATATGTCCCCTATGATTTGTAAAGCACTATGGAATTTGATGGCGCTATCTAAACAAAGATTATTATTATCTATACAATTCACTAAAAGGGGTTGTCCGCTTTTCAATAAATCTCTTCCATTAGACATGACTCTGCGTGTTTATGTACTTGTGTCTTTGCCTCCTTTGATAGCCTCAGCCTTTCCTTGCTCTCATCATGCTGCCCTGTGCATATATACCGTATAAGGCGCACCATCAATAAATGCCTGCTAAAATGTCAAGGTTCATATATAAGGCGCACCTGATTATAAGGATGAATGACCAGCAGGTGGCAGACCTGTGCACAGTACAAGGCAGCTGTTGTCTGTAAGTACGGTTCATATAGAAGGCGCACTGGACTACAAGGCGCACCTTTGATTTCTGAGAAAATCAAAGTATTTTTTGTGTGCCTTATAGTCCGAAAAATACGGTACACACAATTGCTCATTCTCATTCCTTCAGTCTGTTCAAATGGTGTCACTGATCCATCCTCACAGAGACAAGGGGAGGGGGGAGAGGACGAGGAGTCTATCTCCTGCAGCAGCTCCTCCTATTCATCAGTGCTCAGGTACAAAAGAAAGATCCACTGAGCACAGAAGTATCAGGAATGCTGAATCACTGGATGAACGTTCAGGGATTAAAATGAAGGCAGTAGAGGTACATGGAGCACGTATGTAGAAGAGTGGCCAACCCCTTTTACATATTGGACATGTTTTAGATCTTGTCATACTTACCAGGTTTTGCGGCTGTTGTAGAATTTTTATAAGGGCTGGATGGTTATAACCTAAAACATACACAACACAGTATTAAGCATATACCGCACACATTTTAGCACAAACCTGATTGAAGAAATGAGCGACACCAGAACGCACATGAACGCACATAGTCACAGGAAATAAATCATTGTGCCCGGAGCAGAGGAGGTCGCTGACCTCTACTACACTGAATTATGGAACATCAGATTTCATTTATTTATCACAAACAGATTAAAAAAAAAAGTCAGGCTTGTGGGGTTTTTGCCTTCCTGTGGATCAACACTAATATAGGTTCAATAATATGAAAGGGATTCAAATGACTTGATGCAGAATACACCAGTGTGAATAAGGCACAAGGTAGAGTTCAGGCTTCGTATACAGAATATACAACATAATATATACAGCATTGTAATATAATAAGTAGTTGGGCCTCAATTTTGGTTCATCCGTCTTTTTAAAAATGTCCATAAATAAATATTAATTCATTCAATCTGACCTAATAACATTATGTTCAACTGGAAGCTATCGGACTCATACTCCTTCCTGTGAATGTCACCCCGAATGTTATCTCTGGGCAGCAGGCGGCCTTTTTAATAATGTACTTTGATGAATATATGCAAGATCTATAAAGCGTCAGCTGAAGAGGAGAATATAATGCTGATGGCAGACTGTTATTTCATACTATACACACATCTACTTGTAGGGTGGTGCTATATAACACTTTCATGTCAGATCCATCACTGTGGCCAAAGCTATAGAAAATAAATGTAACACAGATTCAAGTAACATAGTGAGTGATTAAAGGGGGGGGGGTGCTGACTCGTTACACTTATTCTCATGATAAGTGGGGTTCCTAGTGGTGACACTTGACCCTTATTCTCATGATTGGTGGGAGTCCCAATGCTAACTCCTAACCCCTATTTTCTAATAATTAGTGGGGGTCCCAGTGGTGATTCCTTACTCCTATTCTCATGATTACTGGGGGTCACAGTGGTCACCCCTGAACCTTATTCTCATGATTAATTGGAGTCCCAGTGGTGACTCTTGACCCCTATTCTCATGATTGGTGGGGTACCTACTGGATATATACTGACTCATCTAGCAGTCGTATTCCTTTACATTGGTTCCCCACTTTTAATGCGTTTCCTGAATGCAGGTTATTGAGAAGTAGGGGGGGGTGGGGGGTATAGGTGAGGATGGGAGTTTGACTGCAGGATCAGATTGCTGTAGACACGAAATGTTAATCAGAATTAAACATTTCCTTATTGTATGGCTTTTTCAGTAGGAATAAAAAAATGGCTTTTCACACAGAAGTTTATGTAGACACCAGTGGCTGTAGGGGGCTTAGGAAGTGTTTTAATAAAATATTATTGGCCTCTCCTACGCTGCCTTCTGAAGTCCACTGCAAAGCAATAAATACAAGGGAGCAGAAGACATGCTGTGCTCTTATAGAGCCGCTTCCATGCCGGGGAGTTTGTTCTTCAAGTCAATGCAAATCAACTCATTTGTAAAACTCCACGCAGAGCGGATAGAGACAACATTCTCATCCAGACAAGTCCAGTCATTTGCATTTACAGGACATAAAAAATATCAGGATCCAGCCGGATACACATCATCAGGGGCTTAAGGAAACCTACAAAGAAAATCAAGCAAGATAAACCAGAGACATATATCCAGGCATCGTGACTGTGGTAATCTTATATTTCTTATCCATGGCCTCCTTACATCTAAAAATCAACTTTTAAAATCAAACCAATGATCTGGTGGTGTTACCAGAGCCCTCCATTCTGTAGCTTCAAAGGCTGTTAGACTGTCTCCCCTCCCCCAGCTGCCATCAGCACTTCCCCCTCCCTCTGCCTGATGTAATCGAACTGCAGCAGAGGAAGTTTCAGCTCACAAAGGGAAGTGGAAGTGCTCCTGTACAGTGTAACAGTCTGTGAAGCTACAGCACGGAAGGCCTCCGGTAACTGTCCAAGGAGCCCTGCAGACTCATTCGCATAATTTCAAAGTTTATTTTAGGCTATATTCACACAGCCGTTGGGGGACATATACGTCATCCATCGGCCGGCAATGGGCGCATGGAGCTGTATGGTGCACAACACGTGCCGCACCATACCCGGGGTAATGATAGGATGGTAATGTCCCATCTTTCGCCGTATTAGGGTGCCGTTGATCTCTGTGGAGAGCGCGGGGGCAAGCTGCACTCACCTCCTCCTTCTCACCTGTGCGCACACCGTGCTACGGTACGGCAGGCACACGTTCGTGTGAATTCGCCCTTAGACTGAAGGAGACCATGGATAACGAAATATAAGAAGAAGAAGATTACCCCAGTTTAACTTGTTGGATTTTAATGGCAGATGTCTACCAATTTCAGCACAGTTCTCTTATCTCCACCATTCCCCAGCTATCAGTGCTGCTGGGACCCCCACCAATTACGAGAATGTGCCCCCTAGAAATCCAGGGAATAGTGGGTCCTGTAAGCAAGCAAAACCAGTTTCGGAGTGCGTTGGTGTGGCTGCAATAAAATGTGGTTACTGCCTGTGGGTTGATGTTACAGGGATCGCTGTAGTGCATCCTCTGCACTGTGGTTGGCCGTGGAATCTGAGTCCCAAGGGTGCATTCATATACTGTATATCAATATATATTTACATAGGCACTCCTTCACACAGCCGCAAATCAACATTGTGCTTTCATTATAGAGAATGCACAGCTGATAATGGCAATGACATGAGCTACCCACAAAGACGCCAGCTATCTCATGGCCGCCATGGATGTGCATTATGCACGGACAACATGTGGTGAGCACATTGGGGCACATTTACTTACATTCCCGAAGGAGTTCACCAAAAAATTGCATTGTCTGACGAGAATGCCCTGTGCCCCAATTCACCAATCTCGTGCGCCCGATATCATGAATGTGGCGCTACTCCGCTCAGTCTGACAGAGTTAACCATCTTTTCAGTGGTGCATGTAAGTGCTTGGGCTTGCAAGTTAAATCTTGCGTTCAGTGCAAATCAGTCACAACGTCCGACGGCCCGCCCCCGATTCACAGAAGCAGCACAGCTGCGCCACAAAAGGTTTGTGTGCACCAAAATCCCAGCGCAGACACCTGTTTAAATCCCTGTCCAAGGCCGTGCACTTCTCGAAAAACGCGAAGAGTCTGGCAAAAGTGAGCAGTGCAACCCTTAGCAAACGAGCCCCGTTGTGTCTCTTTGCACTGCGTCCGAGCTGTGCGGATGCTCTGCCAAAGATACGGCAGGCCCTGATTTTCAGCAAGGCCACTCAGCTACCTAAGGAGGGAGCTCACTCCCCCTTCTCCTGTCTTACCATTCACGTCCACAGTGCTCCGCAAGGAATCTTTAACAGCAGAAAGCGAAATCAGAGTTTGTACTGGTGAATGTGCTTTTGATAACAGATCTAGAACTGGTTATCTGCTTCTCTGTCATAAAACATTCAGATTCTCAAAAAGGAATTTTAATTTACAGTTATATGGGTCGGCAGGAAAGGGTTAAATCTGGGTGTGTGTCAGTTCTAGTAATCACCATCCATATCTATTGCAAATGTAAAAGGCCAGATTTTTCATCCATGTTTTGGATGCTTCTATTCATGTTGGATTTTTAGATTTGTGGGAGCGTGAATGAAATCATTGGAAGCTTTACAATAACTGGAGATGCTACTTTTGATATACAGGAAGTTCCCAACTTAAGAGCTCATTCACACTGCCGTCTGCGGGGCCTTACATGCGGCCGCAAATTTGCTGCCGCATGTAAGTCCCCATAGACGGCAATAGCGGCACGGCGGGGATCCGGGCCGCACACCGCACAGCCACACACTCTTTCGGCGAGTGTGTGGCCATGTGCCGCTGTTTTCTATGGAGGGTAAGGGCCACCTCCTCCTCGCCCACACGGCGAGCATACCGCGTGTGAATGAACCCTTAAGAACACCTCACTTAAAGACGACCCCTGGTTACAAATGGACCTCTGGATATTGGTAATTTACTGTACTTTAGCCCCAAGCTTCAATAAACAGTTATAACAGTTATCACAGGTGTCTACAATTAAGCTTTATTGTTAATCCTGGTTCTTATGACAACACAACATTTTGAAAATCCAATTGTCACAGAGACCAAAAAAAGTTTTGACTGGGGTTACAATTATAAAGCATTAAGTTCTGACTTGCATACAAATTCAACTTAAGAACTTCCTGTACTGTACAATCATGGTTTACGATGATTCCTTATTCGCTTTAGTCGATGTTGCCTTGATAAGGGGAACATTCAAAATACTGAACTTTATTGCTATTGGAAAATTACATTTGCAATATGAAAGGTGATCATATAACACATCCTAGAACATGGTGTTGCTGGTGTAAGTACCAGGCAGCGCACTGTACTGTGATACGCGATGAACTGATTATTATGTATTGCCGGCTAGTGGACTTGTAAAGCCTTAGCTGCTTAGCAGCAGCAGGTCTCACCTGACCCAGCTTGCCCGTCTTATTATATGACTGGTAATAGCTGGATCACGCTGGTGCCTGGATGTGTGTCAGATAAAGAAGAGCTTTTTAAAGCAATGTTTCATTATTTCACGTAGAAAAGTAATATTCTATAGGTGTCTGTGTTTAGCCACCAATTGGTTGTGGTGTGAATTGCGCTTTTCATATACCATTTTCCCTTTCGTTTATGAAATCATAGGGTGTCCTGGTCTGGCTGAACTTGTATGTGTGTTCCACGTGATAACTGCTGCCAGTCATTGACCAGTGGCCATGTGCTATACAGGTCAGTGTCACTACTGAGGCTCGTCACCAGAGACACAACCATAGAGCAGCAAGTTACTGAATAGGCAAGTATTAGTTATTATTATAATGTCCACTTTGTAGAAATCCCAGACAAACCCTGTAATAACCACTATGATGAAGTCTGCTAGGCCTCATCCCATTGGAGTGCACATGTCTCTACTGATCAGTCTAGCACCTGATGGATGAACGAAAAAAAAAAAAAAAAAAAAAATCTAAAAACACAATCCTAACTCCTCTCCAGAACTGCTTTGTAGGCAGAACGATGTAGATATTGAATGCAAGAGCGCCAAGAATCCACAGATTTACAAAACAGAAAGCAAAATAGAAACCTAATAGAGAAAACACCAGATGGTACATACCAATGGGAATGGATGAGATTTGGGAATACAGATCCAGCATTCGGTTGCCATCAACATCAACAAGATAATTTCCTCGACTTTCTTCATAATTACAAAAAAAGTGCACGGCATCTGCATTCTAGGGGTAATAGAGTTAAAAATGGCTTCAAATACTGTAAGGGGAATAACTTTAGCCCTCACAATGTCAATGTCATCCCATAATTATCATCAACACCAAGTATAGAAGACAACACCAGGTATCGGAGGAAGCAATCACTCCACTTGTCAAAAAGTCATTAATCACTTTTCCAATGCCCCCCGCAAGTCTTCTTTTGGGGGGCTGGCTGGCCATATACCGGGGCCAGGGGGCTGGCTGCTTGGCCGGCCATATACCGGGGCCAGGGGGCTGGCTGCTTGGCCGGCCATATACCGGGGCCAGGGGGCTGGCTGCTTGGCCGGCCATATACCGGGGCCAGGGGGCTGGCTGCTTGGCCGGCCATATACCGGGGCCAGGGGGCTGGCTGCTTGGCCGGCCATATACCGGGGCCAGGGGGCTGGCTGCTTGGCCGGCCATATACCGGGGCCAGGGGGCTGGCTGCTTGGCCGGCCATATACCGGGGCCAATGGGGCTGGCTATATACCGGGGCCAGGGGGCTGGCTGGTTGGCTATATACCGGGGCCAGGGGGCTGGCTGGTTGGCTATATGCCGGGGCCAGCTGGCTATATACCGGGGCCAGGGGGCTGGCTGGTTGGCTATATGCCGGGGCCAGCTGGCTATATACCGGGGCCAGGGGGCTGGCTATATACTGGCACCAGGGGGCTGGCTGGTTGGCTGGCTATATACCGGGGCCAGGGGGCTGGCTGGTTGGCTATATACCAGGGCCAGGGGGCTGGCTGGTTGGCTGGCTATATACCGGGGCCAGGGGGCTGGCTGGCTATATACCGGGGCCAGGGGGCTGGCTGGCTATATACCGGGGCCAGGGGGCTGGCTGGCTATATACCGGGGCCAGGGGGCTGGCTGGCTATATACCGGGGCCAGGTTGGCTGGCTATATACCGGGGCCAGGTTGGCTGGCTATATACCGGGGCCAGGGGGCTGGCTATATACCAGGGGCCAGTGGGGCTGGCTATATACCGGGGCCAGGGGGCTGGCTGGTTGGCTATATGCCGGGGCCAGCTGGCTATATACCGGGGCCAGGGGGCTGGCTATATACCGGGGCCAGGGGGCTGGCTGGTTGGCTGGCTATATAGCGGGGCCAGGGGGCTGGCTGGTTATATAGCGGGGCCAGGGGGCTGGCTGGCTGGTTGGCTATATAGCCGGGCCAGGGGGCTGGCTGGCTGGTTGGCTATATAGCGGGGCCAGGGGGCTGGCTGGCTGGCTATATAGCGGGGCCAGGGGGCTGGCTGGCTGGCTATATAGCGGGGCCAGGGGGCTGGCTATATAGCGGGGCCAGGGGGCTGGCTGGCCATATACCGGGGCCAGGGGGCTGGCTGGCTATATACCGGGGCCAGGGGGCTGGCTGGCTATATACCGGGGCCAGGGGGCTGGCTGGCTGGCTATATACCGGGGCCAGGGGGCTGGCTATATACCGGGGCCAGGGGGCTGGCTGGCTATATACCGGGGCCAGGGGGCTGGCTGGCTATATACCGGGGCCAGGGGGCTGGCTGGCTATATACCGGGCCAGGGGGCTGGCTGGTTGGCTGGCTATATACCGGGGCCAGGGGGCTGGCTGGCTACATACCGGGGCCAGGGGGCTGGCTGGCTACATACCGGGGCCAGGGGGCTGGCTGGCTACATACCGGGGCCAGGGGGCTGGCTGGCTATATACCGGGGCCAGGTCTGGCTGGCTGGCTATATACTGGGGCCAGGTCTGGCTGGCTGGCTATATACTTGGAGGAAAGAGGACTGACTAGCTATATACTGGCTGTTACCAGTGCATATCCCACCCTAGGCTTCTACTCAAATCAATAGGTTTTCCCAGTTTATTATGGTAAAATTAGGGCCCTCTGTTTACATTCGTGTTGGCTTATACTCGAGTATATATGGTAATTAGCACAAATTAACAGTAAAATAAATAAAATAGAAGCACATCCACCCAACCAGGACTCCTGCTAGTATTGACTCTACTTTTTACTCAAAATCCTAAATATCCCACAACTTCTCTCTCCCCATCATATCCCACTCTCAGGGCAGCAGGAATGGCCTGAAAGGTTCTCTTATGTTACATATTGGCAATATTTCAAATTCTCTATATTATTTAAGCTTTCATTTGACTCTTTATATTGTTTCTTACCTGGATACCATTAAGTTGTTTGATTAACTCCTAAAAAAAAAAAAGTAAAAAAAAAAAATTACATACTATGCATGTCATGGAAACACAATTATACATTATTAAGGGAAAGATACTCTTGTTGGTTTAGTTCTAAGTATAACACATTAGTCCTTTATAATTGATGTCACCATGTGCAGATACAAGGTTCCTAAAGGGCCACTTCTCCACTGGCCAAAAAGCATCACCGTTTTCAAAATCCATCTGGTCCTAGCACTTAAAGGACATTACCATCAGATCAACTGATGGTAGACTGTCCTCACCACACCACATGTTACCTGCTCCTGCTGTGTGGTTTTATTTAGCTGAAAAATTAAAAATATGCTAATGAGCCGCCACCTATATGCCTCTCAGCTCCGTGTTGTAATATATTCACGCCCTCCTACTCACCCCGATGACGTCATTGGCTGTCCGCGATAAGCGGGTGGGATGGAGAGGTAAATAGTAGGGGGGAGTGAATATATTGCAACACGGTGGAGCCAAGAGGCGCTCGGGTGACGTCGGCCTGAGCACCTCAGGCTCATTAGCATATTTTTACAAAGTTATTTTCATGTACATGGCAGTTCTGGCGCCAAATAAAACAATATCCTGCAGCAGGAGCAGGTAATGTGCAGTGTGGTGAGGACAGTCACATCAGTAGATGTCCTTTAAGTGCTAGAATCAGATGGATTTTTAAAAGAGTGGTTTCCAAAATCATTAAAAGAAATCCATCATAAGAACAGAAGATGATAAACCAGCATCAACTTAAGAGTAGGTCACCGAGCTTCTGTAACTGTCTGCACATAACTGATTCATTATCAGTTTCTTCCAAAAAAAAGAACATTTAAGAATATGTTAATGAGGCGGAAGTGCTCCAGGGTGCATCGCCAGAGCCCTTATAGGCTCTGGGTTCATGGTCAACTGTTCACTGTAATACACGTCAACTGGAGAACCTCTTCTCTTCCTGTTCCTCTGGACATCCCTCGGCAGCTGGCGAGGTCACCTTGTGCATATGCATTTGGATCTTCTTCGCAGCTCCGAGCGCATCTTTGAAGCTGGTTTTGTTGCGCAGCTGCAATAATTATTAGCTAGCTGCGCAAAGAAGATTGGACCGCACATACATCAGATTTGGAGAGAGAGGAGGAAGGAAGCAGAGAAGACGTTCAGCATTTCAGCCTCATTTACATATCTTTATTGGAAGAAACAGAACATGAATCGGCAATATACAGAAAATTATCGAATCTGATCCATCTTTCTCAATACTCACAATAGATTTCTTTAAAGTTTCCACCAAATAAGTGAGGACATCATAAAGCTTTTTTCTTTTTTAAAAGCAAAAATCCACATTATATAGAAGTTTTATTACCATGCCAGCAGTTGGTCATAGGACAATGTGCAGATTATTAACGTCAACTGCCAAGGACTCAAAAAACGCCCAGTTCACCAACGGAGTAACCCCTGTTCTGATGAATACACACCACCCAACATCAGAGCCCATCACTTACTCTTGATCTAGGTCCGGGGACTTCAGTCTTCATTAAAGGGGCTTCAAACTCAAAATCCACATTCTTTTTGGCTGCAGCTTGACTGATATACCTGCAGCCTAAAAAAAAGAACAGAGGATATTCCTTTTAGTCATTATAAAGATTTTTTTAGTTTCTCATATCTTAGTGGACATGAATTTGCTACAGACATTTCAACAGGAAAAGGAGATAAAGCGCAAGATTCATAGGAGTAAGACACAGGGATAAGTCTTAGGGTTGTATTGTGCTCATCTGGTAGAAGTCTTGAGTTTAAAGGATATCACAATAGAATTTCGGAAGTGCTGCGGGAACCATGGAAAGAGATGTGGGCATCAACCATGCTGAAACGCGCTGTTCCAGAAACACAAGTTATTGGCAAGAAAATTCCACATCTTCAAGCTTCAAAATAATATTTAGTGAATTAAAATGTACGCGTTTCACCTCTGTACTGGAGTCTTCATCAGGTTTGGTAAAATAACAATAGATCAATAAATAAATAAATAAAAACAGCTTGATACAGCTATGTGTGAGCGTCCATTTTTAAAAGGATGTACAAGTCCCGGTACCAAAAGGTGAAGGCGATTGTGTCCAGGTCGTGAGATAATGTTCACGGCCAATCAGCCGCATTATCTGTCAAAACATACAGCTGACGTGCATAGTATGAACAATACACAAAAAGTACTGCCAGGCTTTATAGCTGTTGTCATCTAAAATTGAATGATATAGGTTTTGATAAGTTTTATATATCATTCAATTTTAGATGACAACATCTGTACAGCCTTTTAGTACTTTTTGTGTATTGTTCATACTATGCACGTCAACTGTAGTTTTTTTCCCCTTTCTCTTCTTCTCATTGTTCATACTATGCACGTCAGCTGCATATTTTGACAGATAGGGGCTTATTTACTAAAGGTCCCGCAGCTGCATTTTCGTCGAGTTTCTAGACTTTTCGGGGATCGCGTCTGGGATTGTGTCGCAATTGCGCCGGCTTTCATGCGGCACAAATCTGGGGGCAGGTCGTTGGACAATCCGATGGATTTGGACAGCGCGTGGGATTTAACATTTAAAATTGTGTCGCACACCAAGCACTTACATGCCCTGGGAAGAAGGAGGCGAACTCCAGTGGACCTGATCGGGGAAGCGGCATATGCAGGAAATCGGGCGCACGCTCGTAGTGAATTGAAGCAGACTTCATCCTCGTCGGACATTCCAGATCGAAGATCGCGACGTGGACAGGTAAGTTAATCTGCCCCATAGTGTTCACATTATCGCACAGCTCAGACACAATCCCCTTGACCTTTTGGTACGGGACTTATACATTCTTAAAAAATGGACGCTGTATCAAGCGGTTTTTATACATTTATTGTTCTATTGTTATTTTACCAAACCTGATGAAGACTCCAGTAGGGAGTTGAAACGCGTAGTTCATTTTAATTCTATAAATATTACTTTGAAGCTTGAAGATGTGCAGCCCTGATGTGGAATTTTCTTGCCAATAACCATACACAAGGGACAGTGAAATACTATATACAACATTTTCCTACATTCAGAATCAGAATATCAGAAGTCAAATGGTCAACAGCTTTCAGAAACAACACCCCTATAACATCCATGCTCATCTTTGCTTTGCATGCGTTACATTATGTAAAAAGTAAAAAAAAAATAAATAAATAAGGTTTGTTTATGAAAAAGATAGTTATAACTAGAGATGAGCGAACATGCTCGTCCGAGCTTGATGCTCGTTCGAGCATTAGCGTACTCGAAACTGCTCGTTGCTCGGACGAATACTTCGCCCGCTCGAGAAAATGGCAGCTCCCGCCGTTTTGCTTTTTGGCGGCCAGAAACAGAGCCAATCACAAGCCAGGAGACTCTGCACTCCACCCAGCATGACGTGGTACCCTTACACGTCGATAGCAGTGGTTGGCTGGCCAGATCAGGTGACCCTGGGATAGACTAGCCGCTGCCCGCGCTGCTCGGATCATTCTGTGTCTGGATGCCGCTAGGGAGAGAGCTGCTGCTGGTCAGGGAAAGCGTTAGGCAGGAGTGATTCTCCAAGAACCCAACAGCCCTTCTTAGGGCTACAATAACGTTATACTTTTTTTTTTTATTTGCAGCTAGTACCATATTGTGAGGAATTTGCAGAGGGACTTGCTACCGTTGTGTTTAGCTCTTAGTGACACACATATCCACCTCAAAACACCAAAGTGGGAAAATTTATTAGGGGTTTGATTTCAATTAGGCACAGTCTGCCATTTACTTTTTATTTTACGTTTATTTTTTCATAACTCAGCGTCATCTCATCTGGCATAGTAGTGTGCTTTCATACTTGGCTAGAAAATAGCCATAGGAGAATCCAAACAGCTTACTTACGCCTACAGTAGCGTTATATATATTTGATTTCTGGTTGATCTGCTGGTGGCTGTACTTGCTGCAGTGCATCTACTAGCAAATTGTGAGCAATTTGTAGTGAGACTTGCGACCGCTGTGTTTTGCGCTTAGTGACGCACATATCCATTGCAAAGACCGAAGTGGGAAAATTTAGTAGGGGTTGGATTTCAATTAGGCACAGTCTGCCATTTTTCCTTTTTTATTTTACGTTTATTTTGTTTAATAACTCAGCGTCATCTCATCTGGCATAGTAGTGTGCTTTCATACTTGGCTAGAAAATAGCCATAGGAGAATCTAAACGGCTTACTTACGCCTACAGTAGCGTTATATATATTTGATTTCTGGTTGATCTGCTGGTGGCTGTACTTGCTGCAGTGCATCTACTAGCCAATTGTGAGCAATTTGTAGTGAGACTTGCGACCGCTGTGTTTTGCGCTTAGTGACGCACATATCCATTGCAAAGACCGAAGTGGGAAAATTTAGTAGGGGTTGGATTTCAATTAGGCACAGTCTGCCATTTTTCCTTTTTTATTTTACGTTTATTTTGTTTAATAACTCAGTGTCATCTCATCTGGCATAGTAGTGTGCTTTCATACTTGGCTAGAAAATAGCCATAGCTATAGGATAGCATTGTTTGTTTTTAAAAACTCAAAAAAAAAAAAAAAAACACAAAAAAAAGTAAAAAAAAAAAATTAAAGCTATAACTCTCATTTTAAAAATGTTTAACCCGAGGGCTAGGGGTAGAGGACGAGGGCGGGGACGTGGGCGTCCAACTACTGCAGGGGTCAGAGGCCGTGGTCCTGGCCGGGGTGAGACACCACCTGCTTATGAGGGAGCAGGGGAACGCCGCAGAGCTACACTCCCTAGGTTCATGTCTGAAGTTACTGGGACTCGTGGTAGAGCACTGTTGAGGCCAGAACAGTGCGAACAGGTGATGTCGTGGATTGCTGACAATGCTTCGAGCAATTTGTCCACCAGTCAGTCTTCCACGCAGTCCACCCATGTCACCGAAATCGCCACTCCTCCAGCTCCTGCACCTCAGCCTCCTCCCCCCCAGTCTGCCCCCTCCCAGGAAAATTTGGCATTTGAACCGGCATACTCTGAGGAACTGTTTTCTGGACCCTTCCCACAGTCACAAACCACTTGTCCGGTTGCTGCTGAGCAATTTTCCGATGCCCAGGTTTTCCACCAGTCACAGTCTGTGGGTGATGATGACCTTCTTGACGTAGTGGAAGTGTGTAAAGAGGTGTCCGACGATGAGGAGACACGGTTGTCAGACAGTGGGGAAGTTGTTGTCAGGGCAGGAAGTCCGAGGGGGGAGCAGACTGAGGGATCGGAGGATGATGAGGTGACAGACCCAAGCTGGGTTGAGAGGCCGGGTGAACACAGTGCTTCTGAGACGGAGGAGAGTCCTCGACCAGAACAGGTTGGAAGAGGCAGTGGTGGGGCCAGACGGAGAGGCAGGGCCAGAGCTGGTGCATCAGCGCCAAATGTGTCAACTAGTGAAGCTCCCGTGGCGAGGGCTCTTGCGGCGAGGGCTAGATCTTCAGAAGTCTGGAGGTTCTTTAAGGAAACACCGGATGACCGACGGACTGTGGTGTGCAACATTTGCCAAACCAGGCTCAGCAGGGGTTCCACCACTACTAGCTTAACTACCACCAGTATGCGCAGGCATATGAATGCTAAACACCCCACTCAGTGGCAACAAGCCCGTTCACCTCCGGCCGTGCACACCACTGCTCCTTCCCCTGTGTCAGCTGATAGTCAGCCCCCTGCCCAGGACCCTGCCACAAAAACCCCATCGTCGCCTCCACGATCCTCCACAGCATCCACCAGCGTTCAGCTCTCCATACCCCAGACGCTGGAGCGGAAACGCAAATATAGTGCAACCCACCCGCACGCCCAAGCCCTTAATGTGCACATCTCCAGATTGCTTAGCCTGGAGATGCTGCCCTATAGGCTAGTAGAGACCGAGGCCTTTCGTAACCTCATGGCGGCGGCCGCCCCTCGGTATTCGGTCCCCAGCCGCCACTACTTTTCCCGATGTGCTGTCCCAGCCCTGCACCAGCACGTGTCAGACAACATCATCCGTGCCCTGACCAACGCCGTTTCTGACAAGGTCCACCTGACCACGGACACGTGGACGAGTGCTGCCGGGCAGGGCCACTATATATCGCTGACGGCACATTGGGTTAACTTGGTGGAGGCTGGGAGCGAGTCTGACCCTGCGGCTGGTCATATACTGCCGACGCCGAGGATTGCGGGGCCTACCTCGGTCCAGGTGTTTCAGGCCTACTATGCCTCCTCCTCCTCCCACCCCTCCTCCACCTCCTCCTCCGAACTACCATCCGTGGGCACGGCGCCATCAGTCGGTAGCTCTAGGCACAGCAGCAGTGCCGTCGCTAAGCGACAGCAGGCGGTGCTCAAACTGCTGAGCCTAGGCGATAAAAGGCACACCGCCCAAGAGCTATTACAGGGCATCACGGCGCAGACTGATCTGTGGCTGGCACCGCTGAACCTGAAGCCAGGCATGGTTGTGTGTGACAACGGCCGTAACCTGGTGGCGGCTCTGCAACTCGGCAGACTGACACATGTGCCATGCCTGGCCCATGTGTTAAATCTGATAGTTCAGCGTTTCCTCAAGACATACCCCAATCTGTCTGATTTGCTCACGAAGGTGTGCCGCATCTGTGCGCATTTCAGGAAGTCCAGCACAGATGCTGCCACTCTCAGGGCAGCGCAGCGCCGCCTCCAACTGCCCGCTCACCGACTGTTGTGCGACGTGCCCACGAGGTGGAATTCAACACTGACCATGTTATCCAGAGTTTACCAGCAGCGCCGAGCGATTGTAGACTGCCAGATGTCAACTTCCACCAGAACTGGTAGTCAGGTCAGTCAGCTTCCTCAAGTCTACAATGAGGAGTGGACGTGGATGTCTGATATCTGTCAGGTGCTGAGTAACTTTGAGGAGTCAACACAGATGGTCAGTGGCGATGCCGCCATCATCAGCCTCACCATCCCGCTGCTTGGCCTGTTGAAAAACTCTCTGGTCAGCATGAAGTCGGAAGCTTTGCGCTCGTCACAAGAGACGGGGGAAGAAGATTCCCTTGTTGATAGCCAAAGCACCCTCAGGTCTGTTTCTCAGCGCATATCGGAGGAGGTGGAGGTGGAGGAGGATGAGGAGGAAGAGGAGGAGAATGTTGGCGAGACACAAGAGGGGACCATTGTTGAGTCCTTCACTGTTCAGCGTGTATGGGCAGAAGAAGAGGAGTTGGAGGAGTTGGAGGAGGAGGAAATGGACAGTCAGGCCAGTGAGGGGAGTGAATTCTTACGCGTTGGTACTCTGGCGCATATGGCAGATTTCATGCTAGGCTGCCTATCCCGTGACCCTCGCGTTCAAAGAATTTATTCCAGCACCGATTACTGGGTGTTCACTCTCCTGGACCCACGGTACAAGCAAAATCTTTCCACTCTCATCCCTGCAGAGGAAAGGAGTGTGAGAATGCATGAATACCAGCAGGCCCTGGTGCACAAGCTGAAACAGTATTTCCCTTCTGACAGCGCTAGCGGCAGAGTGCGTAGTTCAGCGGGACAAGTAGCGAGGGAGAGTAGGCGAGCAGGCAGCTTGTCCAGCACTGGCAAGGGTACGCTTTACAAGGCTTTTGCCAGCTTTATGTCACCCCAGCAAGACACTGTCACCTGTCCCCAGTCTCGGCAGAGTAGGGCTGATCTTTAAAGAAAGATGGTGAGGGAGTACGTAGCTGACCATACCATCGTCCTAAATGATCACACAGCTCCCTACAACTACTGGGTTTCAAAGCTGGACATGTGGCACGAACTGACGCTGTACGCCTTGGAGGTTCTTGCCTGCCCTGTCGCTAGCGTCTTGTCCGAGCGGGTTTTCAGTGCAGCTGGTGGCATCATCACCGATAAGCGTACACGCCTGTCGACTGACAGCGCTGACAGGCTGACGCTTATTAAGATGAATAAAGCCTGGATTTCTCATAATTTCCAATCTCCACCAGGTGAAGGAAGCTCAACCTGAATAATTTATCCACTCCTCCTCCTCCTCATTTTCCTCCTTCTCCTCCTCTTTGTACAGTAAAGCAGAGGAAACTGGCTATTTTTTGACAGGGCCCACTGGCTCTAGCTATAGTACTTTATGCATTTAATTTTTCTGGAGGGCCACCTACCCGGTCCTCTGTTTTAAACAATTTTTGGGAGTGCCACATACAGGCACTCAATCTATTCCATTTTTCTGGAGGGCCACCTACCTGCTCCTCTGGTTTGAAAATTTTTTTGGACTGCCACATACAGGCACTCAATCTATTCCATTTTACTGGAGGGCCACCTACCTGCTCCTCTGGTTTGAAAAATTTTTGGGACTGCCACATACAGGCACTATCCAAATTAAATTGTCTCCATAGCAGCCTCCACACGTTGTCTCCATTGCTACCTCCAAAAGTCGTCCATATAGCTGCCTCCATACATCGTCCCTTTATCAAACGAGGTGTGTCAGGCAGAAATTTGGGTTGTTTTCATGGATTCCACATCAAAGTTGTTAACTTTGTCGCCACCCTGCTGTGTTATCCACAAAATATACTGGCAAACTTTTATCATTTACCAATATTATTTCAGCGCTTCTTGCGCATCTGTTTACATTCCCCTCACCCGGCATATCCTAAACTTATAAGAACGCTACTACACTTGATCTTATACAAAAGGTTCTTAGAAGTGCTGTTTGGGGAGTAGCCTAGAGACAGGGGCTTGGATTGGCGAAAGCTCGCCTATCAGCGGAGCGCCAGCTCCATGCCAAGATCCAACTAACATAGTTTTAACTGCAGCACCTTTAATCTACTACTAGTTCACTGCCTCCATACATGGTCCCCTTATCAAACGAGCTGTGTCAGGCAGAATTTTGGGTTGTTTTCATGGCTTCCATGTTAACTTTGTCGCCACCCTGCTGTGTAATCCACAAAATATACTGGCAAACTTTTATCATGTACCGATATTATTTGAGCGCTTCTTGCTCACCTCCTTTGGTTCCTCTCTGCCACCCATTGGTTTGAAGCCTGAGTCCATTTAGGGTATGTCGCCATGCCACTCTCTAGCCTGCTGCCGCTGCCTCTGCATGCCGTCCCCTATAGTGTCAGGGTCAATTATTGCATGTTTTAGATGCTATCTAGCTTCATTCTGTCACTCTGTCATGGCCATGCTGTTGCCCATAATTTTGGCATAATGGTGCGATTATGCAGCCTCAGAGGCATCCATGCATGCTGCCCCTGCTGTTTCCTGTCCATTTCCGTGGTGTTTCCATCCTTTTCTGAGGTTCCCAGGTGTTTGGCCAAGCTTCCCTGTGCAGAGCCTTGGTCCCCTTGAAAAATGCTCGAGTCTCCCATTGACTTCAATGGGGTTCGTTATTCGAGACGAGCACTCGAGCATCGGGAAAAGTTCAACTCGAATAACGAGTACCCGAGCATTTTAGTGCTCGCTCATCTCTAGTTATAACCTAAAGTTCATAAAAACAACCGCAGGCAATGGGCACAAGGTTTTTAAAGTACTTTTCTTGCTTAGGTTTTTGGCATTAACAGCTCATAGTTACAAATATTTTCCCACTAGTCTCATGATTCCAGGGAGGTTCCTGCAGTGATCATACTTTTATCAGGAAGAGGCCCTTATTAAGATTTTCACAGGGGGTATTACCTGGGGAAAGTGGGGGAGAATTACCATGAAAATTTAAATCTTTGAATGGATTACTATGAAGTGCCCATTTTATAGTAGATCTCCCCCTAGGGTGTAAGAAGCAAGATCCAGGAAAATCTCATGGTGAAAGACATGAGGAATACTGTATAGACCAGGCCCAGGTCGTTATTAATGGCACATTCTCTGATTGGGTCGAAGTTACCAGTGGGTTGTAAAAAAGATCAGTATTGGGCCTTCTTTTTAATATTTAATTAATGACCTCATAGAGGGTTAACAGAGTAGAGTTTCAATATTTGCAGATGATACTAAGCGGTGTAAAGTAATTAATACCAAGGCTGAGAATATAACATAACATAACAGGGATTTGTGGAAGCTTGAGGAGTGGGCAGAGAAATGGTTGATGAGGTTTAATGTAGATAAATGTAAAGTTATGCACTTGGGCCATGGAAACAAAAAGTATAATTATGTTCTAAGCAGTCAATTACTTCATAAATCTGCAGCTTAAAAAAGACTTGGGGGTATTGGTGGATGGTAAACTTAATCTTGGTGACCAGAGCCAGGCGGCTGCTGCTAAAGCAAATAAGATTATGGGATGTATCAAGAGGAATAGATTCTCATGATAGGGACATAGTTTTGCCTTTATACAAATCCCTGGTCAGACCACACAGGGAACATTGTGCACAGTTTTGGGCACCAGTGTATAAAAAGGACATAGTAGAGCTGTTCTAGCACTATAAGGATAAATAAAATCTCCTTCTATTCAATGCTTGTTAAAATCCATGGTGTGTCAGTGCATATTGCCCTTAAACCATTGGACCACAAACCAGACTGTGATTAGTCAAAGCGCTCCGGTTTAAGGGCAATATGCACTGACACACTATGGATTTTAACCAGCATTGAATAAAAGGAGACTTTATTTATCCTTGGATTTGCTGGAATATTTTCTCTTTTTCTCTTTAATTTGGCACCCACTTGGGGCATATGTCCTATGTACGTGTTCAAGAGAGGCCTGGATGTCTTTCTGGAGAACAGAAATATCACGGATAATGGGGAAAAAAACAGCTTAGAGCTTGGATTTGATGGACTTGCGTCTTTTTTTTTCATCCTGTTATACTATGATCCACAGTGAAAATTTTAATGCAGAGATGGGTTAATGAAAAACAAAAACTTAATTTGCTAATCTCTTCCTACCTACGTCGGTCTGTAACCATAACTGTTGTGGATCCATGACCAATGTTGGAAGTACATTGCAGGACCAACCTAGACTATGTGGAGGTCATCAGTGGGGCTGGTGATTGGTCTGACAGCCTCAGTTATGACCTCCAAACACCATGAGGAGGTCACCACTGAGACCAGTGATTGGTGCAGTTATTGGTCATCAGTGGAAGCACCACCTACCAGATGCATGCACAGAAGTCAAGGTTTTGTTTCACTTAAATACCTTGATGATTCAAGCCACCTTTACAATGTCCTCCACTTTACTCTAAAAACTACAGTTTTTGAAGCAGTCTGCGCCACAATTTTGGAGTAATGTGCATCATATCTGTCAAGGGTTTTAGGCCATTTTCAGTCACATTTCCAACCTGTACAAAATAGGGCAGGGGTTTGGTTGAATTTGGCGCATAAAACAACTCCACAGTTTTATACTGTGTCATAATAAATCTGGTGCAGAATAAGTCTGTTTAGTAGGAGGAGGATGCCCGCACACACTTTACATTTCAGCCTATGGCACCACGGAGCAATGCTTTGGACAATAAAATGAAAAAATGATGAAAAAACTAAAACTAAATCCTCATGCACTACAGAATATCCTAAATCTAGGTCTCCATAATGATGAATAAACCAGGTCTTCTTTTCTCCTAGAATACTGACAAGAGGATTACCAGTGGTATTAAATACCTAAACACTGAACACAAATGCTGATTATCTGCTAAATGATGAAAAACGATAAGAGCATCGTTCAGATAGAGTATACTGCCAGGCCGGCTACGCCTCGTGATTCCATCAATAGGCCATTTTCTTGGTTTAAATCACAAGGTCACAACTGTGAAAGGGTCAAAAAATTTTTTTGAATATTCAATATTAACTCCTTAAAGCCCACAAGTGCTGAGCAATTCCTCAGACAGCACTGAAGAGCAAGTAAGGTGTCAGTGATGTGGATATAACGTGTAGAAAGGGTTACAGGAAGCTTCTTCGCTGAATTCACTGCAGGCATCAGGCCAGAGCCGACCGCTCCTGATGCAGAATGACACTTGTGCTCCATAATCAGGGATTTACAGAAGGCAACAAGACCTAGAGCAAATATTAAGTGCAAACATGAATACGATCTAGAGGAAGCGCCGCATGTTTATTCCGAGTTAAACGCCATTTTCATTTGCCTACGCTCCTTGCACAGTGCTAAATATAGCCCTGCTCATTACATGCCGATTTCTGTAGGGATTGCATGTAGAAATGTAAATGATGGAGGGACGGACTAATCAGAATTACCCAGGACTGTCAAAAGAGCTGCACATCAAGAAAGAAGACCTGTCAGGATGATGAGGAGAAGCGTGAGATTATATCATATGGAATGTAATGAGATACAGTAGAATATTCCATAGCAGATATAATACAGTACAGATTCAGAGACAAGAATCTATGATGGGCCAGGATTACCCTAATAATCACACAGGAGGAGGCAAGGATATCTAAACAGATCCAAATTAGTAACGAAACTGAAGATGCACATTAAACAGAGCGCATCAATAGAACTATCAATCTTCCCTTAGGTATTAAACTCAATGGCCCAGATCTATTCTGGCTGCGCAAGTTTTCTGTCTGACTTTGCACTAGAAAGAACATGTAATGTTGCACATGTATTTATAAAGTGTCAATTTTTGTGTCGCAGCTGCACCGTGTCCAACAAGACAGAAAAAATGTGCACCTAAAATGGCGAGTTACTGCTTAGTCGGAGTTTGTGACTGGGTGTTAAAGTGACCCTCCGCCTGGAAAACAAAGTACATTAGGCATCAATAGGGAATGTACTTGTTGCCCTTTTTTTGGCTTTATTTCCTTCCACTGTAGGGGTTCTACTAAAATGGCGACAACTTCAGAAGGCAGATTTCACTTTAGTATAGAAGGAGGGGGTGTAAAGAAATAGGATGAGGCACACTATTCATACCTAATATATACACAAAATACTCGTTTTCTGGATGGAGACTCGAATTAAGCAGGCCAACACGTACAGACAATTTTTGTTGGATCCCAAAAATTTTTAAACAGGATCCACCAGTACTTACAAATTTAAATGTCCATCATTTGTACATGGGCCCATTTACAATGTCCAATATGAGGATTCACAAATTTCAGATTCCAAAAGAATTTCATAAAGTGCCACAGGTCTGGACACATTATTATTCTGAATCATTTCAGTACTTTATAAAAGTGTATTAGACGTTATCTAGAACACTGCCAGCGAGAGAGGGGAAAGGGAGGGGGGTTACTTGACATGAGTACGGGAGAGGAGAAGGGAAGTGGATGGGCTGGAACAAGGGGAGTGCAAATCGAAGAAACGGGGCATTTTTAAATAGCATGATAGCACAGGCTACCGCTATTGGAACCTCTCACAAGCTAAAAATGACATTCCTGGTGACAGGTTCTCTTTAAGAAAATCTATGTGAAATTAATCTTTAATAACATTGTATAAACTCCTTAACTTAATAAAGAATTAGAAAAAGAATAATAGTTGATCTACAAATCTCTACAGGTTACACAACAGATCAATAATGCAGACTGCGGCAGTGTACAATGTTCTCACTGCTGATATGAAAGGTTGTGACATGGTATTGATGGAAGGTGCTGCACAATTCATATATGACCAGTGGGTCAGTGCACCTACCTGCAGGATCTGCTGTATATACAGAATATTAGGGGAATGACAAGGAGGAAACTATGTAACATGTCCTGGGATTCACCAAATCTAGAAGTGGGAAGGGAATTACCCTTAAATGTGAGGAGTTTTGATGCGGTCCCCATGTTTTATGTTTAGTTTCAATGCAGCAAGTTTTGTTATATTACAGTCTTTATGCACTAAACTTCAGATCATCCAAAAACTTTATTGGGGAGACCACAATCTCTTTACAGCTCAGGCCAGAATCTGATGGTATAAAACATATTTTCGGATGTGGTATAGTAGTATGTGTATGGGTAGAAGCCAAAATTGATAAAGGCGGCCATGGTGTAACATTACTACATACCGTATATACTAGAGTATAAGCCAACCCGAGTATAAGCCGAGACCCCTAATTTTACCACCAAAAACTGGGAAAAACTACTGACTCTAGTATAAGCCGAGGGGCCTGCCAGCCCCCAGTAGTATTCAGCCTGCCAGCCCCCTAGTAGTATACAGCAAGCCCCCATGTACTATACAGCAAGCCCCCATGACCCTTAAAAAAAAAAAAAAAACTTAAATACTCACCCTCCGATGTCATTGCGACTCCCCGATGTCGGCGCGGCTTACCAATGTTCCCAATGTCAGCGTGTCCCGCCTTCTTTCTTCTCCGCGGCTCCTCTTCTCTCTTCCGACATGGACGCGGTCATGTTTTCTTCTAGCATGCGCATACTATGACGTGGCCGCTGCTGACGTCATAGTATGCGCGGCCAGGAAGAAAACATGGCCGCGGCATGTCATGTGACCAGAGTGATGTCATCTAAGGTCCTCCACCCAGTTACATTTGCAACTTCTACCCCATGTATTGCCATGCCTCCTTATTCCTGATCGACTCCTTGTATGGATGTAATGGCTTATTTTTTGTATTTTCAAATGTGATCATTTTTATGGTAAAAATAGCATGATGACTCAAATTTATTAACTCTTTCCTGCAACTGTACAGAATAAAACAGCTGTTTTTTGCCATTTGTTTTTTCATACCTCCCAACTTTTGGACGAGAGAAAGAGGGACAAAAGCCCCTCCCACTTTGTCTAACCCACGCCCATTGTCCCACCCACAAGCATAGTATAATATCGACCTTGACGGCCCTTACATAGTACAATGCCCCTTACTTTGCCCCCCCCCCCCCCCCATGGACCCGTTTAATACCCCCTAATGCAAATCGCGAAACATATAAAACCCTTCTTTAATTTTATCCTCCCTTTACATTTGGTTTTCCACTTTTATTTATCTCCCCAAACTTACAAATAATTCTATCTGTACTCCTACCCCCACCCCTCCTCACATGGTGTGGTCCCAGTTCTCTATCCTCCTCATAATGTAGCCTCCTGTCCTCCAGCCTTCTCCTGTAGCCTCCCGTTCCCAGCCTCCACCTGTCCTCCAGTCCCACAGTCCCGTCAAGAATCCTTCTGTCCTCCGACCTCCCCCTCCAGTCCCACAGTCCCCTCCAGAATGGCAGTACACGGCAGAGACGGAGGTCATACTCTATTGTGGCAGTTAAAGGGTTAAACTAGATGTACCCTCTGCATCTGTAGTTGAACCCTCTAGGGTTCATTAACCCTAGTCTGATCGTTCCTACCATGTACTGCAATGCTACTGTGTTGCAGTATATGGCATTATTGCACATTATTCAATATAATGAGCCAATGGCTCATTATAACGAATCAGCAGAGACCCAAGGCTGCCTGGTTTGACAAAGATGTCAGACGATGAGGTTGAGGGGAGTGACGATCGAAACCAAGATGGCAATATTAACCAATATTTTTATACTCATAGAAATGTAACCATGTTATAGGTAAATGGTAAAAGGATCAGACTGAGGCTACATTCACACTAACGTGTGCCCCTCCGTGACGTAGCACGTCGGCACAAGGGAGAGGAGGAAATGGTGAGCGCTGCTCGCCCCCACCCCTCTCCATAGAAAATAGTAGCTGCACGGCTTGTAACTTGTTAAGTAGAGAAATCTGACGCAAAAAAAGTCTGTGCGCACATATTTGTATCTAGAATGCTCACATATCAGTCTACCTGTACCATCCAGGCCCCTATCAGTAGTGCATTTCTGTAGTATGAAGCTTGCCTGCGATTGACCGCACGGGGACACAGAGCCGATGCAACGCTGTATAGAAGAGGACCTGCCGGGGGGGGGGGCTTGGAAGGGGAGTACACAGTTTGTTTTTTTCCTACAGGCATTATATTGAGGGCAGTGGCTGAAGGCTGGACACTACGGGGGGCTGGCAGGCTATGCACTACGGGGGGCTGGCAGGCTATGCACTACGGGGGGCTGGCAGGCTATGCACTACGGGGGGCTGGCAGGCTAAGCACTACGGGGGGCTGGCTGTGACCAATGCATTTCCCACCCTCGGCTTATACTCACGTCAATAGGTTTTCCATTTTTCTGTGTTAAAATGAGAGGTCTCGGCTTATACTATACTATAATTTCTTTAAAACCATATCTACCATCCATCAGATTCCCTGATGGTAGACGATTACTCATCTACTGTCCCTGTTTGAATCAATCAATCTTCTTTTCTTCTATCTCTTTGAATGTGGGATTTCAAAATTATAAGTTTATAAAACTGGCATTGCCAGACAGACCGTGAATAAATTAAAACATTTAGTTGTATCTTAAATCCTTTCCAGACCATCAGCAGAATAAGGGTCTCCTTTTCGGTTTCCTATATCCAGATTACAGCAGATTTCAAAGGCAAGTCTTGGAAGTATCTGGACTGCTCCCAGATAATATAGCAGCCAGACATTGCCATAAAGACAGGACTAGATGACCACTGAATATGTATAGAAGACTATTACTCCGGGTGGCCTCACACTTGCTGAGTAGTAAGGATTAAAGAATAATCAGTACAGTTGTAAGGACTATGGTGTCGGCCCTGGGGAAGCAGGCATTCCATGCTTCACATGTCAATATGGTTCCCGAAGTCCAGTCCCAAGGAGTTGGTTCAGTCAACAAGCGTGAAGCTGCCCTCATTTGCCTATGTTTAGGGACAGGGGTGGGGCTATTGCATTTCATCTTCCCAAATCTCCTTCTCAGGGAGATGGGTCAGAGAATGGCACAAACTTTCTCCCCTTGCCTAGTTCAGTGACTACGACAATTTTTGCCAATCCAGTGGACGTGTGTATGGGGGAAAAAAGTGGAGCGAGAAAGTGGAGCATTTATTGCCTGTCCCAAAAGTTTATCTCAATTACATTCAGTGTAAAGCTCTTCTATGATATAAACACATTAACCTACATAATAGCCTACTGAATAGGACGGTGTAATTTGTCATATAATTAAACAAAGTAGGGGGTAAATGGTCTCCTGTAATGGAAAACTTTATTACGTAGTTAAAAGAAAAAAAAGTTTAAAAGACTTTTCCAAATGAAGTGAAACAAAACTAAAATGACTGAAAAATGTTTAATTGCATCTGTGTGCTATAAATCCAATAGGTTCTAGTTCACCAGTTTGAGCTGTGACCAAATACCACACCCAGGTGTATGCTCTGCAGATACTGGTCAGTAGCCTCAGAGGAGATCAGCTCCTCGGGCTGCATATAGTAACTGCAGATATCTTATTTCCTCATGTATACAGGTGCCTATTAGGCTGCATTCACACTTCTTTCTTGCCCTCCATGGTAAGGATACAAAGGGCAGATTCCCAACATGTTCTTGGAACGGAGGGCAAAGGCTTATGCCACTGTATGAGCATCGTTGTCCTTCTCCTGAACATCTGCAGTACTGATGAGGACAATGAGGAATAATGTTAATTCTTTTTATAATGTCAACAGTTTAACCCAGGAAGAGGTACGGCGCCGCCTCGCAACCACTAAGATAGATAAATCACCTGGGCCAGATGGCATACACCCCCGGGTTCTGCATGAATTATGTACGGTGATAGATAAACCGTTATTTTTAATATTTGAAGATTCACTGAGGACTGGTTATGTTCCACAGGAATGGCGCATAGCAAATGTGGTACCAATATACAAAAAAGGATCAAATAGCGATCCTGGAAACTACAGACCCGTGAGTCTAACTGCTGTGGTGGGGAAAATATTTGAGGGGTTTATTAGAGATGCTATCCTGGAGTATCTCACTGAGCACAACCTTATAACCCAACGTCAGCATGGGTTTATGAGAGATCGGTCCTGTCAGACTAATCTGATTGGTTTCTACGAGGAGGTAAGTTCAAGACTGGATCTGGGGGACGCTGTAGATGTTGTATATTTGGACTTTTCAAAGGCATTCGACACCGTGCCACATAAAAGGTTGGTATATAAAATGAGACTGCTGGGAATAGGAGAAAATCTGTGTATTTGGGTAAGTAATTGGCTTAGTGATAGAAAACAGAGGGTGGTCATTAATGGCACATTCTCAGATTGGGTTGATGTTACCAGTGGAGTGCCACATGGGTCAGTATTGGGGCCACTTCTTTTTAATATTTTTATTAATGACCTTGTAGTGGGTTTACACAGTCAAGTTTCAATATTTGCAGATGATACTAAGCTGTGTAAAGTAATAAATACTGAGGTCGATAGTTTAGCATTACAGAGGGATTTGTGGAAGCTTGAGGGATGGGCAGAGAAATGGTTGATGAGGTTTAATGTAGATAAATGTAAAGTTATGCACTTGGGCCATGGAAACAAAAAGTATAATTATGTTCTAAACGGTCAATTACTTAGTAAAACTGAAGCCGAAAAGGACTTGGGGGTATTGGTGGATGGTAAACTTAATTTTAGTGACCAGAGCCAGGCGGCTGCTGCTAAAGCAAATAAAATAATGGGGTGTATCAAGAGAGGAATAGATTCTCATGATAAAGACATAGTTTTGCCCTTATACAAATCCCTGCTCAGACCACACATGGAATATTGTGTACAGTTTTGGGCACCAGTGTATAAAAAGGATATAGTAGAGCTGGAACGGGTGCAGAGGAGAGCAACCAGGATTATTAGGGGAATGGGGGGACTAGAATACACTGACAGATTAAAAAATTTGGGATTATTCAGTTTAGAAAAAAGACGACTGAGGGGAGACCTCATTAAAATGTACAAATACCTGAACGGACAATACAAGGATCTCTCCAAAGATCTTTTTATACCTCGGCCTGTGACCAGGACAAGGGGGCATCCTCTACGCCTAGAGGAGAGGAGATTTTACCATCAACATAGACAAAGGTTCTTTACTGTAAGAGCAGTGAGACTGTGCAACTCTCTGCCGCAGGAGGTTGTTATGGCAGACTCTATGTACGTGTTCAAGAGAGGCCTGGATGCCTTTCTGGAGAGCAAAAATATCACGGGTTATGGGGATAAAACATTTATTTAATTCTTAAAGGTTGGACTTTATGGACTTGCGTCTCCTTCCAGCCTTACATACTATGATTGACTTCTGCCGATGTTCATGGACAGTGACATCACTGGGGACCTCCAGCCTGCCGAGGAAAGTAAATGCTCAGAAGAGGCCGAGGGAGGGATGCAATAAGTTGCATCAGTTTGTCATTGGCTCTGAGGATCGTACGTGTCGCTCTGCAAGATGGAAAAACGCACTTTGTGTAAAACGAGCATGAAAAGATGTACACTGTTCAGACAAAGAGATTGCCTGCAATTCTGACCTCTGCTTGTACCTTTGCATTACGATCTTGTACCTCACTGCAATCTTGATTTTTCAACCCTCTTTGCCTAACCCTATACTCCAATACTGTTCTGTGCACAAACCCCCTGTTAAAGACCACTGCCCAGTTTTCACAAGCAATTTAGTGCAGGGCTAGCAAGAAGGCAGAGAAAGAGGCTGTTGGAAGTGATGGGGCCTTGACATAGTGCCAAACAGTTCTCTTAAAGGGGATGTGCAGGGTAGTAAAAAGGATGACCTATCCATAGGATAGATCACCAATAACTGATTAAAACAAGCAGCCATTCATTTAACTATGCAACTACGGATTGGTCACCAATATCATTATTCTGGAGAATTATTTCAACTAAATTTGCATCCAGTTCATAATGGTCAGTAGTTTACGTCATGGGAGACACATACAATGTGTTTTTTATCCAGAACACACAGAAAAAAAATATCACTTACAGCTGCCACACACAAGTCCGGATGACAACAAAGGTTGAATCCTACATCCAAATCCAGGACTTGCCTAGGATGTGCCTGTAAAGCACTATAGAATAGCCACAGCCAATTATGTTGAGACAAACCCTTATCATTTACAGCCAGTATGTATCTAGCCTTAAAGGAGAGAAACCCATGGTCCTCATAGGTGCTCTCTGTAGAGAAAGTACATTGTTGGCTCATCTACCAGGTTAGGGTTGGTATCAAAATAAACCAACGGTCTTTGGAACAAGTTACTATGTCTTAGAAACCTTTTTTGACCCTGGGCTGTGCCTGGTATTAGTTTACTCCCATGTACTTGAATTGGGTTATGAAGCCATAACAGAATCATTGACAAGACTAGTGCGGTCTGTGGGAAGGTGAAGTAGACCAGAAGAGTTCCCATTACCATTTGTGTCAGATCACAAAATTATTGTTAAAAAGTTCTTGTACAATTCTGTCATACATCAGTTTACAATGTGTGATTTATTTGGCAAATATCAAAATCTCTTGTGTTTGACAATCTTGCCTATTGTTGTCATTATTTATAAGTCTATTACTTAATCCATCAAAGTCTTATCCCTTCACTGAGTGAACATGTGGATCAGAAACTTGATGGAGACTACTTTTAAAAAAGAAAAGGCTGCTGCTCTCTACTCCCTCCTGAGAGATGCGCAGACCTTGTGATGCTAGCAGTAGATCTTTATGTCTGTACAGCAATGTGGATGCAGAAATGCATTGCAAAGTATAGCAGAGGAGGATGGTTCCTTCTGTTCCCCATCAGTTGCCTTTTAGTCTATTACTTTTCATCTATTTCTACTATATGGCTGAGCACCTCCGCCTCTCTTCATGAGCAGCCAGCATGATGACGGTTCTGATTCAATTAGCTCCCGAATCATTTATTAAAGAACACAATGCATCATGAGGTATAGATATAGGTAGGAGTTAGACCACACAAGCTTCTCTACTGCAAAGAAAGATTTTAGATACGAAAGGGAATGCAAAAAAAAAAAAAAAGAAAGAAAGAAAATGTAAGCGACATGTTTAAACTATTCCCAACCCGGATAAAAAGTGAAACATTTTACATTGAACATGAAACTTTATGGTCATGTTGCATACCAATCAAAATCTGCCAGTGTCCTTGAATCATACCAATATTTCAAAAGGCACGAAAGAAACAAAAACGTGAGGATTTTCCTTAAACTTCATTGCATATTTCTTAATACAGAAGACATGGGAGACATGTATTATTCTTTAATTTCTTAGGATTACAACAGATAAGCAGTGACATGGATGTTTACCCCTTCCCTCCTGCATTGCCCTCTGTTACGTCAGCTTTTCTCACTTTGCTTTCCCAGTTCATTCTCCAAAAGGGATTTCCAAGGTTACGGATTTGCAATGTTTGCTCAACACAAGACAAAACTAAACAATAGTTGTGAAGTATAAAAATGCAAACTGTGAATCGCGCCGTTCATTTTCATTCACAGGAAGTTTCAGGGTTGAAAAACATTTTTAAATCCTCCCTCTGTTTTTTCATGGTCTATCAATACCAATCTACCAATGATTTCTAATAAAAATAATAGAGAATACCCAAAGCAGACAAGAACATGGGCTGAACAAAAATTCTGTATAGTGTAGAGAAATACAGTACAAGCATCAATCTTAACCCTCTGGGGCGCTTACACTATTTAGAGTATGGCAACCATAAAACTAGAGGATTGGCATTTTACATTTTTCACCAGCAGGTTGTCCCATTAACTATGGTGGGGAAACCAGAATATAAAAATAACCCAAAAATGGCAACGTCTGCAGGGTGTAGTACAACCAGTCATAATATAGATTGTATTAATTTATAAAAAGTAGTGAAGAAGAAATCATGAGCTGTCAGAGAAGAGAACTCCGCTTGTTTAATGCATTGCTCTTCTTCAGCTCATCTACCGAGTGCCAAAAAAACTGTCAAAAACAGAATAGAGCCTGACAGGAGAATGACAAGTGATAAAATCTGAAGTCTATTATGTAACAGAATCCTAAGTATCTGGAATAAGTCTGTGACTCAACCTGGAAGGACAAAAAAAAAAAAAAAAAAAGCACGTCTAGAGAACAGTGGACATAACTTATTATAATATTGAGATATCCAAGGAGGTTGAGGCTCCTTCTCTTCAATGTAGTGATCATCTACCAAGCAACCCACCCAAGAATGAACAGATCATCTACCGGGATCATTGTTTGGTCATTGCCGATTCTTCTACTATGTAACAGTTATTCACATTCTTGAAATTCTTGTTTTGGAGCAAGGCTGCAGAGTGACCAATTAGATAACAAGTAAAAAAATGAAAACCCAAGCACTGCCTACATGGCTTACTTACATGGTACAAGCAGTCTGGAGTTTTGCTGCATGGCCTGCGACACGTGTCTGCTTAGCAACATAGAAACCATTTTTGTTCTGGAGGAAATCAGCAACTTTTAGTTTGATGTCCAATTATTCCTACAGGAAAAAAAAAAAAAGAAAACTAAAGTCAGACTTCAAAGTTATTATAAAAAGAACAGCACTATATATTGTGGGCAAAAATATTTTTTACTCTTTGCTTCATTGCATTGGCAAGAACAAAACAGTTATTTTCTTTGCTCATTAATGTACACGCTCTCCACCCATCTTGACAGCAAAAATATCTACATTTCTGTTTTTTTTCTAATTCATTAAACAAGAGAAACTGAAATATTACAAGGTCGTACCTATTCAGGCCCTTTTCTGACACACTCATTTTTAACTCACATGCAGTCCATTTCCTTCCAACCCTCCTTGCTATGATTCTACTCCTTCATTGGAGTCCAGCTGTGTTTAACTAAACTGATTAGGAAAGGCACACATCTGTCTCACATCTCACATGAGAATCATGAGGTCTAAAGAACTGCCCAAGGCTTTCAGAGACAGATTAGTGCCAAGCTACAGATTTGGCCAAGGTTAAAAAAGAATTTCTGCAGCATTTAAGGTTCCCAAGAGCACAGTAACCTCCATAATCCTTAAATGAAAGAAGTTTGGGACAATCCCAACTGTTCATTGACCTGGCCGTCTAGCCAAACTAAGCAATAGTGGGAGTAGAACCTTGGTAAGAGAGAAAAGATTACCCCAAGATCATTGTGACTGAGCTCCAGAGATGCAGTAGGAGATGGGAGAAAGCTCCACAAATTCAACTCTCTCTGCAGCCTCTACCAAAAGTCTGTCAACGGAAACCACTCCTCAGTGCTAGAAAAGAAAGCTGCATACAGTTTGCCAAAAAAACCACATAAAGGACTCACAGACTATGACAAATAATATTCTCTGGTCTAATGAGATGAAGATTGAACTTTTTGGTGTTAATTCTAAGCAGTATGTATGGAGAAATCCAGGTGCTACTCATCGCCTGCCAAACAGTGAAACGGTTGCAGCGTCATGCTATGGGGGCGTTTTTCAGATACAGGGACCGGAGGACTGGTTGCAATTGAAGGAAAGAGGATATCCTGGATGAAAACCTCTTCCAGAATGCTCTGGACCTTCCAACAAGACAATGACCCTAAGCACACAGCTAAAATAACAAAGCTACAGAACAACTCTGTGACCATTTTTGACTGGCCCAGCCAGAGCCCGGACCTAAGCCCGATTGAGCATCTCTGGAGAGACTTGAAAATGGCCTCCACCATCCAACCTGAGGGAATTGGAGAGAACCTGCAAGGAAAGAGGCAGAGGATCCCCAAATCCAGGTGTCTACTCAATACTGAGGAAAGGGTCTGAATACTTATGATCATGGGATATTTCAGGTTTTCTTGTCTTTAGAGACATAAAAAAAGATATTTTTGCTAATTTATTAGTCCTTGGGGTGCAGAGTGTACATTGATGAGAAGAGTGAGGAAGCAAGACCAAAAATATACTACAGAAACTATTATATCTGACATTGAGAAAACCCAGTCTACTGTTCTTAGCGACGTGCTGACATCCAAGTACACTCATAGTTACGATTTTGCCCAAAAGCTACATATACTAAATGCAAAGCAAGAGGATGGTGTGAGTGCACCCTATACCAACAGCATGTAATCTCAGGTTGCTTCTTTTTAATGGACATAAAAGTTAAGATTTAGATCTTGACACGTCAAAGGAAAACCAGAAGAGTCTTAGACATACAGGTATGATAATCCTGTTATGACGCATAGAGGATGTAGAAGAGCATGGGGGATGCAACATGTCACCCAACTGCTCATTGGGTGGATTTTGGATGTTGCCCTGTTGGATGACCTGACCCAGAACATGCCGAAGTGGACAGAAAAAAGAAACAAAACAATAAAAAAAAAAAACAAAAAAAAATTAATAAAATGATGACTTGTTTACAAGACAAGGAGCGGCAATTTACAAAATAGGAGCCTATAAGATCTTACTACTACATAAACAATTAAAAATGGGGGAGGGGTTTGTTTATATGTGAAATCTTGTCTCAAACCTGTCCTGCAGGATGACATCGGTGACAAAACAGAAAATTTGGAGTCCCTATGGCTGGATATAAAGGGAGGGGAAAAAAGAATAAAATATGACTAAGGGTTTGTTATAAGGCCCCAAATATAATGGAGGCCGCAGAGGAACTGCAGATAAGTCAAATGGATGCGGCTTCAAGATAAACAAGAAAAAAAAACAATGTGGCTAACTAGTCTTGTAAGGAAAAAACATGAAGGTAGCTATGAGGTGTTACAGGATTATAGGATTAAAATATAATTTTGTAAAAAGCTGATAAAAGCCGCAAGAATAGAGCCCGAGAAATATTGCCAAGTAGATCAAAAATAATCCTAAATTATTAAGTATATAAATGATAAGAAACTAAAAACAGGAAGTGTGGGGGAATAACATGGGGGTCATAGTGGAAGGAGATGAGTAAAAGGGCCAATCTACTGAATGTCGCCTTCTCGACTGTCTTTACTGAGGAAAACTCGATGTGGAATAATGTAAATGCTCTTTGGAATATCTACAGTTTAACCCAGGAAGAGGTACGGCGCCACCTCACAACGACCAAGATAGACAAACCACGGGGACCAGATGGCATACACACCCGAGTTTTGCATGAACTATGTACCGTGATAGACAAACCTTTATTTTTGATATTTGAAGATTCCCTTAGGACTGGTTATGTCCCACTGGAGTGGCACATAGCAAATGTGGTACTAATATACAAAAATGGCTCAAAAAGTGATCCTGGAAACTACAGACCTGTGAGTCTAACTTCTGTGGTGGGGAAAATATTTGTTAGAGATGCTATCCTGGAGTATCTCACTGTACATAACCTTATAACCCGGCATCAGCATGGGTTTATGAGAGATCGGTCCTGTCAGACTAATCAGATTGGCTTCTATGAGGAGGTAAGTAACAGACTGGACCTGGGGGAGGCTGTGGATGTTTTAGATCTGGACTACAACAATTGTTATGGCGGACTCTATGTACAAGTTTAGGAGAGGCCTGGATGCCTTTCTGGAGAGCAAAAATATCATGGATTATGGGGGAAAAAAACATTTGTTTAATTCTTAAAAGTTGGACTTGATGACTTGCGTCTTTTTCCAGCCTTATATACTAGGATACTATGAAAAGAAAGAAATATGGAAACATTCAGAAAATTAAAGAGCTTAAATGTTTCTATCGGAGAATTAACTGCAAAAGCGGAAATTTTACTCAACAAACTTTATCGTAAATTTAGTTGTAATGTGACTAACGATTGTTCAATTATCAACTAGTTTATAGCGAGTTATGGTTTTAATGCACCTGGCACTATTACAACGAGACAGAGTTCAGAAGATGACCCCAAGATACGGAGGACAAACAACGCAGTGTAAGAAACAGCTATAAAGATAATAAGAGGAGAAAAGGCAGCATATTATCAGTTATGTCCACATAGTCTGGGTCTGAGGATATCCTATAGAGAAAATCTGAGAAACAAGAAGGAGAATATGAAGAGTATGTATTATCTAGATAAACCTATCGTGGTGAGAATACAGCCTAAACTTTGTTACTAACAGTTGGGTCAGATGCTCCCATTTCCCATATCATGTGCCATAAATGTCTGACTTCTGAAAGTGTCAGCCTGAAGTTAGTCGGTGGGGGGGGGGGGGGGGGGGTCAAAATTAACAGCTTTCACCAAGTATTGGAACTCTATTGGAAAAAAAGACTCTAGTATAAAAAAAAGCACACAAGGCCCGTGAACCAAATCCAGCCCTTTGCTTTGTGTTATCCGGCCTGTCTCCCTGCCCATATGCTGCGCTAGACTAGGGCAGGGTACTCCAATGCTGCGGAACAATTTTTTGCGTTATTCATAGGAATATCGTTATGCATCAGTGTATTAGGAGATCACACACAAAGTGTACAAAAAAAAAATAAATAAATAACTCAAATAAAACGAACATGGCACAAAAATAATAAATTTAAGGTAGATAGAATTCTTCTTATAATTAGAACTTAGAATTATTAAATTATTATAATAAAAAACTCCCTTCAAAAGAACAAATACAACGCCTACTTTGGCATCTTACAATAGAGCTTCCGCGCACTTAGGAAAATGTACATAATATGTAAAAGTAGAAAAACTTATCATGTAAAATACTGCATTGCTGAAGCACATCATAGGCAATGACAGCAGCAGATCCACAAATGGACAGAGGAGTGGAGGAGAAGGAATCATTACTAGGCTGGAATCCCTCCGAGCATCCTCGTCTTCCGAGCATCAACAATCCCCGTCCACGTAACCAGAAAACAACCGCTTTGTATTCAGAACCAGTCGTCCGTTCTGGGCTATTTAACCAGGAACAACAAAATGGTCCACAATCACGCGGCAGGCGCTTGGAAAACACTGCGGCCTGGCGTCTGTAACAATGATTCAAGACGGAATATTTGAACGGAGATTACCTTTGTTTGTCGACTACGGTTAAATATTTGATGGGAAAACACAGCTTGAGGGTTAAGTTATAAGTGAAAAGTCTTAGAATAAAAAAAATAAACAGCGCAATAAAAGGATCATAGATAGCGGCTCTTGTCCTGCTAATAGCTAATAAATGCCCGGGAGGAGGATGTACTGCAATATATGGAAACAGATCTGGTTCCTTCTAGATCAAACAGGATATGTTCCATGAACACGGACATAGTGTGGAAGATTTGGCCCGGTAGAGACCGTGGTAGCGGGGTGCTGTAATGCAGTTCAAGACAGTGACACCAGGATACAGTCCAAACAGGTCTTGCCTGCGTTTATTGCAGCAAAATAAACCAGCCTTTACATTCAGGTATTTGAGTAAACAAACAAAAACCTACCCGTCAGGGTGTTAACTATACAAGTAGTCCACTAACTCACACTTATACAGAGATCACGTGGCTGCTCCAGACACAGAGGTCAGGGCTGTGTCCTCTCAGCCTCCTTCCACAGAGAGACAACAAACTCAACTCTGCTGAGTCATTTTATGCAGCCTCATTAGTCTGCACCCATCACCTGTGTCCAAGGTGCTGGACAAACCCACCTCAGCACTAAGGCCTTGCATAGAAGCAAAACCTAGGGGAAACATACCGCCCATCCACAGTTAACCCCTTCAGTGTCTCACATACCCTCCCCCTCTGTTTGACCCTGTGGGGACGAACACTTTTGGCCATCAGACAGTGGGTACGGGATAGGGCATCGGCATTCCCATGCAGCTTTCCTGCTCGATGTTCCACCGTGAATTTAAAATTCTGGAGCATGAGGAACCACCTTGTGACCCTGGCATTCCTCTCCTTGGCCTGACTCATCCAGGTTAGGGGAGAGTGATCAGTCACTAGTGTAAACTGCCGCCCTACCAAATAATACCTCAGGGATTCCAGAGCCCATTTGATCGCCAAGCACTCCCTCTCAACTATACTGTAGTTCTTTTCAGGAGGTGTGAGCTTGCGGCTCAGGAATGTTACAGGATGTTCCTCACCCCCCACTACTTGGGACAGGACAGCCCCCCAAGCCCACGTCAGAAGCGTCAGTCTGTACAATAAAGGTCTTGGTGAAGTTAGGGGTGATCAGTACCGGTCCCTCACACAAAACCGTCTTAAGTCGCTGAAACGCCCCCTCAGCCTCTTCACTCCACTTTACCATCACCGCCCTGCTACCCTTAGTCAGGTCAGTCAGGGGTGCCACTATTGTCGCAAAATCGGGGATAAATCGGCGATAATAGCCCACTATGCCCAGAAAAGCCCTCACTTGCTTCTTGCTCAAAGGTCGTGGCCACTGCTGGATCGCCTCTACTTTATTTACTTGGGGTTTGATGACCCCTCGCCCAATACGGTACCCCAGGTAACGGGCCTCTTCCAGACCCAGTGCACACTTTTGGGGGTTCGCTGTCAGCCCTGCTGCCCTCAGGGAGTCTACCACTGCTTGTACTTTGGCTAGATGACTCTCCCAGTCGTTACTATAGACTATGATGTCATCCAAGTAGGCCGAGGCATAACTCCGGTGAGGTTTTAGCACGAGATCCATTAACCTATGGAATGTGGCGGGAGCCCCATGTAGCCCAAAGGGGAGTACCACGTACTGAAAAAGCCCATCAGGGGTAACAAAAGCGGTCTTCTCTTTAGCCCTGTCAGTCAGGGGTACCTGCCAATACCCTTTCGTCAGGTCAAGGGTGGAGAAGAATCTAGCCTGTCCAAGTCGTTCTATCAACTCGTCAACCCTGGGCATGGGATAGGAGTCAAATTTGGACACCTCGTTCAACTTCCTAAAATCATTGCAGAACCGTAGGGAACCATCAGGTTTGGGAATCAACACAATAGGACTCGACCAGTCACTTTTAGATTCCTCGATAACCCCCAGGTCTAACATCTGCCTGACTTCTTCGGATATGGCAAGCCGGCGCGCTTCAGGGACCCGGTAGGGTTTTTGGTGTACCCGGATGTGGGGTTCGGTTATGATGTCATGCTTGATGACTGAAGTACGTCCCGGTAACTTAGAGAACACATCCACATTTCGGAGCACAAACTCCTTCGCTTCCTGAATCTGGGCCCTGGAGAGGGACTCCGAGATCCGTACTTCAGGCACCTTGGCATCGGGTACACCTACCTCCGGTGTCCCCTTCTTGGAGACAGACGCCTTCTCTACTCCCATGGCCATCAGGGATTCTCTTTCCCTCCATGGCTTTAGGAGGTTCACGTGGTATATCTGTTCGGGTTTCCTCCTCCCCGGCTGAGATACCCTGTAGGTTACCTTCCCCACTCTCTCCATGACCTCATATGGTCCTTGCCATTTGGCCAGGAACTTGCTCTCCACGGTGGGCACCAGAACTAGCACTCTGTCGCCTGGGTTAAAGGTCCTGAGTCTGGCTGACCTATTGTAGACCCTAGACTGGGCTTCTTGTGCCCTTGTCATGTGCTCCTTTACAAGGGGCATTACCGCCGCTATGCGGTCCTGCATAAGGGAGACGTGTTCTATCACACTACGGTGGGGAGTCCTCTCCTGTTCCCAGGTCTCCTTGGCTACATCCAAAAGCCCAAGTGGGGAACGGCCATATAACAGCTCAAATGGTGAGAAACCCGTGGAGGACTGGGGAACTTCCCGTATGGCAAACATCAAATAGGGCAACAAACAATCCCAGTCCTTCCCATCTTTGCTGACCACCCTCTTAAGCATCCCCTTCAAGGTCTTATTAAACCTCTCGACCAGGCCATCTGTCTGAGGATGATACACAGAGGTGCGGAGCTGTTTTACCTGTAGTAACTTGCACATCTCCTTCATTACCCTAGACATGAATGGGGTACCCTGGTCAGTCAAGATTTCCTTGGGGAGGCCTGTGCGGGAGAACACCTGGAACAGCTCCCTAGCAATATTTTTGGAGGAGGTGTTCCTTAATGGAATCGCCTCGGGATACCGCGTAGCGTAGTCCAGGATAACTAGGATGTATTGGTGCCCCCTGGAGGATTTGACTATGGGGCCAACCAGATCCATTGCAATCCGTTCAAAGGGCACTTCTATGATTGGTAGGGGGACCAAAGGACTCCTGAAGTGGGAGACCGGGGCAGTAAGTTGGCACTCAGGGCAGGAGCTACAATACCGGTTTACCTCCTCCCACACCCCGGGCCAGAAAAATCGCTGCAGGATCCTCTCTCGGGTCTTCTCAGCACCTAAGTGCCCTCCCAGCACATGTTTGTGTGCCAACTCTAGCACCAGCCTATGGTGAGATTGGGGTACTACCAGTTGCTCAACCTCCTCACCCCGTATCTGGTCGACCCTGTACAACAGTTCCCCAATAATCACCATTCGGGGGTATATTTTATCAGCCCCTGGTATTTGGAGTACCCCATTTATCACCTTAACATTCTCCCGTGCCTTAACCAAGGTAGGGTCCTGTAGCTGTGCAGCCCCAAAATTTTCACGGGAAATCTCAAGGTCCAGCATGTCGGCCACCTCCTAGTGGCCCTCGACCTCACCAGCTAGGACCTCTAGGGGAGAGAATTCATCACATGGGGTCACCCCTACTGCTGGTGTGGGTACATCGGCCTCAAAGGGTTCAGGGGCCAAGGCCGGACATACCTGATGTCCATTATCTGCAACAGCACCTGAGGTGGGTCTTCGTCTCCAGAGGTCCCAAAACACCGGTAAGTCTCTGCCGATAATAGCCTCATGAAAAAGGGTCCCCACCACCCCCACTTCATGGGTAACAGTACCACAAGGGGTGTGTAGGTTGATGACAGCAGTGGGATATTCGCGAGTTTCCCCATGTATACACAACACTCCCACTCTCCGCCCACTGTATAGTCCCGGATCAACCAAAGTTCCCCGCACCAGGGTGACCAGACTCCCCGAGTCTAGCAAGGCTTCCACTGTGTGATCACCGATTGTGACCATGCATACTTGGGGTTCTGCATCCGTGACTGACTCAGCCGCCAGAACTGGCCGGGCAAACAGCGACACTCGCCGGGTCTGGTTGCAGTCCATTGGCTCCACTGACAGTGGACAGTTGGCAGCAATATGGCCCATTTCATGGCACCGATAGCACTGGATACGGCCATGACCTCTGTCACGAGCCTCACTGGGTTTCTGGGTATCCACGCCCCCCAATGAACCCCCTCCCAACCTGACATGTCTCCCCTTTTCCACAGTAGCAGTCTTACCAGCTGGTTTGGTGACCCTGTCACTGGCACTGCTTCGTGTCGGAGAGGTAAGTAGAAGGTCCTCCGTAGCCCGATACCTCTCTACTAGGGACACAAGCTCCTCAGCTTTTGTGGGACCGGCCTGTCCAACCCACCGCTGGAGCCGAGAGGGCAGAGAACGGGTGAATTTGTCGAGGACCACTCTCTCTACCATCTGTGCTGGGGTGCAGTCCTTTGGTTGTAGCCACTTCCGGACAAGATGGATCAGGTCATGCATTTGGGAGCGTGGGGGTAATTTTTCTGAGTAAGCCCACTGGTGGACCCGGCTGGAGCGAACTTGAATGGTGACCCCAAGACGAGCCAGAATCTCCGCCTTTAGCTGGGGGTACTTACGGGCCTCCGTTTCACTCAGGTCGTAGTAAGCCTTCTGCGACTCGCCGGTCAGGAACGGTGCCAGGACATCTGCCCACTGCTCAGCCGGTAACACCTCTCGCTCAGCTACTCGCTCAAACACTGTGAGATACGCCTCCACGTCGTCGGTCGTCGCCATTTTTTGTAAAGCCTCTTGTACTGCAGCCCGTGCGGAACGCTGGACAACCGGGTACCCTTGTAGACCAGTATGGGACCCCTCAGTAGTCGTCGCTTGCTGTGCTGCCATAATGCCAGAAAACTTCTCCATCATCAGCTGGAACATGGCTCGGGACTCTTCCTGCTGCTGGCGGGACCTCTCCTCCTGCAGCTGGAACATGGCTTGCTGCTGGCGGGACCTCTCCTCCTGCTGCTGGAGCATGGCTTGCTGCAGCTGCCGATTAGCCAGGGACTCTTCTTGCAGGTATTTAATAAAGTCCTCCATCTTGGCTTTATCCTGCACTTTCACCCAGGCCATGCAATGTTGCAGGATGTAGCAAGCCCTTCAGGTGTATGTCTTTTGAACTGCCCGCAATCCGAAGCACCATATGTGGAAGATTTTGCCCGGTAGAGACCGTGGTAGCGGGGTGCTGTAATGCAGTTCAAGACAGTGACACCAGGATACAGTCCAAACAGGTCTTGCCTGCGTTTATTGCAGCAAAATAAACCAGCCTTTACATTCAGGTATTTGAGTAAACAAACAAAAACCTACCCGTCAGGGTGTTAACTATACAAGTAGTCCACTAACTCACACTTATACAGAGATCACGTGGCTGCTCCAGACACAGAGGTCAGGGCTGTGTCCTCTCAGCCTCCTTCCACAGAGAGACAACAAACTCAACTCTGCTGAGTCATTTTATGCAGCCTCATTAGTCTGCACCCATCACCTGTGTCCAAGGTGCTGGACAAACCCACCTCAGCACTAAGGCCTTGCATAGAAGCAAAACCTAGGGGAAACATACCGCCCATCCACAGTTAACCCCTTCAGTGTCTCACAATATATAAAGTAGGTCACAGCAACCTCTTATCAGTAATTACAAATGTGGCTGTAATACAGAAGGGAGAGTAATACAATAAAACCAAGGAGAGTAAGTAAAGACTAAAGAATGTCATCATGGCTGTAAATTACTTTAATTGTAATGACTCCAGTAATGACTATTGTGAAGACCCCAAAAAATATACTTCCTATATCCGAAATGGTTAAACCCTTTAAAGGGAACCTGTCACCAGGGACCTCATTTTCACCATAGACAGGTTACAGAAGCCCATTACCCCTGCAGTGCACATATGCCTTTCTGCTTTCTCTAAGCATTTGCATGACAATATAATTGTGTGTTATAACTTACCTTGCACTCTGGCAGAATCCTCTGTGTAGTCCCAGGGGTTGAGCTTTGGTTTGGATGCATATATATATATATATATATATATATATATATATATATATATATATATATATATATAAAAACTGACTCGTCTGTGCTGCTCACTCCTCAGCCCCACCTTTGTACTCCTGTATAGCTCCTCCCTGTGAGCTCTGTGAAAGAGCAGGAGGGAGGAGCTGTACAGGAGCACAAAGATGGGGGATGAGTGCTGAGCAGTCTGCAGCACATGCTGTTTTTTGAAATGCATCCAAACCAAAGGCGACCCCTGGGACTATACTGAGGATTCGTTCAGTGTACAAGGTAAGTTATAACACACAACTATATTGTTATTCAAATGCTTAGAGGAAGTAGAAAGGCAGATTTTAATGCAGCTGTAATGGGCTTCTGTAACCTGTCTTTACTGAAAATGAGGACCCTGTTGTCAGATTCCTTTTAAGGAGCACATCATTAATTTTTTTTCTTTCTTTGCATTTCCATTTTTCATTCCCAGTCTTTAAAAATGTATCAATTTTTCAGTTTACAGGGCAGTTTTTTCTGCCTCACAAATTGTACAGCATTTCATATTCCATGTCGGATCCTGGGAAGCTGGGAAAAAAAACACTACAACTTTAAATTTTTTCCTTGGGGATCACGGGGATACAAAATCTATATAGGTTTTATTATGTTTTAATAAGTTTTAAAATATTAAAACCTTTTCGTACATAGAATGTGTTTCATCTATGTATCAGCTGTCAGGCAACAGGGGTAGTGGACCCACTGGACCACTGCGGACAACGAAGTAAGCCGACACCTGGGAGCGGAGTCTAAGTGGTACCGGTTTTCACCAGAACCGGAACAAGCTTACTCTAAGGCACAAGGCAGGAAGACCCAGCAGGGGACACAGGAAGGGGCTGACTATTTAACAGAATTGACAGCCGGCCAGTGCCAATTAGCGGTGCACTGGCCCTTTAAAGTTTACAGAGCTGGCACCCGCACCCTAGGAGGCGGGGATGTAGGCGCCAAGCCGCAGGAGATGCTGCTGGAAGCAAGAGAGGTAAATGAGGCAGAGGGGCACACAGAGGCAAACAGGTGCGCCTCTGGTTACGAGCCCTGGGGCAATTGTGCTTCATTTAAATGAAGTTTAACTTAAATTTTATGAGTAAGTTTAATGATCAGAGCTCCTAATAAAGATATTTCTATTGGGAACTACCCAGCATGTGATGTGATCTAATGAAAGACAACTAATAAGCCTGCGTAATCTGTGCCCTATATAAAGGAATTATTATTATTATGCCAACTAATAGGAGGTGCAAAGTTACACAATGAAGCAACACAATACCTGTCACAGCCGCGCAAAACCTGAAAACATCGGAAAATCTGACGACCTTTAGTAAATAAGCCCCAACATGTAGTATTTTGATAAAATTGCCCCATGGGTTTTTTTTTTTTTTTTAACTCGCCATTTAGTAATTTATACAATTGCACAGGGTGCGTTCACACGTTGCAGATAAAACTGCATCGCAATTAGTTTTGAGGTGGTTTTAGGTGCAGTTTTGTCAATTGAACAGGTGAAAGACATGAACTGAACGAGTGAATTTGATTTTGAAGTAGAAACCTGCTCCACAAATGTCATTCACTCGTTCAGTTCATGTCTTTCACCCGCTCAATTGACAAAACTGCACCTAAAACCACCTCAAAACTAATTGCGATGCAGTTTTAACTGCAACGTGTGAACGCACCCTCATTCTGGACTTCAACAAGTCCAATAAGTACCGTAGTCCTAAATAAAATGACTGACTACTACTTTTAAAATGTATATTCCTACAGTGATGACTATACCAATTGACTCCCAAGCCAATATTTAAGGGCCTCTACCACCAGGATAAAAGGCTGTATGCAAATGAGCCTGAGGGGCTCTAGGCTTTATTAACAACTATGGAACTTGGATCTCCACAGGCTCATTTACATATAGCCCTTCATCCTGGTGGTAGAAAGTTAAACCATATCCCTTTAAATAGGCCATCAGAAGTATTAGCACCTTCGTCCTAGTTCTTTAAAACATTTACAACTATACACAGACATGAACCAGCAGATTCAGCAATAAGAAACAAAATAAAGCAATTTTATAGCAGCTCCCTGGCAATTATTCAGCTTATTATACAATAAACCTAAAGTTATTGCTGACTACCAGCCTAAGAAATTCTAACCCAGCAGATCACATGTCAGATAGTCTGTGACCAACGGTTTTTTTTCACAAAGTTTTACTCATTCACGTTATTCACGTTGCTCCTATAATTTCCACATATTCTGCAGCACTCTACAGATACCGCTATAAAATTTTTTCCTTTGCCATTAACTTGTTTTCCATCACTCATAATGCTCCCTGTCCGTTATTATTCCATAGAAAGTCAATCCACACATCAGTATCTATAAGGATATGTGGTCGATTTAGTGCCCCAAAGCGCCCCGACAGGTTCCATTTAAATTCTTTAATATAATGCCAAATTGTGGTTCAAGTTATTAGAGATATGTGAAGTTACGCTCTCCGTTGAGCTTCTAAAACGGACTTCTCTCGGACAAAATAGGATTTTTAAACTCATTGGACTTTAGAGGCGATCTTTAAAAACATAAAAGAGGGAGCGCTGCAAAGGACAATTTATACCTTCCCTGAGAAAGTTAGAGGGAGTAAAGGAAATCAACCATTTGATTTGATGCATTATGAACCAAAGATACCTTGAGACTGCTGTAGCTATACAGATGCAGAAGCATATATCTTGTTTAATCCCTGTGCTGAGTGGTTTTGCTGAAAAAACAATTATAACATTCAGGACCTTGGGAAAGCTGGATGGTTTCAGACTGCCATTGATAAACACAGAACACAAAGGGGGACATTTACTATGGCGTTTCCGCCAGTTTTGTGGCGCTCTCACCACATGTTCTGCTCTCAGACCTATTTATTAGCTGTCGGGGACAGAAAAAATGACTTTTTCCGCCTGCTCCGACTCTTCTCCGAAAAGGGGCGTGGCTTTGGCGGAGTGGAAACTCAGACAGAATTAATATGTGTCACAGCCATTTTTGGGCGCTGTAAAGTGGCGGAAAGTAGACCAAAAGAAAACTGGTCTAGCAGGGACTGTTGGACACATTTCTGGTGCTCGGGACAGATTTTGGTCCCAGGGACAGAAAATGGTCTCAGCGCCAGAAACGTCTCTGCACAGCTCTACAATATTAAATGTGTGTCTTCTTTCTGAGAGCAGGTCGGTAACAAAGCCAATGCAGACACCGACACTTTAAGTAAATGTCCCCCAAAGTTTTCTGAACTGTCCACACAGGACTAATCAAACTGAGCTGGACCACTCATACACAGCAGCTGGGGGATGGTGCATTGATTAATTACTTCTACCTGTCAGGCACTATACAGTGATTACATCATTCTCTGAAACAGTACATACTTAAAATAAGAGGAAAAGCATGGATACCAGGCACAGAAGCGACAGAGCTTCATTAACATAATTTTACCATTGTTTTTCAGCAAAACCCCTGAGCGTAGGGATCAAACAAGATATGTTTCTGCATCAGTGTAGCTACAGCATTCTCAAGGTATGTTTGCTTCAGATTTTCTTTGAAGCTGGCTACTGGTTCCCTTGGAAAGTTGTCCATACAGAGATGGACTGGCTCCCATCACTGTTTACAGTGTCAAACTCAAGGGAGGTACATCCAATCGACAGGAGGAATCAACACATTTAATGTATTTTCATTAAATTGGCGAGAGAATTTGGCAATATGTTTCTGTAACCAAAAAGTACAAATTTGAAAAAACAGCCTGAAATAGTCATTTCCATATACTACAGTTTTATAATGCTGGTTCCCAGTTTGCCGCATGCCCAAAAGACCCCAATTTACTCAATGCAAGTCAAAAACGGTCAGTCTGTCCTAATTAGGTGAACACTAGGAAATCCTCCTAAAATAGACCTCAGATGGACGCTGCAAAATGCTGTGTAGAATGACAAAACAGTCACTTATTTTACATGGGCTAAAAGTAACTTTATTCTACAGGAAGCCGTAGTGTAGTAGCTGCTGTAAAATTATATGCACCCAAGAATACAGATTTTAGGCTTCTCCAGTCTCCTTAGGAAAGATCTGAAGGGAACAAGTGACAGCTTCACTAAAGCGATCCCATCTACTTAATGCGGCAGGTTCTTTTTGAGTCCATCAAGTAACAATGGAAGGGAACGGCATAGAAAAGAACAGTATTACACCATTTAGCAGTCACCATGGTTATACTTCCGCTCCATTTATAGGGCCTTTGTGTTCAGATACCATGACACTAGCTCAGATTTATATGCAGAACAAAAAGCCAAAATATAATAATTAAGCTAAAGTTACAATAATGTATGATGAAAAGCCAGTTTATCAAAAAAGTAAAAAAACTCCCCCCCCCCACCCCCTCTAATCAGACTGCTGCACTGAAAAATGGCCTGCCATGGCCTGTCCCTGGCTACTGAAAGGTTTGGGACCACTGATCGCAGTTCTTTGCAGTCTAGGCCCAGTACTGTAAGATCCAGGCATGATCTGTAGTTTTTAAATAGCATTAACAGGGACGTGGTGCAAGACTGTGCCAGCCATTCCTCGCATAATCCCTGTAAAACTCCCTTCTTATGGAGTGAAAATTAAAACCTATTAACAACTTCACACATTGGGAACACTCCTCCGCTCCCAAAACTTGGAACAGATTTGTTGTGGCATTCTCTAGTATTTACAAAGCCTTAAACATGTCAGCATATCAAATCCCAGAGTAAATACAGTCTGTGTATGGCACTATGCTAGACGATATGGGGTATCCCCTGGAATTTATAGCATTGCTCAGGGATTATTTGTACATCCATCTGGAAACCTTTCAGAAGAACCACATAGAGAGCCGTGTATGAAACCGCTGTGAAACATAAATGACACGTCTCAGACAGCAGTGTTTCCACACGCCAGATATGTCAAAGTTTATGATCTGCAAGCCTTGCATAGAACTCTGCCCTATTATAATGATTGGATTCCCTTAGACGGGATAGGTCAGTGGTGGCGAACCTACGGCACGGGTGCCAGAGGTGGCACTCAGAGCCCTTTTATAGGCACCCAGGCCTTCACACCAACAGAGAGTTTGCCAGACAGGAAACAAAGCTTCCTTCTGTGGCCCAAGACCATGTTCAGCGCCATTTTAAAGCAACATCCTTGGCTGCCAGGACGACAGGAGGATCGAGAAGGTGTGGATAGAAATGGATTAACGTTGGAGCACCTGCTCTGATTCTTCCTCTTCAGGGGACCCAGGAGGGAAGCTACAATCCAAATTTCCCCATCATCTTTCTATTGTATTGGTGAACTCGGGATGCCAATACGATTGAAACCTGTGATACAGCACGGATCAATAAGTTACTACTTAAATTGTCATGTTGGCACCTTGCAACATATAAATGGTTATTAATTGTAGTTTGGGCACTCTGTCTCCAAAAGGTTAGCCATCACTGGGATAGGTCCTAACTTGCTGATTGCTGGACGTCTCAGTGATGAGAATCACAGCTCACGAAAATGGGGGAGCGGGTAGTCCGATGGGGTCGAAAGCAGCAAACTATTCCATCTACTTCCGGCATGGGATGCAACGCACTCAACCAGAAGCCGGTGTCATTTATTGTCCAAATTCCAGACACCGGGTGCTGGTTACTGATCGCATGCATTTCCAGAGGGTGCAGTCACACAATAACATTTTGATTCTGTTTTGTAACCAAATCAAAACGTACGGGGGTGGGCAACAGCTGATCGCATATGCGTTTGAATGCAAACATCAGCACCCAGTCTTATATTGTCTAATTGCAAGACACAGGGTACAGATTGCCAATTGCATGTGTTTAAATTCAAGCGAATCGGTGATCGGCAGTAGCCCGTCCCTGTGCGTGCGGCTCGGTTCACCTCACATTATTTGTCATACATTGTAAGGACACAACTTACTACGTTTTTCCATTCTGCATTTTTTGACGGACAGGAAGTATAGTGGTCAGACGCAGGCAACAACTGTACTACCACTATTTGTCAATGTTAGAGAAAAGGGATACAAAAGCGCTACCTGGTGTAATAAATTCAAAAATCAATTATATGAAGAGTGGTGTTTAAATTGCGCTCACCTTAGCGCGTTGTGCAATCAGGCACAAAACTGTGGAAATCGCACATCGGATGCAGCCTAGTCCTTGCCGGTTGGGAAACCCCGGGTAGAAAGCATATATGATCCGAAAGGTAGAATGGATTCCGTCCTTACGGTAGTAGGAAAAAAGGACTATACTCCCGGCGCTTCTCCGATCCAAAAATGGTAGTTTTTATTTTAACATATAAAATCAAAAGTTAAAAATAGAAATAAAATATCAGACAACGCGTTTTGCGTCCTATTGCACGGACGCTTCCTCAGGTCTCAGGTCTCCTGAGGAAGCGTCCGTGCAATAGGACGCGAAACGCGTTGTCTGATATTTTATTTCTATTTTTAACTTTTGATTTTATATGTTAAAATAAAAACTACCATTTTTGGATCGGAGAAGCGCCGGGAGTATAGTCCTTTTTTCCTACTACCGTAAGGACGGAATCCCTTCTACCTTTCGGATCATATATATTTGTCAATGTAAAAGCCAAGCATATACGTCATATACAAAAAAAAAAAAAAAAAAAAAAAAAAACACCAAAAAACACCAAAAAACCGTGGTGTGAACCCAACCTATCGTGAAAGGACCAGTCCAAAATAATAAGATTCTGGCCCAACAAACTGAAGAAGTAGTGTTTCTCTTGTGCAACAACATTTAATGGACAACAAAGATCTGAATCTGGATCTGGTGTCCACAAAAGCTCCACAGGACACTAATCCATAGTTCTCCCCCCAGGGGTTTGTACATATCAAGAGCGAGACTGTACAGAGACACATGCGGTATGTTACGGGTGAATTACATTTCATATAGTTTTTAGCAGTTGTCATGGAAACATAGGAGATTGGTGGGTGGGAAAGAGCAAAGCGATGGAAAGGCTCAAATACTTCTAAATCACTGTGACAGCTTTCAGATGAGCTATTACATAGTTACCATAGTAACCAATTGGGAAAATCTCGATGGAAATCTGTAATTACTAGGGGGGTGAATTGAAGTTTCCCAGTTCAGTAATCAGCACATTGCAGCGATGCCAGTCATGAGCCCTCCAGGAAAGAAACGCAGCAGCATGGCGGACGCGAGGTATTCCGAGAATGACCAATGTATATCAAATCACACACAAGGAGATGTATTGCCATGACAAATCAGCGTAAACTTTAATACTTAGTAATTGCTTGGTGTGCTACAACCAAATAGCAATTCATTAAAAAAGTTACAAGGTAAGGCCAGCGGCACACGGGGCATTTTGAACCTGTTTTTGGGCGGTTTTTTAAGCAGTCCGTTTAAAAAACCGCATGCGTCCGTTTTTGACCAGTTTTAATTAAAATAATTAGTAAAACTAGTCAAAAAAAGATGCGTTTTCAAAAACGCATGCATTTAACTGACTGCTTAAAAAACAGCCCAAAAACGGGTTCAAAGCACCACGTGTGCCGCTGGCCTAAGTGTCACCATAAAAATGCAGTCCAATCTTTGTCTAATAAGTTATCCTGCACAGTGAGTAGAGTGTCCCATCTGCAAGCACCATGCACTATATAAATAATTATTCTGGTCTATAATAATGAATACATGAGCCAAGTATCCTATCTGCAGGAGTATGTTATAGAGCAGGAGGAACTGAGCAGATTATACATAACGTCCTATCTGCAGGAAACATATTACAGAGCAGGAGGAACAGATAAGAAGGAAAAGTTCCAGTCAAAGGGATTTACATATCTTCTTGCTTAGGGCGTGTTTATATGTTCAGTTTTTCAGATGCAGTTTTCGAAAGCCATAAGCAGATGTGTATGTATCATTGAGAGGCGCTACTCCTTTTTCACACTCCACTCCTGGTATGGACATCGAAAACTGCATCTGAAAAACTGAACGTGTGAACACATCATCAGTGAGGAGGTCAATCAGGATTGACAGGCTTCCTTATGAGAGTGTCCATGCAGTGATTATTGACAATCGCTTACTGGGTTTTCCCAAAACTTTTAATGCAAAGGACTGATCCAGTGCTTTACAGCAGGTGGACTGAACGTGGATTGTACAGAAAACCTCCATCAATCAGATGCCAAGAATCTGCCACCAACATCTGCACACACACTTTTGGTTCTCCAAAAAAAGTTCTTCAAAACAACTAGCCAGCAAGTGCATCAGGGAACAGGCTTGGCTTCTACTATAGGACTTACATTCCAAGTCTATCCAACACCTCCTGCCTATTAAGTTTTTGGGTCACATTGGTGAAATTGTATTTGCCATTTGGAGCCCTTCCTTAAAGGGAATTGGTCATCAGAAATGGGGCTAATAAACCACTAGCAATATGTTGTCAATTAGCTGAGCAGCTTCTGAATCAGGTTTCTTTTATGGTCCAATGCGGTGGCATCATTCAGAAATTCTACTTTGAAGGGAGATGTTACTTGGTTTTATTAAGTCAAGGAGGCGGAGAGGTTTACATTGAAGTCAAGCACTCCCTGCCTTTGAACACCCCCTTCACTGTAACAGATAGCCCTGCATCAAAGGGTATCATTGACCAGATCTCCTGGAGTCGGGCGCATGATGTCAGTCACATAGGAGGAGGTGTTCAGACCCAGGGAGAGCTTGACTTTGGTGTTAAACTCTCCGCCTCCCTGACTTTATACATCCAACTTACATCTCACTTCTAAGTTGGATTTTCTGGATGATGCCACAAACCTGGGTCATGAGAAAAAAAAAACATGATTTAGCAGCTTGACAACATGATAGTAGTGGGTTATTAGGCCTATTTCTCATGACAGGTTCCCTTTAAACAAGATTATACACAGTATGTATTGTCGAGAGCCCTGGATACCAGCTGTCCAAGCTGTGTGTGTGTGTGTGGTTTAATGAACAACCTGCATCCAGAATTGATTTTCATTTCATTGTGGAGATAAACAGAGTTAAGTGTACATTTCTAAATTGTTCAGCAGCCAACACAAAAAAGCTGGACCCCATCCAAAGTCTGCCATGAACAGTAAATCAACAAATCTGCCAGTTTATGTGTAACCGAGGAGAGCAGCAGTATCATTAAATAGATTAAAGAAATCAAAATTCATCATGACAAGCCAGGGACACTTACACATAGATCCAGGTACCGTGGCGGTGGTATTGTTTTTATATTTCTTATCCATGGCCTACTTCCTTTAAAATCAGCTTTTAAAATTATGCCAATGAACCAGAAGGGCTCTGGGGCGGAAGTTGGGTAGGAGTGCTGAGTGAGCAGGGGGAAGGGTGAGACAGTGTAACAGCCTGTGAAGCTGCAGCACAGAGGGGCTCTGGTAATGCCACCACAGCCATTCTGGCTCATCAGCAGAATGATGATATTCAGGAAGAAGGATATTAATAACATAAATATAAGATTATGGTGCCTGGATCTATGAGTAAGTGTCCCTGGTTCATAATGCCCAATATTGCTGGTAGAAAAATTCAGAGAAAAAAAAAAACTTTAAACAAAAACTGTCTGTATCTCTGCTGTTAGCTTTCATGTTAGAAACGACCAGCTTTACATAGCCATGGCTTTATAATGGGAAGAATATACAAAATCCATATCCTTGAGCAGATCCAAACCCAGGAAGTGTAATACTTAACCTAGACAAATGTCCTTTATTGGTTGCATATTCATGTGACAAATTTTTTAAATTTTTTCACTAAAAAAATTATTACCTACTAAAGAGCTACATCTCCATTAGGGGCGCAACTAGAGCAAACACTTAGCAATGGAGGATGTGCACCAAGATATACATATTGTGATACACATTGTACAGCACAGTATATAACAGTGCACATCTTCACAGGACATAGGACAAATCAGCAGCTCAGATAAGAACATGTTGGGGGAGAAATAACAGGACTAGGGATCTCTCATCTCCATCTACTTCCCTCATCAGCTACTGAGAAAGATCTGCTTAAAGGGGTATTCCCGCAAAGACAAGTTTCTTATATATACTCTTATATATACTTGTGTATAAGCCGAGTTTTTCAGCACAAAAAATGTGCTGAAAAATCTCACCTCAGCTTATACACGAGTCAATGATATATAAAAAAAAAAAAAAATAAAAAAAAATTTTTATACTCACCCTCTGGTGTCCCCGATGTTCCTCGCGGATCCTGATCCCTGTTGCGGCTCCTGTTTGCTGCGTGGGGGCAGGCGGCATGCTTCGTGGGGGCAGGCGGCATGCTGCGTGGGGGCAGGCTGGCTGTATACTACACCCTCGGCTTATACTCGAGTCAATAGGTTTTCCCAGTTTTCTGTGGTAAAATTAGGGGTCTCGGCTTATACTCTGGTCGGCTTATACGGTAAATAACACATTCTCTAATACACTGTTATTAACAAAAATACAGCATTTCGCAGATATAAGTTCAACCTGTCTATTAGACCTGCTGTACACAATTTCAGTTGCCCGTAGACACGACCCTGTAACTTCTGACTTAGGGTTGGACGCCATCTTGGATTTCTGTGTGATATCGCCCTCTGCACGGAGCTCAGAGACACAAACTGATCACTTCCTGTCAGGACATCTGAGCAGAGAGAGAGGCCACAAACTACAAGGAGATAAGCGATTTGGGGGAAGGGAGAGACAGGCATATATATCTGTGAGATGTAGCAGAGCCCACAGTGTAAAAGTCTCTTTTTAATTGGTATCATGCATCACATCTCTGAAATACCTAATCTCTCTTTCTAGGTGTCAGTGTGCAAGTGCAATGTCAGAAGCCAGATGAAAATGCATATACACCTGTACCCTGATAAATGTAACCACATTGTCAACCCACAGAACTAGATGGATCATAATGGGGCAGATTCATCAAGTGTCTGAAAGTCAGAATATTTCTAGTTGCCCATGGCAACCAATCACAGCTCCCCTTTAAAATAATCATGAGCACTGGTAAAATGAAAGCTGAGCTGTGATTGGTTGCCATGGGCAACTAGAAATATTCAGATTTTCAGACACTAGATAAATCCACCCTAATGTGTCTGCTTAGATAGGCTGCTCAGTGTAAAATCCCAGGGTGTGGGCGGGGACTAAAACAGCAATAAAACAATGTAAAGTAATGGGTTATAATGATCTTTATTGTGTTAACATCACAAGGGGATTGAAATGCGAGAATTGTCTTTAGTTGGAAAACCTCTTTAAGTGTATAAATGTATATATCAGTGTACAAATGCGTGTTCACAAGTATATTAATGTGTGTATGAGTTTATAAATGTGCAAGTATACAAATATGTATATTTTGTGAGGGGGTAGGGGCCCCATTTAGAAGCCTGCTATGGGGCCCTACCTCTCCTATTTACGCGTATGTTCTTCATAGCGGGGTTTGTAAGACGGAATACCCATGTGCCAATATAATCTATTTCTGAGGTTTCCTGGCACATAGTTATTGTAACCTTATGCGAGAAGCCACTCTTAAATCTTGTGTCACATTACATGAGATGTGCCATAAAAAAAAAAAAAAAAAAAAATCAATGATGTATTATGCAAGAAGGTAAAACACTAATCGGTTATCCAGTAGGTAGGATTTTAATGGATTACCAAGGTCTACAAACAATATGCTCAAATTTTGGACCTTGACCAGCTTTTACAGGACTGCTTAACAAGCACAAATAAAATCTCAGTGTAAATTCTGCATTACAGAACTGACAGGCTTTATACTCTGAATGCTAATACTATTAAAAGTTCTGCTCCTCTTTCCTGATATGTAAAGTCAAGCCTCCTGTCTTTTACCTCATCAGCCAGACATCCCTGTCCATAAAATGGCCGCAGATGATCTCTAACTGTCCATGAGCAATCGCCCTGCCAGGAGCTTATGATACTATTCAGAAATATAAGATCAAGGTCCTAACAGGGCGGTTGTTCAAGGACACAAATCACATGACCCTCCATGTGCAGCCATTTTATGGATAGGAATGTCTGGCTGGCTTATACACACACGCACTACAAAAAATAAAAAATAAGGTAAAATAGCCAACCCCTTTAATTTCACCAAACCAATGGATTGGTGGGAAACCAGGGGCGTAACTACAGTGGTAGCAGCTATATCAACCGCTATGGGGCCCACAGTGTCAGGGGGCCCCAGCATCTGACCTGACACACCAAATAGTGAAGGATGTGTATCATTATATTCATTTTATGCTGCACTTTGTACATACCGTATATACTCGAGTATAAGCCGACCCGAGTATAAGCCGAGGCCCCTAATTTTACCACAAAATACTGGGAAAACCTATTGACTCGAGTATAAGCCGAGGGTGGGAAATGCATTGGTCACAGCCTCCCCAGTATATAGCCAGCCAGCCCCTGCCCCAGTGTATATAGCCTGCCAGCCCCTGCCCCAGTGTATATAGCCTGCCAGACCCTGCCCCAGTGTATATAGCCTGCCAGACCCTGCCCCAGTGTATATAGCCTGCCAGACCCTGCCCCAGTGTATATAGCCTGCCAGACCCTGCCCCAGTGTATATAGCCTGCCAGACCCTGCCCCAGTGTATATAGCCTGCCAGACCCTGCCCCAGTGTAAATAGCCTGCCAGACCCTGCCCCAGTGTAAATAGCCTGCCAGACCCTGCCCCAGTGTATATAGCCTGCCAGACCCTGCCCCAGTGTATATAGCCTGCCAGACCCTGCCCCAGTGTATATAGCCTGCCAGACCCTGCCCCAGTGTATATAGCCTGCCAGATCCTGCCCCAGTGTATATAGCCTGCTGCCGCTGTCGGACAGATCGCACAGAAGATATACAGGGGTCGCCAGAAAGGTGAGTTTAGATATATTTATTTTTTTGACTCGAGTATAAGCCGAGTTTGGGGTTTTCAGCACATTTTTTGTGCTGAAAAACTAGGCTTATACTCGAGTATATAAGGTAATATGTATATAACATATATGTGATGTATATATGCTGCATCTGTGATGTGTATATGTTTCATGTGTATACGGTGTATGGCGTCTGCATATACTGTATGTGTGTATATATATGCTGTGTGTTTGTAAAGGTCACTGTATGTGTGTGTATGCTCTATATGAGCATAAGTGTACAGATGTGTGATTGTAACTTGTATGTGTATAAAAATTACCCAAACTTGACTGGAAGTCTAAAAACCAGCAAGTGCCGATAAGCTGTGTGTCCTCCTTTACTCCCCTCATGTTGTACTCCAAGAAACTCAGCCATGCAAAACTTTTTTGGGCAGGGATCCCAACACTCCAGAGCAAGGGGGTCATCTGTGATCTTTAACTGCACGTCAAAATATTGACTCAATAGTAACAATAAAAGCCTAATATACACCATAAACCTACACCGGCTCTGCATTGTTATTATGGAGCATTCACATATACAATACAAGATGTGTTCAGACAATTCTTTACTTTTTTCCTTAACTATTGGGCACCTTATGGTAGCCTTTAGGTTATTACTTTCTGATGTTTTTGTACTTTTTGTTAACATTCGCCGTGGGGGGGGGGGGGGGGGGGCAGGATACTGGTTTATTACAGACGCTCATGACTTTATAGGTTTTGAGCAGTTACTCTTTAACAACTAGGATATGGCACTCATACATTGCGGTTTGGGTTCCCCTCCCTCCTCCTCGGGTGTGTACATAAGGGAAAAAGCCTATAAATCCCCAACTCACATTCCAAAGATGACTGCACATGGGTTCGGGTTTAGAAAAGATTGACTGAGACTGTCTATGGAATTGTGTGAATGCCAACGTGATTAACAGCTCTGGCATGGAGTCAGCATGGCAAAGCACCGACGCCGTGCAGCTCCCAAGTACAAAGCTACAGCGCCATCATTCACCATTGTACAGGCTTCAACCGGTGCTGTTGGCATCGGGACATTTATCCTCATGATATTCTCCCTACAAATAGAGCCCAATAAAATGTGGCACCTCTGTACCTCTTTTCTATTTGAGGTACAATTGAGATACAATACATTGTTACAGACCACATTCCCTCCTTCGTGGAAACACTATTCTCCAATCCTCGAGCAGCAGGATAGCTTGCACACTGCTAACATAGTGCAAGGAGTTAAAGGGGTTAATCAGGCCTTCAAATTCCAGATCTTAATGTACATGAGCATCCATGGGATATGCTGCATGACTAGTTATATTCACATCTTCTGGGAATATATACAGTAGATACAGTAAAATGAGAGATTAGTATTTTGTAAACCCCCTCCCCCATTTATACATTACAGACATTGCAGTGGTGTGCCCAGGGCTGTGGACGCCAAGCCTATGACTGTAAACCATTCTGCACCTATTGTAATATTATATACAACATGGATCTATTATGAAGCAATAAATCAAGTCAGACATACGGAATAGAATTTTTCATGCTGAATGAGTCTCCATTTGGCTCCGGAGCTTTTAGAGGGAAGACACCAATTTTGCTTTGGATGCACATTTTCTTGCTATTACATTAAAAAGACTTTATAGTGTCTAAGGATTAATGTCTGAAAGAAGCACTTGTACAGATGAGCGACTCCATTATCTATGTGATCCACTTCTATGTCCTGAAGCGTTGTTCTGTTCTTGGCTAAAGAAAACCACAAATATAAACTTATGTAGTTAAAGGACATACATACATACATATTATACATACACCGTATATACTCGAGTGTAAGCCGAGACCCCTAATTTTAGCACACGGAAAAACCTATTGACTCACTAGAGTATAAGCTGAGGGTGGGAAATGCATTGGTCACAGCCTTCCAGTATATAGCCAGCCCCTGCCTGTAGTATGCAGCCTGCCCAGCCCCTGCCCGTTGTATAATTCCTTTAGGAGAAAAAAAAAAATCCACTGAAATCACCTTCTGACGCCCCCCGGCAGGTGCTCTTTTATACCGCGGCTCTGTGTTCCCGCATGGCCCGTCACAGGGATCGTGGCGTCAACTGGTCGCTGATCTCATTGTGAGTCACGACCCCTGCGCCGGACAGTGCGGTGACACAGAGCCCATGCTGGGAGGGGGGTGGGGTGGGGTGTTTAGTCGAAAGCTGAGTACAGTGTTTGTTTTTTATCAAGACTCAAGTATAAGCCGAAGTGAAGTTTTTCACCACATTTTAGTGCTAAAAAAAAAACTACTCGGCTTATCCTTGAGTATGTACGGTATATAAAATCATACATGCATACATATACAGTGGATATTATTGACACCCCTTTAAAATTTTTACTTTGTTTCTTTGCAGCCAATTGGCAAATTCAAAAAAAGGTCTTTGTTTTGCTCGTTAACGTACACTCTGTTCCCCATCTCGTATTTAAAAGAAAAAAAAGGTAGATATTTTTGCTAATTAAAATAAAAAAAAAATTGAAAAGAAAACACGGCCATAAGTATTCAGACCCTTTGCTGGGATACTGATATTTAACATGCTGTCCATTTTCTTTTGATCTTCCTTCAGATGGTTCTACTCCTTCATTAGAGTTCAGCAGTGTTTAATTAAACTGAATGCACTTGATGAGGAAAGACACACACCTCTATATAAGACCTCGGGGCATGACAGAACAGGAGACTTGTGAAAAGGGGGCTCAGAGACAGAATTGTGGCAAGACACAGATCTGGCCTAGGTTACTAAAAAAATAAATGCAGCACTCAGGGTTCCTAAGAGCACAGTGGCCTCCATAATCCTTAAATGGAAACATCTGGGACAATCAGATCTCGTCCTCCACATGGCCATCTAGCCAAACTAAGGAATCATGAGAGAAGAGCTTTGGTGAGAAAGCTAAAGAAGAAATCCAAGATTACCATGGCTGAGCTCCAGAGATGCAATAGGGAGAAAGTTCCATAAAGTCACCTATCACTGCAGTCCTTCACCAGACGGGGCTTTATGTCTGCGTGATGTCACACGTGCCGCTTTGTCTGCGTTTGCAAACACAAACAAAGCCGCACCACCGGGGCGGGCCGCCGTCTATGGAAACACCTGCGATTGGGAACGAGCCGCCGGTGTTTTGCGTTAATTTAATGCAAAACACCAGCGGCTCGTTCCCGATCGCAGGCGTTTCCGTAGAAGCGCTGATGTGAACGGGACGCGGCCCGCCCTGACATCACCCTCTGCCGACAGAAGCCTCTCCTCGATGCAGGACATGTGAAAGCTGCATACAGTTTGCAAAACACATGAAGGACTCCCAGACTATGATAAATAAGATTCTCCGGTCTGATGAGATGAAGAGTGAACATTTTGGTGTCAATTCTAAGCGTTGTGTGTGGAGAAAACCAGGCGCTGCTCATCACCTGCCAAATGCAATCCCAACAGTGACACATGGTGGTGGTAGCATCATGCTATGGGGGCAGGGACAGGACACCTGGTTGCAATTGAAGAAAAGATTAATGCAGCCAAGTACAAAAATATCCTGGATGAAAACCTCTTCCAGATGCTCTGGACCTCAGACTGGGCCGAAGTTTCCCCTTCCAACAAGACAATGACCTTAAGCACACAGCTAAAATAACACAGCAGAGGCTTCAGAACATCTCTGTGACCATTCCTGACTGGCCCAACCAGAACCCTGAACGAATTGAGAATCTCTTGAGAATGCACCAACATTCACCATCCAACCTGAAGGACCTGGAGAGGATCTGCAAGGAAGAGGCAGAGGATCCCCAAATCCAGGTGTGAAAAACCTATTGCATCTTCCCAAGAAGACTCCTGGCTGTACTAGCTCCAACGCTGCTTCTACTCAACACTGAGCAAAGGGGCTGAATACTTGTCACCATGTGATATTTAAGTTTTTGTTTAATAAGCAAAAATATCTACATTTTAGTTTTCTTTCTGCCTAGATGGGTGCACAGTGTACATTAATGAGCAAAAAAACCTTTTTTTATCTTATTAATCAGCTGCGATGTAACAAAGAGTGAAAAATTTAAAGGGGTCTAAACATTTTCCATACCCAATGTATACATATACATGGCAATGATCTTATTAAAACTCACTCGCACCATCATTGGCTCAGCTTCCCAGACTGTATACTTATGGTTTATATAGGCTTGCCCAACATTTTTAGAGCACAGCAGAGCCACTAGGCTTTCAAAGGAGTGGGGAGGGGTGAGGAGCGCTCACTCCTCCTCTCTCCAGCACAGCTGTACACATTTGTGTGCGATGGGGCCTTAGTTTGTAAAGAAACAGGCTGCAATGTGCTCCTTAGTTACAATGTTACTTCTACGTTGCCATGGTAGATCTAGCAGATTGAAGACTGGTCTCTCTCTTTTCTCCTGTTTGTTACACAGAAATAGTGTTAACCCTTTCTGCTCTATCCCCAACTGCAATATGCGATGAGCAGTATTTTCAAACATCAGGCTGAAAGTAAAGGGGTTAATCTTCACTATCAGAGCTTTTTAAGAGCTTTTTAAACATACTCGGAGATTACCGTATAAACTCGAGTATATACTCGATCCAAGAAAAAGAAAAAACGTTCTACTATGTGCGCCGGCATTGGCACACACTATGATGTAATGATGTAAGCGAGCGGCTGACATCAGGGTGCCTGTGATGGTCTGCCGGGGGCACGGAGCCCATGCATCCCTGTATAAAAGAGGACCTGCCGGGGGGCGTCAGAAGTTGAGTACACTGTTTACTTTCTTACAGGAATTATATTAGGGGCTGGAAGGCTATACAATGGGGAGGCTGTGACCAATGCATTTCCCGCCCTCGGCTTATACTCGGAGTCAATAGGTTTTTCTATTTTTTGTGTTAAAATTAGGGGTCTCGGCTTATACTTGGGTGGGCTTATACTCGAGTATATAGATGTGAGCTCATGCAGCCTCCATAGACACACAGCTATGGGAGAGAGTAGCCCAAGGTGTAAAAAAGACAAGCAGAATTTGTTAATGGGTTATATTAGAAAAAATGTTCACCACAACCGCCCCACATACAAAGTGTGAAGGCCTTGCCACAATGCAGGCAGGAATAGGATATGCTCTAAATTTCCAGTTCTCTGGCTCAGTCACATGGCGATGAGACACTGTTGCTCACTGCACTGTGACCGTGCACAACAGAACTCTATGGTGGCCGTGAGCCAGCCAGAATTTGCCCAATACATATGGTCCTGTAAACCAAGGCTCCATGTACACCGACGTATTCTCGCCCAGCTGTATCCGGGCAAACATACTGGAGGGACGCAGGAGAGCTCTGCTCACCTCTTCACAGGACATAGTGTCCCACAGCCATTCTGAAGGCCAAAGTTATTTTTTTGGGGGCGGGTATGGAACAGTGGGCACATGTTGAGCTCCCCGTACCAAGCCCAAGCCCAGGACTCACTGGCAGCCAACTGTTTCATGCTTCATCCGTCCTCTATGTGAACCAGTGATACTGGTATCTGTTGGAGTCAAAAGGAACCCATTTTCGTATGTCACGAGCTACCATTGGAATGATGTAACATCAATGACATATACACTCTGATAGAGTTGTAACTCAGGTTAATGGCCTTAGGTAAGTTGGAGGGCAGGTTGAGCATGTACACCAAAGTTAAAGGGAGTGTTAGTTCTCATGTTGGAGCCCCAGAAATGAGAGAAGGGATAACCATTGATTTTGGCACGGCCCCTTTAATCCCCATGTGGCTTCATGGCCTTAAAAGGGGTTGGCCACTTATAGAAAACTTTAACATTGTAAGCATTACACACCCTAAAACGTGTCCTACTGGCTACCAGCAGATGAAGGAGACCATTTTCTACACCTTAGTGGACAACAGCCAATGCCCTGACTGCTGTTGACCCTGGTGGAGGTGATGACCGGAGGAAGCTGCCACCATTAAATATTTACTCTGCACCACTGATGGGTGACTATGTAAACCCTGCTCTCCTGAGAATAAAGAATAAGTGCAGCGTCAGGATTTACAAATGTTTTACAACGTCCAGGGAAACATGCTGCTAGCTAAAGAGACAGATCAGCCAGAGAATTCCTGGAATAAGTGAACATTTTATAAGAAAAACCTGGATCACATGAATCAATTACTTTAGAACAACAAACTTTAAAACAATTCTGTTTATTATTACAGACAATGGAAGACACAAGTGCAATTAGTAAGAGAAGGTCTAACACAGGGGTGAACAACCGTTACCAGTGCCAGGGCCACTGTCAGACCGCTCAACTTCAGGGGGTGCACTAGTAACCAGCACCCTAAATGCATCAACAACCACAGTACAGCACTAAATGCCCCCCAAGAAACCAACTACAGACCCAAAACTAGACAATAAATACACTTAATACAGCAGAAAACCTATAATAATGGAGACTACCAGAGGAACCAAATACTGGAGACCTCAGAGCAGGCAAATTATAGCCATGGAGACCCTCCCAGAAAAGATCATTGATATTATTTTTAATATTATTATTATTATTATTATTGATGCTCCCCCAGCAGACAATGATAATAAGAGACAACCCCCTGGAGCAGACTATAATAAAAATAATAATACTGGAGACTCCAGATCAGACATAATTATTATATTATTTTGTAACACTAGAGACCACCATCCCCCCCAGAACATACTAGTAATATTGGAGACTCCAGAGCATCATATTAAGTATCCACTCCAGATTATTTTAAAAATGATACATTCAAGCCCTAGGACAGACAGAATAAATACAGAGGCGATTATGATTCTAATGAAATCTCGAATATCATTCAATTGACAGTGTCATATACCACTGGACACAATACAGGACCCATGTCAATATACTATACACTACTAGAGAAACTACTTTGTAACACCCATTTTGACCAGCAGGGGGGAATCCATAGTCATAAAGGTCCCCAATACAGGATTCTCCGAAGCTTCAAGTCACTGGGCCACCAGTCAGTGCAACATAAAAATGCATTGATGAATACAACCCCCCTGTTCTTGACTACATTGATACAGTTGCCATAAACATTGCAACAACACAAGCCATTATGCAATACTCCACCCCCTGCAGTCACATGACATGTAAATGCTGGAAAACATCTGGGCAGATGTTTCTACAGTCATGGCCAAAAGTTTTGAGAATGATACAAATGTTAATTTTTACAAAGTCTACTGCATCAGGTTTTATAATGGCAATTTGCACATACTCCAGAATGTTATAAAGAGGGATCAGCTTAACAGCAATTAATTGCAAAGCCAATATTTGCCTAGAAAATAAACGTTTTCGGAGAAGACAAGGTGAGTGATACCACCAGTCTTGTCTCATGCCAACTGTAAAGCATCCTGCAACCATTCATGTGTGGGGATACTTCTCAGCCAAGGGAATCGGCTCTCTCACAGTCTTGCCTAAAAACACCTCCATGAATAAAGAATGGGACCAGAATGTCCTCCAAGAGCTACTTCTCCCAACTGTCCAAGAGCAGTTTGGTGATGAACAATGCCTTTTCCAGCATGATGGAGCACCTTGCCATAAAGCAAAGGTGATAACTAAATGCATCAGGGAACAAAACACAGAGATTTTGGGTCCATGGCCTGGAAACTCCCCAGATCTTAATCCCATTGAGAACTTGTGGTCAATCATCAAGAGACGGGTGGCCAAACAAAAACCAACAAATTGTGACAAAATGCAAGCATTGATTGTGCAAGAATGGACGGATATCAGTCAGGATTTGGTCCAGAAGGTGATTGAGAGCTGCCAGGGAGAATTGCAGAGGTCCTGAAGAAGAAGGGACAACACTGCAAATATTGACTTGCTGCAGTAACTCATTCTAACTGTCAATAAAAGCTTTTGTTACTCATAATATGATTGCACTTGTATTTCTGTATGTGATAAAAACATCTGACAAACACACAAAGATTTTTACCCAATTAATTTAACAGCCCCTCAGGTGGTGTATAAAAAGCCCTTTCTACATATTTAAAGGCTGCAAGTGACAGACTACATATGCCACCATCTTCAGTTTTATAGCACCTAGAACGGGGCTTACGGCATCATGTTAAAGAAGAGAACAAAATAGTAGAATGGAGTAGTAGTTTTGGTGCTGGATCAGTTATTTGAAAATTTTCAATTGATCCATAAAAAATATCCAGCACAGGTACAGGGTACAGACAACATATCACCTACCTGTTTAAAGTACAACTGCGCTCTTTATCATAGCTGTACGATAGTCATAATCAGAGTGTGGTTTCGCTTGAAAAGCGTAGGTGATACAATGTTACCTATAACGGTGCCGTGTTTTATAGATCAATTGAAATTTTCCAAAAAAATTATTTCGAAGACAAAACTTGAGCATTTTGATGCTGGATTAATCAGCTGTTTCCCCACATTGTTTACTCCAGTCCAAGGAAGGATCCATAGTTTACACTGTGATTAAGCTGCCCCCAAAATACTGGGGAGCTGGACTTTTTGGAAATATATTTGTAAAGAAAAGAACAGCACCCTGGTCAGGGTGATTTGGGATACTAAACCATCCACAGGTCCTTATAGACTCGTGTTTTTGTTTCCAGAATCGCCCTGTATGATTTTTGAAGTTTGCGCCAAAAAAAAAAAAACAAGCAATAAACCTGAGTGTCTGTGCGCTGCAGGTAGTGGAGAGGAGGGAGGAGCCGCTGCAGGATACAATGTACCTGATCGGACTCACATCTAGGAGATGTTGCCCCCCCCTTCCTTTTCCTCCACCCACAGCCCTTGTAAAGGTCAATTAGGGACCCTAGACCACAAGTAGTTGGTTTCGGGTCCCAAATCGACCTCACAGGTCCTCTTTAACTAATTTTGTAGCTCGCAGAACCACGTGCCTGATGTGATTAGAAAATGGAAAAGCTTATCTTTATTATGACACCAAAAGCATGTTTCTAGGTACTAGAGGACCAAAGATAGCGGCGTCTGCCTCTGCAGCCTCTATACGCGACTCATCTTGGGTAAAATATGACGCTTCTCTGCATATTTTCACATGACTGGAAGAGATTCTTTTTTTTTTTATATATAGGTAAATGGCAAAGATTTCACATCAAAGAAGTTTTTTAATAAGAACATTTCCTACCCTAGCTGAGTTAAATTGGGTAAAATGACGGCACTTTAGAAAACCTGCTTATGAAAACCTGGCAAGAGTCTTTTTAACCCCTTCATGACCATCTTAAAATATATGTCAGGCGAAAGTGAAGGGGAGTATGGAGAGGACTCATGTATAGAGCCCTCTCCATCCTTTAACTGCTGACTGCAGCGGTCAGTGCTGGAACCAATTGCAGCAGTTAACCTGTTAGGCCCACCCCCCCCCCCCCCCCGCCCCCTCCATCTTTAATGTTACTCCATCGAAGGGTGCCGACCAGCCCAGTGACAGCTAGGAGCCTATTAAAGGTCAATAGTATTTCTATATTACAATCTGAGACACACTTTAATAAAAAAGCAGTAAATCTACAAGATATTGTCAAAGTGATCAGACCCCCCAGGGTGCAAGTACACTAAAGGGGCTGAATAATACTAAAAAAAAAAAAAAAAAAAATACATGAGAAAAAATTAAAAAAAAAAAAAAAAAACACCTTTTCCCTAGAACATAAATAAACAAGGAAAATCAGAAACATAAGGTATCGACACGTCCCAAAATGTTCGATTAAAATTTAAAAACAATTATGAACCCTGTAACAGAAAATAGCAATGATACCTTGCGCAGCTCCATGCACTGAAGTATGAAAAAGTTATGGGTGTCAGAATATGTTTTTTTTAAATGCAAGGTTTTTGATTTTTTTTTTTAACATATTAAGACATTGCATAAACTATATAAATTTGGTAATCTCTGCGATGGTACTGATCCAAAAGAATAATGGAGAGGTGTCATCTTGACCACACATTGAAAGCTGTACAAATAAAGCCCCTCAGAATGCGGTGCGACTCTGGGGTTTTTTGCCAATTCCACCACTTTTGGAATACGTATGGCACAGATTAAATGGTGCCACTAGATTAAAAAAATTGCTGCGCGTATAACAAAAAAAAAAAAAAAAAAAAAAAAAATAATATCAAAAAGTTATGGCTACTTGGAGATTAGTGAAGCTGTAAACACACACAAAAAACTATTATATATACACACACATTTTTTTTTAATATAGTTTTGAAGGGGTTAATGCCCCGTTTATTAGGGGGTCCAAAGTTTCCTGAAAATCCCATATTAGATGTTGAACCTTGTAGAAATATGACAACTACTGAGCATTTGGTATGCAAGAAGAAACATATATGGGTCCAGACAACCCCTTTAATAACATGCTCAATATTAAGGGAGAGTGTTTAAATATTATTGACAAAAAACTTCAGCAATAAAAATTTATAAACTTTTAAAGGTGCAGCACCCATCATCAGCACAGTGCAGGATAAGCAGGGCAGTCACCCATCATCAGCACAGTGCAGGATAAGCAGGGCAGTCACCCATCATCAGTACAGTGCAGGATAAGCAGGGCAGTCACCCATCATCAGTACAGTGCAGGATAAGCAGGACAGTCACCCATCATCAGCACAGTGCAGGATAAGCAGGGCAGTCACCCATCATCAGCACAGTGCAGGATAAGCAGGGCAGTAACCCATCATCAGCACAGTGCAGGATAAGCAGGGCAGTCACCCATCATCAGCACAGTGCAGGATAAGCAGGGCAGTCACCCATCATCAGCACAGTGCAGGATAAGCAGGGCAGTCACCCATCATCAGCACAGTGCAGGATAAGCAGGGCAGTCACCCATCATCAGCACAGTGCAGGATAAGCAGGGCAGTCACCCATCATCAGTACAGTGCAGGATAAGCAGGGCAGTCACCCATCATCAGCACAGTGCAGGATAAGCAGGACAGTCACCCATCATCAGCACAGTGCAGGATAAGCAGGGCAGTCACCCATCATCAGCACAGTGCAGGATAAGCAGGGCAGTAACCCATCATCAGCACAGTGCAGGATAAGCAGGGCAGTCACCCATCATCAGCACAGTGCAGGATAAGCAGGGCAGTCACCCATCATCAGCACAGTGCAGGATAAGCAGGGCAGTCACCCATCATCAGCACAGTGCAGTATAAGCAGGACAGTCACCCATCATCAGCACAGTGCAGGATAAGCAGGGCAGTCACCCATCATCAGCACAGTGCAGGATAAGCAGGGCAGTCACCCATCATCAGCACAGTGCAGGATAAGCAGGGCAGTCACCCATCATCAGCACAGTGCAGAATAAGCAGGGCAGTCACCCATCATCAGCACAGTGCAGGATAAGCAGGGCAGTCACCCATCATCAGCACAGTGCAGGATAAGCAGGGCAGTCACCCATCATCAGCACAGTGCAGAATAAGCAGGGCAGTCACCCATCATCAGCACAGTGCAGGATAAGCAGGACAGTCACCCATCATCAGCACAGTGCAGGATAAGCAGGGCAGTCACCCATCATCAGCACAGTGCAGGATAAGCAGGGCAGTCACCCATCATCAGCACAGTGCAGGATAAGCAGGGCAGTCACCCATCATCAGCACAGTGCAGGATAAGCAGGGCAGTCACCCATCATCAGCACAGTGCAGGATAAGCAGGGCAGTCACCCATCATCAGCACAGTGCAGGATAAGCAGGGCAGTCACCCATCATCAGCACAGTGCAGGATAAGCAGGGCAGTCACCCATCATCAGCACAGTGCAGAATAAGCAGGGCAGTGGTAGGGGCAGGCTGACAGTGTCCTCTGCCATACACATGTGCCAGTGCTGCACACTGACAAGACATACAAGGTACCAACCTACCCCTGGGCACCAGGCTGGCATCATGCAGATCCCTCATATTGCGATGCTGATGGGTGCTGGAGGTGGGTGACATTGCGGAGGGGATGAGGTGGATGGAGCATCATGTCGCACATCACCTGCAGCACATCGGACACACTGTACCGGATCCTCAGCGCAGTAACATAACGGGACGTGTCATGATGCCAGTGATGTGCCGGGCTCCCCCGTCCTTACCTCTGCCTTGTGCCGCGGACACTCCCGGAGCCTCCGGTGACGCAGAGCGGACACGCACACCCCGGGCAGCCGGTAACGGGCAGCTTTATCGCTGACAGCCAGTTCTCCTCAGCAAACACCTCATGACGTCAGCAGCTCACGTGACAGAGGCGCGGGTCACGTGGTGCGGGAACCGGAGCGGGCTCGTTCCGAGGGAGACGTCACACAAGGGGTTAATAGGAGAGGTCTGGGGGCAGTTGTGAGGGGGGAGGATGTGCTGTGTGTGAATGAGCTGCGGGTAATGGAATTGGATGGGGCTGCGTCTTTAGAGACAAACAAATGTTTTTCAGGTACCCGCATTGCATCCTGGCGGCAGCCCGGACATCCTCACTAATTCCTGCAAACAGACTCAGATGTGGACATTAACTTCTGAGGATATACGTCCATTATACACAGCAGAACCGCTCCAAATGGACCTACCCGGTCCATAACGTGCTCCTTATTCATAGACATATATACATATCCATATACATCCTGAGGATGCTGAGGCGCGGCTGACTGCTGACCTCTAGTGGTGGGTTTTGATATTGCGTTTTGTAGTCAATTATCTGAATTAGTGTTACTTCTTATGTGCACACCATGACTTGATTGGAATTGTTATCTGGAAAGTCAGGAGAGCGTTACATTGTGGCCAGGGGTGTACCAAGCCTGTCTGCTGCCTGAGGCGAGCCATAGAAAGACGCCCCCCCGCCCATATATGATATATTGCAGGGAATGTCAGGACCAGATCCATCATATTGGTTTGGTGTAAAAATAAAGCAATGCAAAATGCATACAGCGTGCCGTCATGTAGTATAAGATAGATAAAGCATATCGTACCGCCATGCAGTATAAAATGCATACAGCATATCGCCTGTAGTATAAAATGCATACATACACCTACAAACACTAAGCCAATTTTTAACCAAAAATATAAAAAATCTTTATTACACAATGTTTTTCATTAAGAAATACAAATTTCACAAAAAACAAGGGGGAATACAAGCGGATGGTGAGGGTGTCACACAGGAAATTTAAAAACATGAGCGACTGGGAGAGTAGTTGATATTCAAAAAAATCATATCACATGGGATTAGGGTGGTAATACAATTCATGTAAAAATAGCATAAGACATGCACCAGAAACTGACACAATTGTCTAACGATGGTAATACAATCTTAATGCAAAAAGTGCTCAGTGCATGTGCAAATATAGCAAATAAGCATACCCATGTTGTATTGTATCTCCCGTCTGCCGTGGATGGGCTCCCCGACACGCGTTTCGGCGCTAGCCTTCGTCTGGGGGTATTGTTCCTATGGCCGCATCTGGGTTTTATTTGGGGATCAGCCAATAGTGAAATTGTGCACTCACCTGATTGCAATTAAGAATTTGAACCGGCGGAACTAATGGGCGCACATACCCCGGAAGGTGTCCGCCCCCAGCCCACACTCGTCCCCGTGCATGTGACCAGTCATGTGACGGTGACGTCACACCAGGACACGTGACCGGGAAAAAGTTATGGGAACAGGGGGCGGATCCCGCCGCGTCTGCGCGCACACCTCTGGTACGTTAGCAGGTAGAAAATGTGCCGATATAATGATTCTTTGGGAGAGTATTAAAAAGCTTGTACAATAATTCTAAAATTGACGGAATTTCCATTAGTCATCACTTGTTCTAACGCAGGATAGATTATGTCAATTCTGCATGGAAGGTCAGCAAAATAAACCAAAAAGAGGGGAGAAAAGATTATGTTTTAGATTCTTCAGCATATTATACATTTATCTATTTGTGGAATATATGGATCCCTCATATTTTGGACTTTTTAAGGTGAAAGAAAAATAGAAAGTGCAAGGAGTGGTTAGTGAGGGTGATGGTGATGAAGTGAAAGAAAAGGAAAAAAGGGGGTGAAACTTGTACTAGGAAAATAGGAGGGATCCATAAAGGTTTTTTTCAACAGTGTATGGCTCACTATCATAGGCGTGAGTCATGCGTGATAACATTTAAATTTGACCACAAGAAATTAAACAAAATAAAATATTAATATTAAACAAAATTGACCCTTCCCATATATGGGTGCATGAATTTTACTTTTGTAGTCATATGAGTACATGGTTAGATGATTATTGCAAGATATAACAAAGTTGTTGTCCTCATGCATAGACGGGGTAACCGCTTCACAGTATATGTATGGATCAAGAATATGACGGGTGAAAAAATGACTACACTTGTATAAGTGAGGGATCCATATATTCCACAAATAGATAAATGTATAATATGCTGAAGAATCTAAAACATAATCTTTTCTCCCCTCTTTTTGGTTTATTTTGCTGACCTTCCATGCAGAATTGACATAATCTATCCTGCGTTAGAACAAGTGATGACTAATGGAAACTCAGTCAATTTTAGAATTATTGTACAAGCTTTTTAATACTCTCCCAAAGAATCATTATATCGGCACATTTTCTACCTGCTAACGTACCAGGGGTGTGCGCGCAGACGCGGCGGGATCCGCCCCCTGTTCCCATAACTTTTTCCCAGTCACGTGTCCTGGTGTGACGTCACCGTCACATGACTGGTCACGTGCACGGGGACGAGTGTGGGCTGGGGGCGGACACCTTCCGGGGTATGTGCGCCCATTAGTTCCGCCGGTTCAAATTCTTAATTGCAATCAGGTGAGTGCACGATTTCACTATTGGCTGATCCCCAAATAAAACCCAGATGCGGCCATAGGAACAATACCCCCAGACGAAGGCTAGCGCCGAAACGCGCGTCGGGGAGACAATCCACGGAAGACGGGAGATACAATACAACATGGGTATGCTTATTTGCTATATTTGCACATGCACTGAGCACTTTTTGCATTAAGATTGTATTACCATCGTTAGACAATTGTGTCAGTTTCTGGTGCATGTCTTATGCCATTTTTACATGAATTGTATTACCACCCTAATCCCATGTGATACGATTTTTTTGAATATCAACTACTCTCCCAGTCGCTCATGTTTTTAAATTTCCTGTGTGACACCCTCACCATCCGCTTGTATTCCCCCTTGTTTTTTGTGAAATTTGTATTTCTTAATGAAAAACATTGTGTAATAAAGATTTTTTATATTTTTGGTTAAAAATTGGCTTAGTGTTTGTGTTTGTAGGTGTATATTTCTAAAAAAAGCCAAATAGACGATTTGACCGAGCCATAGAAAGGATTGAGAGATAGAATGAGACCATTATGGTATAATGTATATTAGACAACACGAATATATATCCTTCTCTACTTTTGTAGCCCAATTTTTTGCATATAAAATGCATACAGCATATCGCCTGTAGTATAAAATGCATAAAGAATATCGCCATGTAGAATAAAATGCATACAGCGTATCGCCATGTAGTATAAAATGCATACAGCGTACCACCATGTAGTATAAAATGCATACGGAATATCGCCATGTAGTATAAAATGCATACAGCGTGCCACCATCTAGTAGAAAATGCATACAGCGTACAGCCATGTAGTATAAAATGCATAGTTTCCCCCCATGTAGTATAAAATGCATACAGCGTGCCACCATGAAGTACAAAATAGAAGTCCTGATAAATATCACAAATACTCCATATACATACAGCATATATACAAATAGTAGATACAGCATATACACACACTGCACATATATACACACATACACACGCATATACATATATACACACACACATACACACGCATATACATATATACACACACACATACACACGCATATACATATATACACACACACACACACATATACACACACACACACACACACACACATAAACACGCATATACATATATACACACACATATACACACACACATATATATATATACATATATATTTATATATGCAAAGATACATACCTTTACCTTTCTTTTACGGTTTTGGGGTCTTTTCTGCCTTGTCCTGCAGCACAGCGGGCGGTTTCAGGCCGGGAGTGAGGGTTGGAGGGGGGGGAGAGTCGGGACCGGGGGGGGGGGGGTCTTACAGACGGACCCCTCTGCCCACTGTGACCTCTGGTGAAGCTCTCTGGATGCTTTACTATAGTCCCAGACTGCAATAATCAGCTGTAAGGTGTCTGTAATGAAGCTTTATTGATAATCCTTAGTTCCACTACAGCAAATAAATGTGTAGCTCCAATTGTCACTGGGGCCAAATATTTGTCTAGAACTACAATTATAAAATATACAGTTTCGACTTACATACAAATTCAATTTAAGAACAAACCTATGGACCCTATCTTGCAGCCAGATAATACCATATATCCACCCAATAGTAATACTTTATATAGTGCACACAGATTACACAGCACTGCACAGTGCTCGCCAAATCAGTCCCTGTTCTGAATGGGGCTCACAATCTGATGTTTTGTAATGTGGGAGGAAAGCGGAGGACCCGGAGGAAACCCACGCAAACAAGGAGAGAACATACAAACTGTTTGTAGATGTTGACCGTGCCCAAATAATAAACACATTCCCTCCCCTCATTCATAAAGCCATAACTTTTTTATTTTCCTATTTACAGAGATATGTGGGGGCTTATTATCTGCTGGACATTATGGGGGACATTTACTATGGTGTTTCGGCCTATTTTGTCTCAACGCCTGTTCTCCTTTTCAACCTATTTATTAGCAAGCGGCACCAGAAAAAAGTGAGATTTTCAGCCACCTTCGATTCTTTTCTGAAAATCGGCGTGGTTTAGGCGGTATGGAAACTCCGACACAATTAATATGTGTCATATACATTTTTTGGGCGCAACAAAGTGGTGGAGAGTAGATCAAAAGAAATTTGGTCTAGCAGGGGCCAGAATTCCAAGCTTCAGCAGGAAACTTCCATTGTCAAAGACTGTCAAAAAATTTCTTTAGAAAAGTGGTGGAGGCAAAATTGGCAACTGCACTCTGATGTTCATACAGATGGGGCATCAATTCTATGATGGACTCTGCAAATATTTCCAATGTGTAATCCAATTGGCAAAATGCTAAATTGTCATGAAATGTGTGTAGCTAACGTGAAGTGGGGTTGGGCAAGTGAATATTTTTTGGAGTCAGCTGCTTACTGAAACCCACCCGGGGCAGCTTAGTGTGTTCTCCTACTAGTGCTCCGGACACAAATTACTCCCAAAAAATAGTCTCAGCGCCAGAAATGTGTCTGCTGAGCACCACAAAAATAAATATATACATCTTTACCAACAGCTAGTTGGAAAGCAAGCCAGTGGAGATTACGACAATTTAGATAAATCTTCCCCAATGTACTTTTTAGTTGCACTCTTTAATATTCCAGGCAATGTACAGGAAAGCTGGGGAAAATTCCAGTACAGTAAAATTGTGGCACTTTTACTATAGGCTCTGTTTTTACGGCTTTCTTTGTGCTGTCCACATGACACCTCCCCCTTATTCTTTGGTTCGGTACTATCACAGAGAGACCAAATGTATGTAGGTTTTTTTTTTTAAGGTTTTAGAAGATTAAAAAAAAATAAAAATCTATTGTACAAAAAATAACTTTTTCATACTTCAGTGTACGGACCTATGTAAGGTGTATTTTTTTTGTGGAAAGTGCTGAAATTTTCATTTATATCAATATATAACATCATAGAATCTACACTGAGAAACTAAGTTTTAGGAAAGTGTTAGATATAACGTGAATAATAAGAGTAAGATAAGAAAAAAATTATAAAATTTCGGATTTCAAAAATTTTTTGAAATATAACGGATTAATGGTGACAGATTTATTGAATATATAACTTTTCATTTTAGGCCTTGTATTGAACATACCCAAGAGGCAATTTGGTATAATAAGTATAAATTGAATGATTTCAGAAGATTTTAATATTCATGCAGATATGATTAGAAAGTGGTTCTACGAAAAAATTATGGGCAATTGCAGCAATAGATGAAAAAATAATGATCAAGAAAGGTGATTGAACATTCACCAGGAAATATTAAATAAATTCTTTTTGTAATCAGGAAATCATTTAAATGAGATTGGAATACAATTAGGTGTTCCCTCCATGATAAACCATTTTATTAGCTATATTAGAGACTAGAACATACTTAAAATCCTGCAGCACTCTAATATGCCTACTTAAAGGGATTTTCCAATGAAAGAAAATTCTCAATCCCCTAGTGATGTTAACACTATGAAGATAAAGTAAGACCCCCTTACTTTACAATTTTACTGTCACGGGTGTCTCTGCGATCCACGACTCGAATCGCAGGCACACCCGTGCCCCTCTCTGTGGCGGCGCCCTCACTTACCTCTCCACGCTCCTGTTTCCTCCTCATCTGGTCGGCGCACGGGTCCCCGCTCCCTAGGGCACGCGCACACCGGCTTTCGAAGATTTAAAGGGTCTACACACCACTGATTGGCGCTGGCCACTTTCAGGTTTTCAATTTAAGCCAACTGCTCCCATCAACCTCTGAAAGCTTCCTGAGAGTATTCCCTGTGTTCCTGTTCTGACCTCCCATAGTGACCCCGGACCTGACCCTGACTCTGCACCTCTGCCGCCTGCCTTGAATATCTGCCTGCTTCTGACCACAAGATCGTCTGCTGCTCCCATACCTCGACCTTGGCAGCCACCGCAGGCTAGTTGCACCTGTTGAACAACCTGGTGGCACTACGCGGCAGCAAGACCATCCTGCTTTGAGGCGGGCTCTGGTGAAGACCGGGTGGAATTTAGATTCCGGTCCCAGGTGTTGGTTAGTGTCGTCGTCTGCGGTGGCCCAGGGGGTTCACTGACCCCGAGCCTTGACATTTACTCAGTTTTATTGCTGTTTTAGCTCCTATCACTCAGTGATGGTCAGTGTATGATTCCAGGCTGTGGTTGGGGACTCTAAGCAGACAATTCATGATCCATCTAATTCTGTGAGCTGAAAATGTGTTTAGATTATCAGGGTATATACCATTTCATTCAGCTTCTGAACATCTTACTAGTATCTGACACATAGAAAGAGATAAGAGATGATGAGATCCATGACATACCTATTACACACAATGCAAACTACAATACATCTTGTCACGAACCCCAGTCACCGGTCTTCACACTCGGGGATACCTACTCTACGGAGTCCCAGAATTTAGCCCTTAAGCTCCTCCCACTTCCACAAAATAGCGTCCTAGCACTAAATTTACTCCACGCAATCTCAGCACCCCATCCAATCCACTCCCACCACCCACGAGTTACTTACGCAAAGAAGGCCGTAAGCACCTCAACCACACTGACCCTGATGATTACACAGCACATGCGCTCACTACTTATACGATATTACAATTATAAATTCACACAGAACATGCAATCGCTTACTACATAGACTATGCTAAAAATTACCTCTGGTAACGTAATTCCCTTCGACGACGTCATCGGGGAGCGGCGATCCGTCTTCATGGTAGCCTCGGGTCTTACGAAGACACGAGGCTATTTCGTTTTAACCCCTTCATTACAATGTGCTGATTGTAATTGTAATGATTGTAATGAATGAGGAGGAAAATCCCCATATACTGCCATACTGTAGTATGGCAGTATATGATAGGATCAATCAGACAACCTAGGGTTAAAGTACCCTAGGGAGTCTGAAAAATAGTATAAATAAAAATAAAAAAAAGTTAAAAAAAATTATAATAAAAAAAACTAAAAATTCAAATCACCCCCCTTTCCCTAGAACCGACATAAATATAAATAAACAGTAAAAATCATAAACACATTAGGTATCGACGCGTCCAAAAATGCCCGATCTATCAAAATATGATAATGGTTTTTCAATGCGTTTATCCCTGTAACGGAAAATAGCATCCAAAGTCGATAATGGCACTTTTTTGCCATGTTGAAAAATATAAAAAAAAATCTATAAAAAGTGATCAAAAGGTCGTACAGTCCTAAAAATTATATCATTGAAAATATTATCAAATGCTGCAAAAAATGACATCACCCACAGCTTCGTACACCAAAGTATAAAAAAGTTATTAACGCCAGAAGATGGCAAAATAAAAAAAAAAAAAATTGTACAGGAGGTTTTATTTTTTGTAAATGTATGAAAACATTATTAAACCGATACAAATTTGGTATCCCCATAATCGTACCAACCCAAAGAATAAAGTAGACATGTCATTTGGGGTGCTTGAAAGCCGTAATATCCAAGCCCTCAAGAAAATGGCGCAAATGCGTTTTTTCACCATTTTTGCTACATTTGGAATTTTTTTCCCGTTTCCTAGTACACGGCATGGAATATTCAATACCATCACTATGAAGTGCAATTTGTTACGCAGAAAACAAGCCGTCACATAGCTCTTTACATGTAACAATAAAAAAGTTATAGATTTTTGAAGGTGGGGAGTGCCAAATGGAAATGAAAAAACATATAAAATGCAGTACACTCAAAGAATAAAATTGTCAGATAAAATGAAAAAGATTAAAAACAATACACAAACAGTAAGGGAAAAAGGAAACAAAAAACTCTTGCTATTGAAATAGGAAGAAATTCTTCTAGACATCGATCCAGTCTTCAAGTGTGATAGAGTCCCCCAAACTGAACTACGCCATGTGGCTGCTTTACCAATATAATCATTTTGACCCCCACCCCTGGCTGTGATGTCACTGTGAGGGGGATTTTTCTATCCCCCTCCCATCAGTGAGGTACTTTCTGGGTCTGGGGTTTTATCAAAACCCCATAACTTTTGATTGGAAGATGGCACAATTGTGCCATTGATCCAACCAAACGGGTGCGTTATTCCCATTAATCTCATACCAAACTTGGGGTGTCTTAGCCTAATATCAGGGGTGTTCTGCTATTGGCTGCCTAGAAGCAGCTTTTGAGCTAGTACAGCCAGGAGTCTTCTTGGGAATGATGCAACACGTTTTTCACCCCTGGATTTGGGGATCCACTGCCTATTCCTTGCAGATCCTCTCCAGTTCCTTCAGGTTTGACAGTGAACATTCAGTGACAGTCAGCACTGCTATATACCTCCCTCAGATAAAGACCTTATCTGTCTCTAGCTTGTAGAGTGAGTCTCTGCGCACTGCTGTTTGCTAGCAGAAGTGCCTGTGTCTGAGCTGGTCTTGTAATGCTGGGGGGAGGGGAAGGAGACAGAGAGCACTGCAGTGTGTAGAGAAGAGAAGCTATTTATGCGGAGAATCTGACTATAGTCAGAAGATTTACGGCCTGATCCAGGGGCAACCAAAACAGGTTGACAGGTTTGAATTATACCTATGAAATGCTGTATATTTGTTAATAACAGTGAATTACAGAATGTGTTATTTTGTTATTCTAAGTAAATGTAAGAATCTTAATGTCTCCATGGGTTAGATAGAATTTTCTACTTTGGAATACATATTTTTAGGTGGTTAACATGTGATGTGGTAGCATTGTATCCGTCTTTAAACCATGATATTGCCCCAACAGCTTTAGCATATCACCTCAACAATACAGTAAATACACTTGTGAAGTTAAAGAGTTCCTACTACAGGCTGTGGATTTACCTTTGACAACAGGGTCTTCTTGCAGCTATGTGGAGTTACCATGGGGGTGAAATCCGCCCCATCGTTGGCAAATATTTATATTTCGTTTTGGGAAGAAAATTTTCAGTTTTCTTTGGAGAATCCGTTGCTCTCACATATCAGATGGTATGGTATCATAGTATATAAGGCCGGAAAAAGACGCAAGTAGATCAAGTCCAACCTTTAAGGATTAAATAAATGTTTTTTTCCCCATAACCCGTGATATTTTTTCTCTCCAGAAAGGCATCCAGGCCTCTCCTGAACATGTACATAGAGTCCGCCATAACAACCTCCTGCGGCAGAGAGTTCCATAGTCTCACTGCTCGTACAGTAAAGAACCTTTGTCTATGTTGATGGTAGAATCGCCTCTCCTCTAGGTGTAGAGGATGCCCCCATGTCCTGGTCACAGGCCTAGGTATAAAAAGATCTTTGGAGAGATCCTTGTACTGTCCGTTCAGGTATTTGTACATTGTAATGAGGTCTCCCCTCAGTCGTCTTTTTTCTAAACTGAATAATCCCTAATTTTGTAATCTGTCATTGTATTCTAGTCCCCCCACTGGTGCCCAAAACTGTACATAATATTCATGTGTGGTCTGACCAGGGGTTTGTATAAGGGCAAAACTATGTCTTTATCATGAGAATCTATTCCTCTCTTGATACATCCCATAATTTTATTTGCTTTAGAAGCAGCCGCCTGACTAAAAATGGTCACTAAAATTAAGTTTACCATCCACCAATACCCCCCAAGTCCTTTTCAGCTCCAGTTTTACCAAGTAATTGACTGTTTAGAACATAATTATACTTTTTGTTTCCATGGCCCAAGTGCATAACTTTACATTTATCTACATTAACCCCTACGGGACTCAGCCTCTTTTGGCCTTAAGGACCGGCCCCATTTTTCAAATCTGGCCTGTGTCACTATAAGTGGTTATAGCTTTGGAACGCTATGAGATATCCAGGGGATTTTGAGACTGTTTTCTCGTGACACATTGTACTTCAAATTAGTTTAAAAATTTGGATGAAATCTTTTGCGTTTGGTTATGAAAAAAAAAAAATTTGGCAAAAATTTGGAAAAATTCTTTATTTTCAATGTTTTAAATTCTCTACTTTTGATGCAGCACCCAAATAAATTAATAACTTACATTTCCCAAATGTCTGCTTTATGTTGGATGGTTTTTTAAGATTCCACATATTTTACTAGAATGTTATGAGGCTCAGAATTTAGGTATCATTTTTCACATTTTTTGTAAAATCACCAAAACCCGTATTTAGATGGACCTGCTCAACTTCTAATTGACACTGAGAGGCCTAAATAATAGCAAGACTCATAAATTACCCCATTATGGAAACTAAACCCCTCAACGTATGAAAACCCACTGTTTGTTAACCCTTTAGGTGTTTTATAGGGGTTTAAACAAAATGGAGGTGCAGTCTGCAAATTGTAATTTTTCACAATACACTCATTTTGGGTGGAAAATTAAACATTTACAATGGATAAAATGAAAAAAGGCTCCACAAAGTTTGATACCCAATCTCTCCCGAGTACACTGATACCCTCTATGTGGTGGTAACCTGCTGTAAGGGCGCACGGCCGGGCATAGAAGGGAAGGAGGCGCCATCCAGATCAGTTTTGCTATGTCACATTGTACAGGCTATAATTTTTTTCTTTTTTTAATGTGGACCTATAGGGGCTTATTTCTTTTGCCACATGAGATGCACTTTTCTGGTACGTAATTTGGGGGCATCTATAGCTAATTGGTGAGATTTTATTAACTCTTTGTTGGTGGAGGAAATGAAAATCATCAATTATTTAGAAAATTTTTATGTGTTTTTTTTTAACCATACAATAAAAAAAGTATATTATTTTTATTCTACGGGTCGCTACGATTACGAAAAGACCTCATTTATATAGATTTTTTTTATTTTTCCCATCTTTACTGAATAAAAAGTAATATGGCAAAAATGTTAATTTTAGCATCACCGTCTTTCATATGCATAACTTTTTTATTTTTCGCCTCACAAATCTGTTTAAGGGCTTATTTTTTGCAAGAAGGATGGTTCTTTTTAGTGGTCTTATTTCAGAGTGCATAACATTTTTTAAATCACGTTTTAGAGCATTTTTAATTAAAATTATCTTTTTTTGAAACGTTTTTTGTGTTTTTTTTTCTCCGGCTTTTACTGTGCAGGTCCAGTAACGATTCTGTTTTATTATACAGATTGTTACGGACGGGGAAATACCAAATATGTGGGTGTTTTTGTGTATTTTATACTTTATGAAGTGTTTTTATGGGAAAGTGACATTTTATTTTTATGTATTTATTTTTTATTTATTCTAATGTGTAGTGTTTAGTGTTTTTACTTATACTTACTTGAACTTGAACCAGCGATGCTCTGATACACTGCTCAATACACTGCTCTACAATACTATTTGTATGTATTGTAGAGCAGTGTAAACTGTCTGAGCATGCAGGCACATGCTCAGACAGTTTACAGTCAGACCTAGAAGGGGTCTGACTGCCAGGGAGAGCGGGCAGCCCAGCAGAGGATCGGATCCTCCTAAGCGGCGCAGGGGATCCAATCCATAGCGGAAATACCCTTACACGCCGCGGTCATGCTTGACCACGGTGTGTAAGGGGTTAACACCCGCGATCGGAGTCGGCTCCGATCGCGGGTGTTACAGCGTGGTGTCAGCTGTGATAGACAGCTGACAGCCGCTGCTTCTGGTGCCAGCTCCGTTCGTGAGCCGGTGCCAGAAGCAGGACATTATAGCACGTCCCCGTGCGCTTAGCATCTAGCCGTGGGGCCGTACTAGAACATCCTGGTGCGCCTAGGGGTTAAACCTCATCAACCATTTCTCTGCCCACTCGTCAAGCTTCCACAAATCTGTCTGTAATGCTAAACTATCAACCTCAGTATTAATAACTTACAGCTTAGTAACATCTGCAAATATCGAAACTTGATTGTGTAAACCCACTACAAGGTCACTAATAAAAATATTAAAAAGAAGTTGCCCTAATGCTGCCCTTGTGGCACTCCACTGGTAACGTCAACCCAATCTAAGAATGTGCCATTAATGACCACCCTCTGTTTTCTATCACTAAGCCAATTACTTACCCAAATACACAGATTTTCTCCTATTCCCAGCAGTCTCATTTTATGTACCATCCTTTTATGCGGCACGGTGTCAAATGCCTTTAAAAAGTCCAGATATACAACATCCACAGCGTCCCCCAGATCCAGTCTGGAACTTACTTCCTCGTAAAGGCCAATCAGATTAGTCAGATTAATCACCTTAAATGCCTTATCTTTCTCGCTTATCGCTTTCCTTACAAGACTAGTTAGCCACATTGGCCTTTTCTTGTTCCTCTTATGCTTTTCCCATATGGTATTTTCTCTCATAAACCCATGCTGACACTGGGTTATAAGGTTATGTACCGTGAGATACTACAGGATAGCATCTAGAGATGAGCGAACATGCTCGTCCGAGCTTGATGCTCGGTCGAGCATTAGGGTACTCGAAACTGCTCGTTGCTCGGACGAATACTTCGCCCGCTCGAGAAAATGGCAGCTCCCGCCGTTTTGCTTTTTGGCGGCCAGAAACAGAGCCAATCACAAGCCAGGAGACTCTGCACTCCACCCAGCATGACGTGGTACCCTTACACGTCGATAGCAGTGGTTGGCTGGCCAGATCAGGTGACCCTGGGATAGACTAGCCGCTGCCCGCGCTGCTCGGATCATTCGGTGTCTGGATGCCGCTAGGGAGAGAGCTGCTGCTGGTCAGGGAAAGCGTTAGGGTGTTCTATTAGCTTACTGTTAGGCAGGAGTGATTCTCCAAGAACCCAACAGCCCTTCTTAGGGCTACAATAACGTTATACTTTTTTTGTTTTATTTGCAGCTAGTACCATATTGTGAGGAATTTGCAGGGGGACTTGCTACCGTTGTGTTTAGCTCTTAGTGACACACATATCCACCTCAAACACCAAAGTGGGAAAATTTATTAGGGGTTTGATTTCAATTAGGCACAGTCTGCCATTTACTTTTTATTTTACGTTTATTTTTTTAATAACTCAGTGTCATCTCATCTTGCATAGTAGTGTGCTTTCATACTTGGCTAGAAAATAGCCATAGGAGAATCCAAACGGCTTACTTACGCCTACAGTAGCGTTATATATATTTGATTTCTGGTTGATCTGCTGGTGGCTGTACTTGCTGCAGTGCATCTACTAGCAAATTGTGAGCAATTTGTAGTGAGACTTGCGACCGCTGTGTTTTGCGCTTAGTGACGCACATATCCATTGCAAAGACCGAAGTGGGAAAATTTATTAGGGGTTGGATTTCAATTAGGCACAGTCTGCCATTTACTTTTTATTTTACGTTTATTTTTTTAATAACTCAGTGTCATCTCATCTTGCATAGTAGTGTGCTTTCATACTTGGCTAGAAAATAGCCATAGGAGAATCCAAACGGCTTACTTACGCCTACAGTAGCGTTATATATATTTGATTTCTGGTTGATCTGCTGGTGGCTGTACTTGCTGCAGTGCATCTACTAGCAAATTGTGAGCAATTTGTAGTGAGACTTGCGACCGCTGTGTTTTGCGCTTAGTGACGCACATATCCATTGCAAAGACCGAAGTGGGAAAATTTATTAGGGGTTGGATTTCAATTAGGCACAGTCTGCCATTTCCTTTTTTATTTTACGTTTATTTTGTTTAATAACTCAGCGTCATCTCATCTGGCATAGTAGTGTGCTTTCATACTTGGCTAGAAAATAGCCATAGCAATAGGATAGCATCGTTTGGTTTTAAAAACTAAAAAACACAAAAAAAAACAAAAAAACACAAAAAAAAGTTAAAAAAAAACTAAAGTTATAACTCTCATTTTCAAAATGTTTAACCCGAGGGCTAGGGGTAGAGGACGAGGGCGGGGACGTGGGCGTCCAACTACTGCAGGGGTCAGAGGCCGTGGTCCTGGGCGGGGTGAGACTCCACCAGCTTATGAGGGAGCAGGGGAACGCCGCAGAACTACAATCCCTAGGTTCATGTCTGAAGTTGCTGGGACTCGTGGTAGAGCACTGTTGAGGCCAGAACAGTGCGAACAGGTGATGTCGTGGATTGCCGACAATGCTTCGAGCAATTTGTCCACCAGTCAGTCTTCCACGCAGTCCACCCATGTCACCGAAATCGGCACTCCTCCAGCTCCTGCACCTCAGCCTCCTCCCCCCCAGTCTGCCCCCTCCCAGGAAAATTTGGCATTTGAACCGGCATACTCTGAGGAACTGTTTTCTGGACCCTTCCCACAGTCACAAACCACTTGTCCGGTTGCTGCTGAGCAATTTTCCGATGCCCAGGTTTTCCACCAGTCGCAGTCTGTGGGTGATGATGACCTTCTTGACGTAGTGGAAGAAGTGTCTAAAGAGGTGTCCGACGATGAGGAGACACGGTTGTCAGACAGTGGGGAAGTTGTTGTCAGGGCAGGAAGTCCGAGAGGGGAGCAGACTGAGGGATCGGAGGATGATGAGGTGACAGACCCAAGCTGGGCTGATAGGCCGGGTGAACACAGTGCTTCTGAGACAGAGGAGAGTCCTCGACCAGAACAGGTTGGAAGAGGCAGTGGTGGGGCCAGACGGAGAGGCAGGGCCAGAGCTGGTGCATCAGTGCCAAATGTGTCAACTAGTGAAGCTCCCGTGGCGAGGGCTCTTGCGGCGAGGGCTAGATTTTCAGAAGTCTGGAGGTTCTTTAAGGAAACACCGGATGACCGACGGACTGTGGTGTGCAACATTTGCCAAACCAGGCTCAGCAGGGGTTCCACCACTACTAGCTTAACTACCACCAGTATGCGCAGGCATATGAATGCTAAACACCCCACTCAGTGGCAACAAGCCCGTTCACCTCCGGCCGTGCACACCACTGCTCCTTCCCCTGTGTCAGCTGATAGTCAGCCCCCTGCCCAGGACCCTGCCACAAAAACCCCATCGTCGCCTCCACGATCCTCCACAGCATCCACCAGCGTTCAGCTCTCCATACCCCAGACGCTGGAGCGGAAACGCAAATATAGTGCAACCCACCCGCACGCCCAAGCCCTTAATGTCCACATCTCCAGATTGCTTAGCCTGGAGATGCTGCCCTATAGGCTAGTAGAGACCGAGGCCTTTCGCAACCTCATGGCGGCGGCCGCCCCTCGGTATTCGGTCCCCAGCCGCCACTACTTTTCCCGATGTGCCGTCCCAGCCCTGCACCAGCACGTGGACAACATCATCAGTGCCCTGACCAACGCCGTTTCTGACAAGGTCCACCTGACCACGGACACGTGGCCACTATGTATCGCTGACGGCACATTGGGTTAACTTGGTGGAGGCTGGGACCGAGTCTGACCCTGCGGCTGGTCATATACTGCCGACGCCGAGGATTGCGGGGCCTACCTCGGTCCAGGTGTTTCAGGCCTACTATGCCTCCTCCTCCTCCCACCCCTCCTCCACCTCCTCCTCCTCCGAATTACCATCCGTGGCCATGGCGCCATCAGTCGGTAGCTCTAGGCACAGCAGCAGTGCCGTCGCTAAGCGACAGCAGGCGGTGCTCAAACTGCTGAGCCTAGGCAATAAAAGGCACACCGCCCAAGAGCTATTACAGGGCATCACGGCGCAGACTGATCTGTGGCTGGCACCGCTGAACCTGAAGCCAGGCATGGTTGTGTGTGACAACGGCCGTAACCTGGTGGCGGCTCTGCAACTCGGCAGACTGACACATGTGCCATGCCTGGCCCATGTGTTAAATCTGATAGTTTAGCGTTTCCTCAAGACATACCCCAATCTGTCTGATTTGCTCACGAAGGTGCGCCACATCTGTGCGCATTTCAGGAAGTCCAGCACAGATGCTGCCACTCTCAGGGCAGCGCAGCGCCGCCTCCAACTGCCCGCTCACCGACTGTTGTGCGACGTGCCCACGAGGTGGAATTCAACACTGACCATGTTATCCAGAGTTTACCAGCAGCGCCGAGCCATTGTAGACTGCCAGATGTCAACTTCCACCAGAACTGGTAGTCAGGTCAGTCAGCTTCCTCAAGTCTACAATGAGGAGTGGACGTGGATGTCTGATATCTGTCAGGTGCTGAGTAACTTTGAGGAGTCAACACAGATGGTCAGTGGCGATGCCGCCATCATCAGCCTCACCATCCCGCTGCTTGGCCTGTTGAAAAACTCTCTGATCAGCATGAAGTCGGAAGCTTTGCGCTCGTCACAAGAGACGGGGGAAGAAGATTCCCTTGTTGATAGCCAAAGCACCCTTAGGTCTGTTTCTCAGCGCATATCGGAGGAGGTGGAGGTGGAGGAGGATGAGGAGGAAGAGGAGGAGAATGTTGGCGAGACACAAGAAGGGACCATTGTTGAGTCCTTCACTGTTCAGCGTGTATGGGCAGAAGAAGAGGAGTTGGAGGAGGAGGAAATGGACAGTCAGGCCAGTGAGGGGAGTGAATTCTTACGCGTTGGTACTCTGGCGCATATGGCAGATTTCATGCTAGGCTGCCTATCCCGTGACCCTCGCGTTCAAAGAATTTATTCCAGCACCGATTACTGGGTGTTCACTCTCCTGGACCCACGGTACAAGCAAAATCTTTCCACTCTCATCCGTGGAGAGGAAAGGAGTGTGAGAATGCATGAATACCAGCAGGCCCTGGTTCACAAGCTGAAACAGTATTTCCCTTCTGACAGCGCTAGCGGCAGAGTGCGTAGTTCTGCGGGACAAGTAGCGAGAGAGAGTAGGCGAGCAGGCAGCTTGTCCAGCACTGGCAAGGGTACGCTTTACAAGGCTTTTGCCAGCTTTATGTCACCCCAGCAAGACACTGTCACCTGTCCCCAGTCTCGGCAGAGTAGGGCTGATCTTTACAGAAAGATGGTGAGGGAGTACGTAGCTGACCATACCATCGTCCTAAATGATCACACAGCTCCCTACAACTACTGGGTTTCAAAGCTGGACATGTGGCACGAACTGGCGCTGTACGCCTTGGAGGTTCTTGCCTGCCCTGCCGCTAGCGTCTTGTCCGAGCGGGTTTTCAGTGCAGCTGGTGGCATCATCACCGATAAGCGTACACGCCTGTCGACTGACAGCGCTGACAGGCTGACGCTTATTAAGATGAATAAAGCCTGGATTTCTCATAATTTCCAATCTCCACCAGGTGAAGGAAGCTCAACCTGAATAATTGATCCACTCCTCCTCCTCCTCATTTTCCTCCTTCTCCTCCTCTTTGTACACTAAAGCAGAGGAAACTGGCTATTTTTTGACAGGGCCCACTGGCTCTAGCTATAGTACTTTATGCATTTAATTTTTCTGGAGGGCCACCTACCCGGTCCTCTGTTTTAAAAAATTTTTGGGAGTGCCACATACAGGCACTCAATCTATTCAATTTTTCTGGAGGGCCACCTACCCGGTCCTCTGTTTTAAACAATTTTTGGGAGTGCCACATACAGGCACTCAATCTATTCAATTTTTCTGGAGGGCCACCTACCCGCTCCTCTGGTTTGAAAACTTTTTTGGACTGCCACATACAGGCACTCAATCTATTCCATTTTACTGGAGGGCCACCTACCTGCTCCTCTGTTTTGAAAACTTTTTTGGACTGCCACATACAGGCACTATCCAAATTAAATTGTCTCCATAGCAGCCTCCACACGTTGTCTCCATTGCTACCTCCAAAAGTCGTCCATATAGCTGCCTCCATACATCGTCCCCTTATCAAACGAGGTGTGTCAGGCAGAAATTTGGGTTGTTTTCATGGGTTCCACATCAAAGTTGTTAACTTTGTCGCCACCCTGCTGTGTTATCCACAAAATATACTGGCAAACTTTTATCATTTACCAATATTATTTCAGCGCTTCTTGCGCATCTGTTTACATTCCCCTCACCCGCCATATCCTAAACTTATAAGAACGCTACTACACTTGATCTTATACAAAAGGTTCTTAGAAGTGCTGTTTGGGGAGTAGCCTAGAGACAGGGGCTTGGGTTGGCGAAAGCTCGCCTGGCAGCGGAGCGCCAGCTCCATGCGCATCATGCGCTTCTTGCGCATCTGTTTACATTCCCCTCACCCGCCATATCCCAAACTTATAAGAACGCTACTACACTTGATCTTATACAAAAGGTTCTTAGAAGTGCTGTTTGGGGAGTAGCCTAGAGACAGGGGCTTGGATTGGCGAAAGCTCACCTGGCAGCGGAGCGCCAGCTCCATGCCAAGATCCAACTAACATAGTTTTAACTGCAGCACCTTTAATCTACTACTAGTTCACTGCCTCCATACATGGTCCCCTTATCAAACGAGCTGTGTCAGGCAGAATTTTGGGTTGTTTTCATGGCTTCCATGTTAACTTTGTCGCCACCCTGCTGTGTAATCCACAAAATATACTGGCAAACTTTTATCATGTACCGATATTATTTGAGCGCTTCTTGCTCACCTCCTTTGGTTCCTCTCTGCCACCCATTGGTTTGAAGCCTGAGTCCATTTAGAGTATGTCGCCATGCCACTCTCTAGCCTGCCGCTGCTGCCGCTGCCTCTGCATGCCGTCCCCTATAGTGTCAGGGTCAATTATTGGATGTTTTACATGCTATCTAGCTTCATTCTGTCACTCTGTCATGGCCATGCTGTTGCCCATAGTTTTGGCATAATGGTGCGATTAAGCAGCCTCAGAGGCATCCATGCATGCTGCCCCTGCTGTTTCCTGTCCATTTCCGTGGTGTTTCCATCCTTTTCTGAGGTTCCCAGGTGTTTGGCCAAGCTTCCCTGTGCAGAGCCTTGGTCCCCTTGAAAAATGCTCGAGTCTCCCATTGACTTCAATGGGGCTCGTTATTCGAGACGAGCACTCGAGCATCGGGAAAAGTTCGTCTCAAATAACGAGTACCCGAGCATTTTAGTGCTCGCTCATCTCTAATAGCATCTCTAACAAACCCCTTAAAGAGGACCTGTCACCCCATTTAACGGCACTAGGAGCTGCTTACTAAAGTAAGCAGCTCCTAGTGCTTGATCAAACGCCGCAGTGTTAGAGTGATAGCGTTACCCACTGCGGCGGGGTATAGTGTAATCATCGGACAGCTTGCAAAGCTGTCCGATGTATTCATGAGGGGGCGGTCCGAGGCGCTGCCTCTACCCCGGACCGCCCCGCTTGCTCCATAGGCTGGCAGTGACTGCCGCGCGCTAGGCGGCAGTCACCACCCCTAGTCACGCCCCAACCCCACCCCCTCATGAATACATCGGACAGCTTTGCGAGCTGTCCGACAATTACACTATACCCTGCCGCAGTGTTAGATAGCGTTACCGGAGGTTTCCGGTAATGCTATCACTCTAACACTGCGGCGTTTGTCCAAGCACTAGGAGCTGCTTACTTTAGTAAGCAGCTCCTAGTGCCGATAAAGGGGTGACAGGTCCTCTTTAAATATTTTCCCCACCACAGAAGTTAGACTTACAGGTCTGTAGTTTCCAGGATCACTTTTTGATCCTTTTTTGTATATTGGTACCACATTTGCTATGCGCCCTCAATGACCTCCTTCTGATATGGGAGGGTATGGATGCACAGGCATATGAATTTGTGAAATATATCAATGAAAATAATATGAAATTCATATTCACTTCAAATTATGATAAAAGATCAATCAATTTTTTGGACATCAACTTCGTGGGGAGAGACAATGGGGATCATTTACTAAGGGCCCGATTCGCGTTTTCCCGACGTGTTACCCGAATATTTCCAATTTGCGACGATTTTCCCTCTATTGCCCCGGGATTTTGGCGCACGCGGTCGGATTTTGGTGCATCGACGCTGGCATGCACGCGATGGAAATCGGGGGCGTGGCCGATCGAAAACCCAACGGATTCTGAAAAACCGCCGCATTTAAAAAAAAAATTGTGTCGTGAAAATTTCACTCACCTTCATCCAGGATAGGCTGGTGTATTTCGAGGCATTCCAGCGGACTTCAGCGCAGCAGCGCCACCTGGTGGACGGCGGAGGAACTACCATCATACATCCCGGCCGGACCCGAATCCAGCGCAGAGAACGCGCCGCTGGATGGCGAATGTGCCGGGTAAGTAAATCTGCCCCAATGTTGTTTTGTGATAATCACGTGATTTTCTCACAGGTGTATTTAGATATAGGTGCACCATTTACCTGTAGCCATGAATAAGGATTGTTCTTATCCGAAACGCATAGGATTGTGTTGATTAGCTGTATTCTTTGTATCCTGGCACTTCATGTTTTTAACATGACTGAATTAAAGAATTTTAAGTTTTTTTTATTAATTTCCAATGGTGGATTCTATCTTTAGAAGCTGGATTGTCCTCTTTTCTGTTGTGAATGTGCTGGTGAGCTGGAGTATCCGTGCTCAAGATACACACTGCAGTAATCATGATGAGCCTTCAGGTGAGAGGACTATTTTAAATTTTATATTTTTTAGTTAGTTTTATAGCAATTTTCAGATTTTTGCATATGGAGCCAGTACTAATATTATACCACTAGATGTCACTTTCTACCCTTACTGAACATTATATTTTTTGTATTATATAGGTATACAACATGGATAATAGTCAGCGCCTCTTAGAGTATCTCCATAGGAGATGAAGATTCCACAGATTCTAAATCTGCAACATGTAAATTTATGCATCAGATTTTAACAATTGATCAGTCATTGTAATACTGGAATCTGTACTTGTAACATTGTGGAGCTTATTTACTAATGGTCAGCGGATCGCACTTTTGGTGGATTTTAGCAATTTTAGGGATTTGTGCCGCTGTGACAGGTATCTAACAGGGCTTTGTGTCGCACGCGATCGGATTGTGGCGCAGCTTCGCCGGGGGGGGGGGGGGGTGTTCCGTCTGACGATCTGACTGATTTGGACTGAGCGCGGGATTTACAATTCAATTTGTGTCGCAACACAATGCACTTACATGCATCACGAAGAAGATGGTGAACTCCGGCAACCTGAGCGGGGAAGCAACACATGCAGGATATCGGGCGCACAGTTTTCATAAATCGCGGCAGAGTGCTTTCCGATCGGACAATGCACTTTCGGGGATCGCGACTGGACAGGTAAGTAAATGTGCCCCATTATGTGTAAAATTAGCTGTGTCCAAATCCACAGTGTAATACAGTAGCATTGTAGTATACAGTATTGATGACAATCCCATACATACATTTAGGAAAAATACATTTAGGAAACATCTTTCCACTGATGATTTTAGTTTTGTAGCATGTCACTTTTTGCTGTGGATCCCTTCGTGAAATTCAACCTTTTAAATGGAAAGGTCAAGCTCTGCCCCTAGCCATGGAAAGATTGAGGTATGATAAGCCTTAGAAACCAGCCGATGGCAGATGTGCAGATACCTTTGAGATAAGGTTTCTTCTGTACCTAAGCACTTCTACACGGAATGATGACTTGTGCAAACAGGAAATGTTCCCTATGTTACAATAGTTCTAGCTGTTTTAATATCTATTGTTTTGATCTGCTGGGTCAGTGCAAAGGATTTGTAGTGTGAAACCAGCCTAATCACACTATCCAGGGGGGGAATACTGAGACTCCTGCCACGGGCCTGATTCACCCCACTGATCAATTGTAGCAATTTGCAGTGAATCCCAAGAGTTTCAGCACTCTAGACCATTGGGGAGGCCACAATCTCCTTAAATCACATTTTCCATTACAGACTCAGATGTATCCTACTACTACTACACCTCATGGTAACATAAAATTGGGTGGGAGGATTTACCAGTCAGGGGCCCTGAAGCTCCTTGTGGCGGCCAAGAGGCTAGGTTTCCTTCCTGCCACCGTAGGCAGGCCATCATTCATCCATCAACCACCAGCATCAGTTACATACTGTATATTCCATATTTCTGGCCCCAATACATGAGTCATATTTCCTTACCAAATAAGTGTATAGAATGTTTAGTATCAAATGTGTAACATCACAACCAACAACAGCCCAAAACTCTAAACCAGGCTCTGAAGTATTATATATCTTTTATACCTAGTTCATTGTATTTGGAAGAGGTACATTTTGGGTCCCTTAGTCCCCCCTCTGCAGCCTTTAATGAAGTGAAGTCCGAAATATTATAGCAGCTAAAGAGTCTTAGTAATAATAGTAGATCAATGGTGCGTGGATATTCGGCACCAAGATCCAGCTGCTCATCAATATGTTCGCCATCTGTTTGGTTATATTTCCTGGTATCTAGTTTGTAGGTTTCCGCTGCCGCTGACAAGACTTGCTGGATGACAGCTGCACAGATCTAATGACCAGACACACATATTGGCACCTGCATAATGGAAATTATAGACACATGTTCTGAAATACAGCATCAGGAGCGCTATATCTATTCCACTACCTGCACCATTGTTATTTTTTTTACACAGTTTGCAGATTTTTGTTAGGAAGTAAAAACCTTAGTGTCTGAGCTATAGGTCCTGGTTGCTGTAGACGATCTATGCTGCTTCCTGCCTACAAGAAAATGATATGTTATTAGCTTTTTTTTTTTTTTTTTTTTATTAAGGGACCCGGTTATGTAGCAAAACTAATATGATCTGTGAATAACTATACCTGTCAGGATCCAAAACTGGCCACTATTACTATGTGGGTATTGGGCACTATTTCTGTGGAAAAACAGTCGCAGACACAGTAATGGTGGAAGGAGCAGGATGGGAAGTTTAGGTGGGAAAGGCGGGGATGATGCCAGAAAATATAGAAGTCTTTGTCAGATGAAGAACAAGAGAGAATTTGGGGGCATTTATCTTGCCGAGTACACCAGTTTTTTTTTCACCCCTCAAGCCACTTTTTTGAAAAGGGACGCCTTTACCTGACAATTTTTGTTATAGCATGTGCCAGGATAGTGGCGCAAATATAGATGGAATAAGTCATTGGTCTTATCTGTGGTGATATTACATATATGGTTTACAAGGGTCCATGTATAACTGTATTGTATTAATATATTTTATGGTTATTTTCATTGAGTATGATGACCTATATAGGCCTCTTAGCCAATATAGTAACAGTGGCTCACAGTGCCCTCTGTCACCCAATAGTCACAGTGCCTGCTGGCCCCATTTGTCACAGAGTTGGTCAACAGTAGTTGTGGTGCTTTTCAACAATCACAGTCCTTGCCCCAAGTAGTCACAGTCCTTGCCTCCAGTAGTCATAGAGCCTGCTGCCCCCAGTAGTCACAGTGTCTTCTGCCCCCCCCCCCCCCCGGTATCACAGAGCTCTTTGCCCCCTCAATAGTCACAGTGCCCCATTCTCCCCCAAGTCACTGTGCCTGCTGCCCCCTAGTAGTCAGTACCTGCTGCTCCCACAGTAGTCACAGTGCCTGCTGCCCCCTAGTAGTCAGTACCTGCTGCTCCCACAGTAGTCACAGTGCCTGCTGCCCCCTAGTAGTCAGTACCTGCCACCCCCACAGTAGTCACAGTGCCTGCTGCCCCTAGTAGTCAGTACCTGCTGCTCCCACAGTAGTCACAGTGCCTGCTGCCCCCTAGTAGTCAGTACCTGCTTCCCCCACAGTAGTCACAGTGCCTGCTGCCCCCTAGTAGTCAGTACCTGCTGCCCCCACAGTAGTCACAGTGCCTGCTGCCCCCTAGTAGTCAGTACCTGCTGCCCCCACAGTAGTCACAGTGCCTGCTGCCCCCAGTAGCTAATGGTAAAAAAAAAAAAAAAGTATTTACCTTATTCCTCTCTGCATTTTCTTCTTGGTCCCCTCACAGGCGGACTCTTCATTACTTGTCACCTACCAACTTGTCATCTACCATTGCACCCGTGCTCTGCTGCAGCAAGCCAGGGGAGGGAGAAATCTGACCAGAGCTCCCCTCCACACCTGGATAAACCCTGTGTTCTCCTCTGATATACCTTATGTATATAAAAGCATACTACACTTTAGAACAGACAAATCTATCCATGTCTTGTATCTAGCTGGAATAAAACCCAGAGCAAATAAAGGCCAGGAATCTGTTGCACATTTATGGTCTTGAAGACAAATACCAGACAGTAAGGATCCCTGCTTTAAGTTTCCCTATGTGAGGGTGTATCTAGATCTATGGCTGCAGTCTAACACCTACGCATATCAAATATACACACATTTATATATATATATATATACACTCACCGGCCACTTTATTAGGTACACCTGTTCAACTGCTCGTGTATGGTGAATAAAGGTGATTTGAGTGCCTTTGAACGTGGCATGGTTGTTGGTGCCAGAAGGGCTGGTCTGAGTATTTCAGAAACTGCTGATCTACTGGGATTTTCACACACAACCATCTCTAGGGTTTACAGAGAATGGTCCGAAAAAGAAAAAACATCCAGTGAGCGGCAGTTCTGTGGGCGGAAATGCCTTGTTGATGCCAGAGGTCAGAGGAGAATGGGCAGACTGGTTCGAGCTGATAGAAAGGCAACAGTGACTCAAATCGCCACCCGTTACAACCAAGGTAGGCAGAAGAGCATCTCTGAACGCACAGTACGTCGAACTTTGAGGCAGATGGGCTACAGCAGCAGAAGACCACACCGGGTGCCACTCCTTTCAGCTAAGAACAGGAAACTGAGGCTACAATTTGCACAAGCTCATCTAAACTGGACAGTAGAAGATTGGAAAAACGCTGCCTGGTCTGATGAGTCTCGATTTCGTCTGCGACATTCGGATGGTAGGGTCAGAATTTGGCGTCAACAACATGAAAGCATGGATCCATCCTGCCTTGTATCAACGGTTCAGGCTGGTGGTGGTGGTGTCATGGTGTGAGGAATATTTTCTTGGCACTCTTTGGGCCCCTTGGTACCAATTGAGCATCGTTGCAACGCCACAGCCTACCTGAGTATTGTTGCTGACCATGTCCATCCCTTTATGACCACAATGTACCCAACATCTGATGGCTACTTTCAGCAGGATAATGTGCCATGTCATAAATCTGGAATCATCTCAGACTGGTTTCTTGAACATGACAATGAGTTCACTGTACTCAAATGGCCTCCACAGTCACCAGATCTCAATCCAATAGAGCATCTTTGGGATGTGGTGGAACGGGAGATTCGCATCATGGATGTGCAGCCGACAAATCTGAGGCAACTGTGTGATGCCATCATGTCAATATGGACCAAAATCTTCCAGCACCTTGTTGAATCTATGCCACAAAGAATTGAGGCAGTTCTGAAGGCAAAAGGGGGTCCAACCCGTTACTAGCATGGTGTACCTAATAAAGTGGCCGGTGAGTGTATATTATATATATAATTTGCATACACATATGGAAATTACCTTTGTAATAATCACATTTCCCTCATTGCAATTAACTACTCCTTACTATAAAACAATAAGGAAAAATACATTGTCATAGACATGCTTCCTTATTCACACGTCTATGTAAATCTATCCTTGTCATGTGATGACAGATAATTACTTCACATGACTCTTTATAGAGCAATAATAAGAGCATTGCCCTGTAATAAGCCAAAACTCACATCTCCATTATCCAGGAGAGATTTCTGTACTTCTGGAACATAGCAATGATTCCCATTGCATTTTTTCAGCCTCCTTTTTGCATATGTCGACTGAGGCACACGTTTTCTATGTGACCACAATTTACTTTTAGAGATTTTAGGTTTAAAAGCTGAAAAAATTGTAGAAAAAATGTTTTATTTTTTAAATTTTAGCCATTTTTGTCTGAATGTAATATAGCATTACCCCCCCAAAAAAGACATTTGAATACAATAAATGCCACAAATTTTGTCTGTTTTAGGGTAACTGGGTATGGTCTAGTGACTTATCTGGTAATATCTGTAATATCTGGTTTTGGTACTGCCGCAGTTACAGGTAAAAACATACAGTTACAGTGACAATTGTCACTTTCTGGTCTGTGCTGGTTCTAGACAGACACAGCAGCAGGCTCCTTACATCGCCATCCCGGCAAACGTGTTAAATCACGTGATCGCCTGGATGCATAGCGGCAGCGGACCTGCAGCTACCACAATTATCTGCACGCTGTTTCCTATGAGAAACTGAGAAGACAAAAGGAGTAAATACAGTAAATTCTGTCTTCTCTCTGGTGCTTCCCTGAACTGTATCACAGCTTAGATTCTGACATGCGGCTGCCCGATCCCCCGATGCTCCTAAAGCATGCAGTGAATAGACAGTGGAGCAAGCTTTACGGACCTGGAGCAGCCATTTTTTAAAATCTACCATGGGGAATATACTTTCTGAGAGATTTCCCATGGTAGACTCCCCGTTTGGGCAGCATCCTGTTTTTTCACAAATTCAGGGATGGAGCTGCTATCGAAGTAAAGTTTAATGCTTCAATATGCAAATTAGTTTCTAAGACTACTGGGGATGTGGAGTAGTCTGACACAGCTCTGGGGACAAAGGATACTCTGCGCATCCCGTAGCTACTACTGATGCTCCAATATCCGCCCAGGCCCATCTCCGGGATCATTTGCGCTCTACGCAGAGCTCAAATGATGCCGGAGACAGGCTGCAGCTTGTAGAGGCGGGTCAATAGTAACTACTGGGGATGTGGGGTAGCCTTCGCCCCCAGAGCTGTGTCAGGCTACTCAACGCCCCCAGTAGCCTCAGAAATTAATTTGCACATTGAAGCATTAAGCTTTATTTCTGCAGCAGCTGCATCCCTGCATTTGTGAAAAAATGGGATGTGGCTGCTGACAGGACAGGGAATCTACCATTCAGAATCTCTCACAAAGTATATTCCCCATGGAAGATTTCTTTTAAGTCAAAAAATGGCTGCGTCCTTAAGGGGTTAAAGGTCCTCCTTCACCCCCAGAGCTGTCTTAGCAGGGCCGGCTCCAGGTTTCAGTGGGCCCTTGGGCGACAGAGCCTCAGTGGGCCCCTTTGCAGTAAACTGGCGTAGCGGCATGGATTCATTGTATACAGCCTCCTCACCCCCATGGATTAATTATATACAGCCCAGGCCCCCCTCACCGCCCATAGTTTAATTATATGCAGCCCCTCTCCCCCCATGGATTATATGCATCCCCTTCACCGCCCATTATATGCAGCCCCCTGCACGCACCCCCGATTCATTATATACAGCCCCCTCCTCATCCCCCCCATTCATTATATACAGCCCCCTCCTCATCCCCCATTCATTATATACAGCCACCTCCTCATCCCCCATTCATTATATACAGCCCCCTCCTCATCCCCCCCATTCATTATATACAGCCCCCTCCTCATCCCCCCCATTCATTATATACAGCCCCTCCTCACCCCCCCATTCATTCTATACAGCCCCCTCCTCATCCCCCCCATTCATTCTATACAGCCCCCTCCTCATCCCCCCGCATTCATTCTATACAGCTGCCTCCTCACCCCTCATGCACTAGTAAATGTGACCGTTAAAATAAAGATAACACTACTCACCTCAGTCTTCTGGTCAGGTCCGGAGCTTCCCCTTCGCCGTCCTCCTCCTCCTGCCGGCGGCCTCACGCGCAGCATCCTGCAGCAGACGGAGCGCCACTTTACGGCGCTAGAACCCGGCACGGCACTACTGCTTCGGACGGGGGTTTCGCTGCACGGCAGGGTCTTGCGGTAAACGGAGCGCCGCTTTACGGTGCCAGCACCCGGCACGGCCCGGCTGGGGGATGAGATCTGGCCACGAGTGGGCCCTCCCAGCAGCTGTGGGCCCCGGCACTTGCCCGGGTTTGCCGGGTGCTGGCCCTGCGTCTTAGGCTACACCACGATTCAGTAGCCTCATAAATTAATTTGCATATTGAAATAGGTAATTGAGCTGAACTGGCATTGGCTCCATGACATACAATTACTGCATGGAGTGTTAAGTCACAGCGCTCAATGCAGTAATAGTACGTCAACAGCGCTAAGTGGTTTTAAGGACGGTTTGCTTTAAATAAGTAGTGGGCAGTTCAGGAAGCAGAACCCTCATGGAATCCTAGCAAAAAATAATCAAAAACCTCTGCCAAATAATACTGGTGGAATACCCTAAGGAAATAATGCAGCAAATAAAGATATATCAAAGATATGTCCAACATCCAGAATCTGTTCGGTTAAGCAGTTCAATATCAGAAAACAGGTCATAAAGTAAGCAAGTCACTAGTAGGATGTAAATTTCATAACAGCTACAGGCACGGAAATTGGATCCAACATAAAAGGTCTCTAACTTTTTTTTACGAGAGAATATACTGACTTAACGTGCTTTCTAACATGTTCTGTAGTAATAGGTCTAGGTGTAGGTTTTATTGACTTAAGTCCACGGTTACATAGCAACTTTCATGTGATTTACTACTGCTTTTTAAGAGCGCATTGAGCTAGGAGTTGGACGTGAAAAATGTAAGATCCAGTTTAGCAAATTTTTTTTCTATGAACAATTGCAGTACATTTACTACACATATCTTCAAAGAAAAACATAATTCACTGGTTATAACATTAAATATAACAATAGTTATGTTATTTATAGCTCGCCCATAAATGTAACTGGGCTCAAGCTATGAAACCAGTGTATTCACTGAGCAATGCCATGACCCAATGGCATAACAATCTTTGTGGTGATTGTACTACAAGTAGTAAGGATTTGTAGCTAGAATATTCTGTATTTATGTACAACAGATGATAGAGCAATGGAAGTGGTCATCCTGTGACATGCATTACTTCTAAAATTCCCTAAAGTGCTTTTACTGTTTAGAGAAAGGGTTAAGATTGAACATTATTGTGCTGATAAACCTTTGTGCACTTATTCTCATCTTTTCCTTTTCTTGACTACACAGAGCCTAACATTAGAGAAGGTGAGAGAAGTCCAGAGGATTCACACTTAATGACACCTTCCTACAAGTCCCATAATGCCTTGCATGTTCTGATTGCACATATGTTTTTCTTAACTTTGCTACTGTTCTTAGAGTACATATAACTTCCTACTTCTTCTAAGGGTTAAAAAATGCATTGATACCCCATTTTCTAGGCCTTCAATACATTATAGATACCTTTGCAGACTCTTTGAATTTTGTTTTTGTAGTGTTTCCAGCACAATAGCAGGGCGGGGATCCAGGACAGGGTCCCTCTCATATAGCGGCTAGTCCTTTGCACTGTAGTACAGGCTGCTGGTATTGGAGGTTGTATGCATAGTTAGCAGTGGCCCCTGCAATCCATTATCTCAGGTAACTAAGGACGCATGCCCTTTTGTGGGATCTCCTATGTGTCCTTAGTTACCTGTGGTTTTAAATCACAGTGGCTTGTGTCTCTTCTTCACCAATTATCTCTTATAACAGGGGCTTGTGTTTCTTCTTACAGTGCCAAAAATATACCAGATCTGACTTACATACACGTTTAAGTACTAACCTACATTACCCTGTTTGCACACAGGGTCGTGTGCATTTGATCCTGTTTATTTCTTGTTTTTTTGAGAACTGAATTACCTAGTTAACCTATAAATGTAGCCTTGCCTAGATACAGCAACAATAACATTTACCGACATTGTACTGGACTAGTGATGTCATCTTTTACTGCTAAATTATAGGTTTTTATGTTATACACTAGCTACTATATAACTTCCATAAAGTATGTCAAATCCACTCCACTCCTACATAACTACCTTCTCCAACTGCATGCAATTTTATTTTTCTTTGACTACCTAAGGGATGGCATCCGCCAAAGTGAGAGAAGAACTGTGCTGTTCTCTGTGCCTTGACATCTACTCAGATCCGGTCTGTCTTAGTTGTGGACATCACTTTTGTAAGACATGTATCGAGAATGTTTTTCTAAGACAAAAGGAGACTAAAGTTTACAGCTGTCCTGAATGCAGGGCCATCTTCAAGAAGAAACCGGAGCTGACCAGGAGCCGGAAGCTTTGTAATATTGTTGAACACTTGTTCTCCGACAAGACAAAGCAGGATGGAGTCATTTTGTGCACTTATTGTATCGGCTTTAACATGCATGCCACTAAACGGTGCCTTTTGTGTGAAGCTTTTTTGTGTGAGGAGCATCTCAAGGTTCACAGTAAGTCACAGGAACATGTCCTGACTGAGACCAACTCCAGTGTACTCCTAGAGTCTGAGAGAAAGTGTCACTCTCACAAGGAGATTCTGAAATACTACTGCTACCAAGATAATATCTTTTTGTGTGCATCCTGCTTAACCAACGGAAAACACGGTACACATCAGGTCAACACGCTAAGCAATTTATGCAAGTACAAAATGGAAGAACTGAAGCACGTTCTGGATAAGATTTTATTAACGCGGAGAAATGTAGGCAAACAAGTGCATGACCTAAAAGCGCAAGTCAAACAAGTACAAGAAAAGGCAAATGAACTGAAAGTCAGAACTATCAATCTATTTGTGGATATTCGCAAACAGGTTGATGAACTCGAGAACCAAGTGTTAGATGAGATCAGCAGGCAAAAAGATGATATTGAAGAAAAAGTGTCTGATAATATCCAAGAGCTGGAGATATGGAAGGACGACCTTTATCAAAAAATACTCCACATTGAAGAGCTATTCGGAGTTAATGATGCAGTCAGCTTTCTGAAAGAGTGCAAATTGATCCTGGGCAATGCTACTGATTTTGAGAACAATATAAGGATGGAGCACATGAGGATCGGGACTTTTAACCACAAATTAGATGATGTACTTATATCAGTTACATTGCAGAACAGTCTGAACAATTTAGTTCATTCTATGGCTAAATTGAAGGCTAAGAGAGGTTTTCATCTGGAAGCAGATTGCAATCTGCTAATGGATTGTAACACTGCTCATACTACGGTGGCTCTTTCCCAGGACCTTAAGACAGCCTCCTACCTAAAAGCAGAAGCCAAGCAGCCCACACTTGAGCGATTTGCATCCTCTCAGGTATTGAGCACAACTGGTTTTAAATCAGGAGAACATTATTTGGAAGTACAAGTTAGTACAACAGGATACTGGGTTGTCGGTATGGCATATGCTACTATACGGAAAACAGGAAATGAATCCCTTATTGGATGCAATGAAAAGTCATGGGGACTGGTAATGCTCAATAATAATCTGTCAGCACTTCACAATTCTGAGAGTAAGTCGATACGTATAGATGGCCCGCTGCGAGCACTTGGCATATACCTGAATTATGAACAGGGTCAACTTTCCTTTTACAAACTTTCCAATCCCATAAGACACTTGCACACCTTTTACACTTCCTTTACAGAGACTCTTCTTCCTGCCTTTTATGTATGTGGAAATAGCTGGGTCAGGTTATGCAGCTGACAAAGGTAACATTGACATTGGGGGGGTTCCTCAGAGCATTATTTATGTATAATTTTAGACTTGATAATCCAGTCCATGGAAAACATGCCTTTTTTTGTTTTTGTATTGTTTTCCGTTTACAAAAAGTGCACCGTTCCTGCCCATAGGTTGTGTTTGTATCTCTATTCAAGTAAAAAAAACTATGCCTAAAATACAATGCCAAACACTACACATAGGCAGGAGTAGCACCTTTTCTATATATAGGGGTCCTCAAAAAAACTTTTTGTAAATGTACCATGATAAACAATCAGTATATATTAATGTACCATATATACTCGAGTGTAAGCCAACCCGAGTATAAGCAGAGGAACATTAGTCACAGCCTCCACCCAGTATATAGCCCACCAGCCCATGCCCCCCCAGTATATAACCTGCCAGCCCCCGCAGTATATAGCCAGCTTATCCCCCTCTAGTATAAAACCTGCCAGCCCCTGTAGTATATAGCCAACCCATCCCCTCCCAGTATTTAGCTGGCCAAACCCTCCCCTGGGTATGCCAAATCTCATTAAAAAAATTAACACTGTACTTGCCTTTACAACGCCCCTTGCAGGTCCCCGTCTTGCTTCGGATGCTCGGGTGCCTCTATGGGTCCTTCAGCTTCTCTTCAGGTCCCCGCGCACGGCTGGCACACACAATGATGTCAGCCTCTTGCCAACATCATTGTTTGTGCGCTGCCGGCATCATGCAAGGATCTGAAGAGGAGCTGGAGGACCTGAAGAGGCACCGGAGCATCCCAAGCAAGAAGAGGACCTGCATGGGGTGTCGGAAAGGTGAGTACAGGTGTTAATTTTTTTATGGACTTGCGTATAAGCCAAGTTAGGTTTTTTCAGCACAATTTTTGTGCTGAAAAACTAGGCTTATACTGGACTATATACAGTTATTTTTTTCCTGTTTGCTAGCAGAGCTCAGTTTTTCCCGTAATAAATTAGATATCTTCTGTGTTCCTTCACACAGCCATAATGTTTAATTAAAAAAATGTAGCTAGAAGGAGCTCACTTAAGATCTATTAAACTCAGCAAGCTCCCCCTAGAAATGGCTGCAGGCGCTCAGGATTGTAACATCCACATTATTTCTTTAACTGCATGAAAGAAAGAAAAGGATAAGTAGCTGTAGAAGCTCGACTACAGTAACGATCTATAGTAAAATGATTGGTATTACCAGGCTGTGTTATAAGCCTGTTGTTTCTATTAAGATCTATTTTCACTGTATAAACTAATGATAAAAGTAATAAAGAGGTAATACTGCTCTATAACATGTTTACTAGATATTTTGAGGTTCATGCTATAACCCATGAAGGATTGTCTTACATGTTAAAATTTAGCAGTTTAGTACGGTATCAAACTTGGGACATTTTGGTTTATGATAAATATTTTTTGTCCGTTTATTTATTTTCTTTTTTCATTGCACATATTATATTTAGGCAAATCAGTTTTATTAATATATTTAAAAATGGAATATAATCTAAACATGTAATTTATCATATGCGGAAAAATTTGAAGTTGATTTTTATGTAGATGTTTATGGTATTATTTGGCTGCTCTTTGGGTGGATCTATTTTGTATCTAAAGCTTTATTTGTTATATTTGTTTATCAATTTTCAGAAGAATACTTTGTCTTTTTGCTTTATGTGCATAAAAAGAATTACCATAAAAATGTTGTAGTCATTAAATTGAATTGGATTGTCCTGGGTGTGATATGTGACAAATATAATAGTATTCATATAACTTGTATTTTATGAACTGACCAGAACTGTTTGGACTGTTTATGGGTGTTATAAATCATTACTCCTCTAGCATAAAGAGACACTTGAGTAGAGGAATAGCAAGTCTCTTGTTGCCAAGCTTTTACCTATTTTAAGAATTCATTTCAGGAATGTACTTTTCTCCACTGTACTGAGTAACCATTTACTCAAACACAGATTTCAATCATTTGCTTAAAGAGGACCTGTCAGGGAAATTTGGAACACCAAAACACCTATTATGGTCTTATGGTCTGGCATACTGCACCCCGCTTTCACTGTGCATGCGCCGTGGGTAAGATGTTTGTGCACTGAAGTCAGGACTGCTCTGGCCTCATTAAAGAACTGTGCATGTGCAGGAAGCACTGGAGTAGAGTCCAATGCACCTTATCAGACCAATTTGTAGGTAAGTATAAAGGAATATTTTTTGTATAGTGCCCATAGAGAGACCTCAAACAGATTGATATGGGGCATTAAACCACCCACAGGTTCTTATGGACCAAGTCACCCTGACAGGTCCTCTTTAAATTGTCAAATCAACAATACAAACACTACATACAATGTCCATGTAGCTCGAAAAAGAAATCTTACTTAATTTAAATATATAAGAACAGTGAAGGAATAGGTAAAAAGGAAAGCGTATTTCTGCGGAGAAGCATACCGATAAATCACAGGGACTCATATTGAAGGTCAATAAGATTTTACTAGCTTATGAACTTCCACAACCAGGTCTGCTAAAAGGAACCTGTCACCAGGGACCTAATTTTCACTAAAGAAGCCCATTACAGCTGCAGTGCAAATCTGCCTTTATGGTTTCTCTAAGCATTTAAATTACAATATAATTGTCTGTTTTAACCTACCTTCACCCTGGGAGAATCCTCCGTGTAGTCCCAGGGCTTGGATTCTAGTTTGGATGCATTTCAAAAAACAACAAGTGACTTGTCTGTGCTGCAAACTCCTCAGCTCTCAGCCCCCACCTCTGTGTTCCTTCACAGGAATAGCGCTCACAGTGTGGTGAGCTGACATCAGTGGGAGAGAAGAAGCTGTACAGGAGCACAAAGGTGGGGGCTGAGAGCTGAGGAGTTAGCAGCACAAACAAGTCATGTGGGTTTTTTTTTTTTTAATGCATCCAAACCAAAATCTAACCCCTGGGACTAAACAGAGAATTTTATCAGGAAGCCAGGTAAGTTAAAACACACAATTATAAATTATTAATTTTCAATGCAGGTGTAATGGGCTTCTGCAGCCTGCCTTTAGTGAATATGAGTTCCCTGGTGATAGGGTCCCTATAATAAGCATAAAACCTGCTTGGGGATTTCAAGGAACATAAAAATGGAACAAAGACAAAAGCATAGACGCGCAACAAAGGGAAAAACAACAGGGGAAGGAGTAAGAAAACAGATTGGTGGAATGGTAACATAGATACACACCTACATCTTCAATCTCAACGCAGCTTAGGTGAGGTCTCACAGGATTGAAAACTCATCTCACCATATCACCTTTAAAAAACTGAAGCTGAGAAGAAATAGAAAGTTTGTGAGTTAACAGCATGGCCCTATTCCAGTCTTGAGGAGAGAACGTTGTACCCAATTCCAGTTCCTAGACATAATCGACCAGGACACTCCCCTTCCAGATTCTGTTTCTCAACAGCCATTCACAGGGAAACAATATCATATGCCCATTCCTAGTGGTTACTGTATTTGTGCTAAAGAGTCTGTCCACTCCCCCGCCTCACACAGCTTCTTATGCAAGGACAAAAAGTCGGTTTCTCTATTCATTCTTCTAATACTCACTTTATGGCAGTTATACAAATCTGACTAATTGCACATATAAGACACTGGGGCCGATTTATCAATCTTCTTACAACAAAATGCACAAACTACTCTTAACCCTTATGCACAGAATGATGGAATAGTTTGTTGTGGTCTTATAAGGGCTGTATGGAGAAAGCTCAGGGACTGACCCTGCAGGACTACAGGACAGGTATTTGATGTATTGCATGTTACAAAGTACATGTTGATACATCCTTCTAACTTTCTTAAATTATATAGTTAACCCCTTACCATAGTATTATGGCGCTCACCGGGTGAGGGTAAATGGAGAGGGCTCATGGGCTGAGCCCTCTCCATAGCCGGTAAGTCTTTGCTGCATAGGGGGTCTGAAAAATAGTGAAAGTAAAAATTAAAAAAAAGTATATAAAAAAAAATTACAGTAAAAAAAACCTAAAAATTCAAATCAACCCTCCTTTCACTAGAACTGATATAAATATAAACAAACAGTAAAAATCAAACACATTAGGTATTGCCGTGTCCGAAAAATGCCCGATCAAAACATAATAACTGTTTTTCACTGCGTTTAACCTTGTAATCAACAATAGCGGCCAAAGTACAAAATGGCACTTTTTTTGCCATTTTGAAAAATATAAAAAATTCTATAAAAAGTGATCAAAAGGTCATACAGTTCTAAAAATGATAGCATTGAAAACAACATCAAAAGTCGCACAAAATCACATTACCCACATCTCGGTACAACGAAGTATGAAAAAGTTATTAGCGCCAGAAATTGGCAAAGTCAAAAACAAATTTTTTGTACAGGAGGATTTAATTTTTGTAAATGTATGAAAACATAATAAAACCCATACAAATTTGGTATCATCGTGATCGTACAAACCCAAAGAATAAAGTAGACATGTCATTTGGGGCGCACAGTGAAAGCCTTAAAATCCATCTTTTCACTGCATTTGGAATTTTTTTCATGCTTCCCAGTACACGGCTTGGAATATTCAATATCATCACTATGAAGTGCAATTTGTTATGCAAAAAACAAGCTGTCATAGAGCTCTTTACGTGTAAAAATAAAAAAAAAAGATTAGTTATAGATTTTTGAAGGTGGGGAGTGAAAAATGGAAATGAAATAACAAAAAAGGGCCAGGTCGTTAAGGGGTCCCGAGCCCTCTCCATAGCCGGTAAGTCTTTGCTGCATATTGCAGCAAAGGCTTACCGGTAACACCCGAGATCGGTGCCGGCACCGATCGCGGGTGTTTTACCGCTGATCGCCGCTGGCAAAGGTGCCGGCGGCTTCAAAAAGACATCTTTCCGTGGATCGTCGCTCCCCGTGACGTCATCAGGGAGCGGCGATCCGTCGCCATGGTAACTTCGGGTCTCACGAAGACCCGAAGCTACTTCGGGTTAACCCATTCATTACCATGTGCTGTCAGCACATAGTAATGTCTGAAAAATAGTAAAAATAAAAATAAAAAAAAAGTTAAAATAAAAAAATTATAATAAAAAAACCTAAAAATTCAAATCACCCCCCTTTCCCTAGAATTGATATAAATATAAATAAACAGTAAAAATCATAAAGACATTAGGTATTGCTGCGTCCGAAAATGCCCGATCAAAATATGATAACGGTTTTTCACTGCATTTAACCCCGTAACGGAAAATCGCGCCCAAAGTCGAAAATGGCATTTTTTTGCCATTTAAATTTTTTTTTAAATTCTATAAAAAGTGATCAAAAGGTCGTACAGTCCTAAAAATGATAACATTGTAAACGTCATCAAAATCCGCAAAAAACGACACCACCCACAGCTCCATACACCAAAGTATGAAAAAGTTATTAGCCCCAGAAGATGGAAAAATTCCCCCAAAAAATTTTGTACAGGAGGTTTTAATTTTTTTAAATGTATGAAAACATTATAAAACCTATACAAATTTGGTATCCCGTAATCGTACCGACCCAAAGAATAAAGTAGACATGTCATTTGGGGTGCACAGTGAAATCCGTAAAATCCAAGCCCACAAGAATACGGCACAAATGCGTTTTTTTACCAATTTCACTGCATTTGGAATTTTTTTCCCGCTTCCCGGTACATGGCATGAAATATTAAATACCACCATTTTGAAGTGTAATTTGTTATGCAGAAAATAAGCCATCACACAGCTCTGTACATGGAAAAATAAAAAAGTTACAGATTTTTGAATGTGGGGAGTGAAAAATGAAAACGCAAAATCGAAAAAGGGCCGCGGCGGGAAGGGGTTAAAGTACAAATGTAAAAGTATAAAAACTTTTGCTTAACTCAGCTATTTGCAGGTGTTCAGCAGCTAGCAGAGGTTTTTGTCTTGCTTCCTGGTAACCATGGGAAACCGTATAGAACAGATAGAGATGACAGGAGGCTTGTTGGGAGTGTAAGTAGTAGAGGAATGCAAAATATGGGATCTGTCTCATCACATGCTTCAGGTCATCATTTGAAAGTCCCTAGTGTTCTGGCAAAAGACCTTCAGTGATGTCACAAGCATGTGACTGATCACATGCTACAGATTGGCCAATTACAAACATGCTGTCTTGTTCTGGCTTCAGTGCCCTGAGCTGATGTCACAACCAGGAAGTGCTCATTGACTTCAGGAAAAGCTCAAGAAATTATGTTATATATACCAGATATATCTCAGGCTAGGAAGAAACCAGCAGTATGATACAGGTATTGTTGGAATTGTTTTCAAAGTCTCTTTTCAGCTGTGCTAAAACTATTTGTCAGTAACTTTACAGTTATGCTTTAAAGGAACTGAAGTGAGCAGCCTTAACTAAAATCTGCCATCACTCAGTAAATGGGGGGTAAAGGCCAAGAACATGAGATTTGAAACGTTTGGCCTTTACACAGACAAATATGTAAGATGTATGTATTCTCTTCACTTTGTTCATTCTTAGGTTTGTAAAACTTGTATCACCCTATAAAAACCTTTATGAGCGCAGTTATTTGAAAAAGAAGGAAGGTTAAGTCCAAAGGTCTGGAACTCCATATCCTGACTGTCAATGAGCCTTGACATTTTGGCGTAATTTACTTTAAATGAAATTACTTTCTACTTAAGCTTAAAGTGAAAGGGTTAATAATAGTTGATTAAGCAGAATTAGAAATTAAATACTGTATGTATGCATGTACAGTATATAGAAAATAGGTGCAACTTTTTTCTTGCCATTAGGTGGCGTCTGTGGCACATGTTCATGTACAAGTTCATTTTATGGGATGTCTTGTGTAATCCTGTCACATGATGATAGTAAAGACTTTCATTGTCACAATAATAAACTACTATAAACCATCCAGAGGATTGTGGTGAAGGAAGCTGTAATGTTTCTTTTTGTTTCTGTAATGTAGGCTTTCTTTTTGCTGGTTTTTATACTAAATAACTGAAAATATATGCCCACCTAGATACCTAGATCTAAACCTACCGAGCAGCTGTAAGAACAGGACAATAAGATTTATAGTTAAGATGCCACATTATCAAATACATTTGGATTTGTGTATATACTGTTTAACAACATATACTTTATACATTATACTGTGACCTCTAATAAATACTAAATAAGGGGCACCAGATTTTATCCCATTAAACAACTAGCCCCCTCAAGGTGTGAAATGTTTTTTCTAGAATTCCCTTTTTTATGTTAAAACTCAATTGTTTATCTTTGCAGTCATGTGGAAATAAGAATAGAAAAGTCATATTTGCCTGAGAAGAGTCAAGTTTACACTGTCACTTCAGACACTCCAATTTTTGTTTTGTAGTTTCTACAAACATTTGGAAATCTAAGCCGCCGATAAAGATCTAGTTCCTGTCTAATTCATTAATTGTCTCTATGTCAAGGGTAGGGAAGCGGGTGCAGGCTCACCACAATCTCTGGCAACAAGCCTTACAACCCCTATTGGTTAGGTACTTTTGGTCGACCATCTCTACACTGACTGAGTATATAGAAGAATAGCAACACTGAGGGACAGACTGAAAAGCAAGTCAGACAGAACCAGGTCAAATCTAAGATGGCAGTGAAGCACCGACTTGAATAACAAGAGAATGGTCAAACGAAGCAGAGGTCAGATACACAGTACAGCAAAATTATAACAAGCGAAAGTAAGGAAAGTATAAGGTGACTAGTAAAACCAGCAAGGTGTAATAGAACTGGAAAGATATATAAAGAAGTTTCTTGAACTTGGCCTCAGCAGCTGACTGGAACAGCAATCCATCATTCAAGTTAACCTGTCGCTGGAAAGAGCTGAGCTGCAGAGGAATCGGTGTAGTTCAATCAGTCCCTATACAGCAGCAACAGTTCACTCACACAACATACAGAAGAAAATCAAAGCTTTCTAAGCTGCATTCTGCAGACAGAAGTTGATTTTGACATGGATGTAACACTATTGGGCACATTTACTTACCGTCCTCTGCAGTTCAACAAAAGTGCATTGTCCAACGATAATGCATTCTGCCGCGATTCAATAAGATTGTACGCCTGATATCCTGCATGTGGCGCTTCCCTGCTCAGGTCCAGCAAAGTTCACCATCTTTTTAGTGGTGCATGTAAGTGCTTGGACTTGCGACACAATTTTAAACTTAAATCCCGCGCTCAGTCGAATCATCCGACGGGACGCCCCCTTATTTGTGTTGCATGGAAGCTGTTGCATGTGACACAATCCCAGTGTTACATACCTGTACAAGCCGACCCCAAAAAAGACGAACAGTCCAACAAAAGTGCCATCCACTGGTCTTAGTAAATGAGCCCCAATATCTCTCGTTCTCCCTAGGAGTGTAACCTTCCAATACCCACCACAGTGAGATGTTGGCCCTATTAGTGTTATTTTTGGCGAATCAATCCTTGTGAGAATTTCTGTGACGCAACCCTAACCTTCATCACTAGGTGGCTCTCAAATGGTCTGAGGAAAAAAGAGGGTTGTGGATACAGTGGGTACAGAAAGTATTTAGACCTCTTTAAATGTTTCACTATTTGTTTTATTGCAGCTGATTGGTAAGATCAAAAAAATTCTTTATTTTGATCGTTAATGAAAACACTGCACCCCATCTTGACTGAAGTATCACATGGTCATAAGTATTTAGACCCTTTGTTGTGACGCTCATATTTAACCCTTTCAGGACCTGGCCCTTTTTTGTTTTTTCATTTTTCACTCCCCATGATCAAAAATCCATAACTTTTTTATTTTTCCATGTACAGAGCTGTGTGACGGCTTATTTTCTGCGTAACAAATTGCACTTCATAGAGATGGTATTGAATATTCCATGCCGTGTACTAGGAGGCGGGAAAAAAATTCCAAATGCAGTGAAATTGGTAAAAAACCGCATTTGTGCCGTCTTCTTGTGGGCTTGGATTTTACGGATTATACTGTGGGCCCCAAATTACATGTCTACTTTATTCTTCGGGTCAGTGCGATTACGGGGATACCAAATTTGTTTAGGTTTTATAATGTTTTCATACATTTAAAAAAATTAAAACCTCCTGTACAAAATTTTTTTGGGGGATTTTGCCATCTTCTGGCGCTAATAACTTTTTCATACTTTGGTGTACGGAGCTGTGGGTGGTGTCGTTTGCGGATTTCGATGACATTTACAATGTTATCAATTTTAGGACTGTTCGACCTTGTGATCACTTTTTATAGAATTTTTTTATTTTTTTAAATGACAAAAAAAGTGCCATTTTCGACTTTGGGCGCGATTTTCCGGTACGGGATTAAACGCAGTGAAAACCGTTATCATATTTTGATAGATCGGGCATTTTCAGACGCGGCGATACCTAATGTGTTTATGATTTTTACTGTTTATTTATATTTATATCAGTTCTAGGGAAAGGGGGGTGATTTGAGTTTTTAGGGTTTTTTATTATAATTTTTTTTTTTTTAGTATTTTTCAGACTCCCTAGGGTACTTTAACCCTAGGTTGTCTGATCGATCCTATCATATACTGCCATACTACAGTATGGCAGTATATGTGTATTTTACTACTCATACATTACAATGTGCTGATAGCACATTGTAATGAATGGGTAAACCCGAAGTAGCCTCGGGTCTTCGTGAGACCCAAGGCTACCATGGCGACGGATCGCCGGTCCCCGATGATGTCACGGGGAGCGGCGATCCTCGAAAAGATGGCGGCGCCCATGTACCGTAATCCTTTTGAAGCCGCCGGCAGCTTTGCCGGCGGCGATCAGCGGGAAACCACCCACGATCGGTTCTGGCATTGATCGCGGGTGTTACCGGTAAGCCTTTACCGGTAACGCGTGAGCGCGTGAGCCCTCTCTATGTACCCGCGGCCGACCCGTGACGTGCTATTACGTCACGGGTCGTGAACGGGTTAACACACATGCTGTCCATTTCCTTATGATCCTTCTTGGGATGGTTCTACTCCTTAAATGGATTCCAGCTGTGTTAAATTAAACTGATTAGACTGATCAGAAAAGGCACACTCCTGTCTATGTAAAACCTCACAGTGCATGTCAGAGAACATAAGAATCATGAAATCTATGCAACTGCCCAAAGAGCTCAGATATAGAATTGTGGCAAGGAACAGATCTGGCCAAGGTTACAAAAGAATTTCTACAGCAGCCTCCATTATCTTTAAATGTAAGAAGTTTGGGATGACCACAATTCATCCTGGACCTGGCTGTCCAACAAACTAAGCAATTGTGGAAGAAGGTGAGGATAGTGGTCACACATCACGAGGATCACCTTTCCTATTTGCAAATGTATACCACTAAAATAGTATTCTTATAAAGTGGACTGTTATCATTATAAACTGAATTTTAAAGGGGTTGTCCACTTTCAGCAAACAATTGATAGAGTTTGAGTCTTGAAAAGTTATATAATTTTACAATATATTTTCTGTATCATTTCATCACGGTTTTCTAGATCTCTGCTTGCTGTCCTGCGTCTATGCTTACTTTCAGTGGAAAGAAATCTGTCCATGGTCTTGCGATGGACAGGTGGGTGCACAAGCTGTTATTATGACAGGCACTAAGGATAGTAAAGGCTTGTCCACCCATCTGTCCTTTGCAAGACCATGGACAGATTTGTATCCACTGGAAGTAAACAATGAAGCTTTCTATAGAAGGACAGGAAGCAGAGATCTTGAAAACCGTGAGGGATTGATACTGAAAGTATATTGAATATTGTATAACTTTTCTCTACTCGAGGCATATCAATTATTTGTTGAAATTGGACAACCCCTTTAACTGCACTTCCCTTATTAAATGAACAATAAAACTTGACCATCACATACAGGGCCGGTTTTAGCCAAAGTGGGGCCCTGAGCAAAACTAAAAGTGGGGCTCCAAAATTAGCCTATTTTATAACCAGTCACAGTCAGTAAGAGGCTCCATTAACCCTGCACAATAATATCACTTTGTAGTTACACATAGTAGTATGGTAAGGCAATGTGTAATATGGGGCTGGAGAAGAATATTATAGGAGACGGACAGATGATAGGTAGTTGGATGATAGAAGATAAATATGAAAAATGATAGATCCATAGATAGAGAATAGATTTATAGATAGATGATAGAATTTTAGTTGCATACGTATGAAATAGATTATATATACTTAGATGATAGATGATAAATAGATAGATAGGATAGATACAATAGAAGAGAGAAGATTAATTGATGGATAGATAATAGATTGAAGACATATAGATAAATAGACAAAAAACTAGATAGATAAATGGTTAGATAGACAGATGTATACATAGTAAATAGACACATTTTTGGAGATCGATAACTAGACAGATAGACTTATAGACAGGTTATAGATGATATGCATTTCCACGGGGGCCTTCAACCAAGGGGTATTAAAGGAGCAATACACCTTCTGCCTACAAAAGCCCACATAAAGGGGGCCCTTTAGGACAGGGGGCCCTGGGTAAATGCCCAATTTGCCGTCCTCTAATGCCAGACCTGATAACATACACTCACCGGCCACTTTATTAGGTACACCATGCTAGTAACGGGTTGGACCCCCTTTTGCCTTCAGAACTGCCGCAATTCTTCGTGGCATAGATTCAACAAGGTGCTGGAAGCATTCCTCAGAGATTTTGTTCCAAATTGACATGATGGCATAACACAGTTGTCGCAGATTTGTCGGCTGCACATCCATGATGCGAATCTCCCGTTCCACCACATCCCAAAGATGTTCTATTGGATTGAGATCTGGTGACTGTGGAGGCCATTTGAGCACAGTGAACTCATTGTCATGTTCAAGAAACCAGTCTGAGATGATCCCAGCTTTATGACATGGCGCATTATCCTGCTGAAAGTAGCCATCAGATGTTGGGTACATTGTGGTCATAAAGGGATGGACATGGTCAGCAACAATACTCAGGTAGGCTGTGGCGTTGCAACGATGCTCAATTGGTACCAATAGGCCCAAAGAGTGCCAAGAAAATATTCCCCACACCATGACACCCCCACCACCAGCCTGAACCGTTGATACAAGGCAGGATGGATCCATGCTTTCATGTTGTTGACGCCAAATTCTGACCCTACCATCCGAATGTTGCAGCAGAAATCGAGACTCATTAGGCCAGGCAACGTTTTTCCAATCTTCTACTGTCCAATTTCGATGAGTTTGTGCAAATTGTAGCCTCAGTTTCCTGTTCTTAGCTGAAAGGAGTGGCACCCGGTGTGGTCTTCTGCTGCTGTAGCCCATCTGCCTCAAAGTTCGACGTACTGTGCGTTCAGAGATGCTCTTCTGCCTACCTTGGTTGTAACGGGTGGCGATTTGAGTCACTGTTGCCTTTCTATCAGCTCAAACCAGTCTACCCATTCTCCTCTGATCTCTAGCATCAACAAGGCATTTCCGCCCACAGAACTGCCGCTCAGTGGATGTTTTTTCTTTTTCGGACCATTCTCTGTAATCCCTGGAGATGGTTGTGCGTGAAAATCCCAGTAGATCAGCAGTTTCTGAAATACTCAGACCAGCCCTTCTGGCACCAACAACCATGCCACGTTCAAAGGCACTCAAATCACTTTATTCCCCATACTGATGCTCGGTTTGAACTGCAGGAGAGTGTCTTGACCATGTCTACATGCCTAAATGCACTGAGTTGCCGCCATGTGATTGGCTGATTAGAAATTAAGTGTTAACGAGCAGTTGGACAGGTGTACCTAATAAAGTGGCCGGTGAGTGTATAAGAAGTACAGAAACCATAAAAAGTCATGACAGAGAAGAGGCCAGTACTACAGAATTAAACATGATAATAAAGTTTGATACTAGCTAGAAAATGCAAAGATAATGAATGAAGCAATACATGTAGACTTGTTAGCAGCATCCACATATGACTATTTTTTCTTCCTATACACAAGACAAGATTTCTGTTATTTACCTTGTTCTTCTTCTGACAACTCGCCATCACACTTCATGTTGGTCACTTATTCCATCAACCTTTTCCAATGTGTTTATTAAGGTTACACCCTTTCTGACAGATTCTATATACTTACAATCTATCGAGCAATCAGCTCTACAAGAGTAAGGGCTCCATGTCATCTTATCAAGAGCCTTGTTCCTGTAGTAAGGTACCAAGTTTTCGTTTCCATTATTCTGCTATTTTCTGCAATCAGCACTAGAGAATAATTACTTTTATAGCTCGCCATTAGCCAGTCTAATATATCATATTAAGGTCAGAGCTTTTAATCACTTTAAGTCACTTTCAGTTTGTCAGCAGACACAGAACAAAATGAAATGTCTAATTGGCTTAAACTATAGAAGAGGGAAACCAATAAGTATTACTTGCACTTTGCAGTATATTTGCAAAAATGTTATTTTCATAGCCAAAAAGCTAAACCCAGGGGTTCCCATTGCCGCCCCCCACATACACACCATTCATAAGCAGTATGTGTTTTAGTCACACATAAGGCTACGTTCACACCTTGTTTTATGTATACACCGAGTGTATATATCAGGAGAGCTACTGCCGTAAATGCTAAGCGTATACATAGACTTATACTGGCAGATTGAGTTTTTGCCTGGATGGTATACGGCATGTACGGTGCAAAAAGCAGGATGGAAAGATGTAGCAGATCCTGATACCTCCTTCTTAGCAAAGTATTCGCCATAGAACAATGGGGGCAGATAAAGCAGTACTGCAGGACCCCCCGGTGATGTCACTGTAAGTAAAAGGACAGGATATCACTGAGAAAACACGCCCTGGGTGATGCATCCCACAGTATAGACCAGGGGTCCCCAAACTACGGCCCGTGGACCATTTCTATCCGGCCACCGTCGCTTGGCACGCCAGCACCGGGCCTCCATCCGTCCAACAGGAAGTTCCTGCCCTTCACTGTATAGACTGAGGTTAGTACAAGGTTTTTGTTTTTTTTAAGACAGCAGTAAAAAGATTGTGGCGGCCGGGGGCCCAATATATGACATAATTAACTATGGGGCAGCATAGGAACTAATTAATTATGAGGGGCAGCAAAGGAAATAATTAATGGTGGGGACAGCATAGGAAATAATTATTGGGTTAGCATATGAAATAATTAATGGTGAGGGCAGCATATGAAATAATTAATGGTGGAGGGCAGCATAGGAAATAATTAATGGTGGGGGGCAGCATATGAAATAATTAATGGTGGAGGGGCAGCATATGAAATAATTAATGGTGGAGGGCAGCATAGGAAATAATTAATGGTGGGGGGCAGCATATGAAATAATTAATGGGGGGGCAGCATATGAAATAATTAATGGTGGGGGGCAGCATATGAAATAATTAATGGTGGAGGGGCAGCATATGAAATAATTAATGGTGGGGGCATAGGAAATAATTAATTATGAGGGGAAGTCTAGTAATTAATGGGGGGAGGGCAGCATATTCAATAATTAATGTAGAGGGATCCCAGTATATTTAATAATTAATTGGCCCAATTAATTAATTAATTGGGCATATATATATATATAAATATTTCACAAGGGGGTGCAGTATATTAAATAAATTGAGTGGGGGGGGGGCAGTGTATTACGGATGCGTTCACATGTACCGCTATTTATTTTTAAACTTTAGTCCAGCCCTCCAATGGTCTGAGAGGGACAGTGAACGGCCCCCTATGTTAAAAAGTTTGGGTCCCCCTGGTATAGACTTACAGTGGGATACTTCTGTTCCATATGTAAAAAGGGCATGTCAGGAATCCTCCTGATATGTCCTTAAAGTAAATCTACTATTTTCTTTTATGCATAATGAACCAAACATACCTTGAGAATACTGTAGCGACACTTATGCAGAAAAATATCTAGTTTAATCCCGGAATTGAGTGGTTTTGCTGAAAACACAATTCTAAAATTATGATAATGAGGCTCTGTCGCGCCTGTGTCTTGTTCGGCGCTTCTCCTCTTACCCTAATTGTGCACTGGTCCAGAGAATGATGTAATCACTGTGTTTTTCCTAACAGGTAGAAGTAATCAATCGCTGCACCATCCCCCAGCTGCTGTGTATGAGTCATCCAGCTCAGGTTGATTGGTCTGGACATTTCATGAAGACTAGTTTGCCTATGCTATTTTACGTGTAAGAAATTTTGTAAAAAAAAAATAGCTACAGTAATAATGAAGAACAGAGACTCCCATCAGCCCATCAGTGTTGTTTTGGCTACTCCATTCTCCTAGGAATTACTATTGTTGGCCATTACAGCACTTGTGGTATTTAGGGATAAAGGCAAAATGTAAATTGGTTGCTGAACTGCAGCAACATCCGATTTACAAGCGTCAAATAAGATAGTTCAGAAATAAGAATGCAAGTGATGTGCGCTCATGAATAGCTAATTTAAAGTAGTGTGAACACTACAATTAACAAGTATGTGAAAAAATTCTCAAGCTCTGTAATTTACTATTGGAAATGGTTGAGATCCCACCAGTTCCCACAACCTATAAGCCTGTTTGAAGGAATTAATTAGAACAAATAAGCACCGTTTTCTTAATACCAATTCATATAAAAGTCAAATTGAGCTTTTTTAGAGAAATTATATTATACACACCTATGTGAACGCACAATGGGGAAAATTTACTTACCTGGTCCAGTCGCGATCCCTGATTCGGACGGTCCGACGACGATGAAGTCCGGTGCGATTCATGAAGACCGTTTGCCCGAGTTCCTGCATCCGTCGCTCCCCCACCGGAGTTCACCTTCTTCTTCCCGGTGCTTGTAAGTGCGTGTCTTGCGACACAATTCTAAATGTTAAATCTTGCGCGTTGTCCGAATCCGTTGGGTTGTCCCACCGATTTCTGTTGCGTCCAAGCTGGCGTCGATGCGGCAAAATCCAATCCGGAAATTGTTGGGAAACCCGACAAAAATGAGCTCCCCGGACCCTTAGTAAATGAGCCCCATTCACTTCTTTCACACAGTGCTTTCTCTTGCATATGCATTAAAAACCAGTGCTTTATTCCCACCATGTGAATTCTTTTAAAAACTCTTTTTGTACATGTATATAAGACCTGTGTGTCTACTGAATTTTTAAAGTATCTCTAAAATAAAAGTTGATTTTTTTTTTGGCCTTTTTTTAGGACCTTCAGTTTGCAGTAATGCAAAATTGGTGATTGAATGGCTTACAAGTGGTACCCGGTTTTCACCAGAGCCCACCGCAAAGCAGGTTGGACTTGTTGCGGCGTGGTACCAACAGGTCGTTCCACAGGTGCGACTTTGTCCTCGGTGGCAGCCAAGGCGTAGTGCAGAATTTTAAGGCAAACTCGTGGTCAGGAAAAGGCAGGAGGTCAAGACATGCAGCATGGAATCGGAGTCCGGAACAGAATCGAGGTCACAACGGGAAATCAGGATAATCACAGAGGGCTTGGAATATAGCGTTCTCTTGGAAGCACAAAGATCCGGCAGGGGTCACAGGAAGAGGTAGGACATTTATAGGAGTCAGATGGCCAGCGCCCAATTAGAGGTGCGCTGGGCCTTTAAATCTCAGGTGGCCACTGCGTGCGTGCCCTAGGAAGGAGGAGACCATCGCTGGAGTGTGGGAAAGTGAGTGAGACTGCCGGCACGGGGACAGGGGGCACATGGGTGCGTCTGCGACCCGAAACATGGGTTGCAAGAGCACCTGTGACAGGCATCTGACCGGCTTTGAGCTATAATTCAGTACTAGTATTACACTATTTTCTTTCTTTTTAAATCACAGCTAATTGATTCATATGACAATACTGGGCATTAATGTTTTCATTCTCTTGTCTGACATTTTGGAGACTGCCGCACTTAACTATCAAAATTTGGACTGGAGACAACGTAGGCTTATGTGTTTACATGGTGCACTGGCTGTGACTCATTCCAGTATAGGCAGCTGCCGGACCACAGCAATTATTCCTGTGCTTTCATTCTTCTGGGCAGATATAATTGCTGTAATTTGTCGTTCCTTTCCTCTAAACAAAGACACTTCTTTCTGACCTTAAAACTACACAGAGTGAGCATTTTATTTCACGCATTAATTACTGCAGAATCTCAAGAAATGCTCCTAATATTTTTCAATTGCTGCTTCGTATTTCACAATTTTCTAGAAGGTTACAAGACACGTTCGAGTAATTGCAGTTTCTGAAGCCAAACCCAGATGTGGCTTGTGAAAGGTAAGAACTGAGCAAGCAGCAATGAGTATTTCCACTTCTGGTTTTGGCTTCAAAAACTGCATAAAAGAATAAACATTTGTGTCCCTAACTTTAGATTTCTTTATTTGAGATATTAATACATATAAAAAAAATCAAGTTTAACTTTTACATTTTTTACCAAAATGGCTCAGTGGTAGTAAGAGTGATCATACAAAGTAAGCTTTTCTTCTTTGTGCACGCTTACAGAGAAGGGTATCAATTACAGATTACTACCGCCTCCTTGACTACAAAGCTTAGCATGATTAGCTGCACAACTTTTAGAGTTTGCTCTTCGGGAAGGGACCAGTCCTCTATGAGGTCCATCTATTGATATAAATTCAACTGGTCCCATGTAAATGCTCTGTAGTCCTAAAGGGTTTGCTTCCATATGTAGTATTTCATGTAGTACATCATCATAGCTTTTAGTCTCAGGTGTAAAAGCAGCTGATACAGGATAGCCCAGGCCAGGCCTGTAATCGGAGGGGGGGGGGGGGGAGGTGTGGGACTCCAGTGACAGGCCCAGCCAGAAGAGGAGGCCCGGCCTTGTAGTCCCAGTATTCCGCACCTACCTCCTCTCTGCTAGGTTGTACAGGTCCTACCTGAAAGAACCCAGGTCCCTGACAAGATCAGCTCCCTGCTCTGCTGCTCTCCATCTCACCAGCTTCTTTCTAAATATCATTTAATAAATCTACACTGGAGATCAAAATTAGCCATCAAAAATATCCTAACATGAGTAAAATAGAATGGTTTAATCCTATTTCATAAACTGTATATCCTCTAAGTTTGAACTGATTTTGCATGGTGTGCCATTCCTAACTAACTGAGACCCTCCAGCATCAGGTTGTCCAGATGAATGCCAAAGGAGTGACATAGCCATAGCGAAATAAATTGGTCATTCCAAGTCTATAATTTTTAGAATATAGCATCTTCACAACATCGCAAACTCATTTTAATCCCCCAATATGGCTGGTCACCCTAGCAAGAGAGGATAGGATGATGTGGATAATCTCCATGGATAATTGTTTAAACATTACAGCTCGAGTTGCTCGCCAGTTCAGGGTAAGAATCGGTCTCATGAGCATTTGGACTATATGCCCACTCTGCAGTGACCAAACCTCTTATTGGCAGAAAAAAATGAAAAGTTTACTCTGACCTTTGCTGATCAGCATGTTGTGTGGTCTACAATTAATTTTAGTAATAAAAGTTTAATTTATTTGGATCTGATGGGAAACATTATATTTGTCGACAAACTGGGGAAAGATTGAACCTAAAGTGAGAAAAGAAGTCAGTAAGAGGTGGTGGAGGAAGTGTCATGGTTTGAAGAATGTTTTCTGCAACAGGAGTAGGACCTATCATACAGCTACATGCCAGAGTGAATGCAAGGGTGTACCAGAACCCTCTTTAACAACACATTCCTTCCTTGCGTTCATCACTCAATCAGCTAGCAATTTTCATGCAGGACAATGCCACCTGTCACACAGCAAAATGGTTAAAGCATTTCCTTGAAACAGAAAATATTGAAATATTGAAACACTCAAATGGCCAGCTGAGAGTCCTTATCTAAACCCAATACATATACTGTGAAAAATCCTTGGTGACAAAGTTATGGTCAAAAAACCCACATAAATGTGGAAGAGACTGGAAGAAGAGTGCGCCATAATCACACCAGAGCAGTGTGAGAGCAAGCGATGTCCTGTGGCTGCAGGTGCACTGAAGTCATTCAAAGCAAAGGTCTGAACACTTCCTACTGTTATAACTTTTAGAAAATTTAGTTATAAGCTTTATCTGTGCTACAGTCATTGCTGTTCTCTAATTATGATTGAACATCAAGTTTTTTTGCAAAATAAAGGTTTTATGTTGATATACTTTTAATTTTGTAAAACATTGTTCTAGTGGCATGGTGTACCTCTTACAAAAAATCCATCAAATGTCGATCAATGAAGATTAAATTATTTCTGAAAAAGTGATCATATATTGTTTTCTAAGTTTTAACTCGTGTGTGTATATCTAATATATAACGCTGAATGTATGTGTGTGTATGTGTCCGCTAAAGGAATCTGCACCGTCATATTTACAATTACCACATTTTGTACAGCCGCTGTCTGTGACTCCGGGAATGTCATAGACTCGGTTTTGAGTCAAAATTTTCACCCTTCCCTTTCCAAAATACACTAATTGACCACCATATAGAGGAGCCATTGTCTGCTACTGCTGTGGCAGTTAACAACTGATCATAGCTCAGCTTCTAGCAACAAATCACAACTCAGTTTGTATTTTGCCACAGGTCATTAATATGAGCCCAGAGCTTTGATTGGTTACTTTAGGCAATGAGTATAAGACAGCTTATTTGATAAATAGATTTAGAGAGACAGAGAAACAGATAGAGACACATACAGACAGAGAAAGAGACAGATAGAGATAAAAACAAAGAGATAGAGAGACAAAGAGACGCAAAAAGAGAGAAACAGAAAGAGAGAGACACACACAGAAAGAGAGAGAAAGACATAGATGGAGACAGAGAGAGGGACAAAAAGACAGATACAGAGATAGACAGGGACGGACTGAGAATTTAAAATGGCCCTGGAAAAAACTACAAAAGTGGCCCCATTTTATGGGCGGAGCCAAAACAAGTGGCTGTTGTCAGATAATGTGGGTGGGGTTATAACAGACAAAGTGTTGGTAGATGGCCTTAATCCAAAACATGAACATCTTTTGCAAGTAAGTGAATCTAATGTGCAAAGACTGTGACCTGTCGACCCAACACACGACCCGATAAGCATTATATAACTTTCCCCTGTGCCATACATGTACAATTCGGAGAATATATTGATACTGCCTCCTATGTAAAGGAATAATGCTACAATAACACATTTAGAATAACACATTCAATACTGCCTTCTAAATTCAAAACTACTACAAAACCTTCTCCCATATACAAGCCAACTACTATAATACTGCCCCTTATGTACAAGAATATAACTACTATAATAATGCCCCCTTATGTACAAGAATATAACTACTATAATACTGCCCCCTATGTACAAGAAAATAACTACTATAATACTGCCCCGTATGTACAAGAATATAACTACTTTAATACTGCCCCTATGTACAAGAATATAACTACTATAATACTGCCCCCTATATACAAGAATATTACTATAATACTGCCCCCTATGTACAAGAATATAACTACTATAATACTGCCCCTATGTACAAGAATATAACTACTATAATACTGCCCCCTATGTACAGGAATATAACTACTAAAATACTGCCCCTATGTACAAGAATATAACTACTATAATACTGCCCCCTATGTACAAGAATATAACTACTATAATACTGCCCCCTATGTACAAGAATATAGCTACTATAATACTGCTCCCTATGTACAAGAATATAACTACTATAATACTTCCCCCTATGTACAAGAATATAAACTACTATAATACTGCCCCCTATGTACAAGAATATAGCTACTATAATACTGCCCCCTATGTACAAGAATATAACTACTATAATACTTCCCCCTATGTACAAGAATATAACTACTATAATACTGCCCCCTATGTACAAGAATATAGCTACTATAATACTGCCCCATATGTACAAGAATATAGCTACTATAATACTGCCCCCTATGTACAGGGATATAACTACTATAATACTGCCCCATATGTACAGGAATATAACTACTATAATACTGCCCCCTATGTACAGGGATATAACTACTATAATACTGCCCCCTATGTACAGGAATATAACTACTATAATACTACATATATACACAGAAGCGAACATGAAAAAAATCAGTATGTATCATATACAGCTACAGAAAACACATGAGATCCTCACCTATTGCATCCAGTGACATCAGGTGACGTCTCCTCGGATTGTACTCGTTCCTCTTCTCCATTAGTTCAACCATCACCTTGTCTCTTCCTCCAGGTACACAGCATTCCTGCAGAGTTTACCACACAGACGTCTTATGTTCTGCACTTTCCCATTGTCCCTTCTTCTGCTACCACCAATACTGTGCCCCAAATAATGTAATAGAGCCCCCTGAAATATAAGTACCACACAAATAGTGCCCCATAATGTAACACATTACATAATGTATGCACCCTGCCCGCCCCAGACATATAATTAATGCCCCCTGCTAGCCCTAGATATAGAATAAGCCCCCCCCGCCCGCACCAGACATATAATTAATGCCCCCTACCAGCCCCAGATATAGAATAATGCCCCCCTGCCAGCCCCAGATATGCAATAAAGAATCCCCAACCCGATCCAGACATATAATTAATGCCCACTGCCAGCCCTAGATATAGAATAATGCCTTCCCTGCCCCAGACATATAATTAATGCCCCCTGCCAGCCCCAGATATACAATAATGCCCCCCCTGCCCCAGACATATAATTAATGCCCCCTGCCAGCCCCAGACATACAATAATGCCCCCCCAGACATATAATTAATGCCCCCTGCCAGCCCTAGACATAGAATAATGCCCTCCCCCGCCCCAGACATATAATTAATGCCCCCTGCCAGCCCTAGATATAGAATAATGCCCCTCCCTGCCCCAGACATATAATTAATGCCCCCTGCCAGCCCCTGATATACAATAATGCCCCCCCACCCCAGACATATAATTAATACAATAATGCCCCTGCCAGTCCCAGATATAGAATAACACCCCCTGCCCACCCCAGACATATAATTAATGCCCCCTGCCAGCCCCAGATATACAATAATGTCCCCCCTGCCCCAGACATATAATTAATGCCCCCTGCCAGCCCTAGATATAGAATAATTCCCCCCCGCCCCAGACATACAATTAATGCCCCCTGCCAGTCTCAGATATACAATAATGCCCCCCAGACATATAATTAATGCCCCCACCTCGCCCCAGATATTCAATAATGCCCCCCCCCCCCCGACATATAATGAATGCCCCCTATTCTATTATTAAATTAAAAAAACATAATACTCACCTCTTGTTCTTCGGAGCAGGTTTCTTCCCGTCCTCTGTATTCGGTAGCTTGGTGTAGAGGCACGGGATAGTGACGTCACTGCTCCGCGCCTCTTACACCAAGCCGCGGAGCTTGGTAAGTGTCAGCGCTCCTCCACGCTACACAGGTGCTGCGCTGCGTCTGTGTACAAATTACTAGTACCTGCAGGTACTATAGATTAAATCAAAAGTAGTAGGGAGGGATTGCGGACCGGCCCGGACCAGCCCCAAACAGGCCTAGGGCCAGTCCGCCCCTTGAGATAGATAGAGATACAGTACATAGAGAAAGATAGATAGAGATACATAGATAGGTCATTAATATGAGCCCTGAGCTTTGATTGGTTACTAAGAATTAATATAATATAGAAGTAATATAAGAATTTCACATTGTATATTCAACATCACAGATACGCAACACAGAATAACTAAATGATTACTTATTGTGCACCTCCTTATTCCAGAGCCTTTTGATAAACTACACTGTTGGCTTTATATATTAGATAATAGTGATATATACACTCAACGGCCACTTTATTAGGTACACCTGTCCAACTGCTCGTTAACACTTAATTTCTAATCAGCTAATCACATGGCGGCAACTCAGTGCATTTAGGCATGTAGACATGGTCAAGACAATCTCTTGCAGTTCAAACCGAGCATCAGTACGGGGAAGAAAGGTGATTTGAGTGCCTTTGAACGTGGCATGGTTGTTGGTGCCAGAAGGGCTGGTCTCAGTATTTCAGAAACTGCTGATCTACTGGGATTTTCACACACAACCATCTCTAGGGTTTACAGAGAATGGTCCAAAAAAGAAAAAACATCCAGTGAGCGGCAGTTCTGTTTGCAGAAATGCCTTGTTAATGCCAGAGGTCAGAGGAGAATGGGCAGATTGGTTCGAGCTGATAGAAAGGCAACAGTGACTCAAATCGCACCCGTTACAACCAAGGTAGGAGGAAGAGCATCTCTGAATGCACAGTACGTCGAACTTTGAGGCAGATGGGCTACAGCAGCAGAAGACCACACCGGATGCCACTCCTTTCAGCTAAGAACAGGAAACTGAGGTTACAATTTGCACAAGCTCATCGAAATTGGACAGTAGAAGATTGGAAAAACGTTGCCTGGTCTGATGAGTCTCGATTTCTGCTGCGACATTCGGATGGTAGGGTCAGAATTTGGCGTCAACAACATGAAAGCATGGATCCATCCTGCCTTGTATCAACAGTTCAGGCTGGTGGTGGTGGTGTCATGGTGTGGGGAATATTTTCTTGGCACTCTTTGGGCCCCTTGGTACCAATTGAGCATCGTTGCAACGCCACAGCCTACCTGAGTATTGTTGCTGACCATGTCCTTCCCTTTATGACCACAATGTACCCAACATCTGATGGCTACTTTCAGCAGGATAATGCGCCATGTCATAAAGCTGGAATCATCTCAGACTGGTTTCTTGAACATGACAATGAGTTCACTGTACTCAAATGGCCTCCACAGTCACCAGATCTCAATCCAATAGAGCATCTTTGGGATGTGGTGGAACGGGAGATTCACATCATGGATGTGCAGCCGACAAATCTGCGGCAACTGTGTGATGCCCTCATGTCAATATGGACCAAAATCTCTGAGGAATGCTTCCAGCACCTTGTTGAATCTATGCCACGAAGAATTGAGTCAGTTCTGAAGGCAAAAGCGGGTCCAACCCGTTACTAGCATGGTGTACCTAATAAAGTGGCCGGTGAGTGTATATGTAATGATAGCACTACAAGACTGTGTCCGCCCATGTTCACACCAACTTCTGGTGGGGGAAAATATAGCTATTTGGGTCATTAGAAGGCGGCCCGGCATTTGCGTGGTGCAATCCGCTATGTGTTCACACATTAGTCTCCCCCAGTGTTATTCCAGGAATGTGTATGCTGCCAAGGGGAGGGGGCTTTACACATAACCCTGCAGAGGACAGCCATCTTCTTGTCTGACAACCATAAGTACTGATACCTCCTGCTCTGCCCCTATGTCAGTCCTTACTGTAGTTATGGTATTCTATTCATTTTTTTTACCAAGCTTTAAATAGTCTTCTTTTATCCCTTAGATCAAGGGATTAAGGGAGAGAATTTAAAGGAAATCTACCATTTGTTTTTATGCTTTGTGAACCAAACATACCTTGAGAATGCTGTAGCTACACTGATGCAGGAACATATGTTGTTTAATCCCTGAACGGAGTGGTTTTACTCAAAAAACAATTATACAATTCAGGACCTTGGGAAAGCTGGGTGCTGCTGGCTGCTGTACATCAAAAGATTACTTCCACATACACAGGAGCTGCATGAACTGTCTAGACAGGACTATTCAACCTAAACTGGATGACCACTACACAGCAGCTGTGGGATGGTGCAGCGATTGATTACAGGGACAACACAGTGATGAGATATCCTTGGCTTACGCTGGGCAGGAAAGGGCTGGAGCAGTGGATAGTTAGGGTGAGGAGAGCGCTGAGGCAGCCACAGGAGCGACAGTGCCTCTTTCTCATAATTTTATAATAGTTTTTTTCAGCAAAACCACTCAATTCAGGGATTAAACCAGATATGTTTCTGCATCAGTGTAGCTACAGCATTCTCAAGGTACGTTTGGTTCTTCATGCGTAAAAGCAAATGGTACTTGCAGCTATGGAATCTGGATTTGACTGGAGTATCAGATATAACATTATGGCAGATGTCAGGATTCGGGATCATGGATCCACTGGACCACTGCGGGAGGTGGTACTATCCGGCACCTGGTCTTCAGGGTACCACCAGGTCGTTCCACAGGTGCGACTAGCCTGCGGTGGCAGCCGAGGTCGAGGTACCCTAATGGAAGACTCGCGGTCAGGTCCAGGCACAAGGTCAGGGCAGGCAGCAGAGATGCAACGTCAAGTTCAATCCGGTGCAGCAATGGGAGGTCCAAGCAGATGGGAACGGGAACACAGGCACACGGGACACATGACACGGGAACTCAGGAGCAGAAACACGAGAGCAGGTACACACTGGGGTAAACGGACCTGCGCTGGCTCTAAGTCTGGAGCAGAAATTGGCAGACTCACCGGCGTGTTGCTGTGTTCTGTTCAGCCATGGAGCGCAGTGTCTTGCTTCTTGAATCTGGTTTTCACCACTTCTGGATGCGGGGAACCGCATAAGTGGCATTGAAAAAAGCCAAACACTGTATAATATACTCTGGATACCAAAAATATTCTCCTATATAATTTGTACCACTACACAACTGATTCCACTGTGGCCCTTTATTTAAATTAATTGGGGCACTGTACATATTTATATTAAAGTAGTGGGTAAAGTACAGTTTTAGACAATTACTTCCTCTATACCCCCAGAGAAAGTAATAAAAATAGCTAGGGGATATAAAGGTATTAATTAATTTCTGTATGGCCCCAGGCATCAAGCTTATTGACAATTCAGTGTCCCCAACCTAATTAATATAAATTACATGACACCACCCTAAGGGCTCATTTACACCTTTCTGCTGAGCTTGGCCTGATCTCATATGCTTTTCCAATGAAACACATGCGATCTGGAACCAGCACCATGTTTTTTCCATTGTTTGCATGGAAAACGCATTTACAATTGGGCCAAGCTCAATTTAAAGTGCCCAAAGCACAACTCAAAAATGACAAGTGTGACTACTATATTAATCTAGGGCCAGGTATTGTACGGCCCACAGTCCACATCGGGTCCACTAAGTATCTTGACTTGCGACTGTGGCATGCAGTCATGCTGGGAAATTGGGGCCCGCGGCTGTCACTATTCGTTACAAGAACAAAGGGGGCAGAGATCTGAAAATAACAGTTATGTAATGTACTATGCAGCGCCTTTATGGATCTGTCTCCAGTAAAATGCTTTCTGGTGACAGGTTCCCTTTAAAGATTCCCTTCTGTATACACTATTTGTATTTTTTCCCACAAATGAGGGATGAAGAACCTTTTACTATTTTCCTCTGGAAACAGGCATAAAGCAACCACCAGTAAATAGATTTCAAGACAATGACATTATACAATAATCTAATAACAGATAATCTGCATTGATCCATAAAAAACAGGTTTTGTCAAACTAACTCAGTGCTCACAGTCTATCAGGAGGTGAATAGCGTATTTGGGTCTTAAAATAAGCCTCTGATACTGTGCTGTATGCACAGACTGAATAATGTATGAACATGATGATCCTATAAGCAAACAAATCTGACTATACATTAGGCATTTAAAGAAAATCTACCATTAAAATCCATCATGATAAACCAGGGACACTTCCATATAGATTCAGGCACTGTGACTGTGGTAATCTTATATTTATTATCCATGGCCTCACATGGCACTGTGTGCTGCAGTGAGATTATATCAGGCAGAGGAAGGGGGAGGTGCTGAGGGAGCAGAGGGGGTGAGGGGAGGCAATGCAACAGCCTGTGATCTGCAGTATCGAGGGGCTCTGGGAACCACCCCAAAGCCTTGCAGGCTCATTAGCATAACGTTAAAAGTTGATTTTCAGAAGGAAGGAGGCCATGGATAACCAATATAGGAAGATTACCACAGTCACGGTGCCTGGATCTGTGAGTAAGTGTCCCTGATTTATCTATGCAACAAGTTTTTATCTAATCACACATGTTGTAGTGTTACCATTGAGTGAGGATCAGTTCTTAATTTATCAGTTTCCGAGAAAAGTGATGTTTAAGATTATGAAAATTGGTCTCCGACTACCTTCAGACACTAATTATTCAATCCTCTTGTTGGCGCTCATGTCCGCCTGCTCCCTCCTTCTCACGGCCACACTACAACATTGAATTGTAAATGGGTCAAAAACATGTGTTGATTGTGGCTCTCTCTGCCCCCCATTACTCCCCTTTCTCCCTCTTTGGATCTTTGCTTAACCCTTCATGAAGGGTGTATGAAGAGGGCTCACGGGCTGAGCCCTCTTCATACAGAGATGGGCTTTGCTGCATATTGCAGCAAAGACCCATCGCTTTCACCCGCAATTGGTGCAAGCCGCCGCCGGCACTTAAAACGCCATGTAACCTCCAATCGTCGCTCCCCCGAACGTCATCATGGGGGGGGGGGGCGATCAGTTGCCATGACAGTCTCGGGTCTTTGTCAGAGCTGAGGCTGCATGGTTTCTGCATATGCGTTAAAATGAGCCAGTGACTCACTGCAATGAATGATATGCAAAAACTCCATATACTGCGATACAGTTGTATCGCAGTATATGGTAGGAACGATCTGAACATCTAGGGTTAAGGTACCCTAGATGGTCTAAGAAATTGTGAAAAAAAAAAGAAAAAAAAAAGTTTAAAAAATGTGAAAAATTTATAAAATATTAAAAATTCAAATCACCCCCCTTTCCCTAGAACTGATATAAAATATAATAAACAGTAAAAATCACAAACACATTAGGTATCCTCGCGTCCCAAAATGCCCGATCTATCAAAATATAAAAACGGTTATAACCGGCGCAAATGTCCGAAATGCAACTTTTACACCTTTTGATCAAAATGTTGCACAGTCCTCAAAATGATAGCAATGAAAACGTCGGCTCATTTTGCGTAAACATTCGTTTAATTTTTGAAAATGTATTAAAGCGCAATAAAACCTGTATAAATTTGGTATCACCGTGATCGTACCGAACCAAAGAATAAAGTCGAGGTGTTATTTGGAGCGCAGAGTGAAAGTCGTAAAAACTGAGCCCACAAGAACGTGATGCACATGCTTTTTTTTTTTTTCTATTTTTCCACATTTGGAATTTTTTTCCTGCTTCCCAGTACACGGCATGGAATAATAAATAACATTACAGAAAAATAAAATCTGGCCACTGAGTTGAGCAGGGAAATGCCTGGAAGTCACACTCCCCTCCTCTATTGTTCAGCAGAGATTTAGGTCTTGTTTTTGTGTTTGTAATGGAGGTGTAAATGATATAATAAAAATGGGTGATGGCTTGTAACTAATTTAACCCCTTAAATATCCTATTTTCTTTTCATGTTATTACCCCTCCTAATAATCCCTATTTTTGTATTTGAATACTATGTTGGGGCTGCGGGAGTAGTGTAAGAAGGTGAACATTTGAACATCCAGTCATCCCTCCACTCCAGGATGCTCAAGCTTGTGGAATCTGCATTAAGACCTCAAGATTTTTAGTCTATTTAGTCTATGATGCTTTGCATCATTATGTACTGATACATAGATGAAAGCTTAGGCAAAAAGGCATGTCTGCACATCCTAATAGCTCTGTACATCTAAGGTTGATGCTGTATAAGATGTTTAACCTCTAACATAAAATTGCAGTGTACGCAGCTTTTACAAGACAATATTATGTGACCATTACTGCAAAGCAGGTTTTCTTTATTCACTACAGGAGTAATAATAGTATACATGATAAGAGTAGTAGTACTGTGCAGTGCCCATATATTCATGGTAGTGGTTGTAGTACTGTGCAGTTCCCATATTTACAGGATAGGAGTAGTAGTACTGTGCATATATAAGTGGTAATAGTAGTACTGTACAGTACCCATTTATATGGGATAAGAGTAGCAGTACTGTGCAGTGTCATATTGTAAATGCAGGATATGACTAGTATTACTGTAATATACCCATGATATATACAGGATAACAGTAGTAGTACTGTACAGTGCCATACTGTAAATGCAGGATAAGACTAGTATTACTTTGATATACCCATATATACAGGATACGAGTAGTAGTATTGTGCAGTTCCAACATATATAAAGGTTGAGACTTGTAGCACTGTGCTATGTCCATATATACATGATAAGACTAGTAATACTCTAATATACCCATATAAAGGATAAGAGTAGTAGTACCCATATATACACGATAAGACTAGTAATACTGTAATATACACATATATACAGGATAAGAGTAGTAGTACCCATATATACACGATAAGACTAGTAATACTGTAATATACACATATATACAGGATAAGAGTAGTAGTACCCATATAAACAGGATAAGACTAGTAATACTGTAATATACACATATATACAGGATAATAGTAGTAGTACCCATATATACAGGATAAGACTAGTAATACTGTAATATACACATACATACAGGATAAGACTAGTAATACTGTAATATACACATATATACAGGATAATAGTAGTAGTACCCATACATACAGGATAAGACTAGTAATACTGTAATATACACATACAGGATAAGACTAGTAATACTATAATATACACATACATACAGGATAAGACTAGTAATACTGTACTGTAATATACACATATATACAGGATAAGAGTAGTAGTACCCATATATACAGACTAGTGGTACTATGCTATTCCCATACATAGCACACTCCCTTACAAAACGGTAACCCAAATAAAAAACTATATTTCTATAAACCCAACTAAATAGAAAACAAAGGTCACTTTTACATGTGCACCCATTGTATTACCCACCTTCCATGGTTAATAAGAATTTGAGTAACAGTGCCATAACATAGGTGTAAATAATGGAGGTGTGAAATTAAAACTTTATGAATGTGTGTTTCATATTACTTATAACGTTTTGGACAAGTTCTGGGTCACAGTTGTGATATGTAGCCACATTAGGCAAAGAGGGTCGAATGTTCAAGACAGTATGTTGTACAGGACATTGTTTAATGGTAACCATAGTTACAAGATATAGGGGAACATTTACTTACCCGTCCCGTCGCGATGCCCGAGCTGCATTGTCCGATGAGGATTTGATTCACTAAGATCATGCGTCCAATTTCCTGCATTCCTGCAATTTCCTGCATTCCTATCTTCTTCCCGGTGTATGTGAGTGCGAGTCTTGCGACACAAATTGATTTGTTAAATTATGCGGATTGTCCGAATCAGTCTGGTTGGCCAATGGTCATGCCCCTGATCTGTGTCGCATGAAAGCCTGCGTCGATGCGCCAGTATCCGATCGCGTGCGCCAAAAACCCAGGGCAAATTGGAAATGTTCATGAAACCCGACGGAAATACGTCCGACGGACCCGTAATAAATGTGCCCCATAGTCTTGATGCATGTTGTTCTGATGTATGGCTCACACTCACATTGATTCATCAAATAAGTCCCAATTTGATCAGAGCATGTATAGCTTTTGAGTAGATCGCAAACCACAAATACATAATAGAGTATATTGTCTAGAGTTATACACTCAAGGAAAAAAGGTGGAATTATTCAATGAATGGGACAAATGAGATTCATTCAAACCGTCAGGTTTTTTGCATTTAATGCAGAATATCCATTGGGACTCTTTTCTTAGTATTGCATTATTCCAGTCCCCTCTTCTCGGAGCGGGTTGTATCCTTGGATTTTAAGGGCATTGAGATTTCCACTGTGATATTGGTGTACATAATTTGCCAAGGGTGTATCATCAGCTCTCCTGATGTTCCCAATGTGGTCCAGGATACTTACCCTGAATTCCTTGATAGTCTTCCCACATAATTTAGGAGGTACGGGCAAGTGGCCATATATATCACTCCCATAGTCCGACAGTTAATGAATTTGCGATTTTGATAAGTAACACGAGTTGTTTTTCTCTGGAACGATTTACTCTGTATGTATGTGCCTTTGATCCTGCATTTATCGAGCCAGGTGTTTTCTGATATAATTAGCATGAGGTGACTGTGAACAAGTCAGTCACCCAAATTCTTTCCTCTCCCGTAAGTTATGGTGGGGTATGTCTCTATTCTATTTTTAAGATCCTGATCATATTTTAGAAACCCCCAGAATTTACTTAGAATGTTTTTAATTACCGAGGCCTTGTCATCGTAGGTCCCGATGAGTCAGATTTTGTTGTCCTCGCTGTCCCATTGTTTCGGGACCAATAGAGATGATCTATCTGTATCCCTGGAATATGATCTGGCATCATTTAGAAGCCGTTCCAGGTACTTTCTTCTGAGGAACCGATTCTGTAGTTTCTTTTTTTGCCTCAAAATCTGACATTGATGAACAGTTCCTTCTAATCCCAAGGAACCGTCCCTTTGGAATACCCCTCTTTAATGGTGGTGGGTGGTAACTGTGCCATAAGAGGAGATTGTTTGAGGCAGTTGGTTTGTGAAATGCTGTTGTTCTCAAGCTCCCATCTTTTGCAATGTTAATTGAAAGATCCAGGTAGGAAATTGTTTCCAACTGGATTATCGAGGTCAATTTGGGTTTTTTTTAATGTTCTTTAATAAAAGTTATATTTTAGTTCCCAAAATACTACTTCAGTGAGGCCATGCCATGTTACCCTGAAATAAAAAACTTCCCGACATTTGACGTAATAGTACTGCATCGCGGGAGGTGCGTTCCCGCAAAATGCAGTATTATTACGTCAAGCTTCTGGCCCCGGCTCCTGAACGGAGCCGGGGCCAGAAGCTGCGGGTGTCGGCTATATGTTATAGCTGACACCCGCCTCTAACACCCGCGATCGGAGATTTCTCCGATCGCGGGTGTTAACCCCTAACACGCCGCGGTCGCGCTGACCGCGGCGTGTCAGAGGCATTTAAAGTAGTTTAAATCCGAATCGGACCCCCCCGCGGCGCTTACCGGGGGGGGTCCGCTCCTCCGATCGCAGCCCCGGGACTGCCGGTGCCCGGGGCTGCGCGATCCTCTTCTCGGTGCCGGGTCCGTGCCTCCTGGCAGGACCCGGCTGTAAGACACTGGGCATGCGCAGCATGCTCAGTGTCTTACATTACACAGTGCAATACATCTGTATTGCACTGTGTAACCTGTAAAAAAGCTTGAACAAGTGATCAGAAGATCACTTGTTCAAGCTTAGATGTCATTAACTGTAAAAAAAGGAAAAATAAATAAATAAAGGTTTTTTACAGTAAAAATAAATAATAAAAGAAAGTGAAAGTCCCCCCAAACATCACATTTCCCTTTACACAAGTAATAAAGTATAAAAAACACTAAATCACGAAAAAACCCCACTTATTTGGTATCGCCGCGTCCGTAACAATCTGTACAATAAATTCTAATCATAATTGGATCCGCTCGGTGAACGTGGTAAAAAAAAAAAACCAAAAACTTGCCAAAAATTAAAACTTTTTATCAAATTGCTTTACAAAAAATGTTCTAAAAATTGATCCGAAAAAGTTACAAGCACCAAAATGATACCGATAAAAAGAGCAACTTGTCACGCAAAAAATAAGCTTACAACCAGCTCCGTAAACCAAAAAATACTATAATTATGCCACTATAAAAATGGCAATACTAAAACAAATGCAATTTTTTCTATTCTAGTTTTCCTTCAATAAAATTGGACAAATATAAATAAAACTATATAAATGAGGTATCACCGTAATCGTAGTGATCCGTAGAATAAAGATAATATATTATTGTTATGCTACAGTGAACAACCCCCCAAAAAAATGCTAAAAATCCAAAACAAGAATTGATGATTTTATTTTCCTCCACACGTAAAAAGTTAATAAAATTTCTTCAATAAGCTAAAAACCCACTAAAATTAAGGTTTTTTTTTACAGTGCATCTCGTCTCGCAAAAAATAAGCCCTTATTTGTCTAAATTGCTTAAAAAAATAAATAAAGATTGTATAGCCTATTCCCAACGAGCGTTGTTATAGAACGGTGCGGCGGGTAGTGACTTTCCAACACCGGTCAGGGTAAGACGGCGGCTGTTCACTGATCGGGGTAAGACGGCGGCTGTTCCTGACAGCCATCCATCCTGCCCCATGGACCAGAAGGGTTACGTCCCCCCCACACACCCCCAGTTTATTATCGCTGCTATTGGCTCATCAATTCAGACGAGCCGATAGCAGCGAATTTATTTATGACGTCAGTAATACCGGTCACCATGTCTATAGACACGGTGATCGGGGCAGGGTGGCGGCTGTTCCTGACAGCCACCAATTTTGCCTTGCGGTCCAGAGGGGTTTTGTTGCCCCCCTCTGTCCATGTTTGTCGCTATTTGCTGGTCGATATGGTCCAGCCAAAAGCAGCAATATTCGTCACAATGGGCATCGCTAGGGTGAATAAGAGCAACACTTGGCGATAATTTCCCTACGAAAAACCAAGATATGGTACAAAAGTGCTGGCCGTGCACATTGTACAGATTATGCTGTACAACTCTTACGAGCTGTTCCAATGTGCATGTCCTGCCGTATCATTTCTCTGTTTTCAAGAGGAAGATATTAGGAAACTAATATTGGGACAAGAAGGACGGGGCCCCAGTACCTCTGGTTTAGATGTTCCTGTGTTTTGCCAGGACAGCATTTCCCGGTGAATTCTGCTGCTTCTAATGGTAGGACTCAATAAAGAGTCTGTTCCAAAAGAGGAGTAAGGATGGACACTACATACTACTAAGAGACCTGCGACAACTCCAGAGTGACAAAAGTTTAGTTGGTCCCCTGGTCTATTCTACCTCCTTATACACTAAACATTCACAATTCACGCCCAACCTATTGTGAATTAATTTCGGTAAAATGAATAATTGTAACAACTGTTATGTCCCGTTGCTCCCTATACCCCTCCATTATTTCATAAGGGGCGCCACATAACGGGCACTGAACTTTCCAAAAATAATTGCAATTTCCATCTCGGACTTCATTGCACATCATATTTGGAAACCACCTATATGTTCAAAATGCTCATTTCGCCACGTGTATTACACTACACCACATATTACACCTTGCTATATTCCCCAAGGGGTGTACATTCAACAATTAGGGTCACTTTTCGGGTTTTCCTCTGTTTTGGTACCGCTACATCTCTCCAAATGTATCCTGACACATGTGAAGGATTTCTTACAAATTTGGCCTCTAAAAGACAAACATCCCTCTTTTCCTCTACTGTGCGCCCATAAAGCATTTTATATGCACATGTGGGGTACTTCTACACTCGGGAGAAATAGTTTTACACCTTTTTTGGGGTTATTTAATATATTATCCCTTGTGGCTTACATAAATTAGGGGTAAAGTGACATTTATAGGAAAATTTTCACCTTTTTAATGATTCGGGCCTAATTGGATCATTCACCTGTAGGGGCAAATACATATATTACACATTGCAAAATTCTCTAAGGGGTGTGCATTCAAAGATTAGGGTCACTTTTCGGATTCTTATCTGTTTTATACCACTAGGGTTCTCCAAATGCATGTCAAACATTTCTGTCAAATTTGGCTTCTAAAAGCCAAACATTCCCCTTTCCTTTTACTGTGCGCCCATACAACATTTTATATACACATGTGGGGTACTTCTACACTCGAGAGAAATAGGTTTACACATTTTGAGGGGTTATTACATTTTTTTATCCCTTGTGGCTATATAAAATTAGGAGTAAAATGACCTTTATAAGAAAATGTTCACCTTTTATCTATTTAAGTCCTAATTAAATCAAACACCTTTACGGACAAATACACATATTACACCTTGCTAAATTCTCTAAGGGGTGTGCTTTCCAAAATGGTGATACTTGTTGGGGTTCCCCTCTGTTTTGGTACCACTACGGCTCTCTAAATGCATCCTGACATATGTAAAGGATGTCTGTCAAATTTGGCTTCTAAAAGGCCAACGCCCCTCTTTCCCTTCTGAGCTTCACTGCGTACCCATACAACATTTTATTTGCATGTGTGGGGCAATTTTATACTCGGGAGAAATGCTAGTACACATTTTTTGGGGTTGTTTCATCTTTAATGCCTTATGGGATACAAAAATTAGCCGTAAAAGTGACTTTTTTGGGAAAATGTTCACCTTTTTCCTTTTAGGGACCTAATTGAAGCAAACACCTGTAGGGGTAAATACACATATTACACCTTTCTGAATTCTCCAAAGGGTGAACTTTCCAAAATGGTGACACTTGTTGGGGTTCCTTTCTGTTTTGGTACCACTAGGGCTCTCCAAATGCATCCTGACACATGTAAAGGATGATTGTTAAATCTGGCTTCTAAAAGGCCAAAGCCCCTCTTTCCCTTCTGAGCCCTACTTTGCACCCATACAACACTTTATATGCAAAAGTGGTGCAGTTCTGTGCTTAGGAGAAATAGTTTTACACATTTATGGGGTTGTTTCATCTTTTATCCCTTGTGACTTACAAAAATTTGGGGTAAAAGTGACTTTTTCTAGAAAATTTTCACCTTTTTTCCCTTTTGGGGCCTAATTGAATCAAACACCTGTTGGGGAAAATACACAAATTACACCTTGCTAAACTCTCCAAGGGGTGTACTTTCCAAAATGGTGTCTCATGTTGGGGCTTTCCTCTGTTTTGGTACCACTATGGCTCTCCAAATGCATCCTGACACATGTAAACTTTTTCAGCCATATTTACCCTGCAAAAACGAAACAACGCTCTTTCCATTCCAAGTGCCCCCCTGTGCCCGTACAGCAGGGTACAGTGACAAAATGGGTATTGGCATACTCAAGAGGAATTGCCCTCAACATTGTAAAATGCATTTTCCTTTTTAACCCATTGTGAAGGTGCAAATTTTAGTGTTCAATGAATCTATAGTAAGATAAAATTACATTTCTCTAATTTCACTTTCATTTATCTTTCACGCTCATGAAACGCTCAAAGGGTTAACAAAATTCCCAAAGGTTGTTTTGAAAATTTTGAGGGGTGTAGTTTCTAAAATGGTGTCATTTGTGGGGGGTTTCTGTCATGTGGGCCTTATAAAGTCACTTCTAACTAAATTGACCCTCCAAAAGTAGGTTTTGATGATTTTCGTGAAAATCTGAAAAATTGCACCTAAAGTTATAAGCCTCCTAACATCCAAAATAAAGGAAAAGATGTTTGAAAAATGATGCCAAGTTAAAGCAGACATATGGAAAATGTTAGTTATCAAGTTATTTTAGTGATATGACCAACTTTCCAAAAAGTAGAAAATTTTGAATTTGGAAAACATTGTTTTTTTCAAAATTTTTGCCAAATTTCCATTTATTTCATAAATAAATACTAAATATATTTATTAAATTTCTCAACCAGCATGAAGTACAATGTGTCACGAAAAAACAATCTCAAAATCAACTGGATATGTTAAAGCGTTCCAAAGTTATAACCACTTAAATAGACACATGTCAGATTTTAAAAAATGGTCCGTGTCAGGAAGGTGAAAAGTGGCTTCAGCGTTAAGGGGTTAAAGGACATCTACCATCAATATCAAGCATGGATAAAACAGGGACACTTACTAAAAAACCAAGCACCGTGGTAACCATCTTATATTTGTTATCAATGGCCTCCTTCCTTCTAAAATCATCTTTTAAAATAATGCTAATGAGCCTTAGAGGCTCTAGGGGGGTTCCAGATCTCCTTAATGATGTCTTTTCACTAGGTTGTTACAAATGACGATTTGGTAAGCTCTCTGCAGCGCTGCGGAATCTGTGTGCACTATATAAAGGAATTATTATCATTCATGAGCAGAACATGTCCCCCGCTCTCTCCCTCCTCCTTCTGCCTGTATAATCTAGCAGCAGCAGGAAGTTCAGGGGGAGGGAATAACTGCTTTGCCGATTCTAACAAGCAGTGAAAAGGCATCAATGAATGGCTCTGGAAACACCCTCAGAGACGCTCAAGCTCATTAGTATAATTTTAAAACTTTATTTTAGAAGGTAGTCATGAATAACAAATATAAGAATATTACCACAGTCAAAGTGCCTGGATCTTTCAGTACCATATATACTCGAGTATAAGCCGAGACCACCAATTTTACCACCAAAAACTGGGAAAACCTATTGACTCGAGTATAAGCCGAGGGTGGGAAATGCATTAATCACAGCCCCCCCCCCCCAGCCCAGCCTGCCCCCTTAAGTATACAGCCAGCCCAGCCTGCCCCCTTAAGTATACAGCCAGCCCAGCCTGCCCCCTTAAGTATACAGCCAGCCCAGCAGTAAAAAAAAAACAAACGAAAAAAAAACCTTATATACTCACCCTCCGGTGGCCCCGATATCCACGCTGCTCTCCCGATGTCCGCGCGGGTCCTCTTCTGTCTTCTATCTTCTTCTGTCTTCCACAGGGTGCCGCCATGTCATTCTCCTGGCCGTTGCATAGTATGACGTCAGCAGCGGCCGCGTCATACTATACGCCTGCCGCCCGGGAAAAACATGGCGGCGCCCTGCGTAAGACGGAAGATAGAAGACAGAAGAGGACCCGCGCGGACATCGGGGAGCAGCGCTGACATCAGGGCCCCCGGAGGGTGAGTATATAAGCTTTTTTTTTTTTTTAAGTGCTGGGCTCGCTATTGACTCGTGTATAAGCCGAGTTGAGGATTTTCAGCACATTTTTCGTATTTACACGAGTATATACGGTAAATGTCAGGATGGTTTTTGATGGTAGATTTCCTTTAAATCATACATAACCTTTTAACAAACCTTCTTTAACCCCTTACCGAAGCGTGCCGAGATAGTACGGCACGTGTCGGGCGGGTACATGGAGAGGGCTCATGGACTGAGCCCTCTCCATAGCCGGTAAGCCTTTGCTGCATATTGCATATTGTTATCCCGCGATCACAGCCGGCTGCTTCCAAAAGATGGTAGCGATCTTCGCTCCCCGTGACGTCATCGAGGAGCAGCGATCGGTCACCTTTACAGCCTCTGGTCTTCTGAAGACCCAAGGCTGTCTCGTTTTAACCCATTCATTACAATGTACAATTTGAACATTTTAATGAATGAGGTGGAAAATCCCCATATACTGCCATGGCAGTATATGGTAAGATCGATCAGAAAACCTAGGGTTAAAGTACTCTAGGGAGTAAAAAATAAAAAAAGGTAAAAAAAAAAATTATTATTAAAAAAACATAAAAATTCAAATCACCCCCTTTCCATAGAACTGATATAAGTATTACGTACTGATGCAAACACGTTGGGTGATGAAATATACATTTTACATATACATACAGTTTATATAATAATAATTCCTTTATTTATATATTTACACGTAAACACGGAGAGAACTCTTTGCAGATGTTGACCTGGAGTTAATCTAATTCACAATATACTGGTAGGAGTTTATAAGGTCATTTTCTGCTGAAAGATTCCCTTTAAAAGTGAAGGTTTCCTATTTTAATATACTATGCATAAAAAGGTTGTTAAATTCACTAGTACTCTTAATTTATCCAACGTTTATTGAAAAACTAGCGATCATTTCAACATGACCTTTCAGTTTAAGAAGTTTCTAATACGATCACCGAATGCAGAAGGAGAGATCAACAAGAATAAGAACTTACCAAGTCCCTTAAGGATAAATGCTGTTGTCCATTGGCATAAAGAACTGCAATATATTATTATATCCTGCAATTTTTTTAGATGACAAATAGGGTCAGAGGAGCACAGTCTATTAATTCTAAGCCATCCAAAGTAGTTACAGCTTCTTCCTGGCCTTCACTTGTGCCAGCTCAGGTTAATGTAGCACATTCATTTCCGTATGATGACATGTTACCTTCATCCAGTGTCTGCTACCAGTGACCATGATGTCTGATGCAACTAAATGAAAATGATTTCTTGCAAAAATTGTAGAGAAAGCATTAAAGCAGAACTATCACAGGAATGCGAACCGGCAATATCCGCAATTACCTTCAGTGATAAATAACATTTGAAAATGCTTGGCTCACAATTCATGTTTTAATTATTGCTTGGTATAGTCACTGTGCTGCTCTATATATATATATATATATATATATATATATATATATATATATATATATATATATATATATATATATATATATATATACACACACACACACGCGGTCCCCTACTTAAGAAAACCCGACTTACAGACGACCCCTAGTTACAAACGGACCTCTGGATTATGGTAATTGGCTGTACTTTATCCTTAGGCTACAATAAGCAGATATAACAGTTACTAATGGTGTCTGTATTGTTAATCCTGGTTCTTATGACAACCCAACATTTTTAATATCCAATTGTCACAGAGACCAAAAAAAAATTGTTTTGGGTTACAATTATAAAATATACAGTTCCGACTTGCATACAAATTCAACTTAAGAACAAACCTACAGAACCTATCTTGTATAATGTACATTACCCGGGGGCTGCCTTGTATATATATTCTTTAGTGGTACCTGTACATCCTTAGAACGTGTTATGTATGTATTATATATTACTGGACTAGGTTTAATTGGATCTATTTCTCCTGTTAATTTTTATTATTGTAATGTTGCTGTTTGTAATTGAGATCGCCAGGTTACTTATCAGATCCTACGCTCTTTACTTTGCTCCTTCTTATTGCCTACCTCAGCATATTGCTCAAATAGGGGAGTGCTTAAAAAATAACTTATGTTTTGATAGATAATATGGATTATTACCTGGTTGGGTGGTATAAAGCGGACTGGCAATTCTTCTATCATATTTCATATTAATCAGAACAACTTATACTCACCTCCTGTAGTGGTCTGCAATGCCATCCGTCACTGGGCGTCCCAACCTCTGGGCGACCACCCCAACCACTGCCGTGCACCAGCTTCTAATTGAACTCTGACCTTCTGCTGTAGCAGGTTCACGCCAGTGGTCAGGACTTCGCTGACAGTGACAGGTGGCATCACGGGAGAACCAAAGGTGAGAATAAGCAGTTTGTGGTTTTTTTAAGACCCCCCCCCCCCTCCCAAGCCAAATATGATTTTTTTTACTCCAGACAACACCTTTAATCCCTTATTCTTTCTTGGAAATGGCAACCTTCACCAGAAAGGAGTCTGAAGAAAAAGCTTCCAAGTTTGCTAGTTCTTTTCAAAGGTGTCCGTTCTGTGTTCCTGGTCCCAGTTTTGTTATAGGACTCTGCCCATGAGCATGACTTTCCATGGATTTCTGCACATCCTTTTCTTAACATGTTCAATACTTTTTCTTTTCTTTCACAGTGTGGATTGCATGGATTGTTCAGAAGTATATTTAGAAAGCTGTGTTTTATTTCACCCACTGCTACTTGTATACAAAGTCATCATTTAACAAGAACTTCAAGTTTTATGACAGCTTTATTCCAATAAATATATATTATTTTTTCATCAATAAAAGCGCTATATTAAAAATGTACACATAAAAAATAATTTAAAAACACTGCAAACATTTCACACGGGTAATTGAATCCCCAAAACAAAAGTTCTAAAATGTGCATAGTCATTTCTCATGAAAATTTGTTTTTTTGTATAAAAAATCCTTCCTTTGTAATCTGGTGTTTGAGCTGCTGTTCAGATGTGTTTATAGACATACATGAGGAAGCGTCATCCTTCTATTTTAGCAAGCAGTGCTTTTATATCTAGTAAGACCCGTTGTATATCAAAGGAAGGTACAAAACGAAATCCTAATGGAGTACATAATTACTACGTATTCTCTTGAACAGAATAATAATACAACCATGACATAAACAATGCCTTATGTGAACTGCTGTAATGTGATGATCCTTTCTATATTATATTATAAGATTTCGGCCTACTGTACATCAGATTAGTACATAACATCAGTTCTAAATATAACAGTTCTTAAAACAAACCAGATAATGGTCAACTATGGGAAATTGGGTATTTGAGCTATGTGTTTACATTCATGAGCACTGGCTACGGCCTGTTATTATGTTTTTGCAAAAGACTCAATAGATTTTCAAAGTTTAAGGGGAACCTCTCAGCAGAAATTGTTCTCAGAAACCACTATAAATTTGTTGTAAATCATCTTAACACCTTCCAGATCATCTTTCTTTCATAGCTCAGCGTGAAGATGTAAATTGTATAAAGTCACAAGGGCCGAGAGTTTAGCACAGAAGTCAAGCTCTCCCCACCTCAGAAAACCCCATCTTCTATAACTGATGGCCCTGCGTTAAGGTGTGAAGCATCATGGGGAATACTTGACTTCAATACTGAGTGGTCCATGTCTATGACTATACAACCAATTTACACCTCACTTCAATTCTGATTTTGTAAGTGATGCCACAAAACTGAAAAACATGATCTAGAAGGTGTTAACGACATAATGGTGGTGGTTTATTAGGTAATTTTCTGGTGACGGGTTCCCTTTAACACATGCTAATATACACTATGGGAACATATTCCGGCCATCAACAATACCTGTACAACTCCCAGACAATCCTTTTAGGTAGGGTCCAGGTACACTTTGTGTGGGAAAAAGATTTAATATAACCTATGATTTATTCAATTAAATCCTTGATAAGTGTTTGATGATGAGGCCAGCAGGTTGAATGTTTTCATTTCAGGGTCATAATGGTGGGGGTCTAAGATCCAACACCCACCCATTTCATCTGTTGTCAGCGGCTGATACAAGGAGAAAGAAGGACAACACTGTTCTCAGTGAATTGGTCCTAGCAGGTATCTGCAGATCAGCAGATATGGGTAGGTCACCCATTTTTTTGGCCCTCAATCATCAGGGATTTCATTGAATACATGACAAGCTGTAATAAATGTTTTCCCCACATTATATATTTTAAGAGGAAGCACACAGGATCCTTATTACTAGATGTTGTAATCTCTTGGTGGTCCTACTCAATGTAGCCACATAGGGATTACCAAAAATAATTCAAGGGGCTTCCTGGCTATATAGTATGATTAGAGATGGGCAGACCCATAGTTTCAGTTCAGGTGCAGCCATGTGACACGGATTTATTGCCAGATTGGAAGTCTAACAGTCAATCGGGAAAATAGACATCCCTTGCTACTAGCCATGGCCATGATTGGCCAGACGGGTGTCCAGGTTGCGCGGCCGAAACCGAACTGAAGCTACCGGTCCACTCGTCTCTAAATATGATCATAATTTTTATTTAGGAAATACCCTTTAATGTTGGAGGTACAGAACTCATGTCTGCATTCAGTGCATATGGCTGCCATTCCTACATACAGTATTAATAGGGATATGTATATTGAATCTTTTCTTACAATCTGCTAAGTTCCTCCACCTTTATAACATGCTTCTAGCAAAAGGGACTGTATCTGTGACAGGTTCACTTTAATTGGAAGCTCAATATTGTGTCAGCATTGCCCTTTGGTAAATTAGAAACGAAACAGCACAAACTGTACAATATTGTTTTTGTCTTTCATATTCTGTTCTGTGGTCATGTCTCTGTGTGGTTATAGGGTTTCCTGTCCTTCCTTTTAACAATTTGAGGTACGAGAGTGCACTTCAAGCTCACAGGAAATGCTGTAAAATTGCCAAATTACATTAAAGTACTATTTTAAAATAAGGCTACTTGCCATGTCCTATAGAGGTGCAGCCATCCAATCAACTCTGGAGATGTCCAGCAGATACAGTGCAATTTATTGTAATGTGAACTTTACAGGGGACAAACCAGAACCAAACCAGAACCTACAATACTGAGTTGTATTGTGCATCTGAAGCTCAAGGTTTCTCTATTTCCCTTATTCCCTGTTCTTTTTTTGCTATCAAAATGTATTTTTCTAATTAGGTTTCTAATATTTTTGCATTTCTGTACTTTTCAGTGAGCAATTGTTTTTGTGGGTGAAGTTGTTTTCTTTACTAGAACTATTTCTTGTAGGCTTTTCACAAACATGGATTGTACATTATGGATTTATTAGTTAATTTACTTTTTAATAAAACAAACATTTCCTATTATTTGCCTGATTTTGCTGGGAAAACATCCAGATTTTTTTTTCTTGTATTTGTTGTTTATTTTTTTTCCTAACAGTTTTTTTTTTATAGGTCTTGTAGGTTAAGCCACTAAGGCATCAATGGGAGGTAAGGGCCAAAAAATAGAGCAATACACTAAAGTATACGCATAGGCAGCCACTGATGACATCATCCATATGATCCCTGAAACTCCAAACCTAAATGTGTGAGCTATTGAAGGAGGCTATGGGGGAGGGGGGGATGAATAAAGGTTAGTCACTAGTACAAATAAGCCACTCATTCATTAGAGCACATTCCTGATATAAATAAACTATTGTGTTATCCTTAAAATCCTGATGTACTATAACAATGAACTAAAGAAACACAGAAGAATAATCAATAAAAAACCCTCAATACTGGAACAAACTCATTGTGATCATGAAGTAGTCCTTCATCCCTCCAGATCTATATTAGAATAAATGTTTCTACTCATGAAAAAGAGATTGGGAATTAAAAAAAAATGTTATATCAGGTATCTCTGTTTTTATATATAGGGTCATATTCAGAAACAAATGGGATTAAAACGAATCCCAACTTCACAGATTGTAATGCATAGTCCTTACTACACACACATGTCAAAGTGATCATTAGATAATATGTAAGGCTGTGTTCTCTTTAGTAAAGTACCATTCAAAAAAAGGTTGTCTTAAGTACCAACTTACAGTAGTCCTTGATTTAGTTCATTAGCATAATAAAAGCTGTATTCCTTGAATGATAGATGATCCCTGGTAAGTGTCTTGTGCTACCACTAGATTTTGGCTTTTCTTTTTGTTTCAACTGACATTTGTTCTCAACATGGGATGAAAAGATATCAAGGAAGCCTTGTTGATGAAATTTTCCATAGCTCCTATTGAAGAGAATAATTATCAAAAAAGAAGAAATCAGAAACAATAGTAAAAATAACATTAATGCTAAAACAGTAGCATCTGTATTGGGGAGGGGTTAACCATAAGTAGAGATGAAAGGGAGTTCTTTTTAAGTTCAGGTCCTCTGTTCAGGTGCATTTCACACATATTCCTAGATTGGCGGCAGTGCAGCCAATCTGTCAAATTAATGCCCCTAACCACAAGCCATGGCTATGATTGGTTATAGGGCGACACCACTGGCCAATCACAGCCATGGTTAGTAGGGGACGCCTATTCGGCAATATGTCTGGGTAGCACCTGGACTGAACTTAAAGTTCAGGTCCGCTCAGCTCTAACCATAGGTCAACTATGAAATTAAAAGAGTAACTGTTGTTTCAATTTTTTTAGGTAAATTAATATTATAGATAAATATAAAACATTTAATAATAAATCTTATCAGAGGCAATCACATTTGGTCCCTCTTATCTGCTCATTTTACTACTTAGATCTATCTCACTACACACACTGCAGTTAATGTGGGAGACTAGGCAGTTGGAAAATCACATACTATAATTCCTAAAGCCTAGAATAGGGGTCCACAACCCGTGGCCAATGGACCACATACGGCCAGTCAAACCTTAAGTTGCAGCCCGTATCCTGCTGACAGTAAGAGGAAGAGAGACAAAAACAACAACGGAGGAGGACGGCGCCTCGCGTAATAACGTAGAGACAAGTGTACCGATACAGGTGAGAAAAGTTGGTTGCTCACCTGTTGACCACTTGGGTACAAGCGGTAATGATAACCAATGTAGGGGAGGATCCTTGGTGGTGCGGAGATTTAAAACTTAGGTTACTGCAGCAACTTTCGGGCGCTCCGAAAACCGGTAGCCAAAGGTACCGTGGAGTAAATGTCACAAAATAGAAAAAGTTGGAGGGGGCCGGGAAAGTGAGCTTGTAACCAAACAGAAAACTCCAAGTATAGTAGTTAACACAATTTATTTGGTAGTAGTAATGTCCAGAGGCAACGCGTTTCGGGGAGACCCCTTCGTCAGGCCAAAAAATGGAGATGTTGGAATGACACTTAAAAGCAATAGCGCTGAGAGAGAGCTCAGGCGGTCAGCTGCTAAAAAAGTTTTTTAGGAGAAGAGGAGCCAGAAAAGGAGAGTATTTATCTTTTTGTCTGCTCTGGGGGTCCTCCAGTATTATTAGTTGTCTGTTTTGAGGTCTCCAGCATCATTGTGTTCTTTGGGGTCTCTAGTATTACTAATGCAGCATTTGGTTTCGGAGTTGTCATATTTATTTCTATACTGTGGTATTTAATTTCTGGGGTGGCATTTTATTTCTGGGGTGGCATTTTGTACATTATTGTGGTTGTTTGTGCATCTTGGACAAACTTTTAAAGGAAATTTTAAATGTTTATTATTTATTATATATTGGTGGAGTCAGTCCATTTTATAAAATATAACTCATTGCAAAATAGGGCTGTGGGGTCGGTTGACCAAACCTCCATCTCCGACTCAATTTCCCGAACTTCAACTCACTGTAGCAGTGCCGCAAACAACCAGCACGAGACGTAGAGCAGAGCGGTACATAGAGGAAAGAAGAAGCTGTAGCATGGTGCATGGAGGAGAAGAGGAGCCAGGAAAGAAAAGGATATTTTTTGTCTGGTCTGTGGTCTCCAGTACCATTATCTGCTCTGGGGGTCTCCAGTACCATTATCTGCTCTGGGGGTCTCCAGTACCATTATCTGCTCTGGGGGTCTCCAGTACCATTATCTGCTCTGGGGGTCTCCAGTACCATTATCTGCTCTGGGGGTCTCCAGTACCATTATCTGCTCTGGGGGTCTCCAGTACCATTATCTGCTCTGGGGGTCTCCAGTACCATTATCTGCTCTGGGGGTCTCCAGTACCATTATCTGCTCTGGGGGTCTCCAGTACCATTATCTGCTCTGGGGGTCTCCAGTACCATTATCTGCTCTGGGGGTCTCCAGTACCATTATCTGCTCTGGGGGTCTCCAGTACCATTATCTGCTCTGGGGGTCTCCAGTACCATTATCTGCTCTGGGGGTCTCCAGTACCATTATCTGCTCTGGGGGTCTCCAGTACCATTATCTGCTCTGGGGGTCTCCAGTACCATTATCTGCTCTGGGGGTCTCCAGTACCATTATCTGCTCTGGGGGTCTCCAGTACCATTATCTGCTCTGGGGGTCTCCAGTACCATTATCTGCTCTGGGGGTCTCCAGTACCATTATCTGCTCTGGGGGTCTCCAGTACCATTATCTGCTCTGGGGGTCTCCAGTACCATTATCTGCTCTGGGGGTCTCCAGTACCATTATCTGCTCTGGGGGTCTCCAGTACCATTATCTGCTCTGGGGGTCTCCAGTACCATTATCTGCTCTGGGGGTCTCCAGTACCATTATCTGCTCTGGGGGTCTCCAGTATTTTAAGCCTGATATGTTGTTTGCAGCGCTATTATTATCTCTTCTTGGATCTGCCCTATTATTGTCTGCTCTGAATGTAGTATTTGATTGCTGGGGTGGTCTTTATTGCTTTATTGTGGAATTTATAATTTCTGGGTTGGCATTTCGTGCTGTACTAAGGTTTTTGATGCATCTAGGGTGCTCATTGCTGGTGTGGCCCCTTGTAGTTGAGCAGTAGTACAGTATAGTCCTTGGACCAATATATGTTGCTCACCCCTGGCTTAAAGGAATATAACAGACATTTAAAGGAAATGTCAAGATTTTTATAATTTATTTTATGTTTGCGGAGAAAGAGTCGGTCCATTTTATCACGACTCAGACTCCACCGCTCTGACACATAATCTATCTTATTTCTAACCTTGGCTAATACACGTAATAGTTCTTACGTTCTTAAATGGTCACTAACCTTCCAACATTAATACTACAAGTGACTACAATTGTATTTTCTCAGAGCAAAGTGCTTTCTTATGCACGTGCTTAGGCTCTTATGCTCTCATCATGTTTTGTAACCTTCTTTAAAAGATAGAAAAAGGGTCATTGTGGCCAGATTATACAGAAGCTATATGGAGAAGGGAGCAAAGTTTCCTTCCAGCAGCTTTTAGAATACAGGAAATTCACAGATACTATGGAGAGCCACCAGCAAATTAATATTATAAGTTACATGACGACTCTAAACAGTGTTATTCCTTATTGAGACAAACTCTACCACTGATTTCTCTAAGCTTTGATGAAAAGGACTTTGATGGGGGTTACAATATGAGAGGGATAAAATTTTAATGTGTAAGGGAGCTGGTGGGGACAATATGAGAGGGAGCTGGGGGTCACAAGGAGAGGAGGGGGAGTTGTGAGGGTAGTAAGAAAAAAATTATACTGTGTGGGGTTGAATAAGCGGCGCGGTTTAGGGCAAAAAAATCCACAACTAGCTTGGCCTTTTTTTCCCCCTTTCCCGTTTAAACAAAGTTGGGAGGCATGACATCATAAAAAAAGAGTGGGACTAAATCACACCACAACAATGTGAAAGGATGAAAAAGGTATTTTTACTTTTTGCAACATTAATAGAAGCAGTGACATGGGTTTGTGCTGTGACAGAAGTGGCCTTGGAAATAAATTGAAGTCTTAGAGTCTACAATAAGGTTCAAAATGTCTATAGAACTATTTTTATTGATCTGTATAGAATAGCTATATTTTGTACACAAGTTACTGGGTTCTTGAAGTTGTAGCGAAGAGAAAAGATGATTCAGCCTCGAAAATTAAGTAATGCATTTAGTATGTAATACTTATTTAGAGTGAGGTTTGTCATTACTCATAATGGTGTACATGTAGAGGATTTAGGGGTATACAACATATATTGCAGCAAAACACCAATGGCATGGCCTAATATTTTGCGAAGCAATTCCGATGGAAGAAAAAGAATTGTTTATCAGTATCATCACATTGCAGAATATTTTTTCATCACATCAACCCACATTTATCAAAATAGTAATATATATTACTTACTTTAATGTATATATATATATATAAAACTATATATTATATATACAACTATACTTTATCGAAATAGTAATAACACAGGGCGTGCAACACAACTCTGCAATTTGCACTCCAACAAAACTGGGGCAAGAGTTTAAATAAATTTGGGCCAATGACATTATACAACTTTTGTTTGTACAGTTGAAACCAAAAGTGTACATACACTACATATAAATACACATATGCATGTTATTCTCACCATCTGTAATGACATCAGAATTGACCCGTTTCAGGTCAATTAGGATTACCATGATTATTAATATTTGGTACCACTGCCCTTAAACTGTAAACTGTCAAATGTTATGGATATCCTTCCACAAGCTTCTCACAATAGTTGGTAGGATTTTGGGCCCATTCGGGCATGTTTGTAGACCCCTTGCTTGCATCTGCCTTTTCAGCTTTGCCCCTAAATTTTCAATAGGATTGAGATCAAGGCTTTATGATGGCCACACCCAAGAAATCCACTTTGTTATCCATAAGCCACTTTGTAACCAGTTTGGCAGTAGTTTATGGCCATTGTCCATTTGGAAGATTCTTTTGTGCTTGAGATTTAATTTTCTAGATTATGTATTTTACTCTTGGGTTGATATGCACATTTTGGAACAAAGCAAGTTCACCTCTGGGACACAGATCCAATCTCCTTCCTGAGTGGTATGATGGCTGGACATTCTTCTTTGTACTTGTGTATAATTGTTTGTACAGATGAACGAGGCACCTTCAACTTCGGAAATTTCACCAAAGGATGAACCAGACTTGTGCAAGTCCACAATTCTATTCCTGATATCTTAGCTGATTTCTTTAAACTATACCATGAGGTTGTCCAAAGAAGAAGAATATTTCCAGTTTTCCTTAAAATATTTCCACAGGTGTGTCTCTGATTAATTAGTTGTTGCCAATAAATCATAAGCTTCCAAAACACATGACATCATTATATGGGCTGTCCCAAATTGTTTAAAGACAAGTTATCTTAGCGTATATAGACTTATGACCTTGCAGAAAGTGGTAAAAATGGCTCAAAAATTCTCTCTTGCTTTATTCTGGCATTGGCTAATGATAATTAATTTTGGTAAACCTAATTGACCGGGAAAAGATTTCATGTCAGACAGTGAGAAAAACATGCCTAAGTGTCTTTTTATACAGTGTATGTAGAGTTCTAGTTTGAACTGTGCAAAAAGATCTGGGGGCAGTGTTCACCTACCAAGTGTTCTCTTTCATAGCTGAAATACTGTGGAAACACTGGTTTCATTTCTGTTGCAGTCCACCTCAGTTTTCCGTCACTGATCTTTACAAAGTTGTTCAGGCAGTTTCGGAAATGATTGTATGCATCACATGTAACGTCCATATATCTCAAAGTAAAGTTAAACCTAAGAAAGAAGTGAGAAAGACATATCACCAACTGCACAGAAAGCATGTGTCAAGTTCAACATCAACTCTCAAAGTTATTCTTTGATTTTTTTTTCTGCATAAATCAAATCCCCAATACATGTAAGGACGTGAAGCTTTGTCATACATCTTTAGAGGAAATCTACCATCAAAATCAAGCATGATAAAACAGGGACACTTCTAAGGCACAGTGACTGTGGTTATCTTCTTATATTTGTTACCCATGGCTTACTTCAACTTTTATACTAATGAGCCTGAAGGGCTACTGTGGTGTTTCCCAGAGCCTCTCTGTGCTGTAGATTCACAGGCTGTTATACTACCTCACCCTCACTCCCTGCTCCCTCAGCACTTCCCCTCTCTCTTTGCCTGTTGTAATCTTACAGCAGCACAAAAATTTTAGCACACAGTGGAAGGGGAAAGGGCTCCTTGCACACTGTAACAGCCCGTGAAACTGATGGCGTCAGCTGTCAGTTAATGCCCTGTGCTTCCCAATGCCAGTTTAGCTCCCGTGAAGCAGCAGTGTTAATTAACACTCTCCTGTGCTGTAAATGCTAAAAAGTTAACAAACAACAACTTTTAAAAACCAACAACTTTTCACCATATTTGCACATATACAGATAGTGACAGGTTCCTATAGAGCCTATTAACTTATTAACACTAGAGATGAGCGAACATACTCGTCCGAGCTTGATGCTCGATCGAGCATTAGCGTACTCGTAACTGCTCGTTGCTCGGACGAGTATTTCGCCCGCTCGAGAAAATGGCAACTCCCGCCGTTTTGCTTTTTGGCGGCCAGAAACAGAGCCAATCACAAGCCAGGAGACTCTGCACTCCACCCAGCATGACGTGGTACCCTTACACGTAGATAGCAGTGGTTGGCTGGCCAGATCAGGTGACCCTGGGATAGACTAGCCGCTGCCCGCGCTGCTCGGATCATTCTCTGTCTGGATGCCGCTAGGGAGAGAGCTGCTGCTGCTCAGGGAAAGCGTTAGGGTGTTCTATTAGCTTACTGTTAGGCAGGAGTGATTCTAAAAGAACCCAACAGCCCTTCTTAGGGCTACAATAACGTTATAATTTTTTTTTTTTTTTATTTGCAGCTAGTACCATATTGTGAGGAATTAGCAGGGGGACTTGCTACCGTTGTGTTTAGCTCTTAGTGACACACATATCCACCTCAAACACCAAAGTGGGAAAATTTATTAGGGGTTTGAGTAGAATTAGGCACAGTCTGCCAGTTTCTTTTTATTTTACGTTTATTTTTTTCATAACTCAGCTTCATCTCATCTGGCATAGTAGTGTGCTGTAATACTTGGCTAGAAAATAGCCATAGGAGAATACAAACGTCTTAATTACGCCTACAGTAGCGTTATATATATTTGATTTCTGGTTGATCTGCTGGTGGCTGTACTTGCTGCAGTGCATCTACTATCAAATTGGGAGCAATTTGGAGTCAGACTTGCGACCACTGTGTTTTAGTGACGCACATATCCATCGCAAAGACCGAAGTGGGAAAATTTATTAGGGCCCGGGGTTGTATTTCAATTAGGCACAGTCTGCCAGTTTCTTTTTATTTTACGTTTATTTTTTTCATAACTCAGCGTCATCTCATCTGGCATAGTAGTGTGCTGTAATACTTGGCTAGAAAATAGCCATAGCAATAGGATAGCATCGTTTGGTTTTAAAAACTAAAAAACACAAAAAAAAAACAAAAAAAAAAAAAAAAGTTAAAAAAAAAATACAAGTTATAACTCTCATTTTCAAAATGTTTAACCCGAGGGCTAGGGGTAGAGGACGAGGGCGGGGACGTGGGCGTCCAACTACTGCAGGGGTCAGAGGCCGTGGTCCTGGGCGGGGTGAGACACCACCTGCTTATGAGGGAGCAGGGGAACGCCGCAGAGCTACACTCCCTAGGTTCATGTCTGAAGTTACTGGGAATCGTGGTAGAGCACTGTTGAGGCCAGAACAGTGCGAACAGGTGATGTCGTGGATTGCCGACAATGCTTCGAGCAATTTGTCCACCAGTCAGTCTTCCACGCAGTCCACCCATGTCACCGAAATCGGCACTCCTCCAGCTCCTGCACCTCAGCCTCCTCCCCCCCAGTCTGCCCCCTCCCAGCAAAATTTGCCATTTGAACCGGCATACTCTGAGGAACTGTTTTCTGGACCCTTCCCACAGTCACAAACCACTTGTCCGGTTGCTGATGAGCAATTTTCCGATGCCCAGGTTTTCCACCAGTCGCAGTCTGTGGGTGATGATGACCTTGTTGACGTAGTGGAAGAAGTGTGTAAAGAGGTGTCCGACGATGAGGAGACACGGTTGTCAGACAGTGGGGAAGTTGTTGTCAGGGCAGGAAGTCCGAGGGGGGAGCAGACTGAGGGATCGGAGGATGATGAGGTGACAGACCCAAGCTGGGTTGAGAGGCCGGGTGAACACAGTGCTTCTGAGACGGAGGAGAGTCCTCGACCAGAACAGGTTGGAAGAGGCAGTGGTGGGGCCAGACGGAGAGGCAGGGCCAGAGCTGGTGCATCAGCGCCAAATGTGTCAACTAGTGAAGCTCCCGTGGCGAGGGCTCCTGCGGCGAGGGCTAGATTTTCAGAAGTCTGGAGGTTCTTTAAGGAAACACCGGATGACCGACGGACTGTGGTGTGCCACATTTGCCAAACCAGGATCAGCAGGGGTTCCACCACTACTAGCTTAACTACCACCAGTATGCGCAGGCATATGAATGCTAAACACCCCACTCAGTGGCAACAAGCGCGTTCACCTCTGGCCGTGCACACCACTGCTCCTTCCCCTGTGTCAGCTGATAGTCAGCCCCCTGCCCAGGACCCTGCCACAAAAACCCCATCGTCACCTCCACGATCCTCCACAGCATCCACCAGCGTTCAGCTCTCCATACCCCAGACGCAAATATAGTGCAACCCACCCGCACGCCCAAGCCCTTAATGTGCACATCTCCAGATTGCTAAGCCTGGAGATGCTGCCCTATAGGCTAGTAGAGACCGAGGCCTTTCGCAGCCTCATGGCGGCGGCCGCCCCTCGGTATTCGGTCCCCAGCCGCCACTACTTTTCCCGATGTGCCGTCCCAGCCCTGCACCAGCACGTGTCAGACAACATAATCCGTGCCCTGACCAACGCCGTTTCTGACAAGGTCCACCTGACCACGGACACGTGGACGAGTGCTGCCGGGCAGGGCCACTATATATCTCTGACTGCACATTGGGTTAACTTGGTGGAGGCTGGGACCGAGTGTGACCCTGCGGCTGGTCATATACTGCCGACGCCGAGGATTGCCTACCTCGGTCCAGGTGTTTGAGGCCTACTATGCCTCCTCCTCCTCCCACCCCTCCTCCACCTCCTCCTCCGAACGACCATCCGTGGGCATGGCGCCATCAGTCGGTAGCTCTAGGCACAGCAGCAGTGCCGTCGCTAAGCGACAGCAGGCGGTGCTCAAACTGCTGAGCCTAGGCGATAAAAGGCACACCGCCCAAGAACTATTACAGGGCATCACGGCGCAGACTGATCTGTGGCTGGCACCGCTGAACCTGAAGCCAGGCATGGTTGTGTGTGACAACGGCCGTAACCTGGTGGCGGCTCTGCAACTCGGCAGACTGACACATGTGCCATGCCTGGCCCATGTGTTAAATCTGATAGTTCAGCGTTTCCTCAAGACATACCCCAATCTGTCTGATTTGCTCACGAAGGTGCGCCGCATCTGTGCGCATTTCAGGAAGTCCAGCACAGATGCTGCCACTCTCAGGGCAGCGCAGCGCCGCCTCCAACTGCCCGCTCACCGACTGTTGTGCGACGTGCCCACGAGGTGGAATTCAACACTGACCATGTTATCCAGAGTTTACCAGCAGCGCCGAGCGATTGTAGACTGCCAGATGTCAACTTCCACCAGAACTGGTAGTCAGGTCAGTCAGCTTCCTCAAGTCTACAATGAGGAGTGGACGTGGATGTCTGATATCTGTCAGGTGCTGAGAAACTTTGAGGAGTCAACACAGATGGTAAGTGGCGATGCCGCCATCATCAGCCTCACCATCCCGCTGCTTGGCCTGTTGAAAAACTCTCTGGTCAGCATGAAGTCGGAAGCTTTGCGCTCCTCACAAGAGACAGGGGAAGAAGATTCCCTTGTTGATAGCCAAAGCACCCTTAGGTCTGTTTCTCAGCGCATATCGGAGGAGGTGGAGGTGGAGGAGGATGAGGAGGAAGAGGAGGAGAATGTTGGCGAGACACAAGAGGGGACCATTGTTGAGTCCTACACTGTTGAGCGTGTATGGGCAGAAGAAGAGGAGTTGGAGGAGTTGGAGGAGGAGGAAATGGACAGTCAGGCCAGTGAGGGGAGTGAATTCTTACGCGTTGGTACTCTGGCGCATATTGCAGATTTCATGCTAGGCTGCCTATCCCGTGACCCTCGCGTTCAAAGAATTTATTCCAGCACCGATTACTGGGTGTTCACTCTCCTGGACCCACGGTACAAGCAAAATCTTTCCACTCTCATCCCTGGAGAGGAAAGGAGTGTGAGAATGCATGAATACCAGCAGGCCCTGGTGCACAAGCTGAAACAGTATTTCCCTTCTGACAGCGCTAGCGGCAGAGTGCGTAGTTCTGCGGGACAAGTAGCGAGGGAGAGTAGGCGAGCAGGCAGCTTGTCCAGCACTGGCAAGGGTACGCTTTACAAGGCTTTTGCCAGCTTTATGTCACCCCAGCAAGACACTGTCACCTGTCCCCAGTCTCGGCAGAGTAGGGCTGATCTTTACAGAAAGATGGTGAGGGAGTACGTAGCTGACCATACCATCGTCCTAAATGATCACACAGCTCCCTACAACTACTGGGTTTCAAAGCTGGACATGTGGCACGAACTGGCGCTCTACGCCTTGGAGGTTCTTGCCTGCCCTGCCGCTAGCGTCTTGTCAGAGCGGGTTTTCAGTGCAGCTGGTGGCATCATCACCGATAAGCGTACACGCCTGTCGACTGACAGCGCTGACAGGCTGACGCTTATCAAGATGAATAAAGCATGGATTTCTCCTAATTTCAAATCTCCAGCAGGTGAAGGAAGCTCAACCTGAATAATTTATCCACTCCTCCTCCTCCTCATTTTCCTCCTTCTCCTCCTCTTTCTACAGTAAAGCAGAGGAAACTGGCTGTTTTTTGACAGGGCCCACTGGCTCTAGGTATAGTACTTTATGCATTTAATTTTTCTGGAGGGCCACCGACACGGTCCTCTGTTTTAAACAATTTTTTGGGACTGCCACATACAGGCACTCAATCTATTCCATTTTTCTGGAGGGCCACCTACCTGCTCCTCTGGTTTAAAAAATTTTTTGGACTGCCACATACAGGCACTCAATCTATTCCATTTTTCTGGAGGGCCACCTACCTGCTCCTCTGGTTTGAAACATTTTTTGGACTGCCACATACAGGCACTATCCAAATTGAATTGTCTCCATAGCAGCCTCCACACGTTGTCTCCATTGCTACCTCCAAAAGTCGTCCATATAGCTGCCTCCATACATCGTCCCTTTATCAAACGAGGTTTGTCAGGCCGAAATTTGGGTTGTTTTCATGGATTCCACATCAAAGTTGTTAACTTTGTCGCCACCCTGCTGTGTTATCCACAAAATACACTGGCAAACTTTTACCATTTACGGATATTATTTCAGCGCTTCTTGCGCATCTGTTTACATTCCCCTCACCCGCCATATCCTAAACTTATAAGAACGCTACTACACTTGATCTTATACAAAAGGTTCTTAGAAGTGCTGTTTGGGGAGTAGCCTAGAGACAGGGGCTTGGATTGGCGAAAGCTCGCCTAGCAGCGGAGCGCCAGCTCCATGCGCATCATGCGCTTCTTGCGCATCTGTTTACATTCCCCTCACCCGCCATATCCCAAACTTATAAGAACGCTACTACACTTAACTTGGTGCAGGCTGGGACCGAGTCTGACCCTGGGGCTGGTCATATACTGCCGACGCAGAGGATTGCGGGGCCTACCTCGGTCCAGGTCTCAAAGGCCTACTATACCTCCAAATCCTCCCACCCCTCCTCCACCTCCTCCTCCTCCGAATTACCATCCGTGGGCATGGCGCCATCAGTCGGTAGCTCTAGGCACAGCAGCAGTGCCGTGGCTTAGCGACAGCAGGCGGTGCTCAAACTGCTGAGCCTAGGTGATAAAAGGCACACCGCCCAAGAGCTATTGCAGGGCATTCCACATCAAACTTGTTAACTTTGTCGCCACCCTGCTGTGTAAGCCACAAAATATACTGGAAAACTTTTTTCATTTACGGATATTATTTCAGCGCTTCTTGCGCAGATGTTTACATTCCCCTCACCCGCCATATCCCAAACTTATAAGAACGCTACTACACTTGATCTTATCCGAAAGGTTCTTAGAAGTGCTGTTTGGGGAGTAGCCTAGAGACAGGGGCTTGGATTGGCGAAAGCTTGCCTGGCAGCGGAGCGCCAGCTCCATGCCAAGAACCAACTAACATAGTTTTAACTGCAGCACCTTTAATCTACTACTAGTTCACTGCCTCCATACATCGTCCCCTTATCAAACGAGCTGTGTCAGGCAGAATTTTGGATTGTTTTCATGGCTTCCATGTTAACTTTGTCGCCACCCTGCTGTGTAATCCACAAAATATACTGGCAAACTTTTATCATGTACCAATATTATTTGAGCGCTTCTTGCTCACCTCCTTTGGTTCCTCTCTGCTACCCATTGGTTTGAAGCCTGAGTCCATTTAGGGTATGTCGCCATGCCACTCTCTAGCCTTCCGCTGCTGCCGCTGCCTCTGCATGCCGTCCCCTATAGTGTCAGGGTCAATTATTGGATGTTTTAGATGCTATCTAGCTTCATTCGGTCACTCTGTCATGGCCATGCTGTTGGCCATAATTTTGGCATAATGGTGCATTTAAGCAGCCTCAGAGGCATCCATGCATGCTGCCCCTGCTGTTTCCTGTCCATTTCCGTGGTGTTTCCATCCTTTTCTGAGGTTCCCAGGTGTTTGGCCAAGCTTCCCTGTGCAGAGCCTTGGTCCCCTTGAAAAATGCTCGAGTCTCCCATTGACTTCAATGGGGCTCGTTACTCGAAACGAGCACTCGAGCATCGGGAAAAGTTCGTCTCGAATAACGAGTACCCGAGCATTTTAGTGCTCGCTCATCTCTAATTAACACCCTTCTTTTAGCCAAAATTGTTTCCCTTACATCCCCATAAATCAACTTTATATTATATTCCCTGGCATCAGAGAAGGCGTGCTCAGCTGGCCCCTCCCAGCTTTTCCTTCCCATGTTCTATGCCTCTTTTCGGCATGTCATGTGACCAGAGTGATATCAATGCCCAATGATGTAACAGAGCTCTTCATACAGCAAAATATATAATAGCCTGTCAATGAGGAACAAGGAGACGGGGCATTGCAAGTAAATTATTAATATAATGGGCTTGCATCAGGTGAGTTGCATTTAGGGATAAAAGCAATGCTTTTTAATCATAGTTTTAAATGAAGCCTTTATTTTGGGTGGGTTTATGTTCATGACAGGTTCTCTTTAACCCCTTAATGATCAGGCCCTTTTTGATTATGCGTTTCCATTTTTCACTCCTCACTTTCAAAAATCTATAACCTTTTAATTTTTCCATGTAAATAGCTGTATGAGGGCTTGTTTTCTGTATAACAAATTACACTTTATAGTGACGATACTTAATTTTCGCCATTTTCTTGTGGGCTTGGATTTCGCGGCTTTCAGTGTGTACCCCAAAAGACATGTATACTTCATTCTTTGGGTCGGTGCAATCACGGGGATACCAAATTTATATAGGTTTTATAATATTTTCACACATTTACAAAAATTAAAACCTCCTGTACAAAAAAAAAATTCTTCATTTTGTCATCTCTGGCACTAATAACTCCTTAATATTTCAGTGTATGGAGCTGTGTGTGGTATAGTTTTTTTGCAACTTGTTTATTATGTTTTTAATGTAACCATTCTAAGGACTGTATGGCTAGATGATAGATGGATAGATCAGAAATTTTTGGACAGGGTTACACCTAACATGTTTATTTATATCAGTTTTAGGGAAAGGTAGGGTGATATGAATGTCTAGGTTTTTTAAATTTAATTTTAAGTATTTTTTATTATTTTTTCTACTATTTTTATTATTTCTACTTTAACCCTAGGTTGTCTGATTGATCTTACCATATCATCATCCGGTCCCCTCCATGTAAAAACCCATCTAGTTACACCCCTGAGCACACTCAGCAGACAGCTCCTTTCAATGTAATAGTCAGGCCTGGTACAGATACAGACTTGGCTCAGACACTTTACAGATAGTGGAGCAGTCTGCTTCCTGTCCCATTTATCTGTTCAGCAGCAGCTGATCTGTAGGGTTCTGAGCATTGGACCCTGATTAAAAGGTATAAGTTACTTATCCATAGGATAGGTCACCAATATTTGTAGCCTATTCAATGTTGGCCGTACAGGCAGGCCCCGGGTTACGTACAAGATAGGGTCTGGAGGTTTGTTCTTAAGTTGAATTTGTATGTAAGTCGAAACTGTAAATTTTATAATTGTAGATCCAGACAAAAAAAAATTGGCCCCAGTGACAATTGGAGTTTAAACATTTTTGCTGTATTGGGACCAAGGATTATCAATAAAGCTTCATTACAGACACCTCACAGCTGATTATTGCAGTCTGAGACTATAGTAAAGCATTCAGAGAGCTTCACCAGAGGTCAGAGGGGTCTGTCTGTAACTATGGGTTGTCTGTAAGTCGGGTGTCCTTAAGTAGGGGACCGCCTGTACTTGTTCATAGGGGCCAAACTCTACTCTTCTTCCCCCTCTGCATTCAGAACACATGCATATTAGGTTGCCCATATACAGTTCATAGATGTTGCCTAAAATCCTCATGCATATTCCCATTTTACAAATTTATGCTGAATGAATACTCAATAGCTGGTTAAAGGCTCATGTTAAACCTTTGTAGGTCTGTTTTATTCAGAATCAGAAAAAAGTCTTTATACTATTGTGATAAATGTGGCCAAGGAGAGGGGGGGCCTTAAACTATTAAATCCCCCACCTCCCTCTGGCCTCATCCCAATTAGATAACACTATAGCTAGCTAAAGTGAAATCTAACACTTCAGAGGCTGTAGAGGAACTCTGGCTCGGTAGGGGGCCGGACTTCAAAGTTGCGGTGACTCTGAGGCTTCCCTCCAATTTTCAAACAGGAGACAAAGAGTCATAAAAACTCTTAAACCAATATGTTAATTAGGGATAGTTATGGAGTTATGGTCCATCTCAGCCCAAGGGCTGAGTTATCATGTTATCTTCGAGGGATCATAGTGGTCCAATTACCAAGGATCTAGCACCCTTTGGTCCAGAGATCTAAATATCACTAGATAGGACCACAACAAATTGGTTTAGGTTTGGTATAAATGCGATCTAAGGCTTCACCCGGATCCACTGGTACCAGAACCCAGACCCTACCACTTCCCCTTGAGAAGCTATGGCTTCTCCAAGGTTCGGGATGTAATACCAAATAGGAGGGACCCATAACCACTCCTGGGGGTGGGCAGAGGTGTGTCTGCACCTGATATAGTCAGACACCTCTGACACCACATCGTCTTTGTCTGGGAACCCATTATACCATCCAGTCCAGAGGAAGATCTTAAGGTTCCATTAGTACGACACACAAGGTAACTAACTTACTAAACTGCTGATAGTGCTACCTTTGTATTTTGTACTCTGCTTAACTGTGTATATCTCTATTGTATGCATTGTTCTGTCTAGTGTGCCCTTAAGATAAAAGAGCAACACAGGCTAAATTTTATCTCGATCCACGAACCCAATTGTCCGCGTTTCTCGGTCATGTACATGCTACCAGGTTAGTTCCTCACCCTATATAATCCTGTTACGGACCGGGCTAATATTAAAGGAGAACCGGTGGCAACTTCATTGGGTTGATAAGATTCTGTTTCACTGAGGCTAGTGAGAGGGGTCTTATAGCCATTCAGGGTTGTGATTTATTGTTGTGCCATATCCAGAAGTTGTGTGGACCACTTTAAATCACTTCACCGTGATCGTACCGACCCAAAGAATAAAGTAGACATGTCATTTGGGGTGCACAGTGAAAGACGTAAAATCCAAGCCCACAAGAATACGGCACACATGCGTTTTTTCACCATTTTCACTGCATTTGGATTTTTTTTCCGCTTCCCAGTACTTTGCATGGAATGTTCACTATGAAGTGCAATTTGTTACACAGAAAACAAGCCATTACAGAGCTCTTTACGTGTAAAAATAAAAAAAAGTTAGATTTTTGTAGGTGAGGAGTGAAATGGAAATGAAAAAACAAAAAAGGGCCAGGTAGTTAAGGGGTTAAAATATTCATGAGCACTGGTAAAATGAAAGCTGAGCTGTAATTGGTTGCCATGGCCAACTAAGAATATTCTTACTTTTAGACAGCTTGATAAATCTGCCCCATAGGGTAAGTGAGAAAAGGAGGTAAGACAGGGCTCGGGTATACAAACACGTAACTCCAGGGTCACCGTGGGATTGTGGGGTCTTTCTCTGATGCAACCCTAGGTTAAGTGTATCCCTAGTGTTACCCTAAAGCCTCAATTCAGAGCCAAAAATGGAACCTGACCCTGGGACACAACCGTACCTATTGGTTTATGCGGGATCCCAGTTAGGTCTTTAAAATGTCATTACAAGTCCACTGCTTTCATTTATTTGCTTGGTCTCATTTATGCCCCTGATAAGCCTATGATCAGGTGAAACATGTCTTGTTGGAAAGTTTTTTTTTGACCAAAAGACCAATACTCTTCCTGTGACATTTTTGATATCCTAACTGGGATTCTGCATACACCTTTTGCATTTAAGGTTGTGGCTCCTAGTTCAGGTTTTAAGGTAACACTGGGGATACACAACCTAGGGTCGCATCAGAGAGAGGCACTGCAATCCTGCGGTGACCCTAGATCTACATGTTTGTATCCCCAAGTCCTGTCTTACCTCCTTTTCTCTTATACACTTTATGTTTTCACATATCTCACTTATACTTATTTACACATTCATTTAAACTATTTTGCTGATGGTCCTTTTACGTGGGAACATCAAGGCCCTCTGACGCTTTAAGGTATGAAATGAGTGTAGGTGTTGTTTTTTGTGTATGGTGATTCATGTAAGGGCCAATGATTGGTTTTTATTCATGATATTTCTCTAAACTGCATTATGAAAAGGAAGAATCTATGAGAGAATATGATTACACTTACAATGTAAGTGTACAGAAATGTACAGACTTCTATATAGGTTGATTGCCACATACATACATTAAAAGTGATACACACCCCCTGGATGACTTTGTACAGAATTTTACTTTCCCAGAAAATGCAGCTAAAGGATAGAAAACGGTAAACTACAAAACTTGCAGACTATTCTCAAGAGAATTTTCTCTAAACTGACAATGACTCTTATTTCTAAAAGACCCAAATGTCTCATTATTTTTGAATTGTCTATGTACAGAGTTACTTAGATAAAGATAAAATCAGTCACTGTATGCAATTAATGGAAATCTGATTTCTAATTAAAAGAGGATTACCGGAACTGTTGTTCCGAAATCTTATGATGTGCAACGTTTCACAGCTTTTTCATACCCAGTCATTAATATTCCTATGAAAAGCTAATTCATTTTATCTGATAATACTAAGGGCATGTTTTAGACATTTAAGCAGTTAAAAGAAAAAATGTTGTGGCAGGAGCAGCGACTGGAGCAAAAGATCACCAGGCAATGGCAGCAGTCTGTTGATGTCTGTTTCGAGGCCGGTGGAAAAAGGGTCACCAGTTCGGAAGCAGCATGAGAAGTAGAAGAGCGTTGTTCTCCTTCTATACAGTAACCGGATGTGGAACTATATGTAATGAACTGATAATGGTAACACGCTGTATCCAATCAATTATGCTTTTATAGAGAATATTCTAAGTGGATAAACTTAATGAAATAATCGATGAATAGACAGTATACCATGTGTTAGACCAAATATAAGATGATGGTTACACAACTATTTTGTTGCACATGGCTTCATTTTGAATATTATTTAAAGGCTGTTTGAGATGCTTACTCTCTCTATAGGGGTAAATTATCATTAGGCAGGCTCAGATTTATTATCTGCCCTACAGATTTATTAAAGTGGCATTGGCTCTACCTTCCAGGACCTTATAACAGTATTCAGTCTGGACTCTATGTGCAAGACTGGATGTGGCCAGCTTCTGTTTTATTAAGACCTTATGTTGAAACCAACCCTTTTAATAGAGTCTTACAAGATTGTGAAGGGAGAAGTGAATTGATAAATGAAGTCACTGGAAATCCCTTGTCTCCAGTGCAGGGGACATTAATGAGACTGAATACTATCATAAGGTCTTGGAAAGTAGATTTGTTATGGAAACTTAGGAGCACATGACCCTTCATCTGCAGCCATTGTATGGACCGGAATGGCAGCTGTAAAACCAGGAGGCTTTACTTTACATATCAAGAACAATTAATAGATGTACACTCACCGGCCACTTTGTTAGGTACACCTGTCCAACTGCTCGTTAACCCCTAATTTCTAATCAGCCAATCACATGGCGGCAACTCAGTGCATTTAGGCATGTAGACATGGTCAAGACAATCTCCTGCAGTTCAAACCGAGCATCAGTATGGGGAAGAAAGGTGATTTGAGTGCCTTTGAACGTGGCACGGTTGTTGGTGCCAGAAGGGCTGGTCTGAGTATTTCAGAAACTGCTGATCTACTGGAATTTTCACGCACAACCATCTCTAGGGTTTAGAGAGAATGATCCGAAAAAGAAAAAACATCCAATGAGCGGCAGTTCTGTGGGCGGAAATGCCTTGTTGATGCCAGAGGTCAGAGGAGAATGGGCAGACTGGTTCGAGCTGATAGAAAGGCAACAGTGACTCAAATTGCCACCCGTTACAACCAAGGTAGGCAGAAGAGCATCTCTGAACGCACAGTACGTCGAACTTTGAGGCAGATGGGCTACAGCAGCAGAAGACCACACCGGGTGCCACTCCTTTCAGCTAAAAACAGGAAACTGAGGCTACAATTTGGACAAGCTCATCGAAATTGGACAGTAGAAGATTGGAAAAACGTTGCCTGGTCTGATGAGTCTCGATTTCAGCATGAAAGCATGGATCCATCCTGCCTTGTATCAACCATTTCAGGCTGGTGGTGGTGGTGTCATGGTGTGGGGAATATTTTCTTGACACTCTTTGGGCCCCTTGGTACCAATTGAGAATCGTTGCAACGCCACAGCCTACCTGAGTATTGTTGCTGACCATGTCCATCCCTTTATGACCACAATGTACCCAACATCTGATGGCTACTTTCAGCAGGATAATGCGCCATGTCATAAAGCTGGAATCATCTCAGACTGGTTTCTTGAACATGACAATGAGTTCACTGTACTCACTGTACTCAATGGCCTCCACAGTCACCAGATCTCAATCCAATAGAGCATCTTTGGGATGTGGTGGAACGGGAGATTCGCATCATGGATGTGCAGCCGACAAATCTGCGGCAACTGTGTGATGCCATCATGTCAATATGGACCAAAATCTCTGAAGAATGCTTCCAGCACCTTGGTGAATCTATGCCACGAAGAATTGAGGCACTTCTGAAGGCAAAAGGGGGTCCACAGACCCCCCCCACCAGTATATAGCCAGCAAGCCCCCAGTAGTATACAGTCAGCCAGATCCAAGTAGTATACAGCCTGCCAGCCCCCAGTAGTATACAGCCTGCCTGCCCCCAGTAGTATACAGCCAGCCAGCCCCCATGTAGTATACAGCCTGCCAGCCCCCAGTAGTATACAGCCTGCCAGCTCCCAGTAGAATACAGCCTGCCAGCCCCCATGTTGTATACAGCCTGCCAGCCCCCATGTTGTATACAGCCTGCCAGCCCCCATGTTGTATACAGCCTGCCCCTAGTAGTATACAGCCTGCCCCTAGTAGTATACAGCCTGTCCCTAGTAGTATACAGCCTGTCCCTAGTAGTATACAGCCTGTCCCTAGTAGTATACAGCCTGTCCCTAGTAGTATACAGCCTGTCCCTAGTAGTATACAGCCTCTCCCTAGTAGTATACAGCCTCTCCCTAGTAGTATACAGCCTCTCCCTAGTAGTATACAGCCTCTCCCTAGTAGTATACAGCCTCTCCCTAGTAGTATACAGCCTCTCCCTAGTAGTATACAGCCTTTCCCTAGTAGTATACAGCCTGTCCCTAGTAGTATACAGCCAGCGCCCATAGCACTAAAAAAAAAAAAAAACTTGTATACTCACCCTCCGATGTCAGCGCTGCTCAGCAATGTCCCCGATGTCAGCGCGTCCTGTCTTCTTTCTTCTCCACGGCTCCTCTTCTTTCTTCTTGCTTCTCTCATGGACACGGCCATGTTTTCTTCAACAGGCTCATCTATGACGCGGCCGCTGCTGACGTCATAGCATGGCCGCGTCCATGAGAGAAGCAAGAAAGAAAGAAGAGGAGCCGCGGAGAAGAAAGAAGACGGGACGCGCTGATATGGGGGACATCGGTGAGCCGCGCTGACATCGGGGAGCCGCGCTGACATCGGAGGGTGAGTATATAAGTTTATTTTTTTTAAGGGGACGTTTTTCAGCACATTTTTTGTGCTGAAAAACTCGGCTTATACACGAGTATATACGGTACTTATGCCCTGTTTTTGCCCACAAAATTGTGTTTTAAAGTAATGTAAATGTGCCTAAGGGGCCACAGGTTCCATAGGTGTTAATGGAGCGTTTAGCCCCTCGGGCTCATTTGCATAATTTTCAAAGCTTTTTTTTCTGAAAAACAAGGGAATAAGAAGCTTTAAGAAAAGAAAATCCTGCCAGAGGGGGCACACATCAGAATGTCAGTGTTCTTGGTTTACAACCCTTCATCCTGGTAGTAGATGTCCTTTAATATTTATGCAAACAAGCTTTTCGGTTGCACCAATGTCCAGAGCAACACCACCTTGACACCCTTTGCAGGAAGACGGTGAAGAAAGAAGCAGACCCAGGCATAAACTGGTGTACCGAGGTGGTACAAATCACTGGGTAAAAAAGGGAGGTTCATCTCTTAAACTTTGGAAGTTCCCTACAAAATATTGCTTTTACTTCAGGGTGAATTACGATTTGATAGTCTCCCTTAGGACTTAGACTTAGAAAATCTTTTTTTTTTTTTTGAAGGTAGTTAAAGAAAATCAGTTCCTGAAAGTAAATAATCAAATTTGACATCACTAACATGTCAAAGGAATGATTGAGGTCTGGGCAGAGGTGGTAAATGTACAAAACAGGCATTGACGGCTTTCTCTTTTTATACTGAATCCATTGGGAGTCATCAGATTAGGATCTCTCTCTTTGCTGTCATGTCATATTTTGTATAGAAATTTTAAACCTTCCTGTGTTTTCCTGTTGCACATGGATAGAATTATTGTTATGTCAGTCATTTTTAAATTAAAAGTTTACCATTAGGCTGACATTGTTTTTAGACAGAGGATCTGGATCACTATCCCGCCAATTAGCTGATTGACAGCCTTCAATGTTTATAAAGAATGGCTCACGGTATATCGTATTGGATGATATAAAAGCCCTTGGCTAAACGGCACTACAAGACACGGCCACTAGCGAATGTAAAAAATTGTGCCGGACTAACAATGGAAAATGCCCCTTCATTGAATTGAATACCAATATACCAATAACCTGGATGGTCCATAAATTCTATAAATTTAGGGGTGATGGTTACTGGTGAAGCTTATAAAGTTGAGCAGTGTAACAATGCAGCTCTTGAACCCCTGGCCTAAATTCTTAGATCAAGAATAAAACAGACATTGAAAGGAAATTTAATAATTTTTTAAAATTTATTGTATATTCGTGGAATAAGAGTCAGTCCATTTTATCAGGACTCTGACTCGACCAAACCGGTCAACTCCACAGCCCTGCACAGTGGTATACCTTTAGGTAGAATACTCTTGCTTCTTGACTACTGAATTGGGAAGGCTAGTAACATTTCATGTGCAATGTCGGTCTACAAACATTAGACCCATGGTCGTTTGATTAGGGTCTGGGTGTCATTGACATGTGTGTTCCGCTGACCTGCAAATGACAGTAGGAAAGTAATGCCTCAACTGCAAACGGGGACAGAAATAGGACCTGCTCCAAAATATTTGTGGTCATATGCTTGCTGTTAAAACAACGGCAAGAACACAGCCATAAAATATGTTCATGTACATGCAGCCTAACAGATTTGTCCATCTGTGGCCAAAACTGAGCAGGAATTCATAATCACCATTATGTTCAGACTATAAAACGCTGTTAGTACACTGATTATCTGATAAAAAAGTGTGCCTAACAGTCTAGAAAGTGAAAATGTTATACAATAAATATCATGCCGTGCGAGTACATTTTATGAACTTTTGCAAACTTTAAAATTTTCTCAATTTAGCCTATGTAGTTGTTTTTCCTGTTGATTTTGTTCATTGCTTTCCAAAGACACCTGCGATCAAAGCAAATGGTGCCAGCAGAAAAGCTGAAAACAGGCCAAGATATCAGCAAGAGGCTTCTTCTGGCCCACAGCTTAATAATTATTTGTTGTAAAAATTGTGTTATAGAAGTGTTATGGTAACATTTCACTCCATTTTCTTGAAGCGAAATCTCCAAATCAATCATTTGAAGTAAAATATAAAGTTGTTGATTTGGATGTTAATCCTTCGGATTCCTGTTTGTGCACATTTTCTGGCTGGCCAGTCTCTACTTTCCATGCCGAAATGCCTCGAATGGACATTTATCCAGCTATCAGGACAGGAAAACATCAAGAGATTTTTTTTTTCTGATCCCAGTGGAGTATTCATGTCACGTAAGAACAGAGAAATACATAACACCATTATGCTGTGACACCATTTTCACCCTCGACACAGGATCGGGTTGCTAAGCAGATGCTTTAGGGTCCTGTTATATCATTTATAGTCTACAAATGGCAAAGTTATAGGTGGCCTGCTACTAAACCAAACCCCCATCATTTGTATTGCAGCCGTACACTAGTATTAAGAATAGAAAGGCTGATTCTAAATAGAATTTAATCTTCATACTGGTAAGTATGATTCTGGTAATTTCATTTTACTTTGCCTCCTGGAATCAATGAAGAATAATTCAGGGTTTCCATGGAATTGTGTAAATAGTTTGTTAAAATGAATCATGGTTCTAGAAGACTTTACATGTATATAGTAGTATATATGTATATAGTTATTGTTCCCCTGAAGAAGCATTGTGCGAAACGCACATTGCGGTGTCCATTTGCCGCGCCGTCTATAGACCATGGGTAAGACACTTGTCTAATTATACATGTCTAGAGTATCTTATGATTTGGATATTGTTAGTTACATGAAACATTGGTATTGGTCCTGTGGATATTTCAATCCCTAGGACTCGGACAGTACTTGGCTGGTGTTTTATAAGGTTTGAGCAGCGGCACTGGTCCACAATGACTGTCATCTCTGATATTATACCTGCTGTGATAACTTAGACGTGTTTTCATTTATTAAGGAAATGAAATAAAAATACATGAATTTCCTGTTGCTCCTGTTACTCCTTTGGTATTTATAGCTGTATATAGTTCCTGAAAGATTATTACCTTCTCTCCATAGATAAATAAATAGTGCAGAGTCTTGTTAAAGCCTGGGTGATCCGGTAAAGAGTTTTGAACAGGGCATCTGTGAGGTCATCATCATAAAATACTGAAAAATAAAAATATAAAACAGTTTATATGTATATATCCTGCTGTTTGTTCTGGTATACAAAAGCTCAAAATACAAGACTTCAAATGTTCTATTCACCATTAGAAACCATCCTCCAATCGCCCTATCCCGTGTCTCCACTCCTGTCCATGTCATTTCCGGTCTCTGCTGGATGGGAAGTGGAGTTGTTTATCCCCGTATTCTCGTAATAGAAAATCACTGGCTGCAGTGGGCATGTGCCATTCACACAAACATGACCACTCTGGTCACTGATGACCACCATTGTGATCATAGAGTGCTACTTTAGTGATATAAAATGTGAAGCACCATCCTAATTTCTTTGGCACACAGATTTTTTTTTTGCCACGCCCCCCTTTTCCAGAGGCTATGTTCCCTTTCTGGAAGCCATATCTTCTTAGTTGGAAAAGTGCTAAAAATGTCTAAAAGCCTAGATAAATAAAGTTTTTTTTTGGCGCAAATGACAACAGAAGCCTTACATGACCCTCTATGCTACTGATGAGCTAAAATCCCCCTGCAATACATTTTATATTTATGTTTACTTGTAGCCATCTTCATATTTATAATCTTTTGTTTACTTGGATCATGATTTTATTTCTATCCATTTGTTTTATGGCCAATAAAGAAAATGCAGTTTTGGACCCTATACATTCACCCTTCTGTTTTATTTTATACAGATTTTATTTATTTTATCTGTTTTATTTATGGATGTTAAATTTTGCTTTGTTAGCCTCCCACATTTACTCTAACCTGTGTCTCAATGTAAAATAATTGACCTCCTACAAGATATAATTTACTAATTTATGTCATATACCCACCACAATATATGTATTATGCATCGAACCCTCAGCACTTATTAACTTAAACGGGCAGATTTATCAAAAGTGAATAAAAGTAAGAAAGCCAGTCTATCTGTGAAAAATAGATTTCTTTTCCAGAATTGTAGCAGGAATTGATGCATTGGAGGGAGTCTCCTTATTCTGCTTTGATCTGTGCCTTCAATCTGCTCTGTAGCATCTCTCTCTTCTGTAATATCGAAACAGTATTTTTACTGTATTTTTACTGCAATTTTTACTGTCAAGCTGCTACTAACACCACAAACAAAAGGTATGATTACATTGTAATCTATGTCAGTCTTTAAGGGATCTTTAAGGGATCTTCAGCTAGGCCCACGTTTTTTTCAGTCTGCCTAGCCTTAGTGCTGCAGGGGGGGGGGGGTAGTTGCTCGGCTTTCATATGAAAAACGGACACTTGTTCTAAAATTGCGGATTTCGATCTAGGCTGTTAACCCATTAGATCAGTGGTTCTCAACCTGTGGGTCGGGACCCCAGCGGGGGTCGAACGACCAAAACCGGGGGTCGCCTAAAGCCATCGGAGCCGCAATTTTACAGTGTTTTTACTGCAAGTTGCATGGTTTGGGGTCACCACAGCATGAGGAACTGTATTGCGGGGTCACAGCATTAGAAAGGTTGAGAACCACTGCATTAGATCCATGTGGCCATGTTCTCTACATACCTTGCAATACAGGTCTGTCCTGTTCACTTGACTGCTCGATCCCGTTTCTGACAGGAGCAAACAGTCTGATGGCTAGTCTATGCAAGAGCATATACTGACAACTCTAATGCAATGCAATATATGTTTATGGCAGTGCATAAAATTTATAAAAATGTCCCCAAAGCCCCCAACACATATAAAACCATATATAATAGAAAAAAGTGAAAAGCAGTAAAAAGAAATCACAATATGTTAGGTACGTCCCAAAAGTCCCGATCTATAACATATAAAAATGGATATTCCCAATAGAGAACCCCATAACGGAAATAACTACTTATGTCCAAATCTACACATTTTGCGACACATTAAAAACTTAATAAAATGTGATTGAAAGGTCACACCACACAATACCAAAGCTCATCCTGCAAAACACTTTATACACATTTCGTACAATGAAGTATGGAAAAGTTTTATATGGTGAAATGGTGAAAGAATATGGTGAAATTAAGACTTTTTTTGCAAAAGGTTTTATTTTTTATTAACACGTAATAAGACCTATATAACATTAAAGTAGAGGCGTCATTTGGAGCACAGTATGAAAGCCATAAAAACAAAGCCCACAAAGCATGGCAGATATGCATTTTCTTGTCAATTTTACTGCATTTCGATTGTTTTTCCCACTTCCCAGTACTGAGCCAGGTGGAATATTAAGTTAAACAGAAAACAAGCCCTAATACTGCTCTGCACATGGAAAAATAAAAAGTTATGGCATTTTGGAAGTGGGGAGTGAAAAAAAGAAACGTAAAATTGGAAAAGTAAAAAAAAAAATACAGTTCGATTTGTAATCTTTCTCGCATTGTGATAAAACAAAAGGACCCTTCTAAAATGATGACAACACAAAGCATGTCCTGAATGTTAGTTAGAAACTAATTTGGCTAGTAAGAATATTGGTTTGAAAAAAAATCTGAAATTTGAAAACGGCAAATTTTTCCAAAGCATACTAGCCAAAATTTGTCACCAACTTGAAGTAAAACATGTCACTAGAAAACAATCTTAGAAACAACCGGGTAAGTTATAGGTCACATAGCATTTTTGAAAAAATGGGGGCTGAAGGCGAAACTGAGCTTGGTCACTAAAGGGTTAAGACTGTCTAGTCTTAGTTTACACTTCCCATTTGTTGGTTTTAGTTAATAAATTAACCTAACACCAGAATGCTGAATCGGTCAACGTCAGATTTTTAGGCTTGGAAGGGGGGGTCAAACTTACCTGAAAGTCTTGAAGAACGGTTGTGTGAAACGACTGTCACAAATGACAGTGGGCAATCAAGATTTTATTTTTATTGTATACGTGAAAATGTTTATTTTTTACACATTTTTAAAAATTCATTTAATGAAAAAGGAGTTACTTTACCATCAGCAGCAAGGATAACAGTTGTTTCATCATGAAGGTCTGCTATGTCATCTTCTGTCCAGCTGTATGGAGCTTCTGGATCTAAATACAAAATGTATAATTAAAGCATTATTGGAAGAACAACTGACAAATAATAAATTGGCTTATTAAAGTGAACCGGTTACTAGACATTTAATTTTTAGCTGGTGGACAGATAAAACAGATAAAAATGACTTTCCTGGTGACAGGTTCCCTTTAAATGTATAAAAACAAAAGCAAATATAAAAAAAATATTCATTCTTAAACATCACTTTAAACATGTAATGCACTGGAAAAAGTCCAAAACATAGAATGGTAATCAAGCCTAAAATGCTTTAAAATGCGGTTAAAATAAGAATTCTGCAATGGAATGTGCAAGCAGAAAATTACCCATGTTTCATCCTACCTTTCATGTTTTAATGTTGATAAAATTTAATAAAAATGACTAAAAGTAAAAGGAGAAAATATAAGCTGGAAACAGATATGGTTATGCTTTAATATATGACCAAAAAGACAAATGGTGAAACGTTACCTTCCATGTTCAAAAAGTGTTCACTTTATAGAAAAACTAACTCCCAATAACATCCTAGGGAATGTTAATTCCCTTATATAAATCACTGCTGCAGTCATACTGTGCATTTTCAGTGAAGTATTAAAATTCCCTTTTTGGAAGCCTGCTTATTTTTAGTAAAATAAGACATTATATACAGACAATATTAATATGATTGTAAACCTTAATATGAGATTATTCAGGAGAACTCTGCATGTAGTAAAACGTAGAAGCATAAACATAAAAAATATTAGCAATATAAATCCAATAATGCAAAAATCTATACAAAAACACCTAATATTTCTCTTTCACAAACCAAAGTCAAAATCTGCATTGCAAAATAATACTATGCCAACCCTATATGACCGGTCTCCCTCTGGAATCAGGAAATTTTAATAAAAATATTCAAATTGGTATCACAGTATTAGAAGTATCTAGAGATGAGCGAACACTAAAATGCTCGGGTACTCGTTATTCGAGACGAACTTTTCCCGATGCTCGAGTGCTCGTCTCGAATAACGAACCCCATTGAAGTCAATGGGAGACTCGAGCATTTTTCAAGGGGACCAAGGCTCTGCACAGGGAAGCTTGGCCAAACACCTGGGAACCTCAGAAAAGGATGGAAACACCACGGAAATGGACAGGAAACAGCAGGGGCAGCATGCATGGATGCCTCCGAGGCTGCTTAATCGCACCATTATGCCGAAATTATGGGCAACAGCATGGCCATGACAGAGTGACAGAATGAAGCTAGATAGCATGTAAAACATCCAATAATTGACCCTGACACTATAGGGGACGGCATGCAGAGGCAGAGGCAGCGGCAGCAGGCTAGAGAGTGGCATGGCGACATACCCTAATTGGACTCAGGCTTCAAACCAATGGGTGTCAGAGAGGAACCAAAGGAGGTGAGCAAGAAGCGCTCAAATAATATCGGTACATGATAAAAGTTTGCCAGTATATTTTGTGGATTACACAGCAGGGTGGCGACAAAGTTAACATGGAAGCCATGAAAACAACCCAAAATTCTGCCTGACACAGCTCGTTTGATAAGGGGACCATGTATGCTTACAGTTCATGCCAGTCGCTGCACTGGCTGCCAGTCTCCTTTCGAATACAGTTTAAAATAATAATAACCCTCATCCATAAAGCTCTGTATAATGCTGCACCCCCCTAACTCTCCTCTCTTATCTCAGTCTATCGCCCAACCCGTGCTCTTAGATCCGCCAGTGATCTTAGATTAACCTCTACCCTAGTGCGGACCTCCCACTCGCGTCTCCAAGACTTCTCTAGAGCTGCACCAATTCTATGGAATGCTCTGCCCTGGACTATCAGACTAATACCTAACCTCCAAAGTTTCAAACGTGCTCTTAAAACCCATTTCTTTAGGCAAGCCTATAACACTCATTAACTGCATGAAGTTTTAACTCTTCTACTAACCCGTCCTGTGTCGTCCTCCCATCTGTTATCCAGCAACCAACAGGCACCAGACTTCTCTGCAGTCCCATTCACCCTGGACCTGGTATATAAGATGACGGCTGAGTGGTTCAAGCGACAGCAATTCCATTTATTATATTTTTTTCTATTCCCTAAGAAGAATGGCTTGACCATTAAATATTCTTTTACCTCGTGTTACCCCATCATCTTCATAAACCGTAAGCTCTGGCGAGCAGGGACCTCACTCCTGTTGTTCCATACAAATGTTGTGCTCTGTTACATTACATTTGTATTTGTTTCCTATGATTTGTAAAGCGCTACAGAATATGATGACGCTATATAAATAAAGATTATTATTATTATTATTATGGAGGCAGTGAACTAGTAGTAGATTAAAGGTGCTGCAACTATGTTAGTTGGATCTTGGGATGGAGCTGGCGCTCTGCAGCCAGGCGAGCTTTTGCCAATCCAAGCCCCTGTCTCTAGGCTACTCCCCAAACAGCACTTCTAAGAACCTTTTGTATAAGATCAAGTGTAGTAGCGTTCTTATAAGTTTAGGATATGGCGGGTGAGGGGAATGTAAACAGATGCGCAAGAAGCGCTGAAATAATATCCCTAAATGGTAAAAGTTTGCAAGTATATTTTGTGGATTACACAGCAGAGTGGCGACAAAGTTAACAACTTTGATGTGGAATGCCCTGTAATAGCTCTTGGGCGGTGTGCCTTTTATCGCCTAGGCTCAGCAGTTTCAGCACCGCCTGCTGTCGCTTAGCGACGGCACTGCTGCTGTGCCTAGAGCTACCGACTGATGGCGCCATGCCCACGGATGGTAATTCGGAGGAGGAGGAGGTGGAGGAGGGGTGGGAGGAGGTATAGTAGGCCTTTGAGACCTGGACCGAGGTAGGCCCCGCAATTCTCTGCGTCGGCAGTATATGACCAGCCCCAGGGTCAGACTCGGTCCCAGCCTGCACCAAGTTAAGTGTAGTAGCGTTCTTATAAGTTTGGGATATGGCGGGTGAGGGGAATGTAAACAGATGCGCAAGAAGCGCATGATGCGCATGGAGCTGGCGCTCCGCTGCCAGGCGAGCTTTCGCCAATTCAAGCCCCTGTCTCTAGGCTACTCCCCAAACAGCACTTCTAAGAACCTTTTGTATAAGATCAAGTGTAGTAGCGTTCTTATAAGTTTAGGATATGCCGGGTGAGGGGAATGTAAACAGATGCGCAAGAAGCGCTGAAATAATATCCCTAAATGGTAAAAGTTTGCCAGTATATTTTGTGGATAACACAGCAGGGTGGCGACAAAGTTAACAACTTTGATGTGGAATCCATGAAAACAACCCAAATTTCTGCCTGACACACCTCGTTTGATAAAGGGACGATGTATGGAGGCAGCTATATGGACGACTTTTGGAGGTAGCAATGGAGACAACGTGTGGAGGCTGCTATGGAGACAATTTAATTTGGATAGTGCCTGTATGTGGCAGTCCCAAACATTTTTCAAACCAGAGGAGCAGGTAGGTGGCCCTCCAGTAAAATGGAATAGATTGAGTGCCTGTATGTGGCAGTCCCAAAAATGTTTCAAACCAGAGGAGCAGGTAGGTGGCCCTGCAGTAAAATGGAATAGATTGAGTGCCTGTATGTGGCAGTCCCAAAAATTTTTCAAACCAGAGGAGCAGGTAGGTGGCCCTCCAGTAAAATGGAATAGATTGAGTGCCTGTATGTGGCAGTCCCAAAAATGTTTCAAACCAGAGGAGCAGGTAGGTGGCCCTGCAGTAAAATGGAATAGATTGAGTGCCTGTATGTGGCACTCACAAAAATTGTTTCAAACAGAGGACCGGGTAGGTGGCCCTCCAGAAAAATTAAATGCATGAAGTACTATAGCAAGAGCCAGTGGGCCCTGTCAAAAAATAGCCATTTTCCTCTGCTTTACTGTACAAAGAGGAGGAGAAGGAGGAAAATGAGGAGGAGGAGGAGTGGATCAATTATTCAGGTTGAGCTTCCTTCACCTGGTGGAGATTGGAAATTCTGAGAAATCCAGCCTTTATTCATTTTAATAAGCGTCAGCCTGTCAGCGCTGTCAGTCGACAGGCGTGTACGCTTATCGGTGATGATGCCACCAGCTGCACTGAAAACCCGCTCGGACAAGACGCTAGCGGCAGGGCAGGCAAGAACCTCCAAGGCGTACAGCGCCAGTTCGTGCCACATATCCAGCTTTGAAACCCAGTAGTTGTAGGGAGCTGTGTGATCATTTAGGACGATGGTATGGTCAGCTACGTACTCCCTCACCATCTTTCTGTAAAGATCAGCCCTACTCTGCCGAGACTGGGGACAGGTGACAGTGTCTTGCTGGGGTGACATAAAGCTGGCAAAAGCCTTGTAAAGCGTACCCTTGCCAGTGCTGGACAAGCTGCCTGCTCGCCTACTCTCCCTCGCTACTTGTCCCGCAGAACTACGCACTCTGCCGCTAGCGCTGTCAGAAGGGAAATACTGTTTCAGCTTGTGCACCAGGGCCTGCTGGTATTCATGCATTCTCACACTCCTTTCCTCTGCAGGGATGAGAGTGGAAAGATTTTGCTTGTACCGTGGGTCCAGGAGAGTGAACACCCAGTAATCGGTGCTGGAATAAATTCTTTGAACGCGAGGGTCACGGGATAGGCAGCCTAGCATGAAATCTGCCATATGCGCCAGAGTACCAACGCGTAAGAATTCACTCCCCTCACTGGCCTGACTGTCCATTTCCTCCTCCTCCAACTCCTCCAACTCCTCTTCTTCTGCCCATACACGCTGAACAGTAAAGGACTCAACAATGGTCCCCTCTTGTGTCTCACCAACATTCTCCTCCTCTTCCTCCTCATCCTCCTCCACCTCCTCCGATATGCGCTGAGAAACAGACCTGAGGGTGCTTTGGCTATCAACAAGGGAATATTCTTCCCCTGTCTCTTGTGACGAGCGCAAAGCTTCCGACTTCATGCTGACCAGAGAGTTTTTCAACAGGCCAAGCAGCGGGATGGTGAGGCTGATGATGGCGGCATCGCCACTGACCATCTGTGTTGACTCCTCAAAGTTACTCAGCACCTGACAGATATCAGACATCCACGTCCACTCCTCATTGTAGACTTGAGGAAGCTGACTGACCTGACTACCAGTTCTGGTGGAAGTTGACATCTGGCAGTCTACAATCGCTCTGCGCTGCTGGTAAACTCTGGATAACATGGTCAGTGTTGAATTCCACCTCGTGGGCACGTCGCACAACAGTCGGTGAGCGGGCAGTTGGAGGCGGCGCTGCGCTGCCCTGAGAGTGGCAGCATCTGGGCTGGACTTCCTGAAATGCGCACAGATGCGGCGCACCTTCGTGAGCAAATCAGACAGATTGGGGTATGTCTTGAGGAAACGCTGAACTATCAGATTTAACACATGGGCCAGGCATGGCACATGTGTCAGTCTGCCGAGTTGCAGAGCCGCCACCAGGTTACGGCCGTTGTCACACACAACCATTCCCGGCTTGAGGTTCAGCGGTGCCAGCCACAGATCAGTCTGCGCCGTGATGCCCTGTAATAGCTCTTGGGCGGTGTGCCTTTTGTCGCCTAGGCTCAGCAGTTTGAGCACCGCCTGCTGTCGCTTAGCGACGGCACTGCTGCTGTGCCTAGAGCTACCGACTGATGGCGCCGTGCCCACGGATGGTAGTTCGGAGGAGGAGGTGGAGGAGGGGTGGGAGGAGGAGGAGGCATAGTAGGCCTGAAACACCTGGACCGAGGTAGGCCCCGCAATCCTCGGCGTCGGCAGTATATGACCAGCCCCAGTGTCAGACTCGGTCCCAGCCTCCACCAAGTTAACCCAATGTGCCGTCAGCGATATATAGTGGCCCTGCCCGGCAGCACTCGTCCACGTGTCCGTGGTCAGGTGGACCTTGTCAGAAACGGCGTTGGTCAGGGCACGGATGATGTTGTCTGACACGTGCTGGTGCAGGGCTGGGACGGCACATCGGGAAAAGTAGTGGCGGCTGGGGACCGAATACCGAGGGGCGGCCGCCGCCATGAGGTTGCGAAAGGCCTCGGTCTCTACTAGCCTATAGGGCAGCATCTCCAGGCTAAGCAATCTGGAGATGTGCACATTAAGGGCTTGGGCGTGCGGGTGGGTTGCACTATATTTGCGTTTCCGCTCCAGCGTCTGGGGTATGGAGAGCTGAACGCTGGTGGATGCTGTGGAGGATCGTGGAGGCGACGATGGGGTTTTTGTGGCAGGGTCCTGGGCAGGGGGCTGACTAGCAGCTGACACAGGGGAAGGAGCAGTGGTGTGCACGGCCGGAGGTGAACGGGCTTGTTGCCACTGAGTGGGGTGTTTAGCATTCATATGCCTGCGCATACTGGTGGTAGTTAAGCTAGTAGTGGTGGAACCCCTGCTGAGCCTGGTTTGGCAAATGTTGCACACCACAGTCCGTCGGTCATCCGGTGTTTCCTTAAAGAACCTCCAGACTTCTGAAGATCTAGCCCTCGCCGCAGGAGCCCTCGCCACGGGAGCTTCACTAGTTGACACATTTGGCGCTGATGCACCAGCTCTGGCCCTGCCTCTCCGTCTGGCCCCACCACTGCCTCTTCCAACCTGTTCTGGTCGAGGACTCTCCTCCGTCTCAGAAGCACTGTGTTCACCCGGCCTCTCAACCCAGCTTGGGTCTGTCACCTCATCATCCTCCGATCCCTCAGTCTGCTCCCCCCTCGGACTTCCTGCCCTGACAACAACTTCCCCACTGTCTGACAACCGTGTCTCCTCATCGTCGGACACCTCTTTACACACTTCCACTACGTCAAGAAGGTCATCATCACCCACAGACTGTGACTGTTGGAAAACCTGGGCATCGGAAAATTGCTCAGCAGCAACCGGACAAGTGGTTTGTGACTGTGGGAAGGGTCCAGAAAACAGTTCCTCAGAGTATGCCGGTTCAAATGCCAAATTTTCCTGGGAGGGGGCAGACTGGGGGGGAGGAGGCTGAGGTGCAGGAGCTGGAGGAGTGGCGATTTCGGTGACATGGGTGGACTGCGTGGAAGACTGACTGGTGGTGGACAAATTGCTCGAAGCATTGTCAGCAATCCACGACATCACCTGTTCGCACTGTTCTGGCCTCAACAGTGCTCTACCACGAGTCCCAGTAACTTCAGACATGAACCTAGGGAGTGTAGCTCTGCGGCGTTCCCCTGCTCCCTCATCAGCAGGTGGTGTCTCACCCCGCCCAGGACCACGGCCTCTGACCCCTGCAGTAGTTGGACGCCCACGTCCCCGCCCTCGTCCTCTACCCCTAGCCCTCGGGTTAAACATTTTTAAAATGAGAGTTATAACTTTATTTTTTTTTTTACTTTTTTTTGTTTTTTTTTGTGTTTTTTTTTTTTTTTTGTGTTTTTTGTTTTTTTTTGAGTTTTTAAAACCAAACAATGCTATCCTATTGCTATGGCTATTTTCTAGCCAAGTATCAAAGCACACTACTATGCCAGATGAGATGACACTGAGTTAGTGCCTAATTGAAATCCAACCCCTACTAAATTTTCCCACTTCGGTCTTTGCTATGGATATGTGCGTCACTAAGCGCAGAACACAGCGGTCGCAAGTCTCACTACAAATTGCTCAGAATTGGCTAGTACATGCACTGCAGAAAGTACAGCCACCAGCAGATCAACCAGAAATCAAATATATAGAACGCTACTGTATGCGTAAGTAAGCTCTTTGTATTCTCCTATGGCTATTTTCTAGCCAAGTATCAAAGCACACTACTATGCCAGATGAGATGACACTGAGTTAGTGCCTAATTGAAATCCAACCCCTACTAAATTTTCCCACTTCGGTCTTTGCTATGGATATGTGCGTCACTAAGCGCAGAACACAGCGGTCGCAAGTCTCACTACAAATTGCTCAGAATTGGCTAGTACATGCACTGCAGAAAGTACAGCCACCAGCAGATCAACCAGAAATCAAATATATAGAACGCTACTGTATGCATAAGTAAGCTCTTTGTATTCTCCTATGGCTATTTTCTAGCCAAGTATCAAAGCACACTACTATGCCAGATGAGATGACACTGAGTTAGTGCCTAATTGAAATCCAACCCCTACTAAATTTTCCCACTTCGGTCTTTGCTATGGATATGTGCGTCACTAAGCGCAGAACACAGCGGTCGCAAGTCTCACTACAAATTGCTCAGAATTGGCTAGTACATGCACTGCAGAAAGTACAGCCACCAGCAGATCAACCAGAAATCAAATATATAGAACGCTACTGTATGCGTAAGTAAGCTCTTTGTATTCTCCTATGGCTATTTTCTAGCCAAGTATCAAAGCACACTACTATGCCAGATGAGATGACACTGAGTTAGTGCCTAATTGAAATCCAACCCCTACTAAATTTTCCCACTTCGGTCTTTGCTATGGATATGTGCGTCACTAAGCGCAGAACACAGCGGTCGCAAGTCTCACTACAAATTGCTCAGAATTGGCTAGTACATGCACTGCAGAAAGTACAGCCACCAGCAGATCAACCAGAAATCAAATATATAGAACGCTACTGTATGCGTAAGTAAGCTCTTTGTATTCTCCTATGGCTATTTTCTAGCCAAGTATCAAAGCACACTACTATGCCAGATGAGATGACACTGAGTTAGTGCCTAATTGAAATCCAACCCCTACTAAATTTTCCCACTTCGGTCTTTGCTATGGATATGTGCGTCACTAAGCGCAGAACACAGCGGTCGCAAGTCTCACTACAAATTGCTCAGAATTGGCTAGTACATGCACTGCAGAAAGTACAGCCACCAGCAGATCAACCAGAAATCAAATATATAGAACGCTACTGTATGCGTAAGTAAGCTCTTTGTATTCTCCTATGGCTATTTTCTAGCCAAGTATCAAAGCACACTACTATGCCAGATGAGATGACACTGAGTTAGTGCCTAATTGAAATCCAACCCCTACTAAATTTTCCCACTTCGGTCTTTGCTATGGATATGTGCGTCACTAAGCGCAGAACACAGCGGTCGCAAGTCTCACTACAAATTGCTCAGAATTGGCTAGTACATGCACTGCAGAAAGTACAGCCACCAGCAGATCAACCAGAAATCAAATATATAGAACGCTACTGTATGCGTAAGTAAGCTCTTTGTATTCTCCTATGGCTATTTTCTAGCCAAGTATCAAAGCACACTACTATGCCAGATGAGATGACACTGAGTTAGTGCCTAATTGAAATCCAACCCCTACTAAATTTTCCCACTTCGGTCTTTGCTATGGATATGTGCGTCACTAAGCGCAGAACACAGCGGTCGCAAGTCTCACTACAAATTGCTCAGAATTGGCTAGTACATGCACTGCAGAAAGTACAGCCACCAGCAGATCAACCAGAAATCAAATATATAGAACGCTACTGTATGCGTAAGTAAGCTCTTTGTATTCTCCTATGGCTATTTTCTAGCCAAGTATCAAAGCACACTACTATGCCAGATGAGATGACACTGAGTTAGTGCCTAATTGAAATCCAACCCCTACTAAATTTTCCCACTTCGGTCTTTGCTATGGATATGTGCGTCACTAAGCGCAGAACACAGCGGTCGCAAGTCTCACTACAAATTGCTCAGAATTGGCTAGTACATGCACTGCAGAAAGTACAGCCACCAGCAGATCAACCAGAAATCAAATATATAGAACGCTACTGTATGCGTAAGTAAGCTCTTTGTATTCTCCTATGGCTATTTTCTAGCCAAGTATCAAAGCACACTACTATGCCAGATGAGATGACACTGAGTTAGTGCCTAATTGAAATCCAACCCCTACTAAATTTTCCCACTTCGGTCTTTGCTATGGATATGTGCGTCACTAAGCGCAGAACACAGCGGTCGCAAGTCTCACTACAAATTGCTCAGAATTGGCTAGTACATGCACTGCAGAAAGTACAGCCACCAGCAGATCAACCAGAAATCAAATATATAGAACGCTACTGTATGCGTAAGTAAGCTCTTTGTATTCTCCTATGGCTATTTTCTAGCCAAGTATCAAAGCACACTACTATGCCAGATGAGATGACACTGAGTTAGTGCCTAATTGAAATCCAACCCCTACTAAATTTTCCCACTTCGGTCTTTGCTATGGATATGTGCGTCACTAAGCGCAGAACACAGCGGTCGCAAGTCTCACTACAAATTGCTCAGAATTGGCTAGTACATGCACTGCAGAAAGTACAGCCACCAGCAGATCAACCAGAAATCAAATATATAGAACGCTACTGTATGCGTAAGTAAGCTCTTTGTATTCTCCTATGGCTATTTTCTAGCCAAGTATCAAAGCACACTACTATGCCAGATGAGATGACACTGAGTTAGTGCCTAATTGAAATCCAACCCCTACTAAATTTTCCCACTTCGGTCTTTGCTATGGATATGTGCGTCACTAAGCGCAGAACACAGCGGTCGCAAGTCTCACTACAAATTGCTCAGAATTGGCTAGTACATGCACTGCAGAAAGTACAGCCACCAGCAGATCAACCAGAAATCAAATATATAGAACGCTACTGTATGCGTAAGTAAGCTCTTTGTATTCTCCTATGGCTATTTTCTAGCCAAGTATCAAAGCACACTACTATGCCAGATGAGATGACACTGAGTTAGTGCCTAATTGAAATCCAACCCCTACTAAATTTTCCCACTTCGGTCTTTGCTATGGATATGTGTGCCACTAAGCGCAGAACACAGCGGTCGCAAGTCTCACTACAAATTGCTCAGAATTGGCAAGTACATGCACTGCAGAAAGTACAGCCACCAGCAGATCAACCAGAAATCAAATATATAGAACGCTACTGTATGCGTAAGTAAGCTCTTTGTATTCTCCTATGGCTATTTTCTAGCCAAGTATCAAAGCACACTACTATGCCAGATGAGATGACACTGAGTTAGTGCCTAATTGAAATCCAACCCCTACTAAATTTTCCCACTTCGGTCTTTGCTATGGATATGTGTGCCACTAAGAGCTAAACACAACGGTAGCAAGTCCCCCTGCTAATTCCTCACAAAATGGTACTAGATGCAAATTAAAATAAAAAAAGTAGAACGTTATTGTAGCCCTAAGAAGGGCTGTTGGGTTCTTTGAGAATCACTCCTGCCTAACAGTAAGCTAATAGAACACCCTAACGCTTTCCCTGACCAGCAGCAGCTCTCTCCCTAGCGGCATCCAGACACAGAATGATCCGAGCAGCGCGGGCAGCGGCTAGTCTATCCCAGGGTCACCTGATCTGGCCAGCCAACCACTGCTATCGACGTGTAAGGGTACCACGTCATGCTGGGTGGAGTGCAGAGTCTCCTGGCTTGTGATTGGCTCTGTTTCTGGCCGCCAAAAAGCAAAACGGCGGGAGCTGCCATTTTCTCGAGCGGGCGAAGTATTCGTCCGAGCAACGAGCAGTTTCGAGTACCCTAATGCTCGACCGAGCATCAAGCTCGGACGAGCATGTTCGCTCATCTCTAGAAGTATCATAATATTGCTCCTTCCATACTATGCAATAAAATTAACAAGATCACTGTCAAAAAAGAATTTGTTAAAATACATAAACTGTTCACCAATTACAACTACAAGTCACCCTGCAAAAAACAGTCTCTTATACGTGACTACAAAAACCCTGATATGCGAGAATCTTAAGATGTATTTTCCAGGAACTTAAAGGACATTTAAAACCACCAGATTTGCAGATGTTCTTTTGTCTAGGGGACAGCATTGTTTTTCCCATGTCCGGGTGCACACAGATTCTCTTTAAAAGACTTTATAAAAATATTCAAACGAGCCATAGGTTCTCTGGCCCACGTCACCAGAGCACATCTCGGCTCCCCCACCTGATAATACAAGCACGCCTCCTCTGTGTTCATTGCAGCCCCCCCTTCAATCAAGATGTCTGCAGATATATGTGTGCATATATTATTATGCGGCAAAGAGGCGCTCCAAAAACAGCACCTCTGGCTCACTTGAACATTTTTATAAAGTCTTTTTAAGGTAAATCTGTCCATTCCCATACATGGAAAAGCTGTTGCCATCTTAGAACATCTACCATTAGTAAATCTAATGTCTTTTAAATTGCTAAAGACCTACGCCTACTATAAGTGATCAGATGATTGGTGGGGGGCAACAGCCCTCCAGACAGCAGATCTGCAGTTCTGACCAGCAGCACCACCAATCGATTACTAATGACCCATCTTTATCCCTATAGGATGATCTATATCTCTGCCACATCCCTTTAAGCAGCCAACAATGCAGAATCCTCAGAAACATGTAGAGGTAAAAAAAAAGCCTATATGTAGCACTTTATGATCTGGAAAGTGTATTCTAGTCTAAGCTTATTGGGCCACATCATCAGTGAGGTCTTTTGGGCTCCATTGGTATCCGTTCTTAAATGGTTAGGAACTTGGTTGTTTTTTTTCCCTACAACTTTCTGCTCATATATCAAAGCACAAAAACTGAAGCTCAAGTGGTAGTGGGAATTTAAAGGGAACCAGTCACCGGGAGACCCATTTTTAGCACTCCACCAGTCCCCACAGAGCAACGTACATAAACTGGTAAAGAGTTTTTGTATAAAAAATAGGTTTTACAGAAAAAAAAAGGTTATTGATTTTAGTACCTTTCAATGCCATGTGCTCTGTGATTAGGCACTCATCCCCCCTGGTAGTGGCTATAGAGGAGCAGTTGGGAAACCGCAACTCCATGTGGCCGGTTCAAATATATGGTAATGCCCATTTGGCTTACCATAGTGATTGGAGTTATTGATATATTTGAAAAGGACACATGGAGGAGCGGTTTCCCAAGGGTGGGGGGAAACTGCTCCTCTATAGCCACTCCCAGGTGCCTAGTGCCTAGTCACAGAGCACATGGCTATGAAAGGTACTATATCACATATCTTTTTTTCTCTAAAACAAATTTTTAATACAAAAACTCTTTGGCAGTGTATGTAGTTTTCTCTGTGGGGACTGGAGGGGGGTGCTAAAAATGGGTCTCCTGGTGACAGGTTCCCTTCAACCTTACATCTGAATGCAATAAAAGCAATATGGTACCCTCTGCCTGCAAACAATAATTTAAAAGAAAAGAACGGCGCAAGGAGGAAAAAATGGTCAAAAAAGGTCCAAACTGACCACCACGTTTCCAGGAGAACGTAGAGGCAGAGGAAAATTTGTATTTATTACATCTGAATGTCCTTCACATGATTTTTATGCCATTGGAAAAATCACTTAAACTTTCTATTAAATGAATGCAAGCAAAGATGGATGCAGGAAGTATATTGTAGAGGTGCACAACAAGAAACACCACTTGTATGAATGACACTGGAAAACTCCTTTAAAAGAAATCAACTACTCAAAAAACATTTTAAAAACTCGTACAAATACTCACCTACGCTCCTCTTTATCTTTATCCCGACACTGTTTATTGCTTTTTCTTGACACGCCAGAATCACCTAGAAAACAAACACCATTAGCAGCACAGAGTGCCCCCATTAGATATCCGGTACTCCGGGCTGCTCATTATGCACACCCTCACACCTCCTTCTCCTGTTTTGGGAGCATGGGAGAGCGATGTGACATCACACAAGAGGGAGGTGGCGAGGGTGTGCATAATTAGCAAGTGCTGCTAATTAAAAAGTTTGATTTGTAGGTGTTCCCGTCATATCAAGACTAGTGCGGACATCGCCGGGATCAAGATGAAGAGGAGCGGAGGTGAGTATTTGTAGGTTTTCTTATGGTTTTTGAGTGGTTGTTTTTCTTTAAAGGAAATTACCAACAAAATCCAGGGACACTTACTCATAGATTCAGGCACAGTGACTGCGGTAATCTTCTTATATTTGTCATCCGTGGCCTTCCTTCTAAAATTATCTTTTAAAATTATGCTAATGAGGGCTTTGAAGGTGTTACCAAAGCAGAGGAGCACTTTACCCCTCCAACGGTCTGCTGAAACTTCCTGTGCTGCGTGAACTTCAGGTAGAGGGAGGGGAAAGCGTTGAGTGAGCAGGAGGGAGGTTGAGACAGTGTAACTGCAAGTAAAGCTGGAGCACAGAGGGGGCGTTACCTGAGCCCTTCAGGCTCGTTACCACAGTTTTAAAACTTGATTTCAGAAGGGAGGAGGTGATAGATAACAAATATAAGAAGATTACCACAGTCACAGTGCCTGGATCTAGGAGTAAGTGCCCCTGGCTTATGATGGATTTTGAAAGTAGATTTCCTTTACGTAGACTGTTTGTTATACTGTAACAGAGATGCAAAAAGTTATAATTAGCTGAAAACTTTTGTAAAACATGTAAAATGATTTGACAGGATTTCTGTTAAATGACTTAATGACACAGAAAAACACAAGAATTAAGCAACCAGCAAATAAATGCAAATACATTATGTGGATTAAAAACAAAATTGCTTTTTTGAGCCTCAAACCATTATAAAGATGAAATATGGCCACATTTGCACATCAGTTTTATATATGCAATTATGGCTAAATATTCTCACAATAGAGCTAATTAGCGCACTACACTTGGACTGTAAATGCCAGTAGAAGATACAGGTATTAGAGGAACTACCTGCCACATTCACGTTCAGAATTTATTGTACATGAAAAGGAGAGAAATCTATGGAGATTTCCATAATTAGGCCCTGTCATTATTCGTCAGGATTATTAATTCTACATTATCCAACAAAATACTACTGCTACACCAAAGCATTAAAGTGAATCTAGTGTTGCACAAGAACACTGGATTTTAAATTTGGACAGGTATCTGACAAAAAGATTTAACTGAATGATATCAAGGAATTGTATGAGGCCAGAAGCCAACCCAGGTAGCGTATATATGATTGAGACACAGACGTGGGAATTTGTGGGTTGAGATAAAAGAATAACCCATGTTAAATTTAAATATTTAATCTTATAGGGAACCCATCATCAGGTTTTACCCCACTAAACTTCTAGTTTCCTCAGGTAGATTATGAAATTTCCTTTATAAATTTCTTATTTTATTTGTAATCTCACGTTTACCTATAAAAAGTCAGGCATGACGGACTCTTCTCACCTCATTTTCACATGAGATGAGTCAAGTTTAGTGGTCACTTCAGAAGCTTTAAAGTTTTTGGTTCTATAGTACTCAGTAATAGTAATATTAAAGATAAAAATCCCATCTTGCAGATCATGTCAAACTAACGGTTCTGCAAGCTACAGTACCGGGGATACAAGCAGTTAAAATAAAGGTGGGAACTGGATCTGTAAGGCTATAGGATAAGATTTGTGTCTTTAATATGACATAAAAAGCATGCTTCCAGTTACTATAGATCAAAAGAGAGGGGCATCTGAAGTCAAACCACTAAACTTGACTCATCTCTTGTGAAAAAGAGTCAGGAAGAGTCATGTTTCTCTCACTTTGGGGGAGGTTCTCATGATCATTTTGCTGATCATGAGTTACACACATCTAACTCGACAAAGGTCAGGTTGACCGAAATGTTGCATATCTTGATCATATCTACATTTTGGTGGAGGCCTATTGTTATAACACGTTCTGAATTAAAAAAAAAAAAAAAATTGAAGATAATTTGGTGTGTGCCCCATGTGAACGCTCCCTCAATGATATGTTCTTGCCCATTAGGATTCACACCTCCTTTTGGCTTTGAAAACTGCATCTGAAAAACTGAATGTGTGAATGCACCCAAATTCTTATGGCTTTTCTCCTATAATTTGCCCCCCAGGACAGTTTAAAGGGAACCTGTCACCAGGGACCTTATTTTCACTAAAGACAGGTTGCAGAAGCCCATAACATCTGCAGTGCAAATCTGCCTTTCTGCCTTTTGTAAGCATTTGCATTACAATATAATTGTGTGTTAGAACTTACCTTGCATCCTGACAAAATCCTGGGGTAGTGACAGAGGCTGTACTTTGGTTTGGATGCATTTCAAAAAACAACATGTGACTTGTCTGTGTTACTTCCTCCTCAGATCTTAGCCCCCACCCTTGTGCTCCGGTACAGCTCCTCCTCCTTCTTCGAGGTCACAGCCTGGTGAGATGACATCAGTGGGGGAGGGACATAGCTATACAGGAGCACAAAGATGGAGGCAACCTGCAGCTCAGACAAGTCACATGTTTTTTTTTAAATGCATCCAAACCAAAGTCAAGGATGTAAGAGTAAGTTATAACACACAATTATATTGTGATGCAAATGCTTAGAAAAGGCAGAGATGTATTTTTGCACTGCAGGTGTCATGGGCTTTTACAACCTGTCTTTAGTTAAAATGAAGTCCCTGGTGACAGGTTCCCTTTAAGGTGTGGGTGGCCTCACTGGTTCCAATTTTTTCCTACTCATTTTTAAAGGCCATTATTTCTCTATTGTTCCTTTTAACAATGTACAGAGGTCGCACACATCTTAACATTTACATAGTATGTTACATACAACTAACATCAACTTGACTCTTCTAGTGACATGTTTTGTGTTAAACGTCCATTCGTATGTCTGCTGCATCAAGGTATATAAAGGTGTTTACATGATTGTTCGGATCTGAAAATGATGGCTTCTTCCTTCTAAAAACAATTTCCACTGTAACGGAGACTGACATTCACAGTTATATGGGAGAATCAGCCATATGAGGTGCACTGCGGAGGGGATGTGGCTCTGCTAGGATCATGCAGTTCCCTCGAATTGGGTGAATAGAAAGTGCAATCATTTAGCAATCAGGAAGACAGTGACAGTACTGAACCTCCTCTGCAATGTCATACCAGGCACAATACCTTAAAATCTCCTCATATTTCAAAAGCGCCACTAAGATGAGATAGAAAAAAAATAAAACAAAAAAAACCTTAGCCCTGTTGGTTTCAAAGGTCATCAATGTTATATTAAACATTCTATGGTTTGTAAAGCGCTACGGAATTTGATAGCGCTATATAAACAAAGATTATTATTTGTTAACCGTGCAATCCCAGGCTATTTTTATACTTTTTGATGTTTACCTGTATTCTTAATTTATTACAACACTGCCTCCCCCAGTCAGCGGTCCTCCCTCATGAAGTCAGCATAGATTTTCTGTAAATTGGTTGATGACTCCATGATAACCTGATTCTGCACGCCCAGTCTGTTATGTGAATTTGATTTTGGTTTCTGCCCCTATGAGGGTTCAGCATATAGATTACAGTCTTAACCTCTTCATTGTGATCTATAAATTGCACAAGTATCAGTCGTCTGTTTGTATTTTCCAATCTCCTGCCCATGCTGACTTGTAATGTGGCTGGTAGCTGTGAGGCTCGCTCTACCTGCTGTTTGCACTCCGAGTCATCTCGCTCTTATTTCCTGGGAACCTTTCTGCTTCATGTGGGTGTAAATTTAATGACGGAGGCAGAGGGGAATAATGTTCTCAGCAACGAGAGCAAGGAGAATAGAATGCACACAAAAACAAGTGACTGAAAGCAAGAATACAAGATAACATCAACATAATACGATCTGATTAGGAAGTGGGCGCCCCCCACACCCCTAGAATAAGGAGTGGTATGGAATAGAACATATTGTTACCCAGAAACTGTACAGTAAATTCTTTTTTAACCCCATAAGTACAAAACCATTTTGGGACTAGAAACTATTTTATCATCATTATGTTCATTACAGAAATAGAAAACATAAATATTTATACATTTTTATGTATTTGTGTTGTATTGTTATTGTTACATATGCATTATTACATCATCCATTTTAGTGGCACAGAAAAGTGGTATAAAACCTAGCGGTTCCACTAACAAAGAAGATAACTCGAATTTATGGCAGGAAGGCTGATTGGTCCTCTGAAAGGGGTTGGCTATGTCCAGCAGTCCTACAGGTAAGGAAAGGAGCGGTCATATGCCTACTCAATTGGCTGCTGCAGTCATTCGTAGGACAGGACCCCCATTCTGGTGATCCGGGAGTCCCAGCAGTTGAGCCCCTACAATCATCATGTTATCAGCTATCCATGGGGTAGGAATGAGAGAAAATCTGGGGCAAACCCCCTAACTTTATACACACCAGTCATCGCACCAAACAGAGTTCCATCAAAATAACATAGGGAAATATTGCAACTGTATAGTTTTAGCTTAAAATTAACAAGAAGAAGTTACCTGAACACAATTCATTCTTAAGCCAGTTCAGTTCCTTTACTTTTACTTGACCGCCTGATAAAAACAATAAAGTAAAAGTTACACTCAAAATTTACAAAAGCAAAATACAGTTTATGTACAAGGGGGTTAAATGCCCCATGTTAAAAAGGACTCCAAAAGAAACAACCTTAAAGGAGTTTTCCCACAAAAGAAAATTCTTTCCTTTACCTTCTGAACATTGTACTAGTATATGATACATTAAAAGAGAGATGAGATGATGAAAACCATGAGATGCATATTACACACAATGACACAGTCAGGTCTGCTACATCTCAGCTACACACCTATCAGATCTGATGTGCCTTCCTCTCCCTCCCCTGGATAAAGAACATATCTGCCTGCAGCTTGTAGCTTTCCTCCAGCTGCCAGTCAGTCAGTCTGTGTCAGTGTGTGCTCATCCTGGGGTGCAGGAGGGAGGGGCCGCTGCAGGTACCAGAGGAGAACTCAGCTCCACAACGTTAGAAAAGATAGCTGCCGACCATAAGGTCAGAAGATCCAGGATGGGAAACCAGGGGCAACTTAAATTGTGTACACCAGGACTGATAAAGACAGGGTTGAATTATAGGTGTGAAATGGTGTATTTTTGTTAATAGCAGTGAATTAGAGAATGTGTTTTTTTATACACTGGGTATATTTCAGAAACTTGTCTTTGTGGGAATACCCCTATAAATGGGGTTGCCCATAAAAGAAAGTACTTACATTTTAATCCCCTACTGATGTTTACACAATAAAGTAATTTTCAACCCCTTACTTTACAATTTTACTCAGTTTTATCTCTTATCACTCAGTGAAGCTCAGTGTAAAATTGATGGGGACTCTCTAAGCAGACACATTAGGATTCCTCTGCTGTGTGCTGACAATGTGCTTAGATTATCAGGATCCAGGTTTATCTACACCTTTTTTTAGCCTCTGAACATTCACTAGTATCGGACACAGAAAAAGAGAGATCAGATCAGAGATGAGACAATATCCATGAGATGGATATAAAACACAATGACACTCTCAGCTCTCCTACATCTCATCTATAACACACACTGTCAACAATGCTATACCTCCTTCCCCTGCTATAAAGATTTTAGCGTATCTGAAGTTTGTAGAGCAAGCCTGAAATGCAGTATTTTTATTAATAACAGTGAATTTGAGAATATGTTATTTTGTTAATCTGAGTATACTTAAGAATCTTGTCTTGGGAATACTGTGGGAATACCCCTTTACAAGGAGTTTTCAGTTTAAATATATTGATATCCTATGCAAGTGATGGCAATGTTTTAGACACAGAGGTCCAGATGTATTATACTGGTTGTGCCAGTTCTCTGAAAAGTATGTGTAATGTGCTTGCACAGTATTTATAAAGTGTCTGCAACAATTTTTGTGTCGACATGAAAAATGTGCAGCTAAAGGGGTGTTACTGCTTAGTCAAAGTCTGTGACATTTAATACAGCGACTCGTATGTTAACCCCTTAACGACTTGGCCTTTTTTAGTTTTTTCACTTCCACATTTCACCACCTTCAAAAATCTATAACTATTTAAATTTTCACATAAAGAGCTTTGTGATGGCTTATTTTCTGCGTAACAAATTGCACTTCAAAGTGACGGTATTTAATATTCCAGACTGTGTACTGGGAGGCGGGAAAAAAATTCCAAATGCAGTGAAAATGGTAAAAAAACGTTGCAACGTTTTCTTGTGGGCTTGGATTTTACGGCTTTCACTGTGCGCCCCGAATGACATGTCTACTTTATTCTTTGGTTCGGTACGATTACGGGGATACCAAATTTGTATAGGTTTTATAATGTTTTCATACATTTACAAAAATTAAAACCTCCTGTACAAATTTTTCTTGGGGGATTTTGTCATCTTCTGGCGCCAATAACTTTTTCAGACTTTGGTGTACAGAGCTTTGGGTGGTGTCATTTTTTGCGACTTTAGATGGCGTTTTCATTGCTATAATTTTTAGGACTGCACAGCCTTTTGATCACTTTTAATTTTTTTTATATTTTTCAAAATAGCAAAAAAAAGGGCCATTTTCGACTTTGGATGCTATTTTCCGTTACGGGGTTAAACGCAGTCAAAAAGCGCTATTATATTTTGATAGATCGGGCACTTTTGGACGCAGCGATACCTAATGTGTTTAGGATTTTTACTGTTTATTAATATTTATATCAGTTCTAGGGAAAGGGGGTGATTTGAATTTTTTTTTTTTTTTTTTTAATTTTTACTTTTACTATTTTTCAGACTCCCGGGGTACTTTAACCCTAGGTTGTCTGATCGATCCTATCACATACTGCCATACTGCAGTATGGCAGTATATAGGGATTTTCCTCCTCATTCATTACAATGTGCAATTAGCAAATTGTAATGAATGGGTTAAAACGAGACAGCTTCGGGTCTTCGTGAGACCCGAAGCTGTCATGGCAATGGATCGCCGCTCCCCATGACGTCATCGGGGAGCGATGATTCGCGGCAAGGGTGCACATGGGCGTCGCCATCTTTTTTGAAGCCGCCGGCAGCGATTGACTTACATACACCCGCTATCGGTGCTAGCAAAATTTGTATTATTATTGTGGCATCACTCCGGGGTCCCCTGAACAGGTCGAGCAGGAACTCCAATGATAATCCAGTGCCGTCCACATCTCCTTGCTTCTCCTGCAGTTGCAGGCATCCAACGATGAATTGCTTTAAAATAGTGTGAAAAATTGTACATCTTGAGCTACTTGAGATTGTAGGAAGAGGTCTTGAGTGCTCCCTTGCAAACTGTGTGCTGAGGTGATGGCCTGGAAACCATAGGTTCGCACCACTGTACCAGGTGAAGGATAAGAAATTGGGGAAAGGTCCATACTAAAAACAGAGGATGGAACCAGATCAGACAGCTCATTTTTAGTTTAGTGGCAGAGTCATTGCAGATTAGGCCATGTTCAAACAATTAGCTCTTGAGCAAACCTTTTCTGTTTGGGTCCCCCAGCTTGTACCCCTACTTATCTGATAAGTATTTTATCAAAATTTTTAGCCTTTTACCACAAATATTTAACTAGATATGAGGTTGAGGGCAGCTTCTTCTCATGGAGTCATTCTAAATCATGCAGTAGTACAGGAGGGCATCAGACTGACACCAGTCAGGGTGGGGCATGTGCCAGTCGCACATGACAGGGCATCATTCAGTGGATTCCCTGTGACTAGTAAAGGTAAAATTGAATAAGCCTATGTAATACTTTAATGGCTCATAACTTGTCTTGTAAGCTTAGTGAAAAACTTCATGGGAAAGTTTATTATATTAAGTGGGGCCAGTTCAGGGTGGAACGATGGCTTGACAGGTTCGCTGGCTGGTGAGATTGTGGAGTCTTCAAATATTTTAATCGGGTAAATTAAAATCGGGTAAATTTGCAGTTGAAAGCAGATGTGTTTAACACCTGAAGCACACCAGGTAGACTGACAATGAGACTGCATATAATATTTGAAGCTGTCAGTTCTGTAGTTTCAGCAGATCCTATCGTTCTGCCTGACTGATCTCTGTATAGTAATAGACTGTCACAGTAAAAGAAATCAAACATCACTCACCAAAATGAAACCTTGATGGCCAAAAGAACTAAATACCATTCTTGTATGCACCCATCACAACATGTTTCTATTTGTACCTTTCAAGATGGAATAACATTTTTATAACCATGTCTTTATGAAGACATAATCCTTCTTCTCCGATCCAGCACTGCCTGTGCACTTCAGGCTGCTGCAGTTTGTTTTTATATTGTAGTCTATGTAGTCTAATCTGGACCATGATACGGATTTGATGCAATTTTTTGCTTGATCAGGTAAAAAAAAGGGTAAAAACATGCTGAAAAAAAAACTCTGCATGAAAACCCTACCAATTGATGCAGATTTCCGAAAAAGCTACTCCACACCAGAGTAGCCGTTCTGGAAAATTTGCATATTAGGTAGATAAAGTTTAGCTTAGTTTAGAAAGCATTATAGGTTAAGGTAAAGTCAGATTAGAAATTAGTAGGTTAATTAGAAAACACCATCAGATCTACAGTTACCTTGATAGGTCGATTTGTGATTGTAGGTTTTCTTTGAAGCATGGGCAAAGTTACCATCACTGTGTGCATTATCCCTGTATTGTGACATTACTGTGTGCATTATCCCTGTACATTCTATGTGCATCATTCCTGTTTAGCAAGCAATAACAGGAAGTAAAGTGTTGGAGATACAGTATGAAGGCCGAGTGTTTACAATGTGTTAATTTTTTTAAAATATTCAAATACATTGATAGCAAAAGGTTTCCAGATTATGGCACTATTTAGAGACAAAAGTCAAGCTTATTGTGTGAGCATTGTGCAACACCCTCGCCGATGCAAGGCGAGGGAGTGTTAGCGAATACGCCCCACCTGCATGTAACCACATTACACTACATGGTCCTTATAGGACATAGGGGCTATTGCGGTGGTGAATCCTGCCTGGCAAGGCAGAAGTTAAATTTGTGTATGATGCAAGATTTGTATAAATCTATCATTCAATGTCTTGTGTTACACCCTGTCCTCTGTAAGCTGAGATGTGATTGGAGGAGCAGCCACCACCTGACCAGAGGGGAAGTAATAAAACCCCTGGCCAGGAATGTTCTGGAGTTCTTTTCTAGGGGCTTAGAAGCCAGGAAGAGCTTAAAGTCTTAGAGACTCAGTGAGTGAGTGAGCAATGTCAGTCTAGCCCATACCGGAGCAGGAAGAGCTTAGCCCCTGCCTCTGAAGAGTGGAGCAAGAAGACTAGAGTTAGTATAGTGAGGAAAGGGGTATCATCTTACCTTTAAAGGTGATACCTGAAGCCCTGCAGGACAAGCTGAAGCTTCTTATCAGGACACAGCTGCCTCCCAGCCTGCCCTCTACATCCAGGCTGGTGAACTATCTCCTGAGGCTCCCTCCAAAAGCATTCATCAACCAAAAAAAAAAAACAAAAAAGCTCTGTAGCATGTGACTCCTAGTGTGTACACCGGTCTACAAATGAGGGCTCTCATAACCCATTAACCAAGCATTTAGAGACATATGACCGGAGTCAGCAATATAAATCAATTTTTCTTTATATCCAAATGTGAAAAGACATAAAACACCAGTACATCACCATATCTTCGGCAAACAGTGTCAATTGTCCATAAAATTGTAGCACGCTAGGAGATCCTGGCTTTTCACTGAGCAACCGACGCCCGTATGGTCTAGTGTGACGTTTCGGAGGTGTGTCCTCCTTCCTCAGACATGCGTGATACTAGGTAGGTGGAGATTTAAATGCTTTCTTAATACTCATAGTTATACATAACTTATTATATAGCAAAATCTACATTAGATACCACTAACCTAGAAACGAAATACAACAGATATACATACTTACAAAAATACATTAAAATGACATTGTTCGTTCAGACCCCGAGGCTGGACGGTGTCCAACGCTGTAATCCAGTAAACTTCACGCTGAAGTAACTTTTTCTTAAGAGCGGTCTCTTCTTTTATTTCCACACTCTCTAGCACTAGCCATCTAAGATCACTGACATTATGTCTATACTCACGAAAGTGTCTGGCAACACCAGTCTCATGTTTAACCCTTTCACTGACGCTTTTAAGCTCCTCCTCCGTTTTACTAAGGAACTGTCTAATAACAGATCTATGTTCATTAAGTCTAGTTTTGATGGATCTTGTTGTTTGCCCTACATATGCCAAGCCGCACGGGCATTTTAACATATACACGACTGACTGAGTATTACAGGTAAAAAATCCTTTAATCTGTATTGGTGTCCCTTTCCTAGGGTGGTTAAAAGTGTCTCCTTTAATAATACCTGTACAATTTTGACAAAGAACGAATTTGTACATGAGAGCCAGTGGTCTGAATCTATTGGTTTGTGGACCAGATATGTGGATGATGTCTGCCTGTTGTGGAAGGGGTCTGAACAAAGTCTAGAAGAATTTATCACATATCTGAACCAATGTCATCCCCTTATTAAATTTTCTGCAGAGAAAAATAAGCAAGTAATTCATTACTTAGATGTTGAAGTGAGGAAATTTCAAGACCAATTCACCACTACTCTATATACTAAAGAAACAGATCGAAATAACCTGCTTAAACACGATAGCTACCATGCCCCTCAGACGTTTAAAGGGATCCCGAAAGGGCAATTTATAAGAGCTCGCAGGATTTGTAGTAATGATAGTGAATATCTGATTCAGATGGAAAAATTAGTTAAAAAATTTGTACAGAGAGGCAATCCGATAAAAGAAGTAGAAAGAGTTGGCATCGAAGTTTCCCGTCTATCCAGAGACCAAGTTAGGTCATTTAAACCTAAGAATAACCAAGAGAGGATATCGTATATATCCCAATTCGATAAACATGCCCATTTGGTTAAAAAGACCATAACCAAACACTGGCCTATACTTACTCACGATCCGAAGTTTGGATCACTATTCAAAAGCTGTCCAAAATTCATTTATAAGAAAGGGCGCTCGATCGCCAATGAGTTAATCAGATCTGACATCGCAGTAAAGAAAAAAACACGGCAAACGTTCTTAGCTACAAATAAAAAGGGTACATTTGCTTGCCTATCTTGTCAAAATTGTACAGGTATTATTAAAGGAGACACTTTTAACCACCCTAGGAAAGGGACACCAATACAGATTAAAGGATTTTTTACCTGTAATACTCAGTCAGTCGTGTATATGTTAAAATGCCCGTGCGGCTTGGCATATGTAGGGCAAACAACAAGATCCATCAAAACTAGACTTAATGAACATAGATCTGTTATTAGACAGTTCCTTAGTAAAACGGAGGAGGAGCTTAAAAGCGTCAGTGAAAGGGTTAAACATGAGACTGGTGTTGCCAGACACTTTCGTGAGTATAGACATAATGTCAGTGATCTTAGATGGCTAGTGCTAGAGAGTGTGGAAATAAAAGAAGAGACCGCTCTTAAGAAAAAGTTACTTCAGCGTGAAGTTTACTGGATTACAGCGTTGGACACCGTCCAGCCTCGGGGTCTGAACGAACAATGTCATTTTAATGTATTTTTGTAAGTATGTATATCTGTTGTATTTCGTTTCTAGGTTAGTGGTATCTAATGTAGATTTTGCTATATAATAAGTTATGTATAACTATGAGTATTAAGAAAGCATTTAAATCTCCACCTACCTAGTATCACGCATGTCTGAGGAAGGAGGACACACCTCCGAAACGTCACACTAGACCATACGGGCGTCGGTTGCTCAGTGAAAAGCCAGGATCTCCTAGCGTGCTACAATTTTATGGACAATTGACACTGTTTGCCGAAGATATGGTGATGTACTGGTGTTTTATGTCTTTTCACATTTGGATATAAAGAAAAATTGATTTATATTGCTGACTCCGGTCATATGTCTCTAAATCCCTCCAAAAGCATCTCAGCACTCCATCTACCTGTTAAAGGCACGTTGCTGCGGTTCCTGCCGGTTCAAATAAAGAACTGTAAGTTGTTTTCTTCAACTTCTGTCTCCGTCTGGTCCCTGCTAATACGGCTGCCTTCATCACAGGCACCCTGTCCATCACGCAGAGGCTCACACTCGGGAAATTAAGGGGTTGCCCCAGGGAGATCCGCTATAGCAGCCTCTCCCTCATCATTTCTTGCCAACACCACCCTGCTGGAGACCTGCCAGGCTGTAGGACAGCCCTCCGGTTCCCCCCGTACCAAGCACCATGACAATAGTGTGCTTAGGCCGCAACCGCAGCCACTCCGGTACCGCGGGCCCCGGCTGTCTCCAGGCCTCTCCTCAAGGGCTAGGCCCCGGTGGGGGATGTTGCAAGTGGCGTCACGAACAGGATTGATACTTCTGTGCCTTATTACGGCATTAAAGACTTTCCTTTATTAAAGACTGTGCTGCCTAACCCTGCTGCCATCCGGGTTTAGGCCCAAGTGATTGTGTGCATTACTACTTTGAACTGTGTTATACTGCTGCCACGTGCTGTCGAGCTCCGCTCTGCTACATCCGGTGCTGCTGCGCCTGAAGCATTTACCTCAGAGGCGTGTGGCGCAGCAAGTATTTCCAGCCCGCCAAATCCTCACTGGCGGGAAACCCAGAGACATCGCTAAGCTCTGCCCCCTGCGCGTATGGCGCGAATCCTGCCTCAGCGCGCTGTGGCACAGCAGAAAATTCAGCCCGCCACAGCTCCTGGCGGGAAAGACTCAAGCTCCGCCCTCTGGCGCGAAACTCTCCAGCACTGCAACGCCAGTGAGAGCCCACGAGGTACCTCAGAGTCAGCGCAGCCGCCATCCAGCATCAAAGAGGTTAATCGGCCATCTTGGATTTCTCCACGTGCTGTCTCTTGTCCTGCTGACATGCCGCACAGCCTCCGAGATGAAGAACCAAGTGTCGCATGGCTTGCCCACGAGCCTCGGGCCCCTTCCTCTGCTGCACCGCTTACTGCTGTCTCCCGTACGCAGTCTTCAATGGCGGATTCTCCACAGCGGCTGCCTCCTCCGATGACAGACCTCCTGAGGACCACCGCGGATGTGAGTACCATGGCCCCCAGGGCCTATATCACAGTGACTGTGACTATATCTCCCTTAGCCCCGGCTGGGGTACAGTCCGGCCTCCCTGCAGAGGGCCAACATCTACCCATAGGAGGCCCGGCTACAAAAGGGACTCTCTTAAAGGGGCCTGACCCCTTATCTAATGCTGCTGATCGTCCTGCGGAGTGTCCAGGACCACCTGCTAAGAGGCCCAGGCTGTCCGGTGAGAACGCCCTGCCAGCTACAGAGGTTACCACCGCCAGAGCAACAGCGCCCCCAAGAGCTACAGGTCAGTCCCGGAACAACAATCCTTCAGCTGTCAGCAGTGAAGAAGTTACAGCTCCTGCGGTCATCATCATGCGCTCCACAGCGCCCCCAGCTACAGAAGGTCAGCCAGAGAAGTGCCTGTCTCCTTCCTTTGCTGAGATGCCTGCCGCCGCAGATGACCTCCCTGCTGTTCCAGCTCCAGCTTCTGAGTGTTCCATGTCGGCAGTTCCAGTTTCTACCACCAGATGTCTTCAGGTGACAGATCTCAACACTGCTTTCTTCACCCAGGCTGATGATGTCCATGCTGCAGTTCCTGCTTCCATGCCTGCAGCCATTGCTCTTGAGCAGCAAGATTAACCCCTGAAGGGCTGTAGCCCACTTCAGGTACTGTGAATATTGTACATATGTATATTTATTACTGCTATCCCATTTGGGCTGAGCGCCCGCTCACCCTTATTTATCTCAGTCAAGAGACATATCTTGCGCTGCCTACTGTCATGTGCTATGATAGCACCCTTTCCTCTGCCACCGCAGGAATTCCTTCAAGGGACTATGTCCCTCTACACTAGAGGAGACCCTTTGCTTCTTAGTGCACTTTTCCCCACATCAAGGGCTGTACGCAGAAGATGAACTTTGTTAATAAAGACCTTTTGAGAGACTTTCGCCGGATACTATCAGGAAAAGTTGCCATGTAATTTATTATTATTTTGCACTTAATGCCTTTCCTTTTAGGTACAGACATTATGTTTGCACTTCCATGCCTTTCCTTTGCAGGAAAAGAGACATTTGAACCTGCTACCTTGAGTAGCCTATCTATCTGTAACGTTGTAATGTTATAAGATGTGTACCCATTGGGCTTCTAAACCAGTTTGCACACTGTCAAAATTATATGCCAGTAGTCTGCATTACCCCTCTAGGTTGTAGTGTGGCTGTGTCGGACCGTCTTTTTGTAAAACACTGACCGCTACCTTATCCCCCAAACCGAGGTTTGCACATGGGGGTAGTCCGTAAACTGCGGGTCCTTCGGGGACCGGGGGTGTTACAGAGTTAGCACCTGGATGCCACCCATACTATGGGTAAGGATGTCAGTCAGGAGGTACTCGTGTTGCATATGCTAACGCAATGCAGATATACACACTATATAATTGTCGCCAGGGAAGAAGTGTTGATATAACAAATATACAGGCCTTGGTGCAAGGAGTGGATTACAGTACATGACACCACACCTTTCCTACTGTACAGTTCGGTTTAATGGCGTCAGCGACCAACAGTCAAGCACTTACATGTTTTTGTCTTAGCCCGACACCAACCCAGGTGCCTGTCTCCAGGACCATGGGCGGTTTGTCCCTACACCTCACATAGCCTGCACTTCCCCGAAGTGCCCGTATCCACCTCTGCGCCCCAAGCCATCTGTAGTCGAGCCGAGGGCGGCTCTTTCAATTGCCCCCGGGGTATGCAACACCCTCGCCGATGCAAGGCGAGGGAGTGTTTGCGAATACGCCCCACCTGCATGTAACCACATTACACTACATGGTCCTTATAGGACATAGGGGATATTGCGGTGGTGAATCCTGCCTGGCAAGGCAGAAGTTAAATTTGTGTATGATGCAAGATTTTATCTATCATTCAATGTCTTGTGTTACACCCTGTCCTCTGTAAGCTGAGATGTGATTGGAGGAGCAGCCACCACCTGACCAGAGGGGAAGTAATAAAACCCCTGGCCAGGAATGTTCTGGAGTTCTTTTCTAGGGGCTTAGAAGCCAGGAAGAGCTTAGAGTCTTAGAGACTCAGTGAGTGAGTGAGCAATCTCAGTCTAGCCCATACCGGAGCAGGAAGAGCTTAGCCCCTGCCTCTGAAGAGTGGAGCAAGAAGACTAGAGTTAGTATAGTGAGGAAAGGGGTATCATCTTACCTTTAAAGGTGATACCTGAAGCCCTGTAGGACAAGCTGAAGCTTCTTATCAGGACACAGCTGCCTCCCAGCCTGCCCTCTACATCCAGGCTGGTGAACTATCTCCTGAGGCTCCCTCCAAAAGCATCTCAGCACTCCATCTACCTGTTAAAGGCACGTTGCTGCGGTTCCTGCCGGTTCAAATAAAGAACTGTAAGTTGTTTTCTTCAACTTCTGTCTCCATCTGGTCCCTGCTAATACGGCTGCCTTCATCACAGGCACCCTGTCCATCACGCAGAGGCTCACACTCGGGACATTAAGGGGTTGCCCCAGGGAGATCCGCTATAGCAGCCTCTCCCTCATCATTTCTTGCCAACACCACCCTGCTGGAGACCTGCCAGGCTGTAGGACAGCCCTCCGGTTCCCCCTGTACCAAGCACCGTGACAATAGCGTGCTTAGGCCACAACCGCCAGCCACTCCGGTACCGCGGGCCCCGGCTGTCTCCAGGCCTCTCCTCAAGGGCTAGGCCCCGGTGGGGGATGTTGCAATTGCCTTAAAGGGAAACTGCTAGGTAGATTTGCCCTATATGCACTCCTATACTTTTTCCCTCTGTGCCCACAATGAAAAAAATGAAGCCAGGTATAGCATACCCAGCTTCACTGTGCATGTGCCGCAGGCTTCTAATACCCCGTACCATGGAGGGTGCCATTCTTATTTTCACCAATTCCCATTTAAAAAAATATAATGTAAAAAAAACCTCCAGTGAAAACACAACTTTCCAACCATGAACCAACTTTCACACATAATGCTCTTACATTTTTGCAATGTAGCCCTTCCTCTTTCTCTCCATTGCGATTCCTACATATTTACTCCCCTGGTTTGTCAATATCCCATAATTCTTCAGCGGGCTATGATTATTCCTTTCTTCTATATTTTCTTAAACAGACTGAGATATCATAAGGGTACAGTCAGGGAATAGAAATTTCACCTGAGAGCTGTGCTGCCAATGTATTGGAGGCTGTGCTGCTATGTGTAGTCTTCCGCTTCGTCTGTATGGAAGGCCGTGCTGAGACTTGTAGACCTCCATACTTTCTCTTCTGCTGCTGTATGGGAGGCTGTGCTGGAACTTGTAGTCTTAACCACCGCTCCGCCGTTGCTGGTGTATTGGAGGCAATGTATGGGCTTCTAGTCCTCCCCACCTTCTCCTCTGCTGTTAATGTATGGAGGCTGTGCTGGGCATTTTATTTGTGAGGGGAGGCTGCTGGACATGTTTATTGGTGAGGGGAAGCTGCTGGACATGTTTATTGGTGAGGGGAGGCTGCTATTGGTGTCAATTTTTTTTTTTACCAGTGGTTTATGTATTTCCCACCCTAGGTTTATACTTATGTCAATAAGATTCCCCAGCTTTTCATAGAAAACTAATTGCCTCTGATTATATCCGGGTCGGCTGATACTAGAGTATAAAAAGTATACAACCGGGTCTGTAGCTTTTATGTCTCCAGGAATTGTGTACACTCCTCTGTATTTCTGTAAATGGCTTATTAACATTTTCTCTTAGCATATGTATCATTATGTATATTACCACAAGCCCAAGACATAGAGCTCATAAAAGGAAACAATAAATCCTTCAGACATCATTGTAATGATTGTTCCCCTCTCCCTGCTCACAATGTAATAGCCATGTTGTTCCAGCGGCTCTGGACTTCTAAATCATCTGATGATGATCCAGGAATATGACTAATGCCCCGAAATGTTAATAAATCAGATGAACTTGATGTTCCACACTAATAATTTAGCAAGGTGTGACGATGACCAGACTGTACTGAAGGGCTTCTTTTCACAATGCCGTTTGATAAAATTGATGATACTAAATACATTAACATTGGGGTATTTTCCTTGGTGTGTGATAATAACAGATGGCGTAATATTTCTGATTTACATATAAACCAACAATGCCAACTGTCCGCGTAACCCTTGTCAATATGAGCTCCCGCTTATTTGAATTTGACTTTTGAATTATTTGCCATTCTAAAGAAGAGTGTTGGTGAAACTAAATGAGCTGGAATTTTATTTCATGAACAGCCACTAACCTTTCATCAAACTGTGCATAAATTAACCCCTTAATGCAGTTTCCTTGCTTTTTACTGTATTTGGCACACTAAATATTTCATGAAGTGTAGGGGAAAGCTGAAAAAACTACAGTACAATGAAAACAAACAAACACACAGCTTTCACATCGGTCCAGATGATGCATCCCCTTTACTCTTTGGGTCAGGTATTTAACGGAGATCTATCATCAAAATCAAACATGGTAAACCAGGGACACTTGTACAGAAAGTATGTAGACCACTTTTAATTTTTCGCTCTTAGTTTCATTGCAGCCAATTGGTAAGATCAATAAAAATGTTCTATTTTGTGCTCATTAATGTACACTCTGCGCCAACCCTGAAAAAATGTAATAAATTAGCAAAAATATCTAAATAAGAAAAACTGAAATATCACATGGACACAAGTATTCGGCCTCTTTGCTCAGTATTGAGTAGAAGTAGCTTTTGAGCTAGTACAGCCAGGAGTCTTCTCGGGAATGAAGTGATAAGTTTTTTACACCTAGATTTGGGTGACCCCTGGCTGGGCCAGTCAAGAATGGTCACAGAGTTGTTCTGAAGCCACTGCATATTTATCATATACCGACGCACGATAGCCCCGCGGGTACTTTGCCGCAGAGCTACACATCAAGAGGCTTGACGTGGCACAGAGGCCCTGATAACACATGCCCCGTTGTCTTGTTGGATGGTTAACCTCTGGTCCAGCCTTAGGTCCAGAGCACTCTGGAAGAGGTTTTCATCCAGAATATCTCTGGACTTGGCCGCATTCATCCTTCCTTTAAATGTAACCAGTGGTACTGTCCCTGCATCTGAAATACTCATCCATAACATGATGCTGCCACCACCATGTTAGGATTGTATTTGGCAGATGATGAGCAGCGCCTGGTTTTCTCCACACACACCGCTTAGAATTAACGCCAAAAAGTTCAATCTTCATCTCATCAGATCAGAGAATCTTATTTTTCATCTTGGTCTGGGGGTCCTTCATGTGTTTTTGTGCAAATTGTATGCAGCTTTCAAAGAGGCTTCTGTGAGTACAAGAGGCCCGACCGGTGGAGGGCTGCAGTGATAGGTGACTTTGTGGAACTTTCTCCCATCTCCCTACTGTATCTCTGGAGCTCAGCCACAGTGATCTTGTGTTCTTCTCTATCTCTCTCACCAAGGCTTTTCTCCAACAATTGCCAAGTTTGGCTGGATGACCAGGTGGAGGAAGAATTGTGGTTTTTTTTTCAGGTTCTGATCAGTGATACAAAAATACCACACTATACCAGTACAGTGTCAACATGCTGGATCTGTATGAGAGCCTACCACCAGCAAGGTCTGTTGTGGCTTATTCTATGACCCCTATGAGTGCCTTGGAGAAGCTTTCGGCTGTCATTGCAACAGATTACCAGCCAGGCAACGATCCTCTCCAATATGATGGCATGAAGAGAAAAAAATACTCTTAAGCGTTTCTGGAGAATATTTTTAGTGGAGGAAGTGAAAATTTGTAGTTTCTTTTGGCACACAACAGCATTAAATGCAATACTTAATATAACAGCTCATGGCTGTTATTTTAACCCTTTAACAGGGTTTGCCCATGAAAGAAAATTCTCAAATTTCAATCCCCTAGTGATGTTTACATAATAAAGATCATTTTTAACCCCTTATTTTGCAATTTCACTCAGTTTTATTGCTGTTTTAGCTCCTATAACTGATGGTCAGTGTAATATTCCAGGGTGTGGGCGGGGACTCTCTAAGCAGACACTTCATGATCCCTCTCATGTGCTGACAGTGTGGTTAGATTATCGGAGTCCAGGTTTATATACATTTAATTTAGCTTCTGAACATTTACTAGTATCTGACACAGAAGTAAAGATGAGACAGATCAGAGATGAGATCCGTGAGATGCATAAAACATTCTCAGCTCTGCTACATCTCAGCCATAACATACACTCCCAATACCTTATATGTCTGTTAGTGATGTGTCGTTCAAAGTCTGCAATAACTGGTATTATATTTTGACAGACAACTTGGGATGTTTATTTTTAAACATGGGATTTATTTTATTATTATATTAACTTTTTACATTTTTTTTTTACTACAGTATTTTTCAGACCCCCCTAGGGTACTTTAACCCAAGGTTGTCTGACTAGATTTTCCACATCATGTATTACATTGTATAAATCGCACATTTTAATAGATCTGCTAAAACGAGACAGCCTTGGGTCTTGTAAAGACCCAAGGCTGTCATGGCAACAGTTCATCTTTCCCCTATGACATCACGATGACCTTACATCACCAAAACAAAGATGGCGTACCTACACACACCGCGCCATTTTTTTAAAATGCCACTGACGGCTTTGCTGGCAACGATTAGAGGGTGTTAGTGGTGGGTGTTTGCTGTAATATGCAGTGAGCCCTCTTCATATTTATTTTAGCACTCCATGACATTATATATATATATATATATATATACATACACATCATGGAGCTTTAAGAGGTTAATGGACTAGGTGTCAGTTCAAATCAGCAGTAGAGTGTGCCCTGAATCGTTTCTTAACTTTATAAGAGGGGGCTAACTAGCCCTAAGGCACCATGACCAAGGAATAAAACTTAACCTTTATTCATATTAGTTTAAATATACAATGAACGAGAATTTATGACTAAAAACACAGGGTTGCATCAATGGAGAGTGTCTAAGTGTCCCAGTGCTGGTTTCCGGATTTGCCAGCCTAGGTAATAAATGTATCACAAATGCATTAGTGGGGAAGACTTCTGTAGTGGGTGTGAATTTTGTCTCTCAAGTGAGACTTTTTTTGGTAGGGTATATGTATTTAGACTGTCCAGGTAAGTGAGTCCAGGAGAGTTCAGTTCGCACTCCCTGGTCAGATCAATGTGGTTTATCCACCATATTGTCCAAATGAATTGTTAGATAGATATTCCTCTTATTACACTGTACCCCTACGTAGGATCCAAGTGAGGTGGACCAGTGTTATGCCACTGTATGGATTTTACAATGAGGTGGAAATCCTTTTCTATTCCTACATTAGAAGATCTTATAACTGAGATTAATCAGATATATTCATATGAAGCGGCATTAGCATATGGTTTCCTCAAAAATATGGCAGCCCTGGATGTCCTCCTCACGGGCTGTAAGAATTTTTTTCCTGGACTCAATTTGTAAGAGTAATCCCCTGCAAGAGTTTCTGGTTCCTCTTTCCTTTTATTTTGTTATTATACAATTTATTTCTGATTATTTGTCTGATTATCTAATTTTCAACAGATAAGCAACTTTCAGAGATAGCCGGTATATTTGTATAGCTTTTATTTGAGAACATATAGCGTCAGATTTCAGATGTATGCAAGTAGCTGTTCAATACTATGTACTTACCAAATTGTACTGGATTTCATGCTTGTATTTGTTAAAATTAATAAAAACCATTGAAGTCGAAAAAAACAAACTTATCCTATGATAAATGTGTTACTTATAAAATACAGAAACTTTAAACTCCTGGCAGTGCCATCCATTTTTTGAGCTGTGGTAAAACCCACGAGGCTCATTTGCAGTATACAGATAAAACGTAAACCTTCGGATTAAGCAAAAGGTCATTCAGCAGTGTATATCTTAAGAAGCTGCAAACTACACCAGCAGATGCCTTATTTTAGAAAGGTTAAAAGTGATGGATTAACAAATGCGAATCTGAAACACTGTATTTTCTTATACTTAAATTAAAATAAAATATAGCCAATTCTTACAAAACCAAACACAATTAGACATACCAAGAAATGTCTGGATTTCTTCTTAACGTACATATTAACACTGGGACTGAAAAATCTTTGGACAGCCAGCCCAAATCAAATGGATGTGGCAGGCCTAGAAAATGTATCAACAAATCATCTAGTCTCTGTAGTGATCTATACACAGAACATGCCAGTGTGACGGTCACTGTGAAGGCCAGTGGTTGGAATTAATGAAATATCATCGGCACACGTTATTTAACCCTAAGGCTACATTCACACGAACGTATGGAGGACGTATATACGGCCGACGTATATACGGCCGATATACGTCCCCCATACACTCCTATGGGCGCACGGCACCGTACCGTTCCGTACCCGGGAAAAAGATAGGACCTGTCCTATCTTTTCCCGTAATACGGGGCCGTGCGCCATAGGTTGCTGCGCTCACCTCCTCCTCCTCTCCCCGTACACTGCCGTTGCCCGCTACAGTACGGTACAGGCGGGCAACGGCAGTGTGAATATAGCCTAAGTCATAGCTCCAACCGTCACAGATTTTGCGGGACAGTCCCGGTTATTCACCTCTGTCCCGCAGTCACGGGCAGCTGGGAGATAGTCCCGGATATTCTATCCAAGTCTCGCACTGAGACTGTTTGGGCTATGTGTCCCACCTAGTAAACTTTCAAAGCCAGAACTTGCTATACTGAATGACTTCTACAGACATCGGGCATATATGGTCTCTACGCCGCCCAGGGCTTCCCCAGACACAATGGGGCTCATTTACTAAGGGTCCATGGACCGCACAAATGTTGGATATTCCGACGATCACCGATTTGCACTGCATTTAAAAGTGTATTGTGGCGCACATGATCGGATATTCATGCGACACAAATCGGGGGGCGGGCCGTCGGACGATTCGACGGATTCGGACTGAGTGCAGGATTTAACATTTACGTTCAAGTACGCTATTTATTTTATCAACCTTCCCTTTCAGAAGCCATAACTTTCTAAATTTCCTATATCACGCAAAATATTGTTTTTTTGCTAGTTGTGTTGAGATTTTAGTGGAACTATATTCAGGTCAATCTACTGGTAAACTTTAATAACCCTTAAAAAAAAATGCCATTTCTGACACTATTCTTAGATGAGGTATAAAGAACATAATGGCCCACATTTATTGAAGTGTTTGTGCCAGTTTTCTGTCTGACTTTGCACATTCTTTTTAGTGCAAACTGCTCGCACATGTATTTATAAAGTGTCTGCTCTGACGTACTGGGGCAGATTTATCAAGCTGTCTGAAAGTCAAAATATTTCTAGTTTCCCATGGCAATCAATCACAGCTCAGCTTTCACTTTACCAGTCAGTGCTCATGAATATTTTAAAGGGGAGTGTGATTGGTTACCATGGGCAACTAAAAATATTCTGACTTTCAGACACTTGATAAATCTGCCCCACTGTGTCTGACAAGATGGAAAAAAATGTGCACCTAAAGGAGAGTGTTATTGCTTAGTCCAGCTATGTGCCTCAACTCTGTCAGCATCACAAATCTACAGCATGAACAAAGTGCAGCAAAAAATGGTGCATTCTGCAAGAGGGGGCGCCAGATTCATGAAGACTGAATCTGTTGCACACTGTTTGCACTATTTCTGATAAACATGGACCAATAAGTTGCTTGTTTTGAGCAAGACAAGTTGTAGTTGTTGTTTGTTTTCCTATTAACTTGTGAGATGATTCAACAAAAAATTCATTTTTCACTCCCCACATTCAAAAATCTGTAACAAATTACACTTCAAAATTGTGGTATTTAATATTCCATGCCGTGTACCGGGAAGCAGGAAAAAAATTCCAAATGCAGTGAAATTGGTAAAAAAACGCATTTGTGCCGTATTCTTGTGGGCTTGGATTTTACGGATTTCACTGTGCACCCCAAATGACATGTCTACTTTATTCTTTGGGTCGGTACGATTATGGGGATACCAAATTTGTATAGGTTTTATAATGTTTTCATACATTTAAAAAAATTAAAACCTCCTGTACAAAATTTTTTTGGGGGATTTTGCCATCTTCTTGCGCTAATAACTTTTTCATACTTTGGTGTACGGAGCTGTGGGTGGTGTCGTTTTTTGCGGATTTTGATGACGTTTGCAATGTTATCATTTTTAGGACTGTACGACCTTTTGATCACTTTTTATAGGATTTAAATTTTTTTTTAAAATGGCAAATAAGTGCCATTTTTGACCTTGGGCGCGATTTTCCGTTACGGGGTTAAACGCAGTGAAAAATCGTTATCATATTTTGATAGATCGGGCATTTTCGGACGCGGCAATACCTAATGTGTTTATGATTTTTACTGTTTATTTATATTTATATCAATTCTAGGGAAAGGGGGGTGATTTGAATTTTTTGGTTTTTTTATTATAATTTTTTTATTTTAACTTTTTTTTTATTTTTATTTTTACTATTTTTAAGACTCCCTAGGGTACTTTAACCCTAGGGTGTCTGTACGATCCTATCATATACTGCCATACTACAGTATGGCAGTATATGGGGATTTTACTACTCATACATTACAATGTGCTGACAGCACATTGTAATAAATGGGTTAACCCGAAGTAGCTTCGGGTCTTCGTGAGACCCGAAGCTACCATGGTGACGGATCGCCGCTCCCCGATGACATCACGGGGATCGAAGATCCACGGAAAGATGGCGGCGCCCGCGCGCTGCCGTCTTTTTGAAGCCGCCGCCACCTTTTCCGGCGGAGATGAGCGGTAAAACACCCGCAATCGGTGCCGGCACCGATCGCGGGTGTTACCGGTAAGCCTTTGCTGCAATATGTACCTCTCCATGTACCGGGACCCGACATGTGACGTACTATTACGTCACATGTCGGTAAGGGGTTAAACGGGTTTTCCGACAAAGGCAAGTTAGGCCCTATTCATGGGATAGGGCCTAACCTGCTCATCAGTGGGGGTCTCAGTGCTGATACCCCTGCAGATCGCAATAACGAGGGGTTTGACTGACCCCTCCCCGCTCCTCAGACTAATGGAGCAGATGGCCGTGCATGACCATTCTGCTCCTTTTATCTCTATAGCGATATGGAGATCGGTGAGCGCAACGCTCGGCAATTCCCTCCGCTCTATAGAGATTACAGTTCAACACAAGAGAGAAAACACAATATCACCTGGTGTTTTTGCAAGGTATTTGTTCAGGGATATATTTCTTTCGCACATATCAAGAAGATCTTCTCCAACATCTACAAGAGAAAAATGAGACAGAGTCACAATGGTTCAGATAGTTTTGACGTGTTCATACTTTTTTCAAGAAAAAGTCTGTCCCATTGCTTATAAATTGACAATGAAGCAATTTTCTAACAAAGGTTTTTGCATAAAGAAAATTTTGAAGGGAACTTGTCTCCTTAAAATGGAGTCTAATTCTTAGGCAATTTGTTATAGGAAGGGCTGAGGAGATTTTACATAGTGTAGTATCTGCAGGTAGCATGTTATAGAGCAAGAGGGGCTGAGCAGATTGTACATCGGGTCTTTTCTGCAGGCATAATGTTATAGAGCAAGATGGGCTGAGCAGATTGTACATCGGGTCTTTTCTGCAGGCATAATGTTATAGAGCAAGATGGGCTGAGCAGATTGTACATCGGGTCTTTTCTGCAGGCATAATGTTATAGAGCAAGATGGGCTGAGCAGATTGTACATCGGGTCTTTTCTGCAGGTATAATGTTAAAGAGCAAGATGGGCTGAGCAGATTGTACATCGGGTCTTTTCTGCAAGTATAATGTTGCCAGTGAATAGATTTAACTAGAGGCTTCTTCCTAGGGTGCAGTCCAAATGAACCCCTGATATTCCCCATTTAACGCCATACAGGGGACTGGAACTCCCTGTAAATAACTACCAGGTCACTAGACAATGAAGTTGCCTCTGTTGAGTGTCAAGTGACCAGGTAAAGTTTGCAAGTAACTATAATCAAGGCAGAGGTTAGGGCAGATGGAGGAGGTTCAGGTAACACAAGCAGAGATAAAATACAGGTAGTACAGATAAACTACAGTGGATATCCTTGTAACACACCAGCTACTAGCAGGTTTATTGATCAAGCACCCTCCCATGGGGTAAGGGGCCTTATATAACCGAAGGCTGATTGTTGCATCCAGGTTACAGTCTGTTAGGACACACAGATGTTCTACATAGTTGTTATGGCTAGGACCCATTGCTGCTGGGCAGTGATATAGAGAGGACATAGCTTGCATACAGAGATGTATTACCAAACTTTTTGTTTCCCATCTGTGAGAATTAGTCTATACTTAAAAATTATGAAAATCTATTATAGTAGTCAAAATTTTTGTCTTCTAACATAATAGGGGCACTGTTCATTACCTACCCAATTCTGACCCTTTTAAAAAAAAACCTGTCAGGTCTCAGAAGTAACTGGCGGCTCAGGGTCTAGAAGGAACACTGCAGAAGATAGATCATGCCTAGCTACTGGACCACAACCTGTATCACAAACCCAGTCTGACTTGAAGCTACTATCAAATGACCTAGGGATGACAGACACTTGGAGATTTTATCACCCTGACGACAGGGAATTCACGTTTTACCCGGATATACACCACCCATGTCCAGACTAAACTATATCTTTGTGCAGGGGTTGTTGCTCCAGCGCACGATAGACAAGACTGTGGGGTAAATATTAGTTTCAGACCATGCATATAGGTTTGTATAGGTATTATAATGTTTTCATACATTTAAAAAAATTAAAACCTCATGTACAAAATTTTTGGGGGGGATTTTGCCATCTTCTTGCGCTAATAACTTTTTCATACTTTGGTGTACGGAGCTGTGGGTGGTGTCGTTTTTTGCGGATTTTGATGACGTTTGCAATGTTATCATTTTTAGGAGTGTACGACCTTTTGATCACTTTTTATAGAATTTAATTTTTTTTTTTAAATGGCATCTCCACTTGGAGATTTTATCACCCTGACGACAGGGAATTCACGTTTTACCCGGATATACACCACCCATGTCCAGACTCCACTTGGAGATTTTATCACCCTGACGACAGGGAATTCACGTTTTACCCCGATGTACACCACCCATTTCCAGACTGGACTATATCTTTGTGCAGGGGTCGTTGTTCCAGCGCACGATAGAAAAGACTGTGGGGTAAATATTAGTTTCAGACCATGCACCGACATCCATATTCATAGCTCCCACATTTAAGCCAGGGATGGATTTTTGCTGGCGATTTCTGATTTACCTCGCTAGAGATGACTCCTTTTTTTAATATGAGTTTTCTCAAGTAGGCCAACAACTTGAGCCTTCCATGTGCTGGGAAGCAGACAAAATGGAGCTTAGGGGGGAAATAATGAATCATGTAGCGACATTCAAACTATGGAATAGGGAACGTTATGCCCCAACCAGCAATACCCTTAGGGAGGCCTGAACTACATACCTATCACGCCCCACCCCATTACACTCAGAAGCATGGAAGTCAGCGAGAAGACACCATGAATCCTTGATAGAGTATCAGGAATCACAGAGCCACACCAGATAGGAGGCCACTTTGTGCAGATTCGGAAATAAATATGGGAAATTTCTTGGAAACTTAGCAAAGGAACAGTCACCACAAATACAGATCAATAGGCTGAAAGACACAGATGGGCTGATACATGAGGAACCCCGCAACATTCTGTCCATTTTTTACATCGGCATTTGACCACGTCATGATGGTGGTGTATTTATCCAAGATCACTTTGCCTATAATATCGGAGGACGACATGACTTGTTTAAATACGGATATAACACCAGAGGAGGTCAATTCAGTTAAGACATGGGAAAGCACCAGGGCCGGATAGATTTCCGGTGGAGTTCTACAAAAGTGTCAGTGACCAGGTTGTACCACTGCTTGACAGATATTTCACTAAAATAATGCATGGCTCTCCGATCCCCCCTACGGATAGAGACCCCTTCCTGTCCAGCTCTCATCGGACTATATTGTTAATCAACCAGGCCAATCGCCTGTCTGACTTGCTACCCAAATTAATAAGTCGATCTGAAATGGGATTTGTGAAGGGTAGAGATGCGGTTACCAACACACGCCAAGTATTGGTGATGCTGGACATGGTGCCACACCAACCATCGTCGGTGAGCAAAAGAGAATTGCTGGCTTTGGACACAGGAAAAGCTTTTGACCAAGTCTGCTGGTGGTGGTTGGATCTGGTTCTGGACATATATGGGTACTCAGGCATTTCTGTACCTTTGTCACAGCTTTATACACCAACCCTAGGGCAGAAATCCTAACGTCTGGTTTCAAATCAAAAGTCATTCACCTACACAGGGGAATGCGACAGGGACGTGCCTTATCGCCTCTGCTGTTTGATTAAGCACTCAAATCGCTGGCAAGGACGCTTCACTCTCCTGTTATCAACAGCGGGGGACTATAGTGTGAAATAGCTGCGTAAAAACTGCTCTATATGTGGATAACATACTGTTATTCATATCGTATCCACTACGTGCAATACCCCGGATCCTGACTCACATTGCAGAGTTTGGGGAAGTGTCTGGGTTCAAAGTGAACTTAAATAAAAGCGACCTCTACCGTTGGAGCCTCTTCCGAGAATTACATTATGGCAAACATCAAATAACAAGGGTGCTAATTGCGCCTATGTATGTTACTTTTTCAGACTGGAACAACATGATTGAACAGTGGATGCTTGTGGAACAGAGCACATCCACTTTTTATATATGCATTTGTGAAAATTAATGTATAATGTGAAATGCATGTATGATTTGTCATCACAGTCAGACCAAGAAAAAAAAAAAAAGAACCTGTCAGCAGCTGTTACCCTTTAAAAAAAAAGCCTCATTAGGCTTTGAAATGTTTTTTGATGAATTCTATCTTTTATGTGAAATCTCGTTTATATCCCCCAAAGTCAGGCAAATATGACTTTTCACACACAAGTTTAACAAGTGTATTGGATGCAGGGGTAGTGTCACTTCAGCTTCTATTGTACTGTAGCTAGAAACATGCTTTTAATATCATATTAAAAATAAGTATCATTGACATACCAACAAGCTTATAGGACATACAGGCAATTGAATAGTCAGGAACTGGATATTTACTTGCAGCTCATATTTCCATCTATCTCTTTAGCAATCTAGTAGTCTTGTGGGGTAAAACCTGGCGACAGGTTCCCTTTAATGAAAAAAAAAGGTAAAGGGCTGTGGAGGAACGTAGAAGTGCAAAATGGTCGTTGCTCCCTCCGGCCCTGGTTTATTTGGCTTTTAAATGCATTTGAAATAAAAGGTAGAATATTATACTGGTGTTTACCGCTAACACTGGGCATAATCTAAAATAATGAGAGGGATCCTAACCTTATTCTGATAAGAATACTACTTATTGTTATCCACACCCTCCCATCCTCAGTTTTATGCTTTATTCATATAATGAAGGTTTCATATTTTCCATATAAATAAATAATATCCATAATACCACACTGTATACTCTAATAAACTATGGAAGGAAAGGGACAATACATATATTAAAACCCCCTTGCACTGATGAACAGTTGCTGTAGGATATGAAGTGAATTGTATTATCATATATTATGTGCTATAGCAGCTCATAATTTACTATATAAATGATATGTATTACTATAAAGGATAACACAGAAGAATACAACATTTATGAACAGAGAACAAATGAAGGAGAAAATCCAGTTTGGAACCACTTAAAAAATGTAAGGGGTCAGCTAAACTTATATGTATGGCCTTGTATAGCAGGCACCTTGCATCATAATAATAATAATAATAATAATAATAATAGTTCTTTCTTTATTTATATAGCGTACACAGCGCTACATAGAGCTTGGCAGATCAGTCCCTGTCCCCATGGAGCTCACAATCACAACCCAGCAGCATTGCCGATGTGACCTACAATATCTTCAATACTTTCAAAAGATAAAGAATATTTACTATATTTCCCTAAAAATAGGACAGTGTCTTATATTAATTTTTGCTCCTAAAAAGGCACTAGGTTTTTCCATGAACAAAAAACCAACGACTTCTCTAACATCCTTATACACATGAAATGGTTGTCCGGTAAGGGAGTCCTGGTTTAAACTCCCGTAAATCTTCAAAGGATGGGTGCAACACCATGAATTGATAAACACTATCATCCTATATAACATCCAGGGAACCTTGGGAAATCCGGGTCAGGCTGGCTGACATAAACACATTACACACGGGAGCTTGGAATTAAAAATGGAGGTTGGTCAAGACATGACTAATCACCCTGAGCTGGATCACTCATACACAGCAGCTGGGGGATGGTGCAGCAATTGATTATTCTGTCTGGACAGGAGAACAGTTGCATCATTCTCTCCTGCAGAGAAAAACTCACAGGCTAGGTCAAGCGCTGAAGCAAGCTATTATCTGTTTAAATCAGCAAAACCACTCGGCTCTGGGATTAACAAAGATATGATCCTGCATCAGTGTAGCTACAGAATTCTCAATGTAAGTTTGCATCATAATGCATAAAATCAAATGGTAGGTTTCCTTTAAAAAGATTTTCAAAGCAAAATGTGTTTCAAATCTGGAACAGATTCTTCGTCGGTTGCAATATACTCTCAAAGGGAAAGCGTCTGTATTTAAAAGAAGTGCGAGAAAAACTTACTACTGGGGATTACCAAATTATTGATACACTGGATATGTGAGACATTGATCAACCGTGATAGCCCCTTAAGGACGCAGCCATTTTATAGCTTAAGGCTCAGCCCCATTTTTTGGATTCTGACTTGCGTCGCTTTATATGGCTATAACTTTTGAAAACTGTTACTTATCAAAGTGATTCTGAGATAGTTTTTTCCCCACATGTTGTACTTCACTTTACTGGTAAATTGTGGCAGATTTTGTGAAGTTCAAAATCAGTGAATTTTCAGGTAGATAGATTTACCACCTAAATAAGTTGCTGAATAACATTTCCCATATGTCTACTTTACATTTCATAATTTTTGAAATGTCTGGATAATTTATTTTGATGTCACGTGGCTTAATTAACCCATTTTCAAATCTGCCCCCCTCAAACTATCAGAAACAACTTTTAGAAAAATTGTTAACCCCTTGATAGTAATTACATCAAAATGGAGGTGAAATTTAGAATGGTCAAATTTTGTCGGTTATACGTTCATTTAGCCCTAAAATTTACACATTTCCAAAAGATAAAAAGAGAAAACCCATCTTACAATTTGTTATGCAATTTCTCCCGAGTACAGAGACCCCCCATATGTGGCCGTTACTTCTTTTATGGGTGCACAGTGAGGCGCAGAAGGGAAGGAGGGCGCTGCAGCTGCCAGGATTTTAGTTTCCTCATTGGCCCCTTTTGTAGGCTATAAAATTTTAACTTTTTCTGTTATGTGACGGCATTTTTTGGCCGAATTAGATGTTTTTTCCAGTGTCACCATTTTGTGACAATAATCATGTTATCTTTATTCTATGGGTCGATACAATTACGGAGATACCACACTTGAATATTTTTTCTTATGTTTTACTAAATTTGCCAAATAAAACCCTAATGTGGGGAAAAATCTATCATTTTTCCATCGCCGTCTTCCAGGTGGCATAACACTTGTACTTTTTTGGTTATGGAGCTGGTTGATGGCTTGTTTTTTGTGGTAAATGTTGTACTTTGCAAAAGTATCATTCTGGAGTACATATTTTTTTGATCACTTTTTATTGCATTTTTGTGGCATAATTTTTGGCAGGTTTTTTTTTTTTTTTACGGCATTCACCGTGCAGGCTCAATAATGATTTACTTTTATTCTATGGGTTGTTATAAACCCGGATTGGACCCCAGGGCTGCCATAGCAACGATTACCAAAGAAGGGGGGGGGGAGCAATCGTGGGGGAAAGACCCCCAAAGGCAGGTTAAATGCGGCGGTTGCGCTGACCACAGCACTTAACGGGTTAAACACCCGCAATCGAAGCCCTCCCTGACTGCGGGTGTTACACTGGGGTGTCGGCATCAGCTCTCCGTCCAATATATCATACACAGAGCGCTAAGGGGTTAAATATAATTTACTATCAGAGTTAATAATCTATGAATATAGGTATATATTATCTTATTTTTATATTATGGGGTCCATGAAAGGATTATAAGCCTGGTAACTACAATATGGAATATACATTGGGACTACCAAAACGGCATACCAGACTTTAAATGGACTTTTAATCCTTATATTCATTCATTTGTAATCAATCTCATACGTTTAGCAATAGCACTTTCCTTACAAGACATCTTGCCTGGGTAGCTTCTCGTATCACATATTTAATCCCATGAATGTCAGAAGCTCTTGCAGTAGCCAAATGATCTACTAATACTACATCATGGGGGGCATTATATTTCTAAGCTTGAACAAAATTGCACTATTTGCTGGGGAGGGGGGGGTCTTATTTTAGGGGAAAGAGGGTAAAAACTAAATCACTCTTTGCATGGTCATGTTGTCAGACTGTATTTAATTTTAACTGATTTATCATTTCGGACTATGGAGCTATGTAGGTGTTTTTTATATGCAGGACTAGCTTCAGTTTTCACTTATACTATTTGTTTGTCTTTTGGGGGGTATTTAGTGATGATGACGCCCACGGCTAATGACATCACGCCTCGTCACTGTGTATGCATGCAGGCAGAGAGCACAGAAATGTCTCTGCCCGCATTGCCTTTAACCTGGAAGATGCAGGGAGAAGAGGAGCCGGGGGAGAAGAGGAGGCCGTGGGTAATTACTGGAGGCGAGTACTAAGGTTTTTTTTAAAATATACTTGAGTATAAGCCAAGTGAGGCTTTTTCAGCACAAAAACTGCTGAAAAACTCGGCTTACACTCGAGTATATATACGGTAAGTGATATAACAGTTAAGCAATGAAATGTCTCGCTTGACTTTGGTTAAAGCTTATATTTTGGCGTTTATATATTATAAGGAGCCATGGGTAGAGTTCTCTTGACTTGGCGATCTGAAGAGACACCTAGAGGAACAATTTAACAAACAGATTAGTATTTTCAATCTCCCCTGTAAAAAGGTTTTATTTTTAGCAATGATTGTCTGCCTGCAGCAAGATGGGAAATTCTTCTTTGTGTTTTGCAGTTTTGACGTTTTAGTGCTTGGAACAAGATAAACATATATATAGGAGAGGAAAAATCTAAAGCCACTAAAGAAATGAAACCGACTCATCTCAAATGTCTGCCTATACTTTACAGAACTGATATGCAATTAACAAGAATCAGAAAATCCCATTTCTTCATCTTCCAGAATTAGATTTTTAGAGAGAAGAATCCTTAATCTTGCGAGTACATGACCAGACAGCAATTTTCACCGGAATTGTTAATATGTTGACTATACCCAACTGAGACCGAGAAACCTCAGTCATCCATCACAGTCCAAATAATTATCAGCTAAGTGCCATTTCTACAGCTTTACTTTTCAGATTCTTTTTATTACGTTTTTTTAACTAAACATAGAAGCCATCAGTGCATTAAAGGGGTTTGCCATTGAAAGAAAATTCTCAAATTTCAATCGCCTAGTGATGTGTACACAATAAAGATCATTTTTAACCCCTTACTTTAAAATTGTACTCGGTTGTATTGCTGTTTTAGCTCCTATCAGTGTAAAATTCCAGAGTTTGGGCTGGGACTCTCTAAGCAGACACTTCATGATCCCTCTGTGCTGAGTGAGATGCTGAGTGGTGGTAATGTGGTTAGATTATCTGGGTACAGGGTTTATTTACACATTCATTTAGCTTCTGAACATTGTACTAGTATCTGACTTATAGAAAAAGCGATGAGACAGATCAGAGATGAGAGATGATGAGGAGATCCATGAAATGTATTTGAATTTCTGGGGAAGCATATTGTAAGTGCCCCATGACAGCTCTCGTTTTTTTTCTACTGCTTTGTGTCTTGCCAATAACCGGACCCTTTTAGGGTTCACTGGTAATTGGAGCTGTGGGAGCTGTATAGATAGTGGCACCCCCTGCAAAAACACCTGGCCTACTGGATAAAAGACAACACTACCAATACGGCTAATCTTCATGGTGAAGAGTCATTCTATGAGCCTACTATTCAAGTATTTATCAGATGATTCTCCTCACGATATAATCAAAGCACCAGATGTTATCACCAGAGGCGCCGTCCTCTGTACTTCATGGAACAACAGGAAAAAGAGGAAACAACAATCTCAAAATCACCGGGATATGTTAAAGAATTCCGAATTTATAACCAAATCTAAAAATTTCCAAAAAAAAAAAATGGAGTCTGGTCACTAAGCTGAAAACAAGCGTTGGTGATAAGGGGTTAACATTTAAAATACATTACAATGGTAAGTCACATCATGTAGTGCAAATGATGGAGAATATATAGCATAACATTTCCAAACATCTGACATGTATGTAAAGGGTTATCAACATAACACAAACTTTAATTTGACAAAAAATAGTTACTATCTAAAATAGAAATAGGGGTGCAGTGTTTTTTTTTTTAATATGAAATACAGTTCAAAGAAAACAGCATGCAACACAGCAGGTAAGTGGGAGAATGGTAGGGAGGAGGCGAGATGGGGTTGAACAAGAGACAGAGGTTACTTGGTTTTTGTGATCGGTTGAAAAATTACCTTAGGGCAGTGGTGGTGAACCTATGGCACTGGTGCCAGAGGCGGCACTCGGAGCCCTCTCTGTGGGCACCCAGGCCATCACCCCATCATGAAGTTCACCAGACATGACTCAAAGAATCTTCCTATAGAATCTTCCTACAATGATAGGTGAATTTGCCCTCCTCCTTTTAAATGCATTGGTGTCTTTAGGAGGCTGAACAATTGAAAGTTGTCAAAGAACGAGGAGAAATAAATTACTGCTTAAATTGCTGTCCTGGCACTTTGCAATAAATAAGTGGCTTTTGGTTTAAGTTTGGGCACTCAGGCTCTAAAAGGTTCGCCATCACTGCCTTAGAGGGATGGTAGTTTAGTGAGGTCAAACCTGGTGACAGGTTGAGTATGAAATGTCCTTTCTAAATTCCCCCTCTTACGTGAAATCTCACACTTTTCCCTAGTAGTTGCGTCACTCCAAAAGCCCCTATCTTATTAGTATCAGTTATATAGTAGCTAGAAACAAGCTAAGAAACAAACAAGTAAATGGGCAAGGTTTCACATAAAAGGGAATTCCAGAAATTACTTTTCATCCCCTACATGCAGGGAATAACAATTTAGTGGGGGTAAAATGATGACAGGTTCATCACAGTGTTATGGCATATTCTATGCTGTGACATTAGAAAGCCCCTTTAACACTACAATTTGTTCTCAAAAATATGAGAAATAACATAGTAAAAAAGGACAAACATACTTCTGGGTTCATAGGTCCTGGAGGTGCCTCCTTTTATAACAATTTCATTGACACAAATACTCCCCAACTACATGTGCTACGAAGCAGGAATTATTCTCCCTAATTTTTCCAGCGGATGGAGGGTTATAGTTAATTTTTTCACTTTCCTTCCCTTGTTTTGAGTTTTTGGGATGTCTATTGTGGAAATATTTTGCAATATAGTGTTTCCTTTTTCGTATTATGTCTAATGCCTCTTGCTGACATTGTCACTATTTTTGATCAATTTATATTTATTTTAAACATTTACTTTTTGCAGGAATACAAAACAGAAACTTTGTTCTCCACACTCAGATGTTCTTGATAGGTGTCTCACACTATAAAATGCTGATGTAAGACTCGCTAAGAAATTGAATTTACTATCATGAACTCTAGCTATTGTACGTGAACAAACATGGGCTTTATCCAATGTACTCGGAAAAAAAAATACATTTTATGTTCCAGAAGTTAATATTTCTTCTCCACTGTGTGACTCCGTTTCTATTATTATTATTTTTAGGAACACGTTCTACACTATTTAACTGCATCAAGTAAACATAAACATGATACAACAGAAATATAAAAAAATTTTGACCCTTTTTTAGCCCACTTGGCATGAAAAACGCATACAAATTACCCCACAGGAAGGATGGTTCGTATGGATTGTGGAACTCCCACCTCCAAAGATACTGGTACCATAGGGTATAGATTCTCTCAACAAGATGTGTCTGACCTCTTTCCCTATGCATTGTTCTCATGCCTCCTGGCCCTTCTCTCCCCTAGCCCCTGTACTACCCCCCTCCCCTCTGTATAGCTACAGTCTCATGATATAATGATATATTTCCTAGTGACTATTGTAACGAAACTCCCCTTCTCTACCTTCCCTCTCCTTTATAACCTCCCACCCAATTCCTTTATCTACGTTTTGTTTTTCTCTTTCTATTGTCCATGTTGCTATTGGTCTTGTATTGTACATTAAGTCTGCAATGGTATGTCCTTTCTCATGTTATACATGCTGCCCATTAGTGGTCAAAGATTTAGGGCTTATTCACATGGCCGTCTGTGGGGACGTACATGCGTCCGCAAATTTGCAGCCGCATGTACGTCCCCATAGACGACAATAGCGGCGCGGTGCAGATGCGGTGCCACACATGTGTGGCACCGATCCGGCCCGCACACCGCAAAAAGATAGAGCATGCTCTATCTTTTGGCGTGTGTGCGGCCGTGCGCCGCTATTCTCTATGGAGGGAGGAGGGGCCGCCTCCTCCTCCTCTCCAGCACGTGGTGGTATGCCCGCACGACGGGCATACCGCTGTGTGAATGTACCCTTAATTGTTTGCTTTGCTGTATTTTTAAGCCATCATGCACTGTTGCTCAGTTTCTCCTCCTCCTTCTGTGGCATCACTTCCTCCTTCCTCATGCTGTCCTCCATTTGTGACTGTTGTTATAGTATATTTATACATTTTAATTGATTAAATAATTAATAATTAATTTAATAATAAATAGACTTCACCTCACTGTCTGGGGTTCGTTCCCCTTGGTGGTTGGTTAACAATTCTGGATAATAGTGCCACAATTTTTGCCAAATCTTTTTATCCTCTACATATATTCATAGTGATCCAGAGTTCCTACTTTTTGGAACCTTTGGGAGTTTATTGGCTAGTGGCTGCTGGATTACATCAGAATCCAACACATCTACATAGAGAGACCATCGGTTATCCGAGCACCCCTGCCCGGGGCATTTGGTGATTTGACAAGTCGTCACCAGGTGAGCAACCCTATTTAGGGGTTGGTTACATTTCTTCTTCTCTGGAAGTTATCACCCAAGGCACCGTCCAATGTTTTCAGTTTTTTTTCTTTTTGATTGTTTCTTTTTTATTATAGATAGTGAATTCAATCCTGTTGATGGCATTTTGTCCATAAGCGCACACTGCCACTGGAAGGGGAAAGAGCTCCCGACAGCTCCAGCCCGCAACTGCTGATGCAGACCGTCATGTGACCTGAGCTCCGGTCAATGATCTTCTATCGGAGCCGCAAACTGGCCCAGCGTAGGAGGAGGGGGCAACACTGGTTCCTCCTCTGCATAATCGCAGCGAGCGTAGGAACCCCTTGCTTAGTGTCTAAACAAGAAAATCACCAACCATATTTATACACTTGTTGGTTTTTTGGGGGGAGTAAATCCGCCTCTGCATGCGTCATAGAAGCACGTAGACATTATCTCAACCTCTGAATAAGTGAATAAATGATAACACAAGGAGCTCCGGTGACATAGCCAGAGCGGCCCAGACTGATTAGCATAATTTTTGTAACTCTATATAATTCCTCCTAGTTCCTCAGGAACTGCCTAGTAGGACTACTCTATCATCAGTAAAACTGACGGTCGATGTCCTATAAATAACTAAACACTACAATACTTCGAGGAGCTAATACACTGACCATGCCAGCTGCTTTTTAGATTCACTTCTAATGTGTAAACTATTAATTCAATAGAACAATTTAATCTAAATGCTAATCCCAGATTCAAGCAGAAATCATTCTAATAACATAAAATCGCCGTAATGCAAAGCAGAATGAAACCAAACAGTAGATAAAAAAAGAAGGCAGTTTATTATTTGGTCTCATGACATATGCAATAAAAAATGTTCTGATGTTTTTAGACTATTCACTACTGTGTTCCTAGTGATCAATCACATTTACAGCAACTTTAAAAGTAATTATCAGATTTTTTGTGCATTTACTGATTTACACACAACACAATTTTCTACACAGTAGGTTTTTATATCTGAAAAAAATAATATCCATTTGCTGCAGCAGTGTGGACCATACAGTGATATAGTCTATAGGAGGTCCCATCAGAGCAGAGAGGAGAAGAAGGTAAGTGGTGACCATGACCTATTGTTTATAGTGGATCATGGGTTATCTATCATAGCATAGAGACAACTCAATAAGCTTCAAATTAGTTGTATTGAAAACATTAACAAAATACGTTAATGTATTAAAGTATATTTAATATATTAATATATAATTCTAAAGGTGCCACTGACATGAAATTCTCACAAGATATCGGTAACAACCCATCCAATCCACATTAAAAAAAAGAGTGGAATAAACATATTTATATGAAACACACAGGAATAAGTATTGAACATGTAAAGAAAGGGAGGTGCAAAAAGCTATAGAAAGGCATGACACCATCTGAAATAAAACAATAATTAAGATGCAATCCTGCCACTTGGAAAATTATACAGGCAGGTTCAACTGATGGTCTATAAATGGGTGTCTCATTACCAAGATAAATCTCATGATGAGTAAAACTAGTGAGACCTTTGCCACCTTGTTTTAGCAAACATGAAATACAGAATTGGTTACAGAAGAATTTCTAAACTACTATAGGTTCTTGTGACCACTGTGGGACCATACTCTATGGAAAGTGGAAAGATAGTCATTTTACCATAAATTGGAAATAACTAGGAGTGCCTAGATTTCAGAAAGTGGATTGAAAATAGTTAACATAATAAATGTGCAGGAGCCATGGACCACGTGTGGAATATCTGGAAGCAACATTTAAAATTGTTTCACAGAAAAAAGTAATGTACTCAAACTCCATGATCTGTATACATGCTCACAGTTCAAAACTTTATTGACTAAAAATTATAGCCAGGTTAGTTTATAGGTTGACCAACATTTAGGAAAACCTAGGAAATACTAGGGGAATATAGTCTGGTCAGATTACGTAAAAATACATACTATTTTGGCTGCTATAATACACCCTATGATTAGAGGCCAAAAGGTACCAAACCTCAAAACCATAATGCCAAGGTGAAGTTTGGAGGTGGGAGCATCATAATGTGGGGCTGTTTTACAGGATGATGCAGTGGCAAACTTCCTATAATCAAAGGAAGGATGATAGGACAAATGTACCAAGACGTTCTTGAGCTTTTTGTTAGATACATAGTGATTCAATGTACTTATAAATTTGTTGTCATTCAGATAAATACTCATTCATCCCATTTTAAGATCTTAGGACAAGATGTCCTTTTCACTATGTTCCAATACATACAACTGCAACATTGAAATAGATGTGCGTTTCATTTTCATGACTGTATTCTTACATTCCATGTCCTGTGTTCTACCACTTATTTCCACTTCTTATTGATCTATTCTATTTGTAAAGGTTTTCTGCTTTATTTTTAAAGCAACTGTTTTGTTTTATTGAACCATATATTATTTTGTAAGACATTTGCTCATAAATACACTTCCACTGCATACTAGTTTACAGATTTTGATGTGAAATCTACATTTGTAGGATAAAAACTATCAAATAAACTCAAGTACAGTATAAGCCAAGGCCTCTAATTTTACCTCCAAATTTTGGGAAAACTTATCGACTTGAGTAGGGTGGGAAATGCATTGGTCAGAGCCTCCCTGGAGTAATGAAATCCCAAGTAGCCTTTCCAAATACAGGTGGTCCCTTAAGGACACCCGACTTACAGACAACCCATAGTTACAGGCAGACCCTCTGACCTCTGGTGAAGTTTTCAGAATGCTTCACTATAGTCCCAGACTACAATGATCATCTTCAAGGTGTCAGTAATGAAGCTTTATTGATAATCCTTGGTCCCATTACAGCAAAACATGTTTAAACTCCAATGCCACTGGGGCCAATTTTTTTTTTGTCTGGATCTATTTATAAAACATACAGTTTCGACTTACATACAAATTCAACTTAAGAACAAACCTCCAGACCCTATCTTGTACATAACCTGGGGACTGCCTGTAATGAATTTCCCCATGCAGCCCTCCCCCAATAATGAAATGCCCAGGAGCCACCAGTAATGAAATGCCCAGGAGCCACCAGTAATGAAATGCCCAAAAGCCACGAGTAATAAGATGCCCAGAAGCCACCAGTAATGAAATGCCCAGGAGCCACTAGTAATGAAATGCCCAGGAGCCACCAGTAATGAAATGCCCAGAAGCCACCAGTAATAAGATGCCCAGAAGCCACCAGTAATGAAATGCCCAGGAGCCACCAGTAATGAAATCCCCGATGCCCCCAGTAATACAATGGTAATGAATCCCTAGTAATGAAATGCCCTGTAGCCCCCACAATAATGAAATGCCCCATGCAGTCTACCCCAGTAATGAAATGCATGCAGCCTACCGCAGTAAAGAAATGCCCCATTCAGCAGCACCCCCAGTAATGAAATGCCCTGCAGCAGCCTTACCCAGTAATTGAATGCAGCATGCAGCAGCCAACCCCCCAGTATTCATTGAGAATGATTTGTACAAGCCATCATCTCAGTCTTTAATGGGAACCTGTCATCAGGTAGGTCATTTTTACCTAAAGACAGGTTCCAATAGTTTATGGCATGTTCATTTGAAAAAATGCCTTTGTCGGCAAGATGAATAAATCCGGTGCTTTTTAAAGGATTATTTTAAATAACATTGAACCCTCCAAGCAGTATGTGGTGAGTCCCGGGGAATTGGGGGGGTGTTGGGAGAGGGGAAACAGTCAAAATGGCATTAGTCGTCTTCTCCTAAATCCGTCTTCACTTAGGAAGTAGGGGAGAGTCTGAGGGAGGTGGATGCTGGGAGGGATTGAGGAGAAGACGACTTGAGCCAATTAAAACTGCACCCTTACACCTGGGACTCACCACACGCTTCTGGCAGGGTGCCAGATGATTTAAAATACTATATTAAAAAGCACTGGATTTTTGATGACGAACACATTTTTAAACATAACCTTCCTCTAAGCAGAACGTCTTATACAGTGTCTCTATGGTGTATTTTCTACGATTATTGAATACATTGGGGGAGATGTATTCATCTGTCTACGCCAGCATTTTGATGTAATTTGCACTTATAAAAGTGGCACAGACAGTTTTTAAAGGGTTTTAGACAGTTTTCTTGCTCTCCTACAACTAGCTTGACAAAATGGGCGTGTCCTGTGAAAAGGGGGCGTGTTGTTGTGGGGGGAAAAAAAAGAGAAAAACATCTGTGCGCCAAAAATACTGCTGACCCAACAGAATTTTTTCCTCATTTTCTGGCTTAAATTAAGCCAACTAATAGTAGGTGCAATTTACGACTAGACAGTCTTCTACTAGGACACATTTATCATCCAGCACCAGACACTTATATGAATCTGGCGCAGAATAAGACTGTCTAGTTAGACACTGTCTAACCTTAGGACACTTTTTATAAATCTGTCCCAATGTGTACAGTTCTGTCCTTCAGCTCCTTGTGTGATTCTTACAATACAATTCATATTCATTTATTTTTGTCCATTTCTAGTTACTATTTCTAGATACTTTTTCAAAGTTGATTGATCTTCCACATAATTGCAGCGTAGTTCTTTTTCTCCCACTTTAGTTCAAGTGGTAATATCTCCTAAACTTTGGGTTCAGGTGTCCTATTAAATCTCCTCTTTAACATCAAATCAGCATGGTTTTTCTAGGTGAAGCACAACCGGATATATCCACTGTTAAAGTCAGAAATTGAGATCTGTATATATAAGATAATCACCGCAACACAATCATAATAAAATTTTTACCTGTTAGCGCTCAGTGTCCAATATATCGGACGCAGAGCTGATGCCGGTTCAGCTCAAGATCTGAGCCGAACCGGCATCAGGATACACAGGGTGCCAGCTGTAACTAACAGCCGACACACCAGTGTAACACCCGTGGTCGGAGTGGGCTCCGATTGCAGGTGTTTAACCCGTTAAATGCTCTTTCCCCCACGATTGACCCCCCCCGGCGCGCCGTCTTGGGGGGTTGGCGATCGTTTCCCTGACAAACCCGAGGTCCGATCAGGACCCCAGGGCTGCCTGCCGGAAGTGCCTGAAAGATGGTGTCTCAAATTGCTTGTTCATTTCCCATGGTGGAAATAGTAAAAATAATTGTTTAAAAAAAATTGTATAAAAAAAATAAAGCAATAAATCAATAAAAATGCCCGTAATCCCCATAACATATAAAGAGACATATAACACACAAAAAAAGTCTAAATCATAACACAAACTCCACACATATAGTATCACCACGTCCGTAACAAACCATAGAATAAAAGTAAATTATTATTGAACCCGCAAGATTAAAAACCCACTGAAAATTATGATTTTTACCTATTCAGTCCAACAAAAAATGCAATAAAAGTGATCAAAAACCATATGTACTCCAGAATGATACTGGTGTAATGTACAACATGTCCCGCAAAAAAACAAGCCATCAACCAGCTCCATAGCCAAAAAAAGTAAAAATGTTATGCCATCTGGAAGATGGCGATGCAAAAATGATAGATTTTTCCCCACATAAGGGTTTTATTTGGCAAATTTAGTAAAAGGTAAGAAAAAATATTCAAGTATGGTATCCCCGTAATTGTATCGATCCATAAAATAAAGATAACATTAGGCTATACAGTGAACACCAAAAAAGAAAATCCAGAACAGAATTGATGTTTTTACACTCCTACACACACAAAAAAAAGTTTTTTTTAACAATAGGGGATACCAACCCAAAAACGGTAACACTGGAAAAAGCATCTCATCCCACAAAAAAGCATGCCATCACATGGCCCCAATAAAGGAAAAGCTAACATTTTATAGCCTGCAAAAGGAGCCAATGAGGAAACTAAAATCCTAGCAGCTGCAGGGCCCTCCTTTCCTTCCTCCTCGCTGTGCGCCCATAAAACAAGTAACGGCCACATGTGGGGAGTCTCTGTACTCGGGAGAAATTGTGTAATAAATCTTTTGGAAATGTGTAAATTTTAGGGCTAAATGAACATATACAAAATTTGACCATTCTAAATTTCACCTCCATTTTGATGTAATTACGGTACTATGAAGATCTCAAGGGGTTAACAATCTTCCTAAAAGTTGTTTCTGATAGTTTGAGGGGTGTAGATTTTAAAATTGGTTGATTGTATAGGGGTTTTTTGATGGTAAACCTATCTGCCTGAAAACGCACAGATTTAGAATTTTCAAAATGGCAACATTTTCAAAAAATTCATCATTTTTTCTTTTTTTTTTGTAAATAAGTACACATTGTTAAAGTAACAAGTAACTAAGTAACATTGTTAAAAAGTTATAACCATATAAAGCGACGCAAGTCAGAATACAAAAAATGGGGCTGAGCCTTAAACTATAAACTGGCTGCGTCCTTAAGGAATTAAAGGGGGGATTTTCCTCTTTAACAGGACACCGTAAGGGTGTACCAGGGTATATGATGTGTTATGATTTGTATATACGTGTAATCTGAACGGGCAGATGCAAAAATTAAATATATACTGTCGAAGTATGGCAGCCATGAAGTAGTTAACATGTAATGGATATATCCTTATTTCCTAACTAGATATCTAATATAGAGAAGCCCATGACTCATAGTTTTTATTAAGCACAATTTACATTTCCATCAGCATAGTTATTATACATCATGGGCTCCATCATTCACAATGACATTCACATCTCTGTCAATTCTCTGGATCCAATATCTTTCAACATCTATATTCTGAAGCAATTATAGACTTGAAAATGGAACCAGGGTCAATCATTTTACATTTTCTTTGCATTTTGTTTTCCTTATAGGTTCAAGTTTCTGGTGATTATTATTTGGTTATTATTATTATTATTATTATTATTATTATTATTATTATTATTATTCTCCCCCCCTCTTGATATTAAAATGACTTGTCACCAGGAATGTCATTTTTAGCTGCTGACAGGTTCCAATAACCCTATGCTATGCTTATTTAAAAATGACTGTTCGCATTCTGAATACTGCCACACTACTTTATAAAACTTTTTTTCACTTTAGCTGGCTCCCTGCCAGCATCAGTTCTGAGGGTGGTTGAAGGGAGGCTGCACGAGCCTGTGTGTCTCCTCATGCATTCTTTCCTTTTTTTTTTACAGTCGGTCTAATATAATATTCAATGCTGTGACCACTGGATCGATGTACCTGTATAGGGAGGGGGCTCCCTCTCTCTCTCCTCCCGGCACCGCGATGGCGAGGTACCGTCTTCTTAGCCAAGGACTCGACCGAGCAGATGCCCATCAGCCTATGCATCTGCATGGTTATTGCATTGTGGCTTTAATACATGGTTATTGCAGTGCATTAGAATGAACTAGTGATCACATGATCACTAGTTTATATACTAGTAATGTTAGGTATCACCACGTCCCAAAATGCCCAATCTATAAAGATATAAAAACGGTTATTCCCGGCGGTGAACCCCGTAACGGAAAAATGCACTCAAATACCCAAATCAACACTTTTTTGCCGTTTCGCAACACATAAAAAACATAATGAAAAGTGATCGAAAGTTTGCACAGTCCCCAAAATGGTAGCAATGAAAATGTCAGCTCATCCTGGAAAAAATGACACCTTAGCCAACTCTGTACTCCTAAGTATGAAAAAGTTGTTGAAGTCAGAATATGGTAAAGGTAATCATTTTTTGGTACATAAGTTTTTAATTTTTGGTGGTGCCTTTGGATAATGTTTCAACACGCAAACAAAATGGCACTTGTGAACACAGCCCCAGGGGCTTTACAAACATGTCATGAAACCTGAAAACTACCCTGCAATACAAAAGCTCAATGTCTCCTGACCCATGGCGCCCACCATGTCCCCTGACAGTGGTTTACATCCACATATGGGGTGTTACTCGGAAAAAAGGGCCCAATATATTCTTAGATCCATTTTCTACTTTTATTCAGTTTATGTCGGTAAATTTTGTGGCTAAATGAATGTATTAATGCTAAATATTAGTGAATTCCAAATCAAACCTTCATTTTGTTTGAATTTCTGTAAATACATAAAGGGTTAACAAGTTTCCCACCTGCTGTTCTGAATAGTTTAAGGAGTGAAGTTAATACAATGGGGCGATATGTGGGGGGTTTCTATTAAGAGAACTTCCAAAAACCCCTTTAGTATGAAATGGTCCCTAAAATAATTGATTGTAAAAATTTTTTGAAAATTTGAGAGAATGCTGTTCAATTTGTGATCTTTGTAATAAAAAAGGACACTTCTAAAATGACGCCAACAAAAAGCTGAGATATAGTAAATGTTAGTTACCGTATATACTCATGTATAAGCCGAGTTTTTCAGCACAAAAAATGTGCTGAAAAAACTCACCTCGGCTTATATACGAGTCACGCATCATAGTGTGCGCCCGTCGGCAGATCGCATGGACGCAACTCTGTGGGCTAGAGAAGAAAGAAGAGAGAAGATGAGCCGCTGGGAACTGTGCCTTAGATCGGGACCCGCGCCAACAAACTGGACACCGGAGGGTGAGTATTACGTTTTTTATTTTTTATGGGCTTGGCAGGGGGCGGGCTGTATACTACACGGGGCTGGCTGGCTGGCTAATACACGGGGCTGGCTGGCTAATACACGGGCTGGCTAGCTGGCTAATACACGGGGGCTGGCTGTATACTACACGGGGGCTAGCTGTATACTACATGGGGGCTAGCTGGCTGTATACTACATGGGGCCTGGCTACACCATCAGGCTTATAGCTGAGTCAATAGGTTTTCCCAGTTTCTGGTGGTAAAATTAGGGGTCTCGGCTTATACTCGAGTATATATGGTAGTTTCTAATTTGGGTAGTAAGACTATCAGTTTGAAAACCAGAACATTTTGAAGTTTGAAATTTTTTTTCAAAATGTTTACCAAATTCACCTTTTTTCATAAATAAATCAACCAAAATTTCCCACTAACTTGAAGTACAAAATGTAATGGAAAAACAAACTCAAAAACACTTAAAGCCTTCTAAGGTCGATAAAGTGTCACATGCTGGTTTTAAGAATATAGCCTTTGTCATCAAGGCGCAAATGAGCTTGGACACTAAGGGGTTAATACACCTGACAACACTGGGAGCTACAGCTAGTATAATTATATCTATAAGTTACATCGACCATTACCATGTGACAAAAATGGCCAATTAAAAGCAGCTTATCGTATATAGTTGTGTATAAGCCAAGTTTTTCAGCACAAAAAATGTGCTGAAAAACGTCCTCTCAGCTTAGACATGAGTCTATTACAAAACCCACTTAAAAAAAAAATAACACACTTAAAAAAAATTAAAAGTATATACTCAACCTCCGGTGTCCCGATGCTCCACGCGGCTCCCCGGTGTCGGTGCGTCACGTCTTCTTTCTTCCCTGCGGCTCTTCTTCTTTCTTCTGTCTTTTGTCATGGACGCGGCCATGTTATCTTCCTGGCCGGCGAATACTATGACGTCAGCAGCGGCCGCGTCCTAGTATGCGCCTGCTGGAAGAAAACATGGCCGCGTCCATGACAGAAGAAAGAAGAAGAGCCATGGGGGAAGAAAGAAGGCGGGACATGCAGACATCGGGGGGTAAGTATATAAGTTTTTTTTTTTAAGTGCTGGGGGGGGGGCAGGCTGTAAGCTGCTGGGGGCTGGCACTCTATACGCTGCCAGCCATTTCTTTGCAACCAAGGCCCCATTTTTTTCCACTGCTCTCCTGGTTCCTGCCCCTCTCATTTGTTTTGCACTAATTTGCCAGAGAGAGAGAGAAAGTTTGCATTGAGGTGACACATCATTGGGGGAGGGAGGTGCGGGAAACAGGAATGACAAAGAGAGTAATGAATATATTAAAGAGCAGACAGAAATTGTCATTTTAAATTTTCCTCTCTGGGAAACAAATGTAATAAAGTCAGATCAAAGTTATAAAAACATTTATTTTCTGGAGACCATTACTCTTCATCCACTTTTGCTTTTTACATATCAGGACATATTATGTTATATGTTCTGATAAGTTTTAGAAATATGTAATTTTGACGTAGCCTGAAGCATTTCTGACTCATTTACATATTTTTTAAAACTTTGATTTCTACAATATGTGGCCATGCCTGAATATAAGAACAGGTCCGGGCACACAGTGTTAATACAGGGAGGTCAGTAATAGGAAGCTACCTTCAGTCATTCTGTTGATAGGGAACCTGTCACAAGAGTGGCATTTTTTATAATCAGGGAACAGGTTCCTATAAGTAAAGTATGCCAAATATTTTTTTATATGGTGTCTGAAATAAAGCATGTGAAACTTTACCAGTCTCCCTGCAAGATGCCTCAGACTGAGTCCCAGAAAAATGTCAAATGGCAACTTTTGTCTGCTCTATAATATATTTTCTTCTCTCCTCATCACTCTGGCAGCTCACCCCCCCCCCCCCACCCCCTCCCGATGAAGAGTTGCAGTAACCAGAAGAACAGTGGGAAAAAAAAGTGTCCTTGGACACAAAAAAAACACAAAACAAAATTTATATTTACCTAGATGTAAGTACAATGAGGCACACCAGACTCACATCTGAGCTTTCTGCATTGGCGCCTTCTCTTACGTTGCTTCAATGAAACTGGAAAATCAACCCTGTTCTATTGAGCATGTGCTGTACCCATGGTGATTGTGCACTGGAGCCGGGGTGTACTACTACAGATCCCCTTGCAGCAGTGTGAAGGTGACGAGAGCTCCGGACTGTGGCGAATAGAAACGATTGGGGTTAATAAGTGGATAAAAGTGGTGAAAGAGAGACTCTGTGCTTCCCCCCCCCCCCCCCCCCCACATAATTATTCTGAATAATTTCCATTTAGTGCTGGCTATCTATGCAAAATATGATTCATCTCATCTTGTGTATATAACTGGTCTCACTTCTTTGGATGTTTACAGAAGCGGTGAGATGAGCCATGAGTAACATGCCAAGTCATTCAGTGATGCAGAAGCTGACTCCTTCATTAATTCTAGCCATTGCGTTGAGTGGCCATTGAAGACTACTTCTGCAGTAATAAAGTAGCTATTTTGGATATAAAAAAGACTATTAACACAACACATTTCATCTTAACAGAATACTTTGTGTATTCTATTTACAATGCAGGCACATTAATCAATGTAGCATCGTAGTCTAACTGTATACAATCTTATAACTAATGTAACAGGGGCATTGGGAAGCCATTTGCAAGTACAAAACACGAAAAAACGGGTGTGGAGATGTGCCTTGACAACTTCTTAAAGGGACAGTGCTAATGCGCTCTAGCTGTCTAATACTAGCACTTTTCCAACCTCTGCCATAAATATTTCTACATTTCTCCAGCACCTCCTTCTGGGCCGTTGTCACAAAGAGAATGCTCTAAAACAATCTAGAGGTTTTCTACCAGGGCTCCAGTCACTCTAGCCGTGCCGAGATAAATGTGGCCATTCCTTCCCAGTGCCTTATTCCTCTAATCTATAGGAGAGGAGCTTCACTGCTGAGCATGTACAAAAAGGGCAGCACACATTCATCTCAACTAAAGGGGGAATCAGAGTACACAAGCCGCACAGATAGGCCAAATGCAGCCTGCAAAGCCCTGAGTTGTGGTCCGCACCCTGCTGACAGTCACATAACTGATGGAAGAGATTATTGGTGCAAGAGGCCGGGTGGCGGTGAGTGCAGTGGAAAAGTCTTCCCTGCTTCGGGTTCCTCTCCTGCCGCTCCGTGCCATGACTCCTGACACTGGTTGTATGCGTCAACGTCAGGCCCCAGAGCGCGCACAGGAGAGAACCCAGCAGTGATAAGTACTTGTCAGCTGTACTGTACTGCTCGCAGGTCCTCTCCTGCTCCTGGCACAGCTCTGATCTGGGTCCTGATGCCAGAACATAGAACTAGCAACTACAAACACTATGAAATCATGAAAGGCTGTATTGGTGCTTTAGTGCCTCTCCTCGGCTAGCAAACTTTGGCTTTATACCTTGTCTACCCTGTTAGTTGACTTTCTTTTTAAATCATTTTTTTTTAAGTAAAGAGAGTACCGTATTTTTCGGACTGTAAGGCGCACAAAAAATCCTTTGATTTTCTCAGAAATCCAGTGCGCCTTACATATGACAACAGCTGCCTTGAATTGTGCATAGGTCTGCCACCTGCTGGTCATTCATTCTTATTATCATGTGCGCCTTATATATGAACATAAACGTTTTAGCAGGCATTTATTGATGGTGCGCCTTACAATCCGATGCGCCTTACAGTCCAAAAAATATGGTAATACATTTCTGATGCTTTCAAGTATATTTGAGCCACCCTCTTCAACCACCATTAGCTCAACAGAGAATACGGACTTGCTAATAACTTGTGTTTGACAATTCCTCATGATCCCCCCCTTTGACCTGTCTTTCTACCTTTGACCTTCTGTCTTGTTGAATAACATTTGATGTAACCAAAATTCTGGGAACTGAAAATACGGATAAAAAATGAACATAACGCCAAATCCATCAGGGATACAACGAAGAAAGAAATGAGAAATGTCATTCAGAATTTGAAACATGGTGAGAGATCCTATGTAAATCACACACAGCACATCCATTAAAGGGGTTGTAGGACCTTAATACTGTGGAAGGAGCAATCTGCTTTTCACTGCTTGACACCAGTCTCCTCACTGGAAAGAGGTGATCAGTGGGAGTGATGGGGGTCCCACCTCTGCCAAATAACTACTAATAAATGCCATTTTAATCCTTGTTTTTCTACAAATAAAAAAGAAAACTTCCAAACTTCTCATAATATAACCCATGGTATTAACCCCTTTAACGACGTAATGTAATAGGACTTCACAGTACAGTTAAGAATGCTTCAAACATATCTGGAGTTTAATGCAATATGCAGCAAACCGCATGATTGGTGCTTGGTACCGATCACAGGTGTTAAAGCGGGTTTGCCCAATTAAGAAAGTTCTCAAAATTTAATCCCCTTAATAAATTACACAATAAAAATCACTTTAACCCCTTACTTTTCAATTTTATTGTTTCATTGCTTTTTTAGCTCCTATGACTCAATGATGGTCATTGTAAAAGTGTGGGCAGGAACTCTCTAAGCAGACACTTCATGATTCCTCTCTGCTATGAGATGCCCTGTGCTGACCATGTGCTAGGTTTATCAGATTTCAGGGTTTATCTTCACTCTTATTTAGCTTTTGAACATTCTACTAGTATCTGACACCTAGAAAAAGAGAGAGAGGAGACAGATCAAGTTTCTTTGCAGGAATATCCCTTTAAGCCTTAATCTTCACCAGCAAAACCGCCGGCCATTTTGTCTGGGATTGTTACTCACTGTCACGCCATTGTGGAGTGACATGACATCCTAGAGCAGGAGTCCCCAAACTGTGGCCAGCTGAGGCCATTTATCCGGTCCCCGGTGGAAGAATGGCCAATTATAATGTGAGCGATTCAGGCGCCCATGGTTGTCCCAATCGCCCACCAGAAGAATCAATTTTATTTGTACAAATGCGATTGATGTGCTGAGCATCACAGAGTATCTACTCTGAGCTGCTCTGTACACTCTGGAGGAATGGAGGACACAGGCAGTGTGACATCACATTCCACCTGTGTCCTCCTGCATAGAAGCAATTTTTTGTTATTGGCCACAGCCATTATTATAATCACGGGCGGGTATATTCTGGTGGGGAAACGCTCTATATACGGAGATAAGGAAAGGTGTATACACTGGGATGGGGGGGCCGCATATACTGGGATGAGGGGGGCTACATATACTAAGACTGGGCGGCTGTATATACAGTGATGAGGGCACGTGTATATACTGCAATGGGGGGGCTGCATATACTGGGACGAGGGGAGGCTGTATATACTGGTAAGGGGTGGCTGCATTTACTTAGACTGGGGAAGGGGGACGGCCATATCTTATGGCTTATCGAAGGGAGGTTGGGGGTGGTAGAGGCCCTTTCTAATTGCTTACAGAGTTGGGTGCCTTATCTAATAAATTACTGAGTGGGGGCCCTCTCTAATGGATTACTATGGTACGACTCTCCATTTATCGGAGACATAGTGAACTGTTCCCCTGAGTAAAAAGTATGGGAACCCCTGGCCTAAAGTCTATATGAGACTGCAATACCAGTCATTTCTAGATATCTCTAACAGTGTGCCTGCAATACATTAGTAGGGGGTGTACAATTAAAGTACAGTGAACATGAAAATCTAGCAAATACGGTTTTACATCAATTTCACTGCATTTGGAATTTTTTCCCGCTTCCTAGTACACATCATGGAATATTAAATACTGGAAAGTAAAATTTGTTAGGCAGAAATAAGCCCTCATACAGTTCTCTACATGGCAAAATTAAAAAGTTATGGGTTTTTGAAGGGGGGGGGGAGCAAAAAAATTTAAAAAAGGACAATTGTCGGGAATGGGCTAATACATCATGTATAATTTTACAATAACACTGCAGTTTTACAGAACACTTTTCTTTTTTTTTTACTCTGCAGCTTTTTTGTATATAAAACTCGGTTAATACCATTTAATCTGTGCCACAAGCCCCTTCCATGCCATGCATATCAATGAGCAATTATTACAGCTGATCACACTCATGCAGGGCTCTAGGTCATAAAGGTCAGCGTATTAGTGTTTGTAACAGTATGCATCCCACATGATATTATGCCTGACACTAAAAACCCTCTTTAATTTCCCTTGAAACCAATTTATAAAAGCAGAGAGCCATGTTATAAGGAGCCGCACGTTGTAATTAAATGTGACGTTGGAGAAGTCCGTCAAGTACTGCCACATGGTCCAAATCTGCTGCCACAAAGAAAAGGTCACACCAGATGCAGAAATGTTACCTGTCATTTTGGAAAAGTCTCCTGCTCTTAACCATATAACTGATATACTGACAGTATATACCGTATATATTTGTGTATAAGCCGAGTTTTTCAGCACAAAAAATGTGCTGAAAAACGTCCCCTTGGCTAATACAAGAGTCAATACATACTTAAAAAATACTTAAAAAATAATAAACTTATATACTCACCCTCCTGTGGCCCCGATGTGCAGCGCTGCTCCCCCGATGTCCGCGCGGGTCCTTTTCTGGCTTCCACGTCCATCTTCTTTCTTCTGTAACATCGTGCTGGGCGCCGCCATGTTTCTCTCCCACCTAGTATGACGTCAGCCAGAGAGAACAATGGCGGCGCCCAGCACGTTGTTACAGAAGAAAGAAGACAGGCGCAGAAGCCAGAAGAGGACCCGCGCGGACATCGAAGGAGCAGCGCTGCACATCGGGGCCACCGGAGAGTGAGTATGTAAGTTTTTTTTTTTTTTTTTAATGCTGGGCTGTGCTGTATACCACTGGGGGCAGGCTGAGGTGGCTGTATACCACTGTGGGCAGGCTGAGGTGGCTGTATACCACTGGGGGCAGGCTGAGGTGGCTGTATGCCACTGTGGGCAGGCTGAGGTGGCTGTATGCCACTGTGGGCAGGCTGAGGTGGCTGTATGCCACTGTGGGCAGGCTGAGGTGGCTGTATGCCACTGTGGGCAGGCTGAGGTGGCTGTATGCCACTGTGGGCAGGCTGAGGTGGCTGTATGCCACTGTGGGCAGGCTGAGGTGGCTGTATGCCACTGGGGGCAGGCTGAGGTGGCTGTATGCCACTGGGGGCAGGCTGAGGTGGCTGTATGCCACTGGGGGCAGGCTGAGGTGGCTGTATGCCACTGGGGGCAGGCTGAGGTGGCTGTATGCCACTGGGGGCAGGCTGAGGTGGCTGTATGCCACTGGGGGCAGGCTGAGGTGGCTGTATGCCACTGGGGGCAGGCTGAGGTGGCTGTATGCCACTGGGGGCAGGCTGAGGTGGCTGTATGCCACTGGGGGCAGGCTGAGGTGGCTGTATGCCACTGGGGGCAGGCTGAGGTGGCTGTATGCCACTGGGGGCAGGCTGAGGTGGCTGTATGCCACTGGGGGCAGGCTGAGGTGGCTGTATGCCACTGGGGGCAGGCTGAGGTGGCTGTATGCCACTGGGGGCAGGCTGAGGTGGCTGTATGCCACTGGGGGCAGGCTGAGGTGGCTGTATGCCACTGGGGGCAGGCTGAGGTGGCTGTATGCCACTGGGGGCAGGCTGAGGTGGCTGTATGCCACTGGGGGCAGGCTGAGGTGGCTGTATACCACTGGGGGCGGGCTGAGGTGGCTGTATACCACTGGGGGCGGGCTGAGGTGGCTGTATACCACTGGGGGCGGGCTGAGGTGGCTGTATGCCACTGGGGGCGGGCTGCGGTGGCTGTATGCCACTGGGGGCGGGCTGAGGTGGCTGTATGCCACTGGGGGCAGGCTGAGGTGGCTGTATGCCACTGGGGGCAGGCTGAGGTGGCTGTATGCCACTGGGGGCAGGCTGAGGTGGCTGTATGCCACTGGGGGCAGGCTGAGGTGGCTGTATGCCACTGGGGGCAGGCTGAGGTGGCTGTATGCCACTGGGGGCAGGCTGAGGTGGCTGTATACCACTGGGGGCAGGCTGAGGTGGCTGTATACCACTGGGGGCAGGCTGAGGTGGCTGTATACCACTGGGGGCAGGCTGCGGTGGCTGTATACCACTGGGGGCAGGCTGCGGTGGCTGTATACCACTGGGGGCAGGCTGAGGTGGCTGTATACCACTGGGGGCAGGCTGAGGTGGCTGTATACCACTGGGGGCAGGCTGAGGTGGCTGTATACCACTGGGGGCAGGCTGAGGTGGCTGTATACCACTGGGGGCAGGCTGAGGTGGCTGTATACCACTGGGGGCAGGCTGAGGTGGCTGTATACCACTGGGGGCAGGCTGAGGTGGCTGTATACTACTGAGGTGGCTGTATACTACAGGGGGCAGGCTGGGGTGGCTGTATCCTACTGGGGGCAAGCTGGGCTGGCTGTATACTACTGCAGGCAGGCTGGGGTGGCTGTATACTCCTGGGGGCAGGCTGTATACTCCTGGGGGCAGGCTGTAAACTACTGGGGGCAGACTGAGGTGGCGTATATATATGCCGTATATATGTCCCCCCATACTTTCGTGTGAATGTAGCCTAAGTTGGAGGAAAGCTGTCACGCAGGCACAGATGAGTGATAACTGTATTATTTGACAGTCCTATATATTCGCCTAAACCCTTTGGCTGGATAGAATAGAAATCAATAAGTTGACTAAGTAAAGCAATAACCATATTTCAGTTTAAGTTTGTAGTGATCCATTTTTGATTTCCAATGTAATGCAGGAAATCAAGTGCAGGAAAGCTTTTTTTTTTTAACTATAAATCTAATAAAGCTATCCTATTATCGCAGGCAACTCGTTTTTCGTTTTCTTCACAGCCAAAAGTTCTCCCATGGATCATTTCACCAAAGCCATCTATAGCATCAGTGTATAATAAGCAAAGAGGGGTTGGAATTTGGTTTTCTAAATAAATTCAGTTTCACAGCCCATACAACACCCCTAGGGCAGTTTAATCCACCTCTCAGACACCATCCATTACCTACTCAGTACCTTTATATACTACTATGTTCCTAATACAAAAAAACTTTAGGTACCATTTGATTTTATGAATTATGAACCAAACATACTTTGAGAATGTTGTAGCTACACTGATGCAGGAACATATCTTGTTCAATCCCTCAGCTTAGTGGTTTTGCGGAAAAAACAATTATAAAATTATGATGATAAGGCTCTGTTGCTTCTATGCCTGGTTGAAACACTTCTACTCTTACATTAAGTATGTACTGTTCCAGAGAATCATGAGATCACTGTTGTGCCTGACAAACACAAGTAATCAATCCCTGCACAATTCCCCCAGCTGCTGTGTACGAGTGATCCAGCTCAGGTTGATTAGTCCTGTCTGGACAGTTCAGGAACTTCATGTGATGTGTCTATGAATGGCAGGGTGAATGCAATCCAGCTTTCCAAAGGTTCTGAATGTTAGTGCAATCCCACTCAACTCAGGGATTGAACAAGATATGTGCCTGCAGGTTGCTACAGCATTCTCAAGGTATGTTTGATTCATAATGCATGAAATCAAATGGTAGATTATCTTTAACCATTTGTGGAGGAATCTCCATTCCCGAATACAAAATTCCAATCTTGCAGTAGATAACTCTTTCCGACCGAGTAGATTTATAGCGATCAATTTCTTCAGTATATGTATTTCTAATACTGTGTCTCATAATATGTTGTAATATATCTTCTACCAAGTTTTAGCTTATATTTTCCCCGTTGCTAGACTGGTTGATACATTGGGATCATATGTTTGTAGCAACCATCAAACAACAAACATTTGCTTCTATTTGCACTATACTCCATGTTTTTTATCTGTCTTTTTTTCAATGAGCCCCAGCTGTTCCTGCTCCCACGCAGAATTGACTTTTGTATTATTCAATGTTGGTAACACATAGGGAAATGAAAACAGGGCTCTGAGTGTGCAGCTTGGCAGCAGTAACGTGTAGTCATTAAATTTATCTACAACTGGCCAATCGTTTTCAGCTTCTAAGTTTTTAATGAAACATCCGCTTTTAACTGAATAGTCCAATTCCACTGCTCATAAAAACAACTGTCTTATATATTACATAGCACAGCATCGGAATTATTTGTATCCCTAGAGAAGAGAGTACAAGAATGCTTCCAGAAAAGTTTCTCTGTACTGAGTACATATAAAAGAAAAATTAGAAGACATAAGAAAAGAACTTTACTGTATATTCCAGGATTGTAGCTGGACTCGGACCACTGGGGGAATGTCCTCTCCTTGTTTTTCCTACTATAGCATATACTACTTGGGAGGCACTGTACATTAGTAAAGAGCTAAAATCTGAGAAAAGGATGATGATGAGGAATGAGGAAATACACTCAAGTCTCGTTAGAATGCTGGTATAAAAATCCATTCACAGTCCTGGTGCAAAGAACACCAAACAACCTTCACACTGTCTGTAGCTTTGCATGGATTGGTAGAATCACTTTGATATGAAAGAAAGTCCTCAAATCTAAATCCAGTAGTGTTGCTAAAAAGATAAAGATCGTTTTTAACCTCTTTGCAATTTGACTCAGTTTTATAATAATAATATTGATGTTTTTGCTCCTATTACTGCATAACCTGCTCACTGTAAGATAGAGCTCTGTGGGTGGGCACTAGGTGAGCAGACACTTCCCAATTACTATGTGTTATGCTCTAGCACAGCGGTGGCGAACCTAGGGCACGGGTGCCAGTGGTGGCATTTAGAGCCCTATTTGTGGGCACCCAAGCCATCCACACAGCACAGAGTCTCTCACCATCCAGACAGGACTCAAAGAATCATCCTGCAGTCCCAAGAGACTCGAGAAATGTTGATCTCAGTGCTATTTTAAAGCAACACATTCTTGATTGCTTGGGGATGCAGGAAGAGGTAGAACATGTGGAAAGGGGCGGTTTATCTTTAGAGTTTCTGCTGGTCGCATCTTTCTTCCTGTACTGGGGGACCATGGCAAGAAACTACAACGATAGTCCAAATTTGCCCCCATTTTTCGACTGTATTGCAGTCTTAAAGAGGCTGATATAATTAAAAGTTGTGGTAGAACAGGTAGCAATAAATAACTACTTAAATTGCCGTCCTGGCACTTTTCAATGAATAAGTGGTTTTTGGTTGTAGTTTGGGCACCCGCTCTCTAAAAGGTTTGCCATTGCTGCTCTAGCACATCCTCCAGTTGCTGTGTGCTGGCAATGTGCTTAAATTACCAGGGTACAGGGTTTAGCTACACTTTCATTTAGCTTCTGAGCATTCTAGTAATATCTGAAATTAGAAAAAGAGCAATGAGACAGATCAGAGGCATGTGATGGATATAAGATTGCTAATAACACACTCAGCTCTCGCTATGTCACCTAACATATCAAACACTCAACATTACTATGCTTCTACTCCTCTCTCAGATCAAGATGCTGATGTTGTTTGTGGAGCGGCTCTCCTCCACTCGCTGCTGGACAGGAAGAGCCTGTGGCTCTGCTGCTCTTTGCTTCTTCCCCCTCGACCCTGCTCCTGCAGCACATCGGGGTGCGGGGGGTGTTCAGTAAGACCTGGCGACCATAGTCAAGACTGAGTTTATGGTTGTATTGCATGCTAACCAAATCTGAAAAAATACTCCCTATATTACTTAAAATAATATGTAATATATAGCTTGTATCAGATCTGCTGTGTGTAATGCTATGTATAATATTTTTGATGGAAACTACACTTAAAGTGGCCAAAAGCTACAATAACCTCGCTATAGCTAACAATACTGACCATCTCCCTGTATAATGACCTCTCTAATACCACTGACCCATCATTACATCACTAATGACAATAGATGATGTCACAGCTTATCTCCTCCCCCTCTCTGCACAATGACCTCTATATAGATAACAGTAACCCATCATTACATCACTACTGACAATAGAGGATGTCACAGCTCATCTCCTCCCCCACCCTGTACAATGATTTCTATATAGATAACACTGAGCCATCATTACATCACTACTGACAATAGATGATGTCACAGCTTATCTCCTTCTCCTCCCTGTATAATGACCTCTATATAGATAACACTGACCCATCATTACATCACTACTGACAATAGATGATGTCACAGCTTATCTCCTCCCCCTCCCTGTACAATGACCTTATATAGATAACACTGACCCATCATTACATCACTAATGACAATAGATGATATCACAGCTTATCTCCTCCTCCCTGTACAATGACCTCTATATAGATAACACTGACCCATCATTACATCACTACTGACAATAGATGATGTCACAGCTTATCTCCTCCTCCTCCCTGTACAATGACCTCTATATAGATAACACTGAACCATCATTACATCACTGCTGACAATAGATGATGTCACAGCTTATCTCCTCCTCCCTGTACAATGACCTCTATATAGATAACACTGAACCATCATTACATCACTGCTGACAATAGATGATGTCACAGCTTATCTCCTTCTCCCTGTACAATGACCTCTATATAGATAACACTGACCCATCATTACATCACTAATGACAATAGATGATGTCACAGCTTATCTCCTCAGTGGTCCCGTACACTGACCTCTACATAGATAATACCATTGCCCTATCATTACATCACTACTAATAATAAATGATGTCATGGCTTGTCTCCTCCCCTTCCCTGAAAAGTGACCTCTATGTAGATAACACTGACCCATCATTACATCACTACTGACAATAGATGAGCATCGGAAGTAAGAAGCATTGGCTTATACTCGAGTAAATAAAGCATCTATATTTACACGCATACAGTAAAGAGAAGGAAAGCAGTACAACAAATATAATAACATTGGGTGCAAATCCCAGGGGCCTTGGTAGGTGACATAAAGCATCTATAGCAGAATCCTGCTGTGCTGGGGGATCAGTAAGTTCACACAGCAGGTGGAAGGAGGCTCTGCATGCGGTGACGTAGAGGTGAGTTTTGGTATAGCTGCCTCTGTCAGGGCTATACATGTGCCCAGCTAGGCCCCTCCCACATCTACTTCTGTGTGGAACAGAATAGAGGCTGAACACACATCACAATAACAAATAAAAAAATATTTTTAATTCTGGGTAAACATTATGAATAGCTGTTTGAAATATTTTAACCTATTTTGGAGCTTTTTGAAGTAATTTTTTTTTGTGCCATAACCCCTTTAAAATATATAACCTTATAATTTGCAGTGCTGGGGTCCTGGGTTCGATTCCCACCCAGGTCAACATCTGCAAAGAGTTTGCATGTTCTCTCCATGTTTGCATGGGTTTCCTCCGGGTCCTCCGGTTTCCTCTCACTCTCCAAAAAAACATACTGTTAGGTAGTTTAGATTGTGAGCCCAATAGGAACAGGCACCAATTTTCCATGCTTTGTGCAACGCTGCGTAATCTGTGTGCGCTATATAAATAAAGAATTATTATTAATATTATTTACCCAGTAGTCCCACTTCGTCCATTCCTGTACAATGAAGTTTTTTCTGCTTTTAACCATGCTATACATAAACACAATATGGGAGACTAAACAGTGTCTATTAACCCATGTGTTCTACTTACCCATGGAAGCCAATCATAGCTTAGCTGTAATTTTATAAACAGCTGTGGGAATATGTAAGATGAGCGCTGATTGGCTTCCATAGGCAACTAGAACAGTTCTGCTCCTAGACACTTCTGATAAATGTCCCCCAATACTTTAATGGTTTTCAAGCCTGTCATTTAATGACACACTTAAAGTAATAATTTGAGGCTTGCACAGAATGTCGTAGGTCAGACAAGGTCAGCCTGGATTAGTAGCAGAGATTACTGTTATTACGGTGGACTCTGGTCACACATCACTCGGAGCATGACAGGATGATATTATAATGAAATGATATACCGTACCGGTGCAGTAGACAGTCTTCGCAACTGTTGCCATGATGATACTTGTGAAACCGGTGCCGGCCCCAAGCTCCAACGCTGTGCACCCTCTGAAGAGATCCTGCTGCCAGAGGATATAATCCGCCAAGAGAAACGCTCCACGCCAGATCTAGAGACAGATCACTACATGTTATAGTCAAGCTTACTCTGTTTTTAATGAATAAACTGCAATTAATCTGCAGCATAAAAAAGTTATATAATTTAAAGCGCTATAGACAATATAGACCGGCGTATTACATGTAGCTTTTGTCCTATCATTTGTTACTACTGCAGTAACAGTATAAAAACTGGCATGGTTAAAGGGGTCGACCAAGATTAGAAAAACATGGCTGCCAAGACCTGTCCACAAGTTGTCTGTGGTGTTGCTTGATTAATGTCATATTAATATTAGACACAGTCCATGAAAGAAGAGGCTGGTTAGGGCTCATGCACACAACTGCATGCATGTTGCAGTCTTGTGGCCCCAAAAACGGGCCGTGTGTCACCCATATGTAAACAAAATGCCGTAAACTGTCTGTAACAAAAAAAAACACCCACCGCAAAAAATGGGCCATATTCGGTCGACAACACCGTAGGATGTTTTTTGTACGCCTATTAACCCCTAGGGGACTCAGCCTATTTTGGCCTAAAGGACGCGGCCCCATTTTTCAAATCTGGCCTGTGTCACTATAAGTGGTTATAGCGTGGGAACACTATGAGATATCCAGGGGATTTTGAGATTGTTTTCTCGTGACACATTGTACTTCAAATTAGTTTAAAAATTTGGATGATATCTTTTGCGTTTAGTTATGAAAAAAAACTAAATTTGGCAAAAATTTTGAAAAATTCTTTATTTTCAACGTTCTAAATTCTCTACTTTTGATGCAGATAGTCAAAGCACCCAAATAAATTCATAACTTACATTTCCCAAATGTCTGCTTTATGTTGGCATGGTTTTTTAAGATTCCACATATTTTACTAGAATGTTATGAGGCTCAGAATTTGGGTGCCATTTTTCACATTTTTTGTAAAATTGCCAAAACCCGTACTTAGATGGACCTGCTCAACTTCTAATTGACACTGAGAGGCCTAAATAATAGCTAGACTCATAAATTACCCCATTGTGGAAACTACACCCCTCAACGTATGAAAAACCACTTTTAAGAAGTTTGTTAACCCTTTACGTGTTTTATAGGGGTTAAAACAAAATGGAGGTGGAGTCTGCAAATTGTAATATTTTTTTCACAATACACTCATTTTGGGTGGAAAATTAAACATTTATAATGGATTAAATGAAAAAAGGCTCCACAAAGTTTGATACCCAATTTATCCCGAGTACACGGATACCCCATATGTGCTGGTAACCTGCTGTATGGGCGCACGGCCGGGCATAGAAGGGAAGGAGGCGCCATCCAAATCAGATTTGCTATGTCACATTGTACAGGCTATAATTTTTTTCTTTTTTTTATTGAGGATCTATAGGGGCTTATTTCTTTTGCCACATGAGATGCACTTTTCTAATACATAATTTTGGAGCCTCTATAGCTAATTGGTGAGATTTAATTAACTCTTTGTTGGAGGAAATGAAAATCATCAATTTTTAGGAAAATTTTTATGTGTTTTTTTTTTGGCCGTTAACCATACCATAAAAATAGTATATTATTTTTATTCTATGGGTCGCCACGATTATGAAAATACTTCATTTATATATATTTTTAATTCTTTACCATTTTTACTGAATAAAAAGTAATTTGGCAAAATTGTTGTTAATTTTAGCATCACCGTCTTTCATATGTATAACTTTTTTATTTTTCACCTCACAAATCTGTTTAAGGCCCCTTCCACACTAGCGTTGCGTTTCACGTCAGGGTGCAATGCGTGAAAAACTGACGTTTTTGCCTGCGTTTTTGTTCCATTTTTCCTTGGAGTAATTAGCGTTTTTGCGTTTTTCACGCGCGTGTTGTTAGCGTTGTTTTGCGTTTTCGGCGCATTTTTCACGCGCGATTCAATGGGAGACTCGAGCATTTTTCAAAGGGACCATGGTTTGGGATTAAAATGTGTTATTTAATTGAAAAATAATGTCTTCTGATAAGTTGCAAACATCTGCGATCTATTCTTCACTGTTCCGCGCGTATATTAGCAGATGTGAAGAACAGTGAAGAATAGAATAAAAACATTGAACACAGTGAACACAGGATCATTTAAGATAAAAACACAGTGCAGAACACAGTGCAGAATAGATTACAGATGTTCGGCACATCTGCTTACTTGTCGGGAGATGCGCACGGAACGGTGCGCCCAAAATAGCATGTGAAGAACAATATATATGTGTGTGAAGAACACATTGCAGATGTTTAAATACATCTGCAATGTGTTCTTCACACATATATATTGTTCTTCACATGCTATTTTGGCCGCACCGTTCCGCGTGTATCTCCCGACAAGTAAGCAGATGTGCCGAACATCTGTAATCTATTCTGCACTGTGTTCTGCACTGTGTTTTTATCTTAAATGATCCTGTGTTCACTGTGTTCACTGTGTTCAATGTTTTTATTCTATTCTTCACTGTTCTTCATTGTGTTTTTTTAATTAAATGCTCGATCGCCAGCAGGGGAAATAATGTTATTCTGGTCACCTAGCAACCCTTACGTTTAAAACGCATTGCACTCGCATTGCACTTGCAATGATTGCGAGTGCAATGCGTTCTTGATGCATCTCCATAGACTTGAATGGGGCGTGAAAAACGCGCGTGACCCGCAAAAGTAGAGCATGCTGCGATTTTGACGCGCGTGAAAACGAACGCAAGCACGCGCGTTAAAACCTACGCTAATGAAGAAAGACCCATTGAATACAATGGGACAGAGTGCAATGCGAGTTCTGCGCGTCAAAAGCACGCGCAGAACTCGCGCGTGAAAAACGCCAGTGTGGAAGGGGCTTAAGGGCTTATTTTATGCAAGAATGATTGCTCTTTTTAGTGGTCTTATTTTAGATTGCGTAACTTTTTTAAATCACTTTTTTTAGAGCATTTTTAAAGGGCATTAATAAAAAAATCATCTTTTTCAGAGAGAGTTTTTTTAGGTTGTTTTTTACGGGGTTCACTTTGCGGATCTAATAACGATTCTGTTTTATTATACAGATTGTTACGGACGCAGCGATACCAAATATGTGGGGGTTTTGTGTATTTTATTCAATTGTACTGAATAAAAACTAATTTGGAGAAAATCTTATTCATTTTAGCATCACCATCTTTTTATATGCATAACTTTTTTATTTTTTGGCTGACAAATCTTGTTAGGGGCTTATTTTTTGCGAGAACAGTTGTTCTTTTTAGTGGGCTTATTTTAGAGTGCATAACATTTTTTAAATCACTTTTTAGAGCATTTTTTATAGGGTATTAATTAAAAATTATCTTTTTTCGGAACGTTTTTTGCGTTTTTTTCCTCCGGCGTTTACCGTGCGGGTCCAGTAACAATTCTGTTTTATTATGCAGATTGTTACGGACGCGGCAATACCAAATATGCAGGTTTTTTTTTGTGTTTTTATGCTTTTTATACTTTATTATTATTTTTTATGGGAAAGTGACATTTTAGGGGCTTATATTTTATGTATTTATTTTTTATAATGTGTAGTGTTAAGTGTTTTTGCATGTTTTTACTTATACATACTTGAACTTAAACCAGTGATGCTGTGATCACTGGTTTAAGTCCAATACACTGCTCTACAATACTATTTTATTGTAGAGCAGTGTAAACTGTCTGAGCAAGCTTGCGCATGCTCAGACAGTTTGCAGTCAGACCCGGAAGGGATCTGGCTGCCATGGAGACCGGGCAGCTCCAGGGCACATGCCAGTCCTCGGAGCTGCCCGGAAGAGGATCGGATCCCCCGGTAAGCGGCACGGGGGATCCGATCCACAGCAGGAACACCCTTACACGCCGCGGTCATGCTTGACCGCGGCGTGTAAGGGGTTAACACCCGCGATCGGAGTCGGCTCCGATCGCGGGTGTTACAGCGCGGTGTCAGCTGTGATAGACAGCTGACAGCCGCTGCTTCTGGTACCGGCTCAGTTCGTGAGCCGGTCCCAGAAGCTGGACGTTATACTACCTCCCGGTGCGCTAAGCATCTAGCCCCGGGGACGTAGTATAACGTCGTGGTGCGCTTAGGGGTTAACTTCTATGGAGAGAAAACATTTTTAAGAAAGGGTTCTGTTATGGACTGTTCACGGTCAATGGGAAATAAAAGTGACCAGATTGTGTGCATGAGACATTACTAAAAGAAAGTAGTTTTCATATCCTGGACAACCTCTTGGAAATCAAGGAAAGGAAATCAAGCATCAAAATCAAGCATGAGAAACCAAGAACACTCATATATCTAGGCACTGTGACTAAGGTAATATTTATTATCCATGGTCTCCTTCCTTCAAAAATCAACTCATACTAATAGATATAAGTTTGAGAAGAGCTCCTGGGGGTATTACCAGGGCACCTTTGTGCTACAACGTCACAGACTTTTAGACTGTCTCCCTCAGCACTTCCAGTCATAATATATATATATCCAAAATAATTGGTCTATGTATATAACATGTATCTAAAAACAGTTGAGTAAACAAACTAGGCTTTAAAGTTCAATTCCCCCAATCCTTCCATTATACCCCCCACAGAACCTGATCCAACAACACTTCCCCACGAAGTGGGGGTCCTGAATATGAAACATGCATCAATAAGACAAGGATGTCCAACATGAGAAAACTTCTTGACTTTTTTTAATTTTTTTTTTAATATAGACAAAACATTCACATCCGCCACGTCAACAAAGAAGGATCCAATATTAAAGTATGAAGAAAAATTGCTTTTGCGAATTTTCACATACTGTATATGCTTGAGTATAAGCTGACCCGAGTATAAGCAGAGACCCCTAATTTTACCACCAAAAACTGGGAAAATCTATTGACTAGAGTATAAGCTGAGGGTGGGAAATGCATTGGTCACAGTCTCCCAGTATACAGCCAGCAAGCGCCCAGTAGTAAACAGCCAGCCTGCCCCCATGTAGTATACAGCCAGCCTGCCCCCATGTAGTATACAGCCAGCCTGCCCCCATGTAGTATACAGCCAGCCTGCCCCCATGTAGTATACGGCCAGCCCCCCAGCAGTATACGGCCGGCCCATCCTGCCCCCTGTAGTATACAGCCGGCCCACCCAGCCCCCTGTAGTATAAAGCCGGCCCACCCAGCCCCCTGTAGTATACAGACGGCCCACCCAGCCCCCTGTAGAATACAGCCGGCCCACCAAGCCCCCTGCAGTATACAGCCGGCCCATCCAGCCCCCTGTAGAATACAGCCGGCCCACCCAGCCCCCTGCAGTATACAGCCGGCCCACCCAGCCCCCTGCAGTATACAGCCGGCCCACCCAGCCCCCTATAGAATACAGCCGGCCCACCCAGCCCCCTGCAGTATACAGCCGGCCCACCCAGCCCCCTGCGGTATACAGCCGGCCCACCCAGCCCCCTGCAGTATACAGCCGGCCCACCCAGCCCCCTGTGGTATACAGCCAGCCCACCCTGCCCCCTGTAGAATGCAGCCAGCCCACCCTGCCCCCTGTAGTATACAGCCAGCAAAAAAAAAAAAAAAAACACACTAAAAAAAAAAAAAAAACCCACCTTATATACTCACCCTCCTGTGGCCCCGATGCTCAGCGCAGCTCCCTGATGTCTTCCGCACAGCTCCTCTTCTCTCTGTAACAGCCGGCAGAGACATGGCCATGTGCTCTGCCGGCCGATGCAGAACATGATGCGGCCGCTGCTGACGTCATAGTATGATAACATGGCCGTGTGTCTGTCGGGTGTTACAGAAAACCGAAGAAAAAAAGAGAAGCCGCGGGGAAGACAGAAGAGGACCCGTGCCGACACTGTGGAGCCGCGTTGAGCATCGGGGCCGTCGGAGGGTGAGTATATGCGGTTTTTTTAATTGACATTTGTTGTGTTGAAAAACTCTTATAAAACTGCGTATACACGAGGATATACGGTATTCAGATTGTAAAGCACAAAATCAATTTTTTTTAAAATAATGATTTTCAATAATAAAACTTAATCTCTTTTCCTACCTGTTTGCCAACATCTTCTAGTGGTGTGGCCATTGTATGCTCTGAAAGACAAATAATAAATGTATTACTGTATACATACAATTATTGCTGTAAATAGACCTCTGTCAACAGATCTTGGACACAAAAACTATCAGCATGTTCTCAGGTTCCTGAGAGTTCCTTAGGGCTAAACCTTGTAATTGTAGTCCAACCTTTCCATTCACTTAAACCTTTAAAGACCTGGCCCTTTTTTGTTTTTTCATTTTTATTTTTCATTCCCCACAATCAAAAATCTATAACTTATAACGCAAAGAGCTCTGTTTGGGCTTGTTTTCTGCGTAACAATTTGCACTATAGTGATGGTATTTAATATTCCACGCCGTGTACTGGGAAAAAATTCCAAATGCAGTGAAATTGGTTAAAAAACGCATTTGCACCATTTTCTTGGATTTTACGGCTTTCACTGTGCGCCACAAATTTCATGACTACTTTATTCTTTGGGTCAATATGATCAGGGGGATAACAAATTTGTATAGGTTTTAGAATGTTTTCATATATTTACAAAAAATATTGGCGCCAATATCTTTTTTTATGCTTCAGTGTACGGAGCTGTGGGTGGTGTTATTTTCCGTGACTTTTGATTACGTTTTTAATGTTACCATTTTTAGGCCTGTACGACCTTTTGATCACTTTTCATAAAAAATGTTTAATTTTCCAAAAAGTTATATTTTGATAGATCGGGCACCTAATGTGTTTGTGATTTTTACAGTTTATTTTTATTTATATCAGTTTTAGGGAAAGGGGAGTGATGTGAATTTTTAGGGTTTTTTATTATAAATTTTTTTTTAACTTTTTTTAAAAATTTTTACTTTTATTTTTCAGACCCCCTAAGGTACTTTAACGCATGGTTGTCCAATTGATCCTACCATATACTTCCATAATACTGTATGTCAGTATATGGGAATTTTTCTCCTCATTCATTACAATGTGCAAATCGCACATTGTAATCAATGAATTAAAACGAGTCAGCCTTGGTTCTTCGGAAGACCCAAGGATGTCATGGCAACGGGGCCCATGCGCAGCCAACTTTTTGAAGCCGGCGATGTGTGGGTTATCACCCCCGATCAGTTCTAGCACCAATCGCGGGTGTTAACGAATAAGTCTTTGCTGCAATATGCCAGTGAGCCCTCTCCATGCACCCGCAGCCGACCTGTGACGTGCTATTAGGTCACGAGTCGTTAAAGGGTTAAATGAAGTCACAGAAAGTATATGTCTACATATGTTACTAGACTCCAGCTTCTAGGAAAATGGAGAAAGCATCCCTTCTGTCTGTTTTCAAATATGTGGTGTCAGGACGTTTGGAGGACTATCAAGAGGTCCTGAAATGGTTCCTGTGTATGTGACTATTGAGAGCAAGAACAGATGTAGAAGGACTTCATAGATGAAGGTCCTTCTCAGTATGAAATTTGATTGGTGCTTTGGGTGGCCAGGGAAGGCTTGGGCCTCAGGCTTCTGCCCAATCAGCCCATTTATAATCCACTACTGAATAGAAGTGTCCAAGACCTGTCTCTGGAGACCTCAAAGTTACTTGTCCTGTTAAAGGTGTTTTCCGGTCACTATATGTACTTTTTTTTTTAAACTGACCAATTGTTTTGCATATATTATACCTCACCACCCTGGGCTGTATACTTTGGTTTCCTGGACTTGTCCCTTCACAGCTTGCAGCTTCATCACTCCAAGATGGCTGCCCCCTAATTGAAAAAACATGTCCCAGAATCCCTCTGGTCAGCATAACCTCTTCATACAGAGGAAGGTGCAGTCACACTCCCACAGCAGGGAACAGAGAGCTGATTACACATGTGCGACTGTAAAGCAGAGACCGTATACAGGTCGTTACTATGGAAATTGTAAGTGTAGCAGGAGCTGGCAGTGCACAGGAATGACTTTGATTTCATGAAAAGGGGGCAGAAGATTTAATGACACTGAATTAGTGAAGTGATAAGTGTGGGGAGATGGTGTAGTGAAGTCAATCGTTGTCACCGGAGAACCCATCTAATAGAGGGACAAGTAATGGAGCCCCAAACTTTCCAATTTGCAATGAGGGGGGTGGCTGATTGGTATTGAATATTCTTATCTGATGTGAGTTGTACGGTATATATACTCGTGTATAAGCCGAGTTTTTCAGCACAAAAAATGTGCTGAAAAACCTCACCTCAGCTTATACACGAGTCAATGATAAAAAAAAAAAAACTTAATACTCACCCTCTGGTGTCCCCGTTGTTCCTCGCGGCTCCCGATCTCTGTCGCGGCTCCCGGCAGCTCCCCGTGTCTCCTCTTCTGTCTTCTCTAGCCGGCAGAGTCGCGTCCATGTGATCTGCCGGCTGTCGCACACTACAATGCAGCGCTGTCACCGCTGATGACGTCATCAGCGGCGCATCACAGTGTGCGACGGCCGGCAGATAGAATGGACGCGACTCTGCCGGCTAGAGAAGATAGAATAGTGAAGAAGCCGCCGGGAGCCATGAGGAACATCGGGGACACCGGAGGGTGAGTATTATGTTGTTTTTTTTTTTTTTTAATCTGTATGCTACACGGGGGTCAGGCTGTATGCTGCACGGGGGTCAGGCTGTATGCTGCACGGGGGGCAGGCTTTATGCTGCACGGGGGGCAGGCTGTATGCTGCACGGGGGGCAGGCTGTATGCTGCACGGGGGGCAGGCTGTATGCTGCACGGGGGGCAGGCTGTATGCTGCACGGGGGGCAGGCTGTATGCTGCATGGGGGGCAGGCTGTATGCTACATGGCGGCAGGCTGTATGCTACATGGCGGCAGGCTGTATGCTACATGGGGGCAGGCTGTATTCTACATAGGGGCAGGCTGGCTGTATACTACACCCTCGGCCTATACTCGAGTCAAAAGGTTTTGCCAGTTTTCTGTGGTAAAATTAGCGGTCTCGGCTTATACTTGGGTCGGCTTATACTAGAGTATATACGGTAAAACAATTATTATACATTTTAAGCCTAAAGTACCACCAATACAAATGTACCATCTTCATTAATATCCACTACTAGTAGATTTACCACAGATCATTTATACAAAAGCTTTCACATGGCAAATACTGGAGCCTGACTTACAAGGGTAAAGTATAATAAACAATAATTATTTCAACCCATCATTCTGCAAGTTGCAAAGGGCACGCACCGAGGTAAAAATATCCAGTCATCATATACTGCAATGGCAGATATTTAGAGGAAATATTCTGTGTGATGTTCCTGCTGTAAGGGAACGCAGTACTTTGGCTTTTTAGATTTAACTTACTAACAATTCACATGATTTACAGAAAGTAAATTCACAGAAGGTTTTCTGCAATTACGATGTTGAAACAAGAGACATTGTTAAAAACCTACCATTATTCCAAAAAATGAAAACAAAAAACGCATTTTTTGGAAATTTAAGCATACTACAATATTCAACACCATTTTATTACATTTTTTAAATCTTTTTCCAGGCACAGTAATTTATTCCATTTTTATGTAAAAGGGGTTGGCCACTAATTGGGTCACTCATATTATACGAGTCAAAGGGAACCTATCACCAGTGACCTCATTTTCACTAAAGACAGGTTGCAGAAGCCCATCACACATGCAGTGCAAAAATGCCTCTTTGCCTTTTATAAGCATTTGCATTACCACATATAATTGTGTGTTATAACTTACCTTGCACCCTGACAAAATCATGAGTAAGTCACAGGGGCCTGGCTTTGGTTTGGATGCATTTCAAAAAACAACATGTGACTTGTGTTACTTACTCCTCAGATCTTAGCTCCCACCCCCACTGATGTCATCTCACCAGACAGTGAACTCTGTGAAAGAGCAGGAGGGAGGAGCAGTATAGGAGCACAAAGGTGGGGGCTAAGATCTGAGGAGTGAGTAACACAGACAAGTCACATGTTTTTTTAAATGCATCCAAACCAAAGCCAAGCCCCTGTGACTTCCCCAGGATTTTTTCAGAGTGCAAGGTAAGTTATAACACACAATTATATTGTAATGCAAATGCTTATAAAAAGCAGAAAGGCAGATTTGCACTGCAGGTGTGATGGGCTTCTACAGCCTGTCTTTAGTGAAAATGAGGCCCCTGGTGACAGGTTCCCTTCAAAGGTGGTCTGTAGTGTGCAGGAGCCATAGGTTACGTGACCCCCGGGCAGCAGGTCTCTTAGGCAAAATTAACTTTTTTGATAAATCTTCAGTTATTTGCATAAGTTATTTTGAGCCTAATCCATGTGTGGTGGAACACACAGAAAAGGTGCAGGTCTTTCATACAGATAATATTTCCATTAGTTCTTCAGTTAATTGGGCCTTAGGGAAATATGCAAATAGGTTATCCAGGATGAGACAAGGCAATCAATGCCTCTATTTGCTACCATGCAAGGCAACCTTACTAACACCAAGTAGCCTAATCACATGATGTGGGATTAAGCCAAACCAGTGTATCTAGAAGGAACAGATTCCCTACTGTAGACAGCGCTTTCAATGTGGTTGGGTCTCTTCAGTAGAGTGCAGGGAACTGGTTTGGCTGAGTGAGAGGCTTTTGATTAGGTTCAGGAAGTAAGAGTTCTCCTTACTGAGACTTTGCCAATTAAGGCTGCCTTGTAGGCATGTGGAGATTTATAACCATTGGAACACCAGGCTCATTAGCATAATTGTAAAAGTTTTTTTTAGAAGGAATGAGGCCATGGATAACACATAAGAAGATTACCACAGTCACAATGCCTGTATCTATGAGTAAGTGCCCCTGGTTTTTCCTTCATTATTTGGCTTGGGCTCTCTCCCTCCATAGATCAGCAGGATGTCAGTGAGCAAACTGATTCTTATCACAGCAAAGATATACCGATAATTATTAGAAAGTGCAAACTACTGATAACAAAAAAAAAAAGATTAATTTACAAGTAACACCCCCTGAGGAAGCAGTATGTGTGATACACACTTCGAGGTGCCTAGGGACTCACGCAGTACTATGGGTGAGACACTTGTCATTTATATGTCAAGGGTGTTTGCTCTTAGGTTCTCTCTTAACACACATTAACAGTGATTGGAATCAAGTGTTTATAATAATCATTATTAAATATTCATGAAGGTCTTTTGTAGTTGGGCGTTTCTTTTCTGTAATCCATGTATGGTACTGTAGATGCTTTCATGGATATCATTACTTGAAAGTTATCATTGTTTTCATAAATGAATACAAAGAGATACTCTCTTTCATGTGGGCTGCACTTTATGTACATGCTCAGTAGTGAAAAATCTTCGCAACAGTTCAGAGCAAAAAGGCACTGGGAAGGATTGCTAGAGAGAAAGCACGCTATGGAGTTGTGGAGTCTGTGACCACTTTGGTGCAGCTGGAGTGGGAGTAAGGGAAAAGCGGAGTCGGAGTTATAAGTTTGACATACTGACTCCACAGCCCTGATTTCAAGATACCAGCACTCAAGACCAGATCTTTAGGGATTTAATATCATCATAGTTAGAGTTATGAAGGAACTCTTCTTTCACTAAACAGTAACTGGTACTGTCTCATAGGATTTGTTTGCCTCCCTCTCAATGAAACTGTAGAGTTATAAGATGGAGTTAATGGAACACTTTACTATTTTAATTTTATTCTGTACCATGAATTGTACCCGTATTAAATTTCAGGGGTGGAGAACATTACACTAATAAATGAAGTAAAGTAAATATGTGCACATTCTGCAGAGCATCACTAATTCAGACTCTTACTGATATAGTCAACAACAAATTCTCAAACTCAACATTTAGATATTGTAATTCATTTGGAATATATTTTTGTAAGCCATTAGCAGTGGGTTTCCCCGATGTCACAAACTGAGGGTATCTGCCATACCATAAGATTTTGCTAGGGTTCTTCGGACAAACCTCCAGATGGTAAATTGTTTGAGCACAGGAAAGCTTCCCAATATATTGCAGCTTGTTAAAGGAAAATCAAAGCTATTGCAGCTATAAACCGGTGAATGAGGGACATATTGGACCACAACTGAAAGACTGTAATTTCAGTTTACATTGGAATATGTCATCTTTCATCATAAGCCTCGGTTATACAGTGTAGCATATGGAAGCAGAATGCATCTTCTGATCTGCAGCCAACTAATCTGGGAAATACTTTGTTGAAGAATATGATGGAAGTGGCCCAATATAATATTTAAAGCACAACACAAATCAATAGCTTCTGTGATTTAAGACAACTTGCATATCACCTGCCTATGTCCAGCAGTTTCTTTGCAGTATTTACACAAACTGGATGGAATCTTACTACTAGAAGGGGGGACTGCTGCTCCCAGCTCATTCTGGAGAGAGGGGGTGGTTATGGGATGCTGTGTGTGTGTGTGTGGCTAGCTGAAAGCTTTGCGTCTGTGCAGATCTGTGGGCACACAAGTCTCCAGCAAAGAATATAGATGTTGAAGGGTTCCCCTTTTGCCTATTGGTCCCTCCATCCCGGTCTGTGAATTTGTAGCACTTTTTCTTTCATATACTCCACTGCTGCAACCCTCCCCTGCCACAGCTCTCTGGACACTATCTACAAAGCAGGAAAGCTGTTAGCCCTTAGTGATCCCACAAAGATTATACACTTCATGTAAACTGTTTCACTGCTGGTTTCTACTACTTATTTCATCCTCCTCCATGTGATGAAAACTGTGCAGTGGATAAGCTTGTAGGAAACTCACTGGATTTCCTGCTAAATTACTTCATGAAAGGACAAAAGCATCATGGGACATGAAGGCAGCTTATAATTGACTAAGCTTTAGGGCTAAGACTGGAAGGAAGTTAGTTAGTCTCCCACAAAACTTCACAGGGAATCAAATTCAATAAATTGGCAAAAGAATCATTAAGAAATCAGAGTTGTAATTTAATTATGGTTAAATAACAGCATCTTCTTTAATAGGGAAAACATGTAGGCGTATATCATCATCACAATACCTAAATAGTGAGGTATAATTATACTGTATGGTCTAACAACTAACACACATTTTGTTCATCAAGTTCAGCCAATGAAGGTAACCACCAATTTAAATAGTTTATTTTTTTTCAAAACATATGACAAAAGCAGGGGTCTAAAACTATTGCGAAACCACAACTCTCATCAAGCAGTGACAGCCTTTAGCAAGAACCGCAATAGATTTTGCCCTCATTGGTTGCACATTTGTAATTGGGGACATGGCTTTCAAACCAAGCTATTTTTTCTATTATGGAATAAAGAGTCCTTGGCTTTCCTCATATAATACGCAAGTACTTTCACAATTATTGGAAAGTGGACAGGTCATTGTGACTTAGCAGTGCAGTTCTCACCTTACTTACTGTAGAGTGCTGTAAAAACTCTTTTTAACTTTAACCTATATTTCATCCCTCTCTTTTTTGGTAGCCATCAGGTTTTAACTAAGGCCAAGGGGAAAATATGAAATTTACAAAAACAATTCATTATTTACAGTGCTGTGCGAAAGTATTCGGCCCCATTGAATTCTCTACCTTTTGCTGCATTTCAGGCTTCAAACAAAGATATATAAAATTGTATTTTTTTTGTGTAGAATCAACAAGTGGGAGACAATTGTGCAGTGGAATGAAATTTACTGGATAGTTTCAACTTTTGTAAAAAATAATAAACTGAAAAGTGGGGCATGCATTATTTATTTGTCCCTTTACTTTGAGTTGTCAGGGTTCGGGATCAGTGGACCACCGCGGGAGATGGTACTAGCCGACACTTAGGACCGAATCTAAGTGGCACCTGATCTTCACCAGAGCCTCCCGCAAAGCGGGATGGTCTTGCGACATGCCACTAGGTCGTTCCACAGGTGCGAATAGCCCGCGGTGGCAGCCAAGGTTGAAGTACAAATACAGAGGGGAGTCTCATAGTAAGGTTCAGACAGAGAGCCATTGCAGGCAGCAGAGGTGCAAGGTCAAAGTCCAAATCCGGGGTCAGCAACGGGAGATCAGAGCAGATGGGAACGGGAACACTGGAGCACGGGAAAGCAGGAACACATGAGAAAGCAGGAACACACGGGAAAGCAGGAACACGAATGCAGGAATACACAGGGAACTTTCTCTTCATGCAAAATGGTGGGGAGTGATGGCAACCGCCACATTAAATAGCAAACCCGTAAGTAGCCAGCACCAATCAGTGGTGCGCTGGCCATTTAATATTCCGAGTGCTGGCGTGTGCACCGCCTAGGCCGGACAGGAGCAGGAGCATGGAGAGATGAGTTCGGACTGGGGAAGCACCTGTGACAAAGTCCAGCAAACTATCTCCAGAAGTTCAATGAGGATCTCTGAATTATCCAATGTTTTCCTAAATGACTGAGGATAACAATATAATCCACCTGTGTGTAATCTCTGTATAAATACACCTGTTCTGTGACAGTCTCAGGGTTCTGTTTAAAGCGCAGAGAGCATCATGAAGACCAAGGAACACACCATGCAAAACTGCTGTTCACAAAACACCCTCCATCCAATCTCACTGAGCTCCAGCTGTTATCCAAAGAAGAATGGGCAAGAATTTCAGTCTCTCGATTTGTAAAACTGATAGAGACCCGATAGCCCAAGCGACCTGCAGCTGTAAATGCAGCAAAAGGTGGCGCTACAAAGTATTAACTTAAGGGGGATGAATAATATTGCACACCCCACTATTCTGATTATTTTTTTTTACAAAAGTTCAAAATCTGCAATAAATTGTGTTCCAATTCACAACTGTGTCCCACTTGTTGTTGATGCTTTACCAAAAAAAATGACAATTTTATATTACCTATATAATATTACCTATATTTTATATTACTTTTGCCAGAAATGTGGCAAAAGGTAGAAAAGGTCAAGGGGAGCCAATACTTTTAAGGCACTGAAAGTATATTTTTTCCTTGGTTTTTTTCATCAACTTTACTAATAATAATTTTAAAAAACATGAAAAGTGACATAAAACATGCCTTTCATATATTTTCCACAAGCCTTTACCTTCATGTTCTGAGATAATCCTATGCTGCCTTGTGAATCTGAGGTTAAAATGTTCTGCCCTAGGAATCGATAACCATGTCTTAAAAAAAACAAGTAGGAAAATCGGACAAGGAGTACAAAAAGTTTGTACTTGAAGTGAAAGAATTCACTGAACTTCAGCAACCGCAGAAGAAATTTAGTGCTTCAAAAAAAATAAATAAATAAATAAATATATATATATTACACACACACATATATTATTATATCTATCAAGTGACCTTTTCGGGTTATTAAATGGAATGTGATGCAATTTTTCTATTTTTCCTTTTAAAACCAGATAACTTTATCTAGCTTCGTTTCATGTCGTGTCCATGATAATGCACAGGATAGCTGAAGCTTATCACTGAGGTCTATACTAAGCTATTGCGGGGATTTGATACCCCAACAGCCTCTAGAAATCATTCAGCCCTGCTCATTCATTTCCGAGCCCATGGCTTTATCAGTCATATGCAGGTGGTGTATGTATACTGGCAATGCAGAGGCGTGAGTAACTTGACCTCATACTGCCCCAATCTATATAAAACCATCATCTACTGGAGAGACTTTGCCGATATAAAGAGAGTATGTATCTACCTGGAAAACTTGGAATGCCGAGAGATATATGTAGAGATGTAATTTATATATTTATTTATATATACACACACAATGAAAGTCCATTTAAACCCAATAAGGGAGGCTGCATGATCTGCGAGTCTTGGCAAATAAACCCCTCTAGGTATAGTAATGGAAACATAGGCAGCACTCCAAGCTACAGTGCTGCCTGCGTTTTCATTAATATATATGTATATTATATATATGTGTATGTATTTACTACATACTTTTTATTTATATAAATACCACACTAGTACAATTGTTAATGGTAACTAAATTTTACCAGCTAAATTATATAAATAGCAATATCAATAATAGTGCAACAAATAAATGACATCTATACTTACTGTATACGATCAGTTAACCAACTACCCATATGTGGACATGGACTATATACACTTAAGAACTGAAGTGTGAGCCACATTTAAAGATGGCCTTTCACCATCCCATACCTAAGAAACTCCACATATCATAATGTAGGAGCTTACACATGGATTCAGGGGCATTTTCAGTTTCTCCAAGGCCCCACCAGATATCAGCCCCGATGTCTGACCATTCTTATCTTCTAAAAAGCTGTTGCTTCAGCAAGAGTGGGGGAGAGTGTGTATGCTAATCTTCGCTAACACTGTCCATTCAACGCTGGGAGCTACTCATGATCTGACTATGCCACAGCGAGAGAGATCACTCTGCTTGCTGCTGTTACATGGATCTCACCGAGCTCTAGCTAGCGAGATCACTCTGCCAGTTGCACACTGCTGCTTCATGTAGAACGTGAGATCACACTGTGTTCTGACACGACACCTACAGGTCAAGCTGACAGAGCAGAAGTGAGGCAAATATACATTTTTTAAAACCCCTAAGTAATGAGCAAATTAATAAAATAAATGTGGCACTAATATTACAACGAGCATTGTACACCTCTCTGGCACCCTAGACAATGAACAGTGTATACCTCAATAGCCACCCAGGCAACGAGCATTGCATACCTCATAAGTCCTGTTAGGCAACGAGCATTGTGTAGCCCTCCCCTAGACAACAAGAACACACATGCAACCACATTAGCCCCACTTCTAAGGCAACAGGCATTGTACACCATGCTCATCATGTACAGATGCAGCCTTTAATTTCTGGGGTTGAAGAACCCAAACCCACAATACCGCCAGCCTGCAGCCAGTCTAGTACTTAGCTAGTGGCAAAAGCTTTCACCAACACTAAGCCTTGTTCTTAGTAGTGGACACCAACTGTTAGATAGAAACGTTACTAAGGCAATGTTATTAGCACTTAGGGCAAAAAAAACAAAACACATTTTTTAAAATATGATATGTATAAATAAACTTATATTATTTTTAGTTGTCGATGTAGTCCGCTGCAGCCCACCACATACAAAAGATTATGAAACTCAAAGAAATGTTAAAAGGTATATTCCCACAAAGACAAGATTCTTAGATATACTCAGGATAACAAAATAACACACATTCTCTAATTCACTGTTATTGACAAAAATACAGGATTTCACAGATATAATTCCAACCTGTCTCATGAATAGAGTTCCCAGTCTGCTTCTCCTTGTGGCTTCCAGCCCCTCCCCCTCCATTACAAGACCAGCTCACACACAGACACTTCCTGCCAGCAAGCAGCAGTTTGCCGAGGCTTGCTCTACAAGCTACAGGCAAGATAAGATCTTAATCCATGAAAGGGATGCACTCTGTGTGTGTTATAGCACAGATGAAGCAAAGCTGACGGTGTTTGTCATAGCTTAGCAGTGCTGAAGTCTCGCATTGGGTGTTATTTGAATCTCATCTCTCATCTCTGACCGGTCTCATCTCATTTTTTTCCTCTGTGTAGGATACTGGTAGAATGTTCAAAAGCTAAATAAAAAAAAGTGTATATAAACCAGTATATAAATATAAGCACATTGTCAGCACACAGCATCTCACAGTACTAAAGGAATTATTATGTGTCTGCTTAGAAAATCCCAGCCCATACTCAGGAATTTTACACTGACCATCACCGAGTTATAGGAGCTAAAACAGCAAAACCCTTTAAAGGGTTCATTAAAACAAAAGACATTTAATTCTCACCTGCTCCTGGGTCAGGGCATACTCTCTTCTATTAACATGCTGGGGTTATGGTCAGACAGGCAAAGGGGCGGGTAAGCAAAAATAGGGGAGGGAGGGGTAAGCCCTGTAAGTGCCTAGGGCAGAATCAACACTGAAACACAGCCTTGCCCCTAACAACAATCATGTACAGCGTGTTAAAAAAGTATTTAGTCAACCACCAATTGTGTAAGTTCTCCCACTTAAAAAAGATGAGAGGGGCCTGTAACTGACATCATTGGTAGACCTCAACTATGAGAGACAAAATTAATAAACAAATACAGAAAATCCCATTGCCTGATTTTTTAAATAATTTATTTGTAAATTATGGTGGAAAAATCAGTATTTGGTCAATAACAAAAGTTAATCTCAATACGTTGTCATTGCCAACTAATCATACAGAAAATGTTTGACCTCTGTTATGTAAGTTTTCACAAGGTTGGCACACACTGTTCCTGGTATAATGGCCCATTCCTCCATGGAGATCTCTTCTAGAGCAGTGATTATTTGGGTCTGTCGCTGGACAACACAGTCTTTCAACTCCATCCAAAGGTTTTCTATGGGGTTGAGATCTGGAGACTGGCTAGGCCACTCCAGGTCCTTGAAACGTTTCTTATGAAGCCACGTCTTCGATGCCCTGGTGGTGTGCTTGGCATCAGTGTCATGCTGAAATCATTGTCATGCCACACTTCATCTTCAATGCCTTTGCTGATGGAAGGAGGTTTGCACTTACAATCTCACAATACATGTCCCATTCATTCTTTCATGTACACTGATCAATCTTAATGATCCCTTTGCAGAGAACAGCCCCACAATAGGTCTGGTATTCTTTGGATGCACCTCAGCATTCACTCTCCTCCAAACAGAAGGAGTTGTGTTTCTACCAAACAGTACTAATTTGGTTTAATCTGACATTCTCCCAATACTGTTCTGGAACATCCAAATGCTCTCTAGTAAACTTGGGACAGGCCTGGACTGTACTGGCTTAAATGGGTTTGCCCATGGAAGAAACATTCTTAAATGTCAATCCCCTAGCAATGTTTACACAGTATAGCACAAGATAACTTTTAACCCATTACTTTACAATTTTACTCAGTTTTTTTCAGTTTTATTGCTGTTTTAGCTCCTATCCCTCAGTGTAAAATTCCAGGGTGTGGGCGGGGACTCTTAGCAGAAACTTCATGATACCTCCAGTTATCTGTGTGGTGATAATATGGTTACATTATCATGGTACAGGTTTATATACACTTTCATTTAGTTTTTGAACATTGTACTAGTATCTGACACTTGGAAAGAGAGAGGAGACAGATCAGAGATGAGAAATTATGAGATCCATGAGATGCATATTACACATGACTTTCTTCCCTCTTACCACAGCTCTATCAAACTGTCAGCTCTACTATATACCTCCCTCCTTCTGCCCTGGATAAAGAACTTATTTGCCTGTAGCTCTCCTCACGCCGTGACATGCCAGCGGAAAGTCAGTATCTGTGTGTGAGAGCTCATCCTGGAATGCAATGGGAGGGGTCCCTGCAGGGAGCAGAGGGGGAGAGAAGCTCAGTGAAGCATTAAACAAGATGGCTGCGTACCCTAAAGTAAGAAGATACAGCGTCCGGTCTAGGGGCAACCAAAATTGTGTACACCAGGACTGATAGAGACAGGTTGGAATTAGTATCTGAAATGCGTTTTTTTTTTTTAACATTGAATTAGAGAATGTGTTATTTTGTTATCCTGAGTACATATAAGAAAATTTCTCAGTGGGAATACCCCTTTAAGCAGGGGGATGCGTCTGGCACTGCAGGATCTGAGTCACTGGCGGCGTAGTGTTAATGATGCTAGCATTTGTTACGTTGGTTCCAACTTATATATATTGGGTTGGGGTAATGTATTGACTGAAAAAGTAGATCCCACATTTGAAATATGTATATAAGCACAAGAAAGAAGAAAGGCAGATGTATGCGAGTGAAAAAGTATCAAATTGAGATAAATGTGAATCATAAAAACAATTAAAAACCCTACATGGGAGGGTGACATAATAAAGGTTCTCCCCAGCATAGAAGAATCAGTTGTGTAGTACAGGAAACACAAGTATAGAGATAATACATACAAACACGGCAACAACTGTACAAAACAATAATGTCAACCAGTCGGGACACAGAAGTGTATGGTAGTAGTCTAGTAACAATATACAATCAAGAGAGTGCCCAACATATATAGAGGTACAAGCAAGAGAGATGTTATTACTGTGTGGTGGATGTAGAGCTGGGGATGCCCCACGCGTATCGCCTGGCTCGCGGGCTTCTTCAGAGGATGACGAACTTTCCAACTTTCTGCAGGTCATTCACTTGTTCCCCCGTGTGGTTCTGGAATTTTTGCTCGCCATTCTTGTGATCATTTTGACCCCACGGGTGAGATCTTGCATGGAGTCATTGATCGAGATGAAGATTATCAGTGGTCTTGTATGTCTTATATTTCCTAATTATTGCTCCCACAGTTGATTTCTCACACCAAGCTGCTGGCCTATTGCAGATTCAGTCTTCCCAGCCTAATGTAGGTCTACAATTTTGCTTCTGGTGTCCTTTGACAGCTATTTGGTCTTCACCATAGTGGCGTTTGTAGAGTGACTGTTGTGGACAGATGTCTTTTATACTGATAACAAGTTCAAACAGGAGCCATTAATGCCGAAGGACAGATGAAAATCTTAAAGAAGATGATACAGGTCTATGAGAGACAGATATCTTCCTTGATTGTACATAGTCCAATTGTGGAGCAGCACAGTGAGCGTATTGGATCAAGCTGCATGCCTACAACAAACCCAATCCACAGGTTTACACAATCAATATCCAAAGAACATACAATGAGGCAGCACTCCGGTGAATTCAAAGTGATTTTTATTCACCCATAGCAATAAAAAGTGCAACATTTCAGCTCATCAGAGCCATTTTCAAACATACAAACCGGGTGTGTCTTCATACCCACAGGAAATAACATCATACATGGCATCATTCCTTGATTGTAGATGACCAAATCCTTTTTTCCCACCATAATTTACAAATAATTTTTTTTTGTTGAGGTCTACCTATGATGTCAATTAGAGGCCTCTCTTTTCTGTTTAAGTGGGGGAACTTGCACAGTTGGTGGCTGACTAAATACTTTATTTCCCCACATACTACAGCAAACACTTACTGGCTATGGAGATGACTCAGCCCGTGAGCCCACTCCATGCACCTGCACTCGGCGCGTGACGTACTATTGCGTCACATGTCAGTAAGGGGTTAATTATATCATCCATGTCCATGCATGGGAAGAAGGTGAACACTGTACAAAGTGTGTCCATGAAGAATTAACAGCATCAGACAAAAGAGCTGTACGGTGGTTGAAGAAAGGGAGTGCAGCTTACTGGAGAATTGAAAAGACTGTAAAGAACTGATCATTGACATTCCACATCTTGTATGAAATTGTCACACTGTACCTTCTACAGTATAGTGCTAAACTACTGTAGCAAACAAGTCCATTTTGGTATGGATGGAATGGAAGCCTGTGGAAAAATAGCTGTTCTTGCCCATAATAAAAATGTGAGAAAGCAGCTTGCAGTTGTTCAAGTGGAGATGAAAAATACAGCATTGGTTGAGACCACAAAAACTAAATTGATAGTCCCTAAAGGAAAAAAGGTGGAGAGTGAAACATTTCTGCAAGCAGATGAGCATTGAACATGTGGAAGATATTGGAGTTGATTGTTTGAAGATAGCCAAAGGAGATATCAAATCATGCTTGGTATAGTAGAGTGCAAAACCCTTCCATCATTCATAGAAAATAAACTCAATAAGAATGAAATTGTGGCTCGTCATTGGTCATGTTCTCATATAAGAACATTTATCTTTATTAATTATGTTTTTCAAATTAATAGTTTACAGTCAACTAATCCTGTATTGGATTTGTCCTTTCTTTTCACAGGGTACTGAGCGGTATGGTGTTGCACGTGTGCTGCACCGTACTGCTTCTGTAGGGCGCCATGCGCCCATTGCCATATATATATATATATATATATATCGGCCGTATATACGTCCAGCATACAGCAGTTTGAATATAGCCTTAGGCTGGATACACACAAACGTTGGCCCCCCCGCCGAGCCATAGTTGGGTGGGCATGCTTCGGCTTGATGGTGAGGAGGGTTCACCCCTCCCCTCTCCATAAAGATGCACGGCGCACAGGACATGTCCTATCTTTTTCCCGTGTACAGAGCGGTAAGGTAACATATGTGTGTGGCACCGTATTACTCCATGCGCCCATTGCAGCCGTACATACATTCCCCATACGGTTGTGTGAATTCGGCCTTACTGTTATGTACAATGGAATTTATTATCAGTATTATGGTTGTTTTAGTTATTATGTATTAAAATACATAAAGAACACATAAATAATTTATTTTAGTTGGGTATTATTTAGACTCTCAACATGTAAAGAATAATGTAACATGACAAAGGATGCTGAGGTTTTTTTTTTAGTATTATTCCATTGTGAAATATTCTGCTGGTTCTTTGTCAAACGTTAAAAACCCAAAATAATCTTGTTCAGAATCTGGCAATTTTTCTCGAATACGGATATGCTGTTTTACAAAGAAACCTACAAAATAAAATTGACCGTAAATAAAACAATTTCAACAACAGTCAATAAGGACTACATATTAATATATTGGTAGACATGGAGAAGATCACTTACCTGTTCAAATCCTTGTCAGGGGAAGGTTTTCTAGTTTGTCCAGTAGTGCATGTAGAGACATGGACAGTATCTCTGTCATGACAGAATTCTTTAAAATAATCATGAGCAGTAATACAAGTTATGCTTTCAAGATAGGGCTCAATATTAGATATTTCTCTACAACAGATTGATTCTATTGAGTTTGGCAAGTGGATACATTTTCCACATGAGCACCAGCTGGTATTTCCCAATCTTATCTCTTCTTCTGATTCATTTTCAACTTCAGTATCCTTTTTTAAAGTACTTGTTAGAAGGCAATTGCTAACATCATTCGACGTTCCAAACTTTGATTGCAGTCTCATTTTCAGCTGTTGAAATATTGAAATAAACAGTAAACCTATAAAGAGTATATTAAATCCACATTGGGTACTCACCTTTTCTGCCTGGATTGCACTTGGACCTGGGGGTACCAGTATCTTCACACCTTTGACAGGCTGGCTATTGTTTGGCTATTTGGAAATAGCCTAAGGGGCTTTGCCTAATATTAATCCCATAACCGCCAAAAAGAACAGCTTGTGACCCAAGGTCAATGGGCTCGGCCCAACAGACAGCTCATGAACGCAGGATGCAGGTCATAGGGAATGGACTCAACCCGAAGGATTTTTGCACAGTTGCTATAATTTATTGCTTGTGGTTAATGTGAAATTCTGTGTATTGGAGTCACCGATACATAACATGATTGTTGTGTATGAAGTATGCTGAATGCCTTGAAACCATTGCTATGTTCGCATGCTTGTTGCCTAGTAAAGATAATTGTTGTTTCGAGTTTAGTGCTGCCCTAGGCACTTACCATGCTTACTCCCTGTATTGGTGCTGTTGTCCCATACAGGGAGTTACCGGAAGGTGAGCAGGTGAACTTAATTTTTTTTTGTTTTGTTTTCATGAACCCTTTAACTTTGTTTTGTGTTTTATAACCATGTATTGTATGTGGTGGGCTGCAGCAAACTACCTCAATGACTAGCGGTTTTAAGATTTTTTTAAAAATAGAATTAAAAAAAAAAAAAGTATGTGTGTGTTTTTTTTTTTTAACATGAATATTACCTTAGTAATGGTGCTGTCTAATAGTCGGCTTCCACTACAAAGGACAGAGCCCAGTGTTAGCCATTGACAAAAGTTAACACCAACTGCTTTACCATTACCCCAGTACTCACCAGGAGTGCCGGGGGAGTACCGGTTCCCAGCCGTCTATAGTTGAGTAAGTACTAGGCTGGCTGCAGGCTGGTAGTATTTTCCATTAAAATAATTCCTTTATTTCCGTTATTTATAAAGCACCAACGTATTCTGCAGCGCTGCACAGAGCTTGTCAAATCAGTCTTTGTCCCCATGGGGCTCACAATCTACATATCAGTATTTTTGGAAGTGTGGGAGAAAACCGGAGGGCCCGGAGTAGACCAACGCAAACACGGAAAGAACATATGAACTCTTTGCAGATGTTGACCTGGATTTGGTTTCTCCAGCCCCAGTAATTACAGGCTGCATCTTTATTGTACTTGGCTACTAATAGAAAAAGAGTGGGGACCATCACATTGGTGGCTATCACTTATATATAAATTTTATAAAAATATATAGAAAAAAGGGTTGCACTCGATGTAAACAGCCAGATACAAAAAAGCAGCAACCGGACATTACTAAGAAATGCCGCAGTTTTTGGCCTTTTGGCTGGCAACAATACCAGCCTGCTTTATAGATGGTGCAGCACAGGACTCTAAGGGGGTAACGGTAAGGGGCTTAGTCTTATCCTCTTTTACTGAAGAACAATAATCTTTGCCTTTAGTAAGGGTCTATTTGACAGTACCATTACTAAAATAAAATTCAAGCCAAATCAAAGGACATACCAATTTTTGATTTGGACATTACAAGTAAAGTAAAAGCAGATGTGTAAACATAATGAATACATTTTATTAGTACACAAAGGATAGATAAAAAACATTTAACCCCTCCCCCCCCCCAAAAAAAGGGGATAAGAACATAGTTTCCACACAAATAGTAATATTGAATATACAGATTGTCACAGTACTAATTAGGTAGAAAAAACTAGGGCTACAAATAAATGGTCAACAAGGTTGATACACAAACAGCAATGACTTTAATATAGCATATAATGGGGGATCTCCGGGGATATCGGGGGAGCGGTGTTAGCTGCTTTTAAAACTATAGTTGCCATTCCCATTAAGGCGCAAACCCAGTTGCCGAGCCACCCCTTCCGGTATGAATGTGTGTCATGCATCCATTCCACACTTTTAAAAGCCGGACTACTTCTGGTTAGACCTGACGTGAGTGTAAGACGATTAGAGAGTTTCCGTTTCTATGCAACAAAAACTGGTCCTGACACACGGGTCCAGCACAATATGAGCAGCAAAAACTGTTGCAAAACAGCCCTTATTTTAAGTGGTAAAATAGATTGATAATAAAAAGTGTAAGGAAAGAAAGAATACTAAAAATGACGATGAGTGTGTCCACTAAGAGATGACAGATGTGCACCCGCGACAAGTGCAGATCACTTACAATTTGCTGTAGTGAAGTAGTAAACACCAATTTTTTATTATTTCTTATATTTTATTTAACCCCTTCACAACAGCCATATGGCTATATACAGCAGAACGTCAAAAACTGACTTGTAAGAAAAAAAAAAAAAAAAAAAAAAATTACATGCTCGTTGCTTACGGGCTAATACTAGATACTACAATGGTTGTTGTGCAAGTGGGGGTCCAATGAGATATAATGCTTATTGCCTGGAGGGGGGGCACTGAGTTGTAAAATGCTCTCTGCAAAGGTAGTATTAGTATTAATTTGCTCATTGCATAGAGGTTTTAACAAATGTATACTTACCTCACTGCTACTCCGTCTCTTGCTCGCAAGATCATGTTGTGTTCTATGTCCAGAGCAAAGCAGCTGCATATATACACTCACCGGCCACTTTATTAAGTACACCATGCTAGTAATGGGTTGGACCCCCTTTTGCCTTCAGAACTGCCTCAATTCTTCGTGGCATAGATTCAACAAGGTGCTGGAAGCATTCCTCAGAGATTTTGGTCCATATTGACATGATGGCATCACACAGTTGCCGCAGATTTGTCGGCTGCACATCCATGATGCGAATCTCCCGTTCCACCACATCCCAAAGATGCTCTATTGGATTGAGATCTGGTGACTGTGGAGGCCATTTGAGTACAGTGAACTCATTGTCATGTTCAAGAAACCAGTCTGAGATGATTCCAGCTTTATGCCATGGCGCATTATCCTGCTGAAAGTAGCCATCAGATGTTGGGTACATTGTGGTCATAAAGGGATGGACATGCTCAGCAACAATACTCAGGTAGGCTGTGGCGTTGCAACGTTGCTCAATTGGTACCAAGGGGCCCAAAGAGTGCCAAGAAAATATTCCCCACACCATGACACCACCACCACCAGCCTGAACCGTTGATACAAGGCAGGATGGATCCATGCTTTCATGTTGTTGACGCCAAATTCTGACCCTACCATCCGAATGTCGCAGCAGAAATTGAGACTCATCAGACCAGGAAACGTTTTTCCAATCTTCTACTGTCCAATTTCGATGAGCTTGTGCAAATTGTAGCCTCAGTTTCCTGTTCTTAGCTGAAAGGAGTGGCACCCGGTGTGGTCTTCTGCTGCTGTAGCCCATCTCCCTCAAAGTTCGACGTACTGTGCGTTCAGAGATGCTCTTCTGCCTACCTTGGTTGTAACGGGTGGCGATTTGAGTCACTGTTGCCTTTCTATCAGCTCGAACCAGTCTGCCCATTCTCCTCTGACCTCTGGCATCAACAAGGCATTTCCGCCCACAGAACTGCCGCTCAATGGATGTTTTTTCTTTTTCGGACCATTCTCTGTAAACCCTAGAGATGGTTGTGCGTGAAAATCCCAGTAGATCAGCAGTTTCTGAAATACTCAGACTAGCCCTTCTGGCACCAACAACCATGCCACGTTCAAAGGCACTCAATTCACCTTTCTTTCCCATACTGATGCTCGGTTTGAACTGCAGGAGATTGTCTTGACCATGTCTGCATGCCTAAATGCACTGAGTTGCCGCCATGTGATTGGCTGATTAGAAATTAAGTGTTAACGAGCAGTTGGACAGGTGTACCTAATAAAGTGGCCGGTGAGTGTATATTTATTATATATTTAGGGAGAGATAGAGTTTTCTTTTTATTTGTCCAAAATTTACCAAAGAAAAACTAAAATAGAGAAAATCGCAGTATTTTTCGGACTATAAGACGCACTGGACCATAAGACGCACCTAGGTTTTAGAGGTGGAAAAATAAGAAAAAATGTGTTTTTCCCCAAATAGTGTGCTAAAATATTTAATAAAGTAACAGTAAAGTAGCAGCGCCTTACGGGGCGGTGCAACCATGTTTCTCTTTGGAAAGGGGTAGGGGCGAGCAGCCCTCACCCCCTCCTCCTCTCCCGGGCATCAACGTGTGCCCAACGTGCTACGTACGGCGGGCACACGTTCATGTGAATGTAGACTAAGGGGACTGTGTATGGGATACTTTTATTAGGGGCCATTGTGTGACATTTGGTGAAGTTTTAATAGTGTACTGTGTTCGGGGAGAATTAATGGGGAGACTTTATTAGGGGACATTTTATGGGACACTGTTACCTGATGCTGAAGGATGACTCCCGTGCCGACACTACAAGTGTTCTGTCAGATTCAGCACTACACAGAACACTTGGTGGTGGTGGGGGGGGGGGGGGGGGGGGTTGTGGTTCCTTTGACCCAACACTGATGGGCTAGCACCAAGCTCAGCCAACCAGTGTTGGGGGCAGAATTAGTGATGGGAATTATGGCTCTTTAGATAGATTTATGCTGCCACGTAGTCAGGGGGTCTCAAGAGTTGCCAGGGCTGTATATGTGACAATGGTCACAAGAGCTTACAATCTATGAGGAGGAGGGGCACTGGCGGTGACAATGCTTGTACAATGGTCACAAGAGCTTGCAATCTATGAGAAGGAGAGGGCACTGGCGGTGACAATGCTTGTACAATGGTCACAAGAGCTTACAATCTATGAGGAGGAGGAGACACAGGAGATGACAATGCTTGTTCAATAGTCACAGGAGCTTACAATCTATGAGGAGGGGACACAGGAGATGACAGTGCTTGTACAATGGTCACAAGAGCTTACAATCTATGAGGAGGAGGGGACAGAGGAGGTGACAATGCTTGTACAATGGCCACAAGAGCTTACACTATATGAGGAGGAGGACACAGGAGGTGACAATGCTTGTACAATGGTAACAAGAGCTTACAATCTATGAGGAGGGGAGGACAGGAGGTGACAATGCTTGTACAATGGCCCAAGAGCTTACACTCTATTAGGAGGAGGACACAGGAGGTGACAGCGCTTGTACAATGGTAACAAGAGCTTACAATCTAGGAGGAGGAGGAGACACAGGAGGTGACAATGCTTGTACAATGAACACAAGAGCTTACAATCTATGAGGAGGGGACACAGGGTGACAGACTGTAAGCTCCTGTGATTTTGTACAAGCACTGTTTGGGAATTGTTCAGTTTCAGACACCTGTGAGAAGAGCACAGCAGGCACAGGAGCAGAGACTCCAGTACTGGTCACAGGTCCTGTCCCCTCTTTAGTGTTATTTGATGCCCCTGCAGCAGAGCAGCTGGGACTCTGGTAGAAGACAGTGACCTGCCCGGTATCAGTCACAGTGAGAGCTCCGTGCTGAGGGGGCGTGGCTTCTGCTTCCCTTCATCTGATAACCTGGAAGTGGTGTCACAGTCTGTGTGCCCTGCACGAGCTCCGCTGCTCACAGAAACTAAGAGGCAGCAGCTGTGTGTGGAGCCGAGCTCAGCACTGCCCCTGCGCTTACTGCCATGTGCCGTCCTCCATTCTCTCCTGCAGTGGAGGGCTGTGACGCCGGCACTCAGTACATTTGGACTATTAGACGCACCACAGTTTTTTCCCCATCTTCTGGGGAAAAAATGTGCGTCTTATAGTCCAAAAAATACGGTACATCAAAGAATTCACTCAATAAGCACTACCCAAAATATATGTAGGTAATGGCTTTCATTTGAGCATAGCTTCTGAGCAACCAAACCTAGCTGTTTAACCCAAATAGTGCCTGCTGCACTGAAAGCACTATTAAAGCTTAAAAAGGAACCGGTCATTCAAATTAACCCGCCCAAGAATACTTCATTAATAACTATGATTAAAAAGCATTTATTCCTACATGGTTCATTGCATGGATGCAATGTTCCAAAAAATCAGTTGTAAAATTAAATGCAACTCACCTGATAGGAGTCCAATATTAATATTATATTAATGGGCTCCCGGTTACAGACTGACAGACATATACAGTATCCTTTACTTTTGCCTGCAGGGGCTGTAGGAAATTTTATACAATCCCTTGCTGGAACAGGGGCTGTGTGTGACTCAGCACTGCTACATCATTAGCCACTCCCTCAGTAAGGTGGGGCTGAAAGAGATCTGGCTATATGAAGAGTAATCGACCTCATGCTGCCCTCAGGAATTGTCTTCAGAGAGTCATGACTAGAACAGAAGACATCAATAATAGTCTTTTTAGAAGAATGGTGGCTCTAATTCCATGGATAAAGGCATCAGTGGAACATGTATAAAGACATCTAAAGGGTTCTGTGTCTGGTTTATGGGGCTCAGCACTGCCCCTGCGCTTACTGCCATGTGCCGTCCTCCATTCTCTCCTGCAGTGGAGGGCTGTGACGCCGGCACTCAGTACATTTGGACTATTAGACGCACCACAGTTTTTTCCCCATCTTCTGGGGAAAAAATGTGCGTCTTATAGTCCAAAAAATACGGTACATCAAAGAATTCACTCAATAAGCACTACCCAAAATATATGTAGGTAATGGCTTTCATTTGAGCATAGCTTCTGAGCAACCAAACCTAGCTGTTTAACCCAAATAGTGCCTGCTGCACTGAAAGCACTATTAAAGCTTAAAAAGGAACCGGTCATTCAAATTAACCCGCCCAAGAATACTTCATTAATAACTATGATTAAAAAGCATTTATTCCTACATGGTTCATTGCATGGATGCAATGTTCCAAAAAATCAGTTGTAAAATTAAATGCAACTCACCTGATAGGAGTCCAATATTAATATTATATTAATGGGCTCCCGGTTACAGACTGACAGACATATACAGTATCCTTTACTTTTGCCTGCAGGGGCTGTAGGAAATTTTATACAATCCCTTGCTGGAACAGGGGCTGTGTGTGACTCAGCACTGCTACATCATTAGCCACTCCCTCAGTAAGGTGGGGCTGAAAGAGATCTGGCTATATGAAGAGTAATCGACCTCATGCTGCCCTCAGGAATTGTCTTCAGAGAGTCATGACTAGAACAGAAGACATCAATAATAGTCTTTTTAGAAGAATGGTGGCTCTAATTCCATGGATAAAGGCATCAGTGGAACATGTATAAAGACATCTAAAGGGTTCTGTGTCTGGTTTATGGGGGTAGGGGGGAGAAGTCCCTGGTGACAGGCTCCCTTTAATGCCACCCTGTAAAATGGTACATGCGGTTATGATGGACAGCTGTGGACCAAATATCGGACCATATTGTTACCATCATAGTATTTCTTTTCAGAAAGGTTCCAAATGATCCCATTATTTTACCCACATGGTAAGCCACATGAAAAAACATTTTTAAAATTGCGGTTTTTGGTTAACCCGTCTCTTAGAAAGAACAAAAAGTAAAAAAGACAATATTAAAAACTGCAAAGAATAGAAATACCCTCTCAGCTTCACTGATGGGTCTTCGAACACGGACAAAAAAAAAAATAGTTTATCATGCAAAACTAAATGACAGCATGGCTTTTCTCTCCCACTCCAACTAGCATCCGCTATAGAATGCTATGCTAATCTCCACATGTGTGAGGTGGTGAAAGGTCCTCTTTACAGGGGTTTTCTGCTTTGGATGATCCCCAAGTGCTTGAAGGATCTCCCAAAATTAAGAGGGCTAGTACACTTCCACGAAACAGAAACTGTTATTGCAGTTCCATTTAATAAAACAGAAATTAAAAAAAAAATTCCCATCTCCAAATCCATATTAAGAGGATATATTAAATACAGACAGTCCCTGACTTCAGGACACCTGACTTACGACAAAGTATCATAGACACTTTAGATGGGAACGCCACAGTAACCTTTATATATAGTGCCCATTCAAATAATTCCCAAAAGTAAATTCCCTTTAGGTTTTCTCAACTTGACAATGGTTTTAATACAGCAGGGAATAAAGCCTAGAAAACAAAAAAGGACACCACCTCCTTGGCCAGAATATGCTTATTCACATATTAACTTCTGGGGGCCATAACCCTTGAATAGGTGAATACACACCAAATAGATCAGAGGCGCACAAGTACATGTATATATACTTTATGTAATATATAAAATGCATGTCTACAATCCACTCCTTACCTATTTTAATCACATCTTCAGCATTACAAGAATCCTCTTCTCTGGAGTATTCTTCATTCCCTATAGTAAGAATAGTTGGACACACAACATCCCGAGTAGAAATTGGCGATTCAGGCCGATCGAAAGGAGTTGGTGGTCGTCTCTGGACTTCCAGATCACCATCATCATCAAGCAAAGCTTCTAATTCCTGAACATCGCTTGGTGTTGATTCCCAATCAGTAGCGATCTTCTCATCCCTGTTACTTGCAGCTTCTAATACATTTTTCCCCCAAAGGATTTTAAATTGCGTTTGGAAAACTGTAGACAAAAATAAAAACATGGAAAATGTTGGTTCATATATAAGTATGTAAATATGACCACTTGAAAAGGAAGGCAAGTGGTGCCAGAAAACTTTCTTCTAGATAGAGAGGTTTGCGAGCTACGGAGCCAAGTTCTGTGCAGTGGTAACCGACTGGTCGTGTGAAAGTTGTGTAGGGGGGAGGGGGAGGTGCTGTGTTAAGCACTTGTCTGTAGGCATTCCAGTGAGCGGCTACAAGGGATGATAAAACAAAAAGTTAAGGCTAAGGGGTGACGCACTCTACACCCAAGAGAAAACAGCGAGGATGAGATGATGAGAATCACTTTAGTTTATTGAAACGAGGGAACGCATTTCATTGCCGTATTGGCATCCTCATCAGGCCAAAAGCAACTAAGAGGCCAGGGGACTGCAGTAGGTGATTACGGTGGAGTCGATAACTTTTGGCAAATCTGTGGCTGAGTTTGAGTTGCTTTTGGCCTGATGAAGACGCTTATACAGCGTTGAAACACCTTGCCTCTTTTCAATAGACTTAAAAGGGCATGTACCACCAGAATAAAGGGCTGTAAGCAAATGAGCCTGAGGGGCTCTAGCGTCCATAGGTGTTAATGGATTGTTAATGGTGTTAATTTGCATACAGTCTTTCATCCTGGTGGTAGATGCTCTTTAAGTGATTCTCGTCATAACTCTCCTCTCAGTTTTCTGTTGGGTGTAGAGCAGTCACTCCCAAGCCCTAACTTTTTGTTTTTCCAGCCCCTGTAAATATGACCATGCAACACGTGCTTGTACTAGTTCCCGTTAGGACTCATTTAGGGTATATGCACACAATCAGGGTACATAGTGGATTTTCTGCTCTCTCTTCTGCTGCAAAATGCGGCCAAAATCAGCAAGGAATTCACAAGTATCACATGCAGATTCACCACAGATTTTGGGAGTGGAATTAGAAAAGTGGGATAGAACAAGATACTTTGTATTTAATCTTGGATGCAAGTAAACATATACCGTATCCATCTACTGAGTAATGTAGGTAGATATCATGTCTTTCCTTAGGAATCTTACTTGTATCACTGGTTCTCCCCTTGCATGGTAGGCTGCATGGTGTCTCTACTTGCAGCCTTCCTATATCTCTTCACGCAACAATTTGATGTTGAAACACATCCTTTTTTTTCCTTTTTAAATAAAAAAAAACTGCCATTTCAATAAACCCACCCAAAATAAATGCTTCATTAAACTATGATTACAAAGCATTTCCTTATCCATAAATGTTTCCTTTCCATGGCTGCAAAGTTAAAAAAAAAAAAAAAAAAAAAAAAAAAAAAAAAAAAAAAAAAATTTTTAACAATGTGAGTCCAATGACACTAAGTGAGTACTGCATAGTAAATTTTACTTGCATTGCCCTGCCTCCTTGTTTCTGATCGACTGGTCTCTGTTAGGATATTCTGCTGTGTGAACAATTGAGAGAAAGAGCTCTGTTACATCATTGGGCAATTCAAGTCATGTGACCAGGGTGATGTCATCTAAGGACCTGTTACATTTGCAAAATATACCCCAGGTATGTATCTGATCACATGAAATCACAGCACCCCTCCATGTGATCAGATACAAATGTTGCAAATGTAACTGGGTAGAAAATCTTAGATGACATCACCCTGGTCACATGACATGCTGAGAAGAGGCATGGGACATTGGCAGGAGTAAATGGGAGGGGCCGGTCAACCAGGACACACCCTTTATGATGCCAAGTAAAGCAAGATAAAGTTGAGTTATGTGGATGTAAGGGAAAACATTTTTAGCTAAAAAGAAGGGTGTCAGTTAGTTAATAGGTCTCTATGGGAACCTGTCAATAGCTGTATTTGTGAAAATGTGGCGACCCGTTACCTTTAATCACTAAACGTTTATGATACTATGATTTCTGCATTAAACAATCACTATTATGGCTCCTAAACCCATTTAATCTGCACATCTACAGATGCCAACCAGCTTTCAGGTTATGGTACTAAATTATTTGAGAAATTGGGAAATGGAATAAAATCTGAGTTATTTCAGTTAAAATATTTTTTAAATTTGGTTTTTGACTTAAACATAGCACTTTTACAACATAATGTGTAGTTTCATTAATAGGCTTAAAACGAAAATTGTCATATTGCCTCAAGCAGCGTATATATAGATCAGCAGAGATAAACCACACAGCACAATGTGATTGATAATGTGATATTTGGTTGAATTGCTTTTCAGAAAACCCCACAGATGATAGATGCATGCGATATATTCCATCATTAAAGAGTAAGAGAAGGCAGGATCACCTATTTGTAACTGCAACAGGGATTACTATGGCGTGTCAGTATAGCACTGATTAGTACAGTAGTGGATTCATTTAACCAAAAAATAAATAAAAGGATAAACAGTATAACGGTTTATGTGGATGATGTGCGTAAACTAAAGGTCAAGGCGAACAAGAAGCAGAAATAGATCAGTTGTGTATGGATCCCTTGTCTAGAATAGAGACGTAAAAGTGAAATCAGAACTAGCTTCATAGTCCTGAACTTGTAGGAAACTAGCCCCCATCTAATGTAGTTCAACTCTAAACATGTGGACCCCTCTAAAAAAGAAAAAAGAACAGCACAAAACAAAGTAGAATAACCAAAACCATCTTACTATTAATTAACTGTACCAAGTTCTCCAGGTCACAACTCCTACCTGCCAGTAATGAGAGATGTGTGTTCTGTAACCAGATGGAAATAGGTAGCTGCCAGGACAATTACCAGGCAAAATGTTCTACATACAATACAAGCCTTCCCGTGTAAGTGCTAGGCACAGTACTGGCCGCCCTTATTCGTAGGCACATAATTGTTCTGAACAACAAGCACTCAAAAAAAGATCTGCACGGACTATGCATCATACCACTTGGAGAGAGCTACTTTCTTTACTTAAAAAAAAACAAACATTTTTTTCTGTATAACAGAATTCAATATAAAATATTGCATTAGGCCATTTAAAGGAAATCTACCATCAAAGTCTACCATCTGAGGCCGGCATCAGCCCTGGTCCGCTCAGTGGGTGGGGGGGGTCTGGGGCTGGCGTTAGCCCTGGTCCTCTCTGTGGGTGGGGGGGTCTGGGGCTGGCGTTAGCCCTGGTAAGCTCTGTGGGTGGGAGGGGTCTGGGGCTGGCGTCAGCCCTGGTAAGCTCTGTGGGTGGGGGGGGGGGGGGGGTCGGGCTGGCGTCAGCCCTGGTCCGCTCAGTGGGTGGGGGGGGTCTGGGGCTGGTAATGGTGAGAGGAGTATCATTACCCTTCTGGAAAAATTTTAGTGCGACCTCTGAGAGTTGGCTTAAAGCTAACCTGTCACCAGGAATGTAATTTTTAACCTGGTAACAGGTTCCAATAGCCTATGCTATAATGATTTTAAAAATGCCTTTGTCAGCATTCTGATTCTGTTCAGTACTTTGTGATGGTTTATTTTACATTACCTGGCAGCAGTGTGTGGTGATTCCCGGGATCCGCTGCAGCTGTGTGTTTGTGTCTAAGTCAGCTCTCCTCCACAATGTTTGCAGGGAGCCAGGTAATGTGAAAGTTTTATAAAGTACTGTAGTATTTAATTTGCCGACAACATTGGGGCAGATTTACTTACCCGGTCCGTTCGCGATCCAGCAGCGCGTTCTCTGCGCTGGATTCGGGTCAGACCGGGATTTATGATGGTAGTTCCTCCACCGTCCACCAGGTGGCGCTGCTGCGCTGAAGTCCGCTGGAATGCCTCGAAATACACCGGCCTATCCTGGATGAAGGTGAGTGAAATTTTTGCGACAATTTTTTTTTTTTAAATGCGGTGGTTTTTCCGAATCCGTCGGGTTTTTGTTCGGCCACGCCCCCGATTTCCGTTGCGTGCATGCCGGCGCCGATGCGCCACAATCCGATCGCGTGCGCCAAAATCCCGGGGCAATACAGGGAAAATCAGCGCAAATTGGAAATATTCGTGTAACACGTCGGGAAAACGCGAATCGGGCCCTTAGTAAATGACCCCCATTGTGGAGAAAGCTGACTTAGACACACAGCTGCAGCGGATCCCGGGAATCGCCACACACTGCTGCCAGGTAAATGTAAAGTAAACCATTACAAAGTACTTAACAGATTCAGAATGCTGACAAAGGCATTTTTAAAATCAGCATAGCATAGGCTATTGGAACATGTCACCAGCTAAAAATGAGATTCCTGGTGACAGGTGTGCTTTAAATGCATTTATGACATATTACATATAAGAGAAACTGATGTTAATCACTTTATCAACAAAAAAGAAAAAAACATGGTCATTTATTGTCAATTTAATTTGATGTACTACTTGAACAAAATACTGGATTAGGAAGATTAATAGTGGTACAACAATTTTGTTAAATTATTTAAAGCAGCAATAGTAAAAGTCAATTCAAACAGCATCAGTAATGTACAACTAGACAAATCAAATATCTTAAAAATTGGACTCTTCATATTGTGCATATTGTTTCTATATCAAGGAGACACATCAGATACGCCAGGTAAATCCTCAGCAGTGCAGATCTTGGATGGCTGTACTGAAGATGAGATAACTTCAATAACATAGCGATAACCAGACATGCGACAGCTTCATCAAACCCTTTACCTGGCTGTCCGACAGCATTCAGTCTGACCATGAGCTGCCTTTTCTGCTGGATGTGGAGGTGGATGTCTGATAAGACCGTGTCTTTGGAAAAAGTAATCGCTTCCATTTCTGTCTGCTCTCCCTGGTCTGCATGTTTTTCTGCCTGCGTTTCATGTGAAAGGATAAAGAGATAATGAGAAAATAAAATTGCAACAAACCCATCACCATTAAAAAGGATCTGTCACCACTTATCACCGGGGATTGAATACCGGAGCCATTCTATGAGCTAGAAGACCTCGCCAATACATTCTGGAGGGTAAAGAAACTAGTAAATGTGAGCACAATTTTTTTTTTTTTCGCTGTGTAAGCTACAGTGACTAAACAATGAAATCCATTGAATTTTGACTCCAAGGCGTTTATCATAGGAACTTAACTTGCCCAGAAAAGCCTTATGAGAGTAATGCTATCACAGTCCACAGGAATGGACAAGAGTAAGGTTTCACCCAATGGAACTAGAATTTCTGTCTAGTTCCTCTAACCCCCATGTAAACAAGTGACTATTTAGGTCTTGATCTTCTAGAGAAGAAGTCACCTTGACGAACTGCCCACCCTCTACTTTTGTTGTGACCTTTCTGTAAGAAAGTGCTGGAAGCGGCAGCCCAAACGGGTCATCAGGAGATTGTTTGGACCACAGAGTAGCTCATTAAGCACCACTGTTACTGGCTGGACCATTTTCATGTGCTCAAGAAACCTGGACTGCTATTGGCTGGAAACATATCCGGGCACATGTATCATAGTTTTTCGGCTTCCCCTTTTTCAGGTTTCCTGAAGTTGGCCTACTTAATCATTGCAATGTATCTTAAAGGGAACCTGTCACCAGGAGACCCATTTCAGCACTCCCCTAGTCCCCACAGAGCATAGTACATACACTGCCAAAGTGTTTTTGTATAAAAAAATAGGTTTTACAGAAAAAAAGATATGTTATATAGCGCCGTTCAATACCATGTGCTGTGTGACGAGGCACTCGTCCCCTGGGAGTGGCTGGAAAGCAACAGTCCCATCGCCCTCCCCCCACCCTTGGGTGTTTTCATATATTTGAAAAGGACACATGGAGGAGCAGTTTCCCATCACTTGGCTTAGCGACGCCCCCTGCTCTACAGCCAATCCCGAGTGAGGGGAGTTATTCATATATTTGAAAAGGACACATGGAGGAGCAGTTTCCCAAGGAGGGGGACTGCTCCTTTCCAGCCACTCCCAGGTGACAAGTTCCTAGTCACATAGCAGATGCTAATAAAAGGTACAATATAACATATCTTTTTTTCTGTAAAACCTATTTCTTATACAAAAATACTTTGGCAGTGTATGTACTATGCTCTGTGGGGACTGGGGGAGTGCTTAAAATGGGTCTCCTGGTGACAGGTTCCCTTTAAGTGTTTCTCCTTTGTGATGCATGTGATGAGTTGCCTGTTTAGTGTAACTTTTGCAACTTTTTGTGGTATGCAACTTTTTAGTCCAAAATAGACTAAAAGTAAGTAAAGTAAGTTTGGCTCTAGCATGCTCTGTTTTGGGACTTGTTAGGTGCAAGAATGAGACAATTTCGGAGCCCAAAAGTCTCACAGGATGAACATACATCTGGCTGGCTATATACTACAGGGGGGGGGGGGGGAATGGCTGGCTAAATACTACGGGGGGGGGGGGGAATGGCTGGCTATATACTACAGGGGGGGGGGGGTGAATGGCTGGCTATATACTACAGGAGGGGGGAATGGCTGGCTATATACTACGGGGGGGGGGGAATGGCTGGCTATATACTACAGGGGGGGGAATGGCTGGCTATATACTACAGGGGGGGGAATGGCTGGCTATATACTACAGGGGGGGGAATGGCTGGCTATATACTACAGCGGGGGGGGGGGGAATGGCTGGCTATATACTACAGCGGGGGGGGGGGGGGAATGGCTGGCTATATACTACAGGGGGGGGGGAATGGCTGGCTATATACTACGGGCGGGGGAATGGCTGGCTATATACTACAGGGGGGGGAAATGGCTGGCTATATACTACGGGCGGGGGAATGGCTGGCTATATACTACAGGGGGGGGGGAGGAATGGCTGGCTATATACTACAGGGGGGGAGGAATGGCTGGCTATATACTACACGGGGGGAATGGCTGGCTATATACTACACGGGGGGCGGAATGGCTGGCTATATACTACACGGGGGGGCAATGGCTGGCTATATACTACAGGGGGGGGGAATGGCTGGCTATATACTACAGGCTGGCTATATACTGGGTGTAGGCTGTGACCAATGCATTTCCCACCCTCGGCTTATACTTGAGTCAATAGGTTTTCCCAGTTTTTGGTGGTAAAATTATTAATACATGAGTATATATGGTACATATTCAAAAAAAGATTTAAAAAAAAAATTTGTTAAGCAACTTCTTCCGAGAACAAAGACAGCCCACATGTAGACGGCACAGTGAGGTGCAGAAGGGAAGGAGGATCATGCATTAAGCAGTTTTGCCCTACAGAATTTAGTGTTTTTAGCTGAATCATGTGCACACTTTTGTGAGCTATAAAATATTTGTTTTTCCGTTAACGTTGCCATTTAAGGGCTTATTTTTTGCGGGTGGCTATGCTTTATTGATAAAAAGGTATTAACTTTTTTAGTGGAGGGGAAAAAACATCAATTCTGTAATTGATTTAGATTTTTTTGGCATTCACCATATACCCAAAGTAACATGTTATATTTATTCTCCGATTATGGAGATACCAAATTTCTATGTTTTTGAGTATACAGGCAGTCCCCAGGTTTCGTACAAGAAAGGGTCCGGAGGTTTGTTCTTAAGTTGAATTTGTATGTAAGTCGAAACTGTATATTTTATATTTGTAGATCCAGACAAATAAAATTTTGGCCCCAGTGACGATTGGAGTTTAAACATTTTTTGCTGTAATGGGACCAAGGATTATCAATAAAGCTTCATTACAGACACCTTACAGCTGACACCCCAGAGGTCAGAGGGGTCTGTCTGTAACTATGGGTTGTCTGTAAGTCGGGTGTCCTTAAGTAGGGGACCGCCTGTACATATATTTTTTGATCACTTTTTATTGCATTCTATGTGGGACAAGATAAGTAAAAACCATAATTTTTGGAGGGTTTTAAAAACCTAATTTTTACGCTGTTATCCGTGTGGGTTTAATAATGGTTTTGTTTTATTGTACGGATGAACACAGACACCACAATACTTTATATGTGGGGTTTGTAAGGTGATTTTCACTTTTTTGCTATATGTAAATGTTACATGTATAGTAGCTTTGGGGGATTTCGTATTAATTTATTAGTTTATTTTTTTTACTTAATTTTTTTATTTTACTTGTGCCACTATGGAACATGAAAAAGCAATCATTCCATTGCTGGTGCATTATAATAACCTGCAATACTGATGTATTGCAGAGTAATATAACTGTCAGCCTACGCATTCGCTGACACACTGGGGCAGATTTACTTACCCGGTTCATTCGTGATCCAGCGGCGCGTTCTATGCGGTGGATTCGGGTCTTCCGGCGATTCACTAAAGCAGTTCCTCCGACGTTCACCAGGTGTCGCTACTGCGCTGAAGTCCGCCGGAGTTCACGATCCGTTGCTGGGTGCAGGTAAGCGCGTGTCCAGCGACATTTTTTCCGTCATGTGCACACCGGCGCCGATGCGCCACAATCTGATCTTGAGCGTCAAAAACCCGGGGCAATTCAGGGAAAATCGGCGCAAATCGGAAATATTCGGGTAACCGCCGTAAAAACGTGATTCAGGCCCTTAGTAAATGACCTCCAACGTCTGTAAGGTCCTAGCTGTGACAGGATCTTACAGTCTATGCTATAGACCCCAAGGTTGCCATAGGAATGTTCGGCATCCCCGAAAGCACTCTGGGGGTGCAGAATGGGCAGGGAATCTCCCTGCAGGCATTTGAATGCCGCAGGTGTTACAATGGGATGTCAGCTGACACCCCATGTTTTCCAATGCCAATTCAGCTCTGGTAATAGTATGTCATGGAACGTTAACGAGTTAGCTGGAAATGCAGAGGCAATCGGGCAGAACCACACCTCTGGGGAAGATGGGTGCGGGGAGGGAAGTATGGAGGTGCAGAGTGAGGGGGCAGCTAGTTGGGTAACATGTAGAAGGTGGGGTAGAGGGAAGAGTTGTAGGGAGTCTAGTCCTGATCTGGTGCACCCCAATAAGTTTGCCAGGATGGCGGATGAGGGGGATATCAGCTCTGGGGTAGCAATGCTGCAGCAAGACGTGGCCTCTAGCAACCAGGGGACCGTCTGCTCCAGTAAGATGGGTAATGGGAGCACAGGCAAGGTCAGACAGGTGCTGGTAGTGGGAGATTCGATTATTAGGGGAACACACAGGGCAATCTGTCACAAAGACCGTGCATACCGAACAGTGTGTTGTTTGCCGGGTGCTCGGGTTCGGCATGTTGCGGATCGGGTTGACGGATTACTGGGAGGGGCTAGTGAGGAACCAGCGGTCATGGTCCACATTGGCACTAATGACAAAGTAAGAGGTAGGTGGAAGGTCCTTAAATGATTTCAGGGATTTAGGCCATAAGCTCAGGGCAAGGACCTCAAAGGTAATTTTCTCCGAAATACTGCCTGTACCACGTGCCACACCAGAAAGGCAGCGGGAGATCAGGGAGGTAAATAAGTGGCTCAAAAGTTGGTGTAGGAAGGAGGGTTTTGGGTTCATGGAGAACTGGGCTGACTTTTGTCGGCTACAGGCTCTACAGTAGGGATGGGCTGCACCTCAATGGGGAGGGTGCAGCTGTTTGGGGGGAAAAAATGGCTAGAAGGTTGGAGGAGTGTTTAAACTAGAGACCTGGGGGGAGGGCAAGTACACTTGTGCAGGGCAAATAGACAGTGTAGATAGAGAGCTGGGAAGAGTCATAGTCCATGGGGGAGGAAGGGGGGCTGGAATGAGATTGGGGAATAAGGACAAAAGGAATACGGACAGGGAAAATAAAGTATGTATACAAATGCCAGAAGGCTCACAAACAAAATGGAGGAACTGGAACTCTTGATGTTGGAGCGGAAATATGATATAGTGGGTATCAGCGAGACATGGCTGGACAGTAGCTATGAGCTATAGCTATGACTGGGCTGTTACTATAGATGGTTATAGTCTTTTTAGAAAGGATCGTATAAATAAAAAAGGTGGAGGGGTTTGTTTATATGTGAATTCTTGCCTCAAGCCTGTCTTGCGAGATGACATCAGTAACGCAAATGCAAATGTGGAGTCCCTATGGGTTGAGATAAGAGGAGGGAAAAATAATACAATATTACTAGGGCTTTGTTATAAGGCTCCAAATATAATGGAGGCAGCAGAGGAAATGCTGATAAGTGAAATGGATGCGGCTTCAAAGCAAGGTGAAGTACTTATCATGGGGGACTTCAATTACCCAGATATTGACTGGGGGCAGAAACCTGCAGGTCCTTCAAAGGCGGCTGGTTCTTGTCAACAACAAAAGACAATTACCTGTCGCAACTAGTCCTGGAGCCAACAAGAGGGGGGGGGGGGGCACTGCTGGACCTTATCCTTACCAACCGACCTGATATCAAAACTACAGTTTGGGGGGAACCTGGGTAATAGTGATCATAATATCATTGATTTTGTATTACGCTTTACTAGGAGCGTTAGGGAAGGGGCAATCAACTCTCTAAACTTCAGGAGGGCATATTTTCAGCAACTAAGGGAAGACCTTAAAGGCATAGACTGGGATAATGTTCTCAAAGACAAAAGCCCCCCCCAAAAATGGGACTTTTTCTCATATATTCTGAAAAAGTCCTGTGAGAAACACATACCTTATGGGAAAAAGCATAAAAAGGAACAAAAAAGCCTATGTGGCTAACTAGTCTTGTAAGGAAAGCAATAAGCGAGAAAGAGAAGGCGTTTAAGGTGCTAAAACCTGAAGGTAGCGATGAGGCATTACAGGATTATGGAGAGAAAAATAAATCCTGTAAAAAGCAGATAAAGGCCGCAAAAATAGAGAGAGAAATATTGCCAGGGAGAGCAAAAATAATCCCAAATTATTTTTCAAGTATATAAATGATAAGAAACTAAAAACAGAGAGTGTGCGTCCCCTTAGAAATAACATGGGGGTCATGGTGGAAGGAGATGAGGAAAGGGCCAATCTACTGAATGTCGCCTTCTCAACTGTCTTTACCCAGGAAAATCCCCTGATGGAAGACACTAAGATAGATAAATCACCGGGGCCACATGGCATACACCCCGGGTTCTGCATGAATTATGTACGGTGATAGACAGACCGTTATTTTTAATATTTGAAGATTCACTGAGGACTGGTTATGTTCCACAGTACTGGCGCATAGCAAATGTGGTACCAATATACAAAAAAGGATCAAATAGCGATCCTGGAAACTACAGACCCGTGAGTCTAACTGCTGTGGTGGGGAAAATATTTGAGGGGTTTGTTAGAGATGCTATCCTGGAGTATCTCACTGTGCACAACCTTATAACCCAGCGTCAGCATGGGTTTATGAGAGATCGGTCCTGTCAGACTAATCTGATTGGTTTCTACGAGGAGGTAAGTTCAAGACTGGATTTGGAAGACGCTGTGGATGTTGTATATCTGGACTTTTCAAAGGCATTTGACACCGTGCCACATAAAAGGTTGGTATATAAAATGAGACTGCTGGGAATAGGAGAAAATCTGTTTATTTAGGTAATTGGCTTAGTGATAGAAAACAGAGGGTGGTCATTAATGGCACATTCTCAGATTGGGTTGATGTTACTAGTGGAGTGCCACAGGGGTCAGTATTGGGGCCACTTCTTAATATTTTTATTAATGACCTTGTAGTGGGTTTACACAGTCAAGTTTCAATATTTGCAGATGATACTAAGCTGTGTAAAGTAATACTGAGGTCGATAGTTTAGCATTACAGAGGGATTTGTGGAAGCTTGAGGAGTGGGCAGAGAAATGGTTGATGAGATAAATGTAAAGTTATGCACTTGGGCCAAGGAAACAAAAAGTATAATTATGTTCTAAATGTTCAATTACTTAGTAAAACTGGAGCTGAAAAGGATTTGGGGGTATTGCTGGATGGTAAACTTAATTTTAGTGACCAGAGCCAGGCGGCTGCTGCTAAAGCAAATAAAATTACGGGATGTATCAAGAGAGGAATAGATTCTCATGATAAAGACATAGTTTTGCCCTTATACAAATCCCTGGTCAGACCACACATGAAATATTGTGTACAGTTTTGGGCACCAGTGTATAAAAAGTATATAGTAGAGCTGGAACGGGTGCAGAGGAGAGCAACCAGGATTATTAGGGGAATGGGGGAACTAGAATACACTGACAGATTAAAAAAATTTGGGATTATTCAGTTTAGAAAAAAGACGACTGAGGGGAGACCTCATTACAATGTACAAATACCTGAACGGACAGTACAAGGATCTCTCCAAAGATCTTTTTATACCTCGGCCTGTGACCAGGACAAGGGGGCATCCTCTACGCCTACAGGAGAGGCGATTTTACCATCAACATAGACAAAGGTTCTTTACTGTAAGAGCAGTGGAACTCTCTGCCGCAGGAGGTTGTTATGGCAGACTCTATGTACATGTTCAAGAGAGGCCTGGATACCTTTCTGGAGAGCAAAATTATCACGGGTTATGGGGATAAAACATTTATTTCATTCTTAAAGGTTGGACTTGATGGACTTGCGTCTTTTTCCAGCCTTATATACTATGATAATGAAAATTTCCCCAAATGTAACAAGCAAAGATTGACGGGGTTACTCCTACCTCTATGTGGTGCCAGGAACAGTTGAAGAGTACACTTACTGGCTGCATTTATTTTTCTGACCTTCCTCCTCCCTGCAGTCTTAGTCTAAATACAAATGAATGTACATTTTGTACATACTCGAGTATAATCCGATCCGAGTATAAGCCAAGGACCCTAATTTTACCAAAAAAAAAATACCCCTGTAGCATACAGGCAGCCAGCCCCCATGTAGCATACAGGCAGCCAGCCCCCATGTAGCATACAGGCAGCCAGCCCCCATGTAGCATACAGGCAGCCAGCCCCCATGTAGTATACAGGCAGCCTGCCCAGCACTTAAAAATAATAAACTTATATACTCACTTCGGTCTTCTGTAACAGCCGGCAGAGACGCGGTCATGCCCTCTGCCGGCAGGCGGATACTATGACACGGCTGCTGCTTACGTCATAGTATGCGCCGGCTGGCAGATAACATGGCCGCGTCTATGCTGGCTGAAGACAGAAGAGGAGCCGCAGGGAAGACAGAAGAGGACCCGCGCCGACATGGGGGAGCCGCACTCAGCATCTAGGGCCGCCGGAGTGCAAGTATAGAAGTTTATTTTTTTATTGACTCGAGGTGAGGTTTTTTAGCACATTTTTTCTGCTGAAAAACTTGGCTTATACATGGGTATATACTGTATGTTCTTTTTCAGCTCCATACATAACAGAGCAGTAAACTAGCTTTAGCCTTTCCCTCTAAACATTCTCCAGGTGTTTTATTTTCAGACCCTTTGCCTCTTGTCTCCCTCTCCTCCCTTTCAGTCTTACAAAGCAAAAATAAAAATCCATGACATCTCTTATTTCTACTTTACTGCTACTGTTCCACCTGTCATTCTACACCTGTATGCGGCCATGCATACATATTGAGTGGACATTGCCTTAAGCAGTGTTCATATTATAACACATATGTCTTGGTTTTTAAAGTCACTTGCAATGCTCTTAGTAACAGAGGTCATAGAAAATTTTTCTTTTTTTAATTAGTTGGACATTATTGGCAGATTCCATCTGAGCAAGACTTCATGCATATGACTGTGTGCTGTTTGCAGACCGTGTGCCATTGTTAACAGCCCTAAGCCACACATCCCGCCGATGTCCATTAGAAATGCCCGCCACAAATTCGGGTAAGAATAGCACAATGCACCATGCCGCACTGAACATAAGTGAGTTTGGTCTGAGAAACTTGCTCTGTGTGCTTGCAGATCTTCATTTACTGCACCGGACTGACATATTAAGTATTTGACCCCTTACAGACGTGTGACGTAATAATACGTCAAGCAAAGTGGCTGCGGGTGAATGTAGAAGGTTCACGGGCTGAGCCCTCTCTACAGCCGGTAATTCATTGCAAACACTTACCATTAACATCCACAATCTGTGCTAGCACCGATGGGGGGTGTTAGCCTGTCCATCGCCGCCGGCGGCCTCAAAAGGCCTCCATCTTTGCGAAGATTGTCAGACGTCATCGAGGGGCGATGATTGGCTGCCATTACAGATCTTCTTCTGAAGACCCGAGGCTGTCTCATTTTAACCCATTCATTACAATGTATGATTTGCACATTGTAATGAATGAGGAGGAAATTTCCCATATACTGCCATAATGTATGGTGTAGTATGGCAGTATATGGTAGGATATACTTTCTTTAGAAAAGAAAGTAAAAATCATAAACACAGTGGGGCTCATTTACTAAGGGTCCGAACGCCGCACTTTCTTTGAGTTTCCCGAATATTTCCGTTTTGCGCCGAATTGCCCTGGGATTTTGGCACACGCCATCTGATTGTGGCGCATCGGCGCCGGCTTTCACGTGATAGAAATTGGGGCGTGGCCGTCGGACAACCTGACGGTTTGAGAAAAACAACGGAATTTAAAAAACGATTTGTGTCGCACGATCAAGCACTCATATGCATTGGGAAGAAGAAAGTGAACTCCGGCGGACCTCAACGCAGCAGCAACACCTGCTGAATATCAGGCGCACGACCGTAGTGAATCCCGGCAGACCCAAATCCTCGCCGGACAACGCGCTATGGGATCGCGACTGGACCGGGTAAGTAAATGTGCCCCATTATAACGTTTTTTCACTGTGTTTAACCCCGTAACGGAAATAGCGCCCTTAAAAAAAGTGATCAAAAGGCCGTACAGTCCTAAGTATAGAAGCATTAAAATAAGTCATCAAAAGTTGCAAAAAATGACACCACCCACAGCTCCATACGGCGAAGTACAAAAAAGTTATTAGAGCCAGAAGATAGCAAAATCAAAAAAATAAAAAAATTGTACAGGAGGATTTAATTTTTGTATGAAAACATTATAAAAACGATACAAATAGCTACCTATACAAATTGCTATCCCTGTGATTGCACTGACCCAAAGACATGTAATTTGGGGCGCACAATGAAATCCGTAAAATCCAAGCCCACAAGAAAACAAATTTCACTGTTTTAAAAAATTAAAATTTCCCGCTTCCCAGTACACAGCATGGAATATTAAATACAGTCATTATGAAGTGCAATTTGTTAAGCAGAAAATAAGCCATTACACAGCTCTTTACATAGAAAAATGAAAAAGTTATAGATTTTTTAATTTGGGGAGTAAGTGAAAACGGGCCTCGTTTCAGAGGGGATATAGGAACCTGTCACCAGGTACCTCATTTTCACTAAAGACAGGTTACAAAAGCCCATTACAGTTGCATTTCAAATATGCCTTTCTGCTTTCTCTAAGCATTTGGATTACAATATAATTGTGTGTTGTAACTTACCTTGCACCCTGACAGAATCATCTGTGTGGTCCTACGGGTTGGGCTTTGGATTTGAATAATTTCAAACAACACCAGGTGACTTGAGTCTGTGCTGCAGACTGCTCAGCTCTTGGCCCCCACCTCTGTGCTCCTGTACAGGTCCTCCCTTTACCACTGATGTCAGCTACCAGGCTGTAAGCTCTGTGAAGGAGCAGGAGGGAGAAGCTGTACAGGAGCACAAAGGTGGAGGCCAAGAGTTGAGCAGTCTGCAGCACAAACAATTCAAAACCCAACCCCTAGGACTTCAAAGAGGATTCTGTCAGGATGCAAGGTAGGCTATAACACACAATTATATTGTAATTCAAGTGCTCAAAGAAGCCAGGAAGGCATATTTGCAATGCAGCTGTAATAGGCTTTTGCAACCTGTCTTTAGTGAAAATGAGGTCCATGGTGACAGGTTTCCTTTAAGGGCTCATAAACAACCTTGTGCTCTGGTCGTCGTTCACGGACTGTACTCTACACAGACACAATGCCGCAGCTGGAACACTGTGTATCACAGCTATAAATTATACAAGGAGTCACAGGGTCCCTGGGGAACCACAGGGCCGTACTGTAATCATGAGCACAGTTCAGAGCTCTTCTGAGGTGATGCGGCAGTCATATCTCACTATGAGGCTTGGAGCCCTGTCTTCAATCAGTGAAACATGGCCAGCACCCAAGTCTGTGATCCCAAACCAACCACGGTCATGTGCTTTAGCCCTAAGACCCCATTCACCTGTGTGTATTCAAATGATAAAATACAAACTATACGACAGCTGCAATTCCGAGCCTGAACACAGACACAGAAACTGGCGTTACAGTCACATTGCTGGGAATATATGTGGGCCTGGAGCCCTGTATATGATCATAGTATGGAGTTATAATCCCCAGGGGGACAGTGGCTCATAATAGCATATATGACCGCCAAGCTGGAAGCTCGGTTCCATGGCTTATTTTATGGAATCAAAATGTGAGGTGTCTAATGATGATATAATGACCCTGGGATTTCCAATATGGTATAACAGCCCTGTATACAATGTACAGTTCGGCGCACGGCGACCTACGGGAGCGGTACGGTGCAGCATAGGTGTGGCACTGTACCGCTCATTACCCTGTGAAAAGTTAAGACATGTCCTATCTTTTCGCGGCACACGGCGACGTGCGCCATATATCCCTATGGAGTGGGGCGGGGCATGCTACGGTACGGCGGGCAACTGCAGTGTGAATCCAGCCTAAGATAGTCTTGGGTACAGTCGCACGTGACTCATTTGTGCCGTGGCTGCACTATACCCATCGCGACAAATTTCTGCACATAAAGGGGTGTTCTGATGCACAGTCGGACTGCGTGCCACATTTAACATGCTGAGTCCGACAGAAGTGTGTTGCATGCCCCACGTTAAATGTGCACCAGACTCATCCAGAACGGGCGCCACAATTCCTGAATCTGGAGCACCCTACACACGACACAGGCATACTGCACATAGTGTCGTTAGCCCTGTTTTTAGTAAATGTGCCCCATAATCTTCATGTTGTTAGTTACGAAAATGGAGCACATTAACAGTTATACATCCACAAATACACTGCTCGAAAAAAAATAAAGGGGACACTTAAATAATACATTCTAGATCTAAATGAATGAAATATTCTCATTGAATACTTTGTTCTGTACACAGTTTAATGTGCTGACAACAAAATCACAAAAAATCATCAATGGAATTCAAATTTATTAACCCATGGAGGCCTGGATTTGGATTGACCCACAAAATTAAAGTGTACAGGCTGCTCCAACTTTGATGAAACGTCCTTAAAGGAAACCTACCACTTGAAGTGGCAGGTTTCAGAAGAAAACACCGGGCACCAGCTCAAGGTGAGCTGGTGCCGGAGCTTATTTTTGTTAGTGTTTTAAACCGCGGTTTAAAACACTTTTTAAACTGTATAGCCGGCGCAGGGAGGTACGCGCTCGGCGCTTACCATGTGCGTGATCGTGCGCGCGGCTACATAGGAAGTGAAGGAGAGCCGCACGCATGGTAAGCGCCGAGCGCGTACCTCCCTGCGCCGGCTATACAGTTTAAAAAGTGTTTTAAGCCGCGATACCGCGGTTTAAAACACTAACAAAAATAAGCTCCGACACCAGCTCACCCTGAGCTGGTGCTCGGTGTTTTCTTCTGAAACCTGCCACTTCAAGTGGTAGGTTTCCTTTAAGTCAAGTCAAAATGAGGCTCAGTATTGTGTGTGGCCCAGTATTTGTGACATGATGTCCTGGTGCCAGCATTCATTGTGGCGGGTAAAGTGGGTGCCATGGCAGGATATGCACAGGGGGCCTGGGGTCTAGGTGAGTCCCCAGTGATTAGGGTTTGCGGTCCTGGTGGGGGATGCCTGCTGTAGGTAGCCATAATAAAAGACGCAATACTGGCTGGGGCTACTGGAGAATCTGCGCTGTAGAAGGATCTGCACACAGTGACAAATCTGAGGGATTTGTATAGTGCCCACGGCATGACGACAGGCATGTGGAGGCAGTAGTGCTGGAAGCATCAGGTGGCAATGGTCTGGCACAATGCCACGGGTGGAGCTGGGGACCTCGATGGTGAAAGAGCCTCGCACATGGTGCCGCTCTTGCTGAGCCCACCTTGATGGCGGCAGGAGCAATAGGTAGTTTTGTGGCGCAATGCCACGGGTGGAGTTTGGCAGTGTCAACGCTACGTCCATAATGCAGATGTGCAGATGTGGTGAAGGGAGGATGTAGGCCGCCCCCTGTAATACTTCGGTGCAGGTTGTGGTCGTGGGGAGGGCTGTGGTTCATCAAGCAGGATCGTCAGGGTCATGCAGCCAGATCCCAATCAGGGACCTGACCAAACCAATAGAAAATTGATCTCCTGCTTATAGGAGGGCAGCATCCACTGTATAAAGGGGGAAGGGGGGTTAATCTTTTAGGGAAGGGTCTTCTGAAAGGGGTGGTCTACTGGAGAGGTACCGTTTGTGTATGGAAACTGTCAAAAAATGTAAATTCTTATTTTTTGTGCACTCTCTTCACGGAGATGCATTTTCACATTTAAAACTAGAGTGTACAGCACAGCAGCGCCTACACTGTATGCATAATAATGTAGAGTATATATATATATATATATATATATATATATATAGCACGTATTCCCTATACGTACAGGCTAGATATACAATGACTACTTGTCACACTTCCCACACAGTACAGCACGTCCCTGCAGCTCCTGCACACTACGTGCACACAGACGCCGCGCCCCACAACTCCGCCATGCAGCAAGGGGTTAATGCGGGCTGCACTCACCCGAACCGCCGGCCACCGGGAGGAGAGCCCCGGCACACGCTGTGCGGGCCCGGTGCGCTCTGATGACGTCATCGCGACGGAGTGCAGCCTGGAGAACCGTACATGGTAGAGGCTATTTATAGTGGAGCTGCCGCCATCTCTAGGAGGAGGGGAGAGAGGAGAGGAATTGTTACAGGATTGAATATTAGAGACTGGAGATGACTCCATGTTATATCTGTGGGGGATTACACAAAGAATTTACTACTCGCAGCTGACACTCACATTCATGAAACAGATGTGGCAGCAGATTTGCACCTGCATTACCACAATTCTGTCCACACCCGGTTATTATCCTGTACTGTTTATATGTCAGTTATGGTAAAGGGTAAGAAGAACATAAAGATCCTGCATAATTACTATGCCCTAACCCGCAACCTTTACCCCACCGGGCCCTGGTGTCACACCAAGTGCAATACTCATCTAATGCCCCTTAGTTGGTGCTACATAATATTTTTCCATATATTATCCCCATGCTCGGCGCTCCTGCCCTGTATAATGCCACCTTGTATTTATTTTCATTCCTCAACTTATAATACTCAACCTCCCACCTTATGGACTAAAGCAGTGATGGGGCACCTTGGAGACAGAGTGCCAAAACTACAACCAAAATCCACTTATTTACCGTGAAGTGCCAACATGGCATTTTTAGCAGTAACTTATAGCTACCTGTTCTTCCACATCTTTCAATCCTATCGGCTCCCTGAGGCAACCAATACAGTTGAAAGAAGGAGGGAAAATTCAGACTCTCATTGTACAGTCATGGCCATAAGTTTTGAGAATGACACAAATATTATATTTTCACATGATCTGTTGCCCTATGGTTTTTATGTGTGTTTGTCAGATGTTTTTATCACATACAGAAATACAAGTGCAATCATATTATGAGTAACAAAAGCTTTTATTGACAGAATGAGTTAATGGTTAATGCAGCAAGTCAATATTTGCAGTGTTGTCCCTTCTTCTTCAGGACCTCTGCAATTCTCCCTGGCAGCTCTCAATCAACTTCTGGACCAAATCCTGACTGATAGCCGTCCATTCTTGCACAATCAATGCTTGCATTTTGTCACAATTTGTTGGTTTTTGTTTGGCCACCCGTCTCTTGATGATTGACCACAAGTTCTCAATGGGATAAAGATCTGGGGAGTTTCCAGGCCATGGACCCAAAATCTCTGTGTTTTGTTCCATGAGCCATTTAGTTATCACCTTTGCTTTATGGCAAGGTGCTCCATCATGCTGGAAAAGGCATTGTTCATCACCAAACTGCTCTTGGACGTTTGGAGAAGTTGCTCTTGGAGGACATTCTGGTACCATTCTTTATTCATGGATGTGTTTTTAGGCAAGACTGTGAGAGAGACGATTCCCTTGGCTTAGAAGCCGCCCCACACATAAATGGTTGCAGGATACTCTACAGTTGGCATGAGACAAGACTGGTGGTATCGCTCACCTTGTCATCTCCCAACAAGCTGTTTTCCAGATGTTCCAAACAATCGGAAAGGGGATTCATCAGAGAAAATGACTTTCCCCCAGTCCTCAGCAGTCCACTCCCTGTACCTTTTGCAGAATATCAGTCTGTCCCTGATGTTTTTTCTGGAGAAAAGTGGCTTCTTTGCTGTTCTCCTTGACACCAGGCCTTGCTCCAAGAGACTCCCGCCTCACAGTGCGTGCAGATGCACTCACACCTGCCTGCTGCCATTCCTGAGCAAGCTCTGCACTGCTGGTAGCCCGATCCCGAAGCTGAAATACTTTTAAGAGATGGTCCTGGCACTTGGTCCTTCTTGGGCGCCCAGGAGCCTTTTTGACAACAATGGAACCTCTCTTCTTAACCCCTAGGCGCACCACGACGTTATACTACGTCCCCGGGGCTAGATGCTTAGTGCACCGGGACGTAGTATAACGTCCAGCTTCTGGGACCGGCTCACGAACGGAGCCGGTACCAGAAGCAGCGGCTGTCAGCTGTCTATCACAGCTGACACCGTGCTGTAACACCCGCGATCGGAGTCGACTCCGATCGCGGGTGTTAACCCCTTACACGCCGCGGTGAAGCATGACCGCGGTGTGTAAGGGTGTTCCTGCTGTGGATCGGATCCCCCGTGCCGCTTACCGGGGGATCCGATCCTCTACCGGGCAGCTCCGAGGACTGGCATGTGCCCCGGAGCTGCCCGGTCTCCATGGCAGCCAGATCCCTTCCGGGTCTGACTGCAAACTGTCTGAGCATGCGCAAGCTTGCTCAGACAGTTTACACTGCTCTACAATAAAATAGTATTGTAGAGCAGTGTATTGGACTTAAACCAGTGATCAGAGCATCACTGGTTTAAGTTCAAGTATGTATAAGTAAAAAAATGCAAAAACAGTTAACACTACACATTATAATAAATAAAAAATAAATACATAAAATATAAGCCCCTAAAATGTCACTTTCCCATGAAAAAACTTAATAAAGTATAAAAAACATAAAAACACAAAAACAAAACGCATATTTGGTATTGCCGCGTCCGCAACAATCTGCATAATAAAACAGAATTGTTACTGGACCCGCACGGTAAACGCCGGAGGAAAAAAACGCAAAAAACGTTCCGAAAAAAGATAATTTTTAATTAATACCCTATAAAAAATGCTCTAAAAAGTGATTTAAAAAATTTTATGCACTCTAAAATAACTGTTCTCGCAAAAAATAAGTCCCTAACAAGATTTGTCAGCCAAAAAATAAAAAAGTTATGCATATAAAAAGATGGTGATGCTAAAATGAATAAGATTTTCTCCAAATTAGTTTTTATTCAGTACAATTGAATAAAATACACAAAACCCCCACATATTTGGTATCCCTGCGTCCGTAACAATCTGTATAATAAAACAGAATCGTTATTAGATCCGCAAAGTGAACCCCGTAAAAATCAACCTAAAAAAACTCTCTCTGAAAAAGATGATTTTTTATTAATGCCCTTTAAAAATGCTCTAAAAAAAGTGATTTTAAAAAGTTACGCAATCTAAAATAAGACCACTAAAAAGAGCAATCATTCTCGCATAAAATAAGCCCTTAAACAGATTTGTGAGGTGAAAAATAAAAAAGTTATACATATGAAAGACGGTGATGCTAAAATTAACAACAATTTTGCCAAATTACTTTTTATTCAGTAAAAATGGTAAAAAATTAAAAATATATATAAATGAAGTATTTTCATAATCGTGGCGACCCATAGAATAAAAATAATATACTATTTTTATGGTATGGTTAACGGCCAAAAAAAAAAACACATAAAAATTTTCCTAAAAATTGATGATTTTCATTTCCTCCACCAACAAAGAGTTAATTAAATCTCACCAATTAGCTATAGAGGCTCCAAAATTATGTATTAGAAAAGTGCATCTCATGTGGCAAAAGAAATAAGCCCCTATAGGTCCTCATTAAAAAAAAGAAAAAAATTATAGCCTGTACAATGTGACATAGCAAATCTGATCTGGATGGCGCCTCCTTCCCTTCTATGCCCGGCCGTGCGCCCATACAGCAGGTTACCAGCACATATGGGGTATCCGTGTACTCGAGAGAAATTGGGTATCAAACTTTGTGGAGCCTTTTTTCATTTAATCCATTTTAAATGTTTAATTTTCCACCCAAAATGAGTGTAATGTGAAAAAATATTACAATTTGCAGACTCCACCTCCGTTTTGTTTTAACCCCTATAAAACACGTAAAGGGTTAACAAACTTCTTAAAAGTAGTTTTTCATACGTTGAGGGGTGTAGTTTCCACAATGGGGTAATTTATGAGTCTCACTATTATTTAGGCCTCTCAGTGTCAATTAGAAGTTGAGCAGGTCCATCTAAGTACGGGTTTTGGCGATTTTACAAAAAATGTGAAAAATGCCACCCAAATTCTGAGCCTCATAACATTCTAGTAAAATATGTGGAATCTTAAAAAACCATGCCAACATAAAGCAGACATTTGGGAACTGTAAGTTATGAATTTATTTGGGTGCTTTGACTATCTGCATCAAAAGTAGAGAATTTAGAATGTTGAAAACAAAGAATTTTTCAAAATTTTTGCCAAATTTTGTTTTTTTTCATAACTAAACGCAAAAGATTTCATCCAAATTTTTAAACTAATTTGAAGTACAATGTGTCACGAGAAAACAATCTCAAAATCCCCTGGATATCTCATAGCGTTCCAAAGCTATAACCACTTATAGTGACACAGGCCAGATTTGAAAAATGGGGCCGCGTCCTTTAGGCCAAAAAAGGCTGAGTCCCCTAGGGGTTAAATTCCTTGATGATGCGATTTTTTACATGAGGTGCAATCTTTCTAGCTGCGATACTCTTCCCTGTTAGGCCAGTTTTGTGCAGTGCAATTATGACTGCACATGGTTCTTTAGAGATAACCATGGTTAACAGAAGAGAAACAATGGTGCCAAGCACCAGCCTCCTTTTAAAGTGTCCAGTGGTGTGATTCTTACTTAATCATGACATATTGATCTCCAGCTCTGTCCTCATCAGCACCCGCACCTGTGTTACTGGAGCAATCACTAAAATGATGTTAGCTGCTCCTTTTAAGGCAGGCCTGCAATTAAGTTCAAATGTGTTTTGGGGGAAAAAGTTCATTTTCTAGGCAAATACTGACTTTGCAATTAATTGCTGTTAAGCTGATCACTCTTTATAACATTCTGGAGTATGTGCAAATTGCCATTATAAAACCTGATGCAGTAGACTTTGTAAAAATTAACATTTGTATCATTCTCAAAACATATGGCCATGACTGTAGCTTTTCTCCAGGGTCTCTCTGTACAGGAAGAATGGTGGGTCCAGCAGGAGGACCTCCAAAGATAATGCAGCTCTGTCCACACCTTCTCACTTTTCCTGCAGTTCCAAACAGACAATGGGGGTCATTTACTTAGGGCCCAATTCGCGTTTTTGCGACGGGTTAACCAAATTTTTCCGATGTGCGCCGATTTTCCCTGTATTTCCCCCGGATTTCGACGCACTTCCAGCCGGAAGCTCCTATCCGACACCATCTCCCAGCGCTTACAATGCTGAGAGATAGGGACGGATGGGAGAAGCCAGCCACAGTGCCGGCCGGAAGCTCCCTGTGCATGACTTCTGTGCTTCTGTAAACAGACGGGCATGGATAAGACGAACCTCGGGCTTATTTTTAAATAGTCCGCTCCAGGCCAGTCCAAATTATTAACAAACCTTGATAACCCCTTTAATATAATATATTATTTTATATATAATACCCTCTCTTTAATTGTTCTCCCTTTACATTTGTTCCCCCAGTTTTATTATTCTCGCCGAACCTATAATGTCCAAGCTTTCTGTACTCCTTCGACCCTCCCATCTCCCCGTCATATTGTGGCCTCCTGCCCTCTAGACTCATCATATTGTGCCCCCACCATCTCTCCCTCATGATGTAGCCCCTGTCCTCCATCACCCTCATATTTTGACCCCCTATCTTTCCCTCATATTAAGGCCCCCTCCCCTCATATTGTGGCCTCCTGTCCTCACCTCATTTTAAAGGGCAACTACCACCCCGATTCTACCTATAAAGGTAGAACGGGAGGTAGGGGGATGAATGGGACGTGAGGATAGCCCTTTTTTGGGCTAATCCTCACGTCCTGGCTATCTTTTAGAAAACTTTAATGCAGGCATACGTAAATTTTTTTATGCGGCTACTGGGGCGTGGAGTAGCCGGACATGAGGCTACAAGTCGCGGCTACTCCACGCCCCAGTAGCCACGTTACTCCGCCTACCATTTAATTTTCGTCTCGCAGCCTTCTGCGCATGCTCAGTAGCTCCAGCCCCAGAGCTACGGCCGCGCACCTGAAGGCCTGGGGACTAGGCCCGGGGCCTATGATGAGGGCGCGCAGCTATGAGGTGCTGCGCGCCGAAGATTAAATGGTAGGCGGAGTAAAGAGGCTACTGGGGCGTGGAGTAGCCGCGATGGTAGCCTCATGTCCGGCTACTCCACGCCCAAGTAGCCGCATAAAAAAATTTACATATGCCTGCATTGAAGTTTTCTAAGAGATAGCAGGGACGTGAGGATTAGCCCCAAAAAAAAGGCTATCCTCACGTTCCATTCATCCACCTACCACCCGTTCTACCTTTATAGGTAGAATTGGGGTGGTAGGTTCCCTTTAAGTTCCCTTTCCTCATATCATGGCCTGTCCTTTCTCATATTGTTGCCTTACCCCTCATAATTGTGAGCTCCGGTCTTTGAATTGTGGCCCCCTCCCCTCTCTTATATTGTGGCCCTTTATCCTGATATTGCGGCCCCTGTCCTCTCTCATATTGTTGCCCCTTATCCTCATATTGTGGCCACTGTCCTCTCTCATATTGCGGCCCACTTCTCTCATATTTTGTCTGCATGACCTCTTTCTTATTATGGCCCTCTCTCATATTGTTGCCCGCTCTTCTCATATTGTGGATCCCAAATCTCATATTTTGTCCCCCTCCTTTATCACCATCATATTGTGTCCCTCTATCTTCATTCCCTCTCATTTTGTGGATACTGTTCTCCCCTCATATTGTGCCCCCCTGTCCTCCCTCATATTGTTGCTCCACTCCTCATATTGGGGCCCCCTGTCTTTGTATTGTGGCAATTTCCCCTCATATTGTGGCCCCCTCTCTCGCATATTGTGGCCCCCTATCCTCATATTGTGTCTTCCCCTCTCCTCATATTGTGTCCCCCTCCGTTCATGTTGTGGCCTCCTCTTGTCCTCCCCTGTTCCTGGGTATTAGACAAAAAAACTTTGCTACTTACCTTTTTCTCATTGCTCCTTTTCTCCTGGGCTCTAAGGTGACAGGGGAGCGGGGCCATCCAGGGGAGGAGCTACCACCACAGATCTATGCTGTAGAGCAGAGTGTGATGTGCGGAGGCAGCAGAGGCTGATCCCGCCTCCTGGTCTCAGCTCTGCACTCCAGTGTGGCTACCTCTCCCCCTTTCTTTTTGTATGATTTAAAAAAAAAAACATTCCTCCACCACCGTCCTACTTCCTGTTAATATAGAGGCTGCTGTGGGGGCACCATTACTATATTGGGATGGAAGCACTGTTGCTATGTAGGCTACTGTTTAGTAAAATTGGAGCATAAAAGATGCAATTAGCAAAAAATTTTAAATGCCGGCAACACGGATTTCTTTGGTGGGAGGAGTTAGGGAGGAGGAAGCCTCCCATAAGACTGTGTGGTCTGGGGTCACATGATCACAGGCAAGCCAGAAGAAGCGCATACCGCAAGAAATGGCCATCGCTGTTTTTGCTGTGCACTGCATGTATCACTCGCCTCTCTTTGCACTCCTGTTCTGCCACCGTTCCACGCATTGAAGCCAACCTCTGTTTGTATATTGAGGCCATTGATTAAGTCCCGACCACAGCCAGCACGTTTGCTACAGCAATATTTTCAGAATTTATCAGCTCCCAAGTTGTGGTCAGGACGGCACCGCTAGCCTCTGTATATAAACAGAGATCAGCAGAGGCAGGTGGCGCGATTGCTGAACAGATGAATACATGCTCTTTATTATTTTTTAAGGCCTCCCCCAAGCCATATATAAAATATTTTTTGCTTCAACAAACCCTTTGAGTTTGAGCTCTATAATTTTAACCTTGGGTGATCGGATCATAGAATCCATAGACGTGTGTGAACCCATGAAAATACATGGGGCCTCGTACACCTGGGCCCCTCTGTGTAGTGCTGATCCCCCCCAACCCGCACTCACCTCTCCACACTACTGCTCCCGTCCCGGCTAGGCTATTTGCACATACCCGCTCCCTAGGGCACATGTGCCGGCACTCGTAGATTTAAAGGGCCAGCGCACCGCTGATTGGTACTGGCGCTTCTGGGTTTCCCCCTGCCACAGCAAGACTATTCCGCTTTGCGGCGGGCTCTGGTGAAGACTGTTTGCCACTTAGATTCCGGTCCCGGGTGTGGGCTAGTACCATCTCCCATGGTGGTTCAGAGGGTCCACTGATCCCGAGTCCTGACAGTGTGATTGTAGCCTATCTTCCAACCAACATTCCACATCATGTGCAAATAACCTAAGCCATCCAAAAACAAATTTGCTAAATAACACAGATTATTTTAAAAAGCCAGATAAATGCCTTTATTCTGTTACATCCCTTAATTAAAATAAAAATAATAAGTGAGTTCATGGGGTGCTTGTTTAATTCTTATGTCAGACATAGGGGATAATGTACTTATTTTAATTACCGTATGTAATTAACATTGTGTTTGTAATAAGGCCCAGCATGGCCTGTGTACATAATTACTTGTATTGTTTCCACTCTTTCCTTTTATTTTCCAGTTGCACAGACTTTAGGGATTTCAATATCCGTCAGCTCAATCCATTGAAATGCCAAATATAAACTGACAGCCCTAGTTGAAAGAGAACACATCTGACGTGGTTCTTTGGCATACACTAATATAATTGTGCAATCTGCAGAACTGCTGTGAGCAAACAATTCTCGGTGAGGTTTGAACGGTTGTGGACCGCAGCGTCTGCATTAGAAGTTTTTCTTATATGCTTATTTCCTGCAGATGTGTATATATTATGTTTTCATATTCACGTTTCCATATATCTACATTTTTTAAAGAACATTGCTATTTACTCAGTGTCTTATTGGTGCCATGTCTATAGAGGCACATGGAAATACGTTAATATACTGTATCTATAGATCTATAGACATATATGACATTTTCATCAATCTTTTCTACTGTGTGTGATATGAAATAGAATATTGATAAAACAAACAAAACATTGATTGAAGAAAGATAACAAATTACTATCTTTTCACCAAAATTGGTGATAACTTGCTGACTTGTTGAAATTCGACAAATGGGATATGTACCAAACTTCAAAAAGGGTGCTTGTTTTTTTTTTTTTTTTTGTTTCAATGTAGTCCATGTTAGTAAGGCATGACACTGCTTTAGTTAGGGCTAGGGCCAGTGAAGATAACCATGTACGCTGCCTGGTTTCTGTATTTTTTGCAGTCTATATTATGATAAATTGAATGATAACCTACCACTTTATTCATATGACAGAAACAGAACACCATACTTGGATCAATGAGGGTCCCATGGACTCAAACCCTGTTTAGATAGTTATTACCTTTCTATTGGAAATTCATTTCCATTTTGGTCAAACCCCTTTAAAGGTAAGGATCTGGTCTGTTTTTGTAAGTATTTTATATATGGGGTCATTCTCTATAGTGGATTATAATATGGGCTTTTGCGTGACCGTCCAGAGCCCAGGACCCTATGGCCACACAAATTGCCCACCAGAATGATGGATCTAAGGAGAGCTATATGGCATTTTCATCCATTTAATAAGAGGATCATTTGTGTATTTAATAACTCAAGACTGGTTGGGTCCCACAGTCTTTGTACAGCCCGGGTCATGGTAGTCTTAGCCTTAAAGGACACCTGTCATCAGGTCTGTGTCCCTAGTCCTGTCACCTCTACCTGCTGGAGCAGCTCACAAGGATCCCATCCCAGCCTTTATCTAGTTATTTCATACATTATTCATTGTAAAATCATCTATTTTTTATCATGTAAATGAGGCTGGTCACATGGTCAGAGGCAGTGATGTCACCCCTGTTACCCCTCCCCTCTCCTCCCCCTGCTCATGTCTGTGTGTAATGTATAGTAAAGCATGGCTAGTGTGTGTGCTGCATCTGCTGACATGCTGCATCCTCCTAATATACAGGTGAGAGACACAGACATCAGCTACACATGAATCTGACATGTTCTGCTGTAACATGGCTGCAGCCTGGAGCTGCTGTATCTCTCCTAAACACACAGACATGCACACACAGGCTGCAGGGGGCGTGGCCACCAGCACCAGGAAGCACATCATTATACAGCCTCACATCATTATACAGGCTGTCAGTCAAGCACTGGGGGTGTGGCTGTGCCTCCCACTCATGAAAAGGCTGGACAGCTTGAATATGCTAATGCTTCATTGGACATTTCACAGGTCATTTGCATACAGCTTTAGGACCTCATTGCTTAGGTTTACAGGCATATAGAGGGACAATGAAGGGATAGAGGCAATGCTCTCTAATGGCAGTTTATGAAAATATATTTAGTTTAGGGGGGTTATTTTGCATGACGGGTTCTCTTTAATCCAGCACTGGTCACACACCATACCCTGGCCCCATGGTACTCAGCATCTAAATTAATGGAGAAGCAGGGTCACAGGAACTCCAACCTCTCTAACATGCTAAAAATCAACAAATGCCCTTCATTTCTTATAAGCAAATACCATCAATTGTTTCTATAATAGTAGGCAGTCATACATAAGTCACAACTAAAGAACTGCTCCTGCCTCCTGAAGGGAAAAAAATAACTTTTATTGGGTTAACAATTCTAATATAGAAGCATTTGAGACAATGGGGCACTTTTACTTACCCGGTCACTGGAGTTCACAGAAAGTGCATTGTCCGTCTATAGTGCAGTGTGCGGCTATTAACTAAGATTGTGCGCCGGAAATCATGAATAGGTCGTTTCCCCCGCGCTGGCTCGACAGAGTTCACCATATTTTTGGTGATGCAGCTTTAGCGTAGGGCATGCGAATATTAAATACTGCGCTCAGTCTGTATCAATCAAACCACCCGATGACACGGCCCTTAATTTGTGTCGCATGGAAGCCAGCACAGCTGCGGCACAAAAGGATTGCGTGCAACACTTATTAAATACCTGCCGTTTTAGCATAGAAGAACGTGAACAGTCTGACTAAAGTGCAGTGCACGACCCTTAGTAAATGAGCCCCATTGTCTCAGATAAGATTATGTAACTAACAAACGCATGGAATATGAAAAAAGAGACTGGACTGTTCAACCCACTACTAAATCAGTTTTGAAAATCCAAAACCACAGTGCATTTGTATGTCGTAAAAATTTTTTTACAAAACTAGGAAGAATGTTTATATTTTTTCTAAAAAGAGCATGCGAAAAGTAGAGTTGCCTATAGGAGCTATTTAGATTTCAGGTTTATATTTTCAAAGAAATAATAATAATTCTTTATTTATATAGAGCTTGCCAAATCAGTCCCTACCCATATGGGGCTCAGAATCTAAACAACCTACCAGTATGTTTTGGAGTGTGGGAGGAAATCCATGCAAACACGGAGAGAACATGCAAACTCTTTGCAGATGTTGACCTGGGTGGGACTTGAACCCAGGACCCAAGCGCTGCAAGGCAAAATGCTATGGACTCAGCCATGCGACCTGACTTGTTGCCAAGGACAGCTTCTCACGTTTTCCTTTTCAGTAGTTTTGATAGATTTCCCTCGGCTCAATTTTATCCTTAAAGAAATAAGTTGCTAAAAAAGATCAAATTGTGAAAATATAGAAATATTTGTATCTCCAAATTGTTATTGTTCACATGATCGTATTGATGAAAGCAAACGCTACAAAAAGAGAGCATGATAGTCTGCCACCAGCTCTGTTAGATATAAACCCTGTAACAGGATATTTTGTCCCCCTCCTAGGATCGCCCATTGATTGACCTTCACCATGCTTTTGGGTGAGTGTACATTATGTATGCGGATTTGCTGAAGCCGGAAGGTACCTCTTGTCTTCATCTAAGATAAATTTTATTTTTGATATTTTGTACCCCTGTTTGCCTTACTTGTCTTGTATTAAGGTTCTGTACTTTTGAGTCATTAGATACCTATAGGTCACTGGGCTTTCAGAGGAGGGTGGCTTTTGTACTCTGTGGCTGCCCCCTATTTCATCTGGGCCACTTGTGTCCCCCTTGTATATTTGATCGCATACGTTATGTATATTTTTGTATTGACACTGTAATAAAATATATATTATTTCCAATGGTTTTTTGCAGCTTCTTTTTTTCTTTTGGTTATATCAGGCCAGAAGCCAATCCAGGTAGTGTAATATATACTGTATATATAATTAGGAAACTGATGTTGGTAATTTGTGGAATGAGATAACAGATAAAACAATGCAGGTTAAATTTACATATTTATTTGCTTTAAAGGAACACTAGACAATACAATACACAGAAGAGAAGATATGTACAGTAAACAGAATGTAAATCGCAAGTGAAGTGCAATTCCAATGAAAGTCAATTTACCTTGTGCTATACTAATGGGGATGGAAGGCCAGCACTTTCAGATTCTTCCTGCCTTTTTATGTGCTCTTGTGTTGTAAAAATCCCCATGTAAAATAACAATGGTCAAGGGGCAGATCTGCTTTTATGGGTCGATTAAACACACCCCTCCAACGAGTGTGTTCTAGAACACTTCCTACCTGGACCAGACCCAGGACCTCAGATGAATCCTAACTTCTCAGTGGGACATCATACAACTTTGGTTTTGATGCCATCAGTCATGTGGAGATCTCTAGTATCTTTTGAAACTGAACATGACCTATGCTCCCATTGAGAGTTCTTCATATCTCCTCATCTGAATAAATCCAGGTTCGTGTTCACCATACTGCCTCAATCAAAAAATTTATTTGACATGTGGTTGGGTGGCCCATAATTTCGTAACTGCAATATGAAACTATTGGACATATATCCTTTGTGGTTAGTTAGGTAGTTTTAGGTGCCACTGAATCTCTTCAAAATGTGAAATAGCCCACACACCCCATTACAAGAACACAACTTACTACTGAATATAAGTAAAATACTACCTTTAATAATACTATAATACAGTCTCCTATGTAGTAGTCGCTATGTTGTTACACAGCACAACACTTGATAGTGTCAGGACTGTTCAAATCTAAATGTAAGCATCAGGACAATGATTTTTATAATTCTGTACTAAGACTCGAAAAAATTACGCAGCAACTTGCATTTTTTTTCCCACTATTATATCAGAAGTGCAGGGTTGGACCCAAACCGATTAGCTCCATCCCTGCTGCTTGCTGTCTCCAACCCCGCAGCATGTGACGGGGCTCCAGCTCTATCTGCGTCAGAGCACAGATAGAGTTGAATAACAGGATGGTGGAGAGAGCTATTAGCTCCCCTCATCATCACTGCTCCCCTGTAGCTGTGATGCCAGCAGGCGCATAGCGATGATGTCATCATCTTCTAGTAGAACAGCAACAGAGAAAGAGGAGAGCTGCTAGGCAACAGGAATAGGTAAGTATGTGGTGTTTAATTTTTTTCAAATTTATTTGAAACAAGGAAAAGAGGATGAGTGGGTGGGCCACAATATTAGAGGGGGTGGGATGAGAGGGGGCCCACAATATGGGGGAGTGTAAGAGGGGGCCCACAATATGCTGGGATATGAGAGGGGGCCAACCATATGGAAGGGTATGAGAGGTGGCACACAATATAGGAAGGTATGAGAGGGGGCCCACAATATTGGAGGGGTACAAGATGGGGTCCACAATATGGTGGGATATGAGAGGCGGCCCACATTATGCGGGGGATATGAGAGGGGCCTACATTATGGGGGGTATAGGAGGGGGCCCACAATACAAGTGGGATGAGAGGGGGCCCACATTATAGGGTTATAAGAGAGGGAAAAATATGAAATGTATGAGAGGGGGTCAAAATATGGGAGGGATGAAAGTGGCCTCAATATAAGGATGAGGTGAGGGGCCGCAATATGAGGGGGAGGTGAGAGGGTCCACAACATGAGATGAGGGGCTAATCTATGAGGGAGAGGTGAGATGTTATAATATGAGGGGGAGATGAGAGGTCACAATTTGAGATGGGATGAGAGGAGAGAGGCCAAACCAGTTCCCTACGAAACAGCGCTGTCTACAGTTGGGAATCTGTTCCTTCTGGAATAGATATAGTGGTTTGTTTTTAATCCCTCATGTCATAAGGCCTCTTGTAGGTCATGTGTAGGTGTGGTTTTCCTTATCCCCTCCTGGAAAACTTTGCATATTTTTACAAGACTGAATTACATTTTAGGCACGTATAAGAAACGTAGTATGAGCTCATATGTGGGGAGGAATGCCTCAAAGTTTATACACTGGATGTAGAGTAAGGGGGCATTGGGACCCTGAAGGACATTGGTATGGGTGGGAATCATACAAAATTATATATAATACAGCAGGTTGCAGTGGTAGAAATAATTATTAACAGAACCTGGAAGAAAAAGCAGGTATCGTCATATACTTACCAGATTGCAAGGTACTTGTGGGGTTAAAGTAAGCCATTGTGCGGCGTCAGGCAGTAGATAGGGCAGTAAGCACTGCCAAGGAAAAGATGGTTCAGGTGGATCGCTGCCATTATATAGTGGACTGGCCGGAAGTCGGCTGACGGATGTTCCGGTAGTGCATATCAAGCTGAAACGTAAGCCAGAGCAGAACCGGAAAGAGGGAGAAATAGAGTGGGAATGAATAGAAATATAGAGAGTATAGAAGTAACGGTATAGAGGGGAGAGTGACATATAGGAAATGTATGGAAGAAGGAATATTGTAAGAGGTATATGTGTACGATAAATATGATAATTATTGTGTAGGATGGGAGATTGTATGTGTATGTATTGTAACTATGGTGTAGGATAGGAGATAAAACATACTTCCAAAAGGTGTATGTAAAAGAGATGGGATGAATGGAGTAGAGCGAGGAGGAGAAATATGAAAGTTTGTGTGTGTTGGAAAATAAGAAGATAATAGAAGTATGAGAGAGAGAAAAAGGATATTGAGTATAAGGAGTGGAGTGACGTGCAGTTCCATACTATGCAGTCTACACTACACAGGCTGCTTACAGTGTGTGACTGCCCTCTCTGATCATAGTACACGCTAACTTCCTAGAGGGCTGTAACTATCTCTTGCACCCAGCAGCCCCAAGGTCAGTTGGCCCACTGGGAAAATTACTTGTGGAATGAATGGACAGCCCACCCCTGCTGATGACAAAACATTTATGACCAGATACCATCCTGACCCCCATTGCAGATAACTGTATCAGACCCATCAACTTCTTTATGATGTATCATTTATAGTACTGGTCTTTTTATATTGGGGGAAGAGCCATCCCATGAGACCCCTATAAAAACCTTAATAATAACATAGAAAGTATCAGAAAGATGTAGTACAATCCATTCCTTCTTTCATATTTCTTGGCTTTTTAAGACATAAAATGACATTTTATTAACAATATTTATACGGTCTTAAACAATATAAATCTTTTAGGAATTATTTGCTTATCTGTATCTCTAGCTTGTCATTCCAGTGGCAGCATCATTTTAATAATTTTCACACTACATATAGCTTGAGTAGCAGTTTAAGCTTGAAATAATGCCATGATGAATTGCGCTCATCATATTCATACCTCGTTGGAGTCCACGCGGTGAGGGGCATAATGATAGATTGCACGAATGCCTTATGCCTGCCATGCTGCAGTGATAAATAGAATGCAGAAATGTCAGGCATTCCTAATAAGTATTCATTTCCCTTTTATAACTTTACATGCGAGAGAGAAAAAAGCAACTTAAAATGTGGACAGAATTTATTTTTTCTGGTCAATCTCAGGAATACAAAGAATAGTTATAATACAACCCATCATGATGTTTTATTCATTGTTACTGCTCAGGTAAAGCTTTCTTCTGGAGATTATTCCTAAGGTATTAGCACTTAATTTATGGCTTATATGTGGCAGGGGAAATGGTTTAGCATATGTAATGACTTGCAAATTACCCAAACTATGTTAATATGCATCCAATAACAGACCTGTTAATCTTCCTTAGTTATAGTTCCTGAATAACAGGTCACATGAGGTCACCAATTTTATCTTTGGATAAATGAATCATGATTCTTTACTGTCATTTTTTTTAATAATATTATATTTACTAATATTCCTAATATTTTTTCATAGCCTCTCATTGATAAAGCATGAATTGCTTCTTTTATGGGACTGTAGATAATACATTTCTCTAAAATTAGAAAAAGTGGAAGAGTAGCTAATAATTGCGCCAGTACGTAATTTCTGTTATTCCTTTTGAAAATAACTAAATTAAAGACCTAAGCCATTTCTCATAGGGGCACATTTACTAAGGGCTTTGCACCAGTTTTCTGTTGGACTTTGCACGTTCTTTCTAGTGCAAACTGCTTGCACGGGTATTTAAGAAGGGCGACCCATTTTTGCCGCAGGTTCAGAAGAACTGGCGCCAGAAATCATGAATCTAGCGCACCCTGTGTGCTGGTGTAACAGGCCAGAGTAATAATAATAATTCCTTTATTTATATAGCACACACAGAGCTTGCCCTGTCCCCATGGGGTTCACAAACACGGAAAGAACATACAAACTCTTTGCAGATGTTAACCTGGATGGGACTTGAACCCAGGACCCCAGTGCTGCAAGGCTGTAGTGCTGACCACTGAGCTACCATTCTGCCCATTGAGTATACCTGGAGTTAAAGTGGCCTAGGCCAGATTATACCCCCTAGCCTAGGCCATTTTATATCCCCATCAGTAAAAGTGTGAAATACACAAGAATTACTTAATTTTTCCACATTTTATTCGGGATTTAGCTCTGATAAGTTAAATGAGAAACCTAACTGATTCTAAAACACATAACCATCACTGTATTACCACATTGAGGTTATCTGACCCAGTTTTGGAAGCAGGTCTGGAATTTTACAGACCAGCTTTGGGAGTGATAAGATCTAAAACAGCAATAAAAAAGTAGTAAAGTAAAATTGCAAACTAAGTAGTTAAAAATTATCTTTATTGTGTAAACATCACCAGGGAATTGAAATTGAGAATTTTCTTTCATAATAATAATAATAATAATAAATAATAATCTTTATTTAGATAGCTCCATCAAATTCCGTAGCACTTTACAAATCATAGGGGACATATACAAATATAATATTACATTTCACAGAACAAACAGTCAAATGGAACAATAGGAGTGAGGGCCCTGCTCACAAGAGCTTACAGTCTATGAGGATGAGGGGTGCCACAAGAGGTTGTATAATGGTCCAGCCATTCTTTCATGTGCAATCCCCTTTAAATCATTGTTAACGCAAAGTGTGAATGTAACCTAATATCGAATTGACATTGCTTTTACATTAACACAATTTAAATATCTTGTTCACATGACCAGGGGAAGTTTCTGGTGGACTATACCCAGGCTTCATGTTAGAAGGGTATATCCTGGCCTGGGAGTATACGCTGTCTTAGGCTACTTTATACCCCTGGATATACTCTGTCCAGTGGCGGATCAAGGAAACCATGGGCCCAGTCATGGGTGGTCTCGCGACACACGTCTTGGCTCACCCGTGTGCACCCACTTTGTACAGATGCTGTCTGACACTCTCATTCCAACTCTGGCACTCTCATTCCAACAACTGTCTGTCTCTGGCACTCTCATTCCAATGACTGTCTGTCTGTCTGTGGCACTCTCATTCCAGCCATTGTCTGTCTCTGACACTCTCATTCCAGGGACTGTCTGTCTCTGACACTGTCATTCCAGCAATTGTCTGTGTCTCTGACACTCTCATTCCAGTAGCTGTCTCTGACACATAATAGTGACTGTTTCTGACACTCTCATAACAGTGACTGTCGCTTTGTCTATGGGGAGATTTATCAGAAGTGTCAGAGCAGAACTGCTCTAGTGGCCCATGGCAATCAGAGCTAAAGTTTTATTTTTGCACAGCTATTTATAAAATTACAACTGATCTCTGATTGGTTTCCATTGGCAACTGGAACAGTTTTACCTCAGACATTTCTGATAAATCTCCCCCTTATCTATGCATCCCTATCCATCTTGCCTCACATATAAGCTGTCTTCTACTCACTGCCTGTAGTAGCCAATCAAAGCTCAGAGCTCATATTAATGACCAGTGGAGTTGTGAAACCTTTCTGGTACAACTGAAGTTTCTAGTAGCAGCATTTAATATTCTGTATATAAGAGGATTTTGGAAAGTGGGCAGTGAAAATTTCAGCTCAAAACCGAGTCTATGACGTTGCCAGAGTCACAGGCAACAACTTTGCAAAATTTGGTGATTATAAATGCGACGGTACAGATTCCTTTACACACACACACAGACATATATTATATTCTGCCAAAATAAATTATGATATAATCACCCTCTAATATAATGCATTTGTTTTTGTGATTAGTTTTTTGTAACATTGGTAAAAATTACTTATTTACTTACAGCACCCTCCTAATTTAGCCCGCATATCCACCCTCAGACAACGCACCCCCACTACTAACTACCAGATCATCTCTAACATGTTTTAGATCCATTCCTCCTGTGACCTGTGGAGCTGCAATACCTTATAAAGTTCTGTGAAGAGAAGAGGCATGCACAGGAAGTGCCATTCATGACAACTCAGGGTCATAGGTCATTTCACGTGTCTAGAGCGGGGAAGTTTCCTCTCATACTCACACAGTTCCCTGCATGTGCCAGCAGTGGTTGTGCTGCTCCGATGCGATGTCAGCAGCGCCACTGTCTAATATAAAGGTGGCCGGTACCCAGACACATTTCCACTATGGGGGTTTAAGCAGGAATGGGCCCTCAGTGGCTAAAGGTTCAGGGCGACCACCTATACCTCCTATATGAGGATCTGCCATTGACTCTGGCCTCGGAGTTTACTCTGGCCTAGGCTACTTCATACCCCAGGTATACTAAGGCCTAGGCCAAACTATACCCAGGTATAATCTACAGGGTAATTCTGGCCTGCTACCCCGGCCAGATACAGGCGTTCCTTCCCACGACTAGTGTAGAACTGCCCTGCCAGACACCGTCCACCAGACAGGAGCCTCCTGATATATCCAGCACATAGGTTTAACATCAGACGCTGGTGCACTATACAGGGGAATTACCAACCTGTCGAGTGCTTATGTCACTAAAATAAACTTGCTTCCCAGCATGAAGAACCCAATATTATAAATGATAGAGGCTGGCTCAGTCCTTAGTGATTAGGTTAGTGAAGAAATACAGGACTGGCATAAGGGGGGGGGGGGGTTCAAACTGAGAACTTGCTCTTACATTGTCCACAGGCATTTCCTTTCAGAGGCTCTTCTGGGACAAAGGCAGAGGGATGGATTGTGCAGGGGACATGTGGCTCTCAATCTGTCTCCAACTTCTAATGTGCCTTTAGCTTCTACTTAAAGAATCTACTTCTGTTGCTTTTATATGTAAGTGTTCAATGTATATTGTGTGAAGTGCTAATATGTGTGTTGAAGGTATAAATGTTGGTTGTATGTGCTTCATAAACATATGTAAGTTGTGTTTAGTCTATGTTGAGTGCACTGTATGTTGACATGTGTAGTATATATGTGCACTGTATTTTATGTTCCTGAACCCAATCACAGGAACCTTACAAACAGACCCTGAGAGTCCCTGCAAATGTGACAAGGAAAACTTACATTGTCTGGCAGCTGTCGGATGGTGGAGCGGACAAATAACAGAAAATCAGAGATAGACCAATGTTCACACAAGTACACAGAAAAATGTGCAGCAAAACGAAACACTAGTCTTCGTCAAAAAAAGCGGAATAACCCTGGAGGGACAAACCACAAAGGGACAAACAGAAAAGCAACGTCAGACGAAACCGGTTCAAATACGAGATGGCGACGAGGCACAGAATCATATAGTGAGACACTGGTCGAATAAATGTTGCTGAGGTTGGATACACAAAATAGCAAAAATATAGCAAAAGCAAAGAAAAGAGTAGAACTACAATAACCAGAAACCTCTGATGGAAATGAGCAGAATATAAAGGAAGTAATGGATGCCACTCCCAGCAACTGACTGGTTCAGCCGTCCATCACTCAAGCCAAAGCAGCACACAAAATGAACTCAAACTCAATTGTATCTCTCAAAAAGACCAAATAAACACAGAAACCAATACTGTATGTCAAAAAATGCTAAACAAAAATGGGTGCAGGGGCTGGACTACATAATTATAAGAAAGGGAGAGGAAGGCCAGTGAATTTTCATCTCAGACTGTCGGTGACTTCTCCCTCATTGATTTCAGTTTGAAATATATGCTATAACTTGCACCAGAAAACTGGCCCAAGTTATGGCTGAAGATCACACCAACCCCGGATTGCCATAAATTTATTGTGAACAAAACCTCATGAGATGCATCAGAATTTCCAAAACATAAACAAAGAATCCTTTAGTTTAGTTTGTTGATTTTCATCCAATATAAAAAAATCTATAAATTATTTAAAATAATTGTGGAAAAAAATACTCTTTTTATTAATCTCCATATTTTAACGTACAAAGGCTTTTCCTGAGGTGAGCAGTCACATTTTGCTTCCTAAGAGAAAAAACTTGGAAGCACATTTAACGACTTTTGAATAAACCAAGAACAAAGCATTGCAGTATTTCATACATCTATAGTAGACCAGCTGAGAAATAATGGATTGAGTGGTTATTTAGAAAAGCAATGAAACAACCACATTACTGTCATCAAGCACATAAAACATAAGCCTCTAGAGCTGCACATTGCAAAGTGATTCTAGGCGCCAATGTGTAATGTCACATCTCAACAAGCAAAATGTCTCCTGGCGATCTTTTCTCGTTATAGTCACAAATGCATATAATAATATAGCACAGACACCAGTTTAACCCATGTAGAGCAAACCTGCTGCCGAGGAATGGCTCAAATATATTTTACTCTGTGAAAATCAGGTGTTGAAATTGATTTATTAGGAAGCTTTTTTTGTGGGGCCAGGGTCACACACAGCACACATGCTGCAAAATTTCCATCTGTTCTTCTGCAGGCTGAAGTGGTAAAAAAAACAGCCAAAAATAAATTGCAATGGTAGCAAGCTGCGAGTCAAAATGTGCAGTAACGTCGCTTTGTATGACATTTGGCTGTGTTCACATGCGCCTACTGTGTCATTTATAACCCCATTAGAGAGAAACAAGGCAGAAAACATACTGCAACCATGTTGCATTAAAACAATATCCCCTCATAATGGATGTTTGCCAATAAAAAATATACTAAATGGAACGAGAAGGTTTTTACATATCTAAGCATATCTTTATTTGCTCAAATGATTTGAGCCGCTGTCCTTCATACAGATCTGCTACTGAATGGACTCCCCTTGCACCCAGTACTTTAATGTTATATAGGGGATAATACGCTATAGGGCCGCTAATGACAGCTTTCCCCTACTTATAATCATTTGCCCTACCACACACCTCCAAACTGATAAAGCAATTTACAGAGAAAGAAAAAAAAATTAAAAAATATATTGCTTCCATCATACAACGTATTGACCCCTTTTGGGTATCTGCTTTTTCTATTTAAAGCCATTTATGCTCAATTGCCATATGCCAGGATTCCCATCATAATATGCTGGAATATTTGGCATAGACACTCCCCTACTTTATAGAATAATAAAGAGTTTCTTTTAGCAACTCACAGTTTTTTTGTTACTACACTCAAAATTTATTAGGAGTTTTTGTATTTCCTTAATAGTGCTTATAGGGAGGTCTAAAGGAATACAGCGGAGAAAAAAATACAGCTCTCTAGGGAGACAAGTAGCCTTACAGAATTGAATTCTCACCACCCATGAGAGATCTATTGCATTTCTGTAGGAAGGGTGGATGAGCTAAATTTTTTCCATTTTGAGTCTTTGGTCAATCTCTACCCAGCTGGTGACCATATTTTTGCATAACCTATTTTTATGGAATTTTAACACACAATGCCAGAAGGCCATGCGGGGCCTTGCAACAGTAAAGTCAGAAGAGTAATAAGTGATGGTGACCAGGTGACTGGTAACTGGTAGCATCAAGTTTATAATTGACATAGTGTTACTTTAAACAGGCAGGGCCAAATAAAGGGTGGGGAGGGTCATTTGGCGCAAGATTTGGTGGAGGCCCCCCACTGAATTTAGTACAGACAGGGTACACTTATTTTGACATCTAAAAGTAATTGGTTAGACAGAGCCCCCCCTTAGCAAACCATTGTCAGGATAAAAAAATAACAAAATGTACTTACTTCCAGCGGTTTCTCCGGGGCCCTCTGCATCTTCGGGCCAGCAGTGAGGTACAATACATTCCTCTGTCGTGTCACCTTTTTAAGATGCAGAAGCATAGTGATGGCATTGCACTCCTGCGTTTTAAAGAGGGTGCATGGCAGAGGTATGTATAATACCTTGGTGCCATTTCCGGCCACAGGATCATTTGCACTTGCTACCTATAGATTACATACTAAAACTGGCTCATCATTGGTGCTGTCTGAGCTCCAGGCTGGGGCCCAGCGCTGGTGCTCCAAGAGGGCCACTGATGACCCAGCTTTGTCCCCTGCACATTCCCTGACTGTCTATGGGAATGATATGCAGTGGCAGTGCTGCTGCACGCACATTGCTGTTGGTGAGGACCCCCAAAGGAGCAAAATGGTGCCTATAATCCGGCCCTGAAATCAGGATATTATAAGACAACTAGTGAATCAAGAACATTAACGTAAAGAAAAACAGAGCAACTTAGAGCAACGTAGAGGTGCAAGGTGAACTTTCATTAGAATGATAAATGCAAACTCTTTGCAAAATTTAATAGGTGCTGCTCAAGTGAATCCACTCCACAGTTGGAACTTTTTGGTCCCAACCATTTCTGAATCAATCAGTGGCAGTAGTTATTGCACCCAATATTCTAATCAGGCTCTCTATCATCAGGCGAGCAGACCTGGACTAGAACCACAGGCATAACCTTAGGGGGTGTACCGGGGCTTAACTATGGCGGCCCGCTGTCTCAATGGGCCCCGAAATTTGACCTGACACACTAAAGAATAGAGGATGTGCACCATTGTACAGCATAATATGTACATAACTGTGCACATCTTACACAGTATACACTATGAATCAGCAGCTCTGATAATAAATTTCGAGGGAGCAGAATGACAGGACTAGGAATCTCTCATCTCTAATTTCTACCATGTACTTCCCCCATGTGGCCATCAACTACTAGGACAGGTATGTGTAAATGAATAAACATATACACCAGTGTATAAATGTGTGTATGTGTGTAAGTCTCCTTGCACATGAACCTATTCTTGCCCAGGCCATAGCCCGGGTAAGCATACAGCTGCAAGCTGGTAAGAGGAGGGGTGAGCGCACCTCAATAGAGAAGCAAGAGGCAGGCGCTGTAACACAGCAAACTATAGTACATGTCCTATTTTTTTCTGTGTACGGTCACGTTGGGGACCAATATCCGGCCACAAATTGTGTTTGTGTGCAATGGGCTTAAGACTGTATAAATGTGTGAGTATACAAGTATGTATATATCACATAGCAATGAAGAGGAAACAGCGGCACTCACTGTTAAAAAGGCGACAGCCGTTTTGACCTGTGTGGCGCTTTCTCTAGCCTCTCATGTGTGGCCGTCTCGTCTGAATCTTAATACGGCAAGTGAGACTCTTGGTAACCTAGCAACCAGAACGCTATTCCAAGAATAGCGGAAGCATAATGCAGATGTATCCGCCATAGATTAAAATCGGGTAAGGTTAAAAACACAAATACGGTATATCTTTAAATATCCACAGGACTGTAACAATGAATACCTTGTGAATAATATACTTAGATATGCTACACACAAAGAAGGAATATTGGATTATTAGAAAGGGAACTAATTTGATCAGCATAGCGTTATGCGTATACACAAATACTGAGGGCATATACAGCCATTGCATGGTATAGAAAAATAAGAAGGAAAAAAGACATTATCAGCTATTTACAAAAACACTCCCATATATTTTTTATCGTTTAACCCTAGAGGCCCAATGCCACTAGTCCTCATAATCTAACATGCCTCTTTTCTTAATAGTTCTTTATGGTCGTCTCCTCCATTAGGGGGTATTGGAACATGTTCAATGCCTCTAAATCGAAGTACCTTTGTGTCGCCCCCATGAACCTTTCTGACCTGTTCTATTACTCTTGGGGCGCCCTTTCCGTTCTTAATCGAATAACATTGTTCGCTAAACCTGATGTATAAGGGTCTGATTGTTTTGTCTATATAAAAATGGCCACAAAGACATAGAATTACATACATTATAAACTGTGACTTGCATGTAAGGAATTGGCGTACTGTTATTTTGGTTCCTACTATATGCAAATATTTAGTTTATATGTTTTGACCACGAAATTTGCATTGGCCACAACACAAATTTCCTTTTGGAATCATTCTGTCAAGCCAATTATTTCTTGAAGGGGGTAAATGACTACACACTATTTAATCTCATACCCTCTTACTCCTCCTGAACAATTTTAAAGGTGGTGTAGTAGCTAAATCTTTTTAAAGGAGATCTTCTGCTAGTATGTACCAGTTCTTATATACGATTGTCTTAATTTTTTGGGCCATAGGACTATAGTTAAACATGAAAGTAAAACGTCCTTGCTTGTAGATTTTCTTTTATTGCGTTTATGATATAGAAGATCTTCACTTTTAAGTGCTACAGCCTTTTGGAAGGCTTCATTTATTACCCTCGGGGGATAACCTCTTATGAGTAACCTTTGTCTCAACTTTTTTGCTTGTGCCAGAAATGATTCTTCTTTGCTATTAAAACTTTAAAGACAGACAAACTAACCATAAGTGACCACCATTTTTGCATGTTGTGGGTGATATATATTGGGATGCAAAAGGCTTTTAGTAGCTGTGTCTTTTTTATATACTGTGGTAGTGAGGGAGGAGTTTTTCACTTGTATCAATACATCAAGAAATTCACACCGTGTGATACTACGTTCACTGCATTATCATTTACATAAGACATAAAGGGGCTTATTTACCAAGGGTCCCGCGGCCGTATTTTCGTCTGGTTTCCTGACTTTTCCCGCCGGTTTTCATGCAACAGCAATCGGGGGCCGGCCGTCGGACCATCCGACGGATTCAGATTGAGCGCAGGATTTAACATTTAAATTTGTGTCGCAAGCCAAGCACTTACATGCATTGGGAAGAAGAAGGGGAACTCCGGTGGACCTGAGCGGGGAAGAGACACATGCAGGATATCGGGTGCACAATCTTCTTGAATCATGGCAGATGTGCATTCCGGGGACACTCCGGATCGGGGACAGGGTAAGTAAATGTGCCCCATAGTCTTTAAATTGTTCTTCTGTGCCTGACCATACTACAAAGACATCCACATACCTTAAAAATTAATGTATATGCCTAGCAAATGGGTTCTTCTCTGAGAAAATGTACCTATCTTCAAACACAGCTAAGAAGATGTTGGCATAGGTCCATGCAATGGGAGTACCCATGGCTGTGCCATCCACCTGCTTATAGTAATTTTCAAATTTAAATGTGTTGTTAGAATAAAACGGATTGCTTTGCATATATACTCTGTGAAGGTATTTTTTCTCCTTTTGCCCCCTTTGTCTGCCCTATTTATTATCAGGTTTTTGTTGTTTTTTTAACCATTTCAATGGGCCAATTTTTCTTCTTGTGAGACGTTCTCGGGGTCTTTGTCATAGATTAATTCTTTCATACTGTGTAAAATTCTCTTTTGAAACTGATCAAGGGCACCACCTTGTGGTAGGGGGGGATTTAGTGAGCATTTATTAGCACCTCTGAAACATGTTTCTCTTTCTAACTACATTTTCGGGGTACATGGCTCTTCTAGATCCATTAATGCTAATAATAATTCCCTATCCTGTGGTTCAAGAGGGTCATTCACCATAAAGCCTAATGGGCCTATTTGAATGGGTATTTCTCATTCTTTCTTGCTGTTCTATATGTTACCCTTATTTCATTTATCAAATAAGGGTATTTGTTGAGAAAAATCTTCTGAGGTTGATTTTGTGCACACCTTTAAAGAGGCATACCTTAAAATCAAGTCAAATTTTTCAGTTAAGCAAAAACCTAAGACAGATATGCACGCAGGGCTAACTTCGATATTCATGTGATTAACTACAAGAAGTTTATCTTTATCTTCTTCAGGTTCCTCCTCTTTTATTGTTTCCAAGAGACTTGTTTCCGTTTTCTTCCCTGTACACTTTACATGCCCACTCCTCCTCCGCTTCCTAAAGGGATGGGTCTTTCGAGGGTCTGAGATGTTCCTGTATGTGGGCTTTGGAGATGAGTTTCTGCATTTTCATCTAACACGCTGAATTTTCTTTTATTATTGAATCTTTTGCACATCCTTGTTTGCTTCTGGCTTCCTCAATCAAAGATATTATCACTATCAAAATCGTGTTTGTCTATTATGAACTTATCTTTTTTCGTTCATTTACCTTTGCCTGTATAGGTACCAGTCGCTTCTCCATTTTTTTCACGAATGCTGTAAACTGTTGTTTCTGTTAATCTGGTTCTCAATTCTAATTTTGTCTTACAAACTTCTTCTGTGACTAGTGCATATTCTTTTTCATTTCTAGATAGCACCAGTCTCATCAGATTGAGTGAATGCTCTAAATTAATTTTCTTCCATTCTGCTAAAAAAAAACAGGGTCATACTTAAATTATGAGGCATATTAGAACACCCTTAATCCTCTCGGGGCACAGTTACTGGTTTTGTAAGAACACAGAGTTAAAGGGGTATTCTCGTCTGGGCACTCACATTCAGTTTCACTAATCTTCCATATATAAACATTTCTTCAATTGGATGTTATTAAAAAAAATGTTCCTGTGTGAAGATAATTTCCCATAAACATAGCCATGTTGTCCCTTAGAAACGAGATGGCTTCCTCGGTTACGACCACCTCACATTTTGGTAGTGGTGGCCAGACATGTGCTAATGAGTCCTGCCTGATCTCCTGGATTCAGTATCCATTACCACAGGACGGCTGTGGGACTTGCAGTAACTCCTGGACATTTCATATACAAAAACTTTTTGTTTATTTGTGCGATTCCTCCAGCAGAGGTGGCCGTAACCGAGGAAGCTATCTCGTTTCTAAGGGACAAAATGACTACATTTATGAGAAATTATCTTCACACAGGAACATTTTTTTTAATAACATCCTATTGAAGAAATGTTTATATATGGCAGATTTATCAAACTGAATGTGAATGCCCAGACGAGAATACCCCTTTAACATCCCAAGAAATCCGTTGTTCGAGGACTCTTGTGCTCAAAACCTGTAATTCATCTTTGAGGTTACATTGAGCAAAAAACACCCCTACCCCTATCTACCCTACTGAAGGGCTATGTCTTCTGCCATCTCTACATTGGTAGACTCTGCTGCGGCATTATCCATAATGTTGTAGTTATTGTAACAATGAGTTCTCCTTACAACAATACATGCAATTCTAATAAACAGTCCAAGAAGAAAATGAAATAAAGGGGCACTTTCCAAACTCCTTGTAACTCTTTTAGTAAGTAATTGTCCAATACAGCAGTAAAAAGGAAGCAAGCTGGTGGTGCTCACCATGTGCTTAAGGTCACTTTCTACTGGAACATAAATATGTATATATTCTGAGTGGGAAGGGGGCCCATTCAGAAGTCTGCTATGGGACCCTTCCTCTCCTTGTTACGTCCCTGGAGGTGCCCAGCGGGCGATTGCACCCAGGACCAGTAGCCTTAGAGGGACCAGAAAGTGTATCTTCCCCATATGAAGTGGCCAGTACTATGAACACCACATTGTAGTTCTGTTGTAGAAACTATTTGCATTGATTTCTCAGGAACTTTCTCCTATTAATTTTTTGAAAATAAGAAATTTACATTTTATTTATAAAGTCATTGATTAATTGTATATTGATTATTATCCTCAACTATTACAATAGTCATTTCTTTGCTTGATAACTAATTAAATTCATTTAAGGGGATAATTTTCTTTGTACTGTGAAGATGATGTGCTGTTTATTCCTTTTTTATGTATCATTTCATAAAGGGAACAAACTGGCTCTTAACTTGCCCCATTAATTCAAACTGTGTTAATCTGCAGTAATAATGTACAGTGTAGGTTCTTAAATAGGATTTTACTGTACAGTTTAATGAGTTTTGAGGCCAAGAAGTATTAAATCCTGATCGACAATTGTGAATATTTGATTTTTCCCTTAATACCAACTTTGTTTTGCCAGATTATGTATTAGTCTCAGACTGTGACTCAAATTGTTTCTTTGGCTATTGTTATAGATCATTAATGTAGAGCATATTTGTGAGCGCATTGTGAAATAGCAGATGCAACTTTGAATGCTACCATTTTCTAATATAAAAAAATGTATTCAGTTATATAAAATGGGAATTAGTTTTGTGAAAAAATAGTTTTTTTATTTGTAAAGAATAAGAATACCAGATAGAAACATTCACATGGCGTCCTCTGTAGACTGTAAAGTATAATCTGCAAATACGGTTTGCGTAGAGTCTCACCTAAAGAAACCCCCATATACACTGTAAACTACGGGTCTACATGTTACATTTTCTGTCGGCCACCGACCATAATGTTCGTAGTGTACTTAAAGGGAGTCTACCAGCAGTTTTGACCACGATAAGCTGCAATGTTTATTGGGTTTAGGTCAAGACTCTGGGCTGGGCAATTCATTGTTTCAAATGTTTTCTGTTTCAAAGAACTGCTTTACCATTTTTCTGTGTGACTGGTGGCATTGTCCGGCATGAAAATTAGTGGCTGAATGAAGAATGCAAGGAAAGAACCATGTGTTGCTGAAGAAGGTTCTGATACACACTTTGGCTTTCACTCTGCCATGTAGTGGTGCAAAAAACATTCTCAAAACCCTGTCACTTCCTCCACCACCTTTCATTGACTTCTTTAAACACTTTGTGTTCAGTCTTTCCCTGGTTTGTCAACAAACATAATGGTTCCCATCAGATCCAAATTAATTACATTTGCTTTCTTCACTAAAATGAACAACATGCTCCTCAGCAAAGGCGAGTCTAGACTTTTGAAATATTGATAATTTGATATTGATTAATTGATAAAAAAGTGTAGATCATTTTTCTCTAGAAAAGCAGTGTACCTGGACAGCACATATTTCATTTATTAATATTGGCTGTGTTAAAGTAAGCTTAAAAGCAGAATTAATTATTATTGATAGGAAACGTGGGTTAGCTACTTTGTTACTTTGAAAGGCTAAACCTTGCTTTAACTATGAGTGGTAGTAAAGTAGAGTGTTTAGTAATATGATAGAAGCAAATTTACTCCTCACTAGTTTAATCTTCATTTTTACATTATCATATGTGGTACATGTATTTATGTATATTAATGCTGTTGACTGGTGCATTTAACAGTATTTATTTAATTATTTTATCTCTTTTAACCCCTTAATGACCGCCGTATTGGCTTTTTACGGGTACTTCTTCTGACGCGTACGCCTTTCTACGGCGGCGCGTCAGAAGAAGATTTCGGGTCACCGGGTCCCGCTGGTGCCGGTGTTGGGCAGTGATATCACAGCCCAGACCCGGCACTAACACCCGGGATCGGAAAAACTCAGATCCCGGGTGTTTAACCCCTTACACGCCGCGGTCAAGCATGACTGCGGCGTGTAAGCATGTCCCCCGTGGATCGGATCCGATCCCTCCTGCCGCTGCCCCGGGTCCCGACGAGTGACCCGGGGCTGTCGGCTCCTCTCTGTGCCGGGTTCTGCCTTCCTGGCAGGACCCGGCTGTAAGTAACTGAGTATGTGCGGCATGCTCAGTTACTTACACTATACACTGCAATACAAGTGTATTGCAGTGTAAAGACTTGAATAAGCGATCGGATGATCGCTTATTCAAGCCAAGAAGTAGAAAATGTATAAAAGTTAAAAAAAAATTTAATCTTTTTATAATATAATTAAATAAATAAATAAAATAAAAGTCCCATAATCTCCCCAGTAACACATAAAATGCAAATAAAGTAAATAAAACACAAAAACACGTACATATTTGGTATCACCGCGTCCGTATTAATCTGTACAATAAATCTAAATCAATATTGAACCTGCTCTGTGAATTACGTAAAAAAAAAAAACTCAAAAAACTTCCCATAATATACAATTTTTCATCAAACACCATCACAAAAAATGTTCTAAAAAGTGATCAAAAAAAGTTACGTTTCCTAATATGATATTACTGAAAAGAACAACTGTTTTCGCAAAAAATAAGCCTGCAACCAGATCTGACAACAGAAAAATACAGAAGTTATGGCCCTGAAAAGTTGTCAATAGTAAAAACAATGCGATTTTCTCCAATATTGGTTTTGCTCAGGAAAATTGAGCAAAAATAAGAAAAACTATAAAAATGAGGTATCACCGCAATCGTAGTGAACCAGAGAATAAAGATAAAATATTATTTTGATGTTAAGGTGAGCGGGGGAAAAAAAATGCTAACAATACAAAATAAAAATTGATGATTTTGTTTGTGTCCCCCGTGAAATAGTTAATAAAATCTCATGAATAAGCTTTAGACTCCCAAAATGAATTATCTATACATTGTATATCATCCCGTAAATAATAAGACCTCATATGTTTGCATTACCAAAAAAAATAAAAATTTATAGGTCTTACAATGTGACAATACAAATCTGCTCTGAATGGCGCCTCCATTCATTCTATACTCGGCCGTGCGCCCATACAGCAGTTTACCACCACATATGGGGTATCAGTAAACTCGGGAGGAATTGGGCATCAAGCGTTGCAGTGCGTTTCATCATTTAATTTATCCTGAAACTGTCAGTTTGGCCTAAATGAATGTATTTTCCAAAAAAATTCTATAGTTTCTAAATCGCAGGTCCATATTTTTTAACCCACGTGAAACACTTAAAGGGTTAATAGACTTAATAGAAGTTGTTTTACATATGTTGAGGCGTGAACTTTCTATAGTGGGGTAATTTATCGGGTTTTACTATTATTTAGGCCTCTCAAAGTCACTTGAAAACTGAGTTGTCCCTCAAAATGTGAGTTTTGGCAATTTTCATGAAAATAAGCACCTAAAGTTCTGCACCTCATAACATCCTAGAAAAATGACCGGAAGCATAAAATATCATCCCAACATAAAGCACATATTCTGTAAATGTTAATTATCAAACTTTTTGGGTAGTTTTACATCTTGTCTGGAAACCAGAACATTTCAAACTTGGAAAATGAAGAATTTTTACAAACTTTTGCCAAATTTTCACTTTTTTTCAGAACGAAACGCAAAACTTATCACTTAAATTTTATAACTAACATGAAGTACAATGTGTCACGAGAAAACATTCTCAAAATCACCAGGATATGTTAAAGCGTTCCGAAGTTATAACCAATTATCATGAGACATGTCAGATTTGAAAAATCGAGTCTGGTCATGGAGCTGAAAACTAGTGTCGTTGATAAGGGGTTAAAGAATGGCTGGATCAGTGTACAGTGGGGATAAAAGTATTTAGTAAGTATTTAGTAAGACACCAATCAGTGGCGTAACTAGGAGAGGTAGAGCCCCAAAGCGAACTTCTGAATGGGGCCCACATACCTCATAAAAAATATACAAACAGTGTATAAACACCATATACACAGACATACAGCAAATACACACCACATACACATTTAGAGCATATACACATCACAAATACAGACATTTAGCATATTAACACCATATATCTCAGATGCCGGGGCCCCCATGATACTGTGGGCCCCATTCCAGCTGCTGTGGCTGCTACCACTGTAGTTACGCCTCTGACACCAATTGTGCAAGCTCTCTCACTCTCAAATGAGAGAGGCCTGTAACTGACATCATAGGTAGACCTTAATCTCAACATGGCTTTTTCTTTCAGCACGACAATGATCCCAAGCACACCGCCAGGGCAATTAAGAAGTGGCTTTGTATGAAGCATTTCAAGGTCCTGGAGTGGCCTAGCCAGTTTCCAGATCTCAACCCCATAGAAAACCTTTGGAGGGAGATGAAAGTCTGTGTTGCCCAGCGACAGCCTTAAAACATCACTGCACTAGAGGAATGGGCCAACATAACAGCAACCATGTGTGCCAACCTTGTGAAGACAATTGGTGGCTGACTAAATACTTTTTTTCTACAGTGCACAAACACTGTTACCTTCTGTCACTCCTTCACTCTCATATATTGTAAGCTTTTCTATAACTCTTATTGTTTCATCTAATCATATTTTTGTATTCTCTGTATTCTTTTATTTCATTTTTTTATGTTCCCCATGATCTGTGATGTGCTATGGAATAGGATTAGTATATTAAGATTTATTAGTGCTCATATCCAGCTACAATCATGGAATTGAAATACATTTTTCACAGATCTCAAGGGCTGCTACTTAAGAATATCTACAGCTTTGCATTGTCCAAATTGTCGGTACACTCCAACTAAAACAATCTTTCCATATCCCACTAAGGTCATCTACTTGTATGTTTCTTTATGCACTATTTGGAACTGTTTTAAGTGCATAAAGAAATGGCAAATTTACAAAGAAATAGGCATACGCCCAACCCCAGCTCTGTGACATTACCCGCCGACTCCTAGCTCCCCAGCTAGGATCAGGAGATTCGATCGCAGCAGGGGGGACATCGACTGACATCCAGCTCATGTGCTAATTTTTAAACCTCATTTTTTTAAGTAAAGATGCCTTTCTACATCCAATTAATACTGAAAAGGAACGAGTATGTCATGCTGGACTGGAAAGTAGAAAACTGGAAAGTAGTTCATTGATAAGGCTGTGACACCTAACACTTCTGCCAATAAGCTGTTGCAGTAAACGGTTGTAGCTGGAAGAACAAAGCCCATCTATATCAGGGACAACTCTCTCATAAGTAATTTACAAATTTCATCTGGCAATCTGCACACTGACCAATCCAATATTTGTTTTTTCCCCTTGAACAAGAAGTGCGTAGAGACAGGAGCAGAAGGAAGTGTAAATTTTTATCTATTTTCCATTCACTTTATGGACATTTTAGTTGTTCATGTGTATTGGCAAGTCAAACAAAAATAAGAAAAACCAGACAATGTGGAATAGGCATTTGACCTTTGCTCTTAAAAAGCTTTTCTTCTTCAGTGAGCATTTAGCAATTTGGAGTGATTCTGCAGGTAATCACGCATGACATATTGGATGTAGGGGTATATCACTATTCACTGCCTAAAGCCACTGGTGGTTATTATCTGAAAGTGAAAATGTTAATATCTTATCTCCCTGGGGAGTACAACAAAGATTTTATCTGCAAAATTAATACAAAAGTAAGTGGTTTCTGGTTTTATAAAGAGCAGAGTGATGCATTGGCTTTTATTGAGCTTCATATTTAATATCCACATAACGGGATTTCTATAGAATTATTTCCACTGCCTCCTGGCTTTTTCCACTGTGAATGAAGACTTAGTGACTTTTAACATTCTGGCAAATTTTAATCATTTAAATAAAAAAAAGCTTGGTGCCCACCTACCAACAGATGCTCCTTCTACATTATGTGGTTTTTATTAGGGCCTCAAATCCAGACCCGGAGGCCCAGACAAGGGTCTTATTAACTTAATTAGGATCTTTAATGCTATAAAATAGGGTCAGTTCGCAGAGCATGCTGCGTATTCCATAAACAGGTTACGCAAGGCAGGGGCGTAACTAGGAGAGGCAGGGCCCCATAGCAGATTTCTGAATGGGACCCTCTTCCCCCTTTAAAAAATACACATTTGTATATTCACACATGAGTTACAATCACAAACAGTATATACACACACACCATATATACATGCATACACACACATACATACAGTACCATATACACCCATGCATCATATACACAGACATATAGCATATACACATATATCACACATACAGCAAATAAAGACATACATACAATACCATATACGGACATACAGGTTATACACATACATATACAGTATATACACACCACAAACACATACAGAGAATTCACACACAATTCCCCAAGATGCTGAGACCCCTTGACACTGGGGGCCCCATATCGGATGCTATGGCTGCTACCCCTTTAGTTACGTCCCTGGGGCATATCATTCAGCATTTTGTATTTGGTGACAGGTTCTCTCTACTCTATAACCCCTACACTGTGCACTTTGGGGGACAGGGCCTTGCTACTCAATGTAGTATACAGCTTACTTAGTATGGATAGATAATACATTACTTTCCTGTCTTTTGCAGTCATTCTGGATATAGCAATGATTGCTATTTTTTCATACTAGTTTAAAATTCTGCAGAGAAGGTCCATAATGTGACTTTCATTTAAATCTACCAAATTTCAATAAGAGCAATATACATATTAAAGCATAGATAATCACTGAAATATTGGTTTATCCAAATTACATGTGATGCTGTTAGATTTCTGGGAAAGAACCTAAGAGAATGTTTCCAAGGATTCATACATTTTTAACACCTCAGAAATTCAGCTTCTTTGGTTCACCAGTAGTATCAGATAATTTATCATTAAAAACAAAAAAGCAAAGTGAAAAACTATAAAGGAAAAGTGGATATTTCAAGCTGCGCCTTGTCCCTCCCACAGGGCAGCATCTAACATGAAATGAGATCCAGCAAATTGAGCAGAATAAGCCTCAGCAGGGAGCTTTGTAGTTCCTTTAGCTTTTTCTCAGTAATTTACTACATGGAATATTATCACACCGACTATTCAGAGAGTATTTCTATAACCTGTAGTCTTGTGTATGAGGTTATGGTTCATGGACTCCCAATTATCTGTAAATATCCCACATTTAAAGCAAATGGGTTAAGTGCTGCAGAGCTGGGAAAAGATTTTACCCCTTTACTCAACCCCCCCCCCCCAAACAGTATAAAATAAGACTGCAGATGTATCTCAAGCAATTTAGCTTCAGTGATAATCATGTAATCATAGCTTCAGTGGTACAAGGTCAGGCCTTGGCTCACTATTCCATATATATAGACCAATTCCAAGTCTAATGCACTTAGATATCTGGGACAAACTTTTCCTGTGTACAATAAAATAATTGCCCCTTTTATATGTATTTCTTTTGCTGACAGATTGTTCTATACAAATCTACTGTTAGTTCTGTAATCCATAGTTTATATTGGTAAAAAGAATATATGTGGATATTACACTTTGAGTGCACTGGAGCAGAGGAACGTAGGCCGGGCTGGCACATGTCACCGCGCTGTTCACCCCTCCCCTCTCCATAGACCAGCGCAGGGTCGGCGCCACAACACGGTGAAATATAGTACATGTTCTATATTCCGCCATGCACGGTCATGGTCCGTTGAGACAACGTGTGCTCACCACACAGTGACCGGGTGCCATAAAATTCAATGAACACCGATATTGTCGGAATCACCAGACAAAAGCCCCTGGATTACACACAATTGCAAAACAATGTATAACAGTGGGCCATTATTATTTTGTGTGAACTTGCCTTAGGGCTTGTAGTTGTGACCAAGCCATAAAGCTAGGAGGACATCCTCACCATACTGCAACTGATTACCTTAGTATCACACTTTTGGTTTTCTTTTGTTATAGGAAATCTACCATGAAAATCAAGCATGATGAAGAAGGGGCCATTACAGATCAAGTAATCTTCTTATATTTGTTATCCTTGGCCTGCTTCTTTCTAAAAATTGACTTTTGTAATTATGCTAATGAGCCTGAAGGGTTCTAGGTGGTGTTTCCAGAGCCACTCAGTGCTGTAGATTCACGGGCTGTTACAGAGAGCATAAGAGTTCTCCCCTACCCCTGCACTTCCTGCGTCTGCTGGATTATACAGGCAGCAGGAGGAGGGAGAGAGCAGGGGGTTGGGTGAGATATGTTCTGCTCATTGTAACAGCCTGCAAACTTGCAGCACTGATGAGTTATGGTAATGCCCCCCAGAGCCCTTCAAGCTTATTAGCATAGTTTTAAAAGTAGCCCTTCATGTGGTCAGATACATAAATGGGTTACAGTTCGCGATTGTTAAGAGGCTAAAGGACCGTAGATGCTAAATAGTAAGGAAGCACAAGGCATGGGGAGGAGTAGATGGGAGGGTAATATAAGATAAAAGATGATTTAATGGGGGTGTGAGGTAAAGAATTTTTAGCTAAAAGAAGGGTGTCAGTCAGTCAATAGAGCTGTATAGGAACCTGTAACTGGCTGCATATGTGCAAATATGGTGACAGGTTCCCTTTAAGAACCTATCTTGCAATTTCTTTGTTTAGGTCTTTGTGCAGTTAGGACATGCTCCCCTCTGTATACTTCTCTTTCATCCTTGCTAGGGTGTTAAGTCTATGCATACTATTTGTAAGGTGTAAACTTCTAATTCTCTGACCCTACTATTCTTTGCTGTGGGTTGTGTGATTGGATCTCCCATGCTGTGCAGATTTCCTGGCCTACCTGGGTTTCAGACAACTTGTCTCTATTCTAAATTCTACTCTAAACTAAATGTAATTAAAAGGAGGCATCAATCAATAAATAATGGCCATATTTTGTGTTATTGCCACAAATACATATATGAAGACTTTAAAATGCTATTGGTTGATTGCATAATTGATGTATTGGCCTATTACGCAAAATTAACCAGAATTATGTGACAGTCCATAAAATCATACTTTTTCATACCTACAGCTTCTAGTGCTACCATATGTTTCCCATGGTTAGATTGTGGTACTGATAGAACCGCTCCACCCTGCTAAATTCCTTAGGCACCACAGTCCAGGATCATTGTCACCCCTGACCGTTATGTGATATATGTCATTGTATGGAAAGACATGGTAGCACAATGTACAGTTAGGTTGTGTTATACTGTGACTGTTGTACAGTTTATCAATCTCTATGATTTACTACAAAAAGAAAAATGATTTCCTCCGTGGTTAACATTGCTCAAAGCTGTCTGGCCAGATATGACTTACCTTGCAATGCCAAAAATATTGATGCAGCAAAATTATTGTCACTTTTCCTGCATTGAAAGCATTTTTTTATCAGGCTAATGCATATGGGAAATATAAAATACAATGATGTGTTCTTTTTTACCACCAGTTCTGAACAAAAGTGTATAAATCCAATACGTCGAAGGACTAGACATCTCGCCTTCTATAAAGAAAAGCTTATGGTCTCCGTAATCCCTTACATTGCAGAAACCGGCTTCTCTTTAAAGGTTTTAATCTAGAAAGTGCATCTATCAGACCAGGTACTAAACAAATCCTCTCAAAATCCTCTAACTTCATTCATATTCGTGTTATTCATGAGATGCCGTATGTGGAAAATGAAAGTCAAGCTCTTAGACTCAAGGTTGACATTTCCTTCAACATGAAATTGATTTGCCTTCATGGGATTTTGCATAGAGTTAATAGATGTCAAACTGTAAAAATAAGATATTTTAAATGCTACATTTTCTTGAATGCTTAAATGCAATGCATCCCTAGGTGATGGACTGAACTGGAAACATGTGGTTTTTCTACATGGCTTATCAGCCCCTGGCCCCAGCGTATTGCAAAGTTTATCATTAGACTTAATTAAAAGACTTTCAACCTTGGGTATGTTATAGTTCCATGCACAGAACAATTCCCTCCTACAGAAGATACCATTCTGGAGAGTTATGAGTTTTTAATTTGTGACAGCAGCCAAATAGATGACTTTTACAGAAAAAAAAATTACATCCAAGAGCTACCTCTCTATGGAAATCTTAACTGCTGGATCCCGATCTCGAGATTGAATAATGGCATTATTGAGTATGCACCTGCTGCTCCATTCAATACTAAGAGTGTCGGAAATTGGCAAGCACAGGAGTCCGCTATCCCTGGCACTCTAATAGACCGTAAATAAGAGTGCAGGAGATAGCCGAGTGCTGTACTAATTAATTTCCGATGATCTCATAGTTTTGAATACAACGGTGAGGTGCATCTACCACCTGCCACATCATTCAATTAGTGAGAAGGGGACACCATTCTTAGGACAAGACCGGTGGGTATCTGAGCAGTTGAACCTCCACCATACAGATTGTCAACCACTAAACTGTGGATGGGGATAACAATAATAATTGGTACAACCCCTTTAAGCTATACATATACATTCAGTTTAGAACTAATGCAGCAGTAATGCATGTCATAGCGCAGGGATCGGCACAGTAAAATTGCAAAATATAAGACATGTCCTATATTTCGCCATGCACAGTCACAGTGCGGTGAGACAACATGTGCGCAGTGACTGGGCACCATAGATGTCGATGGGGACTGATATTTGGCCGCAAATGGTGCGGGGACATATTGTTTCCCATTACGTTTGTAAGACTGAGCCCTCAGACTGAGCCAGAAAATGATTAATCACACTCCTTTTCTCTTTTCGTATGGATGGCTCTTTGAATTGGATAATGAAATATGTCTCTACTGCTACCTTGTATGGCAGCCCCTTTCATCAAACATAACATGATGTGGTATTAAAGAAGCTTAGGACCAGCACTACTCAAAGTAAATGAGAAAACCTATGACATGCCACATAAGGTCATATGCAACAAAAAAACAAAGAAACATGTCACTTAATAGATATTCTCTTTATTCATTATCACTACAAAAAGACTGCACACAAGATAAATAAAATCAATTAAAAAAGGTGAAAACTCACCAAGAATTACATCTCTAGGGAAAGCACAACATGTGCTTGTGTGCGCGGACCCAGCAGTCCAGCGCCCCCACCTGGACAATGACCATAGAAACAGTAAAAAAAATAAAAAATTGTGCCAGTTTTGTTAGAGCATTCATGGGAAAGTAAACTATTCACATAGTGCAGGTGGTCCAAAAAGCACAACATATCATTACTCCTCAATCCACCATTCACAGTGAAGGCCCTGAACAATTACCTGATAAAGCAAGTGGTCCATCCAAGTTGGGGATCTAAAGCAGAAAACCGGGGTTATTTATTCTCAATCCACCATTCACCATGAAGGTCAAAAATGTCAGTGCTCTACTCAATATTAAAACCACGACCGTATATGTCTCACCACCTTCTTTTGGAAAGAAATGGAAGATCTCCTAGGTTCTCTCTCTCCTCTCTCCGTTCCCCTCCACTGGATCTAAGTGTGGACCCCGTCTCACCTCCGTGTCCGAGATTCACGGCTGATCCTGTGTTAAGGAGGAGGTGTTTGGTGTTTTTATTATTGTGACATGCTCGTTTTTTACCTTTCTATTTTCCCTTTACCTTGGTGATCTACATTATCTGCCCACAATCCTTAAAGGACATCTACCACCAGGATGAAGGATTGTAAACTAAGTACACTGACATACTGGTGTGTGCCTCCTCTGGCAGGATCCGCTCTTATTTTAACTTCTTATTCGTATGTTTTTACAAAAAAGGCTTTAAGAGTTATGCAAATGAGTTGTTAATGGAGCCTGGAGCTCCTCAGGGTCATTTGAATAATATTTTAAGCTTTTTTTCTTAAAAACAAGGGCAAAGGAAGTTTAAAGAATAGTGGATGCACACCAGTATGTCACTGTGTTTGAGTTACAATCCTTGATCCTGGTGGTAGATGTCCTTTAACACAGGATCAGCAGTGAATCTCGGACATAGAAGTGAGACGGGGTCCACAGTTAGATCCAGTGGAGGGCAATGGAGAAAGGAGAGAGAGAACCTAGGAGATCTTCCATTTCTTTTGAAAAGAAGGTGGTGAGACTGTTCATCGACATATACGGTCATGGTTTTAATATTGAGTAGAGCACTGACATTTTGGACTACTGTATTGTGAATTCTTGGCTTTGTGGGAGTACGCCTGGTCAATCGCTCCTCTAGACTTTTAACCCCTTGTTCCGGACATCAAAACCTTGCAAAATTCACCATGAAGGCCCTGAACAGTACAATCAATTACCTGTTAAAGCAAGTAGTTTGTCAAAGTTGTAATAAAACATTTGTAAAATGTTGGAAACTGGAAAATCAGGAATTTTTCCAGCCGATATTAAAAAAAAAAATCTCATTTGAGTATTTCCATTTCAATGGTATGGAATATCCATTTGTAAATGTATATGTGTAAATGATTTATCATCAGATCCATGATTACATCTCATATAGTTATGTGTATTCAGTGTAAACATCTGCCTTTGAAGCGGACCTTTCATCACAGTGTAGAGAGATGGAACCCCATTCACAGACACTATATCATATCATTTCTATTACTTTGTTCTCCCTTTGCAGGCTTATATCAAGTCACATAGCAGTAAAGGTAGATGACCTGGGAACAAGAATGATGCATACTGACAATGAGACTTCAAAGGGGAGAGGATCTGTTAGACCAGCCAGCTTGTGCAAAACATCACAGCTCTATTTTTATCCAAGACTGATGGAAATTGCACCGGGATTAGCAGAGCTCTGTCTGACTATACATCATCACTATGCAAGCGTTTCCTAGTTCTTTATGCTGCTAGTTGTTTGCGCTCATTATATGTTTACTTTTGATTTTATTGTGCCCTATCTTTAAGCGGAAGAGTCGATTGTGGTTTGTAACCTAGCAAATCAGTGACTGACCTCCAAATAAATTGACATGTAAAGGTTAGCAATGAATTTGTTTACTTTTCATAAAAGATCTCTTTGTTTAAGCAGTTATGTATTTCAATCTTTTATGTTGCCAATAAATACATCAGGCACCAGCTAGAGCTACGCAAAGCAAGTGGAAGAGGATATTAATTTCCTTTTAATATTGTTTGTGAATTCTTGCAAAAACTCCAGCAATATGCAAATAATGGACATAAAGGAACACTTCAGTAAAAAACGGAAAATAGAAGAAAACAAAAAGAAATATACATTTAATTTTAAAACAAAATTCTACACAGTATACTTTAGGCCAGTGATGGTGAAACTTTGTGCCTAAACTACAATCAAAACCCGCATATTTTTTGCAAAGTACCAAATAGCAATTTAGGAATATAAGTTATCCCTGCTCAATTGTATCAGCATCCCGAAGACACCAGTACAGTAGAACGAAGGAGAAATTTGGATTTACATCGTAGCTTCCTTCCAGGAACAGGTGAACAGGAAGAATCACAAGGACCCGGAGCAGGAGTTTCAATATTATACAGCTCTGTCCACACCACCTTGCTCCTCCTGCAGTTCTTGTCACCTTAAAATATAGCTGCCTGTGACTGCAGGATGAGTACTGAATGGCAACCTTTGTGCAGGGTGATGGGCTGGAAGCCCATCCCAATCTGTCCGTGATTGCAGGAGGAGTACTGAATGGCTCCGAGTACCACCTCCGGCACCTGTGCCATAGGTTTGCCACCACTGCCTTAGACTATAAACTGTATACCCTTGTTGACTACACAGTATACCTTAGACCGGACCTCTATTATTTGGAAACAAGACGAAACCTGTACATTTTTATCAGATGCCTAAATTTTAGCCTCCACAGCCAGATCCCTAAATTTTCATACGCTTGACTAAATGTCTAAATGATAAATTATTAGACCCAACTTCCCCTAGTTATAAGCTAATAGACTCCTAAATTCTCAGTCAAGAAATCTAAATTATTAGACCTCAGGCCAGAATCCGTATTGTCATAATTACAACCAAACATATTACCATACAGTCAGGGCTACATTTTTAATGAGGCGAGATGAGTAACTGTCCGTTAGCAGAAGGTTGTCACAATTCTGTCCCTGCGCGATCCCTGGTCCGGAATGTCCAACGAGGATTGACTCTGCCGTGATCCATGAAGATCGTGCGCCCGATATCCTGCATGTGTCGCTTCCCCGATCAGGTCCGCCGGAGTTCACCTTCTTCTTCCCCATGCATGTAAGTGCTTGGCTTGCGACACAATATTGAAGTTAAATCCCGCGGTTTGTCCAGATCCGTCGGATCGTCCGATGGCCTGCCACTTCCCCCCTGATTTGTGTCGCAAATCCGATCACATGCGCCAAAAACCCCTTTTAAATCCCTGTACCATTGGCGCAAAACGGAAATTGTCGGGATGTCCGACGAAAGTAAATGAGCCCCATTGTGTCTGTCTGAGGGGAGTTATGCTACTGCCATATGAAAAGAATAATTTGTATGTGTGTCTAGGTGTGACAGAACAGTATATATCCACAGTGTTATCCAATGTGACATTGTGGAATAGAGAGCTATACAGGCAGTCCCCGGGTTACATACAAGATAGGGTCTGTAGGTTTGTTCTTAAGTTGAGTTTGTATGTAAGTCGGAACTGTATATTTTATCATTGTAATCCCAGCCAGAACTTTTTTGGTCTCTGTGACAATTGGATTTTAAAAATGTTGGGTTGTCATAAGAATCAATATTAACACTAAAGCTTCATTACAGAAACATATGATAACTGGTATAGCTAATGATTGTAGCCTAGGACTAAAGTACAGTAAATTACCAATATCCAGAGGTCCGTTTGTAACTAGGGGTCGTATGTAAGTCGGGTGTTCTTAAGTAGGGGACCGCCTGTACTTAAAAATCGCATTTTTAATACATCTTTAACAGTAGATATCTCTTGTTCTTTTACACCTAGAAACAAACTTGATGTAAAATTATAAGGAAGGATTTTAGGTGCAAAAATTGTGCAATTAGGACATTTATTACCCTATGGCAGTAATGAATGGGGTTCAATAATTTAAAGTTTTAACATTTTAAGCCTTGTTTAGCAAGATGAGTTGTATTTTATGATGGGGCTATTTTAGGGCTCCTATCACTTATTGACTTCATTATTTATTTGATTTCTTTTATACTTTAAAACATCAATTCCTGAATTTGAATTTTCATTTAGCATAACATAACATCTAGGGCAGTGATGGCGAACCATCTAGAGACCGAGTGCCCAAACTACAACCAAAATCCACTTATTTACCGTGAAGTGCCAACATGGCATTTTAAGTAGTAACTTGTTGCTACCTGATCTTCTTTATCTTTCAATCGTATCGGCCCCCTGAGGCCACCAATACAGTTGAAAGAAGAAGGGCAAATTCAGACTCGTAGCTTCTCTGCAGGGTCTCTCTGTAGAAGAATGGTGGGTCCAGAATGAGGACCTCCAAAGACATTGCAGTTCTGTCAACACCTTCTTGCTTTTCCTGCAGTTGCAAACAGCCAATGAAATGTCTCTTTAATACAGCGCTGAGAGAAGCTTCTCTAAAGTTGTCTGGGAGTTCAGGTGGATTTGGTCCTATTTGGTGAACTCTATCCTGGAGTGATGGTCTGAGTGCCCACAGAAATGGCTCAGAGTGCCACCTCTGGCACCCGTGCCATAGGTTCGCCACCACTGATCTAGGGTTAATCATTGCAGGAACTTACCGGTAGCCAGAAACTCTTAAATACTATGGAGACTGTTGAACTAACATTTACTAAACCGGACAGGAGAACGTTATCTTTGTCCTGATCAAATTAAATGTGTGATTCATCAAGTCGTAGCTCTTTCTTGTACAATATATATATCACAAAAATATTTCATAGGAAACTAATGTTGCTTTTATATTTTATAGCATGTGAATCCTGGTAAAAAACACAACATCACAGCTGTCTGGTTTCCCCTTCGCAGTAAGGTAGCCAGCATAAACCTGTCAGGTATTTGCAAAACGACTGCCCAAAAAGCAGTCATGAAGAACGAGAGGCAGATTGTACAGCTGAGCGCTTGTGAACACATGTAAGCAGACTGGGAGAAGTTCCCAAATCAAGCTCATGCCAAAAATAATCTTACTTATTAGCAAGACATTTCCCTCAAGCATACCATATTTATAACATAGAATTAGAACATGAGTCCAACATTAGTATTGGTGCAATGTAATATGGATCTTATGTGTGCAATGTACATTATACAGCCGAAAGTATCTGAAAGCTGTCATCATGACCAGGATAGGGCTGAGTCATAGGAACAGCTCACAGAGCAGAAAAAGGACCCTCCTTAACCAAAACTAAATAAAACACACACATTTTATTGTTGGAAAAGAGCTGGTCACAGCTTTATTTATTCTTTGAAAATCTGTAAAATATAAACTTTATTAAACATATATTAACAAATTCCAAAATATGATGAATACGTTAAACATCAACTTTCTTAGTGGCCGAGTACTTGACAACAGAGCAGAAAAATTGTTTGTCCATTTTGACAACCAACTAAGTCCGGTGTAACCATTAAGTAAAATATCCTCGCTCAGAACTCACGCTCAGCGTGTAAACAACCACACCTACCAATCCACAAGCCGCACACCAACCTGGCAAGTGGCGAGGGCAGAATGTGGCAAATATCAAAAGAATCCAGCTCCTGAGGTCAAACTCTCGAGACTGCAATTCAATTCTCCAAATTCCCAGACTTTAGAACAAATGATGCAATCAATTTACCAAATATAAATTATCTGTTGCCAAGCACCCGCCCACTTTACAACCAAAGGCCTCGACTCCCTAAGCTATGCCTACCCCTTCTTGACAAAAGAATCTCAACTACTTGTATCCCTCCTCCCCAAAAACACATAAAGCGACCCTGATACAAAGCAAACTAAAGGGGAGGGTGGGTGGGACAATTTTCTCCAGCCAAAAGATGGCGTGCCCTTCCTGGCACCCCTTATAATCCCTCTAAAGTCTCCACCCCCCAACTAAGCCACCTATCACCTCACTTAAAGTTCAACCCCCCAACTCTAAACCACCCGCCTTTTCCCCCAACTCTAAACCTCCCAGCCCATCCTGTCATGGCCGCATTCCGCCCACTTTTAGCTATCTCCATGCTAACATGACCAGGATAGGGCTGAGTCATAGGAACAACTCACAGAGCAGAAAAAGGACCCTCCTTAACCAAAACTAAATAAAACACACACATACACATTTTATTGTTGGAAAAGTGCTGGTCACAGCTTTATTTATTCTTTGAAAATCTGTAAAATATAAACTTTAATAAACACATATTAACAAATTACAAAATATGATGAATACGTTAAACATCAACTTTCTTAGTGGCCGAGTACTTGACAACAGAGCAGAAAAATTGTTTGTCCATTTTGACAACCAACTAAGTCCGATGTAACCATTAAGTAAAATATCATCGCTCAGAACTCACGCTCAGCGTGTAAACAACCACACCTACCAATCCACAAGCTGCACACCAACCTGGCAAGTGGCGAGGGCAGAATGTGGCAAATATCAAAAGAATCCAGCTCCTGAGGTCAAACTCTCAAGGAGACTGCAATTCAATTCTCCAAATTCCCGGACTTTAGAACAAATGATGCAATCAATTTACCAAATATAAATTATCTGTTGCCAAGCACCCGCCACAGCACGGCGTCTTGACTCCTCAAGACGCCGTGCACCGCCACACCCTCCAACCAAAACCGACCACCTCAGACAAACCGTAATTAAAAACATCCAAACCAAGATCCGTCAAGTGCACACCATCCTTACCCGTGTAGCTGCGATCAGCCTCCAACAAACCATGACGCACCCCCAAACCTCCATTCAAACGGATAAATTTTCCAAAACACTTATTGATCTTCACTCGAGAACGATTCAGTGCCGCCACTGAAACTGCGTTCCTCCATCGCTCCCTTCTCACCATCTCGGACCAAATCAACAACACATCCGGATACTCACTCATAAACCACAACACGTCTCTCTTCATTGCCTTAATCAATTGACGCATAGGAAAACTCCCGACCAACAAGACATCCGGAGCACCCCATCTTTCAATTGCCATACGCAACTTCGCACGCACTGCTTCCCACTTAAGCCCCCTATAACCAAGCCAACGCACACTTACCAAATTTTCATCGAGCCCAAGAAACCTACCACCCAAACGTAGCTGAGCCCTCTTTTCCGCCCAATGAATAAAAGAGCGTCCAAAAATCCAGATGACACATCTTTTAAAACCTATCAAAAAATAAACAATCGTAACAGCCAAACCACGCACCACTCCCCCTTTTATTTTTCTAATCTATGAAGCCGAACATACGAACGAAACCTCCTAGACTCCCAACGCCCAATTTTCTTGATATCGGCATCCGACAAACCCCACCTGGCTGCCTCAGTTGCAGCTCCAATGCGAAAAGAATGCGAACAATACTCCTTCGCATTTAACCACAACAGTTTCAAACACTTTCTAAAAACTGCCACAAACAGATATCTAGACAAGGCCTTTCCATTCTGGTGAACCAATAACGCCTCCCCCGTTACTGGACGGACCGACAAAAAGGACTCAAAGCACTAGGCACCCGCCACAAACGCACTAGAAAACCCCGACCAGAGCTATCCGTTTTAGTATTCAGCAACACAATCCTAACCTCACCATCCACACGCTGCACGTGCTGCATCTGAATACCCCCGCTGCGCGAGCAACTTCCACTCACCAATTCACTAATCCTGAAAGCCCCAAAAAATGCCCAAGAGTATGCCAATGTAAACAAACAGCCCTCGTACTCCGACACACATACCTCCCGAACTTTTTCTACCAGATCCTTCAAAAGATCAAAAGATACAGGTCTCCTACAGTCCTCCCTATAACGGCCCTTCTTGTATCCCTTCACAGCTTGCTTCACTAGGAAACCCTGAGTCGAATCCTCTCCACCTGTCAATTTGAACAAAAAAGCCAAAGCCGCCAAGGTCCTCTGAACCACCGCCGCCGAGGCCCCCCTTTCAAAAATGCGCATCAAAAAACAAAACAAAACAGACTCTCGACTAGACGACCCCCCGACTGCACACCACTCATCCAGCAATATAAACCAATCACGCCATACCTTCTTGTAGGAATCCCAAGTCGAAGGGGCTAAGGACAACTGAACCCATGGGAATAATTTCAATGCATCATCTCCCACAAATGCTCCGGACACCGCACCGACCTCAACGCCGCCCCCGGAACCAACTCCCGGAACCTGACCAGCTGCAATCGAGACAAAGCATCCGCCACTTCATTATCTACACCTGGAACATGTACCGACCGAAAATACACATTCAAACGAAGGCACAGCAACACCAGATGCCACAACAACACAATAACCGGGGGAGAGCTCGACGTCTGTTTGTTAATAACATTAACCACTGACATGTTGTCACAATGGAAAACCACACTTCTGTTTGCCAACTGGCTACCCCACAATTCCAAGGACACCACAATCGGAAATAACTCCAGCAGGCACAAGTTAGCCGTCAGCCTCTGTTCGTGCCACCACTCAGGCCAAGACCCCACACTCCATTCCCCTTGAAAAAGCGCCCCATAACCTATGGCACCTGCAGTGTCTGTAAATAAATGAATCTCCGCATTTGAAACGGGCTCCGCCAGCCACAATGTCCTCCCATTGTAGGCGACCAAAAACTCGTCCCAAACTCGCAAATCCGCTCTGTGCTCTTTTCTTAGCCGAACAAAGTGCTCCGGCCTCTTAACACCAGCCGTTTCCTGCGCCAACCTCTGACAAAAAACCCGCCCCATGGGCATAATTCGACATGCAAAGTTTAATCTCCCCAGCAAGGACTGCACTTGCCGCAATGTCAACTTCGACTTCACCAACGCCTCACTAACACAAGAGCGCAACTCCCCCAACTTCTTCTCTGGCAAACGACACTCCATGGCAATCGAATCCAATTCTATACCCAGAAAACACAGCCTCGTGGCTGGACCTTCAGTCTTATCTACCGCCAATGGCACCCCAAAACTCTCAAATGTTTCGGACAACATGGACAACAAAACTTGACACCTATAACTCTCCGCCGGGCCTACACACAAAAAATCGTCTAAATAGTGAATGACCCCAGCCCCACCAGACAATTCCCTAACCACCCATTCCAGGAACGTACTAAACGCCTCAAAATAGGCACACGAAATAGAACACCCCATCGGCAGACATCCATCCACATAGTAACCCCCTTCAAAATAACACCCCAACAAATGCATCGATTCGGGATGCACAGGTAACAAGCGAAATGCAGCCTCAATGTCCGCCTTCGACATCAAAGCTCCACTTCCAGCCGCCCTCACCAGGCTCACAGCCTCATCAAATGAAGTATAGCAAACCGAACTCATAGCTTGATCTATCGCATCATTCACCGAACCCCCCCCCCCGCGGGTAAGACAAATGATGAATCAGGCGATACTTTCTTTCCTCCTTTTTAGGAACTACACCCAATGGTGAAACCCGTAAATTCCCCACCGGTGGATTAACAAAGGGGCCTAACATACGACCCAACTTCTGCAACTTCTCCCGAACTACTTCCGGGGATTCCTCCACAGATTTCAAATTCCTTGCAAAAAATCCCGGCTCCCCCTCCTTAAAAGGAATCCTAAACCCATCTTGAAAGCCCTGAATCAACAAACAAGCCTTTTCTTTATTTGGATATCTCTCATTACGCCTCACCTCACCTCACCCTCGTTATACCTCCAACAGACTCCCTTTTTTCCGCTGCCCGACGGGGTTCCAGTCTTGGCTCCGTCGGGCCCCGGTTGAAAGGATGAACCAGCCACCGCCACCCCACCAAAGTACAAACTCTTCGGCGCTGGCTTTGGTGCCGTCATCAACCTCATCCAGAGCCCAATATCCCTATGCCCCCATTCTAGGGAAGATCTCAAAGCCATAGAGCAAGAAATGAGCAAAAAAATCCTGCGTCCTTAAGGGGTTAAGAGAACGTTTGAAGGATTGGGGGTATAGTATTAGTCTCATAGTCCAGGGTATGGCATTCCAGAGAATTATTGCAGCTCTGGAGAAGTCCCGAAGACATGGAAAGTTTGAATTAAGGAAGAGAATAATCTAATATCACTGGCAGATCGAAGAGCATGGGTTGGACGATAAACTGAGATGAGCGAGGAGAGGTAGGGGGGTGCAGCATATGAAGAGCTTTGTGGATGAGGGTTATAAACTTAGGCTACATTCACACGAACGTGTGCCCGCCGTGCCGTAGCACTCATTGGTGCACAGGAGAGGAGGAGGGGTTGAGCGCTGCTTGCCCCCTCCACAGAGATACATGGTGCACGGACATGTCATATCTTTTCCCCGGGTACAAAGGGGTACCACACCAGACGCCCATTTCCGGCTTATGGAGGACGTAATACATCCCCTAGCGGTCGTGTGAATGTAGCCTTAAACAGTATTCGGAAGGAGACGGGCAACCAGTGCAGTAACTGGCACAGACTGGAGGCATCTGTGTAGCGTTTGGTCTGAAAGACGAACCTGACTGCTGCATTAAAAATAGATTGTAGAGGAGAGAGTTTAGTAAGTGGAAGACCGATTAATAGGAAGTTACAGTAGTCGAGAAGAGAGTGAATCAGAGTGACAATTAGTGTTTTAAAGGTTTCAACTGTAGGAAATGGTCGGATTCTAGAAATATTTGCCCTAAACCATTTTATAACCTACTTTGCTCATTTTGAAAGGTAACCCTTTTTAAAATCAGATTACTTATAGTTTCTTTTTTTCTTAATACATTCTTAAAATTATTTGCTAAAACATTGCCTTTTACCATTGTACAGACCTCAGTATAGATAAGTAATTACTAGTTGATACAAAATAAATTATTCCTCGTGGTCTATTTACTGTTAGGAAATGCGAATAAATCAGGGAATGAATTATGTGTGATATGCAAATATTTTTCGTCCAGGCCTGTCGAGGCACGAGTGCCATAGGCTGCATGTTTATCCACTTGGCTATTACTTGCCTACTGGATTCTCAGGGATTTAAACTTGCACAGCAATTTAGAGAAACTATCCAAATTGGACCTTGCATTAACCTCCAAGATGCCTACAGTGTTCCCTGGAACTGACTGAAAACCTGAAAAATAACATTCATATATTTAAAATTCCAATATCTTTAATAAATATGACACAGGTTACCTCATCTTTACTGATGTCATTCATATTGTCTTATTGTATAATTGAAGTTGTCAGGAAATACAGGAAGCTACGGCTTCCCAATTTGATTAACATTGTCTAAACTTCAGTGTTATTGGAGTAAATTAGGAATGCAAAATACAATTATGTCATTTAGTGTTCCCATCAATGGCGATGAATTACTGAACAGAAAAAATTAAAGGGATATATTTGACAAATGAATAACCTTTGTCATAAAGAAATGAAAAAAATGACACTGTCTTTTTTCATAGGCAGCATAAAAGGCAAAATGTCAACATAAACAGGGTCATTCCTAAATCTTCATTACATGGTCATAACCAGCTGGATAGTGAAGGTCCCGATTGTCAGATGCTCACATATATGATTTTTTTAACTTTTCCCATTGAAATATCCTTTAACATAAATGTTAAGATTTTTTCTGTATTTTTTGCCCACAAACTTTTTTTTAACCCTTACTGATCGCCCATACAGGTTTCTACGTTGGTCACTAAGGGGCCTTAGGCTAGTCCAATGGGTTTCTCCGCCAGCCTAACCGAAGGTCTGCACAGGCCTGTGCAGGGAAGAGCAGTACCAGGCTCGTAAGATAGCCGGGACCTTGCTCTAACAGTCTGGATCGGAACTATGTTGCGATCTATGTACCTGCAGAGGGAGGGGGCTCCCTCACTCTCTTCCCTGCTGGAGTATACCTGGGAAAGGGAGTGGGTTTGCACAGAGCTATGTATGTGCCCTCTTCCGCGTAGTGGGATAGACAAAAGACAAAAAAGGATGTAAAACTTAGGAAGAATTCGTTCTTTATAGTTGGACTCTCACCTGATATAATTGGTCAAGAAGCATGTATAATCAATCTTTCGAGAATCCTGGCAGCTCTTCCACAAGCAGGTCCCGTCTTCCGTGTTCCAGGATCACCGGTGGACGGTATCCAAGATGAAGGAAATTACTGCTGGTATTCCAAGCTTGTTGGTTATAGCACCCAAAAAAGGATATCTCGGAGTTCCGATCTTAAAATGAATCTCGTGATTGTGTTGTTCAGTATAAATACATGTACTCCATACATGTATTTATACTGAACAACACAATCACGAGATTCATTTTAAGATCGGAACTCCGAGATATCCTTTTTTGGGCGCTATAACCAACAAGCTTGGAATACCAGCAGTAATTTCCTTAATCACTCTCTTCCCGTCATCGCATTGCAGGGTGCCGTCTTCACAGCTGGGTGCTATCTTCACCTAATGAGCGCCCCCGAGTCTGCCATCGCCATCTACAGATGCATGGGCTGACACTTCTAATGCACTGCAACTCATGGTTATTGCAGTGCATTAGTATGAACTTGTTATCACATGATCACTAGTTCATATGATAGTGATGTAAAAATAAGAAAGGTAAAAAAATGTGGGTAAAGATTGCAGCTAAATGAATGTATTAATGATAAATATTAGTGAATTCCAAATCAAATCTTCATTTTGTTTGAATTTCTATAAAATACATAACGGGGTTAATAAGTTTCCCACCTGCTGTTTTGAATAGTTTGAGGGGTGAAGTTAATAGAACAGGGTGATATGTGGGGATTTTTCTATTAACAGAACTTCCAAAACCCCCATAGAAATGAAATGGTCCCTAAAATAATTGATTCTAAAATTTGAGAGAAAGCTGGTCGTTTTGTGATCTTTCTAGTGTATTAATAAAACAAAAGAACACTTCTAAAATGACGCCAACACAAAGCTGAGATATGGTAAATGTTAGGTAGTAACTAATTTGGGTAGTAAGACAATTAGTTTAAAAAACAGAACATTTGAAGTTTGAAAATAGTACATTATTTCAAAATGTTTGCCAAATTCACGTTTTTTATTAATAAATACTAAATATATCAACCAAAATTTTCCACTAACTTGAAGTACAAAATGTCATGGAAAAACAAACTCAAAAACACTTGGGTAAGTTAAAGACTTTTAAAATTATAACTGGATAAAGTGACACATGCTGGTTTTGAAAAATAGGCTTTGGTCATCAAGGCGCAAATGAGCTTGGTCACTAAGGGCTTAAAGCAACTCTCTAGTCATTGAATAATGCATGGTGCAGGGCCTGAAGGGAGAATCATGAGTCATTATCATAGTATTCCTAGTACCTTGCTGGAACCTAGAGTCATGCTCCTCCCTTCAGACTCTACACAAGGTATAAATCAATGAATTAGCTTTCACTGGAGTGTTCCTTTAAAGAGGACCTGTCACCCAAAATTTCAGCACTTTAGTAAGCAGCTCCTAGTGTTTGAACAAACGGCGTAGTCTTAGAAGGATAGCGTTACCGGAAACCTCCGTTATCGCTATCTAACACTGCGGCGGGGTACAATGTAATTGTCGGACTGCTCGCAAAGCTGTCCGACGTATTCATGAGCGGGTGGGGTTGGGGCGTGGTTAGGGGCGGTGACTGCCCCATGACTCGCGGCAGTCACCGCCACCCTTTGGAGCGAGCGGGGCGGTCTGCGGAAGAGGCAGCACCCCTCATGAATACATCGGACCGCTTTGCAAGCTGTCCGACAATTACATTGTACCCCGCCGCAGTGTTAGATAGCGTTACCGGAGGTTTCCGGTAACACTATCCTTCTAACACTGCGGCTTTGGTTCAAGCACTCGGAGCTGCTTACTTTAGTAAGCAGCTCCTAGTGCCGAAAAACCTATGGGTGACAGGTCCTCTTTAAGGTATGCTGTATTACTAATGATATACATGGATATTTCCCCAGCTGCTAAATAATGGAAACAGATTGGATGGCTGTGGTGTGTCAAATTAATTTCTGGCAGATTAGATACATTTTAATCATATAATTATTTAGTCCTATCATGTCCAAAATCACAATTCTTGCAACAGTATCGATTATTATTCAAAACCTGTCCCTGGCGCGTTCCCTGATGTGCATTGTCCGCCCGGAAAGCAATGTGTCGCTTCCCCGCTCATGTCCGCCGGTGTTCACCATATTCTTCCTGGTGCATGTAAGTGCATTGGTTGCGACACAATTTTAATCTTAAAACCTGCGCTCAGTCCGAATCAGTCGGATGATCCGCAATAAAGCCGGCGCAGCTGCGCCAAAATCCGATTGCGTGCGACACAATCCCCTTCTAAATACCTGTCCCAGCAGCGCAAATCCCGAAAACGTTGGGACGTCCTACGGAAATGCAATCCGCGGACCCTTGGTAAATAAGCCCCATAGTCTTTTCATAGGACACTGAGGTAACCAATGCAATAATCATCAATACTGTTGTGAGAATTATTGTTTTGGACATAATCGAGGTTTTTCAACAAATTTATTTTGTATTTAATCTAAAAGTTGTAACTAGTTATAACCAGTTCATAAAAAGATTATTATTTGCTGGGGTTGTACCAGTATAGGCTAGGTTGTGTATGTGAATAAGTGTTTTTTATGGAAAAATATTTTCTGTATTTTAAATAAATTGTGGCATTTTTGAATATATGCAAGCTTCATTGTTAGTATATACACATGTAATAAACACAAACTAGTGCTACAACATTATCTTATTAATTCTATACAAATAATTACTTATTTGCATTCATTAATTTATAATAAGATGAACCTGATTAGACAGAAATTATACAGAATTATGTAAGCAGAAAGATCTACAGCACTGACATGTTTCTACAATGCTTCTATGTTCCCACTGTATAAATAGCAAGGGGAGAAGAAGACCCTGAGATCCTGCAGCCAGGAATATTGTGTACTGTATGCAATTCAATTTATGTGAAATAAAATTATCCACAATTTACTAGAAACCTTGAACTGAAAACCAGTTTACTTGTCTCCCTCTCTTAAGAAAACAATGCAGAATATATTGTTGTGGTCTAATTTTTGTTATGATTCCCTGACCTGCTCTGAAAACAAATCTCCAGTTTTACGTCAGATATCACTGATAAAAGGGGTTGAATAGGTCATCAATATCAGATTGATACAAGTCCAACATTTAAGTGAACAATAAAGTCATTTTTGGGGCCAGATATTATATAGAAGATGGAGCTGTACATGGTTATGCCATCTATGTCAGTATTCTGTTGACCTGTTGACTACTAATAATGTGATGATGGGTCAGTGGAGTATTCTATACAGAGGTACAGGGAGGGGAAGAGATAATCTGTGACATCATCTATTGTCAGAACTGATGTAATGATGGGTCAGTGTTATCTATATAGAGGTATAGGGAGGGGAGGAGATAAGCTGTGACATCATCTACTGTCAGTAGTGATGTAATGATGGGTCAGTGTTATCTATATAGAGGTCATTGTACAGGGAGGGAAGGAGATAAGCTGTGACATTGCAACATCCCCCACCGGGGCCTAGCCCTTGAGGTGAGGCCTGGAGACAGCCGGGGCCCGCGGTACCGGAGTGGCTGGCGGTTGCGGCCTAAGCACGCTATGGTCACGGTGCTTGGTACGGGGGAACCGGAGGGCTGTCCTACAGCCTGGCAGGTCTCCAGCAGGGTGGTGTTGGCAAGAAATGATGAGGGAGAGGCTGCTATAGCGGATCTCCCTGGGGCAACCCCTTAATGTCCCGAGTGTGAGTCTCTGTGTGGTGGACAGGGTGCCCGTGATGGTGATAGTTGTAGTAGCAGGGACCAGACGGAGGCAGAGGTTGAACAAAACAACTTACAGTTCTTTATTGGAACCGCAGGAACTTCAGCAACATGCCGTGAACAACGTGGTGGAGTGCTGGAGAGGTACTTGGAGGGAGCCACAGCTGTGTCCTAGTAGGATGCTTCAGCTTGTTCTCAGGGGCTTCAGGTATCACCCTTAAAGGTAGGATGATACCCCTTTTCCTCACTACACTAACTCCTAGTTCCACTCTTCAGAGGCAGGGGCTAGGCTCTTCCTGCTCTGGTCTGGTGTGCTAAGGGTACAGACTCCTAAGAGCCTGTACTGGAGAGACTCCAGTCTCCCCCTGAGCTACAGCTCAGCTAACTACTAACTCCTCACATTCCTAAGTCCTAAGTCTCCAGAACATTCTGGGTCAGGGGTTTTATCATCTCCCCTTGGTCAGGTGGTGGCTGCTCCTCCAATTACCTCTCAGCTTACAGAGACAGGATGCAATACATGTGATTGGTTACTAGACTCTTACATCACACAGAACAATTAACTTCTGCCTTGCCAGGCAGGATTAACCACTGCAATGTCCCCTGTGTTATGTGATGACATGCTGTGGGGCTTATTCGCAAGCACTCCTTCGCCATTGCATCGGCGAGGGTGTTGCAACATCATCTATTGTTATTAGTGATGTAATTATGGGTCAGTGTTATCTATATAGTGGTCATTGTACAGGGTGGGGGAGGAGATAAGCTGTGACATCATCTATTGTCAGTAGTGATGTAATGATGGGTCAGTGTTATCTATATAGAGGATATTGTACAGGGAGGAGGAGATGAGCTGTGACATCATCTATTGTCAGTAGTGATGTAATGATGGGTCAGTGTTATCTATATAGAGGTCATTGTACAGGGAGGAGAGGAGATAAGCTGTGACATCATCTATTGTCAGAAGTGATGTAATGATGGGTCAGTGGTGCTATCTATATAGAGGTCATTGTGACATTGGTAAAGTGTGGATCTTTACCAATAAATAATAAAAAACCTAAAGATCTGGCAGAGATTTCTGTCTTTTGGGGTCTTTCACAAGGTGGTCCATACCACAGCAACTAACAAGCCAATAGAGCATTTAAACCATCAATTAAATAAAACTGGGTATATTAATGTACCCAGAGAAAGATCGTGACTCATAACCAGGTTTTTTAGACAATGCAATAATAATCAGCTGCCTGTGGAGGGGAAGGTGTCTGCTGTTATATCCCCCACAGATCTCATATTAATTGTCCATGGATAAACCATTAATGTGTTTTCCCAGGAAACTCCTATCAAACTTATTATTATAATAAGCGTTTCTTCTTTCCTGGAGATTTACAGTAAAGTTTATGTTCCGATAATTGGTATCATTAATTGTTTTCATATTTTGTGCAGGCACAGTAATTCATCTTTGCGTTCATAATTGTAATAGGAGTTTAAGTCACAATCATAACCACAATAAATGATTGTCACTGTGTGCAGTCAGCATCACTGTCTGCTCATAGGAAATTACACATTACAAGCAAGAGAAAATACAGGCCGGGAATGAAGAATTCCTTTAATTAAACAAAACCAATAAAGTTGAAATGAGAATGTGGATGATTGCTGCTATCATCCTAGAAATCACCGCTAAACCCAAACCCGTCATGTCATGCACTGACATAGTTTTGATTTACTTGGATAGCATACCTAGGAATGATTGCAATGCTATACACACAAATCAGAAAATAGAAGCAGGCAAGTACATATTCAATTGTGACTGTGCTAATGGATCAAAGAAGGTTTCTAAAGATCTGGACAAAAGGAAAACAAAGAAATGGGACAAAGAAATTTATTGTTTTAACATCTATTACATTATTTTTTTCCTAGATGGTCTTTTACTCATCAGCTGAAACATATCCACTTTTTTATTTTTTATTTATCCAATTTTTTATTTTCTGATTGTACTGTAGATTTTTTTTCTACTTTTATTCTGTTGTAAAATTTGTATTCTTTTTCTTATCCTTTATATGATTATAGGGGCTGGCATCTTAGTATATTAGGAAAAGGAAATCAGTCCATCAAGTCCAGCCTATACACTATATTGTGTTGATCCAGAAGAAGGCAAAAACCCTACAAGGCTCATGCCAATTGGCCCAAAGCAGGGAAAAATTTCTTCCCGACCCCTAAAAGTTATGACAAATAATTGTCTTTTGTTTTGGCCAAAAACCTGCTGCCTTGTACAGTAAAGAACCTTTGTCTATGTTGATGGTAGAATCGCCTCTCCTCTAGGCGTAGAGGATGCCCCCTTGTCCTGGTCACAGGCCTAGGTATAAAAAGATCTTTGGAGAGATCCTTGCACTGCCCGTTCAGGTATTTGTATATTATAATGAGGTCTCCTCAGTTGTCTTTTTTCTAAACTGAATAATAACAAATTTTGTAATCTGTCATTGTATTCTAGTCCCCCCATTCCCCTAATAATCCTGGTTGCTCTCCTCTGCACCCGTTCTAGTTCTACTATGTCCTTTTTATACACTGGTGTCAAAAACTGTACACAATATTCCATGTGTGGTCTGATCCATGATTTGTATAAAGGCAAAATTATGTCCCTATGATGATAATCTATTTCTCTCTTGATACATCCAATAATTTTATTTTCTTTAGCAGCAGCCACCTGGCTCTGGTCACTAAAATTAAGTTTACCATCCACCAATACCCCCAAGTCTTTTTCAGCTCCAGTTTTGACAAGTAATGGACTGTTTAGAACATTATTATATTTTTTGTTTCCATGGCCCAAGTTCATAACTTTACATTTATCTACATTAAACCTCATCAACCATTACTCTGCCCACTCCTCAAGCTTCCACAAATCCTTTAGTATTAATTACTTTACACAGCTTAGTATCATCTGCAAATATAAACTTGACTGTGTAAACATCGGAGTCACTGGCTATAGGACTTATGAGTAGAAAGATGGCAGACCAGAGGGCATTCACTAGTTTCCTAATACTTTTCCATTGTACATTTACTTATTGATGATCCATGCAAGGAATAATTACCTTGTTAAGTTTTTGAATCAAGATATATTGCTTGAATTAACATGGAAATTCAACTGCAATGTATCTGTCCATCTAGCCAAAGCTCCAGGGGTAAGTTACCAGCAATTATTCTATATTCCTCATCTTTCTACTTTTCAGTGATGTTAATCCTTGTAGGGTGAAGGGAAGGTAAGTTGTAAATATAGACGTTCAAGGGTCACACTGCAGATTTTGACATATATGTGATCCCCATATTATACCATAATAATCTAACAGCTTTTGATGTTGTGGAGAATATTGAAATTGTCTGGATATGTCTCAACCTGGTTTAGACTAGTGAAGGACCATGGTTGCCTCAATCCATCCTGGCGAATGGCAATATATGTGTACATACCCTGTTTCCCTGAAAATAAGACAGTGTCTTATATTAATTTTTGATCCTAAAGAGGCACTATGTCTTATTTTAGGGGATGTCCTATTTTTCCATGAACAAGAATTTACATTTATCGTTGGACAAAAAGTCAACTTCTCTAACCTCCTTATGACTCTCCAAACTCTGAATTCCATGCTGTATTTCTTATGACTAAATTTCTATTACAATCATTGGCCCCAATCTCTCATGTTTAGTAAAAGCACTTTCCATAAATGACCCTTCTTATCCTGGTAGCTGCTGGTATCAATCACATCTGCCGCACAGCAGCCAGTGACTTACTTCCATGAATTCTTCTCCATGTCACAACCTTCTGCAGCATCTAAAATATTTACTAATACTAATTTATGGCATGGGGCGAGCTGCTGCAATGGCTGCTGCTAGGTCTTATTTTCAGGGGAGGCCTTATATTTCTAAGCTTCAACAAAATTGTACTAGGTCTTACTTTCGGGGATGTCTTATTTTAGGGGAAACAGGGTAGTATATAGAGAAACTTCACAGTGAAGCATTACTTTGTATCCTCTACCTGCTGTTTCTTCTTCATACTACAACAGTATGTGAATACAGTATAAATGCATTTATCCTGAGAGCTAACATGGCCTCATATTTCTTAGAATCACTTGATGAACATTCAGGGAAAATGAAATCATGAGTCTAAGCTTACTACAATCTAAAATGGGAAAGTTCCAATTTTCTCTATAATTTCCATATACATAGTATAATAAATTCTAAGCTTTGACAATTTAGGCAGGTAAATTATATTTTATATTCTTTGTTAGCAGTAAAGTAGCAGGATATCTTTCTAGACATCAATCTTTAACAAATCTTATTTTTATTTTTTTATTTTATTCTATTAAATCTCTGCACATTCCATTTGTTTCCAAACTGTATCATGGGTGTAATTCAACTGCCTTTAGACTCCTTTCCTAAGGTTTGATTTATTGTATTACCATGACAAGTATTCCCATTCATTGCATCAAATGCTTTTAAATGGTGAGAAAAAAATTTCCAATTACAGGGCAATTCCTGATTTTTCTCCTAAGCACTTTTTTATGTTAAATGATCTGTTACATTTCTCAAATGATCACATTGCATGTATTCATAATGTTATTACAGCTCCTTTTATATTTTATTGTCTATATAAATATATGATGTGATAGGAATATTTGCACTGTATAGAGACAACCTAAAGTTGGCTATTCATCATCAATAGCTTGCAGTTGAACACCAGTGTGTCACGGGTGCCCCTCGCTGTGTGGGTGGCCCCCCGACTTACATTGCGGGTCCGCAATTCCTGCTCCCATCCGTGCCTTACTTGTCCGCGTTGCTGCTCCGGAAGCCTAGCGCACACGTCCCTGCATCCTCGGCATTTAAGGATTTAAAGGGCCAACGCAACTCTAATTGGTGCTGGCCATTTCCAGGAAACTGATAAAAGCTGGCCTCTCCCAGCATTCTGCCTTGTGATCTTTGTGCCTAGTGCTTCAGAGAAAGCTGTTCCATGCATTTTGCTGTGTTTCCGAATTCCCATTGTGACCCCGGTTCCGTTATTGACTCCGAGCCCTTGCTGCCTGTCCTGACATTCCACTACATCTCCAACTCCGATCCTGTGCTGTCTGTCTCGACCTCCTGCCTGTCCCCAACCACGAGTTTGCCTGAAGATTTTGTACTATGCCTCGGCTGCCACTGCGGACAAAGTGGCGCCTGTGGAACGACCTGGTGGTACCAGGACGCAACAAGTCCGACCTTTGCGGCGGGCTCTGGTGAAAACGTGTACAACTTAAACTCTGGTCCCAGGTATCGGCTTACTTCATGGTCCGCTGTTGTTCATAGGATCCACTACCTCTGGATCAGAATGTATAACGTATCCAGCTTAACTTAGTGTCCATGTGTTTCACATAGAGAGAGGAGTATGAGTCAATGTAAGACACATCTCCCTTAAAGGGAACCAGTTAGTTAAAGGAAACCTACCATCTGGGATCTACCTAATAAGGTAGATACAATGGTAGGTTGCTTTATAAAGTCCCATCCTCATCCTTTATAAAGTCCCATAAACAAATTTATACACAAATGGGTTACTCTATGGTTGATGAGACATGTGATAAGAAACAGGACAATCAATGGATGAAGAAAAGTAAACACTAATGGCATAAATGTTCTAGCACTTGGCGAGTGAGATGTTTATTGTTCCTTAATTGAGATCTGATTCATGACTGTGATGACCACACCAGGTCTGAGGAGTCATAAAAAGACATAAATCCATGTGAAACATTCATCTCTGTTTTAAGAGTGTTAAATGTTGCCATCAACTTATACTCCCAGACCATACTTTCTCTCTGAAATATGAAATTGTCTTTTAATACAAGAACTTAAAAATGTTTAATCTTGTGGTCAGGGCTGCAAAAGGGTTTTGGAACAGTCATGTTCTCTTTTATGGTGTAACGGTGAGAGTTCATCCTTGTGCTCATTTGCTGCCCTGTTTCACCAACATATAGGCCTCCAGTAGGACATCTAGTACACACAATTAGATAGACCACTTTGTGTGAGGTGCAGGTGAAATTACATGGGATAATGTAATCCTTCCTGGAGTTAAGAATCTTTATCTTGTCATTAGTCATTGGGGCTCATTTACTAAGGGTCCGTCGGAGGCACTTTTGTCGGGTTTCCCCGCGATTTCCGTTTTGCGCCAAATTGCCCCGGGATTTTGGTGCACGCAATCAGATTGTGGCGCATCGGCGCCGGCTGGTATGCAACAGAAATCGGGGGGCGGGCCGTTGGACAACCCAACGGATTCGGACAAACCGCGGAATTTAAAAACGCGATTGTGTCGCATGATCAAGCACTCACATGCACTCACATGTCCGGCGGACCCCGTCAGGGAAACCAGAGATGCAGGAACTCGAGCGCACGATCTTCATGAATCGCGCCGGACCCAAATCCTCGTCGGACAAAGCGCCGCGGGATCACGACAGAACTGGGTAAGTAAATCTGTACAATTACAAATATAATTGTACAATTATATTTTTTTGATTATACAATTATATTTTTAGATTGAGGACATGTCTATAGCAGAGAAGAGGGGGGGGGGTCTGGAAATATGTTTTTCAGGTTGTCATCTTTCTGTAAAATAGGAGATGACTTCTTGCAATTGGGATGGCTCGTGCAATTTGATTTCCAATAGTGCTTGAATGATATCCCTAATTTAAAAATATTTTTTCGAAGGCTAGTAAGGGGAGCCTGTCTGTGGTGTTGGAGCATATGCATGGTATGCCTGACTGCATACAATTGAGTTTTTTTTAATGCATTTGGGATGGAAACTGTCCCATCTGAGGTATGTTGGGCATTTAATTGGTTTGTGGTACAGTGATGTTCTGTATTTTGATGATGGTATCCAGAAAATTAATTTAGTTGAATAGTTTACGGTGAGATTGATGGTGGGATGGGATGGGATGAAACTCATTGAAACACTCATGAAACTTCTTTAGCTGATGAATATGGCTCATCTACAACAAGGAAAACAAACTCCAGAGACTCAATCCAGGACTCATCAGACCAATGGACAATAAGCATTTCACATTTCACAACATTTCAAGTGCTAAAACATTTGTTACCATTAGTGTTTATTTTTTTAATCCGTTCATTGTCCTGTTTTTAAACCATAGCCTTACTACATTTTTGCATAAATTTGTTTTCTATTCAGAAGTTTTCTTATACCATGCCTGATGAAGAGACCTGAGTACTCTCGAAAGCTTGCAATTGTTATCACCTTTATAGTTAGCCAATAAAAGGTATCATCAACTGAGGACTCTCATCTTTCATCTTTTATTTATGCAAATTTTCCCTAAAGGTTATTCAGGCATGGAGTACCTGCACTGTGGTGCGGAGCTACAGTTACTCCATACTCCAGTAGCCTTTCTTGATCCCTCCTACCATCCTGTCTTCAGCACGCACCCTTGTGTGCAAAGCTGGAGTTCTGCACATCCTGAAGACAGCATGGTAGAAGGGATTGAGAGAATCTAATCCATGACCCAGTAGCCTCTAGAGAAAATTTTCATAAATAAAAGATAACATTTTTATATTGTTTTGCTTTATTAAAAGGATGGGGATGAGTCTCTTTAAAGCAACCTACCATCAGATGTACCTTATTAGATAGTTCCCAGATGGTAGGATTCCTTTAAATTAACCCCCCAAAACTAAATATATTTTCATAAACTGCCATTAGAAAGCATTGCTCACGATGTCCCTCTGTATGCCTGTAGACTTAAACCATCAGTTCCTTAAGATGTATGCAAATATCATGAGGCGAGTCCAATGTCTCTCCTGAACAGCAACAGCTCCTAGTCCTTGATTGACTGCCCATGATGATCCCACATACAGAACTGTGCAGCTACTGGTGCGAGGAGTAGGAGCTCCCTGTCCACCCCTCCACTCAGCTCTGTTTTCCTCCTCATGGAACTGTACAGCAGCTTTTGAGAGGAGGAGAGATTCAGCTTCTGACAGTGAAGTCTAGAGACTAGTTCGCTTCTTTGCTGAGGGAAAGTTACAGAATGGTTTACATGGAAGGGTGCGAGTAATGTAGGTGGAGGAAGGGAGATCAGGTTATTCATGTAGCTGCTGCCCTATTTGTGTCTCTCACATCAGCTAAAGCAAAATAACTACCCAACTACAACAATTGATGTATGGATCAACAAGACTGGGATGAAATCCCTGTGATGTAGTGATGTCAGAATTTGTGAGAAAGAACATCTGACAGGTTTCCTTTAAGAACAAACGTGTTGGATTCGTTAAAATCCAATATCTCTGACTATTTGTACATTAGATAATTGTCAGGTTCCATGGAAGTAAGCTGGCATGGAAGATGTCAATTGATGTATTGCATTCCATACCTCTGTGTATATTTCTATCCCTAGGCTCATATTTATGCATATGTTTTATAGATTGCCAAATTACATGTAATTATAAGGGTTGATAATACAGGGTACTGAGTTGGATTGAAAATATCTAGGGAAATTGCGCTATAGAACACAATTGACTAAAAACTTGATATATCATTTTCCTGAACTTACTACTGCAGCAAATTACTTTGTGATTAATGCTTTCTGAGTAGAGAGATTTGTATAAGAGTCCTCCGACCCCAATATTAATTATCTCCTGGCTTGGAGATAATTGGAGTGTTTACTAGACAATTAATATATGTAATGTAAAGGGTCAGAGTGTAATATGTGCAAAGTATTTGCAATATGACTATAAGTTTGTAAATTACTATAGTTTACTCACACTAGTTGTTGGAGTTCTTGACCCCTCTAGCAGGTGTTTTTCAAGGCAACCACTGAGTCAAGAAACCTGGAATGCTTATACTTGAGTATGTCTAACAGCCACAGGTATCCTGGGCTAAGGTACAATAAAAAAGAATGTGGGCAGCATGGTGGCTTAGTGGGTAGCACTTCTGCCTTGCGGCGCTGAGGTGTCCCATCCAGGTTAACATCTGCAAAGAGTTCAGAGTTGCTGTTCTCTCCGTGTTTGCATGGGTTTCCTCCAGGTCCCTCTACACTCCAAAACATACTGGTAGGTTGTTTAGATTGTGAGCCATTTGGGGACAGGGACCAATTTGTCAGGCTTTGTGCAGCACTGCATAATCTGTAGGCACTATATAAATAAAGAATTATTATTAATGTCTGCAAGAAGTATATGTTTTCCAAACCTCGGGATTATCCAGTTTTTATTAACATACCCCAAAATATACTGAACGGTGTATTTGCTTTCCATGACATTGACCCTATCAAATCAAACTGGTGAGACAAGGACTGATGTGAGTGAGGATCCCTGTACAATATTGCAGAATAAGTTGATGTAAGTTAAGAAATGTGCATTTTTACAAGAAACACATTTTATAGCCACTAGTAACTTCCGCTTTGCCACTAGGTACTTCTCGTCTGCCTACTCTGCATACGCTGATGAGAAAAGAGGGGGGGCTGCTATACTCATATTCAAGTCTTGCCCTATAGTGGTCACTAACAGGCATCTTGACCCACCGGGTAGATATAAACGCCCAACTTTCATTTACCATTCGTTCCTTTCAAAATTTCCCCTTTTAAAGACACAGCCATTTTTTTCTTTTAAACAATTTTTTTTTTCTTTGCATAGTTTACAAGTAAGCAGTCATAGAAAATAAGACAGTTTTACAATATTGTCTACACGCCATCATATACCTATTTGTCAACTTTCACAATAGTACATCACAGTTATGCAAAGACATTTTTTTATTATCCTAAAAACAATAAATGAAACAAATTCAGCCAGTGGTTCCAGCTTTCCATCTTGCCCTCCAGCTGCTGGCACCCCCAGGTGTTAAAGTCACCCCCATGACTTTAACAGCTTGCCAGAAAGGCTCCAGATGCGGACATGACCAAATAGCGTGGAATAGATTTGCTCTATACAAACCACATTTCGGGCAGCTTCTTAAATAATGTGCTGGTGCGTCTCTCGGGGCAAAGTTGAAAGCATATGTATTGCTTTCCGTACCTTTTCCCAACCAGCTAGTATTTTGTCATATAAGTCTGTGGTGTCTATTTCCCTTTCCCATCCCTGGAAGCAGGTCCCTTTCCAACGATGTAGCATTTGTTCCCTCATTCTCACATGGATTTCCGACAAAGAATCATGGCGTTGAGGCATGCCTACCAAAGTATCAAATGAGCCTGACTTTTCTGCTTCCGGCATTTCCCTAACCCTTGCTTTACTGGTCTCTAGAATTTGGAAGAACTGCAGGTGTTGTGCAATGCCCAGTCTATATTTGTCCTTAAATTCCTGCCAAGTGAGCCATCTGGGTTCTGATTTGTGTCAGAGGTGCCCAGTTTTTGTTATCCCTTTTTCTCCCCATTCCCTAAATAGTCTATTATTTCTGGTTTGTTTATTGCTTTCCATGCTCCCACTGTATCTTTCAGTGGATAGCTCTTCTTGATATTAGAGGGGAGTTCCGACCATTTGAGATGTAGTAATGTTGCCAAACTATACTGTCCCGCTAGTTCTTGTTCCAGGGGCACATTGGAGTGAAAATTTGTATTATGCAACCAGTCCCTTATGCAACAGTTTAATGTGTCTAAACTGTGCCGCTAGATTATAACACCGCAATAGCGGTAACTGTATTCCTCCATCATATTTAGGTAGGGCTAACTTGTTATAGGCAATTCTGGGACGTTTGCCCTTCCATAGGAAGCGTACAAACGCCGTCTGTAACCTCTGAAAATCGGCATGTCGTATTAGCAAGGGTAAAGTTTGCAACGGGTATAGTAGCCTTCCAAAACTTATCATCTTTATGAGGTGTGCCCTCCCCATTAGAGATAATGGTAAAGTTTCCCAGCGTGATAATTCTCCCTGTATCCTCTGAAACAGCGGTCCATAGTTTAAATTGTACGTCTGTGAAGGGAGCCTACTTATTTTAATACCCAAATACGTGATCTGGGAATGTATCCCCTTCATCCCTTGCAACCACCTTTCCCCCGTTTGCATTCCCAACGCTCTCCTTCCCAAGGGCAAAAGCTGTCTCTTGGAAACATTTATTTTGTACCCTGAGAATGACCCGAAGTGATCTAGTGTTTGTAATCTTTGTTGCAGCTGGGTTCTAGGGGATTTTAGAAATAATAGCATATCATCCGCAAAACATGCCAGACGTACCTCTTTTGTCCCTACCTTGATGCCCGAATAAATCTCCCCTGACTCCAAGTATCTGGCCAGCGGTTCCAACATGAGATCGAATAATAGGGGCGACAGGGGGCACACCTGCCTTGTTCCCTTCTGCAAATCTATTGTGCGTGAAAGAAATCCTGACGTGAAGACCCTAGCCTTAGGTTTTTTGTAGGCTGCGGTGATATAACTGCGGAAAGCCCCTTCAAATCCGAAAGCATCCAGCACTTCTTCCATCCATCCCCAATTCACGTTATCGAAGTGTTAGCAGCGCTGGACCTTCCTCAGACTCCTCCACTGCCTCCTGTACTGCCAAGACTGTTCTTATATTAGTAACTGCCGATCTTCCTTTAACAAACCCCACCTGGTGTGGCCCTATTAATCGCGGCATAATCAATGCCAGCCTATTGGCGAGGAGTTTCGACAAGATTTTTATGTCCTGATTTATGAGCGATATCGGCCTATACGCTCCCAGCTGTTCTAAGTCTTTTCCAGTCTTGGATGGTAAAAGGTCCCCGGTTCGTATCACATTTTGGTAAACCTTCGTTAAGGTTGGCACTACCTCCGTTGCTAACATTTTATAGAATTCCCCAGGATACCCATCCGGGCCTGGCGCCTTGCCATTTGTTAGTCCCTTAATTACCGTTGCCAACTCTTGTTCTGTTATGGGGGCGTTCAGTTGTATTTTTTCCTCCTCTGACAGGCAAGGAAGGTTCAGAGCCCTAAGAAACTCTTTCCCTTCCTTCTCATTTACCGGGGATTAAAAGTACAGTTTCCTATAATACTTGTAAAGAATCTTATTTACCTCCTTCGGGTCCTTCTGCAATTCCCCTTTTTGGTTTCGCAGACCTCCTATATGCGTTCCCATCCTCCTACCCTTCGCCATTTTTGCCAATATGGATCCCGCCTTGTTCATCATCCCTAAAAAAGTCTGCGGTTACTTGGTCCCTCTTAAAACGTTCCCGTCTCTCAATCCATAAATCAAATTCTGCTCTTGCTTATTTCCATTTTTCTTTACATTTCTCCGTGGGGTGAGTCAGAAATTGCGTATAAGTTGCCCTTAGACGGTCACTTGCTACCTTATATGCCATAGTGGTCTTCTTTTTTAAGGGATGCTATATAGGACCTAATCCGCCCTCTGATGGACATCTTGGCTGCGTCCCAATATAAAAAGATGTTTTCCTCATGTTCCACATGGTCCCCGCAGAATTCCACCCACCACCCTCTGAGAAGGTTTAGGAATGTCTCATCCGTATATAGGTAGGATGGGCATCGCCACAGGATGTCCGTCCCTCCCTTGTATGTATCTCGTAGATCTAATACTACGGGTGCGTGGTCTGAGATTACCAAATCCCCAATGTCTATTCGCTCTGTGCGATTAAGAATTGCGTGTGAGCCCAGAATATAGTCTATTCCTGACCATGCACCCCTAGCATGAGAATAATAAGTAAATTCCCTATCCCCTGGATGAAATGTCCTCCATAGGTCATGCAAGCCTGTAATTGCCAGTAGTGGATCTAAAACCTTGTCATGTGATCTGACCGTAGTGGCACTCCCATCATCTCATTTCCTATCTTCCCCTATATGGACTACCGAATTCATATCTCCACCCACTATGATCTGGTGTTCCCTGTCTTGTAACAGTTTTGCTTCCAAGCTAGTGAAGAATGCGGTGTTATTTTCGTTTGGTGCATATATACAGTATAAGCTCACTATCCCTGCAGGGCACTCCAACACCACCCGCACAAGTCTCCCCTGGTCGTCCGCTTCTTGAGACACAACTGTACAATTTAAGTTACGATGTAGTAATATGAATGCCCCCGCTTTCCCATTCACTGCTGGAAAGCCCAGGACCTGTCCCACCCAGAGCTTGTTCAGCCTTTGCATATCCTCCTCCCCCAGATGGGTCTCCTGTAGGAGTGCCACATCTGTTTTCAATTTTTGGAGATGCCTCAACACCATGATTCTCTTATGTTGGGAACAAAGTCCCTTTACATTACAAGAGATGAAATTTTGCTTATCCTTGAGGTTCCCCTGTGTAGTAGAGATCACCTGGAGCCCCTTGTAACCAAAACCCCCTTAAAAAACCTGGCCTGTTTCCTGCCCTGTTTCGTTGCTGGTCTCTTGGCGGGCCGATTCTATGGGCTCTTTCCACCCGTACTGGATTTCTGAGGCCTAAGATATTAGGGATGTCCACTGCGCATAACTTCGGCAACCCTGTTTGTGCTATTTCCTCCGATATTCCAATTATGCGCAGGTTGTTGCGTCTCGACCTGTTTTCTCGACCTGTCATCCACTTTCTCCAGTAATTGTGCATTAGTTTTCAACGCTTTCTGCAGCATAGTTTGCGTGCCTGCCACTTCATCCTCCATATTGCTCATCCTCTGCTCCAATTCCATAATATGAGAGTCATGTCTCGCCACATCAGATTGCAGTTTTTGTAATGCACCCGAGACCGTAGCTTCTATGGATGCTGCTATGTCTGGTGCCAGGAGTTTAGCCACCTCCACTGGTAGCGTGCAACATGATATATTAAGTCCTTGTATTACCTCCTCCGTTGTAGCCTCGGCCTCTGCTTCTCTTTCTGCAGGTAACGGGGGTTGAGAGGAAGCACGCGTCCTCCTGTTGTGTTTGCTAGGCTCCAGCGCCATCTTGGATTCACTCTGGGAGCGTGGCTGAGCGGTTCGCCCCTGCTGCGGGGTCCCGGTACGTATTAAGAACCTCTCCATACACCGGGGAGGTTCTTTTCAGGTTAGCTAGGGGCTGCAATGTACACAGCTCCCGGTATGTGAGCTGGGGACCTCGCACTGTGAGACAGGTTCACGGAGCTCTCCTCACTCGCTTCTCATCAGGCACGCGCCGGAACCGGAAGTCACAGCCATTTTGTAGATTAAGGCTGAACCATTTTTTTGGAATCTGTTGCTTTATATGGTTATAACTTTTTAACACTTTATCTTACCAAATTGAATTTGCGACTTTCATGACACTTTGTACTTTATGTTAACGGTAAATTTGGGCTGATATGTTTTGCGTTTTCAAAATTTCAGTATTTGACTTTCTTGGGGATTTTTTGTTTTTAATGAGCCTTAAATTATATAATATTAGAAACCTTAATGAATCACCCCATTTTCAAGCCTGTGCCATTCAAACTGTTTAAACAGCTCTTAGACTTTTTTTTAACCCTCTGAGTAAATAAAACAAAATGAAGTTGAAATTTACAATGGCCTAATTTTGTTGATAATGTGTTCTTTAGCCATAAACATTCACACATTTAAAAAAGATAACAATCTCTACTTGTCCGTTTCCTCAAGGGCTAATTTTTGGGAAACCCTCAAGGTCAGAGACCATTGTATTGCTGCTGGCTCCTTAAACTTTTCAACCTTCTCAGGCGTATATGTACCTTGGAGTCTAGAATTTCATCTTCCTTTCACAGTATTGGCCCTGCACAGATTGGGTGGAACTAGTAAACAGCTGAAGGACCTGGTGGTCCAACAAACTGAAAGGCTTTTGTTATTAACTAAACATCCTAAACCCATTCTAGCGTTCCTCAGTACCTTGGATTATTTCTCCAACTAATGCCTTATGCAGTTATAAAAGCAAAGGAACTCCTAGATACCCTAAAGACTCCCCCTCTATTAAGCCCACACCCCCCCCCCCCCCCACCTGGATGTCTTCACGCATCTATACTTTCAGACATTCTCAGACACTTTACACCCACATATGCTGCACATCTACAGCTCTTTATGCAGAATTCCTCAATACTTCATCCCCACATCACCCTGATACCCAAACGCAGAAAACAAGAAATGTGCAAACTATTGCCAGATAGGGCTGTTAAATTTAGATTTAGATTTAGAACTGAATTTCATTTCACATAGACTGGAGGGGGTGATAACACTAGTAGGGCGATGGACCTGGTAGACGCTATGTGTAGGGGGGAATGCTCAGGGGGGGAAGGCAGGCTTGACTGCCTTTGTTAGTAATTTCTCTTCTCCACATCCTATGGTATTCGGGACCCTATTGTCTCTCTTCTCCATTTCCCATCAATAATGTCACCTGACAAGGCTTTACCCTTTCCCCCCCTTCATTTGTACTCTATATTGAGCCCCTGGCATAAAACCTGCCTAAACCTGATATAAAGGGTGTTCATGTGAGATATAAAGAAATTTAAATCTAGCTATGCATGGATGAAGTCCTTCTCTCCCTCACTTTCCCCCACACCTTGCTTCCCAACCTACACAACCTTATTCGAGAGTCCAAAATCTCAAGATATAAGATAACACATCTAAAATGGACCTTCCCATACACCTTCCACCTGATGTAATTACCTTGCTTAAACAAAACTTTTGGTTTCAATGTAAAGAGAATAGTTTATAATACTTTAGGGTCAACCTAACTCCTGATTATTCTACTCCAAAGAAAAGCGAGGTGGCACTCACCAATGTGAAGAACTATGTTTATTCGGACAAGGTGCAGTACAGGGAAGAGCGGGGCCAGGCGACGTGCCGTTTCGCGCTAAGTCGCGCTTTCTCAAGCCGTTGACTCCTGATTATGGTTCCTTATAACTCCAGGAGTTCCCACTCATTTTCAGGGAGCTGAAGAAACTATTAGTCAAGTGGCAAACTCTTCCTTTTTCTCTCTTTGGCAGAGTTGCGGCTGTTAACACGTGCATTTTTAAACGCATCACCACAGTTGAGAAGAACAGATTTGCCTATTTACATTGCCGCCAACATGACATTTACACAAAGCATGTTTAGCACAATGTTAACACATGGTAACACTATGTTAACATATGCATGTGTTAACAAGATGGCATGTGTCATCTCACTTCATCCTCGTCCACTAAGGGCCTGATCTCAGACATTTATAAGATAATTTCCACTCTCCCAACTCACCCCCTTCCCCATCACTTGTACACAAGGAAGTGGGAGCGATACCTTGGCAGTGAACTCCCTCTTGAGATTTGGACATCAATCTGAGATAAGGCTGCCAAAAGCTCTTCCACTGGTACAAATAATTCTGAATTCCTTTACAGTCTCTACCGAGGTATGCCCAGTGTTGTGGTGTTGTGCAGGGATGGCAGTTACAAAAATTATTATGATGGTAACAGAACAAGAAAGTCTGTTAGATTATCACTGGGAGCAGAGGGTAAGAGGTAGGAGGAGTTACTGAGAACTACAGGATCATGGGACTTGTAGTTTCATGGCTATTTATTGAGTTACCAGGTGGCCAGTGCTAATTAGCTGCATGCTGATGGCATTAGGTGCTTTAAATCTCACAGAGCTGGTACACACTCGATAGGAGGTGAAATCTGCATGCCGGACCGCGGGAGCCGCTGCAGGACCCCCGCTATATTGTGGAGAGGTGAGTGACCCACAGGCGTAGAGGGGGACACAGAGGAGCACCGGTGCACCAAGGTAGTGACCAAGTCCGCTTTATTACAGGCTAGCTCAGAAGCTAGGGTACGGAACTAAACTGCATAGTCACCAACAAGTCCCCTGGGTGCAAGTTCAGCAGTGCAGTCTCAGCAGATGACGCCCGTGCTGGTTCCTTGAAAACGGACCGTAATTAAGCAAAGAAGGTGGTGATAATAGCTGTGACCGGGTCTTTCCTGTCCCAGAGGGGAGCAGCCCATGCCAGGGCCTTTCCGGAAAGGAGGCTGATGATGAAAGCCACTTTAGACCATTCTGTGAAGAACTGCATAGGCATGAGTTAAATGTAAGGAGCACTGGGTGATAAAGCCCCCGCACAACTTGGCGTACCCATCATACTTGGACAGCATGGACACTCTCAGTCTAGGTTCTGCAGAAGATAGACAAACCTGAACTTTGGCAGGATCCATGACCAGATCTTACTGTCAGGATTCAGGGGTAGTGGACCCACTGTACCACCATGAGCGATGACACAAGCTGACACCTGGGAGCGGAATCTATGTAGCACACAGTTTTCACCAGAGAGCACCTGCAATCCATGACATGGTTTGCAAGGTCACCCGTGACACTGAGTTTTTTTTTACATTGTAAAAGTTAAGTAATCCATTTCTATTTTCCAGATGCAAATATTACCACTTTTTAAGGTTCTCCTCATTAACTGGAATATAATAGTTATTAAACTTTATGAACATGAAATCATCCCAACCTGTTGTTAAAGTGAATCAATATTCCATGATCTAAAGATAAACAGTACTTCAAATAAGTACTAGTGTAGACATGTTCTACATTGGCTTCCATAATATTGAAGATGAGGGTCTGACCTTCTGACCATAAAATCTAATATACGTATAATCGTATAAAGCTGAGTGGTTGTGTGTGTATGTATGTATGTCCACTAAAGGAATCTGTACCGTCGCGTATACAATCACCAAATTTAGCACATTCGCTGCCTGTGACTCAGGGAGTGTCACAGACTAGGTTTTGAGCCAAAATTTGCACCCCACACTTTCCAAAATCAACTTATCACCCACCATATACAGAAGCCATTGTCTGCTGCTGTGGCAGTTGGAAGCTGAGCCCTGATTGGTTGCTGTTCTGCCACAGGTGATTAATATGAGCTCTGAGCTTTGATTGGTTACTATAAGCAACGCGTATAAGACAACTTATTTGTGAGGTAAGATGGATAGGGAAGATTTATCAGCAATGTCTGAGGTAAAACTGTTTCTGTTGCCCATGGAAACCAATCAGAGATCAGCTGTAATTTTATAAACAGCTATGCAAAAATGAAACTTGAGCTCTGGTTGCCATGGGTTCTTAGACACTTCTGATAATCTCCCTATAGACAAAGTGACAGAGACAGAGACAGTCGCTGGAATGAAAGTGTCAGAGGCAGACAGTCACTGGAATAAGACTGTCAGAGGCAGACAGTCGCTGGAATGAGACTGCTAGAGACAGTCACTGGAATAAGAGTGTCAGAGGAAGACAGTCACTGGAATGAGAGTGTCAGAGGCATTCAGTAGCTGAAGTGAGAGTGTCAGAAGCAGACAGTCACTTGAATGAGAGCGTCAAAAAGTTTATTAAAAAGGGAAGGTCAGTGACACAGTATATAGATACATGTAAAATATTTTTTAACTATTCTATTTTGTTGTAACTAAGAGCAGTTATTTACTATCCTGGGCAATGCCGGGAGCTACAACCAGTGATAACTAAAATGGGTTTGGGAAAGGTAATATTTTGTGTGAAGAGAAATAACAGCAAAACTAAAATTAAATTAAATAAGAATAAAAAAATATAAAAAGTAGTGTGTGGCCGGCGTCTGTTAAACTAAAACCTATATTTACAGAAAGATGATAGTGGAAAATATTATTTTCAGAATATTCACCAAGCTGTATAATTATCTCATTTGTCAGTGTGAGGAACATTGTGAGTAACACATCAATTATATGCAACAAATCCACTTCACACATGCAAATGATTGAATGCAGAATCTTCTACTGACATTATTCATTGGAACTTGGAGACACGGAATGCATTTTACGGCAACATCAGATTGCTATTATCTGGGATCAAGCAGTTTATATAATATGTATGCAAGTTTATGTATGCAAGTCCATTTCTTCGCCACACATTTTTTTTCAGGAATAATTTTCCCTATGTATTTCTTATGATATGGCTTCCTGGTAGAATTATTTAGATTTGAAGGAAATAATTATTAATGGAAATAATTATTTTCAAAGGCTGCTGGGGACATGTAGTAGTCTAAGAGCCACCGGATAGCACTACTGGGGGAAGTAGTAGCATTCGCCCTCAAAAGCCTTCGAAAATAATTTGCATACCAATCGATTAAAATTTATTCCGGCAGCACCTGCATCCCAGAATTGGGCAAAAACGGAATGCAGCAGCTGCAATGAGGGGGAAAGTAGTTTGAGAAAGGAGTTTCCCAATGGTAGATTTCAATTTTTAAATGATTTATATTTCCTCATTTTATTGAAAGTATAAATTACATATATCATCACAAGCCATAGTAAATAATTAATAGGGCCAGCAATAGTTAACCCATTGTGACAGAACACTGCCTAATCATCACTTCTGGCTACATAAATATCCTCCCCTCAGGTTGGTCTTTGTATGTATGATTCTGTACTGCATAGATTTCTCTGTTGTAACCTGAGTTGTTTGACCATTCTTTTGTGTTGTTTTTTTTAACTTTGGCGTAAGGAGGAAATGACTCCCAGTTACTGCCCACTGGTTACAGTAGACCCAGTAAGTAGGCATGGAAAGTTTTGGGGGTTCAGTGGTAGTGTTTTTTTTTGTTTCATATTGAATGTTACAAAGTTAAAGTTTGCAAATATTGCAATTCCCATAAACGGACTTATTTTATTATTCAGTTAGTAAATTCAGCTATGGAACTATACCTTCTCTCATGCAGAGAGCATTCTCACAAAACACCTTTAGGATAAGTTCTAATGCTTGAATGTTATAAGCTCAGAGCAAAACTGTAGTGTTGATACGCTACATTTACTACAGTTCTAGAAAATTCACCTGCTGCTACAAACAACTACAGATGGTTATGACTACTAAGATAATCAAAAAATGTAAAGCGAAAATCAGAGAACTAAGTAATAACAGAAATACTGCAGGAGATGTTCCAGTATTTCTTCCCACTAGATTGCCATTGTGGTATAGTCAAATTTTTTTTGTAGAAACTGTTAAAGGGAACCTACCACCACAAATCTACCTATAAAGGTAGATCGGGTGGTAGGTGGATCAATAGGACGTGAGGATAGCCCTTTTAAGGACTAATCCTCACGTCCTCGCACTTTTTTGGAAACTTTTATTTGGCACATATGTATATTATTTTATGCGGCTACTGGGGCGTGGAGTAGCCGCATCTGAGGTTACACGAGCTGTGATGTGATGTACACTGCTTTGGGGGGAACTCAAAGCAAATGTCCTTAAAACTAGTTAAAACTTTGCTTTTTTGTTATTTGTTGGGGGGGGGGGGGATCTCAATTGAGGAATTGAGCACTGCCAGTCCTGTCTCTGACTAAGGGCGTTAGATGGGGTTAATGTGCTCTGCTTTAGGGTGGGGGTGTCAAATTGTGCCTTTATACGTTCATTTAAGCTAAAATGTACACATTTCCAATAGATAAAAATAGAAAACCTACCATACAATTTGTTCTGCAATTTTTCCCGAGTGCAGAGACTCCCATCATGTGGCCGTTACTTGTTTTATGGGCGCACAGCAAGGCGCAGAAGGGCAGGAGCGCCCTGCACCTGCCAGGGTTTTAGTTTCCTCATTGGCCCCTTCTGTAGGCTATAAAATTTTAGCTTTTTCATTATTGGGGCCATGTGATGGCATGTATTTTGTGGGAGGAGATGCTTTTTCCAGTGTTACCATCTTGGGGTTGGTATCTCCTATTGTTGAAAATGTAGGAACTTTTTTTTAGGGCAGGAGTAGAAAGCATCAATTCTTTACTGAATTTTTTACTTTTTCTTTTTTGGTGTTCACCGTATAGCCTAATAATCATGTTATCTTTATTACATGGGTCGATACGATTACAGGAATACCATAGGTTTTTTTTCTAGAGGTGACACACCACCCGAGTTATACTCGTTTTTTTGGCGAATTTTGACACGCCAAGCTCAAAAGGTTTCCCATCACTGTTCTAGAGGTTGCTGTGGGTTTTACAGTGACCCAAGATTGAATCAATTGTTTATATTAGTTACTAGCTGTAGCTCCCGACATTGTCCGGGATAGTAAATAACTGCTCTTAGCTATAACAATATAGAATGGGTTAACAAACAATATTTTATATCTATCTCCCTATATATCTCTATATTTATCTATTAATCTATCTTGGTCTCTCTCTGTCAATCTCTGTCTGGATCTCTGTCTGTCTCTGTCTCTTTCCCTCTCTCTGTCTGCCTCTCTCTTTCTCTCTCTTTCTGTCCTGCTGTCTTTTTGTCTCTCTCCATCTTACCTCACACATAAGCTGTCTTATACTCATTGCAAATAGTAGCCACTCAAAGCTCAGAGCTCATATTTAAGGAAATCAACCACTTCAAAAATACAAAAAACTCAAGAAATACTCCCCTCCGCTCCTCTTCATCTTGATCACGGTGCTGTCCGTCTATTGTCTCTACCCTCCCAAGATGTCCCATGTTTCTTTTCTAGGTGATCCTGGTGTGTAAAGTGACATACAGCTTCAGATCAAAATGAAGAGGAGCAGAGGTTTGTATTTCTATTTTTTTGTGTTTTTTGAGTGGTTGACCTGTGGTAAAATGGAAGCTGAGCTGTGTTTGGTTGCTAACTGCCACAACATCAATGCAGACAATGGTTCCTGTATATGTTGGTTGATAAGTGTATTTTGGGAAACATGAGTTGAAAATTTCATTTATCTGCCATCAAATTTCACCAAAGATATGTTTACTAACCCTCAAGTGTGAACCTAAACACTCTGCTGTCTAAGGCAAGCTGCCCCCCTCCGCGCAATCCAGTAAAAATATTTCAGGCTATTTTTATGGGTACTCCATGCAGTTTCTCCCAACCCATGCTGATATTATGTGTAGAGGCATTATTTTTTAGTGTCAGGCCCTGCTTTGTAGCAGGTGATAGTGCCCCTGATGTGTCCCCCTATTTTGCTGCAGGTGGTGCTGCCTGAGGCAAGAGAGTTTTTTATATTTATACCACTGTATTTGATGTAACTTTACCATGGGATAGTGGCACTTACTAAAACCCAATAAGGGGAGTTATTTAAAACATACATAAAATTACATCAAAGGTTCTACAAATTTTAGATTTTTTAAATGGTTTTGGGGCAAGTCAATCAACAGTCATCAAACTTGAGTTATTATGATTTGAATGTCTGGCTTTTTTTCCGTAAAGTAATATTTTTACCCCTGAGACGGTATGACTGGTCTATTTATCTAACTTCAATACTCCATCTATATGTATGGAGTGAGAATGTACTAAAAAATGGAATAAAATGTGTTCCTCAGATTAACTCACACAATATAAAATGGACAAGTTTTTATCATAAGATTTCCATAGTATGATAATATTATAAAGCTTGCTTTTGCCAAATAGAACAAAAACATTTTGTTCAAAAACAGGTAAAAGTTGAAAATGCACATTTTAGTAAGCAAATCATTTAGAGTGCATAATTTTATGTTACATATCCAGGTTGTTCGCTGTGTTTGTGTAATTGTTAAATCCTACATGGACTACTTAGTATTTATGTACATTCATGCTCTATTTCTTTTTTCTTCTTTCATACTGTGCAGAAAATGATCCCGAGTGGGAAGAAGCTACTATGTTTTGTTGGTGTTAGCAGATTATAGTAGCCATAAAAAGCTTTACTTTTATTACTGGTGAATCACTGAACATTATGGACTACCAGCAGATACAATAAGCCTCATTTTGATTTCTTTTATACCATCCCAGGTTTATATTCCACAATCTGTTGAGCTGCAATTGGGTTCTATTAACATTACATTTAAGGTATGTTTTGGAGGTATATTTAAAAGGGCTTTTCCCATAAAACAAGTTAGGCCATATTCACAGGATATGGCCTATTTCAGTGATTGGTCTTGGTCTTGTTGACGAGACCCCAACAGATCACAAGAACAGGGGGTCCGAGGTACCTCTGAGTGCCCATGTCCCTCCCCGAGATGAGCAGAGTAGACGGCTGTGCGTGATCGTTCTGTTCCATTCATCTTTATGGAGCTGACAGAGATTGGCAAACATGGTACCTTTGACCCTATCGGATCCCTGTTCTCATGATCTGTTGGGGTATCATCACTTAGACAACCACCGATCACAAAGTTAGGCCCTATCCTGTGGAAAAACCTCTTTAATGAAAGACACTTTCCTATAGTTTCTCAATGTATTTAGTTAGTTAAGATGTTTGGACATAGTAGCTCTTTATGGAATGTCACTAAATACCTAATATGTTCAGGCCTAAACAGTATCTTATATATTTTGTAAATTTCAATAAATTTGTGATAAATTGTACTGGTGGAGGACATAGTGGAAATATGGAACAGCACATCGGAAAGAAGCCATATTCATCGTTGCAGTGGAATGGTTCTTTATATGCAGCTTTGCATTACAAATTATCATGAAATTTCTGACCAACATGAAAGTGTTGTGAGATTATACACTTTTATCGAGGCATAGTGCTCCTATTGCACTTCCCATTGAATTTACAGCAGGGGAGCCATTATGAGGCATATAAAGGCTCATGAACCATACATAGAACTATTAATATCTTAGTTGCCTCACTATTCCAGTAGATTGCCATTTTTATTATTGGCAATTCTCAGCATTCATATCTCTATATCCAAAACTTATGCTGGTAATAAGTTCCCAAGGTTAGAGGTCCAGAAACCATTTGCTTGTTGTTTGAAACTAACAGATGGTGTGATATAAAAACAGCATTGATATGCACATGAGCATACTGAATTGTATCTGTCCATTTTTTTCAGTCTTTAGAATTTTGGTCAGCTCATAAGAAGGATATATTTAGGTCAAACAATTATTCTGGACTTTAAAGGACTCTATAGTATTAAATGACATGCTTTATTCCAATGACAACGCCGCCCAAGTTCCTAGAGGGTATATAATCATGTGTGTAACATGGACATCTGGAGGTTTGTAGTCCTGGAATGTTCTACACTCCTCCAGAAGTCTCAGTGACCCCACAGCTCCAGTGAGGGTTTCCTGTACTAGGGTAATAAATTCCCACCACCCCCGTACTAGGTGATAACCAAATAGCAGAGGAGGTGGGGTTGTATTTGGGTGTGGGGCTGTTGTTTGAAAACTTGTTTAGAGGGGGTTGTGGATAAACCTTTGGAGAGTAAGCTGCGGCGCTCTTCCATAGGACATGGCTGATATGTAACTTGTTTGCTGCATTGGTAGAAAACTCAAGACATTTCACTCAGTGCTTGTCTTCTCTGATCACGAGGGCCTTTGGTGACAGTGGTGTTAGCCTAGCTGCTGACCTAGCTGGTACAGTGGCGGTGGTATTAGTCTAGCTGCTGGCCTAGCTGGCACAGTTGCAGGAGAACTTCCCTGAGAGTTTTCTCCTCTCCTCCTCACTCAGGAAGTAAACCTAACACTGATTGGCTAGAACTTGACTGGCAACCCATTCAGCCAGCCAGTGTTAGGTACCAAACTGGTAAGAGTAAAGTGGTCGGGAGGGTCATGGAGAAGTGTGGTGCTTGTTCTGGAAAAGAGCAACCATGTTTTCAATTTAAATAGTTCAACAATTGCCAAAAAGCCTCATTAATATAGAGTCTTTCAGTCAAACTACATCACTGTCTCAGTGACTAGGATCTCCTAAAAGACCTGACATTCCTACCTGGGCCTGATGTGGAATGGGGCAATGATGGTAGTGTAGAGGTGAGTGGCTGAATGATTAAAGCCTAGCTATTTGTCACAGCACCTCTATATCCTTGTGTAGAGAGCTCTCCAAACCTGCCGGGGCTGAGGGGGACTAAGCAAGAAGGTTAGTAATGTATGGTAGTAAAGTTCCCCCTTGAGGCACTCCCAGCTAGTAACAGATGATGTTTAAGGGGAGGCCTGTGATGGCAAGCAGCTAGCCTGATACACCCAAAAAAAGGAAGGACTAACTCACCATTTGTTTTTGACCACCGCAAAGCTGGCTAGCTATACGGTGCAAACTGTCTCCTTTAGTGATGGGGATGGTTCTCTTCCAGCCCTGCAGTGACAGTCTGCAGCCTGGGCTTTTCTCTGTAGCCTACCTGGCTCTGCTATGTCACAGATCACAGATAACTCTGTCTTCTCTCGCATCAGCTCCTATATAACACTGGTCATGACGTCAGAGCCGGGTCGTGGAGAGAACGGGGCGTGGAGAGAACGGGGTGTGTGCTCTCTTCTAGTTCCCTGCAAACAGCAGGAGGAAGCTTGCAGAGGGAGGAGTGCATAAATTAATGTCAATGGAAGCGAGAGACGCTCGGGTGCCATCAGCAATTTTACAAAGTTATTATTTAGGCAATAAAGAAACTGAAATACATGTACAACAACATGTCCCCCCCCCCCCCCATCCCTTAGACGTAACAAGAAGCCTATTTAGGACACTCTTCCGCCAGTAATCTGGTGGTAGATGTCCTTTAAAGGGAATTTTAATTCAGATGTCTGTAAACAGTTACGGTGCTGCATTTTTTGGAAAAAGTAGCAATGTTTTTCTAATCTCCGACAACCTTTCTTTATAAAATATATCTCATGAATTATATTCAGAAATTCAAATGTTGGTTTAATTACAGCAAAGCAAGAGTTGGTCAATTTAAATGTAATACATCTAGAATTAGACATATTAAGTAACTAATAAATCTTACTGTTATTTGACATCTTTTGCAGAATAAGCCCTTCATTGAGGGGTAATTGATGATTATGTGAAAAAGTCACTGCTATATCATAATTCTCCTTAAATTGTTTCAAAGCACAAAATCACTTTGAAATGTCACCAGGAAAGAATGAGCTGTTCTTATATTTATTTTTTTCAGTATTTTTTTTCTTATTTATGTAATCTATAGCTACCTACATAAGTTTCTGCAGAAGATCTCTCATGTTTAAAGGGGTTTGAGATACTTCTCAAATTATAACCTCCTCCTTTACACATTAAAGATCGTTTTTAACCCCCTTACATGGATATAGCACACAATGACACTCAGCTAACGCAATGTTTAACAGACACTGTCAGCTATACTATATATCAGCTATACCACACACTGTCAGCTCTGCTGTAAGCCTCATGACACTTCTATAAAGACCTTATCTTGTCTGTAGCTTGTAGAGTTAGTCCTCAAGCACATGAATGTATGCCCATCAGCGCATGTGTGCTGCTCACCCCGCCCCTCTCCATAGAAAATGGTAGCCTTAAGTATGGGGGACATACTTGCAGCCTTACATATTTTCCCCAGATGGTCGTGTGCATGAGCCTAAGCCTAAGTGCACCCTACTGCTTGCCAGCAGGAAGTGTCTGTGATTGTCTGTGTGGTCTTGTAATGGAGGAGGGAGGGGAAAAGATCACACTGCATTTTGCAGACAGGAGAAGGAATTCATAAGAAGATTCTGCCATGCCCCACTATGGAAGATATAAGATTTCGGGGCAACCAAAATTGTATACATCAGGAGACAAGTTGGAATTATATCTATGAAATACTGTAATTTTGTTAAAAACAGTGAATTAGAGAATGTGTTATTTTGTTATTTTGAGTATATTTAAGAATCTTGTTCTTGTGATTATCCCCTTTTAATAGAAATATAGCCTATAAAGTCTAATGGAATGTGCAGTACAAAGATGTAGCACAGGGGATACACATGGTGGAGACATGGCCCCCCAAATGACATGTCTCCTTTATTCTTTGGGTAGGTACAATCACTGGGATACAAAATTTACCATATATACTCGTGTATAAGCCAAGTTTTTCAATAGAAAACATGCACTGAGAAACCCCTCCTCAGCTTATACACAAGTCTATATAAAAAAAAAAACTTCCATAGTCACCTTCCTGTGCTGCCCGATGCACCCGTGGCTCCTCTTCCTTCAGCTCTTCATCTGTAGCAAAGCGAGCAGAGACACATCCATGTGCTCTGCCTGCTGACACCCTCTATGATGTTGCGGTGTCGCCGCTGCTGACGTCATAGTGTGTGTCGACAAGCAGAGTACATGAACGCCTCTCTGCAAGCTTTGTTACAGATGAAGAGCTGAAGTAAGAGGAAGTGTGGGGAGCATCGGGCAGCGCCAGAAGATGACTATGGAAGTTTATTTTTTTTACACACCCAGGGGCTGCCGGTCATTTGATCAATAAGAAGGCTGGCTGCAGTGCATTTCATAGTTGGGGGGCTGGCTACAGAGCATTTCATAGGTGGGGGACGGCTGACTGCAGAGTATTTCATCAACGAGGATCTGGCTGCAGGGCATTTCAACAACAGGGGGAGTAGCTGCAGGGCATTTCATATTGTGGGGGGCTGGCTGCAGGGCATCTCATCAGTAAGGGAAGCTGGATGCAGGGTATTTCCCCGTTAAGAAGAACTGCTGGGCATTTCATCATGGGGGGGGGGGGGGTGGCTGCTGGGCATTTCATCAAAAGGGGGGCTAAAGGGCATATCATCATTAGGGGGGCCAAAGGGCGTTTTATTAATTGGGGGGTTGCATGGGGCATTTCATTTCTAGAGTCTCAGCTGCACGGCATTGTATTACTTGGGGAGGCTGTGACCAATGCATTTCCCACCCTAGGCTTATACTTGTGTCAATAAGTTGACCCACTTACACTCGGGTCGACTTATACTTGAGTACATATACGGTATATAGGTTTTATTGTGTTTTAATATATTTAAAATATTAGTATTAAAACCTTCACAAAAAAAAAACATTTCTTTGTTTTGCCATCTTATGGCGCTGATAACTTTTTCATACTTCGTTTTACAGAGCTGTGTGTGGTGTCATTTGTTTGCAAGATAAGCTGATATTTTCTTTGCTAACATTTTGGGGACTGTGCAGGCTTTTGATCCCTCTTTAGTAACTTTTTCATGTGTTGCAAAATAATGAAAAAATTGGCGTTTTGGACATTTATGCACTATTCTGGTTATAACACTAATCTGTTATTTTCTGGAATAACTGTTATATTTTAATAGATCTGACATTTTGGTATGCAGGGATATGTGTTTATGATTTTTACTGTTTAACCTTATGGGGATTTTACTGATCATTTATTACAATCTGCCACTGACATATTATAGCAAATCTGTAATTAGACCGACATATATATCACTCTTCCTACATAATGTACCCTGTGCTGACAAAGGAAGTATTTATGTTTAAACCAGTATACAAGACTGTATATGAGTTTATATCCTGTGAGCCAGGGCCCAGGCTTCACAGATGGTACATATACCTGACACTATTATCCCGGCCTGGTTTTGCATTGTATTGTGCTGGATTGTATTTTAATGATTTTATAACATTTTATTAGTGTATATATGTGAAAATCCTCGTAACCAGATTACATCAAGTAATATAATAGAGCAGTGGTGGCGAACCTATGGCACTGGTGCCAGAGGCGGCACTCGGAGCCCTTTCTGTGGGCACCCGGGCCATCACCTCAGCACACCAGACAAGACTCAAAGAATATTCCTGCAGTTCCAAGCAACTTAAAAGATGCTGTTTTCTGTCATATTTTGAAACTTACTTCGCTACTTGGGACTGTAGGAATAGGGAGAATGAATAGACAGGGCCAAATTATCTTCGGAGGACCTTCTGCTGGCCCCACGATTTTCGCTGTGTACAGAGGGACACTGGAAAGAAGCTAAAATTTTCCATCTTTCCACTGTGTTGCTGTCCTCAGGAGGGCAATATGATAGAAAGTTGAAGAGCAGGGAGCAATAAGTTACTGCTTTAAGTTTTGGTTGGCACCTCGCGAAAAATAAGGGGAGGTTATGGGTTGCTTTTTGGGCACTCGGCGGCTAAAAGGTTCGCCATCGCTGTAATAGAGCTAAGTGATGTATTTTAAAGTGTATATCAAGATGTATCCTCGGGTTATATTATTAATATTATTAGTAAGATTGGCCACATTTGAGTCAATAAATGTACATTTTAAAATGAATAGAGTATATGTGGTAGTGCATTTATCCTATCAAGATAGGTAGATGATGGATGATAGATATGAGATAGATAGATAGATAGTAGATAGATAGATACATAGATATATAGATAGATAGATAGATAGATAGATAGATAGATAGATAGATAGATAGATATGAGATAGATAGATAGATAGATATAGATAGATAGATAGATAGATAGATAGATAGATATGAGATAGATGGATGGATGGATGGATGGATGGATAGATAGATAGATAGATAGATAGATAGGATAGTATGCTGTGTACCCGAATGGAATACAGAGAAGTTTAGAGAAGTAGGATAGATTATATTAAAATAGGTATTATATGGCAATATTGTAGGGGTTCTTCCAAACAGAAATAAAGGATCCAAAGGATAAAAGTAATAGGCAAGAAGACTTACTAGCTTTCATAGCTATCATAGTAAGGTGGGGCAGAGATTGAACTGAGGGATAAAGGTGACTTTATATACGTTGTGCACAGACCAAGTGAATCAGACACGTCTGTGTTCCACTGACGCGGACATGAACCCGAAAGTTCAGGTAGCAATGGCAAAGCCTCAGAAGGCACACAGGCGCAGGAGCAAAACTGGGAGTCGCATGCGCCGGATTTCACAATATGAAGATATAAGATAAGGCTGGAAGTGGAGTAAGAATAAATAAAACAAGACTGTAACATGAAATAGAAAGAAGAGGCGGAAAGCATAAGGAGGGAGGGGAAGGGAGGAAAAAAGTTTTGGACAAAGGAATAAGGATGAAGAAGATATATGGGACAGGAAATAAGTAAAAAAAAATAGGTACATGGTACTCAAAAATGAGGAGACTATAATGGCTATAATGTAAAACTGTAGACTATGGCTAAATTTTGTTCCCATATACTGGAATGTCTATTTAAGGAAATTAGGTCTAACCCCTATTTTTTCTGCAATAGAAAATGAGGTCCTTGGTGACAGATTCTCTATGACATAACATGTGGTCACACAAACACATTAAGGGTGATGAATAAAAAATGTGTCCGTGCATAGACCAGTACAGAGTCAGACTCCACAGTCCTATTTTGTGCCAGGTAAATCATGCCGGATGTAGCTGGAGTAGATGAATCACAATTGTATTTCCCATACCAGCCATTATTCAAGTGTATGTACCTCTCTGGTATTGTGAAGCCAGGAAAATCAAAGTTTAATGCAAGTTCCTCTATGTAATCTAGGCCAACATACCAATGTATAAGCTACACAACACTGAACATCTTCTTCAAAAACTACAGTGGCAGATTTCCAATAGAAGCTCTGTGTCTGTGTAAATGAGATGATAATTATAAATGTGCCCCTTGTATTGACCTTGATGTATCACATTTTCCTCATCTACAAATGCTGCACAGGGCATTGATTCAGCCAACTAGCAATAGCCATGTGCCATGCTAATTACTGCATGAAAATAACACAATACATTATAAAGTATAAAAATAATTAACCTCTGCATAAATTTACCAGCTGCCAATGTACTTCTATTAAAATACAGCTCCTACATGTCTACACTCTGTAATAAGACTACTTATAGCCCTGTTAAATGCACTTATTCCCTAGCTAGAGGGGTGTAAGGGTACAGTATGTGTCATGGGGGAGCAGTCTGTGAGACAAAGAGTATGGGGGCCAGTATGTAATGGAGAGAGCATGAGGGAACATTATCAGAAGTGTCTGAGAACTAAACTGTTCTAGTTGCTCAACTTTAATTTCCACACAGCGGTTTATGAAATGAAAGCTGAGCTCTGATTGGTTGCCATGAGGAACAGTTTTGCTCTCAGACACTTCTGAAAAACCTACCCTAGAGTGTGTGATAAAGAGGAGGCATCTGTAAAATAGGGGGGTTTAAGAAGAGTCTGTCTAAGAAAGTAGAAGACCTGAAGAGCAGTTTTTGTATTAGAATTGGGGGCTTTATAGTATATGTCATAGTATGAGCAATATATAAGGGAAAGAGGGGGACACAGGGAGAAGTATGTTCAGAAAGAGCTGTAGCATGAGGGGTGACAAAGAGGGATTGTGGGCAGGGGGCAGTTTGCATGTGTAAAAGGGGACATGAGAGCCAAGAAATGTAGAATGAAGGCAGGAAACACATTACATATCCAATGTCAGAGTTTTAGCACATGCACAGTGGGTACTGAAAGTACTCAGACACTTACAATTTTCCCTATTTCCTTCTGACCCTTCTTGAGATGGTTCTACTCCTTCATTGGAGTCCAGCTGCCCAGCTATTTAAACTGATTGGACTTCATTAGGAAAGGAACACAGCTGTCTATATAAGACCTCTCAGCTCACAGTGCATGTCAGAGCACATGAGAATCATGAGGTCTGCAAAACAGCCCAAAGAGCTCAGAGATAGAATTGTGGCACAGAACTGGCCAAGGTTATCAAAGAATTTCTGCAGCACTCAAGGTTCCTAAGAGCACAGTGACCTCCATAATCTTTAAATGGAAGAATTTTGTGATGATCACTGCTCTTCATCGACCTGGTCATCCAACCAAATTAAGAAATGAAGAAAACATGGGCGGAGATCCTTGGTGAGAAAGGAAAAGAAGAACCCCAAGATCACTGTCCCTGAGCTCCAGAGATGCAGTAGGGAGATCATTCCACAAAGTCAACTATCACTGCAGCCCCCCACAGGGCTTTATGGCAGACGGTGCCGGAGGAAGCTTCTGCCCAGTGCAAGTCATATGAAAGCCACATACAGTTTGCAAGAAAACACATGAAGGACTCCTAGACTATGAGAAATAAGTTTCTCTGGTCTGATGAGGCAAAGATTGAACATTTTGGTGTTAATTCTAAGCGTTATGGACGCCTGGTTGCAATTGAAAGAAAGATGAATGTGGAGATGTCCTGGATGAAAACCTCTTCCAAAGTGCTCTAGACATCGGACTGGGCAGAAGGTTTACCTTCCAACAAGACAAAGGGGCACATTTAATAAGAACATTAGTACATTTACTAAAATGTGCAGTTTGCCTTTGTATAGTGCAGAGCGCGCCAGATTCAGAATTTCTTGCGCCTCTTCTGCATGAATCTGGCGCCATCTGCACTGCCAAAAAAGAGTGTACCACTATTTGTGACACATTTGTTTCAGAACCATTCTTGACTGACCCAGCCAGAGCCCTGACCGAGACCCAATTAAACATCTCTGGAAATACATGAAAATGGCTTCCACCAACGTTCACCATCCAACCTGAGGCAACTGTAGAGGATCTGCATGGAAGAGGCAGAGGATCCCCAAATACAGGTGTGAAAAACTAGTTACATAATTGACAGCATGGCTCATGGCTGTACAAGCACAAAAGGTGCTTCTACTGCCTGATGAAATCTCGGCGCAGCTTAGGAAGTTTCAGCACACAGTGGGAGGGGGTGGAGTGCTCCTTGCACAGTGTAACAGCCTGTGAATCTTCAGTCACCCCAGTGGCCTTTTGGATTCCTTAGCATAATTTGAAACATTGATTTAAAAATAGGGGGGCATGGATAAGAGATATAAGAGGATCGCCTGGATCTTAAAGTAAGTGTCCCTGAATTATCATGCTTGATTTTGATGGTAGATTTCCTTTAAAACCCCATCTTATTTTCAGACAATTATTGTAGCCCAGTGTATCTTCATTAAAAACGCATAACTGCCTTACTCTTTCTTCCATGTAAACAGGTAAAATCCATTGTAGTTGACTTCATTCATGGCATGAGTCACACAAATGCTTTTGACATGGATTTGCTACTTAGAAGATTGCTGTCATACAGAGAAAAGAGCATAGTGACTTCTTATAACTAGGTACAGGAAATAGGTGAACTTATTACATCATTGCTTCCTTAGTCTTATAGAACAGAATAATAGCCATCGACAAAATGACTTGTAATAGCATCTGAATCAGAAGTCCTGCCATCTCTACTTCACGTGGACATTCTCATAGGAAAACAGATGTCAAGAGATCAGCATGTGCCACACGTTTGGTATGTGTGAATTGATTCCTCTGATTATGTCCCATTATATAAAGTGGACGATTCTTAATAATTAAGTTGTGTTGCCTTACAACACCACTCGTGCATCAATTTATAAGGTAGAGGTTCATTTCTGGAGGTACCTCCATATGCTAATATTATGTGAACAAGGTGCTATTAAAATACGTTTCTTGAATGTTCTGATGCAATTGTGCATAGATGATTCATAGGTTTATTAAAGAGCTTGCTTGAAATGAATGCACTCCCATACATAAGCCCTACTTGTTGAAGCCATAAATAAAGGGGAAGCCTATGATATCAGCCCATGTCTACATATGTTATGTGTTATATTATCGCTCCATTCATATCTTGAATCTAGAGTAAAGTATTGTAAAAAGATTGAAACTAGAGATGAGCGAACACTAAAATGCTCGGGTACTCGTTATTCGAGACGAACTTTTCCCGATGCTCGAGTGCTCGTCTCGAATAACGAACCCCATTGAAGTCAATGGGAGACTCGAGCATTTTTCAAGGGGACCAAGGCTCTGCACAGGGAAGCTTGGCCAAACACCTGGGAACCTCAGAAAAGGATGGAAACACCACGGAAATGGACAGGAAACAGCAGGGGCAGCATGCATGGATGCCTCTGAGGCTGCTTAATCGCACCATTATGCCGAAATTATGGGCAACAGCATGGCCATGACAGAGTGACAGAATGAAGCTAGATAGCATGTAAAACATCCAATAATTGACCCTGACACTATAGGGGACGGCATGCAGAGGCAGAGGCAGCGGCAGCAGGCTAGAGAGTGGCATGGCGACATACCCTAATTGGACTCAGGCTTCAAACCAATGGGTGTCAGAGAGGAACCAAAGGAGGTGAGCAAGAAGCGCTCAAATAATATCGGTACATGATAAAAGTTTGCCAGTATATTTTGTGGATTACACAGCAGGGTGGCGACAAAGTTAACATGGAAGCCATGAAAACAACCCAAAATTCTGCCTGACACAGCTCGTTTGATAAGGGGACCATGTATGCTTACAGTTCATGCCAGTCGCTGCACTGGCTGCCAGTCTCCTTTCGAATACAGTTTAAAATAATAATAACCCTCATCCATAAAGCTCTGTATAATGCTGCACCCCCCTACCTCTCCTCTCTTATCTCAGTCTATCGCCCAACCCGTGCTCTTAGATCCGCCAGTGATCTTAGATTAACCTCTACCCTAGTGCGGACCTCCCACTCGCGTCTCCAAGACTTCTCTAGAGCTGCACCAATTCTATGGAATGCTCTGCCCTGGACTATCAGACTAATACCTAACCTCCAAAGTTTCAAACGTGCTCTTAAAACCCATTTCTTTAGGCAAGCCTATAACACTCATTAACTGCATGAAGTTTTAACTCTTCTACTAACCCGTCCTGTGTCGTCCTCCCATCTGTTATCCAGCAACCAACAGGCACCAGACTTCTCTGCAGTCCCATTCACCCTGGACCTGGTATATAAGATGACGGCTGAGTGGTTCAAGCGACAGCAATTCCATTTATTATATTTTTTTCTATTCCCTAAGAAGAATGGCTTGACCATTAAATATTCTTTTACCTCGTGTTACCCCATCATCTTCATAAACCGTAAGCTCTGGCGAGCAGGGACCTCACTCCTGTTGTTCCATACAAATGTTGTGCTCTGTTACAATACATTTGTATTTGTTTCCTATGATTTGTAAAGCGCTACGGAATATGATGGCGCTATATAAATAAAGATTATTATTATTATTATTATGGAGGCAGTGAACTAGTAGTAGATTAAAGGTGCTGCAACTATGTTAGTTGGATCTTGGCATGGAGCTGGCGCTCCGCTGCCAGGCGAGCTTTTGCCAATCCAAGCCCCTGTCTCTAGGCTACTCCCCAAACAGCACTTCTAAGAACCTTTTGTATAAGATCAAGTGTAGTAGCGTTCTTATAAGTTTAGGATATGGCGGGTGAGGGGAATGTAAACAGATGCGCAAGAAGCGCTGAAATAATATCCCTAAATGGTAAAAGTTTGCAAGTATATTTTGTGGATTACACAGCAGGGTGGCGACAAAGTTAACAACTTTGATGTGGAATGCCCTGTAATAGCTCTTGGGCGGTGTGCCTTTTATCGCCTAGGCTCAGCAGTTTCAGCACCGCCTGCTGTCGCTTAGCGACGGCACTGCTGCTGTGCCTAGAGCTACCGACTGATGGCGCCATGCCCACGGATGGTAATTCGGAGGAGGAGGAGGTGGAGGAGGGGTGGGAGGAGGTATAGTAGGCCTTTGAGACCTGGACCGAGGTAGGCCCCGCAATTCTCTGCGTCGGCAGTATATGACCAGCCCCAGGGTCAGACTCGGTCCCAGCCTGCACCAAGTTAAGTGTAGTAGCGTTCTTATAAGTTTGGGATATGGCGGGTGAGGGGAATGTAAACAGATGCGCAAGAAGCGCATGATGCGCATGGAGCTGGCGCTCCGCTGCCAGGCGAGCTTTCGCCAATTCAAGCCCCTGTCTCTAGGCTACTCCCCAAACAGCACTTCTAAGAACCTTTTGTATAAGATCAAGTGTAGTAGCGTTCTTATAAGTTTAGGATATGCCGGGTGAGGGGAATGTAAACAGATGCGCAAGAAGCGCATGATGCGCATGGAGCTGGCGCTCCGCTGCCAGGCGAGCTTTCGCCAATTCAAGCCCCTGTCTCTAGGCTACTCCCCAAACAGCACTTCTAAGAACCTTTTGTATAAGATCAAGTGTAGTAGCGTTCTTATAAGTTTAGGATATGCTGGGTGAGGGGAATGTAAACAGATGCGCAAGAAGCGCATGATGCGCATGGAGCTGGCGCTCCGCTGCCAGGCGAGCTTTCGCCAATTCAAGCCCCTGTCTCTAGGCTACTCCCCAAACAGCACTTCTAAGAACCTTTTGTATAAGATTAAGTGTAGTAGCGTTCTTATAAGTTTAGGATATGCCGGGTGAGGGGAATGTAAACAGATGCGCAAGAAGCGCATGATGCGCATGGAGCTGGCGCTCCGCTGCCAGGCGAGCTTTCGCCAATTCAAGCCCCTGTCTCTAGGCTACTCCCCAAACAGCACTTCTAAGAACCTTTTGTATAAGATCAAGTGTAGTAGCGTTCTTATAAGTTTAGGATATGCCGGGTGAGGGGAATGTAAACAGATGCGCAAGAAGCGCATGATGCGCATGGAGCTGGCGCTCCGCTGCCAGGCGAGCTTTCGCCAATTCAAGCCCCTGTCTCTAGGCTACTCCCCAAACAGCACTTCTAAGAACCTTTTGTATAAGATCAAGTGTAGTAGCGTTCTTATAAGTTTAGGATATGCCGGGTGAGGGGAATGTAAACAGATGCGCAAGAAGCGCTGAAATAATATCCCTAAATGGTAAAAGTTTGCCAGTATATTTTGTGGATAACACAGCAGGGTGGCGACAAAGTTAACAACTTTGATGTGGAATCCATGAAAACAACCCAAATTTCTGCCTGACACACCTCGTTTGATAAAGGGACGATGTATGGAGGCAGCTATATGGACGACTTTTGGAGGTAGCAATGGAGACAACGTGTGGAGGCTGCTATGGAGACAATTTAATTTGGATAGTGCCTGTATGTGGCAGTCCCAAACATTTTTCAAACCAGAGGAGCAGGTAGGTGGCCCTCCAGTAAAATGGAATAGATTGAGTGCCTGTATGTGGCAGTCCCAAAAATGTTTCAAACCAGAGGAGCAGGTAGGTGGCCCTGCAGTAAAATGGAATAGATTGAGTGCCTGTATGTGGCAGTCCCAAAAATGTTTCAAACCAGAGGAGCAGGTAGGTGGCCCTCCAGTAAAATGGAATAGATTGAGTGCCTGTATGTGGCAGTCCCAAAAATGTTTCAAACCAGAGGAGCAGGTAGGTGGCCCTGCAGTAAAATGGAATAGATTGAGTGCCTGTATGTGGCAGTCCCAAAAATGTTTCAAACCAGAGGAGCAGGTAGGTGGCCCTGCAGTAAAATGGAATAGATTGAGTGCCTGTATGTGGCAGTCCCAAAAATTTTTCAAACCAGAGGAGCAGGTAGGTGGCCCTCCAGTAAAATGGAATAGATTGAGTGCCTGTATGTGGCAGTCCCAAAAATGTTTCAAACCAGAGGAGCAGGTAGGTGGCCCTGCAGTAAAATGGAATAGATTGAGTGCCTGTATGTGGCACTCACAAAAATTGTTTCAAACAGAGGACCGGGTAGGTGGCCCTCCAGAAAAATTAAATGCATGAAGTACTATAGCAAGAGCCAGTGGGCCCTGTCAAAAAATAGCCATTTTCCTCTGCTTTACTGTACAAAGAGGAGGAGAAGGAGGAAAATGAGGAGGAGGAGGAGTGGATCAATTATTCAGGTTGAGCTTCCTTCACCTGGTGGAGATTGGAAATTCTGAGAAATCCAGCCTTTATTCATTTTAATAGGCGTCAGCCTGTCAGCGCTGTCAGTCGACAGGCGTGTACGCTTATCGGTGATGATGCCACCAGCTGCACTGAAAACCCGCTCGGACAAGACGCTAGCGGCAGGGCAGGCAAGAACCTCCAAGGCGTACAGCGCCAGTTCGTGCCACATGTCCAGCTTTGAAACCCAGTAGTTGTAGGGAGCTGTGTGATCATTTAGGACGATGGTATGGTCAGCTACGTACTCCCTCACCATCTTTCTGTAAAGATCAGCCCTACTCTGCCGAGACTGGGGACAGGTGACAGTGTCTTGCTGGGGTGACATAAAGCTGGCAAAAGCCTTGTAAAGCGTACCCTTGCCAGTGCTGGACAAGCTGCCTGCTCGCCTACTCTCCCTCGCTACTTGTCCCGCAGAACTACGCACTCTGCCGCTAGCGCTGTCAGAAGGGAAATACTGTTTCAGCTTGTGCACCAGGGCCTGCTGGTATTCATGCATTCTCACACTCCTTTCCTCTGCAGGGATGAGAGTGGAAAGATTTTGCTTGTACCGTGGGTCCAGGAGAGTGAACACCCAGTAATCGGTGCTGGAATAAATTCTTTGAACGCGAGGGTCACGGGATAGGCAGCCTAGCATGAAATCTGCCATATGCGCCAGAGTACCAACGCGTAAGAATTCACTCCCCTCACTGGCCTGACTGTCCATTTCCTCCTCCTCCAACTCCTCCAACTCCTCTTCTTCTGCCCATACACGCTGAACAGTAAAGGACTCAACAATGGTCCCCTCTTGTGTCTCACCAACATTCTCCTCCTCTTCCTCTTCCTCCTCATCCTCCTCCACCTCCACCTCCTCCGATATGCGCTGAGAAACAGACCTGAGGGTGCTTTGGCTATCAACAAGGGAATATTCTTCCCCTGTCTCTTGTGACGAGCGCAAAGCTTCCGACTTCATGCTGACCAGAGAGTTTTTCAACAGGCCAAGCAGCGGGATGGTGAGGCTGATGATGGCGGCATCGCCACTGACCATCTGTGTTGACTCCTCAAAGTTACTCAGCACCTGACAGATATCAGACATCCACGTCCACTCCTCATTGTAGACTTGAGGAAGCTGACTGACCTGACTACCAGTTCTGGTGGAAGTTGACATCTGGCAGTCTACAATCGCTCTGCGCTGCTGGTAAACTCTGGATAACATGGTCAGTGTTGAATTCCACCTCGTGGGCACGTCGCACAACAGTCGGTGAGCGGGCAGTTGGAGGCGGCGCTGCGCTGCCCTGAGAGTGGCAGCATCTGGGCTGGACTTCCTGAAATGCGCACAGATGCGGCGCACCTTCGTGAGCAAATCAGACAGATTGGGGTATGTCTTGAGTAAACGCTGAACTATCAGATTTAACACATGGGCCAGGCATGGCACATGTGTCAGTCTGCCGAGTTGCAGAGCCGCCACCAGGTTACGGCCGTTGTCACACACAACCATTCCCGGCTTGAGGTTCAGCGGTGCCAGCCACAGATCAGTCTGCGCCGTGATGCCCTGTAATAGCTCTTGGGCGGTGTGCCTTTTGTCGCCTAGGCTCAGCAGTTTGAGCACCGCCTGCTGTCGCTTAGCGACGGCACTGCTGCTGTGCCTAGAGCTACCGACTGATGGCGCCGTGCCCACGGATGGTAGTTCGGAGGAGGAGGTGGAGGAGGGGTGGGAGGAGGAGGAGGCATAGTAGGCCTGAAACACCTGGACCGAGGTAGGCCCCGCAATCCTCGGCGTCGGCAGTATATGAGCAGCCCCAGTGTCAGACTCGGTCCCAGCCTCCACCAAGTTAACCCAATGTGCCGTCAGCGATATATAGTGGCCCTGCCCGGCAGCACTCGTCCACGTGTCCGTGGTCAGGTGGACCTTGTCAGAAACGGCGTTGGTCAGGGCACGGATGATGTTGTCTGACACGTGCTGGTGCAGGGCTGGGACGGCACATCGGGAAAAGTAGTGGCGGCTGGGGACCGAATACCGAGGGGCGGCCGCCGCCATGAGGTTGCGAAAGGCCTCGGTCTCTACTAGCCTATAGGGCAGCATCTCCAGGCTAAGCAATCTGGAGATGTGCACATTAAGGGCTTGGGCGTGCGGGTGGGTTGCACTATATTTGCGTTTCCGCTCCAGCGTCTGGGGTATGGAGAGCTGAACGCTGGTGGATGCTGTGGAGGATCGTGGAGGCGACGATGGGGTTTTTGTGGCAGGGTCCTGGGCAGGGGGCTGACTAGCAGCTGACACAGGGGAAGGAGCAGTGGTGTGCACGGCCGGAGGTGAACGGGCTTGTTGCCACTGAGGTGTTTAGCATTCATATGCCTGCGCATACTGGTGGTAGTTAAGCTAGTAGTGGTGGAACCCCTGCTGAGCCTGGTTTGGCAAATGTTGCACACCACAGTCCGTCGGTCATCCGGTGTTTCCTTAAAGAACCTCCAGACTTCTGAAGATCTAGCCCTCGCCGCAGGAGCCCTCGCCACGGGAGCTTCACTAGTTGACACATTTGGCGCTGATGCACCAGCTCTGGCCCTGCCTCTCCGTCTGGCCCCACCACTGCCTCTTCCAACCTGTTCTGGTCGAGGACTCTCCTCCGTCTCAGAAGCACTGTGTTCACCCGGCCTCTCAACCCAGCTTGGGTCTGTCACCTCATCATCCTCCGATCCCTCAGTCTGCTCCCCCCTCGGACTTCCTGCCCTGACAACAACTTCCCCACTGTCTGACAACCGTGTCTCCTCATCGTCGGACACCTCTTTACACACTTCCACTACGTCAAGAAGGTCATCATCACCCACAGACTGTGACTGTTGGAAAACCTGGGCATCGGAAAATTGCTCAGCAGCAACCGGACAAGTGGTTTGTGACTGTGGGAAGGGTCCAGAAAACAGTTCCTCAGAGTATGCCGGTTCAAATGCCAAATTTTCCTGGGAGGGGGCAGACTGGGGGGGAGGAGGCTGAGGTGCAGGAGCTGGAGGAGTGGCGATTTCGGTGACATGGGTGGACTGCGTGGAAGACTGACTGGTGGTGGACAAATTGCTCGAAGCATTGTCAGCAATCCACGACATCACCTGTTCGCACTGTTCTGGCCTCAACAGTGCTCTACCACGAGTCCCAGTAACTTCAGACATGAACCTAGGGAGTGTAGCTCTGCGGCGTTCCCCTGCTCCCTCATCAGCAGGTTGTGTCTCACCCCGCCCAGGACCACGGCCTCTGACCCCTGCAGTAGTTGGACGCCCACGTCCCCGCCCTCGTCCTCTACCCCTAGCCCTCGGGTTAAACATTTTTAAAATGAGAGTTATAACTTTATTTTTTTTTTTACTTTTTTTTGTTTTTTTTTGTGTTTTTTTTTTTTTTTGTGTTTTTTGTTTTTTTTTGAGTTTTTAAAACCAAACAATGCTATCCTATTGCTATGGCTATTTTCTAGCCAAGTATCAAAGCACACTACTATGCCAGATGAGATGACACTGAGTTAGTGCCTAATTGAAATCCAACCCCTACTAAATTTTCCCACTTCGGTCTTTGCTATGGATATGTGCGTCACTAAGCGCAGAACACAGCGGTCGCAAGTCTCACTACAAATTGCTCAGAATTGGCTAGTACATGCACTGCAGAAAGTACAGCCACCAGCAGATCAACCAGAAATCAAATATATAGAACGCTACTGTATGCGTAAGTAAGCTCTTTGTATTCTCCTATGGCTATTTTCTAGCCAAGTATCAAAGCACACTACTATGCCAGATGAGATGACACTGAGTTAGTGCCTAATTGAAATCCAACCCCTACTAAATTTTCCCACTTCGGTCTTTGCTATGGATATGTGCGTCACTAAGCGCAGAACACAGCGGTCGCAAGTCTCACTACAAATTGCTCAGAATTGGCTAGTACATGCACTGCAGAAAGTACAGCCACCAGCAGATCAACCAGAAATCAAATATATAGAACGCTACTGTATGCGTAAGTAAGCTCTTTGTATTCTCCTATGGCTATTTTCTAGCCAAGTATCAAAGCACACTACTATGCCAGATGAGATGACACTGAGTTAGTGCCTAATTGAAATCCAACCCCTACTAAATTTTCCCACTTCGGTCTTTGCTATGGATATGTGCGTCACTAAGCGCAGAACACAGCGGTCGCAAGTCTCACTACAAATTGCTCAGAATTGGCTAGTACATGCACTGCAGAAAGTACAGCCACCAGCAGATCAACCAGAAATCAAATATATAGAACGCTACTGTATGCGTAAGTAAGCTCTTTGTATTCTCCTATGGCTATTTTCTAGCCAAGTATCAAAGCACACTACTATGCCAGATGAGATGACACTGAGTTAGTGCCTAATTGAAATCCAACCCCTACTAAATTTTCCCACTTCGGTCTTTGCTATGGATATGTGCGTCACTAAGCGCAGAACACAGCGGTCGCAAGTCTCACTACAAATTGCTCAGAATTGGCTAGTACATGCACTGCAGAAAGTACAGCCACCAGCAGATCAACCAGAAATCAAATATATAGAACGCTACTGTATGCGTAAGTAAGCTCTTTGTATTCTCCTATGGCTATTTTCTAGCCAAGTATCAAAGCACACTACTATGCCAGATGAGATGACACTGAGTTAGTGCCTAATTGAAATCCAACCCCTACTAAATTTTCCCACTTCGGTCTTTGCTATGGATATGTGCGTCACTAAGCGCAGAACACAGCGGTCGCAAGTCTCACTACAAATTGCTCAGAATTGGCTAGTACATGCACTGCAGAAAGTACAGCCACCAGCAGATCAACCAGAAATCAAATATATAGAACGCTACTGTATGCGTAAGTAAGCTCTTTGTATTCTCCTATGGCTATTTTCTAGCCAAGTATCAAAGCACACTACTATGCCAGATGAGATGACACTGAGTTAGTGCCTAATTGAAATCCAACCCCTACTAAATTCTCCCACTTCGGTCTTTGCTATGGATATGTGTGCCACTAAGAGCTAAACACAACGGTAGCAAGTCCCCCTGCTAATTCCTCACAAAATGGTACTAGATGCAAATTAAAATAAAAAAAGTAGAACGTTATTGTAGCCCTAAGAAGGGCTGTTGGGTTCTTTGAGAATCACTCCTGCCTAACAGTAAGCTAATAGAACACCCTAACGCTTTCCCTGACCAGCAGCAGCTCTCTCCCTAGCGGCATCCAGACACAGAATGATCCGAGCAGCGCGGGCAGCGGCTAGTCTATCCCAGGGTCACCTGATCTGGCCAGCCAACCACTGCTATCGACGTGTAAGGGTACCACGTCATGCTGGGTGGAGTGCAGAGTCTCCTGGCTTGTGATTGGCTCTGTTTCTGGCCGCCAAAAAGCAAAACGGCGGGAGCTGCCATTTTCTCGAGCGGGCGAAGTATTCGTCCGAGCAACGAGCAGTTTCGAGTACCCTAATGCTCGACCGAGCATCAAGCTCGGACGAGCATGTTCGCTCATCTCTAATTGAAACCCAACGGTGATTGTTAATGTTTCCCTCCTTCTGATCTGTTATCTAATGCCAGCTTAGAAATGTCGCTAGGAGTGCATGTTTTTGATTTGCCAGGGTTGTGGAAAGCAACATTTTTTTTTTTTTAGAAAAGATTCAATTCTGCTCCTAGAGTCACAGCAAGAGGCATGTTGAAGAATCAACAACATTTTTCACTCCACTTTTTTATTTTTGTAGCATGTGGATGGGATTTGTATATAGACTGTATAAATCCCATCCACTACAATGGTATCATGAATCACAGCACACAGCTGTTTGAAAAACATGCTGACAATTTTTTATTCATCCTGCTAAGAAAGGCTTAATACATTTTTATCAAGCAACTTGTGCAAAAAAACAAGCCCTCACAGAGCGCCACCTACACATTATTTTAAAAAAGTAGACAGTGAAAAAAAAAATAAAAAAGGGCTTCTTCTTTAAACAATACATTAACTGTGTCCTTAAAGTGTTAAAATACCTGAATATTAAAAAAAAATAACAAAATACATGTGGACAAAAATAATTCTCTCTCATACTCCAGCAGGAGCGGGGCATCTATGTAAAAACAGAAAAGCAGCCAATTAAAATAAAATTTAAGACAAAGTTATTTCTACCCCATAATGGGGAAAATCTCCATTAGTGTTAATTATGATTACAGGAAATCTTTTACATCTTAATTAGCTTGGTCTTAATGCATTAAAATAATCATATTAATTATGTGCATTTAAAAATATATTTCAGATGTAGAAACCGCATCTGCCAATTAAATGTAACAATCCAGTACAGTCATTATGCACCTAATCTGTCTGTATACCTGTAGAGAGTCTATGAATAGCTCATGATCGCTGCTTGAGGATAATATAGGGATTTTTGTACCTTTTATGCTGCGGCTTTCGTTGATGATGAGTACAATGGGTTTAGTATCCCTGAAACATTATTCATATCATACTGAAAGACTGAATGCAGGGGTGTATTATTTGGGAATGTATCCCCTCTGGTTTTTAATGGATAAGTGAGACATTAGCTGCATTGATTTTTATGTAACACTCATTTAAATAGATACTTCCCATTATGTGAATATTATTTCCCATAGAAAATGAAATATATTGCCTTTGCATTACTCTGCAGTATTTTCTCAAGATAATAATAGATTAAATGATACAAGTTGCCATTCCTTAGGTTTAACATGAATAAACATATAATTATTTTTATATATACTGAATGTTGGTAGGGAGAGCCCCTATTTCAGTTTTTTAGTGTGTAAATGGGGATCTCTTCCTCCTTTGACAAGCACCTACACCTCATCCTACAATTTTACTTATCATAGGTCAGAGCTGAGGTTTTCTTTGTTAGTATGAATCACTAATGGAAAATGTCTTTTCTCCTTGTTACTTTGTCTATTCTTATCTATTACAACGTGAGAAAGTGACAGACAGGGGGAGCATGGAAAGATAAGCTGATAGACAGGAAACTATGAAGGTAGAATAGACTACAGTCATGGCCATAAGTTTTGAGAATGACACAAATATTATATTTTCACATGATCTGTTGCTCTCTGGTTTGTCAGATGTTTTTATCACATACAGAAATATAAGTGCAATCATATTATGAGTAACAAAAGCTTTTATTGACCGTTAGAATGAGTTAATGGAGCAAGTCAATATTTGCAGTGTTGACCCTTCTTCTTCAGGACCTCAGGACCTACAATTCTCCCTGGCAGCTCTCAATCAACTTCTGGACCAAATCCTGACTGATGACAGTCCATTCGTGCACAATCAATGCTTGCATTTTGTCACAATTTGTTGGTTTTTGTTTGTCCCAGGGCCAGATTAAGGGTGGTGGGGGCCCCTGGGCGCAAACTGGTGGGAGCCCTTCCAACAATGTTTTTGGAGGTATATAGCCTGCCAGACCCCTGTAGTTTATAGCCTGTCAGCCCCCTGTAGTATGTAGCCTACCAGCCCCCTGTATTATATAGCCTGCCAGACCCCTGTAGTATATAGCCTACCAGCCCCCTGCAGTATATAGACTGCCAGACCCCTGTACTATAAAGCCTGCCTGCCCCTGTAATATACAGCCACCAGCCCCCTGTAGTATACAGCCACCAGCCCCCTGTAGAAAATGGCGATCTCCCCCAGCGAAGGCAGCTGTGTCTCACTGACACAGCTGTCATCCTAGACCTCTATGTGCATCGCGGGCGGCCACGGACCGCTGCGCATTGCACGCAGAGACATTGTGTCGGAAACTGGTGGGGGCCCCTTATAAAGTGAAAGTGGTGGGGGCCCTGGGGCTTGAGCCCCATGAGCCCCTCCTTTAATCCGGCCCTGGTTTGTCCACCCGTCTCTTGATGATTGACCACAAGTTCTCAATTGTATTAAGATCTGGGGAGTTTCCAGGCCATGGACCCAAAATCTCTATGTTTTGTTCCTTGAGCCATTTAGTTATCACCTTTGCTTTATGGCAAGGTGCTCCATCATGCTGGAAAAGGCATTGTTCATCACCAAACTGATGCTGGACGGTTGGGAGAAGTTGCTCTTGGAGGACATTCTGGTACCGTTCTTTATTCATGGATGTGTTTTAGGCAAGACTATGTAAAATATTAATATCATTAAAATGACTTTAGCATAGGGTGAGACCATATGATTACACATGTATGATATTTTGTTATTCTTAAAAGTATTCATGTGGGATAAACATTCATTCAAGATGAAATATAAATTCATGATAGTATTATGTATTATTGTATGTATTATTATTATATCACTAGTAGAATGTAGGTTTATGTATAATATATTGATAAGCTTAATATTGGGCATCATAGACATAATGAATGAGATAGTTGGGTATATTTCATTGTACATAAAGGCACATGGTATACGGTCAGTTGCCTTTGGTAAAATGCAAATTCCTTTATTGTACTGAACTATTGTCATTGACTTGTCATGGTACATTATGGTATTAGAGTTCCCATGGAGTATTGGTATCTGCTAGACGAGGCAACCTTTATAATAGCACATCTATATGTTAATAACATATGTATATATAAGTTAATGAGTTTAAGTTTACATATTTATGAACTTGAATGAGATCATCTATGGTCCTCAGATTGTATACGGACTAACATGAACCAATAGGAGATTGGGAATATTCATTTGGGAAATGTTAGTTTGTGTATAAAGAGTTACCATACTAGTGACTAGGAGGGAGACTGTGTGTGAGGGAGAGGGTGAGTAGGAGTGAGCCATCATAGGACAGCACCATCAGTCTTTTGTCTTTTTGTCTCCACTCAACACAAAGACTCTTCACTCTCTCAAGCTTTGCTCCACACCAGGTTTCTTTAATTTCATATTTATTTTACTTTTTGTAACTTTATTTTTATTTATATTTTTCATCTGAATTGAAAATTGTTACTCTATTTTTGTTGAAGTCCATTAAATGCTTTTTAATTTACATCTGGAATGAAGGATCGCTTCAGATTTTTTGAAACATTGCTCATCATCGTGGTTCTTAATTCTCAAATTAGGAATTGCAAGAAATATTTATTTATATTGATATTTAACAGACTATGAGAGAGCCGATTTCCTTGGCTGAAGAGTAACCCGACACATGAATGGTTGCAGGATACTTTACAGTTGGCATGAGAAAAGACTGGGGTTATCGCTCACCTTGTCTTCTCCGGACAAGCTGTTTTCCAGATGTTCCAAACAATCAGAAAGGGGATTCATCAGAGAAAATGACTTTACCAGAGTCCTCAGCAGTCCACTCTCTGTACCTTTTGCAGAATATCAGTCTGTCCCTGATGTTTTTTATGGAGAGAAGTGGCTTCTTTGCTGCCCTCCTTGACACCAGGCCTTGCTCCAAGAGACTCCACCTCACAGTGCGTTCAGATGCATTCACACCTGCCTGCTGCCATTCCTGAGCAAGTTCTGCACTGCTGGTTGCCCCATCCCCAAGCTGAAACACTTTTAAGAGACGCTCCTGGTGCTTGCCAGTGCTTTTTGGGCGGCCTGAAGCCTTTTTGGCAATAATACATTCTCTCTCCTTGAATTCCTTGATGATGCGATAGATTGTTGATTGAGGTGAAATCTTTCTAGCTGCCATACTCTTCCCTGTTAGACCGGTTTTGTGCAGTGCAATGATGTCTGCATGTGTTTCTTTAGAGATAACCATGGTTAACAGAAGAGAAACAATGATGCCAAGCACCAGCCTCCTTTTAAAGTGTCCACTGGTGTGATTCTTACTTAATCATGACAGATTGATCTCCAGCCCTGTCCTCATCAACACCCACACCTGTGTTACTGGAGCAATCACTGAAACAATGTTAGCTGCTCCTTTTAAGGCAGGCCTGCAATGAAGTTGAAATGTGTTTTGGGGGAAAAAGTTCATTTTCTAGGCAAATATTGACTTTGCAATTAATTGCTGTTAAGCTGATCACTCTTTATAACATTCTGGAGCATATGTTAATTGCCATTACAAAACCTGATGCAGTAGACTTTGTAAAAGTTAACATTTGTATCATTCTCAAAACTTATGGCCATGACTGTATGTAGACATCAAAGAGAACAGTGACTGTATCCTGTACTCATTCTGTATACAAATACACTAAACAATTAAAATTCTGTACAAAATATAGTTTTTTTTTACACTACCCCCAAAATGATATTAAAAATATTTAATTAGTTGAGTACATTTACAGATCTGCAGTGATCTTTGTTATCAGGGGCCATAACCCTCTAAGGAGGATGTGATTTGACCAACTGCTGCTTACATGAGGCATTGGATCATTAAAAATAAGGCCAAGGGAATAAATAAAATCAATTAAATATACAGTGGGTACGGAAAGTATTCAGACCCCATTACATTTTTCCCTCTTTGTTTGATGGTAACCGATTCGTAATGTCAAAAAATGTCTTTCTTTCGCATATTAATGTACACTCTGCCCCCATCTTGACAGAAAAGTAGATATTTTTGCTAATTTACACATAGAAGTGAATGAAGATTACAGAACATATTAGTTGCTATTACTGAAGCTTAAGGTCTTCACAAAGAGCCACATATTGTGCAACACTATTGTGTTACCTTAAATTCATTTGCGTTTGTGAGTTATGGTATTAGCCTAGCTTACCTGCTCTACTCTTTCTATAATAGTCATATAGTCAGGACATGTAGCCATAACTCAGGAACTCTAAGACCTTTCTGTGCTATTTCTTTAATCCCTATCCGCCTTTATGAATGGCAATAAGAATATGTCTGTAATTCCTAGTTATAATATCGTCAGTTAACTTCTTGTTGGTTAGTTAGTAACTTTCCCCCCCTTTTTTTAAAGAGAACCCATCAGGCAAATTAACCCCTTTAACTAATTATATTTTCATAAACTGCTATTAGAAAGCATTGTCTCTATCCCTTCATTGTCCCTCTACATGCCTGTAAACCTAAGCCATTAGGTCCTAAAGCTGTATGCAAATGACCTGTGAGATGTCCAATGAGTTATTATCATATTCAATCTGTTCAGCTTATATATGAGTGGGAGGCACAGCCACACCCCCGTGCTTGACTGACAGCCTGTATAATGGTGTGAGGTATAATGGTGTATTGCCTCCTCGATGTGCTTCCTGGTGCTGGAGGCCATGCCCTCTGCAGCCTGTGTGTGTATAGGAGAAATACAACAGCTCCATGCAGCCATGTTATAGCAGAACATGTCAGGTACTTGTGTAGCTGATGTCTGTGTCTCTCACATGTGTATGGGAGGAGAGAGCATGTCAGCAGATAAAGCACAGACACTAGCAATGCTTTACTATATATTACACACAAACATGAGCAGGAGAAGAAGAGGGGAGGGGGGACAGGGGTGACATCACTGCCTCGGACCATGTGACCAGCCTCATTTACATAATAAAGAAAAGATTATTTTACAATGATTAATGTATGAAATAACTAGATAAAGGCTGGGATGGGATCCTTGTGAGCTGCTCCAACAGGTAGAGGTGACAGAAATAGTGACAGAGACCTGATGACCGGGTCCTTTAAGTTTAACTTTGTAAACTTATATGCAATTCACCTGATGATAGGTTCCTGATTGATAGGTCTCACTGCTACAAACATGCTGCCCTATGGAACTAGTACTTAGGGATAATATATTGGCAATTTTCAGCTATAGACATATATATCTTTCGTAACTTTTACCTTTGGCTCGAACATTGAAAGAGACAAACACAGACAGGGGCTGTTACGCAACACTGCTACATCATAAACCACTCCCTCAGAAAGGTTGGGGCTGAGAGAGACATGGCTATATGAAGAGAAATAAATCTTATGCTACCTTCAGGAATTGCCTTTAAAGAGTTACATGTCTCTCTTTTTCATTATATTGGGGGTACGCAGACTGTATACTGCTGCTCCCTGCCTCAATGACTGGAACAGAGAACATCAAAAAAAGTTTTTTTAAGTAGACTCTGATCCCAGGGAAAGAGGCACCAGTGGAACATGTAGAAGGCATTGTGTGTGGTTTGTGGGGTGGTTCCCTAGTGACAGGTTCTCTGTAAACCAAGAATACCTCCTTTCAGATGATTACACACTGATCTTATCTTGATTAGCCAGAAAACCTAGTGATTTCTGTCCAAAAAATGTTTTTTAAATTGTGCAGGTGCTCCAGGTGCTCCTGTCCATGCCACACAGGGCACTCTGGCACTACATCTGCTTATAATTATGCATGACTACTGTGTGTTGCGTAATCTTCCCACTCGCTCCCATTCTGCAGTCTCCTGAGAGCCAGTGGCGTCACCCAGCACTCGGAACCTCTCACGCATGCGCTCGTCACCCCCTATTACTCACAGCGAAGCTACCTCTGGGTTGTATCGTGCTGCTGGCTGCTTCTCACTGCTCAGTGATAGAGTAGATGAGCATGAATGCCAAGAGGTCCCGCGAGCCAGGTGACATCATTGGCTTTTGGGAACTGTGGAATGGGAGGGAGGGGAAAGATTACACACCATGCAGGAACAGGTGAGTGGTGGAAAGGCTGAAGAATCCACATCAACGGCGCATCATCACTAGGAAAGCTCTTTATTGTTATTATTAAAAGGTTAACTACGCGTTTTGGCGCAATACTAGCACCTTCGTCAGGTTCCAAATAATAAAAACGTGGAGTGACGTCACTCTACATTTTTATTATTTTGAACCTGGCGAAGGTCCTGCGCAGCATTTATGCCTGGCGTACAAATAAATGTGGCCGATGAATTTGCAAATTTGAAAATTTGCTTGCTACAGTGGGTGTGCAGGTACGCGGACAGGAACGGTCACTATCCGCTGGCAGCACCCCCTCGGGCCAGCCTCACCCCCACTCTTCACAACCAGGGGGGTGGAGGTGGCGGAAAGGGGAAAGTAATCGCAAGTGCTAGTAATTAGCTAGCATTTGTGATTATTTCAGTATTGAACTGCATCATGTGGTGGAACTAAGGGAGGAGTTTTATCAGAAGAGTCTTAGAGCAGTCTTAGTTGCTCAAGGCAACCAATTAGAGCTCAGCTTTAATTTTCCCACATTTGTTTATAAAAATAAAAGCTGAGCTCTGATTGGTTGCCATGAGCAACTAGAACAGTTCTGCTCGGAGACACTTCTGAGTCCTGTGGTTTTGAGTTGTGTTTTAGTATCTGTCTATTATGATAATGTGTACCATTTAAGACTTTAATTAATAAGGAATTAAATATGTTTGCTATGTTGTTAAACAAATTCTCTGTGGTTGAGAAAGCAGCTCTTTCACTAATAAAGTAATGCTACAATTTGTCCATTCCTCTCCGCTGGATCCTGCCACGGCAGTGTTTGAGTTCACGGCACTTTACAACTTTGCCATGGTTACAGTTCTGTTTTCTGCATACAGTTTTCTCTTTTATTACACAGTATATTCAATTGAACCAATGAATGATCGACTCATGAATTTCTGATCATTTTCCTCTCAGCAGTGTGCTGCTTTCTGACATTATTGGGGAAATTATTGTGAGTATATTCATCACAGTTTGTCTCAACTGTCTGTCTAAAAGCATGCTATCTTTTCCTATTCAACAGCAATAAAATAAATGTGTCAATTATGCCTGGGAGAAAACTAGTTAAACATATGATACTGATTTCTTCTACTGATACTCTTCTGACCAGTAGTTGCAAGGACATACACTATGGATCAACCACTTACTATTTAAAGGGAACCTGTCATTTCCTTATTCCCCCTAAGCTCACCAACAGTACCTTGGGTTGCTACACATAATGCTTGGGGTGGGTAGAGCATATGAAGGGCAGGGGGCGGGGCTGCCGCCGAAATGCAGGCACACATTTTCCGAAATGCAGGCACACCTAAATATGCAACAAGGATGTCGGGGGGACATGTATTATACATCACAAGGTACTGCTGGTGGGCTTAGTGGGATAAGGGGATGATGCTGAGTTACAATAATTCAGAATCATCGTGCTAATGTGAACAATTTTCTTCGTATACAGAGGTACCATCAAGTGTTTTCTTTTTCTTTGTAAATTTTAATTTTCAGGGTTTTTAAAATTATTAAGGGGAACGAGAGGAAGAAAGGCAAAAACACTATAAAAAACATAATAAATGTACAAATCCAGGATTGACCAGTAGAACACTTATTGAACATTGGTAAATGGAAGATGAGAGGAAGGATAGGGAGGGGGGAATGCAGATCCCTTTATGCAGCTTGTTAATTTGGTTATTTTATGAAAAAGGATAAATATTATGTTTGCGTACAAGTTTGTATAAAAGCCTTATGTGATTCCTTACTGTAGCAGTGAATCTATGAACTAAGCTAAGCATACTTTAATATTGTTTAAGTCTTAGATTCGTGGTATGTCTACGTTTAGTGTTTTCATTTCTTTTAACCAGTCTGGGATTTTGGGAGAGGTTGGTTCTAGCCAATCTCTAGCTATCACCATTTTGGAAGCTTCCCACAAGTGAGAAACAGTCTTGTATTATCCGCACGGTTTTGGTGTATCAAAAAAAACGATAATTTTTTTTTCATTTTCAAAATAAATCAAGTATTAAAATGAACCCATTACACTGCTCCTATGTTCTTGGATCAGTTGGAAAGACTGTGTGGGACCTATTTCAAATAAAAAATAACTTTCTATATACTAAATTGTTGTAAAGCAATGTCTCTACTGAACTAACGCCTGGTGTGCAATCAGGAGAAACACGGCGTGGCTTCTCTTTTGGCCTGGTAACTAAAGGCAGGGTGATGTATAACAATGAACACTGATGTACAACGACATGAAATATGAGATCTTGCTGTGCACAATACACATAAATGTCAAATGCAATGACTCCATAGAAATAAATAAGCCTGTGTGCATTCAAGATTGTTATGAGCAGATGGTAGGTATTGGCATGGCGTGGAAGATAGTGACACCGCTGTCATTCATGGCATAAGTTTAAACAAGGAATGATTTGCGGTGAATGATCATGTAGAATCCATATGACGGCATAATGCAAAATAAAATGGCCACATAAATTGCTAAGTTTGTGCCACAAAAAGCAGGAAAGAATTAAGATTGAAAACTATTATCTACCTCCTCAATAACTGTTTTTATGCTTCTTTCAAAAATGAATAACAATACAAAAATAAAACTGACTACATTACTTTATTTGTGACAAGCAGGTTATAGGGGATACAAGCTCTTGTTGTAACAGGCAATGAAATAGACCACAATAAAAGTGTTAGTCACATGTTATGCGGCATTGAAGAAGGCAGGAATACCATAGTCAACTAACATCAGATTATCACTTAACCAAACACACACACAAGACAACACGAACAAAGTCACACCCTCCTCCAGGGAGATAACTTGAAGGGGGGAAGAGGGTGCGATCACAACCGGGCCCAGGAGGCCTAGGGGCCCACAAGGTGTCACTTTCCCATATGAGAAGACTATTACTCCTCAACGCCCCCCATAAACAGGGAAAATAGATATAGTAGGCAATCATATGGCAAGATGGGAATATGCAAACCATTTTGAACAGATGAAACTAAACTTTTGAGGAGTATAGTACATATCGAGTGGTAGTGAGGTCTGCGAGGGGGCTCTTGATGCTACTGAACATTTAATCACCATGCAAACATAATAAAGAACAGACCCGAAAGAAAATCTTGTCATAATGACCCCACACCACTTCCTATATCAGTGATGGCGAACCTTTTGGAGACAGAGTGCCCAAGCTACAACCTAAACCCACTTATATGTCGCGAAGTGCCAACATGACAATTTAAGCAGTAACTTATTGATCCCTGCTGTATCACAGGTTTTAATCGTATTGGCGTCCTGAGTTCACCAATACAATAGAAAGATGATGGAGAAATTTGGACTGTAGCTTCCCTAAAGGGTCCCCTGAAGAGGAAGAGTCAGGTAACCCAGAGTAGGAGCTCCAATGATAATCCATCTCTATCCACACCTTCTTGCTCCTCCAGTAGTCCTGGCAGCCAAGGATGTTGCTTGAAAATAGCACTGAGTGTGGCACATCCTGGGCTGTATTGGATCACAGGAGAAAGCCTTGAGTCCTATCTGGCAAATTGGGATGAAGGCCTGGGTGCCCACAGAAAGGGCTCTGAGTGCCACCTCTGGCACCCGTGCCATAGGTTCGCCACCACTGTCCTATATTATGCAATAACTGTCTTAACCTATTATTAAGACAGTTGCCCATCCACCTCCTAAATATCTGCTCTCTAATCTATTAGCATTCAAGCATACCAACAGCATTCAAGGAACCAGGCAGTAGAGTGGAGTAGTTAAAGGGGTTGTCCACTTTCAGCAAATATTTGATATGATTTGTGTAAAGAAAAGTTATACAATTTTCCAATATACTTTCTGTACCAATATCTCACAGTTTTCTAGAGCTCTGCTTGCGGTCCAGCTATAAAAGCTTCTATTTTTACTTCCAGTGGATAGAAATCTGTCCATGTGATGTGCTGTACAGGCAGGTGCAGAAACCGTTATTATTAGACAGCTCCTATTACTCTCTGTTATAATAACAGTTTGTACACCTGCATGTCCATAACATCACATGGACAGATTTCTATCCACTGGAAGTAAACAAAGAGCATCCTGTAGCAGGACAGCAAGCAGAGATCTAGAAAACTGTGTGGAATTCATACAGAAAGTATATTGGAAACTCTTATAAATTTTCCTTATACAAACCATATCAAATATTTAATGAAAGTGGACAACCCCAGGGCTATTCCCATCTTATCTATTCATTCATCTATCCACAGGATATACCTTCAGTTAAGGTCCCATTCAAATTTAGAATCAAGTGAAAATGATGAAAAAACACATTTGCGCCGTTTTCTTGTGGGCTTGGATTTTACAGTTTTCCATGAGCGCCCCAAATCACATGTCTAGTTTGTTTGGTTTGGTACGATCACGAGGATACTAAATTTGTACAGGTTTTATAATGTTTTCATACAAAAAAAAAATTCTTCATTTTGCCATGTTCTGGCACTAATAACTTTTTTATACTTCAGTGCACGGAGCTGTGGGTGGTGTCATTTTTTGCAAATTTTGATGACGTTTTTAATGCTTTCATTTTGAGGACTGTATGTGCTTTTGATCACTTTTTATAGAATTTTTAATATTTTTCAAAACGGCAAAAAAGTTGCATTTTTGACTTTGGGCGACAATTTCCGATACATACACCCCTAGAGGCACGAGGACGATATAGTTCGTCCTCGGTCGGCAAGGTGTTAAAAATCAAGAACCCCCCACTAACAGTAAACAATAATAACAAAATATACATGTCCCATGTATAACGCCATCAGCGCAGTTTTATCAGGGAAGATTATACCCTCTGAGGAACTTGCACATGTAAAATGTGTAATCAATCAATTGAAGAGATACAGATGAAGTGGGTTCAGGTGTAAACTGAATTTTTCCAAATTACAGACAGATATTTGGTGAAATTCTGCAAAAATTCTAGATTTTTTCGAAATTCAAAATGTTCTACTTTTTGTCATAACGGCAAAAAATTTGATAACTAATATTTAACAAATGTATGTTTTATGGTGACCTCTCATTTTTGTTGGTAGTTATGGGGCTTTGAACTTTAGGTGCGATTCTTCACATTTTCATAAAAAAAGCAAAATCATGCTTTTGAGGGACCTGCTCAGATTACACTTAGGTGCTCAAATTACACTTAGTACATTACACTGTGTTATGTAACACACTGAGCATCCTTCTGGCAGAAATCACTTCATATCCTGTGGAGAAGGGTGTCACACTGTAATATACAGCTGACACCTGCAGCTTCTGGCACGACTTATTTCGGCAGCCGGTGCCAGAAGCGGGATGTAGTGGTACGTCACGATGCTGCAATTCCTGGTGGCCCATGACTTACTACGTCGAATATCGATAAGGGGTTAAAAATTCAACTCAACCCACAAAAACCCAAGCCTGAAAAAGTTAAAGAGAACCTGCCATTGAAATTAACGCACCCAAAGAATATATCATTAAAAACTATTATTAAAAAGCATTGCCCTTATCCCTAAATGGCTACTTTCCATGGCTGCAATGTCAAAAAAATCAGTTCATAAACTTATATGCAACTCACCTGAGTTGAGTCCAATGAGGTCCTGCATATTCACTGGTTACTGCATTATCCTACATCAGTGGTGGCGAACCTATGGCACTGGTGCCAGAGGTGGCACTCAGAGCCTTTTCTGTGGGCACCCAGGTCTTCACCCCAACACAGAGTTTGCCAGCTACAGCACTGGACGTGCCAAGCTCAGGGCTATTTTAAAGCGACATCCTTGGCTGCCAGGACTACAAGAGGAGCAAGAAGGTGTAGATAGAAATGGATTGTCATTGGAGCTCCTGCTCTGGGACCCCTGATTCTGCCTCTTCAGGGGACCCTGGAGGGAAGCTACAATCCAAAATTTTTCCATTATCGTTCTATTGTACTGTATTTGTGACCTCAGGACGCCAATACGATTAAAACCTGTGATACAGTAGGGATCAATAAGTTACTTCTTAAATTGTCATGTCGGCACTTTGTGACATATAAGTGGGTTTAGGTTGTAGCTTGGGCACTCTGTCTCCAAAAGGTTCGCCAACACTGTCCTACATCCTTGTTTCCAATTGTCAGGTCCAGAACATGCTGCTGTATGGCACATTGAGAGAGAGACCTGTTATATTATTGGGCACTTGAAATCACCCTGGCCACATGAGTTTATCTAAGGTCTTGTTATCTCTGCAACAGCTACGACATGTTTGCCTCCATGAATTTCTACTCCTACCCATGCCTCCATGGAGTTTTACATCTTATGCTGTGACATGCTGTGATTTCATGTGATCAGATACATACATACAAATTGGGCACACATTCCAGATATAACAGGACCTTAGATGACATCACCCTGGTCATAAAATGAAGTGCTGAATCCTTAGAAGAGGCATTCGACATAAGGAGGAGTAGAATGGAGGGGCTGGCCAAGCAGGGCAAGCCCACTCTAATGCCAGGGAATATAACAAAGTTGATTTATGGGGATGTAAGGGAAACAATCTTTAGCTAATAGAAGGTTGTCAGTTAGTTTATATGGCTCTATGGGAACCTGTCAATAGCTGTATTTGTGAAAATGTGGTGACAGGTTCCCTTTAAACGTTATGGTATTTGAAAAGTGAAAAAGTTAAGAAATTTGCTTGGACATTTTGGTACACAAAGGCTGGTCACTAAGGGACTGATGTTACAGAGGACATGTTTTTTTTTATATCAGGAGACATCAAAATACTATACGGGGGCCAAGATTTATATTAGGGTGAATAGGGGCAGTATCATGCCTGGACATGATTTGTATAAGTGGAATATATCAGGTGAAAATATCAGGGGGCAAAATATAAAAAAGTAGGCAATTTGAAGGGACATTATTTGTAAAAGGCGTATTAGGGGAGTTTGGGGGCAGATTTTTAGAAAGGCAATATTTGAAGTTAATGTTTTATATAAGGAGGATCAGGGGCTATATTAGGAGTTATTATTTAAATAAATGGGCAATGTTATTGGGCATTACTTATATAAGAGCAGCCTCTTTCAGTGACCGTCTCTGTCGCCGACAGACTCTTTCAGTGACTGTCTCTTTCGCTGGCATTCTTTCAGTCACCGCCGGTCTCTGGCAGTTTCTTTTAGTGACCCCCTCTGTCGCTGCAGTCTTTCAGTAAACCTCTCTGTTGCCGGCAGTCACATTCCAGTGACCGTCTCTGACACTTTGTCTATGGGGAGATTTATCAAAGTGTCTGAGAGCAGAACTGCTCTAGTTGCCCATGGCAACCAATCAAAGATCAAGTTGTTTGAAAAAATATTTTATTTATTTATAAAAATACAGCTGATCTCTGATGGGCAATTGGAACAGTTTTACCTCAGACATTTCTGATAAATTTCCAGCTATCTCTGTATCCTCCCTATCCATCTTACCTCACACATAAGTATCTTATACTCATTACCTATAGTAACCATTCATAGCTCAGAGCTCATATTAATGACCTGATGAGAACAGCAGCCAATCACGGCTTAGCTTCCAACTGCCACAGCAGCAGACAATGGCTCCTGTGCATGGTGGTTAATAAGTGGATTTTGGAAAGTGTGGGGTGAAAATTTTGTCTCAAAACCTGTTGTATGAAATTCCCAGAGTCACAGGCAACAACTGTGAAAAATTTGGTGATTGTAAACGTCCTTTAGTGGACATACATACATATATACATACACACACCCACACACATATACACTCAGCTTTATATATATTAGATTAGGTTATGGACCCAATGGGTATATTCTTATTATTTGTGGGTTTTCGAAAATTCTAAAATAGAGCATAGTACATACAAATTAATCTGCGCATGCGTTACTCTATGCCGCCGCTTGTTAGGCATAAAGTAGCGTATGCGTACATAAATGCGGAGACTGTGCGACTGGCTCTGCTTCATCTGTGCATGTCTGGCCGCATGCTCTGCAGGATGCTGACTGCACAAGCGCAAGAATATCTGATGCAGTTGGCGAGGGTTGCTGAAGGGGAGCGGATTATCGATTGGTGATGTCCACGGGGAGAGGGAAACATGTCAGGGGGCGTCGATTTACCGGGTGATGGCCAGTTTTAGACATTTTAAAAAGACACGTAGAGAAGGGGTTTCCTCTGGGTGGGTGGGGCTCCTCTATAGCCACTCCCAGGGGATGAATGGACTAGTTACTACTCACAAGGCATTGTAAGGTAATATATACCATATATTTTTTCCTGTAAAACTGTTTTTTTATACCAAAACTTTGGCAGTGTATGTACTATGCTCTATAGGGACTAGGTGGATGCTAAAATTGGGTCTCCTGGTGACAGGTTCCCTATAACATCATGTGGGTATGGATACCCTTTGAATTCTAGTAGTATTTGTTAATGGCGTACCACTTTGCGTCCGGCTCCAGGGATAGTGAACCCACTGGACCACGACGGACGATGACGTAAGTCAACACCTGAGACCCTCTAAGTGGCACCCGGTTTTCACAAAAACCTGCTGCAAAGTGGGTTAGACTTGCTGTTGCGTGGTACCACCAGGTCGTTACACAGGTGCGACTTTGTCCGCAGTGGCAGCCAAGGCGAGGTACAGAAACGGAAGGCAGGTTCGTGGTCGGGGACAGTCAGGAGGTCAGGACAGGCAGTACAGGATCAATGTCAGAGGCAAAGCAGAAAAACAGGGCTGGCAGTGGAGGAGCGTAAACGTGAATGGGTCTGGGGTCACAATGAGAAGTGAATACATGAGCACGGGGCAACAATACAGGCTTTCTCAGAGGCATAAAGCACAAAGATCCGGCAGGGTGTGCAGGGAGAGGCAGGCTTAAATGGTATTCTGGGAAATGGGCAGCGCCAATTAACAGCGTGCCGGCCCTTCATAACGTCTGAAGGCGGCGCATGTGCAACCTTTGAGTTGGGGGCATGGAAGGCGAGGAAACAGAGACAAGAGCGGGGATAGGTAAGTGGACTCCGTGGGAGACCAGAACCACGTGTGAGCCTGCGACCCGAGACATGAGTCGCCAGAGCACCCGTGAAACTTCGTTCTAGACATCATATGTTTACCATTGTGGATCCCCAGTGTGACACTAATGTCTATGGTCATTAATGCCTCCATGTCTGTATCTAGGTCTTATTTTTCAAGACAGTTTGTAACTTAAAGCCTACTGCAGTAATGTATGTGGGTCTTGAGGTTAAGGCGAGATATCTAGTCCCACTACTGTCATGTTTAGTGTGGCTAAAGGTGTCAATTTGATAATATAACAGAATTACAAATAAAGCAATTAAATTGGATATTTTTAAATGACACAAAGGTGAACCTTTATTTTATATAAAAAAAATTAGAAGTACAACCAAGAGATCAATAAAGGGCCATATATATTTCATAGTTCTGAAATTCATCAATAATAAAAATGATCTGACCTTACTATTTATTCTAGAATTGACTAATTCATTACAAATGTATGTATGTTTTGCCATTGGCAAGGTACAAGGGGACTCATTACATGTGCAGTGCGTGTGCAGCTCCCAATACTGGATTCCTCTCTCCCTTCTTCATGGCTTATTTATAAGTGAGAGCAGAGAAGCTTTCAGTGCTCAGCTTGTTGCATGCTCAGAGCTGTGGCTGCTGAATTGTCATTCCTGCCACCGGCTGAACTATAACATCACTGGAACTGTATGAACCTTGAAGAAGACAGAATTTTGCAGTGGAACCGATGGGACTAGACTATATTTGTTTCATTCTGATGGAAGAACATTCCTTGGAAATCTTCTACCTATTTGACTACTGACTTATTGGAGTATATTGATAACCTTGTCTGCAATGAAGCTCAAGTTGAGTATCTTGTCTGTTTTTGTTGCTTTTGTGGGTATTTTAAGCTTTATATTTTTGGTAGTTGCTATTGGAACTGATTTTTGGTATATTATTGATGCCTCCAAATTGGAAATAAAGAACAACTTTTCAGAGACCATGAGCTCCCACTCAGGACTGTGGCGGATGTGTAAATGTAAGTATCATCAATAAGGTGTGAATATCTAATTTACCAGATGTCACTCACTTCCATTGTTTTCATCCAATTTCCCTTCTTTCTCTTTCAGTTAAGGACAAATGTTCCCCTTTGATAAATCCTTTCTGGCATGGGAACTTAAACTTTACAGACCCACAAAAACAACTTTTAAGTGAGTTTACATTTTAATTTCTATTTTGTGTGCTTAAATAACAATAATTTTTTACTCATTTTTTAATATTCCAGTAATGTCTCTCTGTACTAGAATAATATTTCTAGTATATTCCCTTCACAAATGGAACTGTAATAGATGCTTCTGGGGGAGTTGGAAGCAATAATAATTTCCAATAATTTATAATAGTTTCCATTTGCATGATTAAGTTAAAATTAAGTTAATTGTCTCCTATTTACAAAAGACAGTAAATGTTTATTTTACTCAGGTTACATTTATATACTAGAAAATTAAATTAGTATTTATGAGTATTTTGGGGATTTTGTTTTGTCTAATAATAACAATTGTAATCATAACAATATAAAAATGAATTTTTAAAATAGAATTTCTATTAATTATACAGTTTTAATATTTTCCTTTTTATATTTTCTGAATGTCTTTAACCTTGTAACCAGTGTTCCCCAATAACTCAATTAACACAGCTTTCACATCTATTTCATAGGGGAAAATAACTGAGCACCTCATATGGGTATAGAATGTAATTTTCTTCTTCTTATGTTACATTACCACCTGCAGGAAAGGTCTAGTATTGCCGTTAAATGTGAGAAGTTAGATTACTTAATTATTTTAATACTGTGAGTTGATTTTTTTTTTTTTTTATTATACATTGTATAACAAATAAATAGCAAATGATACTAAAAATGTTAATAAAGATAATTATACTACAATAGATACTTTTTAAAGTAAACTATGTTTATTTAGCTTTATATTTCTACAATAAAATACACATTTGATATACTGTATATACTGGCGTATAAGACTACTTTTTAACCCCTTAAAATAATGGCTACAGTGGGGGGTCGTCTTATACGCCGGATATACAGGGGCCGCACTGTGTGAGGTGTTTTTTTTCCCCGTCAGCGCGCAGAGGGCCGCTTCCTGGGACCGCCGCGCATGCGCGTCAGTCCGCCTCTCACAGTCATTAGAAGAGGCTTAGTACGCGCTGACGGGGCGGCGCGCTGTATGCTAATGCAGCCGCCCTGTCACAGCGGTCGGCGTCACAGAGCTGGGGGTCACAGACGGCACTTACAGAAGCATGTCGGATCTTCATTAATATCGCAGCTTACAGTTATAATCACCAATGCTCTCTTGTTTGTTTTGCAAAGTTTTAAGCAGACTTTTTTTCATTTGGGAGAGGGGTAGTCTTATACAGTGAGTATATACCAAATTCTATATTTTTAGGGCAGAAGTTGGGGGTCGTCTTATACGCCCAGTCGTCTTATACGCGGGCATATACGGTACATTAAATATAAAAATAAATTATTAGAATAATGTTTCCAGCTACAAAAACAGATGACGGACTGAAAAAAATATTCACAAAGTGATCCAAATTATTATTGAACATGTGTTCTTATTAGAATTCTGAACTATTAACCCCTTGCTTGTAACTATGGAACACCTCAGTTGGAACCAAAAAGTCCACATTGGATTAGATGTTACATCATGAGGCACAGGCAGATAAATAGTCAATGGGGCACATTTACTTACCCGGTACGAGGAGTTCACTGAAAGTGCATTGTCCGACGATCATGCACTCGATATCCTGCATGTGTCCCTTCCTCGCTCAGGTCCGACGGAGTTCACCTTATTCTTCCTGGTGTGAGTAAGTCCATTGTCTTGCGACACAATTTGAAACTTAAATCCCGCGCTCAATCCGAATCAGTCGGTTCGTCTGACAGCACGCCCCCACAATTTCTGTCGCATGAAAGCCAACGCATCTGCATCCGCCACAATCTGATCACGTGCGACACAATCCCAGTGCAAACCCTGTTAAATACCTGACAAAGCTGTGAATAATAATAGTGAATAAACTGACAAAAGTGCGATCCGCGACCCTTAGTAAATAAGCCCCAATGAGTTTGGTATAAATAAACACGTACAAAACTCTGATGACAAAATAACAATCCAATCTCATGACTAAGATACTGATAACAGATAGGATAACAGAAAATCACTGAATATCACTTGGGGATAGTTCCAACTAGACATTATCTATGCAATCATACACATATAGAGGACCATTGATGAATCTGGAGGAGTGACAAGCTTTTGTGGTTCACATGGGATAGATTATGCATGGACTATGAATATATATGTTGTTTGAGTACCGCATTAGTCACGACTTTACTGGAAAGTGAATAAGAGAATATCACTGTTGGGAAATACAGTGATTTAGATATATTGGCAGAAGGAAGTAAAGAAAGTCCATTATTGAACTTGAAAAATAGGTCACTCAAAACACCTTGACATGTGATAGTAGCATCATGTAATCGTAATGGAACACATCCTGCAGTCCACAGAACTGTATATACAAAGGTGTATGTTCCTGCTAAACATAAGGTTTAAATTGCAAAAGAAAGTCTAAGATACATATAATGAAAAATAATTAAAGTAATGGTAACAACATTTTGGTCCTGAAAAAAATTTAGTGAGGCAACTTTCTTAAATTGCATCTTTGTGCAGTTAAAAGCAATACATCACCAATTTTATTTCTATATTTATTTAATATGAAAAAATGGCTTTTTAAATTTTGTTTTCTGCACATGATTCTGGGACTTCCTTGTGACATGATATGCTTAACAGCAGTTTTATAGCTGTAAATGGCAATTGTGTGGGTTGGCATGTGAAATAAACAATGACATCACCTATTGTCAGTAGTGATGTAATGATAAGTCAGTGTAAGTATATAGAGACACTCTACTAGGAGGGGGTAGAGATAAACTGTGACATCATCTATTGTCCGTAGTGATATAATGATGGCTCAGTGTTATCTATATAGAGGTCATTGACCAGGGAGGGGGAGGAGATAAAGTGTGACATCATCTATTGTCAGCAGTGATGTAATGATGGCTCAGTGTTATCTATATAGAGGTCATTGACCAGAGAGGGGGAGGAGATAAAGTGTGACATCATCTATTGTCAGTAGTGATGTAATGATTGGTCAGTGTTATTGAAATAGAGGTCATTGTACAGGGAGAGGGAGGAGATAAGCTTTGACATAATTTATTGTTAGTAGTGATGTAATGATGGGTCAGTGTTCTTTATATAGAGGTCATTGTACATGGAGGGGGAGGAGATAAGCTGTAACATAATTTATTGTTAGTAGTGATGTAACGATGGTCAGTGTTCTCTATATAGAGGTCATTGTACAGGGAGGGGGAGGAGATAAGCTGTGACATCATCCATTGTCAGTAGTGATGTAATGGTGGGTCAGTGTTATCTATATAGAGGTCATTGTACAGGGAGGGGGAGGGGATAAGCTGTGACATAATCTATTGCCAGTAGTGATGTAATGATGGGTCAGTTTTATCCATATAGAGGTCATTGTACAGGGAGGGGGAGGAGATAATCTGTGACATCATCTATTGTCAGTAGTGATGTAATGATGGATCAGTGTTATGTATATAGAGGTCATTGTACAGGGAGTGGGAGGAGATAAGCTGTGACATCATCTATTGTCATTAGTGATGTAATGATGCGTCAGTGTTATGTATATAGAGGTCAGTGTACAGGGAGGGGGAGGAGATAAGCTGTGACATCATCTATTGTCAGTAGTGATGTAATGATGGGTCAGTGTTATGTATATAGAGGTCATTGTACAGGGAGGGGGAGGAGATAAGCCTTAACATCAACTATTGTCATTAGTGATTTAATGATGGGTCGGTTTTACATATATAGAGGTCATTGTACAGGGAGGTGGAGGAGACTGTGACATTATCTGTTTACAGTAGAGATATAATGATGGGTCAGTGTTATCTATAAAGAGGTCAATGTACAGGGAGCGGGAGGGGATAATCAGGGACATCATCTATTGTCAGTAGTGATATAATGATGGGTCAGTAAAACCTCTATATAAGTCATTGTGCAGGGAGGGGAAGGAGATAAGCTGTGACATAATCTATTGTCAGTAGTATATTAAATTAGATCTATGATTTAAATAAGTTGACTACCAGGAGTAACCACATACTGAGTTAGTGTAGCATCCATGCCAATATAATCTTATATCTGCGGAAGGTGACTTCAAAGGTGTTGATTCTCCTCATTGCTTTGTGTTTGGGAACTGTGGCTTAAGTTTCTGCTGATTTGGGATTCTTTGAGGCACATGCAGTTCCTCTTCAGCCCAGACCTGTCCACCTGTCCTTTCATAACATACGTTATGGACAGGCGATCCCGTCAACTGCTGGAAGTAGCAGACAGGAACTCCTTTATATATCTGCCCAGCTCCATTACACCTTGCTGGTTCTACTAGTATCCTCTTATCTATTCCTGATTTTTAATGATTATTACCATGCTATTCTGTGTATCTGACCTCTGCTACGTTTAATCAACCTCTCAATTAATTTGATTCTGTGGCTTTGCTGCCATCTTGGTTTTGACCCTTGTTCTACCCATCTCCGCTTGTTTGTCTTTATCTGTTTGTTCTCTTTACGCTGGTCTGTTTCTAGCTTCATCTTACACATCCGCTCCAAAATCTAGCCGCAGCCTGATGAAGTAAGCTCTCTCTATCCACTTACAGGGTCTCTTAGGGTAAGTTAGCAGATTCCGGATAGTAGGTTCACCTTTTTTAGGGTTGTTCATCTGCTTAAGGCTCCATGCACAAGACCATGTGGAGGACCTATGCACGGCCGCAAGCTTGCGTGAAGCACAATACCTTATCGCTCGGTACACGGGGAAAAGATAGGACATGTCCTATCTTACCCTGTGTTACGGCACCTTGTATCTCTATGGAGAGGGGAGAGGTCACCCCCTCCTCCTTTCCATGGTGCTGGACGTGTGCCTACTTGGCTACGGCCGGGTGGTCACACGTTTGTGGGCATGTAGCCTTAGGAAGGTCTGTAGCCTGCAGGGACATTGCAGGGTGAGTTCGCCACCTCTTACCCACACTTACAGAGAAACCACAACCAGACTTGACACAAGCTGTTTACTAGATAGGTAGCTGATAGGTAGTTTCAATCTATTATTAGGCTTAGTGGCCTAAATTCAAGATATTTTGCTGTTTAGTGACATGGAAATATAATATTAAGTATATTGGAAATTCTAGGTATAAAAATAGGTTAATTTTTGGTAACAAATTCTCTTTAATGTCCGCAGGATTATATTCTCAGTAGATAAGACCCAGGATAGTAGCATATGCTGTTTTGGGGACTGCAGGCTGTTTTAGTACGCTTAGTTGTCACTGGAATGATTTATTACACTTGCCTCTTATCAGCTTGCAGTCCTATCATCAGATTTGTACTTTCATGCTTATCTACTGAAAATATGTTTTCATTGTTATTAACTCTTTGCAGGCCATTTAAATCGCATATGGGGAAAGTTACAATGCTAAAAAGACCCGTGGCATGTTGAATAGCAGTTTGGTCTATTGACTCTAAAGTTGGGAGATACTGAAGAAACATATTAAGTACTGTAAAAAAATAAACATGTAATTAACTCCCGTTGCCCTCCAGACTGCAATCTCTATGGTCCATGCCTCATGTAAACCAACAGGGACACGGAAGCAACACTGTGCTCAGCTTTCGGCTGGCCACACCCACCTGTCCCTGTCCCCGGCATTGTATTATGCGGGCGGGTGGGAGGCCACCTCAGCCGGCTGGAAGCTGAGCGCAGTGCGGATAACCCACAGCGTGGATGACCCACATCCTGAGGAGAGTAAAGCTACAAACTACAGACAGATAAGAGCGCTAGAGAGATCATGAGGTGTCTACTTAGAAAGTCCCTCACACACTCTGGAATTTTACTCTGACCATCACTGAGTGATAGGAGCTAAAACAGCAATAAAACTGAGTTAAATTGTAAAATAATGGGTTAAATTATTTTTATTGTGTAAAAATCCCTAGGGGATTAAAATTTGAGAATTTTCTTTAATGGGCAATTCATTCTCTTCAAGAATTTGTGACGATTATAAAAATTATTACCAAATGAAATACCTTTTCACTAATATTTTCACTTTCGTGCACTTTCATATAAAATAAGATATTTGCACCGAATTTTTAGAGGAAAAGTGTCTGATCACAGATTTGAAACTCTGACAGATTCTTATCTAAAGTTTCCCATGAAGTGAAGGTAACTCATTCTGAGCACCTCGCTACTGTGCTCATTTTGACAATCTCCTTTTCCTCACTAGCGGCTGCATGTGTTTGATAAAGATTTAAATAGCCAAAAACGTTTACACATGCCGCAAGGAATTTTTCACTTTGCATCAAATGAATGGTGTGGCAGGATTTAATTTTTGCTATACTTCCTAGTTGTCAGGTCAGGTGAGGAATAAGGGTAGGTGAGCCCTGATACTAATCCCCCAGCTGTCCCTGCCTACCCACAACTACCCTAGGTAATGGCCTCCAAATAGGCAAAGTTCCATACACTGTACAATGTGAGGGATAAGAAAAAGTGAAAATAAACCGGAAAAGTTGGAAAACCGGGACTAAACCAGGAGAATGTGTCAAGGCAGTGGATTTGAATAATAACTGGCAGTGAATCCAAGACTTGAAGGGGTTGGCCAATTTAATTTGTGTATTTTTAGGGTGGAGGGTAGGATGTTAGGTAATTTACCAATATACATCTATTAAAGGGCATTTACCACCAGGATGAAGGACTGCATGCAAATGAGCCTGAAGGGCGCCACGCTCCATAGATGTTAATAGAGCCTGGAGCCCATCAGGCTCATTTGCATACAGTCCTTCAACGTGGTGAAAGATGCCCTTTAAATGTTATTTCTTGAAATGTAACGTAAAGTCTGGTGCATTAATGTCTTTTGCACACATTAGTGTCTTACACACACATTACACAAACCCCTATAAGAAAGCTTTATACCTGGCTTATAAGCTGGTTGAGAACGTCCTATATGCTAACTCTTATCCACCTCACAGCTCAGAACTAAGAGGTGTAACTAGGAGAGCTACAATCACACATTTATACACTCATACGCTCACATATAGACTATATACACACACATAGAGTGCCTTATACAAACATACAACAAATATACATACATACATACAGCATATACACATCACAGATACAACATATATGAAGCACATATATGTTATAGATATATTATACTGTACAATCTTCAACATAATATGTATGTTATGGTGCACATCCCCTCTCTTTAGTGTGCCAGGTTAATGATGGAGCGCCCTAACACTGTGGGCCCCATAGCAGCTGCTATGGCTGCAACCACTGTAGTTACACCCCTGCCCACACTGCCACTTGTTTAACTTTTAGACACTATTAGTAAATCTATCTAATTTTAATTAAATGATTTGGACATGTCACCTTTCCCGAAACATCTGTTTTAGTATATACTCCATGATCATTTTGAAGGTGCTCTGGAAGGGTAAATGCAAAGTTGTCAATGCATAGATTTCTATGTGGGGTATGCAATATTAACTAAGACATATAAGAAAATCTTGCTCTAAAAATTCTGAATTTCTCTAGCCACAACCAGGTGGAGTTTAGGTTCTTACACAAAACAATTCTCATTTAATTCAATATATATTTGGTTTAATTGCTTGGCTCTACTGTACTGACATTTCAATTCATAATGAATGACCCTAGTCCAATAAGGATGTTAAAAGCCAGCGTAGGATTCAACGCAAGTTTGTAGTATCATAGTATAATTCAATTATAGTATATAAGGCTGGAAAGTCCAACCTTTAAGAATTAAATAAATGTTTTATCCCCATAACCCGTGATATTTTTTCTCTCCAGAAAGTCATCCAGGCCTCTTGAACATGTACATAGAGTTCGCCATAACAACCGGCAGAGAGTACTATAGCACTATACTGAGGTGAATTCTCTCCTACTCAGCTCCCTACCTACAGATTGCATTAGGCTAGGAGATCAGAGTCAGCTGTTTACTTACTGGCGTTACTTACTTGACAGCTCTGTGGCTTGAAAAGTGTATTTTTCTTTTAAAGTGTTTATAAGTGTAATAGTTAAAAAGACTTTAAAATAATAATATAGATACTGCACAGATAGATCATCTTTTGCACAGCAGACAGTAAATTGAATATGTTATTAAAAACACCAAAATTATATTAAAGGGTATTAAAGGGAACCTGTCACCATGGAGCTCATTTTCACTAAAAACAGGTTGGAGAAGCCCATTACAGCTGCATTGCACATATGCTGTCCTGCTTTCGCTAATAATTTGCTTTACAATACAATTGTGTGTTATAATTTACCTTGCACCCCAACAGAATCCTCTGTGTAGTCCCAGGGGTTGGGCTTTGGTTTGTATGTTTGTATGCAAAAACAACATGTGAATTGTCTGTGCTGCTCACTCCTCAGCTCTCAGCCCCCACTTTTGTGGGGAGGCATACAGGAGCACAAAGGTGGGGGTTAAGAGCCAAGGAGTTTGCCGCAGAGACAAGTCATGTGTTGTTTTTTTAAAATGCATCCAAAGCCCAGCCCCTGGGACTGCACATAGGATTCTGTCAGGGTGCAAGCTAAGTTATAACACACAATTATATTGTAATGCAAATGCTTACAATAGTCAGAAAGGTATATTTGTAATGTCTTTTGTGAAAATGAGGTCCCTGGTGAAAGGTTCCCTTTAAATTTCTGAATAAATTTTATTCTGTTCTTTACCAAAAAGGGATTTAAGTAGTAAATAGAACTTGCTAAAACAAGCCTGTTATGATGAAAAAAGTTTTAACAGCTATGTATTTTTGAACGTGAAGTTAAAGGGCCCCAGGCTCCATTAACACCTATGAAGCCTGGATCCCCTCTGGCTCATTTGCAATCAGTCCTTCATCCTGGTGGTAGATGTCCTTTAAAAAAAAACAACCAAAAATGCTTGGAAATGTAACTTTTAAATCAGGTTAGTCACTAAGTTGGTAAGTACAAAACTAATATTTTTATACAGCAAGCCATGGAGCTAAAGCAAGAAATAGAAGAAAAAGTATATCATGTTCATAAGAAAATGGGGGGAATTTAACATACCTCGTCCGCCAGTTTTTGGGCTTATTAGGCAGGGATAAAGAAGACCAATTTCTGATAGGGTGGGCAGGGTGCAGCAGGTTTGTAAAGGGTATAACAGGGGAAGACTACATCTGAAATCTCCACCAGTCAGAGTGCACTAATCTTATTAAATTTCTTCCAATGTGCTGTTGTTTTTGATGTGACATTATCCTTAACATTTTAATGGTCATGAGCGGAATCCAAATACGTGAATAATGTAATTACACATAATAATTTGCTCCAGAACATTGAAAGCATTATCTAATTCAAAATCCAATTCATATTTTAAGCTTTTCCTTTGTGTTTTTGTTCACGCAATTATCCAGGATCAGATTGATGCAAATGAATAGATAATTGAAAGCTGTAGTTATGTGCTCCACATTAACACTGTGAACTGGAAATCATTACTTTTTAATAACAATCAACATTTTTTGCAGGTATGCATGGGACACTAGTCATATTACTACCTCTCAGTCTCATCCTGATGATATTCGGAGGAATGACTGGTTTTGTTAGTATACTTGCAAGGGCATATCTACTCCTTCTCCTGACCGGAATGCTGTTTCTTTTTGGAGGTAAAGTATACATTAATTACTATATGAATCACTGCAGCTATGCATTTCATATCCAGTGATTATTAATTCAATACAGGCGGTCCCCTACTTAAGGACACCCAACTTACAGACAACCCATAGTTACAGACAGACCCTCTGACCTCTGGTGAAGCTATCTAAATGCTTTACTATAGTTCCAGATTGCAATAATCAGCTGTGAGGAGTCTGTAATGAAGCTTTATTGATAATCCTTGGTCCCATTACAGCAAAAAATGTTTAAACTCCAACTGTTACTGGGGCCAAAATTTTTTTTGTCTGGATCTACAATTATAAACTATACAGTTTTGACTTACATACAAATTCAACTTAAGAACAAACCTCCGGACCCTATCTTGTACGTAACCCGGGGACTGCCTGTACTCTCTAGACCCTCTATAGCAGTGGTGGAAAACCTATGGCATGGGTGCCAGAAGTGGCACTCATAGCCCTTTCTGTGGGCACCCAGGACATCACCCCAGCATCTTTTGCTAGACAAGGCCTCCTTCTGCAGTTTGGAGAAGACCAGGACATGCCATGCTGAGTGCTATTTTAAAGTGTCACATCCTTGGTCTTTCTGGAACTAGTGGAGGAGGGGGAAGGGGGAAAAATACATTATCATTGGAGCTCCTGATTCAGGCCTTCTGATTCCACCTGGATGCAAGCTTCGATGATAATCTGAATTTTCCCACCTTCTTTCTACTGTTTTGGATTGGTGTCCTCAAGACATTGATAGGTTTGAAAGCTGTGGCAGGACAAATGACAAAATAAGTTACTGCTTGACCATGTTGGCACTTTGGGATAAATAAGTGGTTTTTGGTTGTAGTTCAAGCACTCGGTTTCTAAAAGGTTTGCTGTTAATCTACATTTTCTACAGAAAATCTTTCATTAAAGGGGTTCTCTGGAGGTGGAAAAACATGGCTGCAGTCTTCAAAAAACAGTGCCTCACCTGACCATGGGTAGTGTTTGGTATTGCAACTAAGCTCCATTCATTTCTATACAGCTGAGCTGCAGTACTGGCAGTAACCATGGTCGGGTGTGGTGCTGTTTTTGGAAGACTGCAGCCATGTTTTTCCACCTCCTGAGAACCCCTTTAAAGCTACATTCACACTGCCATATGGGGGGTGTATATTGGCCGTATATACTTCGGCCGTATATATACGTCCTCCATGTGGCAACATATACGCCGGCCGTATATATACTTCCCCCATAGAGGGCAATGTGGCACTGTACCACTCTGTACCCCATGAAAAGATAGGACTATCATTTCACGGCATACAGCGCCATGTGCCATGTATCCATATGGAGAGGGGCGGGGGTGAGCAGCGCTCACCTCCTCTCCCCGTGTGCTTCTGTGCTAGGGCACGGCGCGCAACGGCTGTGTGAATCCAGCCTAAGGCTTAAGATAGAAGCACCCATTGTTCTCTATTGTTGGTCAGTGATTTCACGTTTTTTCAAAGACAGTATTTTAGTGACATCAAATGCCCTTTTGTGTAAAAAAAAAAAAAGAATTACATAACATAAGCAACTCTCCCCCCTCAAAAGAAACCTTAGTCAATCTAATTTCATTAATTATATAGTTATGCACATTTTATGGTTGGGCTTAAATCATAACAATATACAGGGCCGGATTAAGGGTGGTGGGGGCCCCTGGGCGCAAACTGGTGGGGGCCCTTCCAAAAATGATTTTGGAGGTTGGTAACCTTCCAGCCCCCCTGTAGTATATAGCGTGCCAGCCCCCCTGTAGTATATAGCGTGCCAGCCCCCCTGTAGTATATAGCCTGACAGTCCCCCTGTAGTATATAGCCTGCCAGCCCCCTGTAGTATAAAGCCACCAGACCCCTGTAGTATAAAGCCACCAGCCCCCTGTAGACTATAGCCGCCAGTCCCCTGTAGAAAATAGCGATCTTGGCAATCTCCCCCAGCGAAGGCAGCTGTGTCTCACTGACACAGCTATCATCCTAGACCCCTATGTGCATTGCGAGCGGCCACCGGCCGCTGCCTATTGTGCACAGAGACACAGAGCTGAGCTAAGTCGCTAACTGTCCGAAACTGGTGGGGGCCCCTTAAAAAGTGAAAGTGGTGGGGGCCCAGGGGCTCGAGCCCCATGAGCCCCTCCTTTAATCCGGCCCTGACAATATATGAATATATGAATGTATAAATACTAAAGGAGATACTAATAAATAATTAAACGTAGCTAGAAATACTATTTTCATGATGTATAAGGTCATCACCTGCCCTTTCTAAATCATGTCCTTGAGTTTAATATAAAGAAACCTGAAGAGGGACACAAGCGGATGTTTAAGAATGCAAATGAGATGAACAGTGGAAAGAGGGATTTTTTTTTTATATTGTAAGGAAACCGTATTGTAAACCCCACTATTCTGTTTCTTTTTTTTTCCCAGAGAGTTTGAATGAAGTTACAGTACGATTGATTACAGTATAATAACCAGGGCATACACAATCAATGGAGCCTTGATGGCCCTCCTCAAATAGAAAACTAAAGTATCATAGGAATATGGTAGGCTAGGGGTTTTACTTGCGGTCATAGAATGATAAATTCATCTTCTTCTACAAACCATCACCATCACCATTAGGGTGAGGAACAATCATGATTTGTGGGAACCTTATGATGTATAACGACTTCTGTGGCGTCATAATAGAAATATGTTAAGATCTTAGACTATGCAATGAAAGATATGCAGAAGACTGACCAGTTGATTGCAAGGATCGGGAAATCAGTATTCTAATAAGCTGATGTAGACAGTGTCACGGGAGGCTGTGATGTAATGCAATATATATCAGAAATAGGTGTTTGGTAGTGTGTTACATTTGTATTAACTTATAATCATTCAACTATTTCTATTCTCTGGAATGTTCAAGTCTTTGTGACCCCACAGCTCCAGTGGGGGGGTGGATTTGGACTTGGGGCTATTGTTTGGTAATAAATTCCGACCACCCACTACTAGGTGATTACCAGGTAGCAGAGGAGGTGGGGGTGGAGTTGGGTGCAGGGCTATTGTTTGAGACTGGTTAGAGGCAGTTGTTGAGGAACCTCTGGCTGGAGAGCAAGCTGCGGCGCTCTTCCAAAGGACTTCGTTGATATGTAACTTGTTATTATACTGGAATAAAACCTCAGGAAATATCGCTCAGTGCTTGTCTTCTCTGATCACGAGAGCCTTCCGTGACAGACAGTATGGTTCTTTTGTCTTCTGAATGGTAGATCGTTGATTGCAAGGATCGGGAAATCAGTATTCTAATAAGCTGAAGTAGACAGTATGGTTCTTTTCTCTTCTGAATGGTAGAAGTAAAAATCTGTCTGATAACAGGAACATAAACAGTAGATCAGTAGATAACTAGTAGATCTATGTTATTTGTAAGGGGTCCAAAGAGTTGTAGAGAGATTGGAGAAGAACAAGGCTCATCAACAGGGTTGGATTGGGCCACCAAAGAGCCAAATGATCCTCTTGGCTCTAACACAATAATGAGTCTCAGAGGTTAAGCAGAAGACAACTTAATGTGGAAGCAAGTAGGGCTTTTTTTTCCCAAGGAATGATAATTGGTGGTCCCCCATTAAAATTTTATCTTGTTGGGCCAGAGGAATCCAAGTCTGAACTAATCATAAATACTCATTCAGGGACAATGATACCACTTTTTCATTTGCTGATATCCAAATAGCACAATATTTACTAGACTTTTGGAAATGACACTAAAATATGTCATAACAATGTGCTCCCTCTAAATAGGACACCATATTTTCATGAAATTTTTGCTTTAAGGAAGTTAAATTATTATATATAAGGTCACGTTTCAATTTATTTTATAGAATACAAATGCATTTGTATCTCTGCCATCAATAGATGGTTTTTCATAGCATTAGCAAAGCTCAAGAACGAAAGCTCTAAGAAATGACTTGTAATACGTTCCACTAGAGTGCCATAGAAACCACGTATAATACTGGATGGATATAAGATATCTATGCTTTTAGAAATGTCTGAACACAAAGTTCAGAGGTAAATCCCTTGATATCATCTGATGGAATGAAAAGTGAATAACAATCATATATAGAGCATCCATAAACCAGATGGCTCAGAGAATATATTGAATCTTGAGGGAAATCCATTGTGTGATCAACATCTGTCTAACACACTTGAAATCAAAGTGCCAAAAAAGCATTTGAGTATCTATTTCACTTTGGGTGTAGACTCTTATCGTTTTAGAATTTGGACCAATGTATGGTGAGAACATCTATTTTTTCGTTGTGTGTGCTTTAAACAAAAAATACAAAAACAAATAAAACAACTGCAAAATCTATTAAATTCTATTCATGTACAATGACAGTACAGTATATTACTGGTTTATATCAGTAGACACATCCATTTGACCCACTTTCAATTCTGAAATTAGATTAAAATTCCAAGAAAATGAGTATTTAATTACTAAGGATGAGGTTATAGTAATGGAGGCACCTTACTAACTACAATGTGAAATTGATTAGTTAGCCATTAATATTATTATTATTATTTTTTTTAAATCAGATAACGTTTATTAAAAGACAGTAGTAAATGACAATGACATGTTTGTGCGATTATTGTCTAATAATATTACAACAATTGTACAGGAAATAATTGTTCCCACAAAACAAGAACAACCCACCGCCCCCCCCCCTTTCTTAACCCTACGATCCGGCCCTTTGTATATCAATCACATTAAATCCCTTATAGGAGTGCTTTTTATTCTTTTTATTTCAGTATCACCGTCACCCACTTATGCCTAGGTAGGTGATGTCTAAAGTCCCATTAGTCCACCAGGTCTAGCTCTCATCCAGCAACGCATCAATTCCTCAGACGCTATCCCTTGACAGTCTACCCATTTCTTCCACTGTTTCTGAAACTTAGTTACCGCCTTTCTCTTCACATACACTCTCAATTCCATACGAATAGTATTATTCAATATACCCTTTATCTCCCCTATTACTGGAGGGGACTCATCTAACCAATGGCTTGCTATTGATTTTCGAGCTTGATACAGAATTTTTGCCACCGCCAACTGTTCCTTCTGAGGGACCTCCAGTTGACCTACGCAACCAAGCACACACACCTTGGATTCACTCGGGACCTGCACCTCAAATACCTCATAAATAAGTCTGCGCACATCCTCCTATAACCTTGACAAGCGAGGACAAGACCAGAACATGTGCATCGCATCAGTCTCATCCGCTCCACATCTTGGGCAACATGCATCTCCTCGCACCCCCATTCGCCTGAGCACCAATGGTGTCCGATATACTCTGTGTAAGAGAAACAGTTGTGATCTCCTCTGGGCCACATTTAGTGATAATACACTGGGGGACGCCACCACATCCTCCCACTCCTCATCCAATATGGGTCCCACATCACCCTCCCATTTTTCCCGGACAGCAGCCATCGGGTCTCCCAAGATCTTATCTAGAATTTCCCTATATAGTATGGATATCAGGCCCCTCATGGATGCGGCTTTAAGCACACCTGTCATTACCCCTAGAGATGAGAATACAGCCCCCTCCTGTTCAAACTGTGCCTGCAAGGCGTGCCTAATTTGCAAGTATTGAAAGAACACCGATTGCGGCATGTCAAATTCGTCCTTCAATGCCTGAAAGGTTTTCAGGACACCATCCTGATACAGCTGTTTCAAACACTGTATCCCCTTTCTGTGCCATACCTGCATGCCCTCCAACATATATATTTCCCCTAAATAGGGGTTATCCCACAGTGGAGTGTATTGAGTCCATGGTCCTATCCCCAACAGCTTCCTATACGTACCCCAAACTTTTTGTATAAGTGCGAAGGTAGGTCGATGCCTCACTATTCTTCCTAAAGTCCTAGCCTCCAACATCGCAACCGGTGCCAGTCGTCCACCAAAATGCCTCAACACCCTTGGACACCATGTTCCCTCCTCTGGTACTGCCCACCCACCAAACTGTTGGCACTGTGCAGCCAGAAAGTACGCCCACACATTTGGGATGGCCAACCCCCCTTTATCTTTAGGTAGCTGTAATTTTTCCAAACGAATCCTGGGGACCCCTCTTTTCCAAAGTAGGTCCCTAAACAGACTGTGCATCTTCCGGAACCACAACTTTGGGATCCAAACCGGCGCGTTATGTAATACATATAACAACTGGGGCAACAATATCATTTTGATCAAATTAGCACGTCCCAGAGCTGAGATGGGCAACTTGTTCCATACCTGAACCCTATGACGGATCTCTAATAACAGGGGGGCTAAGTTCATATCAATAAACTCAGAGACATTTCTAGATATCCTTAAACCTAAATATTTAAAAGTATCTACCACTGGAATGTCCTCGTTCTGTACCTGGGAGTAGCCTGTGGGGGACAGTGGCATCACCGCAGATTTAGACCAGTTGATTCGTAGCCCAGAATAGTTACCAAATTCAGTAATGACACTTATTGCCACAGGAAGAGAGCTCTGTACATTTGAAAGAAACAATAACATATCATCCGCATATAGAGCGACTCTTTCCTCCCCCCCCCTATACCGGAATCCCTGCAATTCGGAGTTTTGTCGTAGCAAGCATGCCAACGGTTCGATAGCTAAGGCGAATAGCAACGGCGACAGCGGGCACCCTTGCCTTGTGCCCCTCTCTAAGCTGAATTTACGTGAAGTCAACCCATTCACCCTTACATTCGCCAGTGGTGTCTTATTCAGTCTGCGGTCCCCCTCCATCTCACCACATTGAATAGTACCCAACATTGGAGAGTGGTCCGACAACCTCCGTGGCAGATAGGAGATATCCTGGACTCTGGGCAGCATACTTGAAGAGCCCAGCATCATGTCGATGCGTGACAGGGATCCATAAGTAGAGGAAACACAGGAGTATTGACGTATCCCTATGTTGCGTTCCCTCCATATGTCATGCATACCCATTTCCGCACACCAACGTCCTAGAGACGTGAGTCCACCCCCCCTTCTACCGTCAACCGTTGGGAACCTATCCATTCCTGTATCACACACCATATTGAAGTCGCCCATTATAAGTAGTGGGGCCTCCGGCATAGTGGATAAACGCAGTATCAGATCCCGCAAATGCGTACTTGAGTATGGAGGCGGGACATACAAGACCACCAACACACAATCCCACCTATATAACCTGCAGTGAACTCCAACATACCGACCCTCCGGGTCCGAAAAAGAGGCATGACACACAAATGGGATCGATCTATTAATCAACAGGCTCACGCCTCTAGAGTAGGAGGTATGATAAGAATGGAAACTATGTCCAACCCACGCTCTATGAAGCATCTGTACTGTCTCTTTCGTAAGATGCGTCTCCTGCAACCCAACAACTGAAGCCGAGTGTTCCTTAATGCAGTTAAACATTGCTTGACGTTTCCTAGCATTACCTAAACCCCGGATATTCCAGGACATACACTTAACCAATTCCATCATGCTGATTTGAATTAAAAAGCGTAGCACTCACCACCCAGAATAACCAATATAACCATAAGGACCAGAATCTCCCGGGCCGGATCTCCCTCCCCCCCTCCCCCAACCTAGTAAACATTAAACCTCCCCTCCGTAAAGGGTTAGGGCTATCAGATAGCCTTCTATCGAGTAGTGCAGAGTATCTGCCGTTACAGCGCATCTCACTGAAGTGGGGAGAAACAACGGCTCCCCTGAGACTACGGACGACCAGCATCCTACGCGCTGCCACAGCACCACTCAGAGCACAGAATAGACTCAATAAACGTATAACAATCTGCATTACAACACAACTGCTTGCTGTCTCCTCCGCCGCTACCACACAGTAGTATTCAACCCTTTGTAACTATGCCCTCGTATATGCTACTAAGGGTACCCTTACCCAGCACCCCCACTGGCATACAAGTATGCCATACATGTCAATCCCCCTCATTGTACAGCACTGATATTTAACCATACTCAGAAAAGAGAGAAAAAAAAAAAAATGAGCAGATAGAGAAAAAACAAAAACAATCACAATCACTGTCCTCCAGGTGCATTTTGGTGCCTCCGCAGCCGCGCCTCGTTGGCATCCAACCACTGCAGGGCAGCTCCCGGGTTGTCAAAGAACTGAGTGGAGCCCAAAGCTACCACCCTCAGGCGAGCCGGGTACATCATAGAATATGAAACTTCCAGAGCACGAAGACGTCTTTTGATGTCTTGAAACTGTAGTCTCCTCTTTTGAACCTCTGCTGAAAAGTCCTGGAAAAATGCAATGTGCGCTCCATTGATGGTGATATCATTACGGCTTCTTGCTAGGCGCAATATGCGGTCCCGGTCCTTATAATGTAGCAATTTCACTAGCACCGGACGTGGAGGCCTCCCAGGCGGGCCCGGTCTAGTAGGCACCCGGTGTGCCCTCTCCACCGCAAATAAAGGAGTTAGGTTATCTTTACCGAAGACTTCTAGTAGCCATTTTTCAAAATAATCATCAGGAGTTTGCCCCTCTATCTTCTCCGGGACCCCAATTATTCTAACATTATTTCGGCGTAGCCGATTTTCAAGATCGTCGGCCTTAGCCTGCAACTGTAGTACAGCATGGGATTGATCTCTCATCTCTTGGCGCATCGGAGGTAATGCTGTTTCAACCTCCCTCACTCTGGATTCCACCGCAGTCGTTCTTTCAGCCACCTTGTGCAGGTCGTGTCTCACCTGGAGAATGTCCTCTTTCAATCCTCCCATCTGCCCGGTGAGCTTTACAAGTGTGGCAGCATTAGATTGTACTGCACGCAACACATCTGCCAATGTGGGCTCCCCTTCCTCCTCTGCCTGGGGCTCCTGGGTTTGCACACTGTCCAGACACTCTCTCCCCTCAGTATCACTATCCTCCTCCTCTCCGGACTGCATGTCACTCAAGACCGCATACCTGGACCCTGGTGAGGCTGCTGATGACTGCTGCCGGTCCTCCGGGTGGCCCTGCTGCTTCCTTCCCCCTCCTGACACTTCAGCACGGGCAAAGCTGCCTAACTTAGCAGCGGTATCCGGTCGCAGAGGCTTGGCCGCGCGGCTGCCTGCCGCATGGCGGCCGCCATCTTGTGTGCCGCGATCTGGCTGCTTATCTCCCGCTCGCAGGCGTTTGGGGCCCGTCATACTCTGTCGCCCGGTGGAGGATCGTGTCCCCGGTGTCTGGGTGGGTAAGTCTGCCGTTCCCGGCTGTCCACTGACGGGTAAAAGGATGCTTGACAGGATACGAGCGGCGGAGCTCCGGCACCCTGCGTCCTCTTACATTCGCAGCTAGGCCACGCCCCCGTTACCAATATTATTATTATTATTACAAATTACAAATACAATACACATTTATTAAGTAAATGGGCACTTTACCATTTGCATAATTTTCGTTTTTTAGTACAGGCAGTCCCCGGGTGACATACAAGATAGGGTCTGTAGGTTTGTTCTTAAGTTGAATTTGCATGTAAGTCGGAACTGTATATTTTATCATTGTAATCCCAGCCAGAACTTTTTTGGTCTCTGTGACAATTGGATTTTAAAAATGTTGGGTTGTCATAAGAACCATGATTAACAATAAAGCTTCATTACAGACACCTGTGATAACTGTTATAACTGTTGATTGTAGCCTAGGACTAAAGTACAATAAATTACCAATATCCAGTGGTCCGTTTGTAACTAGGGGTCGTATGTAAGTTGAGTGTTCTTAAGTAGGGAACCGCCTGTAACTATATTTAAATGCCTCCAATTCTACATTGATTTCTATGGAACAAATTAACAAAACATCTTATAATCACTGTAAAGCATTAAGGTATTTATGTATGCTAATGTTATCATTCATGTTTTTCAGTTTCATGGCTTAATCATATTTCTTTTTAATTCTCCCCTAGCATTGGTGACCCTGACTGGAATCAGCATCTACATTGCCTATTCTGCTGCAGCATTTAACTATGCTCTGTACTCCTTAGGCAGTGCAATTCTCTCTGAAATCGACATACGCTTTGGATGGTCCCTGGCCCTTGCGTGGATATCCTTCATTACAGAAGTGCTCACTGGGATGGCATTTCTATTGGCTGCCAGAGTTACCGGTCTTAAACGAACTCGAGACCAGGTTATTTAAATTATAGACAGAATCCTGAAAACAGTGACTCAATCTTACCATCACTTTTTCACATGTAGAGACCTGTCATGATATTGGATATGTACTCTATTGGATATTATGGGCTTTTCAAAGGAACTTTGCCGAGAAGACTATGTTTTATTTACCCCAAAGTGGGAGATGGACTTTGTATGTATAGGTATCGGTTACTTTAGAGTATCTTAATAGTGAAAGGGGTTTTCCAGTATTCTGGAAAACATTTAGGGTGGAAGTATTTGTATAGAAATATAAGTTACACTTCAATGATGGCTTTCTACTGCTTCTGGTACCTTCAGACCCAAAGTCATAATGTCACCTACAATGGGCATGTGATGGTTCAGACAATTTTTGGCCGAGCGGTCTGAATAAACAACACAAAGTATGCCAGCAAAAAATGTGTGCGACATCATGACTTTGGGAAGCGGAAGACATTGGAGAGGCGTTGCTACAACCAAGGCAATCTTCCAGAGAGGTAAGTATTTTTTCCCATTTTTATACAAAATGTTTCCACCTTAGGATTTTCAGGATAAGAAAATACCACTTTAAATTTGTTTTCCCTGCCCCGCCCCATGCGTTTACTACAGAAGATATAGATGGATGTGCCTTGTGATCATCAGTGTTACCTCACTTGACATGTGTTAATATTGTAAACATTGACTTTTGTATTAAATGAACGGAAACTTCTTGGAAACAATCATAAAAACAACCAATTTGTAGTAAATGAGAGTATTAATTATCCAGGTTTTCTGAGCTAATTTGCCATAATAAACCTAATCATGGAAAAACAATACTGTAATATAGTACTATTCTGCACCTGGATAGAGGAGAGATTTCAACTATATACTACTTGATGAGATTATTGCTACAGTAACCAGGCAATTAGAAGAGTAGCTAATGTATCCACAGAACTTGAGATGCCTATTCTGCCGTTTTGGTGGTTCAACAGCCGGGATTCTCTGGATAGGGAATAAATATAATTAATGACATAACCCCTTTAAGAGACTTGCCTATCTAAGTGGTAGGTGATTATTAGTTGAATGGTGGGAGTGCAGTAACCAATACTCTCACCGACCTGCTGCTAGGCTCTATGATTAGAACCCGAAGTTCTGTCCACAGTGTATTGGCCATCAGCATGCATTGCATGTTTTATTCATTTTTATGCTTATTCACTACTAACATGGATGATTTCACCCACAATCAACTCTTAATCACATGTTCTATGGAAAGTTCAATAATAGTTTTGGCCTGAAAACTTTTTTAAGTCTCAGCTCTACTTTTTTACAACTGACTAGCGTCCCTTTATTTGGTAAGAACAACACTTTAATTTACATAAGTGACTACTTATTTTGCAACACATTGTTATTTATGTTAGGGGTAACTGAGCAATATATAATTTTCATTTTTAGAAAAAATATTTGAAATGTAATGAAAATGTGGGTGGAAAAAAAATCACAATTTAACTCTTATTATTTAGTATGTGAAGAATCTCTATCTATGCTTGTTTGGCATCATTTTAAGGCCTTTTTATTTTATTAGAATATCAGAAGGTTTTTTTTTCAAGTAAGAATCAAATTTTTATGGACCAATAGAGTGTGTGGCATTATGGATGTGATGTTGGTTTTGAATAGCTGTAACTACATGCTGGGTTATACAATTGCAAAGGAAATAATCTGACACTCAGGAACTATTGGATACTTACTGTAGGGTGATATTTGCTAGTTATGAGATGACTACCTTGGCTTTTGGCACCACAAGCTTATTTGCCAGAAAAGTGTTTATCCAGTATTGACTAAGCACACTTTATATACAAATGTTGAGGGGTCAGGTTAAAAACACACATATGATAGGTCTATACTTCAAAAATGATTTTAACTTTACAATGGTTGTCATGGGCTTTATAGCAATCTTCCAAAGTTTGTAGCCATCCTAAGGGCTGGACTTAAATGTATCACTTAAATGGTGTGATATGTTGAAAGTTACCATGGGTTACTTTGTTATGGTTGATTCTTGAGTGGAAAGGGTACCTTGGCAAAAGGGGGACAAATGAATTGGGGCTTGGGTAATGTATAATAAGTATGTGTTGCACAGCCATGGCAATATAGCCTGCAATGGGTTGATATTTGCATAATGTCCCACTGGAAAGGACCACAGATGTAAATAAGTAGGAATGTCCACCAAAAATGTGGTGGTGACATCCTTGTGCCATGACACGGAACAATACACAGTCTGCAAAAGACATATAGAGATGAAAAAAACTACAGGTACCATGGTTCTCTCTGTATTAGACTGTGTAGACTAGGATCGCTTGCCATACGACAAAAGGGTCAGAGTCTGACAGACTGCAGGTGTCAAGGAGAAATCGGCCAGGAGCCAATGTCTCTAGAACACAAACTCAGTAGAGAGAAAAAGACAAGAATGGGAGTGCAAAGACTAAAAAGCCCCCTAAAGGAAAAGTAAAATGGACCACAATCAGCCATCTGCTTCTGTACCCACTGTTATAGTATGCTCAATAAAAGTTGGTAAAGTTTTGGTGCCATCTTTGAGTCTTTTCTCTCTCCAAGAAACTGTTTAAACAATAGAAGGTACAGGACAGGGGAAGTCATATAGATTACAACATTCTGCAGGTACCATTAAAATACAATTTTGACCTTGCTATTTTTTTCTTTATTAAATGTTATTAAAAGTTTTTTTTTACACTTAATAAAATATTATCCTTTTTTTACACATAACAATTATGAAATTGAACGAAACTTATTGGATATCAGACCACTGCAAATCTACGAAGACTTGGCCTAACTCTAAACCTTCATCTCAAACAAGGAGAAGACTGATCAGATATGTACCCAAGAGGCCCGCGATCAAGCTCGATGAACTGCAGAGATCTATAGCTGAGGTGGGAGAGTACAACAATCAGTCGTTCACTGAACAAATCTGGCCTTTATGGAAGTGGCAAGAAAAAAGCCATTTCTCAAAGATATCCATAAAATAACAAGACAATGATCCAAACATAAAGCAAAATCTACAATGGAATGGTTCACAAAAAAACATATCCAGGTGTTAAAAAAGCCAAGTCAAAGTCAAGACCTTAGGCTATATTCACACTGACGTATGGGGGACGTATATACGGCCGACGTATATACGGCCGATATACGTCCCCCATAGACGGCAATGGGCGCACGGCGCCCTACGGGAGCGGTACGGTGCAGCACACGTGCACCATAACTTCCTATGGAGAGGGGCGGGGGTGAGCTTCACCTCCACCTCCTCTCCCCGTGCACTGCCGTTGCCCGCTACGGTACGGTACGGGCGGGCAACGGCAGTGTGAATATAGCCTAAATCCAATCAAGAATCTGTGGAAGGAGCTGAAAACTGCTGTTCACACATGGTCTTCATTCATCCTCACCGAGCTCGATTTGATTTCCAAGGAAGAATGGGCAAGAATTTCAGTCTCTTGATGTGCAAAACTAATGCCCCAAGTGACTTGCAGCTCTCATGGTAGCAAAAGGTGGCACTACAAAGTATTAAATTAAGGGGGTTGCAAGCCCTACTTTTCAGTTTGTTATTTTTTTACAAATGTTTAAATATCCAATAAATTTCATTCCACTTCACAATTGTGTCCCTCTTGTTGTTAATTCTTCTCCACAAAAATTACTATAATTACATTTTAGATCTTCATGTTTGAAGCCTGAAATGTGGCAAAATATAGAAAAGTTCAAGGATGTTCCTCATATATCACTATATTTGATGAAGGATAGCTACATCCTAATAGAATTTTTTTTTTTGCCTTCCATGACATCTTTCCCTTACTCTACACCACTCGCCCCCTCCAAAAAAAACCCCACATCCTCTCTGTCTATCTATTGCTATTTCTCTATCTTGACCTTACTACTAGTGTTTGACATGTAAACACTGACATTTTAAAACCCTATAGTAATTGCATGGATGAAAGAGCACTAAAAAGATTTCCTGTAATAGTTGCTATCTGACCCATGTCTTGCCCAGTTCCTACAATTAAAGGGATATTCCCAGATTCTTAAATATACTCAGGATAACAAAATAATATACTCTCTCATTTAGTGTTATTAGGAAAAATGCAGCATTCCAGATATATAATTGTAACCTGTTTCTATCAGTACTGTTGTTTACAATTAGCTTGTTCCTGGATCTGACAGTAAACTCCTGACTATGGTGGGGCACATTCTTTTCATGAATAGCTTCTCTTGTCTGCATGCTGCAGTGCTCCCTACCTCCTGCTCATCCCTCAGCATTACAAGACCAGCATACAGACAAAGGTAATTCCTGCCGGCAAGCAGCAGCGTGCAGAGACTTACTCTACTAGCTACCGACAAGATAAGGTCTTGATCCGAGGGGAGGGGGAGGCATAGCAGAGCTGCCTGTGCTTGTTATAGGTGAGATAGCAGAACTCTTCGTTGCGTCTTATATCCATCTCATTACTCTGAACGGTCTCATTTCTCTTTTACTATTTGTCAGAAGCTAGACTGTTGAGAAGCTAAATAAAAGTGAAGATAAACCCCTTACTGTGATAACCTAAGAACATTGTCAGCACACAGCATCTAATAGCACAGAGGAATCATGAAGTGTCTGCTTAGAGAGTCCCCACCCACACTCTGAAATTTTTACACTTACCAACACTGTGAGAGTCCTGAAAACAGCAGTTAAATTGCAAAGTATGAGGGTTAAAAATTATTTATTTTATTGTGTAACTATCACAAGGAAATTTTGATAACTTTCTTTCATGGGCAAACCCCTTTAATGATCAATAAAAGAGTGATATTGAAGTGCTTATCTATGTTCTGTGCATGCAAGGTACCTCATTTATCAGAGCTGAGTACACAATAAATATGTTAAATACACAGACATATGAAGCTAATAGCAGAGAAATATTGACATTTACATTGTTAAATGAGGAGAGAAATAACTCACTAATTGCCGTCTCATGAAATTTTACTAGTGTTCCTCAGAATAAAAATGAAAAGTATGGACTGAACTGTTTATTATAAAATTATATTTGTATTTTAATTTTGGATACATTTCGATTAACCCCACCCCCCAGTGAAATATGACTTTATCAATCTGTGAATAAAAATCATAAATCCTTTCTTTTAGTAACAGATGGCAAACTCTATATCAATTATATGCCTTAAAGCTGTCTACCCTCATATTCTTCAACGTAATTGTAAAACATCTAAGAATCTTCACCTAAACATCATAAGGAGTAATAATTATTGTATGCTCATTTTCACAGATGTTATGACTTTGCATGTATTTTTTTCTTTTTTTCGTTTGATTTGTAATCAGTGTAAACATTATATATATCTTCAGGGACAATAATAAAATAATTTTCCTAATAGGTTTTCATGACAAATTGTGATTGGTTTGTTTTCTGTAGATGCTTGTTTTTACATCCACTGCAGGCTTGCTGGTTCTTTCTTCATAGCAATCTTTTTGAGGAACATCTTGCCAGATCACTCCATTCTTACTTGTATTCTTCCACAGTGCTGCGGTGGGACCATGAATTGTGTACTGTGTCATGAACTGGCCATAGTGGGGCATATTTACTTACCTTATCTGGCGACACAATTTGAATTTTAAATCCCGCGCTTGGTCCAAATCAGTTGGGTTGTCCGACGGCCACGTCCCCCGATTTGTGTCGCGTGAAAGTCGGATTGCGCGCGCCAAAGACACCTGTTAAAAAAAACCCTGTGCAAATTGGACCTTGGAAAAAGCATAATACTTTGTGCCAAGCACCTTTTTGTAATTCCTATTCACCTTTGTGATGTACCGCCACTCAGGTCACAACATGGGGTGCACATACAATAGGAAGCTTCACAATTTAACACATAAAAGCCCACCCACCTATCCAAGGTGGTATTTATGCTAAATTCTACTCTCTTGTTGCCCAGCTATACTTTACTTATACTTTACTTACTAAGAAGACGATAGACACCTATCTACATAAATTCCTCAACAATTTAATACGGATGAACCAATTAGCTATAAAATTCCCTAAAATGAGTACTAGTAGCATTATCCATCATCCCTATGAAAACTTAAGTTCTGTAAGGCTACAAGTAGACTTATTAGGTTTTAAAGATTTAACACAAAGATGTGCAGTGCAAACATAAAAAGATGAGTATACTGCTATTTTCAAAGAATATAAATACAATACATATATAAATAGTTATAAAATAAAAAGGGCAAAATAAATATGATGTACTGATGAATAGTAGAATTACTTTTGCCTTTAAGTTTCAGTAAGAATGATTCAGACTGCTCCTCCATGTGAATTCCCCAAAACACTGACACCTGGGCATTCCTCAGCTCACTCTTTTAAGACTAGTGGGTTTTAACCTCCCACCACCAAGCTTGTGATGTCACTGAGAGGGGGATATTCACAATCGAATGTGGCTGACCCTTGTACTCAGTGAGGAGTTTTTTCATTAATCTTCATAATAAAACTGTTATTATTGTACGATTGCCTCCAATTACCATTACCTATCACTCCATAGAAAGGTGGACTAAAATAATGAAAGAAAACCATTTTTCCTGACTACTACCACAACCTCTATTAGAGTTCCAAACAGAGCATAGCTCTGCTACCTGAGTTTTACATAAACTATTCTCATCCTGCTTGCAGATGATTAAGATGGGCAAACCCTTTTAAGTTAAGATGGTTTCTACCAACAAGTTGTCCAATATTATAGTGCACGGAATCTGGGACTACTAGTATTAATCTATGCTTATGAAAGAACTTGGCACCATTGGTTAAATTCAATTGTGGAGTTGTGGAGGCCATACAATATTTTATCCTTTAATGGGATACACACTGCTGAGTCTCTGCTGCACATTGCAGTAGGCTGGAAAGCAAGATGTCAATATAACACACCCTGTGATTCGAGATTCGAGATGCAAGCCTATGTTTAATAAACAGAAATGCCAGGTTGACCATGAATGATGCTGAATCTACAAAAATAAGAATTATGCTACTTATTTGTGCTATGTTTAGCAATCCAACAAGCCATTTCCTTCATGTTGCAAAAAACTGAATCATAGATAATCATTTATAATCTAAAAACTGAATCATATTCATTTGATGCAGAATGTAATCTAAAGGGATACTGATGTTGATGTAGATGTCACACTGTTATCCTTGTACATTCTAACACATTGGAAGTCAGCCTTAGAAAAGTGTAACAAATCTATTTATTTGCAGCAATAAATAAGCAAAACCATATCAAATATTATAGAATTTTTCATTTAATGGAGCCATGCGTGCCTTAGATCCACAGGGTAGGGTGTAGGAGAGAGAACACATCTACGCACATCTAACCACCTCTACATTTGCATAAAGCCGGGCCAATACATACTGGTCAACATTTATAAAAAAACAAAGCAAACAGCACTAGGTGCAGTTTGCAAGGGCTGCCAAATTTATGAATTGTGGTGCACGTTCTTCGTTAATCTGGCGCACCCTGCACCAACTTTTTTGGTGCACCTATAACATAGAGTGTGCAACACAATTCTGTCAGACACTGCATGATAAATGTGGCGCATGGTCCGACTGTGCATTGGAACACCTGTTACAGTGGAGAATTTTGTCTTGTGTCGGTTATAGTGCAGCTATGACACAAATGTATAGATATGGACAAGCAGTTTGCACTGAAAAAATCCCACAAAAAAACGTGCAAGGGTTTTAATAAAGGTGGCCATTATGTGCAAATTCAATTCAGTCCCTTCTTGGCATAGAACATACACTCACCGGCCACTTTATTAGGTACACCTGTCCAACTGTTCGTTAACACTTAATTTCTAATCAGCCAATCACATGGCGGCAACTCAGTGCATTTAGGCATGTAGACATGGTCAAGACAATCTCCTGCAGTTCAAACCGAGCATCAGTATGGGGAAGAAAGGTGATTTGAGTTTCTTTGAACGTGGCATTGTTGTTGGTGCCAGAAGGGCTGGTCTGAGTATTTCAGAAACTGCTGATCTACTGGGATTTTCACACACAACCATCTCTAGGGTTTACAGAGAATGGTCCGAAAAAAGAAAAAAAAAGTGAGCGGCAGTTCTGTGGGCGGAAATGCCATGTTGAAGCCAGAGGTCAGAGGAGAATGGGCAGACTGGTTCAATAGAAAGGCAACAGTGACTCAAATCGCCACCCGTTACAACCAAGGTAGGCAGAAGAGCATCTCTGAACGCACAGTACGTCGAACTTTGAGGCAGATGGGCTACAGCAGCAGAAGACCACACTGGGTGCCACTCCTTTCAGCTAAGAACAGGAAACTGAGGCTACAATTTGCACAAGCTCATCGAAATTGGACAGTAGAAGATTGGAAAAACGTATCCTGGTCTGATGAGTCTCGATTTCTGCTGCGACATTCGGATGGTAGTGTCAGAATTTGGCATCAACAACATGAAAGCATGGATCCATCCTGCCTTGTATCAACGGTTCAGGCTGGTGGTGGTGGTGTCATGGTGTGGAGAATATTTCCTAGGCACTCTTTGGGTCCCTTGGTACCAATTGAGCATCGTTGCAACGCCACAGCTTACCTGAGTATTGTTGCTGACCATGTCCATCCCTTTATGACCACAATGTACCCAACATCTGATGGCTACTTTCAGCAGGATAATGCGCCATGTCATAAAGCTGGAATCATCTCAGACTGGTTTCTTGAACATGACAATGAGTTCACTGTACTCACATGGCCTCCACAGTCACCAGATCTCAATCCAATAGAGCATCTTTGGGATGTGGTGGAACAGGAGAATCGCATCATGGATATGCAGCTGTCAAATCTGCGGCAATTGTGTAATGCCATCATGTCAATATGGACCAAAATCTCTGAGGAATTCTTCCAGCACCTTGTTGAATCTATGCCACGAAGAATTGAGGCAGTTCTGAAGGCAAAAGGGGGTCCAACCCGTTACTAGCATGGTGTACCTAATAAAGTGGCCGGTGAGTGTACTTTCCACAAAAAGTCACATTAAGTCCAATGCACACATTAAGACCTCATGTGCCAGATAGTCTAAACCACTATGATAAACCTGACATACAAAAAGCATAAGCCAGTCTAAAAACAACTGGTGCAAACAGTTTGCCTTATGATAAATCTCTCTCCCTCTGAATTCTCTTTAAAAAAAAATGAAAATAATGGTCCATAAAGTCAGCTGTCTTTTAAGAGGGCATTTTATGATCTGGAGCTGCTTTTTTTTTAAATATTTCTTACTAGACCTTTTGGGCATAGGTCTATGTATCGAACAAGATTCTTAAAAGGAACCTGTCATCAGCAATTGGCCTAATAAACCACTACCAGTATATTGTCAAACATCCTAATACCTTCTAGCTTTTTATTCTTTCATGGCCCAGTGTGGTGGCATCATCTAGAATATCACCTTTGAAGTGAGATGTAAATTGGTTGTATAAAGTCAAGGTATTGAGCTCTGAACGCCTCCTCCTCTGTGATTGAAAACATGCACCAGACTTCAGGAGATCTGGTTAGTGATGTCTCTGGATGCAGGACATCATACAGTGAAGGGGCTTTCTAAGGAAGAGAGAACTTGACTTCAGTGTTAAACTCTCCACCTCCTTGACTTTATACAACCAATTTAAATCTCAATTCATAGAGGATTTTCTGGATGATGCCACCACACTGGGCCATGAAAGAAACATGATTTGGAAGGTGTTGAGCTGCCAGATCAATATACTGGTAGTGGTTTATTTGGTCAATTTCATCCATTTAAAGGGGTTTTCCATTGAAAGTCATTTGTGGCTTTTATACAAGATATATAATAAATATCGGACAGAAAAAGATCCATCCTATCTCTAGAATATCACCCACTGTGCTGCTGTTTTCTATATAACATCAAGTTACAGAAACTTGCAGAAACTGACTCAAGAGGTATTGAGGAATATTAGACAATATTATAACATAACTTGTATTAATGAAATATATACAAATTATTAACACAGGGATTAAAGTCCTGGCACAGTCAGGTAAGTAAAAATAGAGGGACTTGTATCAGTAATTGGCTTCCAGTGAAGATTCCTATTGTGATGGGGTTTTATTAGTTTCTGGCATACACTTATGTGCACCGCTAGTTGGCAACCACATGTGTTTGGGCATACAATGATTAATAAATTGTAGTGCAAAAAAATAAACTAAAAAGTGGGAATAATTTGTTCCTAGTCTTCGTAGGGAATATTTTCTCACGTCTCTTCTCAATGTGTTGGAGATACATCAGGAGACATGACAATTACTGACTGTGTTTGTCCATGCACCCTTATAGATGGTAAAGTGCCATAGCCCAATCACAAAACCTAAAGTACTGCTTAGCTGACTGGCTGATACAACAGGGATTGTAAGCTGACTATTGATGATATAGGCCTGCATACAAGGCTTTTATGCATTGTGAACCAAACATACCTTGAGAATGCTGTAGAGACACTGATGCAGAACATATCTTGTTTAATTCCTCAACGGAGTGGTTTTGCTGAAAAACCAATTATAATGAAGCTCTTACCCTAATTATGCTCTCCTCCAGCATGCATAAGGCTGGCTCATCCTGCCCCCATACCCCTTCCGAAGAACTTGTGACGTCAAACAGATTTCCCAGTATCCTGCAGATCATTATGATGCAATGTCATTCAGGAACTTTGGAAAGCTGGGTGCAGGCTGGTTGCCATGGATAAACACATTATTTCCACATACACAGGAGCTGTCTGCACTTCCCAGGCAGGACTTATCAACCTGAGCTGGATGACTCATACACAGCAGCTCGGGGATGTTGCAGCAATTGATTACTTCTTCCAGTCAGGGGCAAGACAGCGCTCCAGGCTTATGCCGGACAGCACAAGGCTGGAGTAGTGCATAATTAGGGTAAGAGGAGAGCACTCCCCCGGGTGGCTACTGGAGCGACAGAGCCTCATTATAATCATTTTATAATTGTTTTTTTCAGCAAAAGCACTCGGATCAGGGATTAAACCAGATATGTTTCTGCATATGTTTAGCTACAGCATTCTTAAGGTATGTTTGGTTCACAATGCACAAAATCAAATGGTAGATTATATTTAATAAAAGTTACGTTTTAATGTAGTTTCATATTCCCCAGTGCCTCTTGAATCAGTGATAGTTTGTATGTAACAGATAAATATTAAAGCATTACATTAAGAAAATTGTATCTACAATGTAATAAAAGCATTACAAAATAGAACTAATCTTATAGCAGGTTTAAACACTCCTGAATATAAAAGCATTTTAATTTAATAATATTAAAAAGAAACAAACAATAGCTCTTGTCTTCTTGATAAGAATGCTTTTTCTGCCATCTAGTGTTAATTTAGAGTAGCACATGAACAACACAAAACTGACAATATTCCAAATGGCATCTACCTTGATGTTACCTGTAATATAACGTATACCATTTCTTTTTCAGTGAGCAGACAGGGATTCATTGATTTAATTTGGAGAGTGATTTTGTTATGGATTTTCCAAATGACAAAAACCATTGTGTGCCTTAGAATTCTGCCATCTAGTGTTCAATTATAGTAATACATAAATAGGAGAATAATATAGTACACCAACACTAGTATAGAAATAGTATATTATTCGACCAAATATACTTTATCAAAGTAATATGTTTGAACTTCCCCATTTCCCTTCCTTTGTTCCTACTTTTAAAAGTGTGTAAAAAGCAACTTTCTGTTCTGTACTATACTGACAAATTATAGATAAGAAGCTCATCATTACATAACTCTTCAGTGCACAGTCTAAGATACTTACAGAACTGAATCATCAATGGCAATATTCACTAGGTATGGAAAGAGTTCATCTTTAGCCTCTTGTCCTTATCTATCTGATGGGTTGGAGTAGATAAGCCTTTCGGATCCACTTGTCACTGCAAGAGAGAGTAGAAATATTTAACAAAGTATATTACAGAGCTAACTACCATCACCTGCTCTATTAACTCACCCCAGACCACCCACTGATAAAAGACGTCAGTGGTAGCGGGTCACGTGTCTACAGCAACATCTGACAATCTCTCTCCATATTTGGTTTGACAAAAATGCATGGAAAATGAGAGTGACATAAAGTATGCCAAACCAGATCTGACCCACATTGCTAAAATGAAGCTGGAGCAGGCCCATAGATTAGTGCCCAGCCTAGACGGTAATAGGAGAAAAACCGGTAATTACTCACCGGTAATTGTGTTTCCTTGAACCACGACAGCACCCAACCAGAGAGAGGGATCCGCCTCCAGGGATAGGAAATCCAGACTTTAAATTGTGCGGTACGCCCCATCTCCTTCAGTGGATTACAGAGACTGTATGGGACTTAATGTTCTTGATTATTTCTGACCACCGTATCATTCAGTATCACTTTCAATGAGAGATTCTCACACCTCTGTGACACACACATAACGCTTAACACCCAAGTGTGAAACTGAAAAGAATTTACAAGGGAGGGAATAACCAGGGTGCTGTCGTGGTTCAAGGAAACACAATTACCGGTGAGTAATTACCGGTTTCCCCCTCTCACCACGACAGCACCCAACCAGAGAGAATAACATAGACGAAAAATTTAGGGAGGGATTACCGAAGACAGAACTCTTCGCCCAAAGGAAAGCTCCTGTGCACCTACTACGTTCAGCCTATAGTGCCTGTAGAAAGTGTGAGGAGAAGACCAGGTGGCAGCCTGACAAATCTGATTAACCGATACCTCTCTAAATTCTGCCCATGAGGAAGAGACTGCTCTGGTAGAATGGGCTTTTAGACCCTCTGGTATCGGCTGGCCTGCTGCTACATAAGCGGAGCTAATAGCTTGCCTGATCCACCTGGCTATAACTACAGCTGAGGCCTTTTGCCCCCTATTCTTGCCTCCAAAAAGAACAAAAAGACTATCAGATTTTCTCCAATCTCTAGTCCTATCTAAATAAACTTCAATGGCCCTTTTAACATCTAATTTGTTAAATTCTCTCTCCCTATCCGTAGAAGGGTTACTACAGAAGGATGGGAGCCTGATCTCCTGGGATCTATGGAATCTAGAGACTACCTTTGGTAAAAAGGCCGGGTCTGTCGTCAGAACTACCCTGTCATCCAGAACCTTAAGGAAAGGCGCTCTACAGGATAGAGACGATATTTCTCCAACCCTACGGGCTGAAGTGATTGCTACCAAAAATACTACTTTAATAGTCAACCACTTTAGTGAACAAGTCTCCAGGGGGTCAAAAGGGTCTTTTATCAGATAATTTAATACCAGAGTGAGGTCCCAAGAGGGTCATAAATGGGGTCATACGAGATGCCGCCTTTATGAACCGAGATATCCAGGGATGAGAGGCTAAGGGGGACTCAAACAGGGAGCTAAGGGCAGAAATCTGTACTTTAAGGGTGGCTGGTTTTAGGCCCTTATCTAATCCTGCTTGCAGGAAATCTAATATCTTAGCTATATTTGGATGAGCTAAGTCTATTTTGTCTGGAGTACAAAAATCTGAGAATACTCTCCAGACCCTGAAATAAATTTTAGAGGTAACTAACTTCCTACTCTTTTGCAGGGTTGTAATGACCTTGTCCGAGAGGCCTTTTTCCCTCAAGATACGCCTCTCAAATTCCAGGCCGTCAGATGGAGGTTCGCAATCTGCGGGTGGAATACTGGGCCCTGGGAGAGGAGATCGTGACTCTCTGGGAGGATCCAAGGGTCTGATATCGATAGCTCTCTCAGTATTGAGAACCATGCCCTCCTGGGCCAGAAGGGGGCTATAAGAATAACTCTGGCCTGGTCCTGCCTTATCTTCTTCAGAACCCTCGAAAGGACAGACAGAGGTGGAAATGCATAGGCGAGGCTGAAGTTCCACTTTATTGAGAAAGCATCCAGACTCAATGATCGATCTCTCGGGTCTAGGGAGCAGAAGAGTCTGACTTGTCTGTTCCTTCTTGTGGCGAATAAATCTACCTCTGGTTGACCCCAGAGTCTGGTTATCTTGGAGAACACCCTCCGATTCAGGGACCACTCCCCCTGTCGTAAGAGATGACGGCTTAGGAAGTCTGCCTCCAAATTGTCCTTGCCCCTTTTGTGTATCGCTGATATTGATTTTAGATTGGCTTCTGCTAGCTCTAGAATCTGATCCGAGAGGCTCATTAAGGACCCGCTTCTGGTACCTCCCTGGCGATTCACAAATGCCACCACTGTGACATTGTCCGAGGCAATCTCAGGTCTGTCCCCCGAATCATCGGCAAAGCTCGTCTGATTGCCTGCAGGATGGCCTCTAGTTCTCTGTAATTTGAGGACCTCCTCCTGGATTCCTCGTTCCATGACCCCTGGAATAGGAGGTCTCTGACCTGGGCTCCCCAACCCGTAGAGCTCGCATCCGTAATCATGGATAGGGGATTCTCCTCTCTCCAAGGCCTGCCTGCCTGGAGGTTCTCTTCTCTTAGCCACCATCCCAGCGAATCCAGGATCTGTCTGGGAAGTGTAATCCTCTGGTCCAAGGAGGACTGGTCCCCTCTCCAGTTCTCCAACATGAAGAGCTGTAAGGGTCTTGTGTGATGCATCGCCCAAGGTACCGCTGGAATTGCTGCTGTAAAGAGACCCAGAGTCCTCATAATCTCCCTTATGGTAGGGGATGGCTGTCTGTACAGCTTCTCCACCGAGGTTACTACCTTCACCACCTTGTCCTGAGGAAGGAAAGATTTCTGTTGAATGGAATCTAATCTGATGCCCAGAAATATCTTTGACTTGGCCGGAGTAAGGGAGGACTTTTTCAGATTCACCATCCAACCCAGGCGATCTAGAATCTTCATTACCACCTTTATCAGAATCTCTAATTTTTCTGATGAACCTGCAATCAGCAGGAAGTCGTCTAGATATGGCACAAAAGTGCCCTGATGTCTCCGTACGTAGGCTCTCACTTCCGATATTAGTTTTGTGAAAACTCTCGGTGCTATCGCCACTCCAAAGGGTAGAGCTCTGAATTGAAGGTGCTCTATCTTGCCGTCCATTATCACCGCCACTCTCAGGAATCTCTGACTGTCTGGATGAATAGGGATGTGGTAATATGCATCCGCTAAGTCTATGGAAGCCATAAAACAATCCTGAAAGAGCAGGTTTATGGTTGACTTTATTGATTCCATCTTCAATTTTTCCACCTGTAGGTAGCAATTTAGTGGTTTTAGATTTATAATGGTCCGGAAGGCGCCGTCCGGCTTCTTTATAAGGAACAGGGTTGAATAGAATCCTGTCCCCTGATCTTGCAGTGGCACTTGCCGTAGCACCTCCTTTCCCAATAAGGATCTCACTTCGGTTTCCAGAGCTTGTTTTTCTGCTCTTCCGGCCACTGAGGTTATCCTGAAAAGCTGTGGGGGAGGGGATAGAAAAGGTAACTTTAGGCCATCTTGTATGATCCCCAAAATCCATTTGCTCCCTGTAATCTTCCTCCACTCCTCCTTGAACAGGGAGAGCCTTCCCCCCACAGGACCCCTGGCGTCATTGCTGACCGGGGCGTTTACTGGAATCCTGAGGTCGGGAAAACATGAACCCCTTAGACCTCCTAAAGGATCGCCACCCCTCTTTCTTGTCTCCGGATCTCTGGGGAGATCTAAATCACCTTGAGGGGCGAAAAAATTTCCTTTCTTGAGGCCTTGTACTAGGAAAACCTCTCTTCCTGTCTGCCGCTTTCTCCAAGATGTTGTCCAGAGCAGATCCAAACAAGAATTCTCCCTCACAGGGAATACTACACAGATGGCTCTTAGATGGAAGGTCACCTGTCCAGTTTTTCAGCCATAAGGCCCTTCTGGCTGAATTGGATAAGGCCACCGATCTTGCTGATAACCTTAAGGCGTCCACCGAGGCATCGGCTAAGAAAGAAGAGGCTTTTTGTGCAGTGGTAACCTCTGAAATAAGATGTGACCTGGACGCACCAGTCTTAATCTTTTCCTCCAGTTGGGAAAGCCAAACAAATAGGGACCTAGAAACGCATGTAGCCGTGACGTTGGGTTTGAATGCGCCCACTGCTGCTTCCCAGGAGCGCCTTAGGAAGCCATCTGCCTTCTTATCCATAGGATCTTTAAGCACACCTGAATCCTACACTGGAAGCGCACTTCCTAGAGACTTTAGAAACGGCAACATCTACCTTCGGTGCCTTGTCCCAAATCTCTGTCTCTTTCTCAGGAAAGGGATACTTCCTCTTCATTGCCCTAGGGATAAAAACCTTCTTGTCCGCCTTGCGCCATTCTGCCTGGATAAGGGAGGAAATATTATCATGGATGGGAAAAACCTTTCTCTTCCTTTCTCCTAGACCCTGGAACATAACGTTTACAGAGCGTTCCTCCTTTTCATCTTCCAATTCCATAGTCGATCTTACTAATTTAACTAGATGATCAATATCTTCGATAGGAAACAGGGGTCTGCCTGACCTGTCCTCCTCTTTGACTCAGATGACTCCCCCGAACTAGGGCCAGAATCTTCAAGTTGCCTGGAAGTGCCCAGGGAATTCTCTGACCTGAGGGATCTCCTTATTTCCTGCACAGAACTCCGCACCTCCTGCTGGATTAGCATACGCATGGATTCAAACAAGGCTGACTGATCCTGTGCTAACAGGCGCTGAACACATTGGTCACAGTTAGGTTTTAAATATGAGTCAGGCAGATTATCTCCACAGATTCTACATGCACGATTCTTAGACTTTACAGTGGCTTTTCCCTTACGAGATTCTTCCCTCTAAAACAAGAATCACATAAGACATCATCATAACCAGTTTAAAGGCATGGTAAGGCCACACTCACCAATCAGCGGACTATCCCCCTACTCAAACTTTACCGTAGCGGTGTCCACCGACTCTCTACCACCTTCATTAGAACTCATCTTATTCAGTGGTGAGGGTACAGCTCCGTTTCTTCCACAACTGGAGCAACTCCTGTGGCTGGCTGTGGGTGCTAGAAACAACACACAGGACTCCTGTGTGGGATCTCCTTTTAAAATCTCCCGCTTCTGACGTCACATCCCACGTGGGACGCTGAACGGCGCGCCACTTCCGGTCCCCGCCGGAAGTGGAGTCGGCGTCATTTTCGAGAAGACCACTGCGGGGAGGAAGAAACCTGCGCTCAGCCGCCTTCCTACGCACGCCTCCAACTCCGGGATCGGAGGCGCGCCGGAGTCCGTCTGCACCCACAGACTGCGCTGCACCTCGCAGCATTCACCTACGCGCCCCGCCGAGTGACCCCCCTACGGTAAGCCTCGGCGGGGGATTTTGTGCAGCCACCTGGGGGTACCTGGGACTCCCATTCCCCCCTTTTACCGCGACTCCTGAGCCTCACCGAGACTCACTGGATCCCCCGTCAGGGACAGGAAACCACTGAAGGAGATGGGGCGTACCGCACAATTTAAAGTCTGGATTTCCTGTCCCTGGAGGCGGATCCCTCTCTCTGGTTGGGTGCTGTCGTGGTGAGAGGGGGAAAAATGGCTAAAATTGCAAAGTAAGGAGTTATAAATTATCGTTATTGGGGCACATTTACTTACCCGGTCAGTTTGCAATCCAGCAGCGTGTTCTCTGTGCTGGATTCGGGTCCGGACGGGATTCACTAAGGTAGTTTCTCCGACGTCCACCAGATGGCACTGCTGCGCTGAAAAGCATCTAAACGCACTGGAATTCACCGAGCCCGACCAAGTGAAGGTAAGCGCGTCCCAAGCGACCCTTTTTTTGTTTTAAATGCAGTGGTTTTTCCGAATCCGTCTGGTTTTCGCTCGCCACGCCCCCCGATTTCCGTCGCGTGCATGCTAGCGCCAATGCGCCAAAATCGGATCGCGTGCACCAAAATCCCGGGGCAATACAGGGAAAGTCGGTGCAAATCGGAAATATTCGGGTAACACGTCAGGAAAACGCGAATCGGGCCCTTAGTAAATAACCCCCAATGTGTAGACATCATAAAGGGACATTTTTTTCAATTTTCACTCACGGGCAAACCCCTTCAATATATTCATGTAATTCAGTCAGTGTTCTAGCTCATAGTGAATACCATAAAACAGCATTATATATATATTTATATATAAATATGTATATATATTATCTCAATATCAAACTATTTTCTTACAAACAAAATGGTTGTATTTCTCATAGTTTAGTTTTTAATAAATGAAATAGTGTCCAATGTGACGATATTTCTCAATATCTCCATTTCTTTTGGTAATTTGCTGCCATCTTGTGGATACATAGCAATATGATCTGATGTTTTAAGATAATATTAAACAATATAACATAAAGACATCATAATAGATTAACAAAACCTGCTTACAGTGAAGAATACAGCCATACGGTGAGGAAGACTAGCCCCATACAGTGAGGAATACAACCGCCATACAGTGAGGAACACTACCCCCATACAGTGAGGAATACTAAACCCATACAGTGAGGAACACTACCACAATACAGTGAGGAACACTACCCCTATACAGTGAGGGACACTACCCCCATACAGTGAGGCACACAACCCCCATACAGTGAGGAACACTACCCCCATACAGTGAGGCACACTACTCCCATAAAGTGAGGAACACTACCCCCATACAGTGAGGCACACTACTCCCATAAAGTGAGGGACACTACCCCCATACAGTGAGGAACACTACCACCACACAGTGAGGGACACTGCCGCCATACAGTGAGGAACACTACCCCCATACAGTGAGGAACACTACCGCCATACAGTGAGGGATACCACCCCCATACAGTGAGGAACACTACCCCCATTCAGTGAGGAACACTACCCCCATACAGTTAGGAACACTACTCCCATACAGTGAGGAACACTACCACAATACAGTGAGGAACACTACCCCCAAACAGTGAGGAACACTACCGCCATACAGTGAGGAACACTACCCCCATACAGTGAGGAACACTACCTCCATACAGTGAGGAGCACTACCCCCATACAGTGAGGAACACTACCCCCATACAGTGAGGAACACTACCGCCATACACTGAGGAACACTACCCCCATACAGTGAGGAACACTACCGCCATACAGTGAGGAACACTACCCCCATACAGTGAGGAACACTACCCCCATGCAGTGAGGAACACTACCCCCAAACAGTGAGGAACACTACCCCCATACAGTGAGGAACACTACCCCCATACAGTGAGGAACACTACCCCCATAAAGTGAGGAACACTACCGCCATACAGTGAGGAACACTACCCCCATGCAGTGAGGAACACTACCCCCATACAGTGAAGAACACTACCACAATACAGTGAGGAACACTACCCCCATACAGTGAGGAACACTACCCCCATACAGTGAGAGACACTACCCCCATGCAGTGAGGAACACTACCCCCATACAGTGAGGAACACTACCACAATACAGTGAGGAACACTACCCCCATACACTGAGGAACACTACCCCCATACAATGAGGAACACTACCCCCATACAGTGAGGAACAATACCCCCATACAGTGAGGAACATTACCGCCATACAGTGAGGAACACTACCCCCATACAGTGAGGAGCACTACCCCCATACAGTGAGGAACATTACCCCCATACAGTGAGGAACACTTCCCGCATACAGTGAGGAACACTACCGCCATACAGTGAGGAACACTACCGCCATACAGTGAGGAACACTACCCCCATACAGTGAGGAACACTTCCCGCATACAGTGAGGAACACTACCACCATACAGTGAGGAACACTACCACCATACAGTGAGGAACACTACCGCCATACAGTGAGGAACACTACCCCCATACAGTGAGGAACACTACCTCCATACAGTGAGGAACACTACCCCCATACAGTGAGGAACACTACCCCCATACAGTGAGGAACACTACCCCCATACAGTGAGGAACACTACCCCATACAGTGAGGAACACTACCTCCATACAGTGAGGAACACTACCCCCATACAGTGAGGAACACTACCCCCATTCAGTGAGGAACACTACCCCCATACAGTTAGGAACACTACCTCCATACAGTGACGGACACTACAGCCATACAGTGAGGAACACTACTTCCATACAGTGAGGAACACTACCCCCATACAGTGAGGGACACTACCTCCATACACTGAGGAACACTGCCGCCATACAGTGAGGAACAGTACCCCCATACAGTGAGGAACAGTACCTCCATACAGTGAGGAACACTGCCGCCATACAGTGAGGAACAGTACCCCCATACAGTGAGGAACAGTACCCCCATACAGTGAGGAACACTACCTTCATACAGTGAGGAACACTACCCCCATACAGTGAGGAACACTACCCCCATTCAGTGAGGAACACTACCCCCATACAGTTAGGAACACTATCACAATACAGTGAGGAACACTACCCCCATACAGTGAGGAACACTACCCCCATACAGTGAGGGACACTACCCCCATACAGTGAGGAACACTACCCCTATAAAGTGAGGAACACTACCCCCATGCAGTGAGGGACACTACCCCCATACAGTGAGAGACACTACCCCCATACAGTGAGGAACACTACCCCCATACAGTGAGGGACACTACCTCCATACACTGAGGAACACTGCCGCCATACAGTGAGGAACAGTACCCCCATACAGTGTGGAACAGTACCCCCATACAGTGAGGAACACTACCGCCAAACAGTGAGGAACACTACCGCCAAACAGTGAGGAGCAGTACCGCCAAACAGTGAGGAGCACTACCGCCAAACAGTGAGGACCACTACCGCCACACAGTGAGGAACACTACAGCCAAACAGTGAGGAACACTACAGCCAAACAGTGAGGAGCACTACCGCCAAACAGTGAGGAACACTACCGCCAAACAGTGAGGAACACTACCGCCATACAGTGAGGAACACTACCGCCATACAATGAGGGACACTACCTCAACACAGTGAGGAACACTACCCCCATACAGTGTGGTACGCTACCGCCATACAGTGAGGAATAATAAACCTATACAGCGAGGAACACTACCGCCATACAGTGAGGGATGCTACCGCCATACAGTGAGGAAAACTATCCTCATACGGTGAGGAATACTACCGCCGTACAGTGGGGAACACTACCCCATACAGTGAGGGACACTACCCCCATACAGTGAGAAACACTACTGCCATACAGTGAGGAACACTATGGCCATACAGTGAGGAACACTACCCCCATACAGTGAGGGACACTACACCCATACATTTAGGAACACTACCCCCATACAGTGAGGAACACTACCGCCATACAGTGAGGAACACTACCCACATACAGTGAGCAACACTACCCACATACAGTGAGCAACAGTACCCTCATACAGTGAGGAACACTACCCCCATACAGTGAGGAACACTACTCCCATACAGTGAGGAACACTACCCCCATACAGTGAGGAACACTACCCCCATACAGTGAGGAACACTACCCCCATACTGTGAGGGACAATACCGCCATACAGTGAGGAACACTACCTCCATACAGTGAAGAACACTACCCCCATACAGTGAGGAATACTACCCCCATAAAGTGAGGACCACTACCTCCATACAGTGAGGAACACTACTTCCATACAGTGGGGAACATTACCACCATACAGTGAGGAACACTACCGCCATACAGTGAGGAACACTACCGCCATACAGTGAGGAACAGTACCCCCATACAGTGAGGAACAGTACCCCCATACAGTGAGGGACACTACCGCCATACAGTGAGGAACACTTCCCCCATACAGTGAGAAACACTACACCCATAGAGTGATGAACACTACCACCAAACAGTGAGGAACACTTCCGCCATACAGTGAGAAACACTACCCCCATACAGTGAAGAACACTACCGCCAAATAGTGAGGAACACTTCCGCCATATAGTGAGGAACACTTCCGCCATACAGTGAGGAACATTACCCCCATTCAGTGAGGAACACTTCTGCCATACAGTGAGGAACACTTCCGCCATACAGTGAGGAACACTACCCCCATACAGTGAAGAACACTACCGCCAAATAGTGAGGAACACTACCGCTACACAGTGGGGAACACTACCGCCAAACAGTGAGGAACACTACCGCCAAACAGTGAGGGATACTACCACCATACAGTGAGGAACACTACCCCCATACAGTGAGGAACACTACCCCCATACAGTGAGGAACACTACCCCCATACAGTGAGGAACACTACCTCCATACAGTGAGGAACACTACCTCCATACAGTGAGGAACACTAACCCCATACAATGATGTACTCTACCGCCATACAGTGAAGAACACTACCTTAATACAGTGAAGAACACTACCTCCATACAGTGAGGAACATTACCTCCATACAGTGAGGAACACTACCTCCATACAGTGGGAAACATTACTGCCATACAGTGAGGAACACTACACTCATACAGTGAGGAACACTACCCCCATACAGTGAGGAACACTACACCCATAGAGTGATGAACACTACCGCCAAACAGTGAGAAACACTTCCGTCATACAGTGAGGAACACTTCCGCCATACAGTGAGGAACACTTCCGCCATACAGTGGGGAACACTTCCGCCATACAGTGGGGAACACTTCCGCCATACAGTGGGGAACACTATCCTTAAACGATGAGGAAACTACCGCTATACAGTGAGGAACACTACTGCCATACAGTGCGATACACTACCCCCATACAGTGAGGAACATTACCCCCATACAGTGAGGAACACTACCCCCTTACAGTGAGGAACACTACCCCCATACTGTGAGGGACAATACCGCCATACAGTGAGGAACACTACCTCCATACAGTGAGGAACACTACCCCCATACAGTGAGGAATACTACCCCCATAAAGTGAGGAACACTTCCTCCATACAGTGAGGAACACTACTTCCATACAGTGGGGAACATTACCACCATACAGTGAGGAACACTACCGCCATACAGTGAGGAACACTACACTCATACAGTGAGGAACACTACACCCATACAGTGAGGAACACTACACCCATAGAGTGATGAACACTACCACCAAACAGTGAGGAACACTTCCGCCATACAGTGAGGAACACTATCCCCATACAGTGAAGAACACTACCGCCAAATAGTGAGGAACACTTCCGCCATATAGTGAGGAACACTACCCCCATACAGTGAGGAACATTACCCCCATACAGTGAGGAACACTTCTGCCATGCAGTGAGGAACACTTCCGCCATACAGTGAGGAACACTACCCCCATACAGTGAAGAACACTACCGCCAAATAGTGAGGAACACTTCCGCCATATAGTGAGGAACACTTCCGCCATTCAATGAGGAACATTACCCCCATACAGTGAGGAACACTTCTGCCATACAGTGAGGAACACTTCCGCCATACAGTGAGGAAAACTACACTCATACAGTGAGGAACACTACCCCCATACAGTGAGGAACACTACACCCATAGAGTGATGAACACTATCGCCAAACAGTGAGAAACACTTCCGTCATACAGTGAGGAACACTTCCGCCATACTGTGAGGAACACTTCCGCCATACAGTGAGGAACACTTCCCCCATACAGTGAGGAACACTTCCGCCATACAGTGAGGAACACTTCCGCCATACAGTGGGGAACACTATCCTTAAACGATGAGGAAACTACCGCTATACAGTGAGAAACACTACTGCCATACAGTGAGGTACACTACCCCCATACAGTGAGGAACACTACCCCCATACAGTGAGGAACACTACCCCCATACAGTGAGGAACACTACCCCCATACAGTGAGAAACACTACTGCCATACTGTGAGGGACACTACCGCCATACAGTGAGGAACACTACCCCCATACAGTGAGGAACACTACCCCCATAAAGTGAGCAACACTACACCCATATAGTGAGGGACACTACACCCATACATTTAGGAACACTACCCCCATATAGTGAGGAACAGTACCCCCTACAGGGAGGAACACTACCCCCGTACAGGGAGGAACAATACCTCAATACCGTGAGGAACACTACTCCCATACAGTGAGGAACACTACCCCCATACTGTGAGGGACAATAGCGCCATACAGTGAGGAACACTACCCACATACAGTGAGGAACACTACCCCCATACAGTGAGGAACACTACCCCCATACAGTGAGGAACACTAACCCCATACAGTGAGGAACACTACCCCCATACAGTGAGGATCACTACCCCATACAGTGATGAACACTACCCGCATACAGTGAGGAACACTACCGTCATACAGTGAGCAACACTGCACCCATACATTGAGGAACACTACCTCCATACAGTGAGGAACACAACCGCCAAACAGTGAGAAACACTTCCGACATACAGTGAGGAACACTTCCCCAAATACTGTAAGGAACACTACCCCCATACAGTGAGGAACACTACCACAATACAGTGAGGAACACTACCACAATACAGTGAGGAACACTACCACAATACAGTGAGGAACACTACCGCCATACAGTGAGGGACACTACCCCCATACAGTGAGGAACACTTCTGCCATACAGTGAGGAACACTTCCGCCATACAGTGAGGAACACTACACTCATACAGTGAGGAACACTACACCCATAGAGTGATGAACACTATCGCCAAACAGTGAGAAACACTTCCGTCATACAGTGAGGAACACTTCCGCCATACTGTGAGGAACACTTCCGCCATACAGTGGGGAACACTTCCGCCATACAGTGAGGAACACTTCCGCCATACAGTGGGGAACACTTCCGCCATACAGTGGGGAACACTATCCTTAAACGATGAGGAAACTACCGCTATACAGTGAGAAACACTACTGCCATACAGTGAGGTACACTACCCCCATACAGTGAGGAACACTACCCCCATACAGTGAGGAACACTACCCCCATACAGTGAGAAACACTACCCCCATACAGTGAGAAACACTACTGCCATACTGTGAGGGACACTACCGCCATACAGTGAGGAACACTACCCCCATACAGTGAGGAACACTACCCCCATAAAGTGAGCAACACTACACCCATATAGTGAGGGACACTACACCCATACAGTGAGGAACACTAACCCCATACAGTGAGGAACACTACCGCCATACACTGAGGAACACTACCCCCATACAGTGAGGAACACTTCCCCAAATACTGTAAGGAACACTACCCCCATACAGTGAGGAACACTACCTTCATATAGTGAGGAACACTACTTCCATACAGTTAGGAACACTACCCCCATACAACGAGGAATACTACCGCCATACAGTGAGGGATACTACCGCCATACAGTGATGAACACTACCACCATACAGTGAGGAACACTACCTCCATACAGAGAGGAACACTACCTCCATACAGTGAGGAACACTACCTCCATACAGTGAGGAACACTACCGCCATACAGTAAAGAGCACTACCCCCATACAGTTAGGAATACAGCCATACAGTGAGAAAGACTACCTCCATACAGTGACGAACACTTCTGTTATACAGTGAGGAAAACTACGCCCATACGGTGAGGAATACTACCCCCATACAGTGAGGAAAACTACCGCCATAAAGTGAGGAACACTACCCCATACAGTGAGAAACACTATCCCGAAACGGTGAGGATACTACCCGCATACAGTGAGGGACACTACCGCCATATAGTGAGGAACACTTCCTCCATACAGTGAGGATCACTTCCCCCATACAGTGAGGAACACTACCCTCATACAGTGAGGAACACTTCCCCCATACAGTGAGGAACACTTCCCCCATACAGTGAGGAACACTTCCCGCATACAGTGAGGAACACTACCACAATACAGTGAGGCACACTACCCCCATACAGTGAGGAACACTTCCCCCATACAGTGAGGAACACTTCCCGCATACAGTGAGGAACACTTCCCGCATACAGTGAGGAACACTACCACAATACAGTGAGGAACACTACCACAATACAGTGAGGAACACTACCGCCATACAGTGAGGGACACTACCCCCATACAGTGTGGAACACTACCCCCATACAGTGAGGAACACTACCGCCATACAGTGAGGGACACTACCCATACAGTGAGGAGCACTACCGCCAAACAGTGAGGAGCAGTACCGCCAACCAGTGAGGAACACTACCGCCACACAGTGAGGAACAGTACCGCCAAACAGTGAGTAACACTACAGCCAAACAGTGAGGAGCACTACCGCCAAACAGTGAGGAGCACTACTTCCATACAGTAGGAACACTACCCCCATACAGCGAGGAATACTACCGCCATACAGTGAGGGATACTACCGCCATACAGTGAGGATCACTACCCCATACAGTGATGAACACTACCACCATACAGTGAGGAACACTACCTCCATACAGTGAATAACACTACCTCCATACAGTGAGGAACACTACCTCCATGCAGTGAGGAACACTACCTCCATACAGTGAGGAACACTACCGCCATACATTGAAGAGCACTACCCCCATACAGTGAGGAATACAGCCATACAGTGAGGAACACTACCTCCATACAGTGAGGAACACTACCTCCATGCAGTGAGGAACACTTCCCCCAAACAGTGAGGAACACTTCCCGCATACAGTGAGGAACACTTCCCGCATATAGTGAGGAACACTACCACAATACAGTGAGGAACTCTACCGCCATACATTGAGGGACACAACCCCCATACAGTGAGGAACACTACCTCCATACAGTGAGGAACACTACCTCCATGCAGTGAGGAACACTTCCCGCATACAGTGAGGAACACTTCCCGCATACAGTGAGGAACACTACCACAATACAGTGAGGAACTCTACCGCCATACATTGAGGGACACAACCCCTATACAGTGAGGAACACTACCCGCATACAGTGAGGAACACTTCCCCCATACAGTGAGGAACACTTTCCGCATACAGTGAGGAACACTTCCCGCATACAGTGAGGAACACTACCACAATACAGTGAGGAACACTACCGCCATACAGTGAGGGACACTACCCCCATACAGTGAGGGACACTACCCCCATACAGTGAGGAATCCTACCCGCATACAGTGAGGAACACTGCCACCATACAGTGAGGAACACTACCGCCATACAGTGAGGGACACTACCCCCATACAGTGAGGAACACTACCCCCATACAGTGAGGAATACTACCCGCATACAGTGAGGAACACTTCCCGCATACAATGAGGAAAACTTCCCGCATACAGTGAGGAACACTACCACAATACAGTGAGGCACACTACCCCCATACAGTGAGGAACACTTCCCCCATACAGTGAGGAACACTTCCCCCATACAGTGAGGAACACTTCCCGCATACAGTGAGGAACACTTCCCGCATACAGTGAGGAACACTACCACAATACAGTGAGGAACACTACCGCCATACTGTGAGGGACACTACCCCCATACAGTGAGGAATCCTACCGCCATACAGTGAGGAACACTGCCGCCATACAGTGAGGAACACTACCGCCATACAGTGAGGGACACTACCCCCATACAGTGAGGAACACTACCCTCATACAGTGAGGAACACTTCCCGCATACAGTGAGGAACACTTCCCGCATACAGTGAGGAACACTACCACAATACAGTGAGGAACACTACCCCCATACAGTGAGGAACACTTCCCCCATACAGTGAGGAACACGTCCCGCATACAGTGAGGAACACTTCCCGCATACACTGAGGAACACTTCCCGCATACAGTGAGGAACACTACCTTCATACAGTGAGGAACACTTCCCCCATACAGTGAGGAACACTACCCTCATACAGTGAGGAACACTTCCCCCATGCAGTGAGGAACACTTCCCCCATACAGTGAGGAACACTTCCCGCATACAGTGAGGAACACTTCCTCCATACAGTGAGGAACACGTCCCCCATACAGTGAGGAACACTACCCCCATACAGTGAGGAACACTTCCCCCATACAGTGAGGAACACTTCCCCCATACAGTGAGGAACACTTCCCGCATACAGTGAGGAACACTTCCTCCATACAATGAGGAACACTACCGCCATACAATGACAAACACTTCTATTATACAGTGAGGAAAACTACGCCCATACGGTGAGGAATACTACCCCCATACAGTGAGGGACACTACCCCCATACAGTGAGGAACACTTCCCCCATACAGTGAGGAACACTACCGTCATGCAGTGAGGGACACTACCCCCATACAGTGAGGAATCCTACCCCCATACAGTGAGGAACACTGCCGCCATACAGTGATGAACACTACCGCCATACAGTGAGGGACACTACCCCCATACAGTGAGGAATACTTCCCCCCTACAGTGAGGAACACTTCCCCCATACAGTGAGGAACACTTCCCGCATACAGTGAGGAACACTTCCCGCATACAGTGAGGAACACTACCACAATACAGTGAGGAATACTACCGCCATACAGTGAGGGACACTACCCCCATACAGTGAGGAATACTACCTCCATACAGTAAGGAACACTTCCCCCATACAGTGAGGAACACTTCCTCCATACAGTGAGGAACACTTCCCCCATACAGTGAGGAACACTTCCCGCATACAGTGAGGAACACTTCCCGCATACAGTGAGGAACACTATCGCCATACAGTGACAAACACTTCTATTATACAGTGAGGAAAACTACGCCCATACGGTGAGGAATACTACCCCCATACAGTGAGGGACACTACCCCCATACAGTGCGGAACACTACCCCCATACAGTGAGGAACACTACCCGCATCCAGTGAGGAACACTTCCCGCATACAATGAGGAACACTTCCCGCATACAGTGAGGAACACTACCACAATACAGTGAGGCACACTACCCCCATACAGTGAGGAACACTACACCCATAGAGTGATGAACACTATCGCCAAACAGTGAGAAACACTTCCGTCATACAGTGAGGAACACTTCCGCCATACTGTGAGGAACACTTCCGCCATACAGTGGGGAACACTTCCGCAATACAGTGAGGAACACTTCCGCCATACAGGGGGGAACACTATCCTTAAACGATGAGGAAACTACCGCTATACAGTGAGAAACACTACTGCCATACAGTGAGATACACTACCCCCATACAGGGAGGAACACTACCCCCATACAGTGAGGAACACTACCCCCATACAGTGAGAAACACTACTGCCATACTGTGAGGGACACTACCGCCATACAGTGAGGAACACTACCCCCATACAGTGAGGAACACTACCCCCATAAAGTGAGCAACACTACACCCATATAGTGAGGGACACTACACCCATACATTTAGGAACACTACCCCCATATAGTGAGGAACAGTACCCCCTACAGGGAGGAACACTACCCCCGTACAGGGAGGGACAATACCTCAATACCGTGAGGAACACTACTCCCATACAGTGAGGAACACTACCCCCATACTGTGAGGGACAATAGCGCCATACAGTGAGGAACACTACCCCCATACAGTGAGGGACACTAACCCCATACAGTGAGGAACACTACCCCCATACAGTGAGGATCACTACCCCATACAGTGATGAACACTACCCGCATACAGTGAGGAACTCTACCGTCATACAGTGAGCAACACTGCAACCATACATTGAGGAACACTACCTCCATACAGTGAGGAACACAACCGCCAAACAGTGAGAAACACTTCCGACCTACAGTGAGGAACACTTCCCCAAATACTGTAAGGAACACTACCCCCATACAGTGAGGAACACTACCTTCATATAGTGAGGAACACTACTTCCATACAGTTAGGAACACTACCCCCATACAACGAGGAATACTACCGCCATACAGTGAGGGATACTACCGCCATACAGTGATGAACACTACCACCATACAGTGAGGAACACTACCTCCATACAGAGAGGAACACTACCTCCATACAGTGAGGAACACTACCTCCATACAGTGAGGAACACTACCGCCATACAGTGAAAAGCACTACCCCCATACAGTTAGGAATACAGCCATACAGTGAGAAAGACTACCTCCATACAGTGACGAACACTTCTGTTATACAGTGGGGAAAACTACGCCCATACGGTGAGGAATACTACCCCCATACAGTGAGGAAAACTACCGCCATAAAGTGAGGAACACTACCCCACACAGTGAGAAACACTATCCCGAAACGGTGAGGATACTACCCGCATACAGTGAGGGACACTACCGCCATATAGTGAGGAACACTTCCTCCATACAGTGAGGAACACTTCCCCCATACAGTGAGGAACACTTCCCCCATACAGTGAGGAACACTTCCCGCATACAGTGAGGAACACTACCACAATACAGTGAGGCACACTACCCCCATACAGTGAGGAACACTTCCCCCATACAGTGAGGAACACTTCCCGCATACAGTGAGGAACACTTCCCGCATACAGTGAGGAACACTACCACAATACAGTGAGGAACACTACCACAATACAGTGAGGAACACTACCGCCATACAGTGAGGGACACTACCCCCATACAGTGTGGAACACTACCCCCATACAGTGAGGAACACTACCGCCATACAGTGAGGGACACTACCCCATACAGTGAGGAGCACTACCGCCAAACAGTGAGGAGCAGTACCGCCAACCAGTGAGGAACACTACCGCCACACATTGAGGAACAGTACCGCCAAACAGTGAGTAACACTACAGCCAAACAGTGAGGAGCACTACTTCCATACAGTAGGAACACTACCCCAATACAGCGAGGAATACTACCGCCATACAGTGAGGGATACTACCGCCATACAGTGAGGATCACTACCCCATACAGTGAGGAACACTACCTCCATACAGTGAGGAACACTACCTCCATGCAGTGAGGAACACTACCTCCATACAGTGAGGAACACTACCGCCATACATTGAAGAGCACTACCCCCATACAGTGAGGAATACAGCCATACAGTGAGGAACACTACCTCCATACAGTGAGGAACACTACCTCCATGCAGTGAGGAACACTTCCCCCAAACAGTGAGGAACACTTCCCGCATACAGTGAGGAACACTTCCCGCATATAGTGAGGAACACTACCCCCATACAGTGAGGAACTCTACCGCCATACATTGAGGGACACAACCCCCATACAGTGAGGAACACTACCTCCATACAGTGAGGAACACTACCTCCATGCAGTGAGGAACACTTCCCCCAAACAGTGAGGAACACTTCCCGCATACAGTGAGGAACACTTCCCGCATACAGTGAGGAACACTACCACAATACAGTGAGGAACTCTACCGCCATACATTGAGGGACACAACCCCTATACAGTGAGGAACACTACCCGCATACAGTGAGGAACACTTCCCCCATACAGTGAGGAACACTTTCCGCATACAGTGAGGAACACTTCCCGCATACAGTGAGGAACACTACCACAATACAGTGAGGAACACTACCACAATACAGTGAGGAACACTACCGCCATACAGTGAGGGACACTACCCCCATACAGTGAGGAATCCTACCCGCATACAGTGAGGAACACTGCCACCATACAGTGAGGAACACTACCGCCATACAGTGAGGGACACTACCCCCATACAGTGAGGAACACTACCCCCATACAGTGAGGAACACTACCCGCATACAGTGAGGAACACTTCTCGCATACAATGAGGAAAACTTCCCGCATACAGTAAGGAACACTACAACAATACAGTGAGGATCACTACCCCCATACAGTGAGAAACACTTCCCCCATACAGTGAGAAACACTTCTCCCATACAGTGAGGAACACTTCCCGCATACAGTGAGGAACACTTCCCGCATACAGTGAGGAACACTTCCCGCATACAGTGAGGAACACTACCACAATACAGTGAGGAACACTACCGCCATGCTGTGAGGGACACTACCCCCATACAGTGAGGAATCCTACCGCCATACAGTGAGGAACACTGCCGCCATACAGTGAGGAACAAAACCGCCATACAGTGAGGGACACTACCCCCATACAGTGAGGAACACTACCCTCATACAGTGAGGAACACTTCCCGCATACAGTGAGGAACACTTCCCGCATACAGTGAGGAACACTACCACAATACAGTGAGGAACACTACCCCCATACAGTGAGGAACACTTCCCCCATACAGTGAGGAACACTTCCCGCATACAGTGAGGAACACTTCCCGCATACAGTGAGGAACACTTCCCGCATACAGTGAGGAACACTTCCCGCATACAGTGAGGGACTCTACCCCCATACAGTGAGGAACACTACCTCCATACAGTGAGGAACACTTCCCCCATACAGTGAGGAACACTACCCTCATACAGTGAGGAACACTTCCCGCATGCAGTGAGGAACACTTCCCCCATACAGTGAGGAACACTTCCCGCATACAGTGAGGAACACTTCCCGCATACAGTGAGGAACACTTCCTCCATACAGTGAGGAACACGTCCCCCATACAGTGAGGAACACTACCCCCATACAGTGAGGAACACTTCCCCCATACAGTGAGGAACACTTCCCCCATACAGTGAGGAACACTTCCCGCATACAGTGAGGAACACTTCCTCCATACAATGAGGAACACTACCGCCATACAGTGACAAACACTTCTATTATACAGTGAGGAAAACTACGCCCATACGGTGAGGAATACTACCCCCATACAGTGAGGGACACTACCCCCATACAGTGAGGAACACTTCCCCCATACAGTGAGGAACACTACCGTCATGCAGTGAGGGACACTACCCCCATACAGTGAGGAATCCTACCCCCATACAGTGAGGAACACTGCCGCCATACAGTGAAGAACACTACCGCCATACAGTGAGGGACACTACCCCCATACAGTGAGGAATACTACCCCCATACAGTGAGGAACACTTCCCCCATACAGTGAGGAACACTTCCCGCATACAGTGAGGAACACTTCCCGCATACAGTGAGGAACACTACCACAATACAGTGAGGAATACTACCGCCATACAGTGAGGGACACTACCCCCATACAGTGAGGAATACTACCTCCATACAGTAAGGAACACTTCCCCCATACAGTGAGGAACACTTCCTCCATACAGTGAGGAACACTTCCCCCATACAGTGAGGAACACTTCCCGCATACAGTGAGGAACACTTCCCGCATACAGTGAGGAACACTTCCTCCATACAGTGAGGAACACTTCCCCCATACAGTGAGGAACACTACCCCCATACAGTGAGGAACACTTCCCCCATACAGTGAGGAACACTTCCCCCATACAGTGAGGAACACTTCCCGCATACAGTGAGGAACACTTCCTCCATACAATGAGGAACACTACCGCCATACAATGACAAACACTTCTATTATACAGTGAGGAAAACTACGCCCATACGGTGAGGAATACTACCCCCATACAGTGAGGGACACTACCCCCATACAGTGAGGAACACTTCCCCCATACAGTGAGGAACACTACCGTCATGCAGTGAGGGACACTACCCCCATACAGTGAGGAATCCTACCCCCATACAGTGAGGAACACTGCCGCCATACAGTGATGAACACTACCGCCATACAGTGAGGGACACTACCCCCATACAGTGAGGAATACTACCCCCATACAGTGAGGAACACTTCCCCCATACAGTGAGGAACACTTCCCGCATACAGTGAGGAACACTTCCCGCATACAGTGAGGAACACTACCACAATACAGTGAGGAATACTACCGCCATACAGTGAGGGACACTACCCCCATACAGTGAGGAATACTACCTCCATACAGTAAGGAACACTTCCCCCATACAGTGAGGAACACTTCCTCCATACAGTGAGGAACACTTCCCCCATACAGTGAGGAACACTTCCCGCATACAGTGAGGAACACTTCCCGCATACAGTGAGGAACACTTCCCCCATACAGTGAGGAACACTATCGCCATACAGTGACAAAAACTTCTATTATACAGTGAGGAAAACTACGCCCATACGGTGAGGAATACTACCCCCATACAGTGAGGGACACTACCCCCATACAGTGCGGAACACTACCCCCATACAGTGAGGAACACTACCCGCATCCAGTGAGGAACACTTCCCGCATACAATGAGGAACACTTCCCGCATACAGTGAGGAACACTACCACAATACAGTGAGGAACTCTACCGCCATACATTGAGGGACACAACCCCTATACAGTGAGGAACACTACCCGCATACAGTGAGGAACACTTCCCCCATACAGTGAGGAACACTTTCCGCATACAGTGAGGAACACTTCCCGCATACAGTGAGGAACACTACCACAATACAGTGAGGAACACTACCACAATACAGTGAGGAACACTACCGCCATACAGTGAGGGACACTACCCCCATACAGTGAGGAATCCTACCCGCATACAGTGAGGAACACTGCCACCATACAGTGAGGAACACTACCGCCATACAGTGAGGGACACTACCCCCATACAGTGAGGAACACTACCCCCATACAGTGAGGAACACTACCCGCATACAGTGAGGAACACTTCTCGCATACAATGAGGAAAACTTCCCGCATACAGTAAGGAACACTACAACAATACAGTGAGGCACACTACCCCCATACAGTGAGGAACACTTCCCCCATACAGTGAGAAACACTTCTCCCATACAGTGAGGAACACTTCCCGCATACAGTGAGGAACACTTCCCGCATACAGTGAGGAACACTACCACAACACAGTGAGGAACACTACCGCCATGCTGTGAGGGACACTACCCCCATACAGTGAGGAATCCTACCGCCATACAGTGAGGAACACTGCCGCCATACAGTGAGGAACAAAACCGCCATACAGTGAGGGACACTACCCCCATACAGTGAGGAACACTACCCTCATACAGTGAGGAAAACTTCCCGCATACAGTGAGGAACACTTCCCGCATACAGTGAGGAACACTACCACAATACAGTGAGGAACACTACCCCCATACAGTGAGGAACACTTCCCCCATACAGTGAGGAACACTTCCCGCATACAGTGAGGAACACTTCCCGCATACAGTGAGGAACACTTCCCGCATACAGTGAGGAACACTTCCCGCATACAGTGAGGGACTCTACCCCCATACAGTGAGGAACACTACCTCCATACAGTGAGGAACACTTCCCCCATACAGTGAGGAACACTACCCTCATACAGTGAGGAACACTTCCCGCATGCAGTGAGGAACACTTCCCCCATACAGTGAGGAACACTTCCCGCATACAGTGAGGAACACTTCCCGCATACAGTGAGGAACACTTCCTCCATACAGTGAGGAACACGTCCCCCATACAGTGAGGAACACTACCCCCATACAGTGAGGAACACTTCCCCCATACAGTGAGGAACACTTCCCCCATACAGTGAGGAACACTTCCCGCATACAGTGAGGAACACTTCCTCCATACAATGAGGAACACTACCGCCATACAGTGACAAACACTTCTATTATACAGTGAGGAAAACTACGCCCATACGGTGAGGAATACTACCCCCATACAGTGAGGGACACTACCCCCATACAGTGAGGAATCCTACCCCCATACAGTGAGGAACACTGCCGCCATACAGTGAAGAACACTACCGCCATACAGTGAGGGACACTACCCCCATACAGTGAGGAACACTGCCGCCATACAGTGAAGAACACTACCGCCATACAGTGAGGGACACTACCCCCATACAGTGAGGAATACTACCCCCATACAGTGAGGAACACTTCCCCCATACAGTGAGGAACACTTCCCGCATACAGTGAGGAACACTTCCCGCATACAGTGAGGAACACTACCACAATACAGTGAGGAATACTACCGCCATACAGTGAGGGACACTACCCCCATACAGTGAGGAATACTACCTCCATACAGTAAGGAACACTTCCCCCATACAGTGAGGAACACTTCCTCCATACAGTGAGGAACACTTCCCCCATACAGTGAGGAACACTTCCCGCATACAGTGAGGAACACTTCCCGCATACAGTGAGGAACACTTCCTCCATACAGTGAGGAACACGTCCCCCATACAGTGAGGAACACTACCCCCATACAGTGAGGAACACTTCCCCCATACAGTGAGGAACACTTCCCCCATACAGTGAGGAACACTTCCCGCATACAGTGAGGAACACTTCCTCCATACAATGACAAACACTTCTATTATACAGTGAGGAAAACTACGCCCATACGGTGAGGAATACTACCCCCATACAGTGAGGGACACTACCCCCATACAGTGAGGAACACTTCCCCCATACAGTGAGGAACACTACCGTCATGCAGTGAGGGACACTACCCCCATACAGTGAGGAATCCTACCCCCATACAGTGAGGAACACTGCCGCCATACAGTGATGAACACTACCGCCATACAGTGAGGGACACTACCCCCATACAGTGAGGAATACTACCCCCATACAGTGAGGAACACTTCCCCCATACAGTGAGGAACACTTCCCGCATACAGTGAGGAACACTTCCCGCATACAGTGAGGAACACTACCACAATACAGTGAGGAATACTACCGCCATACAGTGAGGGACACTACCCCCATACAGTGAGGAATACTACCTCCATACAGTAAGGAACACTTCCCCCATACAGTGAGGAACACTTCCTCCATACAGTGAGGAACACTTCCCCCATACAGTGAGGAACACTTCCCGCATACAGTGAGGAACACTTCCCGCATACAGTGAGGAACACTTCCCCCATACAGTGAGGAACACTATCGCCATACAGTGACAAACACTTCTATTATACAGTGAGGAAAACTACGCCCATACGGTGAGGAATACTACCCCCATACAGTGAGGGACACTACCCCCATACAGTGCGGAACACTACCCCCATACAGTGAGGAACACTACCCGCATCCAATGAGGAACACTTCCCGCATACAGTGAGGAACACTACCACAATACAGTGAGGCACACTACCCCCATACAGTGAGGAACACTACACCCATAGAGTGATGAACACTATCGCCAAACAGTGAGAAACACTTCCGTCATACAGTGAGGAACACTTCCGCCATACTGTGAGGAACACTTCCGCCATACAGTGGGGAACACTTCCGCAATACAGTGAGGAACACTTCCGCCATACAGGGGGGAACACTATCCTTAAACGATGAGGAAACTACCGCTATACAGTGAGAAACACTACTGCCATACAGTGAGATACACTACCCCCATACAGGGAGGAACACTACCCCCATACAGTGAGGAACACTACCCCCATACAGTGAGAAACACTACTGCCATACTGTGAGGGACACTACCGCCATACAGTGAGGAACACTACCCCCTACAGGGAGGAACACTACCCCCGTACAGGGAGGAACAATACCTCAATACCGTGAGGAACACTACTCCCATACAGTGAGGAACACTACCCCCATACTGTGAGGGACAATAGCGCCATACAATGAGGAACACTACCCCCATACAGTGAGGGACACTAACCCCATACAGTGAGGAACACTACCCCCATACAGTGAGGATCACTACCCCATACAGTGATGAACACTACCCGCATACAGTGAGGAACTCTACCGTCATACAGTGAGCAACACTGCAACCATACATTGAGGAACACTACCTCCATACAGTGAGGAACACAACCGGCAAACAGTGAGAAACACTTCCGACCTACAGTGAGGAACACTTCCCCAAATACTGTAAGGAACACTACCCCCATACAGTGAGGAACACTACCTTCATATAGTGAGGAACACTACTTCCATACAGTTAGGAACACTACCCCCATACAACGAGGAATACTACCGCCATACAGTGAGGGATACTACCGCCATACAGTGATGAACACTACCACCATACAGTGAGGAACACTACCTCCATACAGAGAGGAACACTACCTCCATACAGTGAGGAACACTACCTCCATACAGTGAGGAACACTACCGCCATACAGTGAAAAGCACTACCCCCATACAGTTAGGAATACAGCCATACAGTGAGAAAGACTACCTCCATACAGTGACGAACACTTCTGTTATACAGTGAGGAAAACTACGCCCATACGGTGAGGAATACTACCCCCATACAGTGAGGAAAACTACCGCCATAAAGTGAGGAACACTACCCCACACAGTGAGAAACACTATCCCGAAACGGTGAGGATACTACCCGCATACAGTGAGGGACACTACCGCCATATAGTGAGGAACACTTCCTCCATACAGTGAGGAACACTTCCCCCATACAGTGAGGAACACTTCCCCCATACAGTGAGGAACACTTCCCGCATACAGTGAGGAACACTACCACAATACAGTGAGGAACACTACCACAATACAGTGAGGAACACTACCGCCATACAGTGAGGGACACTACCCCCATACAGTGTGGAACACTACCCCCATACAGTGAGGAACACTACCGCCATACAGTGAGGGACACTACCCCATACAGTGAGGAGCACTACCGCCAAACAGTGAGGAGCAGTACCGCCAACCAGTGAGGAACACTACCGCCACACAGTGAGGAACAGTACCGCCAAACAGTGAGTAACACTACAGCCAAACAGTGAGGAGCACTACTTCCATACAGTAGGAACACTACCCCCATACAGCGAGGAATACTACCGCCATACAGTGAGGGATACTACCGCCATACAGTGAGGATCACTACCCCATACAGTGAGGAACACTACCTCCATACAGTGAGGAACACTACCTCCATGCAGTGAGGAACACTACCTCCATACAGTGAGGAACACTACCGCCATACATTGAAGAGCACTACCCCCATACAGTGAGGAATACAGCCATACAGTGAGGAACACTACCTCCATACAGTGAGGAACACTACCTCCATGCAGTGAGGAACACTTCCCCCAAACAGTGAGGAACACTTCCCGCATACAGTGAGGAACACTTCCCGCATATAGTGAGGAACACTACCACAATACAGTGAGGAACTCTACCGCCATACATTGAGGGACACAACCCCCATACAGTGAGGAACACTACCTCCATACAGTGAGGAACACTACCTCCATGCAGTGAGGAACACTTCCCCCAAACAGTGAGGAACACTTCCCGCATACAGTGAGGAACACTTCCCGCATACAGTGAGGAACACTACCACAATACAGTGAGGAACTCTACCGCCATACATTGAGGGACACAACCCCTATACAGTGAGGAACACTACCCGCATACAGTGAGGAACACTTCCCCCATACAGTGAGGAACACTTTCCGCATACAGTGAGGAACACTTCCCGCATACAGTGAGGAACACTACCACAATACAGTGAGGAACACTACCACAATACAGTGAGGAACACTACCGCCATACAGTGAGGGACACTACCCCCATACAGTGAGGAATCCTACCCGCATACAGTGAGGAACACTGCCACCATACAGTGAGGAACACTACCGCCATACAGTGAGGGACACTACCCCCATACAGTGAGGAACACTACCCCCATACAGTGAGGAACACTACCCGCATACAGTGAGGAACACTTCTCGCATACAATGAGGAAAACTTCCCGCATACAGTAAGGAACACTACAACAATACAGTGAGGCACACTACCCCCATACAGTGAGGAACACTTCCCCCATACAGTGAGAAACACTTCTCCCATACAGTGAGGAACACTTCCCGCATACAGTGAGGAACACTTCCCGCATACAGTGAGGAACACTACCACAATACAGTGAGGAACACTACCGCCATGCTGTGAGGGACACTACCCCCATACAGTGAGGAATCCTACCGCCATACAGTGAGGAACACTGCCGCCATACAGTGAGGAACAAAACCGCCATACAGTGAGGGACACTACCCCCATACAGTGAGGAACACTACCCTCATACAGTGAGGAACACTTCCCGCATACAGTGAGGAACACTTCCCGCATACAGTGAGGAACACTACCACAATACAGTGAGGAACACTACCCCCATACAGTGAGGAACACTTCCCCCATACAGTGAGGAACACTTCCCGCATACAGTGAGGAACACTTCCCGCATACAGTGAGGAACACTTCCCGCATACAGTGAGGAACACTTCCCGCATACAGTGAGGGACTCTACCCCCATACAGTGAGGAACACTACCTCCATACAGTGAGGAACACTTCCCCCATACAGTGAGGAACACTACCCTCATACAGTGAGGAACACTTCCCCCATGCAGTGAGGAACACTTCCCCCATACAGTGAGGAACACTTCCCGCATACAGTGAGGAACACTTCCCGCATACAGTGAGGAACACTTCCTCCATACAGTGAGGAACACGTCCCCCATACAGTGAGGAACACTACCCCCATACAGTGAGGAACACTTCCCCCATGCAGTGATGAACACTTCCCCCATACAGTGAGGAACACTTCCCGCATACAGTGAGGAACACTTCCCGCATACAGTGAGGAACACTTCCTCCATACAGTGAGGAACACGTCCCCCATACAGTGAGGAACACTACCCCCATACAGTGAGGAACACTTCCCCCATACAGTGAGGAACACTTCCCCCATACAGTGAGGAACACTTCCCGCATACAGTGAGGAACACTTCCTCCATACAATGAGGAACACTACCGCCATACAGTGACAAACACTTCTATTATACAGTGAGGAAAACTACGCCCATACGGTGAGGAATGCTACCCCCATACAGTGAGGGACACTACCCCCATACAGTGAGGAACACTTCCCCCATACAGTGAGGAACACTACCGTCATGCAGTGAGGGACACTACCCCCATACAGTGAGGAATCCTACCCCCATACAGTGAGGAACACTGCCGCCATACAGTGAAGAACACTACCGCCATACAGTGAGGGACACTACCCCCATACAGTGAGGAATACTACCCCCATACAGTGAGGAACACTTCCCCCATACAGTGAGGAACACTTCCCGCATACAGTGAGGAACACTTCCCGCATACAGTGAGGAACACTACCACAATACAGTGAGGAATACTACCGCCATACAGTGAGGGACACTACCCCCATACAGTGAGGAATACTACCTCCATACAGTAAGGAACACTTCCCCCATACAGTGAGGAACACTTCCTCCATACAGTGAGGAACACTTCCCCCATACAGTGAGGAACACTTCCCGCATACAGTGAGGAACACTTCCCGCATACAGTGAGGAACACTACCCCCATACAGTGAGGAACACTATCGCCATACAGTGACAAACACTTCTATTATACAGTGAGGAAAACTACGCCCATACGGTGAGGAATACTACTCCCATACAGTGAGGGACACTACCCCCATACAGTGCGGAACACTACCCCCATACAGTGAGGAACACTACCCGCATCCAGTGAGGAACACTTCCCGCATACAATGAGGAACACTTCCCGCATACAGTGAGGAACACTACCACAATACAGTGAGGCACACTACCCCCATACAGTGAGGAACACTTCCCCCATACAGTGAGGAACACTTCCCGCATACAGTGAGGAACACTTCCCGCATACAGTGAGGAACACTTCCCGCATACAGTGAGGAACACTACCACAATACAGTGAGGAACACTACCGCCATACTGTGAGGGACACTACCCCCATACAGTGAGGAATCCTACCCCCATACAGTGAGGAACACTGCCGCCATATAGTGAGGAACACTACCGCCATACAGTGAGGGACACTACCCCCATACAGTGAGGAACACTACCCTCATACAGTGAGGACCACTTCCCGCATACAGTGAGGAACACTTCCCGCATACAGTGAGGAACACTACCACAATACAGTGAGGAACACTACCCCCATACAGTGAGGAACACTTCCCCCATACAGTGAGGAACACTTCCCGCATACAGTGAGGAACACTTCCAGCATACACTGAGGAACACTTCCCGCATACAGTGAGGAACACTTCCCGCATACAGTGAGGGACACTACCCCCATACAGTGAGGAACACTACCTCCATACAGTGAGGAACACTTCCCCCATACAGTGAGGAACACTACCCTCATACAGTGAGGAACACTTCCCCCATACAGTGAGGAACACTTCCCCCATACAGTGAGGAACACTTCCCGCATACAGTGAGGAACACTTCCCGCATACAGTGAGGAACACTTCCTCCATACAGTGAGGAACACTTCCCCCATACAGTGAGGAACACTACCCCCATACAGTGAGGAACACTTCCCCCATACAGTGAGGAACACTTCCCCCATACAGTGAGGAACACTTCCCGCATACAGTGAGGAACACTTCCTCCATACAGTGAGGAACACTACCGCCATACTGTGACACACACTTCTATTATACAGTGAGGAAAACTACGCCCATACGGTGAGGAATACTACCCCCATACAGTGAGGGACACTACCCCCATACAGTGAGGAACACTTCCCCCATACAGTGAGGAACACTACCGTCATACAGTGAGGGACACTACCCCCATACAGTGAGGAATCCTACCCCCATACAGTGAGGAACACTGCCGCCATACAGTGAAGAACACTACCGCCATACAGTGAGGGACACTACCCCCATACAGTGAGGAATACTACCCCCATACAGTGAGGAACACTTCCCCCATACAGTGAGGAACACTTCCCGCATACAGTGAGGAACACTTCCCGCATACAGTGAGGAACACTACCACAATACAGTGAGGAATACTACCGCCATACAGTGAGGGACACTACCCCCATACAGTGAGGAACACTACCGCCATACAGTGAGGGACACTACCCCATACAGTGAGGAGCACTACCGCCAAACAGTGAGGAGCAGTACCGCCAACCAGTGAGGAACACTACCGCCACACATTGAGGAACAGTACCGCCAAACAGTGAGTAACACTACAGCCAAACAGTGAGGAGCACTACTTCCATACAGTAGGAACACTACCCCAATACAGCGAGGAATACTACCGCCATACAGTGAGGGATACTACCGCCATACAGTGAGGATCACTACCCCATACAGTGAGGAACACTACCTCCATACAGTGAGGAACACTACCTCCATGCAGTGAGGAACACTACCTCCATACAGTGAGGAACACTACCGCCATACATTGAAGAGCACTACCCCCATACAGTGAGGAATACAGCCATACAGTGAGGAACACTACCTCCATACAGTGAGGAACACTACCTCCATGCAGTGAGGAACACTTCCCCCAAACAGTGAGGAACACTTCCCGCATACAGTGAGGAACACTTCCCGCATATAGTGAGGAACACTACCCCCATACAGTGAGGAACTCTACCGCCATACATTGAGGGACACAACCCCCATACAGTGAGGAACACTACCTCCATACAGTGAGGAACACTACCTCCATGCAGTGAGGAACACTTCCCCCAAACAGTGAGGAACACTTCCCGCATACAGTGAGGAACACTTCCCGCATACAGTGAGGAACACTACCACAATACAGTGAGGAACTCTACCGCCATACATTGAGGGACACAACCCCTATACAGTGAGGAACACTACCCGCATACAGTGAGGAACACTTCCCCCATACAGTGAGGAACACTTTCCGCATACAGTGAGGAACACTTCCCGCATACAGTGAGGAACACTACCACAATACAGTGAGGAACACTACCACAATACAGTGAGGAACACTACCGCCATACAGTGAGGGACACTACCCCCATACAGTGAGGAATCCTACCCGCATACAGTGAGGAACACTGCCACCATACAGTGAGGAACACTACCGCCATACAGTGAGGGACACTACCCCCATACAGTGAGGAACACTACCCCCATACAGTGAGGAACACTACCCGCATACAGTGAGGAACACTTCTCGCATACAATGAGGAAAACTTCCCGCATACAGTAAGGAACACTACAACAATACAGTGAGGATCACTACCCCCATACAGTGAGAAACACTTCCCCCATACAGTGAGAAACACTTCTCCCATACAGTGAGGAACACTTCCCGCATACAGTGAGGAACACTTCCCGCATACAGTGAGGAACACTTCCCGCATACAGTGAGGAACACTACCACAATACAGTGAGGAACACTACCGCCATGCTGTGAGGGACACTACCCCCATACAGTGAGGAATCCTACCGCCATACAGTGAGGAACACTGCCGCCATACAGTGAGGAACAAAACCGCCATACAGTGAGGGACACTACCCCCATACAGTGAGGAACACTACCCTCATACAGTGAGGAACACTTCCCGCATACAGTGAGGAACACTTCCCGCATACAGTGAGGAACACTACCACAATACAGTGAGGAACACTACCCCCATACAGTGAGGAACACTTCCCCCATACAGTGAGGAACACTTCCCGCATACAGTGAGGAACACTTCCCGCATACAGTGAGGAACACTTCCCGCATACAGTGAGGAACACTTCCCGCATACAGTGAGGGACTCTACCCCCATACAGTGAGGAACACTACCTCCATACAGTGAGGAACACTTCCCCCATACAGTGAGGAACACTACCCTCATACAGTGAGGAACACTTCCCGCATGCAGTGAGGAACACTTCCCCCATACAGTGAGGAACACTTCCCGCATACAGTGAGGAACACTTCCCGCATACAGTGAGGAACACTTCCTCCATACAGTGAGGAACACGTCCCCCATACAGTGAGGAACACTACCCCCATACAGTGAGGAACACTTCCCCCATACAGTGAGGAACACTTCCCCCATACAGTGAGGAACACTTCCCGCATACAGTGAGGAACACTTCCTCCATACAATGAGGAACACTACCGCCATACAGTGACAAACACTTCTATTATACAGTGAGGAAAACTACGCCCATACGGTGAGGAATACTACCCCCATACAGTGAGGGACACTACCCCCATACAGTGAGGAACACTTCCCCCATACAGTGAGGAACACTACCGTCATGCAGTGAGGGACACTACCCCCATACAGTGAGGAATCCTACCCCCATACAGTGAGGAACACTGCCGCCATACAGTGAAGAACACTACCGCCATACAGTGAGGGACACTACCCCCATACAGTGAGGAATACTACCCCCATACAGTGAGGAACACTTCCCCCATACAGTGAGGAACACTTCCCGCATACAGTGAGGAACACTTCCCGCATACAGTGAGGAACACTACCACAATACAGTGAGGAATACTACCGCCATACAGTGAGGGACACTACCCCCATACAGTGAGGAATACTACCTCCATACAGTAAGGAACACTTCCCCCATACAGTGAGGAACACTTCCTCCATACAGTGAGGAACACTTCCCCCATACAGTGAGGAACACTTCCCGCATACAGTGAGGAACACTTCCCGCATACAGTGAGGAACACTTCCTCCATACAGTGAGGAACACTTCCCCCATACAGTGAGGAACACTACCCCCATACAGTGAGGAACACTTCCCCCATACAGTGAGGAACACTTCCCCCATACAGTGAGGAACACTTCCCGCATACAGTGAGGAACACTTCCTCCATACAATGAGGAACACTACCGCCATACAATGACAAACACTTCTATTATACAGTGAGGAAAACTACGCCCATACGGTGAGGAATACTACCCCCATACAGTGAGGGACACTACCCCCATACAGTGAGGAACACTTCCCCCATACAGTGAGGAACACTACCGTCATGCAGTGAGGGACACTACCCCCATACAGTGAGGAATCCTACCCCCATACAGTGAGGAACACTGCCGCCATACAGTGATGAACACTACCGCCATACAGTGAGGGACACTACCCCCATACAGTGAGGAATACTACCCCCATACAGTGAGGAACACTTCCCCCATACAGTGAGGAACACTTCCCGCATACAGTGAGGAACACTTCCCGCATACAGTGAGGAACACTACCACAATACAGTGAGGAATACTACCGCCATACAGTGAGGGACACTACCCCCATACAGTGAGGAATACTACCTCCATACAGTAAGGAACACTTCCCCCATACAGTGAGGAACACTTCCTCCATACAGTGAGGAACACTTCCCCCATACAGTGAGGAACACTTCCCGCATACAGTGAGGAACACTTCCCGCATACAGTGAGGAACACTTCCCCCATACAGTGAGGAACACTATCGCCATACAGTGACAAAAACTTCTATTATACAGTGAGGAAAACTACGCCCATACGGTGAGGAATACTACCCCCATACAGTGAGGGACACTACCCCCATACAGTGCGGAACACTACCCCCATACAGTGAGGAACACTACCCGCATCCAGTGAGGAACACTTCCCGCATACAATGAGGAACACTTCCCGCATACAGTGAGGAACACTACCACAATACAGTGAGGAACTCTACCGCCATACATTGAGGGACACAACCCCTATACAGTGAGGAACACTACCCGCATACAGTGAGGAACACTTCCCCCATACAGTGAGGAACACTTTCCGCATACAGTGAGGAACACTTCCCGCATACAGTGAGGAACACTACCACAATACAGTGAGGAACACTACCACAATACAGTGAGGAACACTACCGCCATACAGTGAGGGACACTACCCCCATACAGTGAGGAATCCTACCCGCATACAGTGAGGAACACTGCCACCATACAGTGAGGAACACTACCGCCATACAGTGAGGGACACTACCCCCATACAGTGAGGAACACTACCCCCATACAGTGAGGAACACTACCCGCATACAGTGAGGAACACTTCTCGCATACAATGAGGAAAACTTCCCGCATACAGTAAGGAACACTACAACAATACAGTGAGGCACACTACCCCCATACAGTGAGGAACACTTCCCCCATACAGTGAGAAACACTTCTCCCATACAGTGAGGAACACTTCCCGCATACAGTGAGGAACACTTCCCGCATACAGTGAGGAACACTACCACAACACAGTGAGGAACACTACCGCCATGCTGTGAGGGACACTACCCCCATACAGTGAGGAATCCTACCGCCATACAGTGAGGAACACTGCCGCCATACAGTGAGGAACAAAACCGCCATACAGTGAGGGACACTACCCCCATACAGTGAGGAACACTACCCTCATACAGTGAGGAAAACTTCCCGCATACAGTGAGGAACACTTCCCGCATACAGTGAGGAACACTACCACAATACAGTGAGGAACACTACCCCCATACAGTGAGGAACACTTCCCCCATACAGTGAGGAACACTTCCCGCATACAGTGAGGAACACTTCCCGCATACAGTGAGGAACACTTCCCGCATACAGTGAGGAACACTTCCCGCATACAGTGAGGGACTCTACCCCCATACAGTGAGGAACACTACCTCCATACAGTGAGGAACACTTCCCCCATACAGTGAGGAACACTACCCTCATACAGTGAGGAACACTTCCCGCATGCAGTGAGGAACACTTCCCCCATACAGTGAGGAACACTTCCCGCATACAGTGAGGAACACTTCCCGCATACAGTGAGGAACACTTCCTCCATACAGTGAGGAACACGTCCCCCATACAGTGAGGAACACTACCCCCATACAGTGAGGAACACTTCCCCCATACAGTGAGGAACACTTCCCCCATACAGTGAGGAACACTTCCCGCATACAGTGAGGAACACTTCCTCCATACAATGAGGAACACTACCGCCATACAGTGACAAACACTTCTATTATACAGTGAGGAAAACTACGCCCATACGGTGAGGAATACTACCCCCATACAGTGAGGGACACTACCCCCATACAGTGAGGAATCCTACCCCCATACAGTGAGGAACACTGCCGCCATACAGTGAAGAACACTACCGCCATACAGTGAGGGACACTACCCCCATACAGTGAGGAACACTGCCGCCATACAGTGAAGAACACTACCGCCATACAGTGAGGGACACTACCCCCATACAGTGAGGAATACTACCCCCATACAGTGAGGAACACTTCCCCCATACAGTGAGGAACACTTCCCGCATACAGTGAGGAACACTTCCCGCATACAGTGAGGAACACTACCACAATACAGTGAGGAATACTACCGCCATACAGTGAGGGACACTACCCCCATACAGTGAGGAATACTACCTCCATACAGTAAGGAACACTTCCCCCATACAGTGAGGAACACTTCCTCCATACAGTGAGGAACACTTCCCCCATACAGTGAGGAACACTTCCCGCATACAGTGAGGAACACTTCCCGCATACAGTGAGGAACACTTCCTCCATACAGTGAGGAACACGTCCCCCATACAGTGAGGAACACTACCCCCATACAGTGAGGAACACTTCCCCCATACAGTGAGGAACACTTCCCCCATACAGTGAGGAACACTTCCCGCATACAGTGAGGAACACTTCCTCCATACAATGACAAACACTTCTATTATACAGTGAGGAAAACTACGCCCATACGGTGAGGAATACTACCCCCATACAGTGAGGGACACTACCCCCATACAGTGAGGAACACTTCCCCCATACAGTGAGGAACACTACCGTCATGCAGTGAGGGACACTACCCCCATACAGTGAGGAATCCTACCCCCATACAGTGAGGAACACTGCCGCCATACAGTGATGAACACTACCGCCATACAGTGAGGGACACTACCCCCATACAGTGAGGAATACTACCCCCATACAGTGAGGAACACTTCCCCCATACAGTGAGGAACACTTCCCGCATACAGTGAGGAACACTTCCCGCATACAGTGAGGAACACTACCACAATACAGTGAGGAATACTACCGCCATACAGTGAGGGACACTACCCCCATACAGTGAGGAATACTACCTCCATACAGTAAGGAACACTTCCCCCATACAGTGAGGAACACTTCCTCCATACAGTGAGGAACACTTCCCCCATACAGTGAGGAACACTTCCCGCATACAGTGAGGAACACTTCCCGCATACAGTGAGGAACACTTCCCCCATACAGTGAGGAACACTATCGCCATACAGTGACAAACACTTCTATTATACAGTGAGGAAAACTACGCCCATACGGTGAGGAATACTACCCCCATACAGTGAGGGACACTACCCCCATACAGTGCGGAACACTACCCCCATACAGTGAGGAACACTACCCGCATCCAATGAGGAACACTTCCCGCATACAGTGAGGAACACTACCACAATACAGTGAGGCACACTACCCCCATACAGTGAGGAACACTACACCCATAGAGTGATGAACACTATCGCCAAACAGTGAGAAACACTTCCGTCATACAGTGAGGAACACTTCCGCCATACTGTGAGGAACACTTCCGCCATACAGTGGGGAACACTTCCGCAATACAGTGAGGAACACTTCCGCCATACAGGGGGGAACACTATCCTTAAACGATGAGGAAACTACCGCTATACAGTGAGAAACACTACTGCCATACAGTGAGATACACTACCCCCATACAGGGAGGAACACTACCCCCATACAGTGAGGAACACTACCCCCATACAGTGAGAAACACTACTGCCATACTGTGAGGGACACTACCGCCATACAGTGAGGAACACTACCCCCTACAGGGAGGAACACTACCCCCGTACAGGGAGGAACAATACCTCAATACCGTGAGGAACACTACTCCCATACAGTGAGGAACACTACCCCCATACTGTGAGGGACAATAGCGCCATACAATGAGGAACACTACCCCCATACAGTGAGGGACACTAACCCCATACAGTGAGGAACACTACCCCCATACAGTGAGGATCACTACCCCATACAGTGATGAACACTACCCGCATACAGTGAGGAACTCTACCGTCATACAGTGAGCAACACTGCAACCATACATTGAGGAACACTACCTCCATACAGTGAGGAACACAACCGGCAAACAGTGAGAAACACTTCCGACCTACAGTGAGGAACACTTCCCCAAATACTGTAAGGAACACTACCCCCATACAGTGAGGAACACTACCTTCATATAGTGAGGAACACTACTTCCATACAGTTAGGAACACTACCCCCATACAACGAGGAATACTACCGCCATACAGTGAGGGATACTACCGCCATACAGTGATGAACACTACCACCATACAGTGAGGAACACTACCTCCATACAGAGAGGAACACTACCTCCATACAGTGAGGAACACTACCTCCATACAGTGAGGAACACTACCGCCATACAGTGAAAAGCACTACCCCCATACAGTTAGGAATACAGCCATACAGTGAGAAAGACTACCTCCATACAGTGACGAACACTTCTGTTATACAGTGAGGAAAACTACGCCCATACGGTGAGGAATACTACCCCCATACAGTGAGGAAAACTACCGCCATAAAGTGAGGAACACTACCCCACACAGTGAGAAACACTATCCCGAAACGGTGAGGATACTACCCGCATACAGTGAGGGACACTACCGCCATATAGTGAGGAACACTTCCTCCATACAGTGAGGAACACTTCCCCCATACAGTGAGGAACACTTCCCCCATACAGTGAGGAACACTTCCCGCATACAGTGAGGAACACTACCACAATACAGTGAGGAACACTACCACAATACAGTGAGGAACACTACCGCCATACAGTGAGGGACACTACCCCCATACAGTGTGGAACACTACCCCCATACAGTGAGGAACACTACCGCCATACAGTGAGGGACACTACCCCATACAGTGAGGAGCACTACCGCCAAACAGTGAGGAGCAGTACCGCCAACCAGTGAGGAACACTACCGCCACACAGTGAGGAACAGTACCGCCAAACAGTGAGTAACACTACAGCCAAACAGTGAGGAGCACTACTTCCATACAGTAGGAACACTACCCCCATACAGCGAGGAATACTACCGCCATACAGTGAGGGATACTACCGCCATACAGTGAGGATCACTACCCCATACAGTGAGGAACACTACCTCCATACAGTGAGGAACACTACCTCCATGCAGTGAGGAACACTACCTCCATACAGTGAGGAACACTACCGCCATACATTGAAGAGCACTACCCCCATACAGTGAGGAATACAGCCATACAGTGAGGAACACTACCTCCATACAGTGAGGAACACTACCTCCATGCAGTGAGGAACACTTCCCCCAAACAGTGAGGAACACTTCCCGCATACAGTGAGGAACACTTCCCGCATATAGTGAGGAACACTACCACAATACAGTGAGGAACTCTACCGCCATACATTGAGGGACACAACCCCCATACAGTGAGGAACACTACCTCCATACAGTGAGGAACACTACCTCCATGCAGTGAGGAACACTTCCCCCAAACAGTGAGGAACACTTCCCGCATACAGTGAGGAACACTTCCCGCATACAGTGAGGAACACTACCACAATACAGTGAGGAACTCTACCGCCATACATTGAGGGACACAACCCCTATACAGTGAGGAACACTACCCGCATACAGTGAGGAACACTTCCCCCATACAGTGAGGAACACTTTCCGCATACAGTGAGGAACACTTCCCGCATACAGTGAGGAACACTACCACAATACAGTGAGGAACACTACCACAATACAGTGAGGAACACTACCGCCATACAGTGAGGGACACTACCCCCATACAGTGAGGAATCCTACCCGCATACAGTGAGGAACACTGCCACCATACAGTGAGGAACACTACCGCCATACAGTGAGGGACACTACCCCCATACAGTGAGGAACACTACCCCCATACAGTGAGGAACACTACCCGCATACAGTGAGGAACACTTCTCGCATACAATGAGGAAAACTTCCCGCATACAGTAAGGAACACTACAACAATACAGTGAGGCACACTACCCCCATACAGTGAGGAACACTTCCCCCATACAGTGAGAAACACTTCTCCCATACAGTGAGGAACACTTCCCGCATACAGTGAGGAACACTTCCCGCATACAGTGAGGAACACTACCACAATACAGTGAGGAACACTACCGCCATGCTGTGAGGGACACTACCCCCATACAGTGAGGAATCCTACCGCCATACAGTGAGGAACACTGCCGCCATACAGTGAGGAACAAAACCGCCATACAGTGAGGGACACTACCCCCATACAGTGAGGAACACTACCCTCATACAGTGAGGAACACTTCCCGCATACAGTGAGGAACACTTCCCGCATACAGTGAGGAACACTACCACAATACAGTGAGGAACACTACCCCCATACAGTGAGGAACACTTCCCCCATACAGTGAGGAACACTTCCCGCATACAGTGAGGAACACTTCCCGCATACAGTGAGGAACACTTCCCGCATACAGTGAGGAACACTTCCCGCATACAGTGAGGGACTCTACCCCCATACAGTGAGGAACACTACCTCCATACAGTGAGGAACACTTCCCCCATACAGTGAGGAACACTACCCTCATACAGTGAGGAACACTTCCCCCATGCAGTGAGGAACACTTCCCCCATACAGTGAGGAACACTTCCCGCATACAGTGAGGAACACTTCCCGCATACAGTGAGGAACACTTCCTCCATACAGTGAGGAACACGTCCCCCATACAGTGAGGAACACTACCCCCATACAGTGAGGAACACTTCCCCCATGCAGTGATGAACACTTCCCCCATACAGTGAGGAACACTTCCCGCATACAGTGAGGAACACTTCCCGCATACAGTGAGGAACACTTCCTCCATACAGTGAGGAACACGTCCCCCATACAGTGAGGAACACTACCCCCATACAGTGAGGAACACTTCCCCCATACAGTGAGGAACACTTCCCCCATACAGTGAGGAACACTTCCCGCATACAGTGAGGAACACTTCCTCCATACAATGAGGAACACTACCGCCATACAGTGACAAACACTTCTATTATACAGTGAGGAAAACTACGCCCATACGGTGAGGAATGCTACCCCCATACAGTGAGGGACACTACCCCCATACAGTGAGGAACACTTCCCCCATACAGTGAGGAACACTACCGTCATGCAGTGAGGGACACTACCCCCATACAGTGAGGAATCCTACCCCCATACAGTGAGGAACACTGCCGCCATACAGTGAAGAACACTACCGCCATACAGTGAGGGACACTACCCCCATACAGTGAGGAATACTACCCCCATACAGTGAGGAACACTTCCCCCATACAGTGAGGAACACTTCCCGCATACAGTGAGGAACACTTCCCGCATACAGTGAGGAACACTACCACAATACAGTGAGGAATACTACCGCCATACAGTGAGGGACACTACCCCCATACAGTGAGGAATACTACCTCCATACAGTAAGGAACACTTCCCCCATACAGTGAGGAACACTTCCTCCATACAGTGAGGAACACTTCCCCCATACAGTGAGGAACACTTCCCGCATACAGTGAGGAACACTTCCCGCATACAGTGAGGAACACTACCCCCATACAGTGAGGAACACTATCGCCATACAGTGACAAACACTTCTATTATACAGTGAGGAAAACTACGCCCATACGGTGAGGAATACTACTCCCATACAGTGAGGGACACTACCCCCATACAGTGCGGAACACTACCCCCATACAGTGAGGAACACTACCCGCATCCAGTGAGGAACACTTCCCGCATACAATGAGGAACACTTCCCGCATACAGTGAGGAACACTACCACAATACAGTGAGGCACACTACCCCCATACAGTGAGGAACACTTCCCCCATACAGTGAGGAACACTTCCCGCATACAGTGAGGAACACTTCCCGCATACAGTGAGGAACACTTCCCGCATACAGTGAGGAACACTACCACAATACAGTGAGGAACACTACCGCCATACTGTGAGGGACACTACCCCCATACAGTGAGGAATCCTACCCCCATACAGTGAGGAACACTGCCGCCATATAGTGAGGAACACTACCGCCATACAGTGAGGGACACTACCCCCATACAGTGAGGAACACTACCCTCATACAGTGAGGACCACTTCCCGCATACAGTGAGGAACACTTCCCGCATACAGTGAGGAACACTACCACAATACAGTGAGGAACACTACCCCCATACAGTGAGGAACACTTCCCCCATACAGTGAGGAACACTTCCCGCATACAGTGAGGAACACTTCCAGCATACACTGAGGAACACTTCCCGCATACAGTGAGGAACACTTCCCGCATACAGTGAGGGACACTACCCCCATACAGTGAGGAACACTACCTCCATACAGTGAGGAACACTTCCCCCATACAGTGAGGAACACTACCCTCATACAGTGAGGAACACTTCCCCCATACAGTGAGGAACACTTCCCCCATACAGTGAGGAACACTTCCCGCATACAGTGAGGAACACTTCCCGCATACAGTGAGGAACACTTCCTCCATACAGTGAGGAACACTTCCCCCATACAGTGAGGAACACTACCCCCATACAGTGAGGAACACTTCCCCCATACAGTGAGGAACACTTCCCCCATACAGTGAGGAACACTTCCCGCATACAGTGAGGAACACTTCCTCCATACAGTGAGGAACACTACCGCCATACTGTGACACACACTTCTATTATACAGTGAGGAAAACTACGCCCATACGGTGAGGAATACTACCCCCATACAGTGAGGGACACTACCCCCATACAGTGAGGAACACTTCCCCCATACAGTGAGGAACACTACCGTCATACAGTGAGGGACACTACCCCCATACAGTGAGGAATCCTACCCCCATACAGTGAGGAACACTGCCGCCATACAGTGAAGAACACTACCGCCATACAGTGAGGGACACTACCCCCATACAGTGAGGAATACTACCCCCATACAGTGAGGAACACTTCCCCCATACAGTGAGGAACACTTCCCGCATACAGTGAGGAACACTTCCCGCATACAGTGAGGAACACTACCACAATACAGTGAGGAATACTACCGCCATACAGTGAGGGACACTACCCCCATACAGTGAGGAACACTACCTCCATACAGTGAGGAACATTTCCCCCATACAGTGAGGAACACTTCCCCCATACAGTGAGGAACACTACCCCCATACAGTGAGGAACACTTCCCCCATACAGTGAGGAACACTATCGCCATACAGTGACAAACACTTCTATTATACAGCGAGGAAAACTACGCCCATACGGTGAGGAATACTACCCCCATACAGTGAGGGACACTACCCCCATACAATGAGGAACACTACCATCATACTTGCATTGCAGTTGCTTGTGTCTCAGAGTGCAATACGTTTTTGATGCATCTCAATAGACTTGTATGGTGCATTTTTCATGCGTGTGACTTGTAAAAGCAGAGCATGCCGAGATTTAAACGTGCGTTAAAAAAAAAACATGCGTGTGCACGTGAAAAAAAATGCAGGTCTGAAAAAGCCCATTGATTACAATGGGTCAGAGTGCAATGCAAGTTCTGCGCGTCAAAAGCACGCGCAGAAAACGCGTGTGAGAAACGCAAGTGTGGAAGGGGCCTTATTGTGTAAACCTCACCAGGGGATTAAAATTTGACAACTTTCATTTATGGGTAAACCCCTTTAATGACCATAATTACATTCTTATGTTTATCACATGACTACACAATGGACTTAAAAATCTAAATGATCAGTTTCACTGCACATGTCCATCTCATTGGGTCAGCTTGTGCATGTGTATTATAGAAGAAGTCTGCCTTAGAACTTGTCAGGGGTGCTAATGCCATGTAGCAAGTTGAGCCTCTTGTCTCAGACATCTCCACCTGCAGCAAGATGTAGGGCAATATCAGAGTTGCAATCACTTGCTACAAAGCTGGACCTCATGCTTACAATTAGTGTCTCTCAATACCCAATGCCAGCATGGGTGTTGGACATGGCAGGGAGAATCAAATATTAGAATTCTGGTGAACCTATTTGACTTTAATCCTGTATATTATTATTTAAAAGGATATATAGATATACCATTCACTATATGGAACTCACAAAAGGGGGAAAAAACCTTGTATGGAGGCATCATACTTCCTATTTGGAGTAAATGATTCAGGACAATTTTATTAGCCTCTTTATCCATGTTGCCTCTATCCAGGTTGTAGCCTGGGGGCTAACTGAGGCCCCAAATCTTATTAGATAAAAGGAAACCATTATGATAAGTTATGAAATGTATAGCAAATATCAACAGGGTTCTAGAACGGATTATGTTTGACCATATTTGGACATAAAGTACAGTCACTGCAGAGGAAAGATCACCAGGAATCTCCTGCTTTCCAAATGACTATATTTAAGAATCCTCTGAGATTCTGAGAATAAGTCAATGTGACTATCCCATAGAATATGGAAAACATCAAGATATCTTATAACACAAAAAAGAAGATATTCTTCTAAAAGAGATTTGCATATGGTGCAGAAGACATCATTATTAAAGTAATTGTGTGAAAGGTAAAAAAAGGAAAGAATACAAAAAAAGAATTATGTGCTGAAAAGAAAGTGTTCTTACTGTACAGGAAGTGTTGATGTTAGGTGTGTGTTGTGATCACAGGATTCAACCCCTTCCCGCATCCTGACGTAACTGTACGTCATAAGATGCGGGAAGTTACTGCAATTATGTCATGATGATCGACCTGGCTCTAAAGCTGAGCCCAAGCATTCTGTTAGGGTTGGGTAACACAGAAGATAGGGGATAGTGTGCCCTGAGCTTACCCCAAGCTCTGTCCCTTCCTATAGCCCCCCCATGCTAAACCGTGGGGTGACTACTTGAAGACTCGAAATATACTGGCATCACAGCAAGAGATGAAAGGGATTTCAAACACTGGCACAGGTGACTAGTGAAGCTGCAATTTATGCAGCCAGAACCCCACCTCCAGAACCTGATAGGAGCTGGACAACTTCTAGGAATTAACCCCTCATGGTGCAGAATAACCAAGCACAATTGCAGGCACCATGAAGAGGTACCACAAGTCCCAGCAGTTCAGAACACAACTCCTAGACAGAGCGAGGTCTTAGCTTTTGCTACCCGGGGCAGTCGCCAGAGACTGCTGGTAGCGGACGAGTGGTGGAGTTTGCGCAGATACGCGCCGGAGGTAAGAGAATGCTGCTACCACCACCAGAAGAACCAGAAGTCCCAGCATTCTCCCCAGCAAACCTGACATATTCACAGCAGGAAACCTGGTAGTAGGTAAAAGCCGGGTTTCCACAGTAACAGCAGTTTAACCGTATAAACGGTATGGTCACCATGACTATAGGCCATGTTTATAGGGCATTTCCGGGACAATCATTGCTATGGCAGCCCTGGGGTCCTATGAAGGACCTCAGGGCTGCCAGCAGTAAATGTCTGTTAGATTGTACGTTAAATGTATTACAGTATATATATGTATATATATATATATATATATATATATATATATATACTGAACAAGTGATCAGATGATGACTTGTCACACATTGGGACAAGATAAAAGATTCAAATACGTTTAAAGAAATAAAATTGCAACTAAAAAAATTATAATCTTCAAAAAATAAGTGCTGTATTGTGCAAAACTAGTCAACCATAAAATAACATTCATAAATGGGAATCAACATATAATAAAGATAAAATATTATTTTTAGGATACAGTGAACCACTGAACCCCCCCCCCCCCTAAAGCAGAATCCATTTTTTTTTACCACCAAAGAGTTAATAAAATCTCATCAATTAGCAATTGAATCCCCCTAAATTATGTACCTGAAAAGTGGATCTCATCCTGCAAAAAACAATCCCCCATATGTCCAAATTACAAAAAATAATTTTTTTTGGCTTTGCTGCAAAAAAAGACATTTATTATGGGTTTTAAAGTTTTTTGCCTTGTCCAAAAAGGGGCATGGTCTCTGGAAAAGGGTGCATGGCTTAGTCTAGGCACCAGAAAATTGTTGTTGTGCCAGAAAATTTCAGCTGTGAATAAGGCAAAACGCTTAGGTCTTTTTATACCTTGGTGTTCCATCATGTACCGTTACTAAATTCATCTGTTTAATGGATCTCAATAAAGAAAGCCTCTTCATCATTTCATCTGGAGCTGGACCATTTTTCCTCTTCTCCGAAAAAATTCAGCAGTGCACCACTAAATGCTGACGTAACTAGGCCATCTACTTACTAGTCTAAAGTACGACTCCTGCACCAGATACATCATCCAGCATGATTAATCTGAATACGACTGTGAAGTCCGACTCTGCACTGGTGTATTCACTGGCAGTTTTAATGAATTTTTCCAGTGTGTTTTGGGTAAGGTAGGGGCCAGAATCTCATCCATGTACTCATGTATGTACTGATTCCCTCCCACAAACTATTGTTACCATAGACAGTAGGTCTCTTGAAATAAGAGATCTGTGTTGATTTATTTCGACAATGCATAAAGAGGAGCTCTTGTTGGAAAAGGATAAAATAAACATTTCAATTCATCATCAGCAATCAGTTTATCTTTCCGAACTTGTTTGTAAAAAGACATTATTGATGAAAAAACCATAATAGCTACACGGCAAGTTTTGGCTTAAATAATTAAAGTTATGTCATGGCTAATTACTAATTGCTACAAGGCCTCATTCACATGGCCGTCTGGGGGGATGTATATGCAGTTGCAAATTGGGCGTCCCATAGACGGCAATGACACCCTGTCGGCGGTACGGTGCCACACGCTCCGCACACTGGGAAAATATGGAGCATGCTCTATCTTTCCCCGTGTTTGTGTCCATGCAGCCCTTTTTTCTATGGAGAGGTCACCTCCTCCTCTCCAGCACACAGCTGTATGCCCACCCGGCCGCAGCTTTATGAATGTACCCTAAGTTGGAAATCTTGGTCAGATTTGGCAAATTAAAAAAGGTATTATGAGCCATTGAAAACCCTGCCACTTATATGGAATTATAGGACTTTTTTTTACTTTAAAGATAATTGATTGCATATTCAGTATTCCTCAAGAATGGTTTCATCTCATATTTGTGTTATGTTATTGGCAGCAAGGCCAAGCAAAAATCCAAAAATAGATTCATTTTTCATAGCTGTATTAGTGTAGAAGGGCTTTGTGTCAGCTTTCAGAGCTCTCTTCCCTGTGCATTGAGCCGATGAACAATCCCTCCCCTCTGTAAAAAAACTGCTGAAGGTTTCTGGTTAAATACTATAGCAGTTGTTTTGTGCAAAAGACTGAAAGAACATGTACACCAGCTTCAAATACTGTACTAAGTTGTCATAACAAATGTTCTCCGGATAATTACTACAATTCTTGTTCAAACATTAACCTACACTGTGTGTTTGCCCCCTGGTAGGTTTAGAGTATTTTTCCACCTGGGCAGTTTTTAGGTACTTTACACAATCTCAAAAAATCATCCCCCTAAGCCAGCAAAATATATACACTACCCCCTAAAATTAATTATATCAAATGCACTCTAACATTTATAGGTGATCTTAATGTGATTTTCACAGCATTTTTGAATGCACAAGCCCAACTGTTCAATGTTTCATTAGATTTTACATAACTTGCTGTTCTAGAAACTTAATGGCAAAATTCACAAAAAGTTTCGATTCAGGAATCGCCCAATAAATTTCCTACTGCAGTTAGAATTGGTATTTAAAAATGAAAAAAATGTAAAATAAAAAGATAAATCAAAAAAATTCTCCTTAGCATGCTGTTCACATTTTGACATCCAAGGGACCAAAGTCAAGGTGCTTCAAACAGGGTGTTTTCGGACAGTAGTTGCTACTAAGTTTAGAGTGTCATCAGAAGGTTGCAACAGATATTGAGAGACTGGAAGAGCCATAGAAAGCCATAGAATTGAACATGAGATTAAAAAAATATAGTTTGTTGCCGAACACTATATTCACTAAATATACAAACATATACATTCCAAGGATGGTGAGTGACACCCTCTCACATGAGTGACCAATAATTATGATGGACAGGCCAAAGAACTAGGATGATGGTTACCAGATGTTGGCTATATGATGCCTGGTAGAAGATCACTAGGTGACCATGCGCTGTACGTGCACTAATATAACCAATGGGCAAGAGAATAAAGTTAACCCGTCAAATTATGATGTGGTATGTATGTGTAACAAATGTTAAATCATTTAAATAAGGTGAATGGGACCCTCCTTCTTTGAGCATTCTCTATAAAGGGGTTTTCCCATGAAAAATAATTCTCAAATTTCAATCCTCTTGTGATTTTAACACAATAAAGATAATTTTTTAACCCTTTACTTCACATTTTTACTCAGTTTTATTGCTGTTTTAGCTCCTATCACTCAGTGATGGTCAGTGTATGATTCCAGGGTGTGGGGGGGGGGGGACTCTCTAAGCAGACACATTGGGACTTATTTACTAAGGATCCACGGTCCCACTTCCGCCAGTTTGTTTGCTTTTTTCAGGATTTGCACAGCTTTGACAGGTATTTAACAGGGGTCTGCGCTGGGATTGTGTCACGTGTGATCGGATTTTGGCGGAGCTGCGCCAGTTTTCCTGCGCAGGATTTAAGTTTCAAATGGTGTCGCAAGACAATGCACTTACATGCACCAGGAAGAAGAAGGTGAACTCCGGCGGACCTGAGCGGGGAAGAGACACATATCGGGCACACAATCTTAGTGAATCACGGCAGAGTGCATGATCTTCAGCCCATTATGATTCATCTAGTGCTGTGGGCTGAAAATGTGGTTAGTTAATCAGGGCACAGGTTTATATACACTTTTATTAAGCTATTGAACATTGTACTAGTATCTGACACATAGAAGAGAGATGATGAGATCCTTGAGGTGCCTATTAGACACAATGTTAACTCTCCACAACACACTAGAACTCCTGTACCTTCCTGCTGTGCCTGCCCTGATTAATGAATTATCTGTCTGTAGCTTATAGTTCTCCTCATATTGTTGCTGCTAAGGGCAGGAACTCAGATTCTGGGGCTCATTTACTGAGGGTCTGCGGACTGCACTATCATCGGAATATTCAATGTTTTCCAATGTGCGCCATATTTGGAAAGGTTTGTTGGCGCACGCGAATGGATTTTGGCGCATCGGCGCCGGCTTTCATGTGACAGAAATCGGGGGGTAGGCCGTCGGACGATGCGAAGGATTCGGACTAAACGCGGGATTTAACATTCAAATTTTTGTCACAAGCCAAGCACTTACATGCACCGGGAAGAAGAAGGTGAACCTCGGTGGACCTGAGCGGGTAAGCGACACATGCAGGATATCAGGCACACGATCTACGTGGATCTACAGTGCAGGATCGCGGCACAGTGCAGGATCGTCGGGGAATGCAACTTGGACAGGTAAGTTAATGTGCCCCTCTAGACATTCCACTCCAGACATTGCGATTTCTAACTTCTTTCAGGATATAATATCACTGCATTCTGAAATTTTTACCTTTTAATTTTCCTCAACAGCCAAAAAATCTTTTTTTGAGTAGTGAATATATATATATGTGTGCTTCACCCCAAAAAATTTTAAAATGTACTTTGATTGCCCCTTTCATTAAAATATGTGCAGTGCCCCCCCCCCCAAATAAGTATTTAAATATAGTGCCTCTCTGTAAACTGTAAGGGTTGCTTCTTTGAATGTTACAATAGTTCCGGAATTATGTTATTATTATCTAATAAGGAACTATTTGTCTATATGTTATTTGCTATTTTCTTTTACACACTGCATTTCTAAATTCCTTTCTAAACTGTAAATTCAAATTGGCAGTAGAATAACTATATGACTATATCATGTATTATATTACTTACGGTAATTTTTATACAATGATATTCTAGAGCTTTACTACAGGTTTAAACAACTTGTACAGAACTCAAAGTACAGCCTAAGTAATCCATATCCTGCATTAAACATTGGAGCACTTATTTTTGTTCAATAAATGTAACCCACTTGGGGCTTTACCTTAGGATAAACATAGTGTTGTACATGGAAATGTTGGGAAGATTAATTTATCTTTGTTCTTTCGTAACATTTGTTTAGATAATTATATCCTTGGGGATGTACAAATCCATATTTACCAGCTTTAAAATGCTTTGCTCTCTTCTAGTATCGAGCAGAATGCATAAAGGGAGTAAAATTGTTAAGTCAGTGACAAAATAGAACCACCATGGGCCCAAGGCTGTAAACCCCCAACTGTGCGTATTTCTTACCAACCTGATCACCTACTGAGACTTAATATCTAATAAAATTCCAACACTAAGTAAATGCAGCATCCAAAAACAGATATTTATAGGAATTTAAAGAACACCATTACCCCAGATATAATTCGCATGCATTTCTAAATGTATTTTACCTATAACATAGCGCATAATAAGTAAGGTTGACACAAGAGAAAAATATTCATCTGGTTGAACCTAGAATATTGAACTGCAGTGTTTACCCTAAAAAAAATCTTATTTCAAAGAAAAAAATCAATCCAGTCATTTGTGTATGTATTTGGCAGCTTAACTTGAAGTAGGGAGCAATGATGAATAGGACAATAGGATTTAATTACACAAATTTGTGTCACTGTTGAACAGAGAACCATAAAAACCATAGCATGCCTATACATCTGAGATAGCTGAATGTTTGTCTGTCCATTGGCTAATGGTCACACTTGCTACTGGTGCGCATGATTCTGTTTAATTGGGAGAGAGGGAGGAAAAAATGTTTGCTGTAAACTTCCTTCCTCCAGCATCATCTGTTCAGTTAGGAACCCCCACATACTGTAAACACGTTCCATCAGAATAAGCAAGTCTGTGTTGTATCCCCACTTCTGCTTTACTCTACTATTATTGGCTCTTCTTACGAACATCTCCAAGACTTCTCCCATGTAATCCCCAATACTCTGGAACTCTTGATATATCTAAACATACCAGAATGTCCCACGCCTTAAAAGGTAACCTGATGGCCCCCCAACTTTTTAGAAATGACTACAATATACAATAACTGCACTGCTATGTTTGTTGGCCTAATGTTTCCTTCTATTCTCCCTTTTAGTTCGGAGCCCTCACAAGCCAGATCATCCTTCCACTAATGTAGTTCAGTCTAGTTTTTTGTCTTTTTGTAGTTCTTTTTATGCAATGTATGTGAACCCCTTTTCAAATATACAGCTACAGTGGATGTATAATTATAAAGTTCTAATCTTGTTACTACTCGGCTAACTTGTGTATTGTACAATGCAAGGGCATAACTAGGAGAGGCTTGGCCCTGTACTCTATATGCACATTTTATACATACATACTCCCATACAGTATATACACATTAAATACACAACATATAGTATATAAATACTGTGCATGCTGATGCTCCATCTGCCATTATCAGGGGACCTTTATTGATGCGCAATACCTATGTCATAATGCAAAAATAAAAGTGCCTAGGAACACAGAAATGCAGAGATCACAATGCTGACAATTATGTGAAGCAGTGATGCATAACAACCCCGCTCTTTGAAATCAATGCCCAGACCCTTTTATCCATTTAGACTACAAATGTGAACCCCTAAATGAATATAGACCCCAAGCAAGCACCATTCATGAATACAAATCTGAATAACTAAGGGAGTGGAAAAAAAGCTCCAGTGCTTTTACACAGACCACCAGATAAGCTAATGCTTCCTCTATTTTTTGGTAGTTGTCTTGTAACATACACTACAAAAGGACATGATGGGAAACCACAAGAAAGTATGCACATAGTATATATCTGTACACATCTTCCTTTTGACTTTAAGAGGGGCTTTACATTAATATGGAAAACCCACAGGGGGTGAAAAAAGAATGCATAATTACCCAAATCTGATTATGGGTCCCACATTGACCCAGTAGTTCTAGTTTTCTCCCCTGTGTCTCTTCATGTGTTGTACAATAGTCTCATAAGAAACAAGTTATTATACGCAATGGGTCCAATGACTGCCCCAGATCTTCTGTTTGGTTGCAGGCTCAAAAACAGGAAACATCAGAACGAAGCAGGAAGCAGGGGCTATAATTGTGTATTTAAACTTACCTGTCTACCTGACAAAATCCTCTGTTTAGTCCCAGGGGTTGGCTCTGGTTTGGATGCATTTCAAAAAACAACATGTGACATGTCTGTGCTGCTCACTCACTCCACTGATTTTAGCCCCCCCTTTGTGTTCCTGTACAACTCTTACCTCCCCCACTGATGTCTGCCCACCACACTGTGAGCTCTGTTCTTGTAAAAGAACACAAAGGTCCTCTAAGCACTACGGGGATCCTACTGGATAATATCTCAAAAGAGTTTTATTGTACAGCATCAGTAAAGTTCAGACACAGGATGAAAGCGGGTTATGCTTTGTAAGTGGGTTTTGCAGGTATATAATGGTAGGCAGTGACATGTCCAGATGATTGGAGACAATTTTACAGTTATGAAAACTTTCTATCAAGACTTATGCGGTTTGCTACAACTATTCACAAAAATGCACTTGGCTGAGAGAAAGGGTAAAGCGCATTACTTATGGACAACCTCATGACATCACAAGCCTCCAAGTGGCAGGCAACCCCATGATTTTATATCAACGGACTCTATAATGCCATTTCTTAGTCATTGGTGAATACAACATCATCTGGATAGGCTGCCCAAATAATTTCTGCTGTAGCCCACAGCACATATAATACATCTATTTCATTAGTAAGACTTTATTCATTTTGTACCCTTTTCATTTTACAACTTTTTTGTATTGCATCTATATTCTTTTGTAACCTTTTTCAACTTTATCAGACAATTATTTTTTGTTTGCACTGGATGTTTGCGTATTAAATTTTAAATCTTAATAAGTCTCTCCTTTTAGTCTTACAGAACATGTGTGTACCAAAGGATAATTTTACCAGTAATAATTCAGGGAATAGGATAGATAATTGTAATATCTATGCCAGCATAGTTTTATGTTCTCAGAAGGCAGCTTAGAAGGCAATGATCCTCTTCTGTGTTTTGTGTGTTAATGTGTTTTTTTGTGTAGCTGTAGCTAAGCTTGCTGCTGTGTTGGGATTGATTGAGCCACACCCATCTCCCTGCAGCCCAGCCCTGTTCAGCAACGGTTACCGGAGTGATGGATAATGGATAGAGTCAGCTGCTGTGGGCTGCATCCAGAAAGTCCCTTATATTCCTGCACCAATCCCATTGCATCTTGCTGGTTCTACTAGTCTCCTCATACCTGCTCCCCATGATCTTGTGTTATTACTTGTCATTCTGTGTATCCAAACTCTGCTATCTCAATCTCTTTCCAGTAATACGATTCTGTTTCTCCACCGCCACCTTGGCTTTGACCTGGTTTGGTCCAACTCTGCTTGTTTGTCTTTTTTCTGTTGTTTGTCCTTCTGTGTCCTAGTGTGCATACTTGTCTATCTCTGACTTCCTGTTACCAGTCTGGTCCACCATCCAACAGTTGCCAGATGAAGTAAGTTTTCCTTGTCACCTAGCAGGGTTTCTAAGGGTTCAGATAGCCGGTTCATCCTTATCAGGGTGTCTTATCTGCTTTAGGTTATTGGTAGCCTGCAGGGACATTGCAGGGCGAGTTCTCCACTGCTTACCCAGTCTTGCAGATAGCTCGAAGTCTGGTTGTAGTTGTGTTATGTACTGGACAGGTTTCTGATAAAATTGATTTATTTGTATTCTTTGTTATCAAATTGTATTAGAGATTTGTATAGGATAGGCCACTGTTGCCTTATTAGAGTATAGATGACAGTATCTATCTATACTTTAAAACACATATTTCCAGCATTCCAGCATCCTTATTTTATTTTTAATTTGCCTTTGCATCCATTTTGCCTTTGGTTTACTATGGCGTTTGTATTCATTTATTCATAGATTCTGGTTGTATCCATGTGTAAATCTGAGTGGAAATGCAATATCTCAATATATCTATGTGTCTATAATGGAAAATACAGTGAATGAGAACACAGTACTGCA